>NC_086173.1:101696696-102946696 GCF_023053635.1 Elgaria multicarinata webbii | reverse complement strand
GTGTACATTCTGGCAAATCATGAGTTAATTAACCCATGATTTGTCACCAGGAATGTGCAAAGGAATGTGTCTTTTTTGCTAAGTGTAAGCCGCTCCGAGAGCCTTTTTTGGCTGAGGAGCGGGGTATAAGTATGATAAATAAATAAATAAATAAATAAATAAATAATAAAATCAGGGTTAGATTCTGAAAAATCTAACTTCTGCATATGAACAATGGAGTGGTTAAATACCTCACAATGATGCCTGTAATGTCTGTTGACATTCTCTGGTGGAAAGTTTCATGGACCTCTGTAGTTATGGATCCATTTGTTACTCAACAATGCCAATTGTAGTAGAAAGACCAATTAGTACCAATGCCAATTATCTGTCTATTCTGAAAGAAGCAACAAGTGAGCGGCAACAGCAGCTGTCACTACTGCCAATTCAAAGGCCTCATTGCTTTACCTGCTATCCAAAGATTATGCTCTCTGTCTCTCTCTCTCTCTCTCTCTCTCTCTCTCTCTCTCTCTCTCTCACACACACACACACACACACACTTTTTAGGGACCTGCCAGATGAATATTAAAACAAGCTCCTGACATTCTCAGGCTGCCATCCAGACCAGCACTGCCATTTCTGCTGTGTGCTGTGAATGAGTTTGTTTTTACTTATCCAGTGATAGGCCTAGACCCCCATTAAACAGAATTTAGACATTTTTGATATTTTACTAAAGGCACTCAAACCAGAGAAGAGTCTGGGGTGTGTGAGATGCTACTTGTCAGAGAATAATTTTCCCCTTAATAAATATGGGCACAACGCTTGAGTGAGCTCAGACCGTGTGAGCACAATGTGCATTTGCACAGTTAAAGCTAGTCCGCCAGCTGCACCCATTCCTAGAGATGTCGGACCTGGCCACGGTGACACATGCCTTAGTTACATCCCAATTAGATTACTGTATCACGCTCTATGTGCGGCTGCCTTTAACGAGTGTTTGGAAACTTCAGCTGGTTCAAAGAGCTGCAGCCACAGTGTTGACTGGGGCTAGTTACACGGAGCATACAACTCCCCTGTTAAAACAGCTCCACTGGATTGCAGTTTGTTTCCAGGCATAATTCAAAGTGCTGGTTATGACCTATAAAGCCCTATATGGCTTGGAACCAGGTTATCTGAAAGATTGTCTTCTTCCTTACCAGGCTGCCTGTACTTTAAAAAAAACCAGGGCTAACTGACAGCATGACTCTGTGGGGAAGAAGAAAGAGCAAGGGGACAGGAGCAGGTGGAAGAAACATCAGGGCCTGCTCCAATTGGACTGCCCTCTTTAAGGAGCAGGACAATCCCATCAGCCCTGTTGCCAGTCTACTTAATATCTCTTTCTCTCTCTTTTTCCCCTTTTCCCTCCCAAACTCCTTTTCCTTGTGTGTCATGTCTTTTTAAGATTTTACGCCTGAGGGCTTCTTTGTTAATTGATTGTAAGCTGCTCCAAGAACCTTTTATGGCTGAGAAGCAGGGTATAATTATAATAAATAAAAAAAATCCTATGGTTTTGAATAACTACCACCCTGTGTCAAATTTCCCATTCTTGGACAAGGTGCTGGAGCATGTGGTAGCCTCACAACTCAATGCACTGTTCAATGATACTGGTTATTTAGTTTCATTCCAATCAGTTCTCAGAACTGCTTATGGGATGGAAACAGCCTTGGTTGCTTTGGTTAATGACTTACAGCAGGGAACGGGAGTGAAATCATATTAGTTCTTCTGGACCTCTCAGGTGTCGTTCAATACCATCAACTATAGTATCTTTCTGAATTGTTTTTCTGAGTTGGGCTTAGGAAACACAGTGTTAAAAGGGTTTCCAGTCGTTCCTGGAGGAGTGGTCTGAGAAGGTGGTGCTGGGGACTCCTGTTTCACTGTATAGCTGGGGGTGCTACAAAATACCATTCTATCCCCCATGCTTTTTAATGTTTAAATGAAACTCCTGGGGGATATCATCAGGAGGTTTGGGTTGAGGTATCATCAGATGATACTCAGCTCTATCTCTCGTCTCCATCTACACATTCCAGGAACTTGTCAAACTCTTGCACCAATGTGACTGCTTGGGGGTGATGAGGGTGAACAAGCTGAAACTTAATCCAGACAAAATAGAGGTACTGTAGGTTGGGAAAACAACTACTCTGGATGGAGGTTTATAACCGGCTTTAGATGGGATTGCACTCCCCCTAAAGGATTTAGTGTGTAATCTAAGAGTCCTCCTGGGCCGGATCTACACTAGTCTTATAACGTTGCTAGTGTCCCTTTCTAACGTGGTTCTCTGTATCGGTTCTCTGTATCACGGGACACACTAGTGTGACTTACGTTTCGCTGCAACGGAATTTCAGGGCACATTGTTAAATCATTCCGTTGTTCTCCCTCTTCTGTGAGAGCTGCTGGGTTTGCTCCGCCCACTGCCTGCCTCATTCCTAGCCAGCAGGGCAGGGCAGGGCAGGGCAGGGCAGGGCAGGGCAGGGCAGGGCAGGGCAATAGTCATAAGCACACACAAACCTCCTCCCAAAACATCTTAACATAAGTCCCAGGGAATTGCCTGAATGCATAGGAGCCAGCCACTTTGCTGAAGCTAAGCAGGGCTGGGTCTGGTCTGACTTTGGATGGGAGACCAAATTGAAAAGTTTTAGTAGCAGCCCCATTTAAGCCCCACTGGTCATGAGTTTTGGACTTTAGACCCTTGTTAATTTTCCTGCACGGAGCTACAGCGATCCTTTGAGCGCTCCTCAGCTCCTTTGCAAAGAGGGGGAAAATGTTAAAAAAAAAAATCATAAAAAATCAACCGATGACCCAATTTGATTCAAATTTGGTATTTGAATTACTGTGCCAATTTTGGTGTCTTTATCTATAAAGCTTACGCAGATGTAAGCATTTGTTTAAAATCCTGCTCCTGCGCCCACAGCAGCGGCTCGGGCGAATCTTTTGCAAAAGGAGCACAATTAAGGCTGGATGCATGGGACTACTTCACAATCAAAGCAGATTCTAAGGTGGAAAACTTCTGAGTCCTTTGCATGCAATTGTCAGTGATTGCACAGTATAATGCTGGTGTGATTTATCTGCTGTAGCAGATAAGATAGCAAACGGGACGAAGGAAGGAGAACAGGAAGTGGGCGGAGCAAACCCAGCAGCTCTGAGAAAGGGAGAGGAAAATTACTGGTAGAACGAGGCACATGAATCTGTAGCCATGCTGGAACTAAGAAATAGAACCTGTAAGTACAACTCATTTGCAACGTTGGAGACCCAGGGTCACGTGACGCTGTGCGTCACAGTAACCCATTCAAAACGTTAGAATAACATCAGTGTAGATTCCCACCTGGACTCTGCATTAACTGGGGAAGCCCAGGGTTCCCACTGCACAGAGAGTTCTACTTGGTTCAAGTGAATGTGAGTAGAACTCCCTTTCAGACCTTGCTGATTCAACATGGCAAGGTCTGAACTGACAAGGCGGGGCCTGCACGCTATGAAATCCAGGGGGTGGGGCCAGCATGCATAGACCTACCCACTTTAAGCCCTCCATATGCATGCCTGAATAGAGCTTAACTCTCTGGAATCTGAGCTAGGCACAACTTTGTTTCAAAAATAGCAACAATGCAAAATACAACTTATAGCAGGACAATACTGGAAAGCACTCAATGAAAAGGCAATATTTGATCTATTCAAAAGTAACATACACTTAAAGATAAACATAACTTTTAAAAACCTATGCTGTATTACTCCTTTTCAATATTTTAAAACCAATATGATAAGAAGTGTATTAATGTCACCCATTACCCTCTGCTTATAGATAAGGAAAGGGGGCTATTTATTCAGTCATGCAAGATGGAAGTGGTAATGGCAAACATGACATCCAGGTATTCTGTCACCAAATCAAAAGATCCACCTGGCTCTTTTCTGCACAGCAATATCCCCTTTGGCAATTTGTCAGAGTATGTATGTGAAAAATGAGTGGTTAGAGTAATCACTAAGGAGTCAAGCTAGAGGGAATCAAACCAAACAAACCATCCGTTTGCTTCTGTAATCTTTCTATAACCCCCATGGAACTGCTTAGCAGAAACACACATCACATCACTCCTGCCAAGAAAGGCAATCCAATCTAACCCTCATGAGCCATGGGAATTGTGGTCAGCGATGCAGGGCTTTGAGACAGAGGACTTCAGAGCAGAGTAATGAGAACGACAGGATTTGCCTAGCAATAACCTAACCTGCAACTGCTATATTCTCAAGCTCTGCTTCTACTAACTAATACACCATTTCTGCTAAATGCTACAGCTGGAGATGGACAGAAAAAAGACTGATTGTTATTACCAGCCTGTCTCTGGGTTCAAAAGGGAGATTGTTCCCACCCTCATATCCTCTGGCCTCCCAATGGAACCTCAAAACTTCGGCTCCCCATATAGTTTGCTTACCACACTTCATCTGAAAGCTTGTCTACAGGTTGCAGGGCTCAAAAGAACAGGCAGTTCCGATCATAGTCTTACTTAACTAGCCACAGAACAATAAAGGACAGAAATCAGGCACTTGGGTATCTGCTGCACACGAGAACATCCCATTTCCATACAGAGATAGACCCGGGGGCAGAAACAGCACACAATGTATAGAACAAAATTTCTGACCTTGTATGTATGATTTATTTTGGTATTGTTTTTATTGTGCTTGTTGTAACTATGGGTTGAAACAATAAAGTTTATTACTACTACATAGAAACAGCACACATGTCTAGTGTCTCCAGCTGCACTTCCTGTAATGTTTAGTATAATTCACCATGTGATATGATGTCATCACAATGTGAGTTTCCATGCCCCCACCAATAGTAGCCAATGATGTGGAGCCCTTGGTCGCAATGGCCCACTGGGAAACCAATTTCCTGGCCATTCATACAAATGACCGCTTTTGCAGTCAAAAGGATTTGAATCAAGTAGTTCAGAATCTTCTGCACAGAATAATCTTCTGCACTGCAAATCACCCTAATCTGGAGAGAGATTAGTCGAGTAATGAGGGATCAAAACAGAAGCAAACCCTTCAAAGAATTCTCACTCCTTTTAAGTATCAACTTCACTTTGTCCACGTTCACATTTTAATAGTTCCTTTTTAATCAGGTTTAGATTATGGTTGCAATTTAAAAGCTAAAACTGTCTTCTTCATTTGTGAAGAAGGAACACAGGGCTTGTCTAGATGGGCGCTTTGCCCCGGGGTAGCTTCAGAGTGGCAGCAGGTGATCTACATGACACAGCCGCCACTCCGAAGTGATCCAGGGGCAAAGCCCCAAAGCTCCGCTCTAAAAAAAGTCGGGCGCTTGCCCTGACTTTTTTTTAGCTTGGAGCGAGGCTCAGCGCCTCTGCGGTGCCTTGTTAAAAAAGGAAAAAGAATTAAAGGGGGGTGGCTATTCTGTGAGGGGGGAGCACCACGTTCCTGCCCCCCCCACATTTACAGCTTTAAAAGAAGAAAAAAAGGGGAGGAGAACTAAACAATTTAAAAACAAACAAACCCTAACCGTGGAAGAGGGGGTGCAGATGCTCCCAGGCGCCCCAAAACTGCCACGTCTGTGCTCGAGTCGGCGGGTGCAGCTGCGACACCGACAATGCCTCCCGGAAAGCCTGCAACTGCACTCCTTCCACTGTAGACGGTTGGAAGGAGTGTCAATGCGGCGGCACACCACCTTTCACCACCCCGTGCTGCAGACCCGATGTCGTCAAGAAAAGGGCACAGTCTCCAAACAACATGGTGAGACTCTCAGTATTTCAGTGGTAGAAGACTGGAGGAGGAACATTTCTCTAAATCAGAGGTGCAGAACCTCAGACCCAGGGGCCACATCCAGCCCTCTGTGGTCCAATAGAACACTACATGCCTTCTCCTGCTCTCACCCTCTTTCAAACCACCACCAAATGTTCAACTGTTTCCTGCCTTTTCTGCCATTCCCTCCCCCCCCCCCCCCGGTCCTGAAACGTTGAAATGCCTCTCCTAAGCCTTAGTTACTGGCAGTAAGAGCTTTAAGCTAAAATATGCCAGTATTTTGGGGTTTGGGGTTCAACACCTTTTTTACTTTGGCTCCACCCAACACTGGAATGCGCCACCACCACTGAGAGCTTCTCTGAAATGGAATTCAGCCCTAGGGTGAAAGAGGTTCTGCACCCTTGCTGAAATAGTCTACAGAGAGATAGAAAAGACACAAGACATTTAAAGATACCATTAAGTGCCCACTACTTTCCTTAGTGGTAAGATGTCCAGAGGCAATACTATAGAGCTTAGTTTTCTTTGGACAGGAAAAATACTAGAGGTTTATACCTGTATTTGTTTTTAGTTCACACATATACAAACATAGCATATTGGAAGTAAAAAGACTGTCCATTTATCCCTGCAGCAAATTCCTAGAGAGGGTCCTGGCATGCCAAAGTATTTCACTTTTCATCAACAAAGCTTCCTTTCTCACTTTTTATTATTCTGAGTTTTATCTCCATTCAAACTGCAAAGCTGGCACTACATTTTCTTTGCCTATATCCTTAGTTCGGAGGGGGGACATCTTCTCAAATACTATATTTCTCAGTTATTGAGAAAATATCCCTGGTCATAAAGGACCATGAAAATTATTTTGTTAAAGTCCCTGGCCATCTTATACATTGGCTATTCACATTAACAAAGGTGACCAAATTCACAATAATGCTTTCCTTCACCTTGTAATCTTGAATGGAAGATAAGACAGTTTATCATCAAATATATTAATGCTGAAGGAACAAGGAACAAAAGCATGGGTGTGCTTTTTGATGAAGAGAAAGATAATTTATATAATGCCAACAGACCATCAAGTCTCATTTCTATAGCCGTCTGCAGTCTGGTTGAAAGTATCCCAGCTTCCAGGAGTCCCAAATTGCTTGTTTACAGACGTGTACTTGATTGGTACATGTTTTTTAATTTTTAGTATATCCCCTTCACAAAAAAGAAACATTTTCAGTTCCCATGAATGAAAGGCAATATACTCTTTTCAAACAAGGAACATAAAAGCCAGAACTGCAATGACTACCTTCTACCCAGCTCTTCTGTAATTCCTTGTGTGACAGACTGAAGGTTTAACAAAGTGGGAGGGGGGCTACTTTGAACCTACCCTTGATAGTGTATGAGATCCACCAAAATCTTCCCTTTGTACAAGATGGCAGGAGCGTTATATTCAATGACTTTGCGTAGGAAAAGAGTCCATTTATGGATGCCACAAGAATATCATATCATTGCTGTATCCTGCTATTCCTCCAAGGAGCTCAGGGGAGCAGACATGAGAACATGTTTAATTTTACCCACAAAGCCATCTTGCGGGGTAATGTAAATTGAGAGATGATGACTGATGCAAGGTCATCCAACAAGCTTCATGGCTGAGTCAGGATCTGAAACCAGGTCCTTCAGTTCAAATCCAACTTTCTAGCCATCATATTGTTACGGAAAAACTGGAGCCCACACGGAGAAACTGGAGTCCACACCAAAGTTCTTGTCCAAACAGATAGCTTTATTCGCTAGCGAAACAACAGCCCGGGATGAGTCCACGGGCAGCTGCCCTGGGGACTGGGAGGAGGGGCCTTTTATACACGCCCCTCATGCAGAGGAAACGCCCACACTTTTACACAAAGGAATTGCGTGCGCATCTTGGCAGCATAGCACAACCGGTTCAAACCTGTTCGGTAGGAATGTCTGCCTCGGACTTCAGGCATGCGCAAAGAACACGGCCTTCATTAAGGTCATAACCGGAAATGACAGCCAGTTCCCTCACATTCCCCCCTTTGATACACTCTTAGCGAAGGCACAGAGTGCTATCATTATCCTAGATTGTCATCATTGACAGGGACTGGCCTGTAATCCTGCAAGGCCATTAGATGCACTGCAGTACGTTTATCTGCAATTTGCTCTATCATGTCCTTCAAACTTTGTATAATCATTGGCATAAGACAGGGTAACAGCAAGCATAACATAATTCTTATAACAACAATACTGATCATCTCTTTTAGCCCACCAAACTAATTGAACCATGAGCCTAAGCCCTGGCCTGAAGTGAGCTTGGCCATGGGCGATTAGGAGGTATGACGGTTTGATTTGGTCAATAGGACAAGATAGTTTGGTTCAGCGTGGTAATGGTCTGACACGGGGTTTCTCCGATCTTGGGACCCCCGGAAGATATTCTTTGGATGCACCGCCTTCTAATTAGGGTGTTTGTCAGCATCCACTGACTATGGGGATTGGGGTCAGTGGTCTTATTATACGGCTGGCTGACATTGTATTCTTGGGCTTCCTAAGGCCATTGGTCTCCTAGGTTGGTTCCTCCACATACATAACAATTAGATACATTCAGAGTCGCAGCGACAGTTTCTGCAAAAGTGACAAAAAGGTTGCGCGCTATCTCTGGCACTTCAAAAGGCTGTTCGACTTCTTTCCAAAAGTCTTGGAAGAAGTGCTCTTGTATGGTGTGGCCTGTTTCTACAAACTGGGTGAGCTTCAGATAAATCCGCCCCAGGGGATCTGCTCCCCGTCCATGAATGCGGAGCCCGAATTGGTTCCCAAAAGTGGTCACGAACTGTTGTGGGTTAAAAATGGTAAAATTCACTAAGTTGCACTGTTGTGCTTTGCAGTTACTGAGGACTGGCACTTTGGTTAAAGAGGCGTGGATTTTACTAAAGGGGGGTGTTGTTGGATAAGTGGCCCACCATACACAGTTCCAATAAGGACAGCTGTTATCGCAATTGGCTTGTTTGGGGATGGTAGCCCGCATCGGGTCTGTGGAGGGGCATATATATTTGTCTTCGTGCATGTATGTCTTCTCCCAGCTGAGATCCCCACACTGATCTGGCCAGTGGGAGATCTTGCAAGGGTCTATGATCACAGAAGCTGGAGAATTTGGGGTTCTAAGGGGTATTTTCTACAATAGTGTACCTTGCTGGTTAGCATCTCTGACCTCTAGGTGCCATTTAACAGGATTTTTCTCTGGGATCAAAACATGTGACTTTGTCATTAAGAGAACATGCTGAGAAAGAAACATTACGGAAAGTGCAAGACGTTTTGGTCTCAGTACACTGCAATTTACTCTGATATATAATAGTCTGTTTGATTTGGTTATGCAGTTTCACTGTTTGTATACAAGAGGAGCAGAGATCAAGTTTTGACTTCTGGGATGATATGCTCAGGGTCAGCAGGAAGAGCAAAATAGGCAAAACGTGCTTCGGGCGGTGTCCACCTCTTCTTTCCAGGTTGAGAGGGGATGCAGCGCCCCCAGTTATTTCGCTCCCTCGGTTGCCGGTCCCGAGGAGTCTTCTCCCGTCGTGTCCAGCGGTGAGGGCTGTTTCCTCAGGGTGAGCTTTAGGCCCGCACCTTTCGTGGCCTGCCATCTCTCGGGTGCAGCTAATTTGGCTCGGCTCCAATGAATCCAACTGGAATTCCCTTGGACCTTTAAAGCAGTAGGCGTAGTCAGTATAATGGTGTATGGCCCGTCCCACGTCTTCTTTAACAGGCTTTCTTTGTAACTCTGCATAGACCGTGATCTTCTTTTCTCTTCCCCATTCTAGTGCAGCGATTAAAGCTAAGAGTTCAGCTTTCTGAGCGGATGTGCCAGGTGGAAGAGCTTCAGCAATTAGGACATCATCTTCTGTCACTACGGCGAAACCCGCCTTTTTGACACCATGCTGGACAAAACTGCTTCCATCAGTGAAAAGGACGATGCTGCCAGGCACAGGACTGTCTTTTAGGTCGGGTCTGCTAGAATGGACGGTGTCCATTATTTCAATCATGTATAACTGGCTCAGGCAAGCGCATCAGAGTCGCAGGGTTCAGGGCTACGCAGTCATTCACTTGCACGTTAGGGTTCTCACACAGCAGTGCTCGGTATTTGACAAGTCGGGAGTTGGTCATCCACTTTGGTCCGTGGGTTTCTAGCAGAGCTTTCATGGAGTGTGAGGCAGTGATTTCTATGTGCTGCTCATAGGTAAGTTTAATGGCTTCAGTTAAGGGCAGGCATGCGGCGGCGATACATCGGAGACATCCTGGCCAACCTCAGCTCACAGGATCAGTATTCTTGATTAGGTATGCTACAGGCCGATTCCACGAACCCACTCTCTGGGTCAGAACGCCCACGGCTGTGCCCTTCTTTTCGTCTACATAGAGGTGGAAGGGCTTGCTGATATCAGGTAGTCCTAGAGCGGGTGGACTGGTAAGGGCTGATTTAAGATTCCGGAGGCTCTCTTTTGCTTCAGATGTTCAGTCTAGGGTCCCGGATTCAGGGACTTTCTGTTTCAAGAGTTCATAGAGGGACTGTGTCAGGGCAGCGTAGTTCAGGATCCAGATCTGGCAGTACCCTGCCATGCCCAGGAAAACTCGTAATTCTTTTTGTTCCGGGGCTGGGGTATACAATTGATTGCCTGGGTCCTGCTGGCAGCTAATAGTCGAGTGTTCTTCTTGATGATAAAGCCCAGATATGTCACTTCTTGTTTGCAGATTTGGGCTTTGGCTTGACTAGCACGGTAACCTGCAGTCTCCAGATGTCTGAGCAGGGCGATGGTGTTCTGGATTCTTAAAAAAAAAAGATAACAAGTCCATGTCTGCAGGGGCTTTTCTTTTGATGCATTTACAAATGAAGCCAGTAAAAACAATTCACTGAGCATTTATATTCCTTGGCTGATCATGGTTCTCAAAAAAAAGTCTTTCAGTCATTGAAGAGTCTGATCAATGTCCATCTTGTGAGGTCTTTAAACACCTGGTCTTTAAACAGGGAGGTCATGATGATTCTTGGCACATCAGGGGTAACAAATCCCATCTTTCTGGGTTCTTGAAAACTTTGAGTTATTGTGCTAATTCCAAGTCTTCTTATGCATAAGGTGGATTCAAATACTGAGAAATGGGCTAGCTCCAATTATGGCAGCTGTTTGTAGACAAATTAGCCAATTCTTTTGGCAACATCAGGGCTTCTAACAGATCAACTGTTAATTCTCCATGGGTCACTGCTCTATAGGCAGTCACAAATCTTCTTTCTTTCCAAATCTGTCCATGTGATATTTTGAATCAGTAAATATAGTCTTTTGCCTGAAACAAGCATCAGGGCTTCTGTGCATACTACGAGTTCAGCTGCTTGTTGTACAATTGTAGCTGGATCCATCAGTAAACAACTCGAGGTCATCGTATAGGTCTGGGCGAGGTTTGGTGCCAAGTTGCAAGACTTCAAGTCATGCTCTGGAACTTCTTCTTTGTAGTTCAGGTATCAACGTGGCAGGATTCAATGAGGCAAGCCTTGGGTCCACAAGGAGGTTGATCTCATATCTGGACTGGCAGGCAGGGTTCAGGTGTCAGCTTCTTCCACTGTACTCCACTGGTCTGTGCCACGTTTTTGGCACAGCACGCTTGAGGCTGGTAGTGCAAACGCAGCGACTACAAATTATTTTATAGGAACAAAATTGGGGCCGGGGAGGATTACAATCCAAGGATAGTTCTGGGGGTAATTTGCATTGGAGCCTGCATGTCATAAAGTAAAATTTCTGCTACTTTCACAGAAGTACGTAGCACAAACTTGCAGAAATGAATTGTGTCACATTTTCTCTTTCTTATAAAGCCTCTAACTCTCCTTCTGCTAATGTTCATATCTAAAAATGTTAGCAATCTGTGCAGGGTTTAAAAGAGAAATTCCAGTAGTATTTCTAGAGAGAATAGCCTGGTTAGCATATCTATTGTTTGAATGCTATATCCAAAATAATGGTGACGATCACGGAGTATGAGTATTCCTCTCTTGAGCTAAAATTTCTTGAGTTCTTTATGTAGGCTGTAACATACACCAACTCAGTAGATATAAAGAGAAACTCAAAGATGCACACACTTAACAGAGGTTATATATTTTTCCCACATACAAGATGCTCATTCCATTCATCTATAGTCCCAACAGATTCATGAAGAAAGGCAAATATGTTTTTAATAAATAAATAAAAACATAAGCTCCTACTTACATAATGGCTACAGCAGTAACCTCATAGAAATGGAACTGTACTGGAAATACCCACAATTGAAAGGTTTAAAACTGGAAAAGTAATTGTACACTCATGACTCCACAGCTAGTTCATAACATTTTCTCATTGAGCTTTTCTACACAATTACACAAGGCTATTATTGGCTGTTAATCCACTGTATCTACTTTCAGTTTTATCACAGAATTGAGAGCTGAGCATTTCCTACACATGAACATTTCCTACATTTCCTTTCCTGCTTTCCCACTACATAACGTTTAATTGGCACTGTGGTATAGTGGAATAGCACAAATACACAAGTGAAAAAAGCAGCTTCATTTGCTTTCACAATTAAATGCCTATTTTTACCTGCTCTAAAAAATCTTGCCAAAAGTGCTCATTAGACACAGAAGCAAAACTAGAGGGTCACAACATCGTCCAAACAATGATGAGTAGGAAATGACAAGCACACTCTAAATGCCTTGTGTAGAAAACCCCATTGCGGGCTAGGCATATAGCAGGACCTGTGAACAGCAGACAGAGCACAGCAGCATTCCTTGAACCTTTGACTTCTTGAGCTCTTGGGGTGTCTAGTGTTTTCCTTATGCCAACTTCATAAATAAATAGTATCTGAGTCAATACAGCCCCCATAGCTTAAAGGATCCTGGGATGGGAGTGGGGACACTGGGTTGGAGCCCTGTTCTGAGCTTTGTTCCCTCCCCTGTAACTCCCAAAGCTAAAAGGAAAGAAGCAGCAAGTTACTTTCCACACCCAGTTGGCCAAAGACTCATATTTACATGCTTTATTCTGTGAGCAACATTCTCTGTCAATATGACACAAGCACATATGTGCAAGCCCTACCAATTTTGACATGTGTGAAGGAGATAGGGAGAGCATTTTGTAAAGATAGGAAGACCTACTCCTTTTATGTCCTCCTTTTTGCCCCCAAGGGCCATGTGTGGCCATGAGTTGGAGGCCATATGGTAGTGATAGCCATGGCTAGGACTGATGTCCCCTTGCCCCCCTCCATTTACAAACACATAGCCTTACACACACACTTTCTGTCATGCATACACACACACTTTCCTACACCTAGAGAGACAGAAAGACACAATTTTCCTTCTCCCCACCCCCCAACAGACCGACAGACACATATACACTTTCCCTGTTATCTCAGCATGTAGGGATGAGGAAATTTAAATTTCCTACACAATGAGATCCCATTGTGCATTCTGCTGTTCACACTGCCTAGTCACCCATCACCTGAACAGAGGGGAGGTATGCAAGTTAAATGGGTAGTATGGAGTGCAGGGATGTCTCTCCCCACAAACAATTCCTCCCGATCACAATTGCACTCCCTCCAGCCACCAAACAAAAGTGTGGTATCCCAGGTAGATTGCAATTTACATGAGAAGGATGGTGCAAAAGAAGAGCCATTCCTGCACACTTCTTCCCCTATCACAATCCTCCTAACCCAACCCAAAAAGCAGCTGAGCAGCGGTCTTGCAAGAGAGATGTTCAGAGGCTTGGGCACCTGCTGCAGAATGCACTCAAGGACCATATGCAAAGCGTGGGTTGCCCACCTATGGTGCAGAGCAAGGGTAGACAACCTGTGGTTTTATTTTGTTTTTGGACTTCAACTCCCATAAGCCCTAGCTAGCATGGTTAAAGGTCAGAGCTTCTGGGAGTTATAGTGAAAAACATCTGGCGGGCACCACATTGCCTACTCCCAGTGTAGAGAGATTAAGAAATAGTAATAGAAGTAGTAACATAAGTAGTAATGGAAGCCTATAAGGTCCCTAATTAGCAACCAGGGCCACTTTGGCAACAGACTTGGAGATGTGGAGCTGCAGCTTTGGCCCTCAACCACTTACTCCATTTGTCAAAGACCCAACTCCCACCCCTCTTTCATCAGTTGAATTAGCAAGTAGGGCTAGATGGGATGCTTTGGGCAGGAACTATGGATACAGGGAATGAAAATTTAACTTCCTGAAGCCAAAACTCTCATAGTATGTCAAGTAAGTTTGCAAAGCAACCAATTACAGCACATAGCCAACAGACTTCAGGAAAATGCAGCACTTTGTCTTTGTATGCAGGTGCTATTATCAAGGTCTAGAGAATTCCTCTGAGCTGTTCTGTCTATACCTGGGGAAATGAGGCAGAAGGCCCCAGACAAACTATTCACTTAGTCACTTAGGGGGAAAGTGTTCCTAGAAGCTCATCTATCTGAATTAAATAGGTTGACAAATAGCTTGAGAGCACCAAGGAGAAGCAACGTTCATGGGGGAGGGATGTGTATATATGCATGCCTGTGAGTGTCTCTTTACAGAAAGATAGGAAAGACATACACAACAGAAATAAGTGGGGCAAACTGGGAACACAGACAGAGTAACAGAGAAGGAGAACCAATTCTTCGCACAATCTGATCAAGTCAGGGGCTTGCCAATCACTCTAGATAGGCACACAGAGGATGTTATACAATAATTTTAAACACCCATCCATCAGGTACCTGTCGTTCCTTTTCTTCCCCCTGCATTCTACTTCAGCCATGCAAATCTCAACTAATCTATAAGTTATCAGACATCACAAGCAACACAGAGGCTCTAATGATCAGCTGTTTCTCAAATCTAATTCTTTTATATAGCTGCCATTCTACCTTTCGGCTCTTGTTGGGCAGAAGACATTTTGACAGACATCACTTGTCACAACTGCAAAGTCTTGAATTTTCCATGTAATAGAAGAATCCAGTTCCTCATTCTTCTCAAGACACAGGATGCCTCTAATCGGATTACCCATTCATTTGCAGACAAATAAGCAACAATATGAACGTATTCCACCCTTCTATCCATGAACACAAGTTGACATAGACATAATTATCCTACTATATCTTCCTAACAACTCTGTTAGGTAGGTTAGGCTGAAAGAGTGTGGCTGGCCAAATACCACTCAATGGGCAAGGATTTAAATCCAGATCCTCCCAGTCCACATCAGACACACTGAAGCTCCAGTATGAATACAGATTAGTCTAGCTTCCCCATGGCTGGGGGATGATGGACATTTGAGTGCAACATATCTGGAGTGCACCAGGTTGGGGAAGAATGAAGTAGTCCAGAGTGGACAACTACAATGATGGGAGTTGTAGGTCAAAACATCTGGAGGGCCACCCCTTCTTTAACTCATATGCTGCTTTTCCACAAAAGAACTAATATTCGCATCACAATATATAAATCAGAAACAGCAATACATAAAACATAGTATCAACAATAAGAATTTTATTACCAATATATCTAACTATTCATTTCAAAATACAATCCTAACATTTTCCCCCCCCCCAATAATATTACAAAACAAAACACAGAATTAAAACAATATGTCTGCCTCACAAATCGAAAAATATTGGTGCAGTGACTGATACAGCATAGTGGCCAAGAGACTGAGGTACAAATCAGGAAGTTTCTGATTCAAATCTCACCTCTGCCATGTATTCCGTAGGTGGCCTTAGGCAAGCCACGCTCTCTCAGCCGCAGTTCACCCCCATCTGCAATATTGCAATATAGGGGATAATAATACTGATTTACTTTACAGGGTTATTGTAAGGATTATAACTATATGGTGTATGTATAGTACTTTGAATACTTGAAAGTACTATACAAACATTAAGCATTAAGTATTATTACTATCTGGCATGCTAGCTGATAACAACACTAACTAAAGGGGGAAACCTAGGACAGGCTGTAGAGAAACTGTTTACTGCCAGTAATTCAATAAAACACAAACTTCCTCACTTCTGTATACTCCAGGCTGGGCACCTTGTTAAAACACAGCTACCTAGTGAGGGAACCAAATATCCAAATGCAAAAAGAAAGGTTAACTAGCTTGTGCTTTTTCAATACTAGCATCATTCTTCAAATCTATCCTTTTTGTCCACTTCTTAAACTTTCCAAGGGCTCCTTAGGCCAAGTTTAAGAAAACATGGGTTCGGCATATTTAGCCCAATAACAATGCTTAGCATTTACACAGCATTTTTGAGTGCTCCAAGAGCTTTATATGCATTCTTTCACTAATCCTTACTAAGTGCCCAGTATGATAGGGCAGTATTATCCCAGTACTGCAGATTAGGAGATGTGGGATGGGGACTGAGGTTGGAAGACAGTAGCATGCTGAAGATCAGCAAATACATTAATGGCCTGAGGTGACATTTGAAGCAGGGACTTCCCAGATCAAACTCTCTAGCCACTATATTACACCAAATTAAGTTTGCACCATCTTCTCTTAACATACTTGTACTGTGCAGAATATTTTGTTCTTCCCTCTCTTCACATCCACACCACATAAATATGCACTTTGATGCTGAAGCACACTTGTGTGTCGTCGTCTCCTTTGAAACAGATGTAAACGGGCAAAGAGCCTTTTGGCAGAAGCAAATCTATGCTTGATATAGTGAAGACCAACTTTTAACAGCTCACTGTTGCCACCATGTGCCCAAATAGCAGTTTTGCATGAAGCATTTTCTGACCAAAAATCCTAAGTATTTTTAAGAGAAACAGTCAGAAAACATGGATCCAATAAATACACATCTGAATCTGGTTATAAATATGAATAGGTTTTATGTTAATTAGATTGATGCCTGGACTATAATGAATTCCTGCCTCTGTTTAAAATTACCTTATGTATACCCTTTGGGCCATCCAAATGTCATAGCGGTAAAAGCACACATGGGGAAGCAGCCAGAAAAATGGACAGATGCATATTTAGCTTAATATAATTGTTATATTATTGTATTTTTATTGGTTGCTAACAGTTTAAGCCTTGTGGGAAAGTGATCTATAAATGTTTAACATAAAATATTTTTAAATCTTTGTAATACAAGCATTGTTGAATGCAAGCCTCTGGTAACGCCTGGTTATAATACTCACATGCAGTCCTCCACTACTCATCTGTCTCAGACTCACATTGTTATTTTCCAGTGTTAAAAATATATGCATCTACAGCTAATCTCTCCTGGTCTATTTCTACATCTACAAGTAACAAATCAGGAAAACATAATAATTATTTTGTGAGCCATAGGCATAGCATTGTAGAGAGCAAAGATGCAGTCTCTAGCATGGTCAGCATTTATTAAGGATAAATAAGTAAACAAGTAGACTACTTAAGGGAAGAGAATGAGGGGAGAAGTTTCACACTCTTCATCTTCTTTGTTCAAGATTTGGCAGCATACCAAAAGATAGAGGGGTTTGCCTCTCTATCTTATGGTATGACTAACTAAATACTAATGGCATCTGAAAGAAATATTTTTGTAAGCCGCCGTGAGAGCCTTTTTTGGCTGAGTGGCGGGATAAAAATGCTTAAATAAATAAATAAATAAATAAATCTATGGATGGTAGCAACACTGGCCAGCCACAGGAGCTGCCACTGCTGGACAAACAAGGAAAGGAGCAGTCCAATTCTCCAGTCTTGCCCCAACTCATTCTCCAGTCTGGCACAGGCAATATCAAAGGCTGGCAAGAGTTTCTGCTGTCCATAAAAGGCAATGCTGCTGCAGAATTTGGGGACAGCTGGAAGGGAATCCCATGTTTCAACAGCATGTAATTACTTTTCAGAAAAAGCTCTATTTGTGCTTATTAAGGGGGGGGGTAAAATGTAAACACAAGAATTGTCCTTAATACACATTGTATTCTTTGGGACATTTTTATTTTAAATACATTCAAAAGGTGACCTCTGAAATGTCCTGGGAGTGCATCTCTTTGCCACCCACTTACAGGTACTCCTGGAGAAGTGGGACCAGATTTGGTGACCAGCCCATCGGTCCCTCAATTGAAAGGAGAGGGAAGGTAAGCCGCCCCTGGTATGTTTGGCCCAGACCACCACTAAGAGGGATCTGGATGGGGGAGGAGGGAGGCCTCAAGTATTCCTGATGCCTTGCTGGCAGTATCTTTACCTTCCTGTCTGGCCCACAGATTTGCCTCAGTTTTGAAGCTCCCAGGCACCATCTCCTTTCCTACCACCACCCCACCCCACACAATTCCCTTCAAAACAATTTCCTGGCTTCTCTCTCTCTCTCTCTCTCTCTCTCTCTCTCTCTCTGTCATGCTCTGACAAAGATAGAATGCTTGGAAATGGCTATCATTATGTTGCTAAGGATCCATTTTAAGCCTTGATTTAGACCCAAATACTGTTGATGGTTCAGATACACAAATAAACCCTTCTGCATCATTGAAATAATCTGGAAATAACCAGACCTAGAACAACTACTACTCAAAACATGTCTCCAAACTCAGGGCCAAAGTTCTGATCTTACTCCCCCTAAGGCAGATGCGGGCCACATATGCCCTCCCTTTAATTATTCCCTTTAATTGAGCTGATGCAACGGATTCACTTACTTTTGCACATACCCTCTTTACTCATTGTTTGCCTAATTTATACGTTTTATTTCACAAGGCATGTAATTGGTTAATATAAACCCTATTGCATATTTAGAAAAGGACATTTTGATTCATGAAAGCTATTATAGTAAAACTATGGAATTTGCATAATTATCATTAGGGTTCACAAACTTTGTCCCACAACTGTAACTAAAGTTCAAATGTGAAGGCCAGTAAAACTGTTTCCATGTAGAAACAATTCCATAGAGGACTTGCAACATGGTTTGGATCAGTCTACACAATCACTAACACTGTCCATCTTGTGAGGTCTTTAAACACCTGGTCTTTAAACACCATGACAGGGAGGTCATGATGATTCTTGGCACATCAGGGGTAACAAATCCCATCTTTCTGGGTTCTTGAAAACTTTGAGTTATTGTGCTAATTCCAAGTCTTCTTATGCATAAGGTGGATTCAAATACTGAGAAATGGGCTAGCTCCAATTATGGCAGCTGTTTGTAGACAAATTAGCCAATTCTTTTGGCAACATCAGGGCTTCTAACAGATCAACTGTTAATTCTCCATGGGTCACTGCTCTATAGGCAGTCACAAATCTTCTTTCTTTCCAAATCTGTCCATGTGATATTTTGAATCAGTAAATATAGTCTTTTGCCTGAAACAAGCATCAGGGCTTCTGTGCATACTACGAGTTCAGCTGCTTGTTGTACAATTGTAGCTGGATCCATCAGTAAACAACTCGAGGTCATCGTATAGGTCTGGGCGAGGTTTGGTGCCAAGTTGCAAGACTTCAAGTCATGCTCTGGAACTTCTTCTTTGTAGTTCAGGTATCAACGTGGCAGGATTCAATGAGGCAAGCCTTGGGTCCACAAGGAGGTTGATCTCATATCTGGACTGGCAGGCAGGGTTCAGGTGTCAGCTTCTTCCACTGTACTCCACTGGTCTGTGCCACGTTTTTGGCACAGCACGCTTGAGGCTGGTAGTGCAAACGCAGCGACTACAAATTATTTTATAGGAACAAAATTGGGGCCGGGGAGGATTACAATCCAAGGATAGTTCTGGGGGTAATTTGCATTGGAGCCTGCATGTCATAAAGTAAAATTTCTGCTACTTTCACAGAAGTACGTAGCACAAACTTGCAGAAATGAATTGTGTCACATTTTCTCTTTCTTATAAAGCCTCTAACTCTCCTTCTGCTAATGTTCATATCTAAAAATGTTAGCAATCTGTGCAGGGTTTAAAAGAGAAATTCCAGTAGTATTTCTAGAGAGAATAGCCTGGTTAGCATATCTATTGTTTGAATGCTATATCCAAAATAATGGTGACGATCACGGAGTATGAGTATTCCTCTCTTGAGCTAAAATTTCTTGAGTTCTTTATGTAGGCTGTAACATACACCAACTCAGTAGATATAAAGAGAAACTCAAAGATGCACACACTTAACAGAGGTTATATATTTTTCCCACATACAAGATGCTCATTCCATTCATCTATAGTCCCAACAGATTCATGAAGAAAGGCAAATATGTTTTTAATAAATAAATAAAAACATAAGCTCCTACTTACATAATGGCTACAGCAGTAACCTCATAGAAATGGAACTGTACTGGAAATACCCACAATTGAAAGGTTTAAAACTGGAAAAGTAATTGTACACTCATGACTCCACAGCTAGTTCATAACATTTTCTCATTGAGCTTTTCTACACAATTACACAAGGCTATTATTGGCTGTTAATCCACTGTATCTACTTTCAGTTTTATCACAGAATTGAGAGCTGAGCATTTCCTACACATGAACATTTCCTACATTTCCTTTCCTGCTTTCCCACTACATAACGTTTAATTGGCACTGTGGTATAGTGGAATAGCACAAATACACAAGTGAAAAAAGCAGCTTCAATAAACCCTTCTGCATCATTGAAATAATCTGGAAATAACCAGACCTAGAACAACTACTACTCAAAACATGTCTCCAAACTCAGGGCCAAAGTTCTGATCTTACTCCCCCTAAGGCAGATGCGGGCCACATATGCCCTCCCTTTAATTATTCCCTTTAATTGAGCTGATGCAACGGATTCACTTACTTTTGCACATACCCTCTTTACTCATTGTTTGCCTAATTTATACGTTTTATTTCACAAGGCATGTAATTGGTTAATATAAACCCTATTGCATATTTAGAAAAGGACATTTTGATTCATGAAAGCTATTATAGTAAAACTATGGAATTTGCATAATTATCATTAGGGTTCACAAACTTTGTCCCACAACTGTAACTAAAGTTCAAATGTGAAGGCCAGTAAAACTGTTTCCATGTAGAAACAATTCCATAGAGGACTTGCAACATGGTTTGGATCAGTCTACACAATCACTAACACTGATTAGAATCCCCACTCCACACAATAGTGTGCAGTGAAAAGAAATGAGGGAAGTCCACCCTTTTACAACTCTATTTTTTTCTGATAACATGTACATAAGAATAGCTAAAATTGATTTGTTTGCTAAAGCTGCAAAACATATTCGTGCAATCACTCTGAACGCTATTGCAATGGACTGTGCAGGTGATTCATTGATTTGATTTCTGATTACATTCTGCTATTGACTGGTGTATTAATTTATTTTCTTTGTAATGGCTATTAGTCAAATAAAATAAAATGTTCTTATCTGATTAAACAATAGTGGCTGCAGGTAACTCCAATACCACATACCCCTAAGGGGAATCAAGGTTTTAAGAAATAAATGTGCCATGTAAAACGCTATTGAGCATGCAGACTTAGACATGGAGTAAAATGGAAAAGATGCCATTGCATCTTTCACAGTTCATGGGGAGATGCTTGATGAAGAGCCTAAAGAACATTTCAGCAAAAGCTAGTTATAGTTGGAGAAGCTTCAAGGCAACTAACATCTCATCAGCCCCTCTAACTAAAGGCTCATACCTCCTGTTTGAAAGCCCATAAAAACAAAGATAAATTAAGAGTGACAAACTTATAAGTATATAGAAGGCACTTTATTCAGAAAAGAAAAGGGGGCAGGTGAAGAATTTCCATCAGGAGGGTGTCATATCATTTGTTTTGTTTGACAATTATTTCAGTTAATTTAGTACCTTTTAGCATTGATAGCAACACAAATCAAGATGATTCTTTGGTTTTCATCGTGCAGAATATATTCATTTCTCCACTAGGTGGAGGGCCAGATCTATAGTCAAGATCACAGAAATTATATGTATTTTAAGTAATCAATTTTCAATTCACCTCCCCAAAATACTAATAACCTCTCTAAAATACAATTAATATTATCTAAAGGTTATTTAATGTTGCTTCTCACATGTGTTTGATGTGAGAATGAGATGTCCCTGGTTTGGCTTCCTTCACAGTATTATTAAAAATAGCTCTATTCCCCTGTGTACGCCTGCCTCTCTGCATGGTATGTAGCTTCATAACTAGCCCTGGAAACCCAGTTTACCCAGGAACCTGATCTATAAGACACAAAGAAAGCCCTGTCCTCCTTTTAAAGACTTGGTCCTATCAAAGTTTATTCCCAATGCCTGTCTAATATTCCGAATGCCTGTACAGGAAATGCTATTCAACATTTGGGGGGGGGGGGCTTGACTAGGGACAAAAGACACACACAAAAACCATCACCTGGCACTTGAAAGACTATCAGCATAAGCATAGGCTTTTGTAATATTACAGCAAATGTTGTGGATAAGCTTTCATTATATTCCATAAAATTGTTGTGCACTATATTTTTTTTAACAAGGCTCTTTTTTGTGATTCTCATGGGCACTTCTCTAGAATTGGTACAAGAGGAAGCCCAGAACATTTCCTGGTTTCTATGCTACAGCAACCTTCACTCAGATCTCGAAAGCCAGTATGGTGTAATGGTTAGAGTATTGGACTGGGACTTGAGAGATCTGGATTCTAGTCCCCAGCCCGACATAAAGTTCATTGGGTAACTTTGGGACAGTCACTGACTCTCAGCCTAACCTACATCTCAAGGCTAGAGTGAGGATAAAATAAAGAGGATGACAACCATGTAAACTACCTTAGGTTCCTTGCAAAGGGGGGGGGGAGTGGAATATAAATGTAATAATAAAAAAATACCCCAAAAACTCAGCTACAGCTTCATACCATGGAGGAAGGCAGAACAATGGAACTGATTTCTCACAGGTGAAAAACTCATTACATGGTTAACTATCCCAAACTCCCCTAATAATGATGGCAAAACCAGTGGATGGTATGGGGTGGTATGAGTGTGTAGCCAACAGTGTTGTCAAGAAGGGAAGAAGAGCTGCCAGTTGGGCTGCTTAACAGGTCTCCAGACTAAGCTATACAATGAAGTCTCCTGGAACGAGGCTTCAATCTCATGTATAAAGTACATAAACATATTTCATAGCAGCATTGGCTGTTCCTCTCTTATGCAAGGAAACAAGTCAGAGAGACTCTCTTGGAGTATCTGGCCATTTAGCAGTTCAGACTAAACACCTTGGTTTGACTGGCTCAGATGTCTAGCAGAATTGGGACAAAACAGGTGGAACAGGAGCATGAGGAATAGATGTTTTGAACCAGCTCAGTATTAAAAAGAAGGCCCTACAAGTGCTGTCTAAAACTTTTTCTGCCTCAGTATGGGCTAATGGACTCTGGTCAGGAAATCGGAATACTGCTTGAACTGCTTGATTGTTTCCATTCATTGACCGCAAAGAGACCTCTGGCAAGCTGGGGAATTGACTTGATCCTTTTTTCACATATCCAAAGCCAGCTCTTCTCTACACACTACACATTCACATCTCCTCTGTATGGCGCTACTACAAAAATAAAAGGGTAGCACAAAATATGTTTCCAATTCCAATAATTTTAGGAGGAGTTCCCCCCCCCCCCCGCAGGCTCAAGCTCTGAGTTTGGGAAATTTATTTTTTTCCAAAGAATGCATCTCATAGGCTCAGAAACACCTTGCCCATTCTGAACTGATAGAGATTTTGTCCATCTCTAGTTTCAAAATCAGTGAGTTGAAAAACACGCATTTCGTGTTGATTAGCTTTTGGATTGTTTTTCTCCCTACCCTCATCCATGGATTAATTTTAGTAGCTTTTTAAAGGCAAAGTAACTATATTTAAAGAGGTTAAAATTCGGAAAGACAAGGTAAATTATGGAGTTTCACTCTCAATTTGATCCTATTCTGTTGAGTTTTAAGATCCCATATTAAAAGAACATCTGGTAAACATGCTGTCTACAATTCAGCATAAGCTGGGAAGTATATGTCAATTCAGTGAGCCACAAAAGCAGAAAGCAAATAAGCAGATGTGATGCCATGCTCACAAGCCTCTAACTGGTATATACCAGTGCTCGGGACAACTGCTGATTTTTCTCTGCCACTATAAGATCTCCGTTTTTGAACTGGTCCACACTGCAGGCATCGTTTACTCATAGTAGCACAGGCCCCACCTGCTAAACTGGTTGTTTTCTGAAAGCAGCATTATCAGATCCATCCAAGGAGCAGAGGGGGGGGGATCAAGAGAAGCACCTGACTGAGGCAGTGAGAGAAGAAGAGAATATGCCCTTTCTAAAGCTTCAGAATGAGCTTTGAAGAAAGACTTGTATTATTAGAGACCACCACTTCCCAAGAACTTCCATTGAATCAGTTACCAGGAATAAAATAATCTCATGCCTTCTTGCTATCATGTGAGGAAACAGAAGTTATCTTATAGGATCCAATGTGCCCCATGTTTAAGCAGCCCTGAAGAAATAAGGCAGTGGACTTTGCCCTTATTTCTCTCCATAGTGCACAACCACAGAAAAAGTCCAGTACTCCTGGTTTATTGGTTTAGCTGGGCAACTTGTTGCTCTTTGGGTGTTTTGGCCTACAGCTTTCATCAGCCCTGGCCAGTGTAGTCAATGGTGAGGGATGATGGGAGTTGTGGTCCTCCAGATGCTTTAGCCTAAAATTTACCTTAAAACAGGGGTGGGCAACAAGAGAAGTGCAAAGCAGTGCACCACAAAACAATATGAGCATGGTCTTGCACACACCCCTCTGTTCTGACACTATGAGGGGTGGGGGGGGAGAGAAATGTTCTGCCTCCTTTGTATATCCATTAAATCTGGCCTAGAGATCTCAAACAACTACAGAATGTTCAGTTAAACTGACTAATTAACCAGTTTAAATTCAAATGCATTTGTCTATTACCAAAGTCTCAGTATAGCTACCTGTTTAAGGTATTAAAATAAGTGTAAGGTAACTCATAATTTATTAGAGTCCCATCACATCTAGGTAGAAACGCCCAGCTCCGCCGTCGCTTCCTGAAAACAGGAAGTAACAAAGCCCATTCAGTTCGGCAGGAAAGAACAGCAACCGGACTTTTTCTGGGGGTTTTGCGGCGCAGGGAAGGCCAGAAGGGGCAGAAGACACGTGAAAGGCAGACAATGTCATGTGAACAATCAGTGAGTGCCCAGTAAAACGCTCGTCGTATATAGCTTTTAGACAAAAGCTGCCACATTTTCTTAGAAGGAAAGGTCAGCTACAATATTTTCTTTCATTTCCTGTTTCTAGAACATAAAATACCAACTTAACATTCAGCATCCAACAATTAAAACACACCCCTGGTCCAAATCAATTTAAGCACTAGCTGATTTACCTATGATGAAACCAATATAGCTGTAACTCTACGCACCAAAGAATATGCCTCTGAATTCAATGGGACACTTCAGAGTAAAAATTCATAAGGATGGACTGTAAAGCTAGCAGCCTTAATCTGGCCCAAGAGAGAGTTCTAAAAGTTTGTATGAAATAATTCAATACTTAACTCCTTCTCCAAGTGGACATGCCACACAACAAGTTGAAGCAACCTGCTACAGGCAGCACTATGACAAGAGAGTGGATGAAAGCAGGAATTCGTGTCTGAATGATGGAGCAAAACTAGTGTTGGCTGGAAGGAGACACCATTTGGTCTCTGCTTCAGGCAGCAGAACATGCTGAACTGGCACTGTTCTGTAAAAATCTCAAAGGCTATAGTTTCAATCCAAAACATGTAGAAGTGCTCGCATGCTCATTCCGAGCTCCCATGTGCACAAAATTAGTTTGCCATGAAACATTTCCACAGGCTGGTGTCAAATTGGGTGGGCAAAAGAAAAGGACAAACTGCACCATAGAATAATAATTTTAAAAAGCACAAGAGAGGTAAAGCCTCAAACTGGTACCCAGAAATAAATGATAAATTAGCCCTATTCAAGGGTTCCTTGAAGCATTTTGTTTGAACATGCAAGGAGAGTTCCAGCCCTGCCCCCTTCATTGTCACTCTCTTCTAGGGTGGCAGGGACTATTGGATTGGATCATATGGATCAGAAATACTTTGTGAGAGCAAGCCTAAGTATTAAATAAAACTTGGGCCATGTCAGAGTCTCAGTTGGAAGGTTCTTCTTCAGTACTATGTCCTAGCTCTTCCTACAAAGTTAATATTTTCCTAACCTTCAGACCACAAGTGGGCCTATGAACACATATTAGAGTGACTAGAGTTTCAGTTTTCAGGAGGTATTTCTGCCTTTTGCATTAGCTCTATACATCCTGTCCATAGGTACACTATGTCTGGGGATCAATATACCTAAGGACAGGAAGGTCAGAAAGATGTGCTCCAAATTACACAAGCAGAAATGTAATGAAATGAAAATGAAAGAAACAAAGTGCCAATTGTAAATGTGGCACCAAAGTTTGTGAATGACCTTGCAGATTATAAAGGCTACACAAATGCTAAATATAGCAGAGGCTCTATCTATGTGCCTTGGAACCAAAAGAAACAACATGGCCTCTATTTATCAGGTGACAACAATGCAAGGTTTAGCCACAAAGCCCTAAAGCTGTTTGTTCAAATACATACTCACCCACAATGTGGAAAGAACAGAGGGAGGAACAAAATGCAATTTCTATCCTATTCCAAGCTGGGTGTGTTGCAAACTGACAGCTCAGGCTCACCAAAACCAACAGGAACAAGTGTGGATATCTGTGTGATGCCATCTCTTTTACCTCCTTTAAATCCATCCTCAACCCATGAAGTGCTGGTTCAACCCTCTAGTTCCCATGCCTAAAGCAACCTTCCCCAACCTGGTGCCTTCCAGTTGTTCTGGAGCAGAGTATGGCTATGCTGTTTGGTAGAGTTATCCAACGTATCCGGAGAATACCAGGCTACGGAAGGCTGCCCACTGCTGCATCTAAGCTTACAGCCAAGCCTAAGCATGTGTAACTGAAACAACCACCCATTCTTTCCTTGTCTACCTCTGCCTCTACTTCCTTTCCTATCATTTTCCATATCAGATTTTAGACTTGCACTCTATAAAGCACCATTCATACTGATGGTGCTATATAAATAATAAAAGAAGGGCTGTAGGGCCAGATCTAAAACCACGTAGTGCAGAAAGAGCTAACAGAAAGTAAAACTCCTGTGCTTTGACTCAATTATGCTAAACTAATCTGAAACCTGCTCAAAGCTTATCGGAGGGCCACGTCAACTTCTCTAACACAGCTGCTGGCAAGATCAAACTTATACCACATCCTGCTCTGTACTATATACAGCTTGATATCCTGTCTTTTGCTGGCAGAGGATCAACTTGTAATTTGCCACACATCTGCTTACTTGGGGTAAGTAACTATTACGCTCGGGTGAACACCTGAGTGTCAAAGTATGCGGCATTCTAAAATATCGAAGATATATGGCTACACGTGTGTGTGCACGCATGCACACATGTGTGTTACCTAATAAATGAAACCATGCCTGTGGTAGAACGTGGGAGCAACTGAGGAATAAGGAGAGGGGGTTGAAAAGGAGAAGGGGGAGACTGTAAGCAATGGAATGTTTGTGAGGGGAAAGGCATTAACAAAGCAAGGGAGGAAGTGTTTGCATCCTTGCTGTTAATGACACTCCTCTTACCATCCTACTTGCATCAGGACAACTGCATAAATCTCCACAGACTAATGTGGCAAGCACATTAACCATATCCTCCCAGATGATTAAGATAGTTTCTGAGTCCTAAGACCTGATTATGCCACAAGTTTTTGTCACAGGACATTTGCAAGAACTTCCAATAGTCTTTAAAAAAATCTATGATTAGAGAACTGCAAGAACGTTACAGGCCCCAGTATTTCCTCAAATTGTAAGTAAGCCTCGTAATCGGGCTTACGACGCTGGAATCTGGGCTTTGAGGGTGGAAACTGTTTCTTTCCCTGTTGAGATTGGAATTGTTGTCTGTATTGCTTCTCAGGTTGGTATCTTGTGGTAGCGAATCCAGGTTGCCTATACCATCTTTTAGGCTTAAAGTGTTGTTGTTGATATTGGGATGGACCTATCCCCATTTTGCGCGCTGTTATTCTCGCCTTTTGAACATTATCCATAGCCTCATCGGTTGTGGAATTGAACAGACCTGTGCCATCAAAAGGAAGACTCTCAATACGAGATCTGGCCTCTTGAGACAAACCAGCGTATCTGAGTCAGGCATGTCTTCTCAGGGCAATTGCCCCGACCATGGTTTTTGCACCACAATCGGCTTGGTGCTTAGCTGTGGCTATTTGTTGTCTCGCTATCCTGGTGGCCTCGGCATGGAACACTCTCGCTAGTTCTCTTTGGTCATCTCCTAGGTTGTCGCATAGAGACATCATTTTATCCCACAAGAATAATTGGTACCGGGACATTGTCGCCTGGTAGTTCAATACCTTAAGGCTTAGTGCTGCAGTAGAGTAAAATCTTCGCCCCATTAAATCGAGGCGTCTACCCTCCTTGTCTACCGCTGCTATATGCACCCTTTGAGATCGACCCTGTGCAGACTCTACGATGATCGAGTTCGGTTGAGGATGTGTAAAAAGGAACTCCGCGTCTTTATCCAGGACTTTGTACATGTTATCTAGCCGCTTTGATGACGGTTGTAATGTTGCCGGGTCCTTCCAGGATTATTTGACTGCCCTGGTCAAAGTTAGTAAGAAGGGTATAGCAATTAGTGTTGCTGCCTCAGTATATATTGCATCGAAAACAGGATCGACTAACTTTTCTAACGTTTGTCGAGTTTCTATGCCCAATGCTTGCGCCATCCTCTGAATGAGGTCTGAAAAATGGGCAAGTCCCTCAGAAGGTGAGACTGATCCTTGTGCTTCCACTATTGAATCTGGCGATGGTATCGATGGAGTGGGCGAAGTTACGGAGGCTGAGTCTGAACAATAGTCATCTACTTCCTCGGGAGAAGAAGCTATTTGAACTGTTTGGACATCACCTGTTTGTCTCATTACAGAAAGTGCAGTTTCTTGTTCCTGAGGTGTAGGGTCGACTAATGTAATGGGTAATGGGGTTGGTAGCACTTCGGTAGTTTGTCCTGGTGCCAATATCATTGCTGATGGTGGTTGTCGACAACGAGGGGTTGATAGTCAGCTTTCTTGTAGATATCGGTCATGTGCTTCCTGCCAGTCCCTATAATAATAGGTTGGTCTTGGTGGGAGAGAATATTCTGACTGTCTGTCCCATTCCCTTACAGGGGATCTAGATCGGTATCGTCTGGTGTAGAAGTAACGTTCGTTGTCTCGATATCGATCATCGACTGAACGGGTTGAGTCTGGCGAACGTCGATATTGTGACCGACATTCGAATGGCGTAGGCGATCTTCGATATTCGTGTCGAGGTTGGACATTACAGGTAAGTTTGCTCGAGGTGAGCCTCTAGTTGATCCCCTTCTAGAGTAACTTAGTTCTCTACTCTGGTGAGATACACTCTCTCTAATTTCGCCCTCGACGTCGAAGGGGGTACGGCGATCGCAGCCGTCTCCATTGTCGATGGAGGAGTACGAGCGGTTATCAAATGTGCGGTCGATAGCGATGCTCGGTTTTTATGGCGATCATGGCTTTTTGCCGATTTGGCCTTCTTTTGTTTCACAATCTCCGAGAATTTTGGAGTATATGCCTTTTTCGTTAGCTTTTTTGCTACTGAGGCAGTTAGGGATCGCCCTGGTGTTGCAGGGTTTTCCTGGCAGGGTCTGTCAGCCTGAACTGTTGGTGGCTCGACAGGAGCTGGACGCGCTATTGGTTCTTGCTGAGAAGCCATTGCAGGTTTATCAACCGATGCAAGCGCCCTTTCCCACAGCTCTGCCCGCAATTTATCTGCTCTATGCCGCCTTGTGAGCTTTGAAAAGGCTTGGCAATGGGTACAGGCGTCCACCTTGTGGCCTTCCCCCAGGCAGATAACATAAAAATTGTGACCATCTGATGGAGGTAGTTTCGTCCCACAGCGGGCACACTTTTTAAATGGGGCCTTGGGGCCCATGCGGTCCGGAATATAGTTGAATATAAATGAGAATGAGGTAAAGTGAGAGAGTGAAAAAAAATTTAAAAAATAAAAATTTTAGGAGAAAAAAGGTAGAATGACGGAAGGAAAGATAAAAGATGAGGAAAAAGATATAAGAAAACAAGGTAAGTCTTAGCTATATCATTTTTTTGAAGAGCGAGGTTCCCGACGAGGCAGTCTGCAAGACAGTCGAAGAACTGGGGATTCTGGGCGGGAACCCTCCTGCATATGCGCAGTAGAGAGGGGAGGGTTTCCCGCCCAAAATGCCTTTTAGCTATAGAAAATTCCCGAAGGGGGGCTTCGCGCAGGCACCGAGCCCATATGTGTGATGCACAGAGACCACGAAGAAGAATGTAGAATTCCCCTGCCACAGCTAAGTACTTTCAATACTTTGCAATCCCTCTAAATCAGAATCTAAATCTAAATCTAAATCTAAATTCTGGGAAGGGCACACAATTGGGAAAACCTGATCTACTGGTTGAGTTGTCAGATGCCCATCGCATCTAGAAGTAGAAGCATCAGTGACTGAGCTAGCAGACAAAGCTTCAAAATAATGCAATCCCACCATTGTGATGCCAAGATATCTCAGGCTCTGGCCAATGCTCATCCCAGATATCTAATTGTTTACGAGATCTTTATAAAGCCACCCTGAGTCAGAACAGCACCACTCCTGGGTCATTCTCTATCAAGGAGCCACTGGAGGAGTCCTCCTCCTCAGAGGAGGAGCCCCCAGAGATTCAGGGCACCCCATATCAGATACTGACACTAGCCCAGCAGGAGTCTGAGCCCTCAGTGATAATAATTGAAAGTACAACCCTGTCAAGAGGAGATGATTCTGCCACTGAGGCAGAGGCTGAACAACCCCCTGGCCCCATTCTTGCCCCAAGTGACAGGCCAATAGGGTCCCTGTGAAATGGAGTGCTCTCTTGCAGAAAACGACTCAATAGAAATTGCCTCCTTAGGATTAGGGCTCTGAACAGACAGCCCTGATTATTGCAGCAGAGCTCTGGGTGGGGCTCAGCAGGCTTTGGAGTTAAAAGTAGATCTATTTATTTTTTTATTTATTACATTTCTATACCGCCCAATAGCTGGAGCTCTCTGGGCGGTTCACAAAAATTAAAAACATTCGAAGTATAAAACAACAGTATAAAACCATAGTACAAAATACAATATAAAAGCTCAACCAGATAAAAACAGCAGCAATACAAAATTACAAATTTAAAACACCAAGTTAAAATTGATTTATAGACTGTTAAAATACTGGGAGAATAAAAAGGTCTTCACCTGGCGTCTAAAAGCATATAACGTAGGTGCCAAGCAAACCTCCTTAGGGAGCTCATTCCACAGCCGGGGTGCCACAGCAGAGAAGGCCCTCCTCCTGGTAGCCAATGATCTAACCAATGGTGGAGCAACATTGTTCATCAGCTCCTGTGCCTTGCTTTTTGGACCGTGCCTTGCGAGTGACCTTCTGTGATACTGACCCTTGGACTCCTTTCTGACTCCGCTTCTGGACTATGTATGGTAATTTATTGCTTAACTGTGATTTTACCATTGCCTGATCCAATATTGGATTGAAACTGTTGTGCATGATCATTTGCCTGTTTTGTTGCCTTGCCTTTTGGATTGTGCCATAATTAGCTCCAGCTTAGAATCTGTTGCAGCCAATGCATAACATTCTCTCTGCAACCTATTACTAAGAACATAAGAACCATGCTGGATCAGGCTAAGGGCCCATCTTGTCCAGCATTCTGTTCACACAGTGGCCAACCAATTGTTGACCAGGGACCCACAAGCAGGCCACAAGTGCAACAACATCCTCCCACCCATGTTCCCGAGTAACTGGTGTACATAGGCTTACTGATTCTGATTCTTGAGGTAGCACATAGCCATCAGGACTAGCAACCCAGATCTTCCTCATTCAGAACTGCTTCACACAGAGATTTAAAATTTCCAGAAATTTTGAAGCTGTGGAAAGAAACAGTGGTTGGGGAGGAGATGGAAATTGGGGGGAAATAGAAAAATAAGCAATACTTTTGTTTTAGCATGGTTTAGAGATCTAAAGTCAGTTTGTTGCTTTAGGACAGTCTTCCTCATCTTCCCCAACCTGGTACTCTCTAAATATTTTAGACTTCGGCTCCCATCAGCTTCAGGCAGCATGGCCAATAGTTATGAATGCTGGAAGTTGTAGTCCAAAACATTTGGAGGGCACCAGGTTGGGGAGGGCTGCTTTAAGAACATAAAGGAGCTTTTCTGTTCCTAAAGTTATATTATGTATAACTTGGTTTGTTCATAAAATTATTATTATATTTAAACACCTCTAAAAGTAAACTCAGTAAATTCGTAATTATATGAACAAACTATATTTTTACATTTATTATACAAACATGAGAAAGCAAGTTAGACATATATTTTAGGTTCCTATTTAATTTAAGAACCTTTAAGCAATCTCAACCTATTATTTGAAGAGTGACATTTTGTTCTCATTTGTAAATAATTTCAGTTAATAAACATCTTATTTTAGTTCATTTTGAAAGGTTGTCTTCTAGTGATGGTGAGAAAGAAACATTGGTGGGATAACCCACATGTGTTCTGTCACTTCTGGTGACAGTGGCAAGGTAACCTACATAATTTCTATACCATATGGGTTTTAGATTAGAACTATATTTCTATACCATATGGGTTTTAGATTAGAACTACATTAATTGACTGCTACAGCATTTAACCAGAACAAGCCTGGAAACACAGGATTCTACGAACAAAACCCAGATTGTTTAAAATGCACATTTTCTTCCATTATATAATATAGTGAGTCTACTCACATTTTGGGAAACAGAATATGACTTGGAGCATCCCTAAATGTCCAGGGCCAGCCTTACCATTAAGCGGAAGGAAGCAGGCAGCAGAGGAGGGGAAGAACGGTGCTCTACCCCTGCAAAGGGTCTGCTGGTTCTTGCAGGCCATGCAGGTAGCTGGCAGGCCCAAGAAGCAGCAGCCGCTCCGTAGCCCATGCACCTTGCACCACGCCTCCCAACTCTTGCCAGCTTACTTTCCTTAGGGGGACACGCGTAGGTAATTCTGCCTTCAGGAGCCACATAGCACCTGTGCATCCATCTAGTGCAGCAACTGAAGGCAGAAATACCTTACTGAGACAGCGTGTTGGTGATGCAGGTGTGTGTGCCCATGCTCAGAAAATTAAGTTGCCTGGTGGCAGGCAGGGTTAGAAGGCAAGGTGCACAGCTGATTGCTGCTTCTTGGGCATGCAAGGGAGGGAGCAGAGGAGGCTGTGGGGAGGAGGAGATCACAGGAAGGGGTGGAGGGGAGGGGCCTGTGGGGGCACAGGGAGACCCCAGCGCTTCAGGGAGCAACCTACCTTGGCCCAGGCCTGAGAAGGCTATTAGTAAAAGATAATTTAAATAAGGAATGGAAGAAATAACTGTGGTGGGAATCTTACAAAAAAGATTTTTAAAAAATCTCCCTATGGCTTCATTATTTCTAGAAATTTTACATCTCTAGTCTTTCTATAAAACTTATTACATAGTTTTTAGAAATCATTTGGGGGAAAGTACAGGCTGGGTAGCACTATATAAATACCTTGTCATAAGATTTTATTAATCTTTCTTAAAGAAATTATTCCATAATCCAAAGCAATTGATTGACTTTGGGGGTGAAGGAACCAAACCAAAAATGGCCCTGGGGCAACTGTCTATCCCCTTAAACTGACATAGAAGCAGAAAACACATCAAACCAACCCAAATTGTCACCTCAGACCCACAGCAGTTGGCCCAGAGATGTGGTTCCTCACATGAGGTCAGGTCAGATCTGTTGAAACCATAACACCTGAAGTCAGACTGCCAAGTCTCATTTAAACCTTCAAATTCTAATACTATGAACACAGCATCATTTATTGTAGCACTTTCAATGTGAAATGAGCATTGCAATCCTAGCTCAGTTTCACAATAACTCTCAGAGGTAGTTCATTATTACTCCTATTTTACAGACAGCAAATTGAAGCCAAAAGAGGATTTGCCTTGGACCCACCTCCAAAGTCCATTTGAATGCCCGTTTGAATGCTATCCACTGCACCACAGCAGTTCACATGGCTTTTAGAATAGGGTGCACAGCCTGCTATCCCTCAAGCCTTTTACTGCATCCCCCAGGATACCCTAACCCCCCACCCCACCCCACATACCACTGCAGAATTTCCTGCTGCCTGAACTCTCCACTGCCACCCGCAGAAATTCTCATACAGACTACTAGCAGTGAGAAAAGAGCCATCTTAGCAGGATTGCTTGAAGACAAGTAGAGGGGATGCTCTCCACCCACTTCCCCAGAGATCCTTAATGACTCTGAGGGTTGAAAATATTCCATAATCCAAAGCTGTTCAATGATTTCTTTTGGAAAAAACAAACCAAAAATGGCCCAGGGGAAGATGTTTTTCTGATTTTTTAAAGGATTTTTTTCTAGGCATTCACATCTACAACCTGTTCCTATCACCCCGTCTTCAGCTTTGTTCTGCCTGGCTTGTTCTTTGGTGCTGACATGAATAATTGTGCACCCTTGTCTTGGAATAACTCTGCTTGCTATCTACTGAAGTAATCCATGGCTTGTGCAACCTTAACTGGTGAGCTTCCACAACAGAAGCCCCCCAAGAACAAGAGTCTTGATGCACAGATTAGAAGAGGATTTTCATGTCTGAGTCTTTCCAGCAGCTCCACCCACATCAAGCAGTCGCTGGGTATGTGAGTGTGCATGGTTAGAAATAAAGAGGCCACAACAAAACGTAACGCAGATGGCTAATGATAGGGTTCCACTTGGTGATCTCAGACTGTGGAAAGTCTCCCTTGCTCACGCGCTCGCCTCCACCCTGCCCTCTAGAATCAATCCAGGCAGCCTATGCAGTCACTTTTTCCTAGCAACCCCACAGGCACATGAACACATATACATAAAGAGAAAGCAGAAGCCACTTTTGTCCTTCCAGCCAGTCTTCTTCATGTGACTCACAATTCACCTTCAAAATAAAACAGAACAATTTATACCAAGATTCCTGTGCAGAGCCACAGCTTACTTTTTTTAGCTTGCTGGGCAGACTCGCTTTCCCTTTCATGCCCAACAAGGCAGGCTATCAGTCAATTACTCAGCTGGAACAACACAAGGCAGCCAGAGGAGTAACCGACAGAAGCCGTATGGCTCCACTTTTCCAAGGCTGTAGAAGTAGACCCTGATAAAGTGACTCAGTCTGGCTTGCCTTTCCATGTCTGTTGGCTGTGGCCATTGTGGTGCTCAGTTTCAGTTAAAGCATTCCACGTTAACTGCGTAAGAGCCAAGGCATACTGGAAGTGGACTCTGCCACACATTTGAAACTCTCTGTCTAGCAGTTACAATGGGAGGCTGGGAGGAAGTTTTCCTGGGCTCCATTGGCTCAGTGTATGAGCAACAGTCATTCTGCATTGCTTCCTTGTGACTTGGTTTCTCCTACTGTAAAATGAATGCCTATTTCAGAAGATGCAATTAGCAGGACCCAGGTATCCAAAATCACCAATCTCCTGTTGTCCCAAGCTTTCTTAAATCCCCTTTAGTCTGTTTTGGCCCAATCTTGGAATGTAAATTTTATTTTATTTTTGTATTTATTACATTTTTATACCGCCGAATAAAATAGCCGAAGCTCTCTGGGCAGTTCACAAAAAATGCATGACACAGACATGGCATTTCTGCATTAACTGAGACAGAGTTGTCCTACTGAAAGATAATGAGGCTACTTTCCAGTTGCACCCAAATGGAATTCAATGTTACTTGCTAGGTTTTATCAAAACCTAGATCAGGAAGCAAAACCCACACATCCTAATTCAGGGGTGCAAAATCACTTTCAGCCATTTTGGAGACACTCTTGGAAGCTATTTTCCAATGGTGTGCATGGCTGAAAGCAAAAGGATAGGGCCACAAATACCAACATATTAGCTTAAAGCTCTTACTGTCAGTAACTAAGCCTTAGCAGAGGCATTTCAATCTTTTAGGACTGGGAAAAAACTGCACAAAGCCAGGGAACAACTACACAATTGGTGGTTGAAGAAAAGGATGGAGCCAGGGGAAGGACACATAGCTTTCTGTGGACCCCTGGAGGGCCTGATGGATACCTCCAGGAAGCCAGGTTTGGCCCTCGGGCCTGAGGTTCTACACCAGCTACTTCTGAAGACTCTTGAAGGGGATGTGGCAAAAGAGACACTGGGCTACTGCAGCCAGACACAGGTGAAGTTCTTCAATAAATCACAGTCCAAAACATCACTTTTTATTAGAAACCACAAAAAGTCATCTCTAAAATGCCATCAAGATCAGCAGGACACAGTACAAGGGAAATATGAATGCATTGACCAATTAAAGTAATGAACCCTATTTTTTTACAAGCTGGCTATGCGTGTTACATGCACTCCTAGAATAAGCCATCCCTTGCAACACGAGCCAACTTACTGAAACACCAACTGCCTTGATGGCCTTTTCATTATCAGAAATCTCCAATGCCTTAACAAATGAGGAATAACTATGCCCCAGTTCGTCAGATTATTGTTGAGAATACATTCAATTAAGACAGCAATAGCACTTCTGAGAATCAGTTTGATATACTGCTGGACTGTAATATTGAAATTGCACCTAGCTCAAAAACCCAACTCAGCAGATGGCCCTGGACAAGTCATGGACCAATCTGTACAATGGAAATAACTGTCACCTTCTTGGACTGTTTTGTCTAAAATGCTTGCAAATAGGATGCACTATCATTATAAATAATCAGGAAGCCTGTTATCCAAGGAAAAATCTTAGTTCTATTTAATCTAATGAGAATCATCCCCACAGTGCAGCCTTGCTGTCATTTGCAATAGAATGCAAAAGAGGAAGACCTTTGTCTGCTGCTCAAAGGACTTGGCGTGGCCCCATCCCTAGGGACACCCTCCCTGCAAATCTACAGAAATAGAAACAGCTGAAGACAGCTGCACTTTAAACCATAGGGCTGCAAATCTTGTAAATCTAGATCTTGTAAATCAGAGTATCCTAGAAGTGGGCTCTCTCCCACTCATCAGGAGGACATGAACCATCAAAAACACCCACGATGAAATGAAATCTAGAGGGCAAATCTGCAGTAAGAATAATCCTACAAATCGCAGTTTGTTGAAGGTGTTTAAAATGCTCTGCTAGAAATCCTAACCCTCTTCACTGCAATACAGATCCCTGGGGAGACACAATTACTATTAAACTAGTTTAAGTCTTTAATCTTGAGGTACACTCAGAAAAAGAGCCTAAGAATACCGACTAGCTCCCATAATGGCTGTATGGCTCTACAGCTTCATACTGACCAGGTTCGCTTGACACAACCCATGCTGGGTTGTTACCCTTGTTTGTTTCAAGATGGCTTCTTCTGATGTCTGAACCCAATGCAGTTTCCTCAGTGTAGTTTGTTAACCATGCATAAGCCACCCTAGCAATCATGGCTTGTTGTTGGGTTGTTCAGGGTGGTTTGTTTTCAAGCTTGTCATGATGTATAAACCCAGCAGAGTGGCTTACACGTGTCTTGTTGGAAAGGTCTATAGAGCTGCCTGGCAAGAGCAGCGAAAAACCCATTTGCTCCTTGCAATATTGCAAGTGCCACCTCCTTCCTCTTTCCTCCCTTGACATCTGCCCCCCACCCCGATACATCACCTCCTTAGACAGTGACACCCTTTCCCTCACCCTCAGGGAGATTTGTATATTGAACGTTTTTTCCCACGTTTGGGTGGAAAATATAACTTTTTTATTTAACTTTTGGGGAGGTTTGCACAAATTTAGATACTACTGCGCTTATTTTCAGTAACTACTGCACTTTAGCAAATTTGCACAAATATCCCTCAAAGTTTTACATAAAAAAAGTTTGGATATGTGCAAAACTCACTGAAGATGCAAAAAAAAATCTATAAAATAAACTCTACTACACTAATGAGCACATTTGTGCTCATTAGCAGAATAGTGGAGCAGACTGCTGAGGTTGTGCCGCAAAGGCCCATGAAATATGTACTGGGAGCAGGCGAGAAGACTCAGTGGGAAAGAAGCCCCAGCAAGCCCCAGAGCGCCTGATCATCTGTTAGGAGTAAGCTGAGTTAGTGAGTGAACAACCAATCCACCATGGCTTCTTTTCAGGGTGGCTTATTGTGACATGCAAAATTACCTATAGTGGCCCAATTTGTATGTCATGAGAAGTACCATGGATGAATTGCCTAAAACAGCCCATGGGTTCTAAGTGATTGTCAACCACCTCAACATCCCACCCTCACAGGGTTCACACGTAACAACAAGTTACAGTGGACCCCCACCACAGCTGAAATATTCAAGATGGCAGCCACCACTGCAATGAAAAGACCCATGAGGAAATTCATCCAGGGGGGCTTCTCATTACATGCAAACTAGGCCTATGTGTCCATGAATGCTTTGGATAGAATGCATCCCTCACTATCAAAGCAAATTTCTGAAAAGGGGGAAGTGAAGAAATCCACAATAATATAACACTCTGAAGGTATGTTAACACTTCACAAATAACTGTCACCAAATCCTTATTCTTATATCCCGAGATGTTCAATAAAGTGAAGCTCACACACTGCTTAATTAGAATGCACAGGATAGAAAACATCAATGGTAGAGCATCAACACCAATAATCTCAGAACATTCCACTAGAAACAAATCTAGTGGAAAATCTGGTACTGTAACTAAAAAAAGGAATGATTTAAATTGGCCCCTGGTTCGCCTGAAGTTGCCCTCCCTTAAAGCCCCACGTCTCTCCTGTTCTTGCTTAAATAACAGCCAAGGCCATAATAAAATGCCATTACATTATTATTATTTCAGATGGCTGTTGAGGGCTATACACACAAGTATATGTACAATAAACAGGGCCACATATTGTCTAAGACTATAGCACAAAGGTGATATGCAGAAGTTCATGCATAAACATCCCAAGATTGTTCTCAAGTTATTTCAGAAATGCATGAATATAGATTAAAAGAGCAAAAAATGACAGTTTTTACCTGAGGTGGGTACACAGACACACCACACACCCTACGATCAAGTATTCCAATAAAAAGTCTACATAATATAGTATTTAAATTACATTATGTGTGCTTTAATTTCCTCCCCCTCAAATACTTGTAGTATAATGGGACAAAAATAATACGGGGTACTTTTTTAGCTTTATTTTATTTGTATTTAGTAAGCATGTTAAATTAGATCACTCTCTAGGCACATCATTTGGCAGGTCATTGGATGAACACAATAACAAGGCTGAGAGATTCTAGTTAGTAAACCCCATTATTTGGCCACAAGTGTCAACAGGCTTACAGAATGACTACTCTGATGCACACTTCAACTGCAAATAAAGGACCATTACAGGGCCCAAATCCAAAAGGTTCACCTGCATCAGTAAATACTTTTGGGTAAGTACTTGAGCTCTGGAGATATACTGGCACTAGCTGATGGCTGAGACAGAACTTAATTATAAAATTTAGCAGTAAGGAGGCAGCGAACATGATTGCATTTGCAAGACAGACTATAGCCAGGGTGAGGTTTATTCCACATGGACTGGAAAATTGAGGAAGAAGAAGCAAATGCCATGTGCAAAACTAGCAAGGGCTGCCCGGATGAGTGACTGTCTTTCAAGTATTTGGAAATCCTTTAAGATAAAGCACAATGTCATTTTACTTCTTGGTTCTTTAACTTACACTGAAGAAATATATTCCAATGAAAGAGAGAGGGGCCAGAGGTAGTTATTCTGTCACAGTGGGCAGAAGAACTACTTTCTCTCACTGTAAGCCTTTGTATCCACAAACAATATGGTTAGTAAGGAAGGTCATTCCATCAGGTGCCTTGGCTCCCTGACTCCTTTCTATATACAGATTATTTTCCCCCCACAAACATGTTTCATCATCTACTCTTGTGCAGGGAATCAAAAAGCTCCACCACTGAGATCACACTATAAAATATAGCCTCTAATAAAGAATGTAGTAACTGAGACAGAATCTGGAGAAAACATACTTAAATGCATGCATGTTTAAGAAAGAAAACCCTAATACTAGTACTCAAGAATAATAAGGAAAACTGCCACTTTTCTAGTGTTTGTTAAATGCTGTTAAACTAGAAGGAGAGAAGCTGACTATTCAGTCACATAGGCTTTCATGTATTCCATCCTCTCCATCTGGAGTTGCACCCAAAAGACCAAGGAAAAGTTTGGGTGCATGGAGAATAAATTCTAAGAAGGCATAATTTGTAATATTGGACAGCAACATCATTACTGATCAGGGCTTGTCTGTTAAGCCTTAGCTTATAACTTCCTGGCTTTGTGGACCTTGAGCCAACTTGACATAATGTTATCTGATTCTAAACCAGTAGGTGTTTTTTATCACTGAATAATATATCAGCTCACCAACCAACAGGTCATTCTCTTTATAAATGGACAACTGATGGCATATTGCTATCCAGATTCACCAATATCATCTAGTACAATCATTTGGAAATAACCATCAAGTCAGATTACTCCTACCTCTTCCAAGGCTGAGTCCATTCCTGTATCCAGCTAGACCAGTAGTGTTGAATCTCAGGCACACAGGCCAAATCTGGGCTGCCTGGGATCCCAATTCAGCCCTCTGGGATTCCCCAAACAGCCATGGTCCCTTCCCCTGGCCCCACACTTTTTTCCCCCTGAAGTTTTTCCCCAGCCAAAAAGTTGAAAGGCCTCTCCTAAGACACAGTTACTGGCAGTAAGAGCTTTAAGTTAAAATATGCTGGTATTGTTGTCAAAAAGGTTCTACACCCCTGAATTAGACAGTGATCTGACCTTTCATAGGACTCTGAGCCACAAGCAGCCAACACTTTGTTTTACAGGAAAGTTTTGCCATTTCATTCAGACCTCACAATTCCATAGAAAATTAAGGGTGATAAAATACACAGTATAACTCTCACATACTTTCAGGTTTGCAGAGTCAGAAAGGTTCAACACAATGGAGAAAAAGAGATAATGTTGTTATACATACAGATTATCAGAGAGTAAAGGCTGCAATTCAACTGGATGGAACAGTCTAACAATCTGTTTGTTACTTTAGCTTTTGAGACCTTAATCATTTTTAGTCGTGTGTTATATACAGCAGAGGGTGAACATTTAAAACTAATTAGATCACAGTCTCCCAGTTAAGAAGAACATTCTCAGTTAATTAACGTTTTGTCCACATTAGAAATCCTCAGAAACACAGGGGATTTTATTATGATTCTGCCAAGGCATCCAAGGCAGTTTTACAGTTTTGAAATGCTAAAAGAAAGAAGTGTCACTGCAAAAAGAATAGAGTTCTCTCAGGCCAACTAAAATTTCTTCAGGAGCTGATGACGTGAGGGCCCTGGCCGGGGCTTTCTCCCTTTCCCTGGGGCCCAGAGGTCTTCATCAGAAGAGTCCAGCTGGATCAGAACGCAGATCCATCTAGTCCAGCATTTGGCTGTCAACAGAGGCCAGCCAAATGCCTCTGGAAAGCTTATAAGCATGGCAAGAAGGCAATGGAATGGCCCTTGCTGTTGTCTGTGCCCAGCAGCTGATATTCGGAGGCAAACTGCATTTGAACATTAGAAAAGCCATGACAAGCTATCCAAATCCTCAACAACAAACAACTAAGCAGTGAAGCATGGAAACCATGCAGTTTGTGAAAAATGTACTTAATCCTGGATGAAACGGATTATCTTGATCCATTTCAATCTGGCTTCAGGCCTGGTTATGGGACAGAAACAGCTTTGGTCACCTTGGTGGATGATCTTCGCCAGGAACTGGACAGGGGGAGTGTGTCCCTGCTGGTTCTTCTGGACCTCTCAGCGGCATTCGATACCATCAACCACGGTATCCCTCTGGGCCGCTTTGCTGGGATGGGACTTGGAGGTACTGTTTTACAGTGGCTCCATTCCTTCGGGTGGACCCAGAAGGTGGTACTGGGGGACTCCTGTTCGACTCCTTGGCCATTGGCCTGTGGAGTCCCTCAGGGCTCTGTTTTGTCCCCCATGCTATTTAACATATACAGGAAACCGTTGGGAGAGGTTATCTGGAGTTGTGGGGTGCGGTTCCACCAGTATGCTGATGACACCCAACTCTACTACTCCTTTCCACCCAATTCCAAGGAAGCAGTTTCTGTGCTAAATCGGTGTCTGTTGGCAGTAATGGATTGTATGAGGGCGAACAAATTGAAGCTTAATCCAGATAAGACAGAGGTGCTCCTGGTCAGTCGAAAGGCAGATCAGGGAATAGGGATTCAACTTGTGCTGGATGGGGTTACACTCCCCCTGAAGACAGAGGTCCGCAGCTTGGGTGTACTTCTAGATTCAGCCCTAAGCCTAGATGCCCAGGTTTCGGCTGTGGCCAGGAGTGCATTTTCACAGTTAAAGCTAGTGCGCCAGCTGCGCCCATTCCTAGAGATGTCGGACCCGGCCACAGTGACACATGCCTTAGTTACATCCTGATTAGATTACTGTAAAGTGCTCTACGTGGGGCTGCCTTTAAGGAGTGTTCGGAAACTCCAGCTGGTTCAAAGAGCTGCAGCCAGATTGTTGACCAGGGCTGGTTACAGGGAGCATACAACTCCCCTGTTAAAACAGCTCCACTGGCTTCCAGTCTGTTTCTGGGCACAATTCAAAGTGCTGGATATGACCTATAAAGCCCTATACGGCTTAGCTCAGGTCCAGGTTATTTGAAAGACTGTATTCTCCCTTATGAGCCTGCCCATGCTTTAAGATCTTCTGGAGAAGCCCTTCTTTCAGTCCCACCATCTTCACATGGGAACATGGGAGAGGGCCTTCTTGATGGCTGCTCCAGTGCTTTGGAACTCTCTTCCCGGGGAAGCTAGACTGGCTCCCTCTTTGATGGGCTTTTCGGAAGCAGGCTAAAACTTGTTTGTTCCAACAGGCCTTTGGAGAGTAATTTGGTCCTCCATCTATGTTAAGACTTATAATTTTGTTGTGTATTTTTAAACTTTTTTTTTTACATCTCTTTTCCTAGGTTTTAAAATGTATGTTTTAAACTTTGTGAGACCGCCTTGAGGCCCAGTATTTGGCAAATGGCGGGATACAAATAAATATAATAATAATAATCTGTAATACTCTAGGCTTTCATAAAATGTGGACCATTTTGACAAGGCTGGTGATGGCACATCAATGAACAGAGGCACAAATCAGTTAAGAGGCATGGGGCAGTAGAGACAGAAAAGGGTTATGGAAGAGCAAAGAACAAAGACATTACAGGAATGAAAGCTCTGCTCTTCAGAAGTGTGAGCCATGCTGAAGACTCCAGTCCAAACATTTCCAATCTGAATATTCTCAGGGTCAGAGACTTGCTTTTCTTAATAAAATGAATACCTCGGTCCTCAGGAAGCTAAATTCTGTGAAAGCTTAAAGGAGGGATGGGCAATCCAGATGTTTTGGCCTACAACTCCCATGATCCCTCATCATTGCTGGTCATTCCAAAATGAATGTAATGTCGCCATGAAGAGCCCCAACAGCGGGCCTTCTCTGTAGCAGCACCCACCCTCTGGAAAACCCTCCTTCATGCAGTTCAGGAGGCAGAAAATGTGACATCTTTTAAACACCTCCTGAAAACACATTTCTTCATCCAGGCTTTCCTTTGACTGTAAGTAAATTAATAATGCCGCTCCATTTTGCTGCTCCTTGAATTGTTTTTATTGTAGTTGGAAGACTATTTTAAATGTTGTGCTTTTAATGTTTTGTTCTTAGTGTTGTGCTTTTTAGTATTGTATTTAATGTAATTTTAATATTTATTGTAAACCACTAAGAGGTTCTATTATATTTAGCAGTATACCAATGTCACAAATAATTAAATAAATAAATCATTGGCTATGCTGGCTACAGTTGATGGGAGTTGTAGGCACCCCCAGCTTAAAGGTTCTACACCATGTAACAAGACCAGTGTACCAAATACAAAAGGCTCCTACACATGGAACTAGCTTGGAAGCCTCGGTGTACATTCCAAAATGGAGAGTGCCAGGATGATGTCAAGCCAGGGCCGGGGAGATCCAAATTCAAATATCCACTCAGCCGAAAAAATCACTGGGAGACCCTGGGCCAGTCATTCTCCTTCAGCTTAATCTACATCACAGGTTGTTGTGACGATAACATGGAGGGAGAGAAAAACTACATACATCGCCTTGAGCATCTGCAAGATTTAAATGTCATAAGTAAATAAAGATCAAACCAATTCAAAAAGACTTCCTCATTGTCCCCAGGTTGTGGTGGATTCACAGTGATGCATTCAAGCCTGACAAACCAAGGTCTCACTGCAACTTACCGTGTGAGGATTGTCATAATAGACAGCAATGGAGCAGAGCTTTGGAGAGATGCTGCAGCTCTCCGTAAACAGCCTTCCATTTTCACCGTAAGGCCCCACCTGGAATTTGTATGCCACAGTGATGTTGCCAATGGGGGGCAAACCAGCACTCACAACCACTTCTGTGAAAAGTCCTGAATAGACAGCAAATCCAAAGAGCGTCAGCAGCAGAAGCACAACCAGTGCTGCGAACAATCCAATCAGCAGCCAGTCCGTCATGACTCCTGGTAGCTCAAACTGCAGGTATGACCTAACAACAAGGGAGGAGGACAAAGATTAGACATTACCATTATAAATGACTTGCTCCCAGAGCTACTCATAGGTTTAGGGTAGGTTCACACACACACACACAAATAAATTCTTTCCTAATAGCTTTAATAAAAGTACTTTAATTTTTAAACCAAATTCAGATGTGGAACTTTAACAAATGAAGCAATTCTGAAAAAAACAATTCCACTTCAGCAACTGTTTGTTCAGTTTGGCAAGGAATAAAAGCCACATCCTGGAGTACACTGCAAAGAGATTAAGCTTGCTACTATTCACCCTGGTGAGATTAGCCAAAGGGCAAAAGCAGCTATAGAAAGGAAATCTGTCCTTGAAAAATGTCACTTAATTTTGTAATAGTATCTTACTGGGGTGGTGGGGAGAATCATGGACTCAATCACGAGCAGCCCAAGATATGGAACTCAGCATTTGTATTTTAAGAATATGTCTTTCCAGTACTCAAGATATTTGATGAAAAGCTCAACATTTTCATAAATACCTTCCACATTGGGGAAGGTCCTCATTTCTGTTAGGACTGTCTTTTCCATTACCCTATAATTTCAGTTTTTTAAAGATCAAACTAGATATTACATGCAAATGCATGTAACCAAACCTTACTGCCATCCCCACCCTGGCAAGGTTGTTTCATGATTTAGCAATCTGGAGGGAGAAGCAGCAGCAATGGAAGAGGGTGAAGGTTCACTTGATCCTTCCCCCACCCACTCATATTAGTAATTAATGTGGTTTTAATTGCATTTCTCGGTACTTTTATGCAAAAGGATCCAAACACTAACTGAAGTATGTGCACAGTTATTAATTGGAACACTTCAGTTTTACAGATTTCCTGCATGGTCCAGAGTGCTAAACCAGCTGCCGATGCCTTTCAGATAACCTGGTCTCAAGCCATTTACGGCCTTAAAGATTAAAACCAACACATTACGTTGGGCCTGGAATGGACTGGGAACCAATGCAGTTGACAAAGCACAGATATAATATAGTCGGACTGCCCAGTTCCAGTTCATAAACAGCCCTGTTTTGCAATTTCTCAACTGCTTTTAAAAGCAGCCCCATGTACAAAGATTGCAAGAGAGCATGGGTAATTATGGCCAAACTATCTCCATCCAAGTAAGGTCACACAGTAGGCATATCAGTAAAAAAAAAAAAAGGGGGGGGGAAGCTGCTTCGAGCCACAAAAGTTACTTGGGTCTCTAATGACAGTGCTGCATCAATGACTGCAAACCTGAATGTTTAGCGCAACGCCATCCATAACAGGCTGAACACATGGGGTATTCTGTTCAGACTTACTGAGTGGTTCCCATCTCTGTGTTTCCCTTGCAATGCCAATGAAGAGCCATTTGTGGGAGTAAAAAGCACTGGGTGAATGATTAATGCCTTCTTTGCACACCAATTCCAACAGCCATTTTTAGACATTTTCTTCTCAACTGAGCTTCAAAGCCATAAGAAAGCCCAGCAGGGAGAAAAATAGTATTAAGTTCAGAAATGCTTTTTTTTGCCAGCATAGTAAGCTTTTGTGATTTTCATTTTAGCTTCCCCACCACAGCAAAATGGTCAATGGAGCCATGCACTAAAATCCAAGTTAGGAGATCTACACTTATCACTTAATGGATTAGAAACCAGGCATAAATTGGATGTGCATCTAAACACACATCTCTATCAGTGTAGATCTTCATTGCATTGCTTTCAGTGGTATATATATTTGGATGCCAGGGCTAAACCTCCCATGAGGGGGGGACGCGATGGTAAGGGGGGGCACACTCTCCCACCTCAGGTGGTAGAAGACCTTGTGCCAACACTATTGGATAAACACCCAAACATATTTCCCATTGAAAAACTATATACTGCAGTAGGGACAGAAAGCATTCCACACTTGCCCAATTTACACCCATAGTTCCAGATGCAGAAATTGCTATGCAGAGGGAAGGTTGTTTCCGCACAGATCTCCTGAGTTGGCACAAGGTAAGAAAGCTTGCAGAGGAGAGGAAGGATAAAATAAGAGGAAATGTCTTCTTTGCCATGCTCCTCATTCTCCCTTTGCAATAAAAAAATAAAAATAAACATAAAAATGGAGGCCACATAAGAGCCCTGCTGAATCAGATCAGAGGATAGCTATATCTAGTCCAGCATCCTGTTTAGTGGCCAGCACTGCCTATATGCTCTGGAAGCCCTGCGGTGGGTGTACAGTGGTGCTGCATCAGTTAAATGATGCAGTAGCTACCTCCCAACCATTGCAGGTCTTTCCCCCAAAGCTGCGATTTTTAAAAGTCAGAGACTTACCCTGACTTTTTCACTGGAGCGAGGTGAATATGGCATATCCGCCATCTAGCCTCGCTCCAGCATCATGGCAGAGGCATTCCCTAGGCGGATGGCAACTGATTGGTCTCCATTCGCCCAGGCAGAGAGCAGGGACCAGGCCCGCAAGCTGAATAGCCACCAGAAAACCCATGCCTTCCCTCTGCATCGGGATTAGAGAAAGCGCAGGGTTTTGTTTAACATGGCAGCAACCCAACGCTGAATAGGCAGCACCCAGATGTCCCAATGGGATGCTAAAATGTAAACAGGATGCTAAATATAAACAACAACAAAAAAGAGTGGCACCACTGTACACACAATTGGTTAATTTTTCTCCCTAGATATATGTGTGCTTATATTATAATTACAAAAGCGGTAGTCCACACTATCAAATTAAGTTTAGGGCTGCAGTCATATTTATGCATACTTCCAAGTAAACATGCTGGAATTGGGCTTAAGTATCATATACAACATTCATTGCTTGTATTTATTCAGTGTCTTTAGTAATTCAGAAACTTTTAAAACTGGCAAAAGGTAAATGTGAAAATATTTAATATTATAGGTAAAAAAATATAGGGGCTTTTCCCTCTTAAGATTGTCTTTTCCCTCAAATAGCAACATGAGTACACAATTCTGATTTATATCACACATTTCAAAAATTCAAGATGGCTTATCTAAGGTTCCTAAGAAATCTCCCATCTAGACACTGCCCAACTCCAGACCTGCTTACCCTCAGCAGGCTTGCTACATCATCCCTAAACCTGGTACCCTCAGATGGTATGGACTACACACCCCAGTATCCCTGATCACTGGCTATTCTAGCTGGAGATGATAAGAGTTATTGTCCAAAATATGTAGAGGGTACCACATTTGGGAAGTCATCTTAACTGCCATATGTTGTCTTTGACAAGAATAGCAGGAATCCGTTTTTTACATAAATAGAATTAGACTGAAGGCAAAATCCCAGTCATTTAAATTGCAGTTTAAATTCCAGTTTGATACTGTATTGTACCATTTGTCACTGCCTAATTAAGGTGGGCATTCCCTTGCATTGATCATGGCTGCAACCCCAGTAATTCTCCATTTGAACCCATGTAGACAGATTTTAATCCTTAATGTTTTAATTTCTAATTCTTAAACCTGAAGTGTGAAAAACTAGGAATAACCAAGAATATATTCCCAAGACACAACACACTCCACACAAATGAAAGAGAGAAATCTTACTCTAAAGAACAGAGACAGACAAGGCTACTATCACCTATGTTGTATGATAAGCAGAAAATGTCACCAAGTAATTAATCACTTCAGTTGCTGACCTTGGCTATTTGGAAGTGAAATCTGCTACAAAATCACATTCATCCTTCCCTCTGCAGAGAACTGCTTCGATTCTCCCAACTGATCTTGTTTATTTCAGCTGCATTCTACTTCCTGGTTCATGTGAACCAGCTTGATGAGATCACAGTGCTCGTGCATGGCTCATAGAGCCAGCATGCAATTTTACAACCATTCCTTAAAGAACCAGTGATGCTTTTACTGAAAACTTTGGAACAGATTTTCTTTTGAAGCAATCCTGCATGTGTGTCATCATGATGCTGTGGAGGAAGGTGACTGAAACATTTACCAGAGAATCTTACATGGAAAAGAGGAGCTTTTGCTCCTTTTAGGCTATCAACTCCACCTACATGAACCATAATCCTCTGTTTGTGACATCTCTAGTGCTAATTGTCATGACACAAACATAATATTACCACTGCAGGTAAAGACTAAACAACCAAAGTGGAATGAACCCATGGGACTAGTACACAATGTGATCAAAACATCAGTACTTGTTAAAACCAGGTTATTAGGAGTTGCTCACCCGGTTTTCCTAGCCAGCACAAACAGGGATTTTCCATTCAAATGTATTCTGTGAAAACCAGTGGTCACTGCATACTCCCAAAACCTGAGCTACTAAACAGCAGGAGAGTTGGAAAGCCATTATTTGAACAGTGTTATATATCAGCTAAATTCTAGCTGCATCTCCTCAAGTTTCAAGCTCACTCAATTATATTGGAAATTTTGCAACAACTTACTCCTCTAATTGTGACTCTTGTAGGGAAGTGAATAACTGAGAATCTAAACTGGTTTTTTTTAAATAAAAGTAAAGTTTTGAGCCTATGTGCTTCCAAAAAAAATAAAAGCTCCACAACAAGAACCTCAGAAAGCAATATTTTTTAAGCAAATTCAAATGTTGAGAGAAGAATACTCAGTTTTATTCATGGTGGAGAGGAAATTCAAATAGTCATGGTTGGCAATCACTGGCAATCCTGGACACACTTACCTGGGAGTAAGCTCCATTGAATAAGTGGGACTAACTTCTGAATAAACATTCTTAAGATTGTACTGCAAGCCTTCAATCTGATGCATACTTCGAAGTAAATATGCAAAAGATGAATTTAGTAGATGCATGAATTCAACTCCTAATTTGACAAACAGGAGGGCATATTAATTTCTTTCAAAATTATTAAGGCTGCTAACTATCTCAGGCAGGAGCGGGGTGGTGGTGTTAAGTTGTTGTGCCTTTAACACTTGTGTGACAATCAAAATTCAGCAGTAAAAGCTTTAGCCAGCGTGCAGCTGCCGTGTTGGTTAAAACTTAATATATGCCGAATTTCCGCTTATCACATCGCTGCTAAAAGCACAGGAGTCTTCTGTCAGAAATAATGTAAATTCTCAGAATGACAGGTACTATGGTGGTGCGTGATAACAAAACTGTCCATAAAGGAACAACTGGGATTGACAACAGGTTATGGGAGAAAGCAAAAATGGGAAAGCTGAGACCCTCATTTGCCTGTCAGTCATTTAGCTCTTCCACCAGATATACGACGGCTGAAACAAATTCAGGGGTTATTTGCGTTGGCGGGTTTTGCTCTTTTTCTTTTAAATTCCTCCCCTTACCCCACCGACCTGCGCGCCACCGTATGTCAATCACTCCGTTTCGAGCGAAAACAGATTCCTCTGGGATCTCCTCCGTTATGGCCCTTCCCACTTCCCCTTCGCAACAGCGACCCCCCCCCCCGCCCCAAGAAATCCAGTGAGTGGGATCTCCTCATTCCTTCCTCGTCCACCCCCCCCCCCGTCCACCCCGGCTCCCTGCGAAACTCACTCCATTTCCCTGCGTGCCCCCCACCCGCCCCCTACTCACCCCCTACAGCTGTTGGGAGCGGAGCCGGCTCGGCACTCAAGTGGCAGCTCCTGGCTCAGTCACGGGCTGAGGCGACAGTCGGGGGCGCGCCTGGCTCGGCGGTTGGAAGGCGCGTCCCCGCCGCCGCCCGAGAGCGCGCAGCGACGGGCTGAGCCCCGCGGGATGGGGTGGAGCTCGACGGGCGCAGGCGAGGCAGGCAGGGCGGCTCAGTCGCCGGCCGGCTTGGTATCCCCGAGTAGAGAGGGAGGAAGCCGCTTGTGTGAGGGCTACTGGCACTGCCCCGTCGTGGTCCTCCTTCTCGCCGCTACAGAGAAGGCGGGAAGGGGAAGAACCGGCGGCGGCATTGCTCTCCAGGTGATGGCGAGGCTGGCACGTAGTAAGCGAGAGGCCGCTTCGCCTGGTTTAGGAAAGGAGGCTGGGTTTTTGCTAGCCACGGAACACCTCAGAGCGGGCTACCCCAACAGGGTTCCTGCACCTATAAACGGCCGCAGGTGAAGCCTGCCTCCGTGTCTTCAGTTCCGTGCAAGGGAAAGCTTCATTTCTGCCTGCTTTTATTTTCCAGGCATTTCTCAGAAAGAAGGTAATTTTTGCTATTAATGCTATAGTACAGGGCTCACTCAACTACTTTGCCTATAATGGAGGTGCAGCCCAATTCAGTGAATGTTTACACAAAAGTAAGCCCCACTGAGTTCAAAAGAGCTTATTCCCAAGTGCAAAACACAGAGACTTTAAAGATTTACCATAACAATCACTGTAATCTACTATTTACCTAGAAATGTATTTATTTATTATGTATTTATTAGATATAATATCACGGTGGTTTCCAATAACAATTAAAACAGTTCAAGCCACCATGAGACTGAAGGGAGAAAACGCACGAATCCCCCAGCCTTGGGGAAATTGTGTGGTTTTGCCCGCCCCCGTCGATGGGGGCCTTAAAGGCCCTGTTAAGGCTCCCGTCAGCGGTGGGGAGAGAAACACACGATTTCCTAAGGTTGGGGAAATTGCATATTTTTCCCTCCACTCTAATGACTTTTTGATGATGTGCATACATTACATCTGCTTTATCAGGACAGTAGTGGGCCAGAGCACCGGGCGCTGATCAGAATCTGCTAATCCCTGACTACTTTTCTGCAACATTGACAGGCTTGAGTCTGCTTTTGTTTCCTGTCAGCAGTATCACAACAGCTAGAGCATGGGTCCCCAACACCTTACCTGGACCTTTGACAGCATCCACTCCCTGCCTACTTCAAAAATGTATTTTTAATTTTATTTTGAACTTAAAATGTTAGGGCTCTAGGTTCTTTTTCTTGTATCTACATTTGATCAACTGTTCAGCGAGCAGGAAGGGAAGGAAAGAGTTGCTTCCTGGCCTCATCCAATCTTCTGTTCACACAGACTTTTCCTCTTTGTTCTTGCTCACTCCACTCCCTGTTTCTAACCTCACTATTTCTCCCCCTACCTCTTTACTTTGATGATTCTTCCTGCAGCCTTGCTCTTTCTCTCTCCTCTAACTTTTGCCTTGTATTTCTCCCTCATTCTCAGGCTCTAGCCTTGCTATTTTTCCCCTTCCCTACCTCTTTACCTCACTGTTTCTTTCCCTTCCAGCCTTGCTCTTTCTCTCCCCCTTTTTACCTAGCTATTTCCCACTCTCTCCCAGCCCCTAGTCTCACTATTTCTCACAACTTCTTTACCTCCTTCCACCCCATAGCCTTGCTCTCTCGCTCTCTCTCCTCTTTCACACAATTTCTTTCTCCTCCCAGCCCCTAGCCTTGCTCTTTTTCTCTCCTTTCCCAGCCCCTTAACTCATTCTTTGAATACACACACAGAGCAACTTCTTGGCAAGGGCTCTGATGGCAGAGGATGAGGTAGGAGTGCCAGATGGGGAGTAGAATGGCTGAACCTGGGCTCAAGTTAGGGAAAACTATTTCTTTTTTGCTCTGGAGGCATTTTTCTTTCCTTTTGGGCTGTTGGGAGTGTGTGTCGGATGAGTAGAGCAAACCTATGTACACCTATTCAGAAGTAATTCCTTCTGACTTCCATGTAACTATGCATAGGATTGCAACTTTAAATGGGTATTTTGTTGCAACTTTAAATGGGTCAAATATGTGGGTTGGCTTTGGAGTTCAGAGCCTTCATCTGCTTGTACTCAGTTCACTGTAGCCAGGCCCACACAGCGAGCATTATATGACTAGCCACATCCTCAATAGGAGCCATGTTGCGGTGATGCCCACAGCTGTTCCTCAAATTCCCAAATGTACCCACAGCTCCAAAAAGGTTGGGGACCCCTAAGCTAGAGTACTATTCATACTTCCCTATTACCAGCTCGGTACCTGCACAGCCGTTCGGGATCCTCCTCCAGTTACATCTTCACTCATTAACGCACCCTAAGTGGCACTGTGTCTGGTTATTCCGAAACTATAATTATTTTAGAAGGCAATAGCTAGACTCCTTTTAGGGTTTCACCAATAGAACCTTAAATCACCTTTGCTTGAAGAGCTGAACTAGTTGCTCACCTGTTCCTGGGCATGATTCAGGGTGCAGCTTTTAACCTTTAAGGCCCTAAGCAACCTGGGGCCATAGTATTGTTTATGTTGTGGCATAATTCAAAGAGCTGTTTTTGACCTTTAAAGCCCTGAGTGATCTGGGTCTATGGTATTTATATCATATGCTGCCCAATAACAAGTATTGGGTGGTTACAAGGAAAATAAAATTCATGAAATAAAAATGTGATATGAAAATAGCATTTAAAAGAGAATAAAACCACAAAATAAAAACAGCAACAGAAAATAAAATTAGTACAACAGAACTAATAAGTACTAAAAAAATATATTTAGGATTGAAAATCCTGGGAAAATAAAAAGCTGTTGGCTTAGTGTCAACAAGATTACAATGTAGGTGCCAGGTAAACCCCTTTGGTGAGAGTGTTCTGTTATAAAGGTGCCAAAAATGAAAAGACAACACTGTCTTATGTGCCATCAATCTGGGTTGCCTGGATAGTGGTACTGAGATCTAGGGTCTTCTTGTTTGTGGCACTCTGAAATTTCTTTTCTAAAGATGTTTACCTGGTTGATCTTCTCCCAATCGTTAAAACTAGTCTTTCGGGACTTGGTGTGTGTACTATTTATTATTTATTTTATTGCATTTTTATTTATACCGCCCAATAGCCTATGCTCTCTGGGTGGTTTACAATGGTTCCTATTGCTGTACTTTTGGATGATTACTTTAATTCATGATGTAATTGCTTTTATTTACATATTAACATTTATATCCTGCCCTATGTCACAAGGATCTCAGGGCGGCGTACAGATAAACTCATACATATAAAATAGAACAAATAATATACAATTCTAAAACAAATAATAATAAAAAAATTATTTCTTACCCGCCGCTCCATTTTGATCGAGGCGGGGAACAGCAGTAGGTATAAAATACATAAAATACTGATTAAAAACACAGTATATATTATTAAAACATCCTAAAAAAAATCCTATAACCATCAATATGTTAAAAGAAGTATGAAATTTTAAAACAGTAAAATTCAATTAAAACAAGACAGTGTGTAGGCTGGTGGCTTTAGCCATCAAAGGCTTTGTTAAAAAGCTATGTCTTAACCTGGCGCTAAAATGAAGCCATTGCTGGCACCAGTCAGGCTTCCAGGGGGAGGGCATTCCACACCCGGGGTTCCACAATAGAGAAAGCCCTCTCCCATGTCATACCATAACGTATATCTTGCGTTGGTGGGGCACAAAGAAAGGCTCTTCCAAAAGGTCTCAGGCAGGCAGATTTTATTGATAATTTTATATTTGATTTTAGAACAAAAAATGCAAGGGAGAAACAGGGCCATTCCACCAGCCCTGCTGAATACTACCACCATGAAATTTATCTGAACAGTTAACAAATATTAAAACCCTAAAATACAACATGATAAAACATAATATAAACCCTTTAAAAGTTTTAAACAGAATAAAACTAGACTAAAAATAAACAGCAGTAGGAAAAGATCTGAAAACACAAGAACACACATTTAACAACAAACTCAGGAACTAAAAAGCCTGGAGAAATAAAAAAAAGTCTTTACCTGGCACTGAAAAGACCTCAATGTAGCCACCAGGTGAGCCGCAAGCTGCTCCAGGAGCCTTTTTGGCTGAGGAGGAGGATAAAAATACTTTAACTAAATAAAATATCCACATCTTATACTGGGGGAAAAGAGATGATAACGAGGTATCGGAATAAGAATTCCCTTTTTTAAAAGAGCAATACTAGCAAGTACTTGTGTCAGCTCAGAGATGATCGCCCACACATTTATTTATTTGCAACATTTATATACCACTGAATGTAATAGAAACTCTCAGCAGTTCACAACATTTCAGACAATCACCTCATAAGTCATGGTTTGGATGATTGGCTGAACTGGGTCAAAAAGTGCTGGGAAAGAAAATTATCAATAACATATTCTGATCATAGAAAGGAATCCCAGACAACTGGAGAATTATTCAAATATAAGAAAGGACTGACCCCTCATGGTGAAAGCTCTCAATAACAACTAGAAAAACAATTGTAAGGCAATAATAGTATTTTGTGGGTGGATCCAGCAGAAGATTTAATGAAGGTGGGGGGGGGGGGGACAATCCAAGGAAAAGTGAGCATAGTAGATTAGCATGTGACAAATACATAATATTTTAGATCAAAATGCTTGCAAAAATGCTTACAAAACAGGCTATAATCCTGTCCACATTCATTTGTGAATAAGCTCTGTTAAATTTAGAAGTGCTTGCTTCCAACTAAACATGAATATGATAAAGCTGTGAATTAGTCAAACAAAGGGACCATGCCAAACAAAGGCTATTTGTTTTTTTTAGTAATAATACTTATTTCAATTTGTTTTACAGTGGACACAAACACCATGCTGTTTATTCAGTGCCAGAGCCCTGTTACAGGGTCCTGGTAAAGATGAAAGGAAGGAAAGAAGGAGCCACATGTCTGGAATCACATGCAGCTTTCAAGCCATGGTCAGACTGCCCACAATCCAGCAATCAAAATATAAGCCTGGAAATCAAGTGCCTTCTGTATTCTGCTCTCATAATCACATAATTCAATTCTTTGATTTTCCATCAGTAATACTAGGGATATTAAGTACTATGTCATAGATTGTGCAGTCTTTTTAATAACATGGGGGGCTAGGAGGATGGTGCATTGTTGATGATTTATCATGCGATGAGCATTTTAATACATTAATTACCTGGAGCAAGGGCCAGTTTGTAAGTTCATGTCAGTCCCAGGAAAGGGTTTGAATTTAGAAACCTAGCTGGAGAAACAAATTCGCCACAAGGTGTCATCTGTTCTCCATACATTTTGTATGATCCAAAGAATTCAGTAGAGGTTGGAAAAGAGGTGGGACAGATGGTTTGCTAACTAGCAGCTTCTGCTGATTTTTATGAATGGAGGCTGTCTCTGAATGACATCATGGCTTGTTCACTCCACTCCCACTTTCAAGACTCTTTGTAATTTTCAGGTGTTTGTGTGCCAGCCTCTTATACAGTAGATCGTGTTGGGTTTGAGACAGAATTGTAGTGTGGAAGACAGCACAGTATTCTGTTCTTGGAATGCATTCATTTTATGAACCCTCAGGAGAGCTCTGGACAGGTGAGTAGTACAATATTTTTTAATATATATATATATATAGTTTTGTAATGAATGCTGGGATGGTTCCGTATTTTTGCATTATAAATTGTTTTCTCATTTATCATTTTATGAACCAATAATATTTTAGATAAAATTGAGAGAGTTGGTTAGATACATATAATAATATTTAACAGAACCTATTTTTGAATCTTGAATTTGTAATATCATACATAATCTTCCAACATTTGTCAAGTGGAAACAGGTACACTTTTAAAATTTGATAGCAGCAGCTTCTCATAGTGAAGAAGAGAGCAAGCAGTGTGAACAGCCTTGGAGGTATAGAAAAACATATATCCCATTACAGAATTTTAGTGTCTTTAATTTCAATAAACTTTTTAAAAGTTTATTAAAAGACTGCAGTTCTATGCATACTCTCTTCTGAGTGAATATGCATAGGATTAAACTATTAATATTGCAATCCTATGCAAGTTTATTGGGAACTAAATCCTATGTTTAATTGGACTTCCTAGAAAGTAAGTGTATTTGGATTGTAGTCTATCAGGACAAACCTATGTATGTTTAATCAGAAGTAAGTTCTATTATGCTTCAAAATACCATAAATGGTCATCTTTTTTCTTTTCTTTTTTAGTTTTCCATCACTTTTAAATACAAAAGTGCTACATTTAGCCTCAAAACATGAAATCTGATGATTTATTATTAAAATAATATGGTGTGGAATGCTACAGTATTAGATATAAATCTGGTTCACCATCAGCTGTTATGTGTAATACAAAGTTAGGCACTATACCTATTGAATACCTGAGGAATGTGTAACAGTTACTATATAAGCTTTAGCCTTAGCAGTACCACTGAAAGACATTTCAGGTTCTGTGGAAGGCAATACTAATGGATTTTCTCCTAGCCCCAGTAACAAGTCGACCCGCATCTGCTATGATCCCCAGGGGGGGATCTACACTACTGCTTTAAAGCGCTTTATAACAGTTTTGACAACTGTTGGGGCCCAGGACACACTGCATATACAGTTTTCAAAACGTTTTCAAAGTGCTTTAAAGTGCTTTAAAAGCAGTAGTGTAGATCCCCCCTCAGGTCTCTCTCTTCTTGCTTTTGGCTTCACAAGTGAAGGAGAAGCCTGCAATGATTACTACTGAACTGCAGCTTCTAAAAGATTACTCAAAAGGCAGGAATAGTTCTCTGACTTTCCCTTGTTGCGCTGTGCAGTAAAAAAAGGAGGCGAAAGACTCAAAGCATGTGGAGAGCATTCCTATAACTATGGTTCCTAGGAGAGTCAGGAGGGTCTATTATGGTTCCTAGGTACTGTATATCCCTGAGCGAAGGCATGGGTCTCCCAGTTTAGCACTGCAAACACTTGCTGATGTACATAAAGCAAATGCAAATCAACTTTCAGTTGTGCATCTCATTGAGATATAGTGGACAAGTCACTATTTCTCAGTGTAACCTACTTCACTATGTAGTTTTGAGGCACAATGCTACTCTATCATCTTTGAAGGAAGAGCAAAATAAAGTGTAACAAATAAATATACCATGCCCAGCTCCCTCAAGAGCTCTGCACCTCAGCTATGCCTCTCCCAAGACAATTCTAATAAAAGGATGAGCCAAGATTAAGATTACTCTCCCATCAGTTTGTCATATGATATAATGGGAAACTCCTGGCTAAGCCTATTTTTATTGCTGTCCCCACTAATGCCTTTCTTTGCAGTCAGTAGGTTTAGTGATAACGTTAAGACTTTCTATATACAGGGTTGGGAATCCCTATGGTGATACCAATCCAAGGTTCACCAGTAACTTTAAAGTGATTTTGCAGGTTACATATTTGCTAAAATATGTTTCGCTTGGGTTATCCTGCTGGCCGCAGATTGCTCAGTCTTTGAAATCTGCCTCATTTTATCAGCCTTTGCCAGACTACTAAGCCTTTGGATGAGACAGACTAATTAAATGTATTGCTTGAACTAATTAAATGTATTGCTACAATGAAAGGTTTTTCTTGGTGTAATCATTACCACGGTCTATCAGCTTTAGATCATGTGATTCCTCAGATTCAACATCAATCTGTATCATACTAGGATTTTGCTGGTACAGGTTCTCAAACCAATCAAGGGACTGGAGCAACACCCCTATGATGGAAGGTTATCATAGCTGGGGTTGTTTAGCTTGGAAAAAAGGAGGCTAAGAGGAGATCTGATAAAGGTGTACAGAATTATGCCTCGTGTGAAGTATGTGGATAGGGAGACATTTAACTAGAACCTGGGGTCACCCCTTGAAGCTGATTGGTGGGAGATTCAGGACAGATAAAAGGAAGTACTTCTTCACACAATTCATAGTCAAACTATGGAATTCACTATCACAAGATGGCCACCAACTTGGATGGCTTATTCTCACCCAGCTCTGCCCTCCTGGGTACTCGGTGCAGCACCAGCACAGACTCGAGGGCTGGAGAGGGGGGTTTGCCATGGTCTATAGAAATACAATCTCCCTCTCTAGGCTCCCTGCTCATTTGAGTGCTGATCTTGAGTGTTTGTACTGTGTGTTGGGTACTTGAGACAGATATGGGATTCTGCTGGTGGACCGTCTACCCCGCTGCCCAACAGTCTCCCTGCCTGAGCTGACGGAGGTTGTCTCGAACCTGGTGTTGAGGACCCCCAGGATGGTGGTTCTGGGGGATCTCAACTACCATGCCGAGGCTGCTGTATCCAGAGCAGCTCAGGACTTCATGGCTGCCATGACAACCATGGGGCTGTCTCAACATGTCACTGGCCCAACGCATGTAAAAGGACACATGCTTGATCTGGTTTTCTCGACTGGACAGGAGGATGGTGATCTGGAAGTGGGGGAACTAACATCCACCCCCTTGTCATGGTCGGATCACTTCCTATTGAGGTTTAGACTCTCGGCAGCCTTTCCCCTCTGCAAGGGTGGGGGGCCTATTAAAATGGTCCACCCCTGGAGGCTAATGTACTCCGATGGATTCCAGAGGGCTGTGGGGGATTTTCCTGCTGATATGGCCAGTGCTCCTGTCAAAGCCCAGGTCGCTCTGTGGAATGCAGAGATGACTCGGGCTGTTGACACAATCGCGCCCAAGCGCCCTCTCCCTCTGAGCAGAGCCCGGTCAGCTCCTTGGTATACACCTGAGCTGAGGGCAATGAAGCAAGAGGGGAGACGGCTAGAACGCAGGTGGAGGAAAACTCGTGCTGGGTCTGATCGAACACGGGTTAGAGCTCACTATTGAGCCTACTCTGTGGCAGTGAGGGTGGCAAAGAGACAGTTTTTTTCCACCAGCATTGCATCTTCTCAGTGTCGTCCAGCAGAACTTTTCTGGGTGGTTCGTGGCCTTACACTCTGGGCCAGGGTGTGAGATAGTTGAACCCTCAGTAGCATGCTGTGATGAGTTTGCACAGCACTTTGAAGATAAAGTCGCTCAGATTCGTCATGAATTGGACACCACACTTAATGCAGCTCCACTAGTAGAGGCGTTCAGAGTGCTGTCCGGTTCAGTTTTATTGGATGAGTTTCAGTTATTGAGGCCCGAGGATGTGGACAAGGCGCTTGGCCAAGTCCAGTCGACCACCTGTGTTCTTGCCCCTTGCCCCTCATGGCTCATTACATCAAATAAGGAGGGGATCGCCGGCTGGGTGCAGGAGGTTGTAAATGCCTCCTTCAGAGAGGGAGTGGTGCCAGCCTCTTTAAAAGAGGCGGTAATTAGACCACTCCTGAAGAAGCCTAACCTGGACCCGGAGGATGTTAACAACTACAGGCCGGTGGCTAATATCCCTTTCCTGGGCAAGGTGCTTGAGCGGGTGGTTGCAGGACAACTCCAGGCACTCTTGAATGAAACGGATTATCTAGATCCATTTCAATCGGGTTTCAGGCCTGGTTTTGAAACGGAAACTGCCTTGGTCGCCCTGTGGGATGACCTTTGCCGGGGAGAGACAGGGGGAGTGTGACCCTGTTGGTTCTTCTGGACTTTTCAGCGGCTTTCGATACCATCGACCATGGCATCCTTCTGAGCTGGGAGTTGGAGGTACTGCATTGCAGTGGTTCCACTCCTACTTGGACGACCAATTCCAGAAGGTGGTGCTGGGGGATTATTGCTCTGTGTCATGGCTCCTAAGCCATCAGGTTCCACAGGGCTCTATCATATCCCCTATGCTGTTTAACATATACATGAAGCCGCTGGGGGAGGTTATCCAGAGATGTGGACTGAGGTGTCATCAATATGCAGATGATACCCAGCTCTACCTTTCCTTTTCATCAAACCCAGGTGAGGCAGTGGCTATTCTGAACCAGTGCCTGGGCATGGTAATGGACTGGATGAGGGCTAACAAACTGAAACTCAATCCAGTCAAGACAGAGGTATTGTTAGTGGGTGGTTCATCTGTTTGCCCTGTCCTGGACGGGGCTGCACTCTCCCTAAAGGATCGAGTCCATAGTTTGGGGGTGATCTTGGATCCAGAACTGTCACTTGAGGCACAGGTGAACTCAGTGGCAAAGAGCACCTTTTATCAGCTTAGGTTGATATACCAACTACGCCCTTATCTAGATAGAGATAGCCTAGCTACAGTTATCCATGCTCTGATAACCTCTCATTTGGATTACTGCAATGCGTTATACTTGGATCTGCCTTTGAAAACGGTCCGGAAGCTTCAGCTGGTACAAAACAGGGCAGCCCGTTTACTAACAGGGACTGGCCGGTGAGATCACATCACGCCAGTCCTTTTACAACTTCATTGGCTGCCAGTCCAGGTCCGGGCCCGATTCAAAGTGCTGGTATTGACATTTAAAGCCCTAAACGGTTTGGGGCCAGGTTATTTGAAGGAACGCCTCCTCCCATATGTACCTACCCAGACCTTAAGAACATCTACAGGGGCCCTTCTCTTGAGCCCCTGCCAAAGGAAGTGAGGCAGGTGGCTACTAGGAGGAGGGCTTTCTCTGCTGTGGCACCCCGGTTGTGGAATGAGCTCCCCAGAGAGGTCCGCCTGGCGCCTACACTGTACTCTTTTCGTCGCCAGCTGAAGACCTTTTTATTCTATCAGTATTTTAACACTTAATTTTAACTTAAATTTAAATTTTACTGTTCTAACTCTGTATTTTAATCTTATATTAATTTTGCTGCGTGGTTTTATCCTGGTTGTGGTTTTTATACTGTATTTTATATTTGTGTTTTTAACCTGTTGGTTGTTTTTATTATGGTTTTAATTTTTGTGAACCGCCCAGAGAGCTTCGGCTATTGGGCAGTATAAAAATGTAATAAATAAATAAATAAATAAAGGCTTTAAAAGGAGGTCAGACAAATTCCTGGAGGAGACAGCTATCAATGGAAACTAGACCTGATGATTCTGTGCTACCTCTAGTATCACAGGCGGTAAACCTCTGTACACCAGTTGCTGGGGAAGATGGGCTGGAGGGTGCTGGCTGTTGCACTCATGTCCTGCTGGCTGGCCACTGTGTGAACAGAATGCTGGACTACATGGACCCTTGGTCTGATCCAGCAGGGCTCTTATGTTCTTACGTTTTTACCACCAGCACAAGAGGTTGCTGGTTCCAAATGGAATGGTAACTTTGGCAACCATGCTCTAGTAACTGCAAATGGCATATAATTCCTCTCAGTAACTAAAGTATCCTATGACAAAGATGCCTGCATGATTAAGGCTTTGATCCTAGTATTCACATTGAGAGCACAATGAGATTTACTTTTACCAAGTAAACATGCATAGGATTGTGCTGAAAAGAAATGTGCCCTGATCCAGTGAGAACAATCTGCATGTAGAAGCAGGCTTCAATACAAACATGCCCTCCAGGATAAGACCTATAGGTGGTTAGATTGTTGAAGTATGATGGCGTAGAATAGGGAGGCAGATTCAAATCCCTATTCAGACATGAAATTCAACAAGTGACTTGAGCTAGTCACTGAGCTTCATCACACCAGGGTTATACTGTGCAATCACTGTGAATTGCGTGCAAAGGACTCCGAAGTTTTCCAGTTTATAATCATGCTTTGACTGTAAAGTTAATTGTGCTTCATATATAAAAGAACCGACCTATTTTGCTACCTCTTTAGGAGCGAATCTTTTGTTGTTCTCCAAGCAGCCACTGGAGGCGCAGGAGGAGGATTTGATATGTTTAAAGTACAAATTAAACAAATGCTTACATCTGCATAAGTTTTAAAGATAAAGACATCAAAATTAGCACAGTAATAGATATTAAGGAGGGCTTTAAGCATACCAAATTTGAATCAGATTAGGTCATCCCCTTTCCTGGTATGCAAAGGATCTTAGGAGCGCTGCCGCCCCGGGGTGTGATTTAGCTAACAACAACAACAGCTTTACGCTATGGCGATAATTCGAGGGAAACTGGTACGTGGGATGAAGCCCACTATCTCTCAAACTAACCTACCAACAGAGTGGATGTGAGAATAATATTGTGGGGTGGGAACCAAATACACTGCCTTTAGCTTCTCAGAGGAAAAGCAGGATAGAAATGTAGTGCACATGTCTATCCATTTACTGGACTCCACATATGGTAACTAAAGCTGCATTGTTGGATTTTGATTAAGTACACAGGACTGAAGTGAGATCATCTCTGTGAGCTTTAACTGTGCTGATAATAACTTCTTTGGAGAGATGGGGGACTCAATCCAGTCCTTCTCTTGGTAATCAGCGGTTGGTGCTGTCAAAACAGAAAATTATGACCATCTATTCTGGGATGTGTACAGACAATCCTTACTTACAACAGCATGTACCTGAGGATCTCTGAACTGGAGTCATATTTTACAACAGCAATCCTAATTTGTCAAGGAAAATAAAGAACATCTCGCAATCCCATCATCACCACCTGAATAAATGTTACAGTATAATATTCTATATTCCATACAGTATTATAAAGAATATATTTTTATTTATTTATTTATTTAAGGATTTTTATGCCGCCATTCAGCCAAAAAAGGCTCTCACGGCGGCTTACAAAAGTATTTCTTGACAGTCCCTGCCCACAGGCTTACAATCTAAAAGACATGACACAAAAGGAAAAGGGATTGGGAGGGAGGAGGAGGAGGGGGGAAAGGAAAGCAAATTCAGGCACTACAATCTTAGTTGCAAAGTTCAGCAGTTACAGTTGACAGCAGGAGGGAGGGGGCTCTCAGCTGGAGCTGGACCCAGGCAAGGTGGAGAGGTGCCTGGCTGCTGCTTCCTCCCTCACTGGTGGCCTCTGCAGAGATAGTTAGTAGCATCTCGCAATCCCATCATCACCACCTGAATAAATGTTACAGTATAATATTCTATATTCCATATAGTATTATAAAGAATATAGGCGCCATAAATTCATCTATTCTGCTATATTCCAATGTTTTCTGCATTCCAATGTTGCTCCCTGATGTGACTTGTGGTAAAAAAATATTAAAATGTATTTTCTATGCTAGCCTGTCCAATGTGGAGAGGCTGAGGTTTTAAAAATTCTGATTTTTAATTAAATTTCCTCTTTGCAGGTCCTACACTTTTAATTGCTACCCTTTGGATGTGGCTGAGAGAACAACCTCTTAATTGCCCCTTAAGTAACATCTTTTAATTGCCCCAGTGTCAGATTATTTTCCCATGCCTTTAATTATTGATTTCATTTTTAAAACTATTTTATACAATATATGCTATTTCTCTATTTATTTTTGTCATTGAGATAAAATCTGTTTTAAAAGCTATCCCCCCACCCTTTCCTCTGGGAACAAAAACTGACACTGGGGCAATTAAGAGAGACTATTCAAAGGAGATTAAGAGGCTATTCATCAGTAATCCCCAGCCATAATCACAGGAAGAAAAAAATATGGGGAGCATCTGCAAATAGCTAACTTTTAATTGATATTGGAAGGAATCTTTGCTGAATGGGACTTAATTGCAAGTAAGTATTATACAATGATCTTGGCCATGGGAATGGGCACTGCTATAATATAGTGTTGTATTAAGTGCTGTGTGGAACTCCATTTTAATTTACAGCTGATAGTAGAAGAGTGATGTCTCAGAAGTGCTAAAGGGCATTAATGTGGAACCAATCATAATCTCTTCAAGATCAAAATGCTATGAATGGAATCATTCACCCACTTACTACAAGATAGCCACTTAAAGATTTGCCACAAGGTACCTCTAATCGCACAGAGACTTGTCATCTGTAGTTTCTAGCCACATATTGAGCCAAGAGTTTCCCTGGACTGCCAAGCAATTATAGAAGCATAGTAATACTTGGTTTGTCATGTGATCGGAGGCTACAAATTACCTGCTGTAGTCATGGATGTAATGACAACATGGGAAATATTTAATTAGCCACAGCACAATAGCTGGACACCTGATTCTATCCTTTGTAACCACAATTCATATGTAAGTACAAAACAGGATCGTCTCATCATCTACTTTCTTTCCCCAAACACCCGCCTTTCTCTCATCTATGCTTCTGGTGACATCTTCTTGGATACTGTTTACAGCAGGCAGGAAGATTTATTGCAGATCTTGGCTCCTGGATTCTTAGAGCTGCCTTTTATTTTAAAAACAATCCCATGAGGGATTATGGAGAGGGCCTCTTCAGGGGAAGGGAGCCCACAGCAATGTATGCCTGTTCCAAGTTCTGTATTTAAAAGATCAAACTAATGTGGAGAAATGAGTAAGGTAAAGATATTCCATGGAGTCAGGCATATCTTTTCTAAAGTAAATCTCAGTAAGAACTTTGGGGTAGAGAAACAGCAAAGGAAGGCTGAAGAAAGCAATCCCATGAAAAACACATTTGCATCACAATCCTATCCATATTTACTCAGAAGTAACTCCCACTGTGTTTAATGGGGCTTAATCCCAGGTAAGTGTAAGTGTACATAGAATTGCGAGTTGTATTTTATGTAACTACACCTGTGGAACTTTTTAATTAAGGAACATGAGGAATGCTTCATGTACAGCAAGAAAGAAAGGTTACATGCATAATGCATGGAGAAGAGACACATCTGAAAATATGTAGTAAACACATATTTGTATATAGCTAGGCAGTGAGAAAGCACAGATGAAATCCTAACAGAAAAGTTTGCCGTTACCATTACTTTGTGCTGTAACTTTAAACAAAAGAATCTACCAATAAGAACATACTCATACGTCAGAGTGTCCAAGGAGATACTCCTAAGTTACAGGGGCTGGTTTAAATAAATAATATATTAATTAACCCTGCGTGACTCACCAAACCAACAAAATCATGCATGTTCAAAGGCCAGGCTAACAACCTACTTGGGCCCACTCTACTGAGAGCTAAAATGTATAGTGGGGCAGAAGCAGAAAGAGACTGGGTTTAAAGTAATGCAACCAGCCTAGCAGCATAACATTACAAAGAGAAGAAAGATCTGAAAGCAGTGGGCAAAACTATGAAGCTCGAGTTTGATTTTAAAAAATGAGTTGGGAGACACACTTGTGTAGAGGCTCCAGGACTATGTAGGTGTTGGAGACTGAAAACTTCCTATAGATTTATATGCCTGTAAGTTACTTTGTACCTCTAGTAGCAGCCTAAATGCATCTTTATTTCTCTTGCTTTATATTCATTTCACATCCTCATCCTCCCGTTCTTTTAATCTCAATAAACTCCTTTGATTCATTATTACTGAATATGAAGGGTTGAGTAGTTAAGGGCTATGGAATTGAGGTGAGCTGGTCATCTCTGCGATCTCACTATAGAGGTGGTGTTCCTTTTCATTTCTTCTCAATATCCAGTGCTCTGGATTTTGGATGGGGATCACTCTTATTTCTCAGGAGTAAAAGACGGGCTGTAAAAGGCTTAAGAGGAAGTTGTTGGTACCTTAGCGTATCTCTTTAGACAGTAAATGGAAACTTGTTTGCGGGGGTAGAAACAACACTCACTTGGGCACCGGTTGCTGCAGGGAAATGTGGCAACCCCGTTCTGTATTTTTGCAATATCTGTATTCTGGTGGAATTTTTAACCAGCTTCCAACTCATTAGCTGATGAAAAGGCCACATTAGTAACCCAAGAAGTCAATGTAATTTGGGAGAAAAGGATGCCAATTTCATATAAAATGTCTTAAGAAAATATGCATAATTTTATTTCCACATTTTATATTACCATCTGAGAAATAGAAGCTTGAACCTGTAGCATAGGGGGTGAACCCAGGTTGCAGCACTGGCTCAGGGTCTATCCTCTGTTCCGCTGTTGCTGCTGCACATATCAGAACATGGAAACAGACTAACAAAAACTAGAAAAGGAGATTTCTCCATACCAATGAATGGCTTTAAAAATTGATGTAGATAGAAATCTTGAACATGAGACTGTCACGAAAGGGCAAAACCTGTTTCTCATTATGATTTTCTTCCTTCAGTTTCTTTTGCTGTTCTCTATGGTTCAAAAGTTTACATTTTTTGGACAGAGCACAGGGCGGTGTGGATTGGTCTTGGATAAAACTGAAAATTGGTTAAACAAGCCATAGCAGAAAATACAGAAAACGTTAAATTTGCCTATTTAAACACAGGGCAACCATGAGGCACAATATTTACAACTAACTTAAAACAATATTAGTAGGATTAAACAAGGCCTGCATATTAATTAACATCTGCATGTTTGAACTGACTCTATTCCAACATTTATAGGCATAGTGTGTGCTCCCTTCCAATATAGAAGCAATAGCAGAAGCAAATAGGTAATTCCTTCTTTGTTCAGGGAATATTCTTATGTTTTCAGATAAGGATGCTAATACCCATGTAAATGGAAAAGGCATGTAAAGTATGATGTTGGAATAACATGCACATGCCTGTTTCATTCCCAACATATCCACTGGCTTCCCAATGTGTATATGAGAAGGGAAATAGACACCAACCAGACATTTCCATATTACATTTTATAAGGTACTATTTTCACCCTTTGTCAAGGTCTGAGTCCACAGGAGGTCCAGGATCAATGGCCTTAGAGATTCAATTCTTAGGCCACCACCAAGCTCTAGTCCAGGGAACTCATGATAACCAAGAACTCATGATAACCAAGCAGACCAGCAAAGAATCTTATTGGACAGCAACAGGGAAGAGCTGATTATGTGCTATGGCTGGGCTCCTATAAATTCTTCAAAGTTAAACTTGCTCTCTGATCTGAACTACAAAACACCAAGGGGGCTCGGCTTGATACCTGGCTGTAACCATCTTTAGCTTTTCTCCCCTTCCGACTTCATAGAAGGCAGGTCTACAAACCTTGTCCAAAAAGAATGAGGCATTGCCCACAGACTCTGAAACCTTTCAGAGAGAGCAGAGAGGTGCTCTGAGGAATAAGGCATTCTAGGGAGGGCAAAGGCTAGCATGTGCCAAAGAAAAGGGCACTGCTTCCAAGTACATAGGAAGGTCCAGAAAGACCATCTCAAAATGAAGCCATAATTTCAGACCAATTCCAGCTGAAAATCTTTGACAAGAAAAAGATAATAAAAACTGCCTAACCTTTCCCCACGCACCCACAAAATGCTCATTAAAATACTTTCCCTGGATTCTGCCAAACCCTCCCACACCCACTTCTGCTATTTTAATTACAGAAGGAAGCTAGGGGGGAGTACAGATAAGAGCTGTGGGCAGGGGGAGGTTTTTTGATTAAAAGAAAATACTGTATAGCTTTCATGTTTTAAACTAGGGAGGAAGCCAGATTTAATGAGAAGATTCAGAACTGAGGGTTCAAGGGAAACTGCAGAGCCTCCACAGATTGAATGCTTCTACAGCCTGAAAGGATGGTGATTATAGGTTTCCAATAAACAAGCATGTGCTCTTTAAACAATACTTTATTTTGTTTTATCTTTAGGAGCTTTCCATTCTAAAAAATTGTTGTAGACATTGGCACTCTCTTAACTCAGTGCTAGCAAAGTCAGCTGCAGAATTCCTAAAACAGGTGCAGTAGAACAAAGCTCTTGTCCCTTTTACTCCACCTGCTCCTATTTCCCCATTAGCATTCTCTTCTCTTGCCCCAGACAAACACCTCTAGAGCAGACATGATCTTCAGACATCAGCATCCCAGCTTAGACTGCCAGGATGGACAGGGAGTTGATGGTGACATGTATCTCCTAGGAATGTGACTGAGACCACCCACATTTCACAGAGACTATTATATAGCCAGCAGCCACAATTACTCCTGGCATGTATTGACCTGATCCAGATTTGAGCAGATGACCTAGAGATGAAAAGCCTCTGTATTCAAATCCTATGCTCTTTCTAGCCTACCCTTTCAATGAATGGACTGCTCATGACAGTGATGAGTGGCTATTGCTAATGCTTGCTTGAGTCAGACACATGTTGTGTAAATGCCCCCACACAATGCATACACCATGGGAAACAGTTCCTCTATCACACAACCTTCAACATTATGGGAACAAAATGATTCTCTGTCCACAGCCAGAATGGGCATTTGTGACAGAAAGTACAAGGTTTCTGGAAGTATACACTTTGCAGTTCCAGCAGAGCTGAGACCTTGTGTGGTTCAGCTTTGCATTAGTCTCTAACTCCATTTCTAACTATTCAACCCTGTACTCAATTTCCTGGAAGTAATACCTATTCAATTCAATGGGACCTACATTTGAGTAGACATCTGTAGGACTACACTGCAAGTCTGGCAAAGTGAATGGCAAAAAGCTTTCTCAGTTGGACACATCACATGCCCCCCCCCCCCCGGAATTTGAATTGTTCTGCTAAATGTCAAGCCATATGTTAGACAGGTGATAGGTGTCAGTTTCATCCCAATGAAGGAATCCCTATGTAAAGGGCACTGAGGAATGTAAGTCATTCAATGATTGTGTTGCTTTTGATATGCAAGTCAATCTTTGCACATACACATTTGTCTTTTATATTTTCCCTTTGGGGTTATCAATATGTACCATTCATTTCAGTACTGAAATGAATGGTACATATGCCTCACTGTATTCCCAGCCATGTCTTCAAGCAATGTATTACCAAGGGGACCTGGCAAAAGAAATGTCTACTGTTACTTTCTACTGTTAGTTTTTCCCTACCCTGTGCCTGCTTACCCTACCCTGTACCTGTTTGCATTCTCTTCCCCTCCTTATTGTTTTACTATGATTTTATTAGATTGTAAGCCTATGCGGCAGGGTCTTGCTATTTACTGTTTTACTCTGTACAGCACCATGTACATTGATGGTGCTATATAAATTAATAATAATAATAATAATAATAATAATAATAATAATAATAATATTGAAAAATCATCTTTGAACTTTAATCTCTCTGTGAAGCCATCTTTGCCTCTTGTGCTGCATTGACATCTACCCCAGTGGAACTCCAGCAAGACTTCCATTGGCAATTGATGGATCCTGATCCACTATCAGGGAATTGTTCTATCAACTGTTAAATGGAATCTAAGGTTGGCACCATTTGGTTCTTTTAAGAACCGTGTGACTAACCATGACTTCTGAGCTCTTTTGCTTTGCATTGTCGCTTACTGTTGAGTACATTAAATTAATTCCCCTGACGGACATCAGCTATGTTCACAAGAAATTGAGATAGTTTTATTGTATTGTTGTTGAAATAAAGACTTATATGTTCTGTGGATGTCCTTTCTACCATATTTTTCTGTTAGAGCTGGCACAGCTCTTTTTCTGCTTGCTATTGCCATGAACCTCAGGACAGGTCCAGCAGCAAAAGTAACAGAATGACACTTCTTGTCACCTGTAACTCTCAGCTAAAACTTTCCAAAACTTCATCAAGGATGTGCAGCCCTTAAAATGATCCCTCTCATAAGCCTGGAGTCGAAGGCCTGTTCTTGTACAAAGACTGCCCACACAACCTGAAGAAGCTGCTCACTAGGAACAATGGGCCACCAAATGGAGGTACAAACTAGCCCCTGCTACAGACCTTGGTGCCCACTCTGTCCCTATATCTACTCCACCAACACTATTACAAGACCAAACAACATCAGCCCTGCTATCAAGAGCATATTCAGTTGCGCACTTTCTAGCATCATGTTTGTTATTTACCGACAATCTGCAGCTGCCATTTATATATCTGCGTACCACCCTAAGATCCCATTGATATAGGGCAGGATACAAATGTATGTATGTATAAATAAATAGGCCAAATGTGTTAGAACAGTGGGAACAAAGCAGACACTAAGGCTGCATTCCTATGCACACTTGTCATGAATAACCTGGACTCAATGTGACTTACTTCTGAGTCAACAGGCAAAGGTTTCTGCTGTCAAAATAATAACACTCAGAACCATGTGGAGGAGCATTTCACCTATGACAGGTACAGAACTTCAGGCCTGGGCACCAAATCCAGCCCATCTGGGGTCCCAGTCTGGCCCTCTGGGATTCCCTAGAAGGCCAAACTCCCTCCCCCTAACCACCAATTGTTTGATGGTTTCCCAGCTTTTGTACAATTCTTTCTCCCATTCTAAAAGAACAATGGTCTCTCCTAAGGCCTGGCTACTATCAATAAGAGCTTTAAGCTAAAATATGCTAGCATTCCACCACTGAAATGCAGACTCAAGGGCTTCTCTGAGATAGATAGAATTCAGCCCTCTGTCTAAAAGAGGTTCAACACTCCTGGTCTATGATATTTTGTAGCAGACCTTAAAGTTGCTTTCTTAATCTTTCGTAATAGGTGTAAGGAGGAAAGTCCAAGTCTGGAAGATCAAGTAATGGGGAGATATCAGTGAAAGTGGTTGTTATAATCTGACCTACTGTTAAACCTTCTCTTCCAAGTGACTTGCTCCCAAATCTCCAATATTTGAATGGACGAATTATATTGCATCACAACACTATTTGATGACAAAAGCACATGCTCTTATCCAACTATCACACTAATGCTACAGCGGGTGCAGAGCTGGTGCCCTTTCAGATGTCAGACTTCAATTGCCATCAGCCCCAGACACCATGGTCAACTGTCAAGAATGACAGAAGTGGCAGTCTAACATCTTGATTCTGTACCTTTGAGCTACAGTATCTGTTCATGGTGATGTGATCTTGAATGAATACTACAGCAGTTGCTTTCCAGTGAGTCATTTTATAGCAGTTATTTCAGACTTCCCCAACCTGGTGCCTTCCCCATGTGTCAAACTACAACTATGATCATCCCCAACCAGCATGGGCTATGCCAATGGCAATGCTGGCTAGTATGGGGGTTGTAGTCCACATCTGGGGGCACTAGATTGGGGAAGGCTGAGTCATTTAGCTAAATGTTCTGCTGTTTTTCTTGACAGTGATTAATATTCACACATTTCTGTAAAAATTGCCATTTATGTCCAAGCACAACCCGTTGATTATCAGTTAACCCCAGAACAACTGGTCTATTAAAGAGGCCACTTTTTGACAGCAAGTTTTGGGCTAGTCACTGAGTAATTGCCACATGTTTGTGCTCCTGCCTTCCCACCATCGTTCACACAATGGAGGAGAAGCTAATGAATGCAGAGGTCTCTGATTGCTGTCCACAGAAGAAGCCTGGCACACTAGAAAAAGGCTTCTAAGAAATCGGCTTCAGAGGAAATAGATGAGTAAAGGAAAGGGGCCTAGGGAAGGAGAGGAATTCGTTTCCTTTCATTTTTGCCATCTCATTTGGAGAAAAGTGACAGCTGCTTTTTCTTGACTCAACCTAGAGGGCAGCTGCTGTACCATTCCCCTTTCACTGTCTATTGGAGAGAAAAATATGATCACTTCAGTGCCATGTAAGGCTGTCAGATGATTCTAACTTTAAAGGATTGCACCTTAATCCATAGCATAAAAGAGAGAGAGCGAGAGAGAGAGAGCGTATGATGAGTACTTCTTATATCAGAGAAAGGAAATACCACAGCATATTGCAGACCTCATGGCATGACAATGCCTGTGTGTTTGGAGCTTTGATCTAGTTACAGGGGCAAATCAAACACACATGCAATGTGCCTCTGGAGACACAGTCGTGTGAATTAACTGTACACAAGAGTCAGAAAAACACATAGATGATAGATGTGACTGTATGTACATCTACATCAATTTTGATAAACCAGCTGCTCTACTTCATTAAACATCAAAACATTTCACTCAGCCCAGTCCTAAGAATGTTGCTACATGCTCACCACTTCCCTAAGTGGCAAGAAGTTCCAGGGAAAGCTCTACAGGTTTTATTTTATTATTTAGCTTCATTTGGGTGAAAGTTTGCTAGAGACTTCAGTGCATTTGCAATATTTACTTATTTTCTGCCTTTTTTCCTCCAAGGCAGCATACAGAATCCTCCTCTCCATTTTATCCTATTTGTTTTATTACATATAGGCAAGCAAAGCATAGTGGAAGCAAAAAGGCCCCTGTAGCAGCAGCAAAACCTGCACTCCAAGGTAATTCACCTTCAACCCACATCTCTCTCTGTCTCTCCCAAAAACTACTGTTTCTTACACACACACACACACACACACACACACACACACACACACACACACAGAGGAGCCCTGGTCTGAGATCCCACACCAGGAGGTGAATTGCCTATTCAGGAGCTTCCAGAATCATTAATGCAGCTTTTCCCAACATGGTTCCCTCCAGATAATTTAGTTACTCCTATCTTACATGACCATGGATGATGGTGGCTGGTGCTGATGGGAATTGTAGTCCAAAATATCTGGGGAGACCCAGGTTGAACAAGGCTGCATTAGAGGAACATTAAGGTTCTTTGTCCCTAACCTCTAACCAGAGTCACTTTGGGGGGGGGGGGGAATCACGGCAATAGAACCATTCAGAGTAATGGAGCAATAAGAATAGACGTGCTGAAACAGACCTGTATGCAGACACAGCCCAAAGACAACTGTTCTTAGTGACAGAGGAGCAGAAATTCTTCCTGAAGCCTCAGTACATGCCTTGATAGCAAGCAGGTGTGAGACAGCTGTCACTCACACAAGTATCAATTCCTGACATTTTGCATATCCTTTTGCTTTGGACAAGTCCTTCTTCTTCTCACTCAGTGATACTTACTAACAAATTACTACTGTAACGACTGCTGGATGCCACCCCACCCACACCCACACCTCCTTCTGTTGTAGGGTTTGTGCTTAACCAGCAATAGTTTGGTGTCAGATTAATTTGTGGAAAACTCGGCAGTGGTTCCAAGCATTCCAAGGGAAGTAATAGGTTTGTGGGGCAGACTACAAATCCAATGAATGAACGCATGATAAAAGAGACAGTTCTGTAACGGAGAGTAGCAGCTGCTGATCTCTTGGAAGAAATAGGTTGAACATGCTTGTCAAAAGCAGTATTTTTCCTTCCTCTGGGCATGGGAGTATTTCATTCTCAACATAGGGGCAATAGAAAGCTGAGCATCGGTAGCTTAATCCCCACTGAAAAGGCACTGGAGAAAGAAAGTTGTTTTGCTGTTAAATGTGAAAGAGCAAGATCCTATTATTTAAAAAGATTGCTGCGAGTATTTTTTCTGGGTACTAGTCCATGAATCCTCATAACTTTCAGTGATTGACTTGCCCCTCTCAGTTTCATTCCTGAAACAGTTGCTAGGTTAACCCTTTGGCAAGCATCATAAAGTGGATCATATATGTCCCCTTGCCAACTTTCTGGGACTGCCACTGCTCAAAACATTGGCCTTTCTGCCAGTAGAACTCCTAGATATAATGACCTAAATATTTAAAGATGTATGGTTTTAAACTTCTAGTTTTATTCACTATCACACCCTTGACATGGCTGTATGACACCAAACCAATTCAGTTAATAGCTTTTGAAAGAACGGAGGAGCTATCAGAGAGTTCCTTGGCTCTATCTCTGACAGTCTAATAGTTGGACAAGCCAATACATGATCCAACTGGGACTCCTTTTTCTCATGCAAGGATTATTTCACCTTTGTTTGCAAAGTTCATGGAGCATACATTTTATGTCTTGTACATATGCCCATTGCTCATTACTATCTGCAGTGACTGCTTCCTGGAATAGTTGACTCCAGTATTGAATTCCAAGCTTTAGCTCATCCGGCTGCCACCTCCCCGCAAACTGCAATGGGATCACACAAGCCTGTGAATCATTTAGGAAACAATCAAGAAGTAAAAAGATTGCCAGAATCTTTTGTAAAAAGACATGCCAGAATCCATTGGGCTCAAGGAGAGCACTGTATTAGTGGTTGGTAAATGACAATAGCATCCTGGCCGTTTCTGAAGCCCAAAACCTTTCACTTAACCACAGTCATTTTATTGCAGTGAGCCAAACAATCCAATTCAAATACATTTGCTCTGGATGATACTTCTTGAAGTCTGAGTTAAGATAGGGCTGAGATCATAGGGCTGGGGGAACAAAATGAAGGTTAGATTAATGAGCTGGTCTAGAATGGGCTGCCAGCTGAAAAAATATTAATTGTGGGGCTGTTCAGGGGGGGCACATTTCCACACTGGTGTGTACAAGGTACAACCAAGAATTTGTCTGTGGTATTAGTTACTGAAGTTTGAGAATCTTGGAGCTGACTGAGGCATGCTATGTGTTCCAGAGGTGAGGAATTTGAGGGCACTATAAGTACAGGGTGTGGTAGATGTTATGGCTATGGGAGGCAATGCTGCTGGGGGAGGAGGAGGAGGAGGAGGAGGAGGAGGAGGAGGAGGAGGAGGATTTTCCCACCTTTTCCCCAGCACTGGGACTCAAGGTGGTTTACAAGATTAAAACATATACAATTAAAACATATAAATATAAATTTACAAAAGTTAAAATAGAATTAAACCCACAGTAAAATTAAAAACATTTTTTAATTAAAAAGCTGTAACAATTTAAAATAAAATAAAAATCCAATACATTAACACAATCCAATACATTAACGCATTAACAAAAGCCTGCCAGAACAAAAAAGTTTTTGCTTGCGTCTGAAAGTGTAACACAGAGGGAGCCAGTCTAGGGAAGAGAGTTCCAGAGCCTTGGAGCAGCCACCGAGAAGGCCCTCTCCCGTATACCCATCAGGCATTCCTGTGATGTTGGTGGGACTGAGAGAAGGGCCTCTCCAGAAGATCTCAGAGCATGGGCAGGCTCATATGGGAGAATATGGTCTTTCAGTTAACCTGGACCCAAGCCGTATAGGGCTTTATAGGTGATGACCAGCACTTTGAATTGTGCCCAGAAACAGACCAGAAGCCAGTGGAGCTGTTTTAACAGGGGAGTTGTATGCTCCCTGTAACCAGCCTTGGTCCACAAGCTGGCTGCAACTCTTTGAACCAGCTGAAGTTTCTGAACACTCTTCAAAAGCAGCCTGACATAGTGTGCGCTGCAGTAATCCAAACAGGATGTAACTAAGGCATGTGTCACCATGGCCAGGTCAGACATCTCAAGGTTGACAACTTGAGACTTTTTTTTTTTTTAGACATCTGTGCACCGTCTTTCTTTCCAACTTGCTTTCCAGCCTCACTAATGTTGGGGGTTTGCCTGCAGTCTACACCAGTGCAAACTCTGTTGCCGCTTGACCCATGCAGTTGTCATGCCCCCACTCTGCCCCCTTGGCATCATGCACACACCCTCCTTGCCATTGCCACTCCATCCCATTGCTACCACCTGCCCCATTGAAGAGCTGGAGAAAGTGGCTGGCACAGCTTTTCAGAGAGCTGGCAAGGCCCATATAACTTGGCTCTGAGATCATCCTTTCTCAGAGCCAGGCATTGTGGGAGATGTCCCAGGAGATTGCCTGGGATGCAGGCAATCTTCTGAGACACCCCTCAGAACTACGCTGGATATTTGGTCCTCAGAGGTGATCAATGCCTCCTTGAGAGAAGTGGTGGTACCTGCTAGCTTAAAGGAAACACTGTTGAAGAAACATAGCTTAGATTCATTGATTTCTGATAATTAACACCCAGTGTCAAATCTGCCATTTGGGGGCATGGTCTTGGAATGTGTGGTGTCTTTTTAACTCCAGGTAGTGTTGGATGAAATTGACTATTTGGATCCATTCCAGTCTGGGTTCTAGCCCAGTTTTGGAACAGAAACAGATCTGGTTGCCTTTGGAGATGCCTTTCACTGGGGGAATGGATGGGGGGAGTGCAACCCTGTTGTTTCTCCTCGACCTCTCTGTGGCTTTCAATACTATCAAACATAGTATCCTTCTGGATCATTTATCTGTGTTGAGCATAAGACGCACAATGCTATGGCGATCTGGTCCTTCCTGGATGAACCATCTCAGAAGGTGGTGTTCGGGAACTTCTGCTCCACCCCATGGTCATTGGCCTGTGGAGTTCTGCAAAGTTCCATCTTGTTCCCTATGCTCTAATATGTACATAAAACTGCTGGGGGAAGTCATTTGAAAGTTTGGGCAGAAGTGCCATCAATATGAGGATGATACTGAACTCTATGTCTCATTTCCATCTACACATCCTAGGGAGGCTGTGGAACTGTTGAAACAGTGTTGAAACAGTGAAACAGCTGAGGTTTCCAGAGGTGTACACAGGTATTTAAAGATGCCTATACATGCTTACTTTACTTTATGCATTTGCTTTGGGAAATGTTGGGGTAACACTGTTGTTTCCCACAGCAATCAGAATGTGTAGCACTGCCCTGAACTCACCACAGAATTCAAATCTTGAGAAATGTTGCATCATTTCTGCATATGATGGGATGGATGAAAATGTACTGTGATGGCAGAGAAGAAACACAAATACTGATGTTCTGCAAATATTGCAGAATGCTATCATAATACTACGGTCAGGTATACATGAGTAACAGTATATCTATGCATGTCTGCTCAGAAATACATCCCACTGAGTTCAATGGGACTTCCTCCCAGGTAAGTGTGAATAGGACGGCAGGTCTATGCTCTCAGAGCAGAGCCTCCGAAATGGGCAACTGCGCTCCACTCTATGTGCTGTTGGTGCAGCAGAAGTCAGAGGGAGGCAGGGCTTTCTGTATGTTTCCTCCATCCACAAATGGAGGAAAAATCAATCCATTCCATTTCTGGCAATGCAAGGAAAACATTTAGATGTGCTCTTGAGTGAGTTGACATGCTTCCTGAGGATCGGGGTGTGGTCAGGGGCTGAGAGACCATTGGTTCCAACTTCATAGAAGGAGCCACTGTGAGAACCTCTGTGGTGGCTGAGTGGAGCCAGGAGGGGAGCTCAGGTAGGAGCTCTCGCCAGGATGGTTTTTTCCTAAACAATCCTATGGCCCCTAACAGATTATCTAGGGACTATAGGATTGTGCTCAACATGTTTTAAAACAGATTAATGCAGTTATTTACACCTGCTTAAACTGGCTTATGGATTACATTTTAAGTTCCTAGCCTAAACTCCTGGATATTCACTGTTTTCGGTGCTACAAGGAAAAGTGTTTATATTAAATGATGCACTGATCATAACATCATTCAATAGCACACAAGTCATGGAAGCAGCATGTTTGTACCTGTCCTTCCTGTTTCCTCTGCCCCTTTTGGAGCCTCATTGTTTATGTCTAAGCTTTTTTTAGAGACACTGATCAGAATTTACTGTCACTCAGAGCCATCTCCAACATAAGCCCAACCGAACAAACCTTTAAAGTGAACACCCTTTCTGCTTCCGAAAACCATCTTGGTTCATAGAAATATAGAACTGTATGGCTGAAATCTTATGCATACTTTCTCGGAAGTCCTTACTCCATTGTATCCAGTAGAACTTTTGAGTCTAACAAAATGTGATGTTAGAAAAATCCATGTTGGAAAGCAAAGGTCACCACTGAATAGGAGGGTATAAAGGAGGGCAATCTCATATAGAGATTGGGCAGGGGGTTCCTTCTCCCCATTCCCCACAACACCATGCCCACAGTGACTTTTCTCCCAGCTATGCTCCTGCATGGAACACTTCAGGCAGAAAGATGCAGCTAAGGAAAGGGTTCGGTATCATCCTTTTACCTACCACGTGTCTACTTCAAATCAACTGCAGCCCCCACTTGATTCTTTGCAGCACAAACCATGTTCTAATATGTGGGTTGCGGCACTACCACATCTCATTAGACCCCTACATCCAAAATGATATGTATAGGAATGGGTTGCAAGAGCGGCAAGGACAAATGGATGCTTGTCTAACTACCTACACTCCACCAGAAAGTTCTGTATGGATAGGTTATAGCAGCTTATCAAGGCTGAGCCAGTGCTCAAGAAGGGAGGGAGGTCACAAAGAAGGCAGCCGATATATACAGAGATCATATTCAGAAGAAGGTCAAATCTCTACGGTAAAGGAGAGCATGGGTCCATGCTCAAAGAGGCTAGGATAGTAATTTTAACTTCTTTTCTGAGTATTCCATTCTTCACATGTGCTAGTTGCCATCAACACTCTACATCGGAAATGGTCTGATCCAGTCCAGTAAAGTTCACATGGGGACTGGAGCAATGTATGACTGAACCACATTTACCAGATCTCCTAGCTCCCATTTTTCAACTCTAGTAAAGACTCTTTTCTATTTCTCTTGTAGGTGGCAGGTGATTTTCTCTGAGAAGAAAATGCATCTATGAATGAGCCTTTCTTACTGACACAGGAGTTTTTGGCTGCAGAGAGGGGATGGTCAGCTTGTCTTCCTGCGTGGGCTGCTGCTTCACCACCAACACAGCCCTGGTGGCTTGGTTTGTTTTGCTGACAGTTGAGAATGGTACTTCCTGGAAGCAGTGGATCCCCCGTCTCCGCCTCTCATATCAAGGTAGGGCTTGGTAGGTCAGTCTTTCAGGTTACTTCCTAGCATGGAGGCTCAGAGCCAATACACATATAATCCCCACTGGAGGGCAAGAACAAGGTAGACGCAGGCTGTTTATCTGACCTAGAAGTCCCAGCCCCCTACACCTCTCCCTTTGTCACATTCACTAATCCCAAGTCTTCATCCTGTGACCCTTGCTGAGAGTTAAGCCTCTCAAACTACTTCAGGCATTTGAATATATGCTTTCATTCAGGTCACATTCATAAAGGCTGAACTGTAGATCCGAGTCTTTTTGTTCAGCTCTATTAAATGTTCTAATCTTCTCTGACTTGCAGGTGAACTCTTGGGCCTGCCCAGGTGAGCACAACAGATGCACAGTTGTTACTCACTTTGTTATGATCCAGATGTTTTACAAGGAGTGCTTCTGTGGCAGGAATTTTTCAATCCACCCCCCCCCCCCAATGATTATCTTCCATCACTGGGAAAAAAATATTATTCCACCAGCACCACAACCCAGCTGTCATGTTGATAATGTTAGTGGCTCTTCTGTGGAATGTGGCTGTACAAGCATCGCAGACATATATTTGATAGCCGTGCTTATGATATTACTAGTGCCAAAAAATACAACACATCTCTACACCATTTTGTGAACTGTAGCTAGGTTTTAATTTATTTATTTATTTTTAAAAAAAATGCATTTAGAGGCTGAAAGTTTCCTTTCTCTATGGAAAGAGGGCAGAGCTCAGTGATAGAGCAGGTCCCCATAGGGGCTGGTGGGGCAGAGGACAGGGCAGATACATAATATTCTACTGAGATTGTTGGAGGAGGGCAGTAGATCATGCATGGCTATCAGCAGCTGCGTGCCGTGCATTGGAGCAAACATACCTGGATGTGGTGGGATTTCTCTGCCATAACACAGTGGAGAAGTGGTAGGGTGTGCCGCCCCATGCGCCTCAAACATAGAGCCACCTCTGACTTGGCTTGCAGAACATCCCATGTTAAGCCCTGTTAGTAGGTGATGAGAAAAACCTCGCCCTGAGACTCTGGAGAGCCATTCCTCATCATAGCAGGGAGTCAGATAGACAAACCCAATATAAGGCGATTTCTGGAGGTTGTGGGTGTGGGTGTTTAGAGTGGTAAGCTGACTAAACAAAAGCTGCCCTTGCTGTTGTTGTTTGTTTTCAAGCCACTTGCCAGAACAGCAAGGAGCAAGGCGATTTTCTTCGATTAATTTTTTTTTAGTTAATTGAACAGAAAGCTTTGGCACTGGACGCCACCCAACACCCTTGGACAGTGTCCCCAGAACCCCCTAGAAGTCCAGGGTGATTGGCTTCCTCCCCAGGATTGCCCTGGGTTCTTTTCCTGAACACAGATAGCTCGGCCTGCTGGTCCTGCCACTGCTCAAGGGGGCTCATCAGACAGGGCTAGGGGGGATCATGTTTCCTTGCCTCCGGATCTATTGCTGGTTCTCTTCTACTTTCAAAATGAGCACTTCTCATGGAGAAGAGACCAGTGACCACGAGGCCTGTAGACTTCAGGGGATTTCAATAGGGACATCACCCTCTAGTGGGCAATTTATAGCGCAACCTCAGAAGAGTCGGATTAAAACAGGGTTTTTTTTATCACTCTGATGAGCTCCGAAGAGGTTCATCAGATGAGTATTTTATTGCACACTCGCTACTGTGCACTTACAGTAGCACATCCTTTAGATGACGTCCACTTTCTGCACGCCCCACCCTCCTTCCACTCGTTTTTCCATTGCAAAATAGACCCACCAAAAATCTGACTTTTTTTTTAATGGAATGTGTCACGATCTCCTGCTGTGTGCAGGAAAAGTGGCATGATAAAAAAACAGCCCCTGAATGTGCTATGTGGTCTTTGTTTACTTTCTCTTCCCCTTCTGGGACAAAAGAGGAAGTAATGAGGGTCAGAAGTAGGGGCGGAGAAGCGATGGTAGGGAAACATGATTTTCCTCCATGTGATGATGCTCTGAAACGGAGAAAAGGAGTGGAAGGCACACAGGAGACAGATATTATCATCAAAAGGACCCATGAAAAACCATGAGTGGCCAGTAACGAGTATGCAATAAAATGCTCATCTGAAGTACTAAAATGTATTCTTTCGAGAGTTAGCAAACCAAGAGGTAACATATATCCAACTCTTCAAAAACCTTCTAGCCTTCCATTCAGCAGTGAATATTAACAAGGCAATCCCTGCTTCTTGCAGCAATGCCATCCCCATGCCTTCATAAACTGTTCTTCCCACCCATCTTTCAACTCTAGAAAGGCTATGTCTACCTCTTCTCTTTAGGATACATTGATAAGGTGAAATCTCACAAGGGAGTTTTTGAAAACCTCTAGATATTGTCTAGGTTTGGCCCTTTATTCTTGAAAGAATTATTATTTAACAAAGGTATAACATGCCATAATGCCATATGCACTGCCCTTTCTGGCACAGGGATGCAGCTATGAAAAGAACGAAAAGAAATACAACTGCCGATCACCTGCTTGTCATGGCTATTCAAGGCACAGAATGTTTGTCAGGATGAAACATTAAAAAGTGCCAGCTAACCCTAACAGAGGCAGGACTAATAAGAGAAATGGGGGGAAAGGGGGTTGGACTCGATGGCCTTCTAGGCCCCTTCCAACACTACCATTCTATGAAATGCCAGACAATGCAGTGGATTTTATTTACAAAGGAAGTACAGATAGTGGTGAAAGCCTGTAGATGCACTAGGCTATGATGCTCACTGTAATACTAGGAAGAGTTTAGTAAGAAGAGCTGAAAGCACTTGAAGACACAGATGTTGTTTTTTGGGTGGGGTAGTAGAAGAGGTTGAATCGGACACACGATAGAAAGAGAAGACCGTCTAATTAATGTTGCCTGCAATGGGGCCAAACATTTCCAAAGCATTTGTTTCAGATACTTTGCCAGCAATGATAATAGTCCACAAAAATAAAATGAACTTTTTTCTGGCTTTCTTTGAAAAGCAAGCAGCTGAGAGCCTTTAGAAGACAGGAACAAAGTAGGGGACCCCTTCTATAAAGTGTGTATGTGTGTGCATACTCTAGGGCCAGACATGCTAAAAATTCTGAATCTTAGGTCTCAACTAAAAGGAAATTCCCAGCCGGAAGAGGACCAAGGGGCAATGTAGACAATGGCAGGAGGCGTGACTCACAGATATCAAGCCAAGTTCAAGGGCACAAGGGATGACGGAGGTTTACATTAGGAAAGCCCTCAGAGACGCCCTCCGCCCTGGGAGTAGAATAGAAATGGGAGAGGGAGAGAGAAACAGATGGGCCAGCCAAAAGGAAATGATAAAACCCAAGACAGGGAGTGCAAAGGAAAGATGTGCTTGACAGAATAAAGCCAAGAACAATAGCACACCACAGCAACAAGACAATTGCTTTCCTAGTGATCGTCACTGGGGAGTGTCAGGGCTATGGGACACACGTGCAGCAATTCACATACGGAGGCAGGAGAACAAGGAGGAGTGACACCCTTTCTCTGTTCTGAAAGACAGCAGCTATGGCTAGGGAAACATGGACCTTGAGCATGACGTGAAGTGTTTCCTCTCTTTGTTTGCTTCTTGATTTGGAGTTTTGTGTACTTTTTAAAAAGATTCTATATGACTCAAAAGATTGCTTTCATTGCCATTCAGCTGCTGCAAAGTTGGTGGCCATGGCTCAACAGTCAGACTCTGCCTTTCGATAGGACAAGATCATATGCCTGGTGGTTTCTATGTCATGGCTCTTCCCCTTCCCACACTGCACAATGAAAATAGAGGCAGGATCTACACTACTGCTTTAAAGTGCTTTATAACAGTTTTGACAACTGTTGGGGCCCAGCACACACTCCATATACCATCGTCAAAACTGTTATAAAGTGCTTTAAAGCAGTTGTGTAGATCTGGCCAGAAGCAATGAAAGAAGCCAGAAAGAAAACATACCCAGCAACAAAGCCACTGTCAGACACTGTTCTTGGTCTTACCCTGGTATAAAATTATTTTTATGATGTGGCTTGAACTAAAGAGCCAGCTGTTTCCAATGGGACATCCAGCCCTCTACTATCAACAACTGTATATGGAGATTGCAAAGTCCACATTACATCCCTTGATGGGGCAGTCATTGCTCCTGTGTAGAGTTCTACTATTACCTCTTCTTCTCTCTCAAACACATCTGTACCTCTTTGAAGAGACACAAACCTCCCTATAGTTAAGAATACATGAAGAGCCATGCTGGATCTGACCAAAGCCCTATATAATCCAGTAGTCTGTTCCCACAGTGGACAACTAGACATGAATGCAAGAGCCCCTTCCCACTTGTTTTCCCCAACAGTAGGTATACAGAGGTATACTGCCTCCCATGCTGTGGTCATTGATATCTTCTCTTCCATAAGCCTTCCCCTTTTAAAGCCATTCAAGTTGGTGGTCAATGCTACACTGTATGGTAGAAAATCCAATTAACAACTACGCACTGTGTGAAAAAGGACTTCCTTTAATCAGTCCTAAGTCTCCCACCTTTTATTTATTTATTTATGTAATATTTTTAGGCCACCTGTAAAGATGGAACCCTCCCAAGGCAGAGTATATTTTTTAAAAAAATATCCATACAAAACAAATACAATAAAAATTGATTAAGAATACTAATAAAATTTCAATAAAAACAGAAGTTACCAATAAATCCAGAAGCCCAACAAGAATGGAAAGGCCAGCAAAAAACAGGTGGGCCTTTGGAGCTTTCCTTGTCCTGCAAAGAAGGAGACTGATGAACCTTCCATAGAAGCTGATTCCAGAAGTGCAGAACCACCACTAAAAAGGCCCTCTTCATTGAACTCACCAGCATAACCACTCTTCGTGGTGGACAAGTGAGAAGGGCCTCTGCTGATGACCTTAGAGTGTAGGCAGGCCAATACAGGAGAAAATGGTCCTTTAGATAACTTGGGCATAACCTAAGCCACCATTCAGCTTCGTGGGATGACCCTGGGTTTAGTATTATCAGAGAGGGGGAGGGGGAATGTATCCCTGTCTATTTACTTCACACCATGCACACAGAAAGCACACAGGTAAAACAAGGCAAGTCTCTGCTCTTCAAAGCCGATGAGAGGGCACCCAGTTTTCGCACTTCTTTATACCTCTTCTTCACCATAAACCATTCTCAAAGCCCAGCCTTTGTTTTTCTTATACTATATCTGCATCATTGCACCCACACATCTTGCTAACTTATGTCACTAAATCCAGGTACTTCATGAGAACCTTAATCCATTCCTTTTATAACACTTTTTGGCACACTCTGTTGAATTTAAAGGAGCAGTTATGCAAACTCAGCATTATTTTATAGGAAAATCAAAGTCCAATCTGGTAAGTCTGGAAGAAAAGTGTGCATAGAAGTGAGGGATGTGTGAAGTTTAGTATTAGGACAATCATGCAACAAAATTAGATGGAATAGGACGCAAACCCAGCTTCTGCTTTGTCAGGCAAAGTAAATCACAAAATGCAAAATGCAATCTCAACAGTAGTGTAGTCAATGCTGGTTCCAGGTTTTGGAAGGCCCTTGGGTAAGACATCCTCAGTGGAGCCCTTTCCTCAGGGAGCCTACCTTCTCACCACCATTGTCACCAGCTGTTGCTGTTCCTCCTCCTCCTCCTTCTCATAATCATAAGCATAATATATTTATTTCTTACCCGCCTCTTCCTTTGGATCAAGGCAGGGAACAATATTAGTACAAGAATCAATACATCTTAAAAATTCTTGATTTTACATTGATCTGGATAGGCCTGCCGGAAAAGGCTAGTCTTTAAAGCTGCCTTAAAATCACACACAGAGTTAATTTTACGAATCTCATCAGTGCTACCACTTGCTTCCTTGACAGGCATAGAACCAGGGAGCTGGTGGTAGGCTGTGGCATCTACTGCTCCTTATCAGCACCACTGTTCTCTGGACCAGAGTGAGAGGCAGGTGAACAAGCAGATTTCAAAGATGAAGAGGAGGAGCAAGTCCAGGAGACTGTTGTCAGTGGGCCCCTAATGAAATGCAGGCACTCAGCAGGTGCCCACCCATGCTCATCTTCCCACCTTCAAGACATGAAGGAAAGATAGAATGTAAAGAAATGTGTAATGGGATTTCCATATTGTGTGACATTAAGCACCTTAAGCACAGTTTAGCCCTAGGGAATATTGCTGGCTGCTGTAATCTTGTTAATTACACAGGATGGGGGGGCCATGAACTGGTTATTATGTCTTTGTTTGACCCCTGAACTGCAGAGCCCCCTGACCCAAAAATGGCATTCTCAGTGGGCTTGGCCTATAGTTGACCCTTATGAAAAAGAGATGTCAGGAGAGCCGGGGGCATTTTAACAGCAGAGAAAGAGTTGAGCAAGCTCTTAGTGCATATGTGACACCTACTTAAAGTGTTGTCTTTATTTACTACATATTGTGTTTTGACTGCTAATGTCACTACCCCTTTAAGAAACAACCTTCAGAGACAGGAGAGAATTCTAGGGAAAGGAGAGGGAAAAGGAGAGGAAAAGCAGACTCTGCTTTAATGTGGGGACTGTGATCAGAAACCTTTGGGGAGTTTTATAGTGTATTTTTGAAAAATATTGAATTTTGCTTCATCAGGCCAGTCTAAAGTATTAACGTCTGGTGAGGCAGGCAGGACTAACAGAATCTTACTCTTCTGAGAGATGAAGCTACAAAGTTGCGATAAAACTGCCTGCCTCAACGAGAACATCTTGATAATTAGGGGTGTGCACGGACCCCCCGCTCCGCCCCGCAGGCTGATCCGAAAATTTCGGATCGGCCCGCTACGCTCTGCGCCGCTCCGCCCATACTCCGCTCCTCTTTGCCGCAGAGCTCCGGCTCCGAATTGGAGCTCCGCAGTGGAGGGGAGTGGTGCCAGGTAAGGCTGGGAGAGGAGGGCGGGGGGGGGTTACTGGGCCCTGCTGCCGTCGCCGCACGGGCGGCGACGGCGGCAGAGCCCGGTAAGGGACCAAGGGGGAGGGGGGCCTTACCTGCCTCCATCCGCGGTCCCTCAGCTTCTTCAATTGAGCCCGCGGTTCAGCCAGGAAGTCTGGGCCACGGCCTAGACTTCCTGGTTGAACTGCGGGCTCAATTGAAGAAGCTGAGGGACCGCGGACGGAGGCAGGTAAGGGAGAGAAGGGGAGGGTTTACCGGGCCCTGCCGCTGTCGCCGCATAGGCGACAGCGACAGCGGCAGGGCCCGGTAAACCCACTTACCTTTCCAGCGGAGCTCCGGATCGAGGCAAAGGATCCGCCTTCACCTCGATCCTCTTCACCACGCTCCGCTGGCCCCCCAATCCTCTTCGCCTCTGCCTTAAGGGAAGACGAAGCACCCCGCTCCGCTTCTAATTCGCCGGTCCGATTAGAAGCGGAGCACATCCCTATTGATAATAATTATCATAGAAAAGGGTGGTTTTTTTAATGATGGTCTGAACAGGGTATTATGGCTTCAGGCAAGTTAGAGAGCCTGCTCATGGGATTGGAAGGAGTTATGTCACCTCTAGAAAGTGTGTCTAACAGTACAATCCTTTGTAGGTTTATCAGTTGTATTCAGTGGGGCTTACGCCTAGGTAAACGTGCATAGAATTGCAGCAAGAATGAGGCTTAGAATGGCTGTAAGATTGCAGCAAAAAGAGTTGTGTTGCTCTGTTTATGCATGCAGTGTAGCATCTGAACAGCGCAGAGCAAAGAGAATGAGAAGATCAGAAACTACCTTCTCCAGTACAACGATAATGTCTTAATTTCTCTGTTTCCACGTTCCACCTTATAGACCTGCTCAAATCAAACAGTTCCTGCCTGCTGTTGGACTCTGAGGATGACCTGGCATTCCAGTCACTGCTTGTGGATGAAAAGAGGTCATGGCTGATGGCAGGTGCTAAGGACCACATATTTTTGTTGCATCTTGACAACCCCAAGAAAGAGCCTCAGAAGGTCAGAGTTCCAGAAGGGATTGCTATTTTACCCAGTATATAAGATGATAGGGCTTGATTTTGATCATTAGATGTTAAGGAATAGTCAGTATAATAACCTATGTAAAACATTGTGTGATGAGTGGGTCCTTCTGCCTGTACAATGGCTTGAGTAATATATTGTGTGAGAGGTACAGGATCCCTTCTAGAATAAAAAGTGATAACCCTAGAAGGAAAGGATCACCTTTGGCCTTCCTCCTCCTTCCTCTTTTACCCTGAAACTCCTTTCTGACTGCAGAGGCAAGAACATGGGTTGATCTCTGACTGCCATCCAGAACAACCTGCATAAACAGGTTAGGCCAGACTTACCCCACGTTCTGGATCTAATGTGGTCCTGATCAAATGAAGAACTAGACCTGATGTTAAATGAGTCTAGGCACTTAACATTCAGCTTTCAAAAAGTGCAGATAAGTATCAGTTTAGGGGAGGGGATGATGATTGTTGTGATCACAGCAGATGAGGAGTGGGAATTTAACCCTTTCCTTCCCTGAGGAAAATTCCTTCTCTGAAGCTGCTATTTGCATTGGGGATAAAATACCCCAGAGGCTATTTGCATTTTTTTTTAAAGTATGCATTTTGATGCAAAGGCAAAGTTAATGTCATTTCTAGCTTGGACCTGAGAAGGGTTGATTAACTAGGGTTAAATTTACAATTGTCTCACCTTTTAATTTTGCCTGTAGGTGAGATCCTGCAGAACATTACTGAAGTTTGGTTAATTCAAAAGTCCTAATGTAGGAAGGTACCATTTTACAGAATACCTTATCAAAAGAGTTAAGAAACCTTTCTGTAAGTTTTGCAGGAATGAGTATTTGCTCATTAATTATCACTCTTGCGTTTGTAGCTGTATCTACAACACTCAGGGAGAGGAAAGTGAGTAAGATATGAAGCACGGTACACAAACTAAAGTGTCCAGTTACAGAGTGACTGATGAAGCAATGAAACGTGAATACAATCCGGAATAGTCTTTTCACTCTGTATAGTGTTTTTATAGCAAATATGTGCTTTATAATAAAATGTCTCACTTTGTGCAGTTTTTCTCAACAAACGTGTTGCTTTATAATTATATATCATCTGTGCATTACATTTACAGCAAAAAAAGTAGCTTTGATTTTTCATATATTAAAAATTCTATAATATTCCATGGTCACACATATACCATAAGGGTTGTGACAATAAAGAATTAAATGTCTAGCTAATTCATTTATCTTGGCAGACATTAAGATTATTAATTATGCAACCTCACTCATGCTTCAATACTAATTTGCATATGTGTCAGCTTACAACTGCTCACTGCTAGCACTGATTTATCAAAACACTGGGAGGTGTGAGTTCAAATCTAGCTATGCAGCACCCCTCATGACAGTGAGCAGGTCTGGTCACGCAATCCCAACAGAAACAGCTTGCTTCATTCACCAGAGAGAGCTGTGTACCTGCTTTCTATTGCACTGCCTGGCTAATGCAAGGAGGAGCTAAGATAAGAGAGGAGATGGTTGTGCATAGTTTTTACAGTGAGCCTACTGTGGAAGTGAACTCACCACTATTTACACAGGTGTACACCCTTCTCACCTGGAATGGGCTATAGGGAAACCTCTTCTTCTGGTTTTCAGCAGAAAACAAATTTGCACAGTATTGATTGGCCAAGCCCTCATGTCAGTCATGAAGCTACCTTCCCCCTTTTCAGAGCAGAGCTGTGCACAACACTGATTAGCCAATTCTTGTGTCAATCACAAATCCAACAGCAGGTAGGGGTGGGGTGGGGTGGGGGGGTCAAGTGGCAAGTGGATGTTCAAGCAGATAAACATGCCAAGTACTTGAAGAAACCAAGCCAAAATGGAAGCCTGCCTGAAACAAATGGGGAATGGCAAAGTGCAAGTGGAAATCAGGATTCCCTCCACAGGTCACACAGGAGCAAAGATACAGGCAAGGTGGAGCAGAGAGAACTCACTCTGCAGCCAAAGCCTTGCACTGGCTGATGTTCACAGATATGTCAGTCATCATCAACCTTGGAAGAGCAAAACATTGGTTGTGTTTTCTCTTCCAGATTTTCTGGCCAGCTCCTAGAGAACAGATGGAACACTGCCGATTGGCTGGGAAGAATCCTGAGGTAAACATGATGCTCTCTTAGGCTCCATGGTTTAGGCTGAGGTGCCTACTGAGAGTTCGGTGATCAGTACTAATAACTTTGCTATCTGCAGACATGTACGGACATTTATTTCCATGGAACAATGGACAAAACTTCTCAGTTCATGTGAAGGGTTGGTGGGAGTAGAATCGCATTAGTCCGTTTTGCTCCTGAAGGTTAGGGGGAAATGGTGTCTTCGGTAATAGGACATTGCTGAGAGGGTGAGGATGGATATGACCCTGTCCCTTTTTTAAGCCTTTAAAAAGAGTCCTGAAATGGGGAGAAAGGAACCTGTGTTATTTGTTATTGGGGGGGGGGGCATTCAAAAGAGCTGCTTACACTTTTGGTGCTAGCTTTGGCTTTTCCAAGCAGCTGAGTGCAAAGCTAGTAAAGCCCTACTAAACCCTTTTGACTTCTGAGGCCATGGCAGGAAAAGAAACAAACAAACAAGAACAGGTTTGCCACAGGTAATGACAGTTCTATGTATGGGTTCCATTCAAAGCCTCTATGACATTATCAAAAAGCAGATCACATAAAAATGTGCTACAACAACAGGAGAACAGATTGTTCAGGATCCTCCCTTTGAAATTGCTGGACTTCACCTAACTTAACCATGTGCATTGTGCTAATACGGTTGATAAATTGTGTGGGTTAAATTCATGTATGGCTTTGTTGTCGGCCATTGTCACAGTTATCTTATATAATCAAAGTCAGGATTTAGTTGGTCATCCCTTTTTGACTGCCTTGCCCTTGGACTGTTTCTCATGAAACATACTTTATTGGAAAGTTCTTGACCTGCAGATTCCACAAATAACAATGATTTTCACTATAATTCAAAGTCAGAAATTTATTTTTTTATTACATTTCTATACTGCCCAATAGCCTGAGCTCTCTGGGCGGTTCGCAGCTCTCTGGGCAGTTTATTTATGTCCACAAAGCGTTTTAAAAAAAAAAAGTTAGGCTATTTTTTATAACAATGTACTTTAAAGTTTTATTTTTAATATCAAAAAATGTCAAGTATAATTAAACAAATATAATTAATTGCAAATTGGGGCAGAATGAAATATGAACACATACAAAAGTCTCTGTGCACATTTATAAACATAGGTGCAGGCCAAAGTACAATGATATGCCAGAAACATACAGCCTGTAAACAAATCATGAAAGCATTAAGAGACACCTAACTTAAGTAACCTAGTCAAAGTTTAACTATTGCTCAGAAAGGAAGTCTCTGGCTGTTAAATTTAGCAAAATAACATTTCCAAGTCTCTGTATACATTTAGTTAAGTTAAACTTTTCATTAGATTTGATTTTTCTCCACGAACTGTGTTTGCAGGGAACCAACTGGTTTGATATAATATTAATATGAACATCATTTGCTTCTAAGCAGCACTGGACAAGTGGAGAATGGTAGGCAGTTAATGCAAAGAATGTTTCCCTTTAGTCAAGATGGAATTTGAAATGATTAGTTGGGCAGTATCTAACATGCAGAAAATTCAAAATGAGATGCTACAGAGTTGGTAAATACCATTAGATACAGGTTTTGATGATAGCCTGAGAATCAATGACTTTAGTTCATGTTGTGAATGCTGGAAAATAAAACCCTCCCATCTTTGACTCCTTACCAGACAGAATGTGCCAACTTCATCCGCTTTCTCCAGCGTTTCAATAGCAGTCATGTGTTTGCCTGTGGAACTGGCTCCTACCAGCCCATGTGTACCTTCATACAACTCAGTAAGGTGAGTTGCACCCATAGGAATGGCATTACTGTGAAGTAACATGAAGCAATCATTCCAGGCACAAAATTCCAGATGGGATGCTGCTCTTTCTGTATCCAACCTCTATCTCTGTTTACTTTTTTTTCTTTACTTTTTTCTTTTAAGAGTACAAGAGTGATAGTCATGTTGAGTTTTCACTTCAGGTAAAAAAGCCAGAATGTCGTAAAACCCAGAAGCAAAATGTCACCCAATTCATTGAAAAGCTAGCTGATCCTTTTCATAGTAAGGAAGGGGACAACATCTGCCCACTCTTTCTGCCTGACTAAGAAGATATCCCATGCATTTGTCTTTTCTGCAAGTTGTACAAAAACACTCTGTGAAGATTCCTGGGATGCACGAGCAGTGAGGGATTTTGGGAGACAAGTTCTTATTATCTTCTAATATTATTAATTTCCTCACCAGGATTCTGCCTTCTCTAATAATTCCATAATAATCTTCCTACCATTCAATACAATCTTGTAATCTGTTTTGTTTCAGTCTGTCCCATTAACTTCCATCAGGCTTTTGCATAAATACCTAGACACAAGTTTAAGGTCCATCTTTACTCTTTGGATAAGAAAAAATAAAAATACAAGTAATAATGGGACACCACACTTAGCATTTATATACCATATTTCAAGACTTCAAAATGCTTCACATACATTATCTCAGTAAGCCTGTTATGATCTCTCCTAAGGAAAACAGTACATTCCTAATGATTCCTAGTCCCCTTAGAGGACTGCAGTTCTTGTAAGACTAATTTATTTTATTGTATAGGGGAGGCTAAACCATCCCAGATTGTGGCCACCCCCCAACACTGTACTCATTCACTGCAAATAAATAAACAAATAAATAAAACTCTGAGTCTCAAGACATCAGGTTGCAACTCAATGGCTGAGTTCATATAACATGCTAACCCAGCATGGGTTATTGTGTTGTCCAAATGCAGTGTGTTTTCCGCATTGTTTGTTGTCGTGATGTCTGAACGCAACATGTTTTCCACAAGATGATTTGTTAACTATGTAATGGGATTTATTTTTCTTGAACAAGCCACCTTGAGAACCCATGGCTTGTTGTTAGGTTGTTCAGATGGTTAATAACCTACACCACATAGTTAACGAGTATCTCTGAGGAAAACGCACTGCAATCAGGCAACACAATAAGATCGGGTAAGATAGGAAATGCTGACTATTTGAGTCATAAATCATAGAGGTCATCTTGTCCAACCTCATGCCACAGGGCAGGACCATCCATCCATTCAAGCTGCTATAGATCAATTTACAAATCCAGACCAGCGTGTACCACATACAGAGAACAAGTACACTGCAAAAAGGTGATCACAGGGCAAATAACTTGAGCATGAGTGAAGAGAGTGGGACTAGATGGTGATTAAAACTCCTATTGTATCTTGGCCCAGCATCGCTTCTCGGCCTTTTGGCTAAGATCAAGTGTGAGTGGGTATCTTGGCCCAGCAACTTCATCAATCCGGTTTAGGAGGACCCAGGGAGCAGGGAACCAGGACAGCCGAGCCCATTGCTTTGGAGTGTAAAATGGCATCCTATGCAACAATGTCTTTTCTGTTTATGGTGATGCTTCCAGCATTAGGTTTACTTGAGCTGAAATGTCTTCTTTGGCCCTCTGCAGGAACCTGGGATGCCTGCTATGCAGCTGGTGACCTCCTCCATAGAATCTGGGAGAGGCAAGTGTCCATACAGCCCCCACGAGCCTTTCATAGGGCTGCTCATAGGTAAGAGGGTGGCCAGAAAGCAGTGACAGAAAAGTAGGCAGTGCTGTGATAAAAACATTCAAAACAGTGTGTGTGGCACACACACACATACACTTTTATGATCTGTATCTCTGTGTGCATCCATTCAGCTGTGGTTCCTGCTATAGTAATCCATTTTCCCATTACTATATTTCTTTGCCACGAAGGGCCTCACCTATTGTAATCCAAAAGAAAGATGGCAACCTAACATAAATTCCTTGTCCAATTTTAATTTCCTGACTCAAAATTTACAGAATGTGGGCATGAAAGAGAAGGAACATCCTTAAAGAAATGTACAGAAGTTAATGGTTGTATCCAACAATGCCGTTCTGCTAGTGCAAATCACATTGCACTAGCGGAAACCAAATTCTGAACTACGTGCAAAGGAAGAATCCAACTATAGCTCTACTTACACAACTGGTTGCACAACCAATTTATTTATTATGTATTGCATTTTTATATCAAGCAATAACCAAAGCTGTCTGGGTGGTTTACAAAAATCAAAACCATAAAAAACATTCAAAATATAAAACAATATAAAAGCATAATATAAAATACAATATAAAGACACAAACAAGATAAAATCAAGCAGCAATGCAGAAATTTATACAGATTTAAAATACAAAGTTAAAACAGCCAAGTTAAAATTAAATTGCTTAACTGTTAAAATGCTGAAAAAATAAAAAGGTCTTCACCTGGCATCTAAAAGAGTATAGTATAGGTGCCAAGCAAACCTCCTTAGGGAGCTCATTCCATAGCCAGGGTGCCACAGCAGCAAAGGCCCTCCTCCTGGTAGCCACTTGCCTCACTTCCTTTGGCAGGGCCTCATGGAGACAGACCCCTGAGGATGACCTTAGGGTCTGGGCAGGTACATATGGAAGGAGGCGTTCCTTCAGATAGCCTGGCCCCAAGCCGTTTAAGGCTTTAAATGTTAATACCAGCACTTTGAATCGGGTTCAGACCTGGACTGGCAGCCAATGAAGCTGGAAAAGGACTGGCGTGATGTGGTCTCGTCGGCCAGTCCCTGTTAGTAACCGTGCTGCCCTGTTTTGTACCAGTTGAAATTTCCGGACCTTTTTCAAAGGCAGCCCCATGTATAACGCATTGCAGTAATCCAAACGAGAGATTATAAGAGCATGGATAACTGTAGCTAGGCTATCTCCGTCCAGATAAGGGCGCAGTTGGTATATCAGCCTAAGCTGATAAAAGGTGCTCTTTGCCACTGAGTTCACCTGTGCCTCAAGTGACAGTTCTTGGAGATCTTAGATTGACAAAGTGGTCCACTAGTGTTTGTGCAACCATTTGCGCATTGGGAAAAGGCCGTGGAGCTCTGGCAGTGCAGTAATTTATTCTGCTTGACAGTACATTGGATGTAGCCCATAGAGTGTAGATACCAATATACTTTTCTTTCGGGTTTCACAGATGGAGAGTTTTATTCAGGCACTTCCATTGACTTCATGGGGAGCAGTGCTGCCTTCTTCCGGACACAGCTTGACAGAGCTGACCAGAACTATATCCGGACAGAACAGAACCAAGATTATTGGTTAAATGGTAAGTGGATGATGATGAAATAAGTTGCCAAGAAGATGATCCCCATTAGGTGATGAGCCTGCCATTGTCATGCATGTAGCTCTTAAGCCAATTATCTGTGACAGCAAGAATGTCTAGGGCCTTATTTCATTTTATTTGTTCTGTTTCTATATCGTCCAATATCCAAAGCTCTGTGGGCGCTTCACAAAAACTACAACCCAAACTACAACCTAATAAAATTATAGTGTAAAATCTTTCACATAGAAAATATAAAACAATTTAAAACAACCATAACCAGTTATAATAAGATACTGAGACATGATAAAAACAACTGACATTAAAAGCTCCAGTGCACCACTCAATAGCCTGCTGTGACCAATTTGTTCAACACTTTGCAGGTAAAATCAATTGTATCGATGCTGACTTGGATGCCATAGTTGAAACAGGACCGGTGGATGTCACTCTGGGCTCAGATTGACTAGTTACAATGGATGCTTTTCGATTTCTACAGCCCAAGGATCTGGACAGGATCCTTGGGAGTATTATTTACTTTTGTACTGCACCTGCCCACTTCCTGGCTTAGCCAGGGAGACATTGTCTGAGTGGGTAAGGGTAGGAGTAAATGCCTATTTGCAGCGTTTCTGTCTTGCCTTGATTCCTGGACAAAGTGCTGGTGGCTTCTTAGCTCCAGGGATTTCTGGATGATGCAGATTATCTAGATCCATTTCAGTTTTGTTTTAGATCTGGTTATGAAGCAGAGACTGCTGCTTCAGTTATGTCTACACTGGGAAATGGACAAGGGGAATATGTCCGTGTTGGTTTGCTGGACCTCTTGGTGGCATTTGATACCTTTTACCATACCACAGAGTCAGATTTGGGCCCTGGGCCTGAGGTAATCCACCCCTGATCTAGAGGGCTACAGGTTCCCCAACCCTATTATCCCCCTCTATTTACTTAGAGTTTGAAAGCCTCACATTTCATCTCCACACCTCTCCTCGGAATCGCCATTTCCCCCCACCCCGCAGATCTCATTTGTACCTCTCCTTACAATCTATTGGTTGTTCGCAGTGACACCTTGCTCTGGCACGCCCCCTCCCTTTCATCAGCAATGCCGCCCACCCTCAGAACATTGGATTGAGTATGATGGGATAAAAATTCACGTAGAGAGTCGAGCGCATTGCTGGAAAAAACGTTCCTTCCCTGCACTTGGAAACCTCGCAAAGAGGGGGTGGGGAAGAGGTGAGATCAGGGCAGGACATGGACAGCGTCATCTCACCATGACAGCGGGGTATAACGCTGGTGTGATGGAGTTCTGTATCACATTGTATTGCAAATGAAAAACTAACTTTGAAGGCAAGAGAGAGGGAATTAGTTTGCTTTGGGATAGCACCAGAAGCACAAGCAAGAGCCAATTCAGCAGCCAAGTAAAGGAGGATACCCCAGACACCAGTTCCTTCAGCATAGACGATCATGCAGATATAATACTCTGAATTCTTGGTGGTTTCCAAAAGTTGAAATAATAATAATAATAATAATAATAATAATAATAATAATAATAATAATAATTTTATTTCTTACCCACCTCTCCCTCTGGATCGAGGCAGGGTACAACAGAAATACAAAACACCATAATATATATATATATATAATTGATTAAAACATATAAAACTAATACATTATTAAAAAGAGGCAGGCAACTAACTATATGTTCCAAAATAGTCCAGAATGGCATTCTAGGTTTGCTCCTACAATATAGTTAATAAACTTATAACAGCCAAGTGAAATCATGACCAAAACAACTGGAAGTGACTCAGAATGTCTGTTTTTAAATATAATTTCTTTAAAATGCAGTTTCAGTGGTATTTGATTCTTCATAAATTAAGCCATATTTGCTGTCTTCCATATGGACTGTCCTTGACACATTCAGCAATTCAAGCAATTTTCAAACACATATTTTCGACACGTCCAATTATTCAAGATTTTTAGAAATCAATTACTTATCAGATTAACAAGATAAACGGTTGTTCTTTACACGAGGACCCTTAACAACAGAGTCCCGTACCACATTAAAACCTAAGGCCTTTGTTATGGCATAAGCTTTGGTGGACTGTACTCCATTTCAGGTGAGGATCCTACAGCAATATGCTATCTTATGATTGTGCTTGATATTGATTTAGAAATGATCATTAACTTAGGAACTACTGCAAGAACGTGCATTTGGGGCAACTGGAAAAGAGTCATTGCACCGTCCATTTCAGAATCATTTTTGAGAAAATGGACAGGAATCGTAATAAGCCATCATCAGGTTTTATTTTTTAATGTACTAGAATAGACAAGTTTCAGGATTCCGACTGCCCTTTTGTTTTGTTTATTTTGTGACTATAGTTTTCTTCCTGTTGTTATTTTGATTTTAAAAAAAACATTCCTAATAAAAGAAAGTATAGTGCCATATAAGTTCTATAATATAGAAGAAAGCTGCTGTTTCAATCTCACTTTCCTTCCTTGCAGAGCCTGTCTTTATTGATGCCTATGCCATTCCCGACACCTACAGCCACGAAGATGATAAGGTGTACTTCTTTTTCCGGGAGACTGCAGTGGAAGCTGGACAATGGGAGAAAAGGCGCATCCATGCCCGGGTGGCGCGTGTCTGCAAGGTCAGCTATAGGTGTCTCCCTTATAATACGGCTTAGGTGCAAAGGATGTACCTTTTCAGCTCAGCCTATAAACACTGTTGCTTAGTGACCTGAAAATTTAGCCATGGTCTTTGCCAAGATGATCATTCCTTACTAAACGCTAAAGGGCTTATCTATATCTCTGAGGGAGTCTGCTTCTGGGAGTCGGGAGACATTAGTGTCCAGTTCTGTTTGATTAATGATTAACTACAAACTAGGCATGTTTCCTTGGAATTAAATCCCACTGTGTTCAATGGACTTACTTCCCAGCAAGTGTATTTAATATTTCAACTTAAATTTAACATCTTAGCATATTTCCTGTGCTCAAAGCACACCACCTATTCAGTGTTACAACACTCCTGTAAGGCAGACCAGCATTATCTCTACATTGCAGATGGAAGACCAATGCTAGAAAATTTTAAGCTAAAGTTAAAATACATCTCCTTTCCCCTTTCTGTGGCTTTCAATGACTCTGTTCAGAAGACACCGTAAACCATGGCTTTAACCACAGTGTGTTAGGAATGCACTCGGGGAGGCCTCCTCAGATGAGGATGAGGAGGAAAGCACTCCTGCAGGAGAGGGAGTGTCTGCTCCCACAGTCGAGCCAGAGATGGGCTCGCAGAGGGAGGAAGATCCCAGAACAGAGGAGGTGCCAGAGGCACAGGTTGACCAAGACCTAGCCTTACCTGAAGTTCCTAGGGAGGTGGAGGTAGAACCGCCCAGTCCTCGGGAACGCCGACGGCACAAGCGACCAGTACAGTTGCAGTCAGTCAGAAGGAGTGTGCGCGTGCACAGTCGGCAGGAGAGGAATGTGATCCTTAAATAGCAGGCTGATGTGATAAGGCACAGCTGGGGGAGAGGGCGGAGGTCATCTGCCTGGATTAGAAAAGAAGGAAGCGGGATGCCTTGCGCTTCCTGGCAGATACCTGGGATAATTTCTAGTAGCCAGCCTGTTCCATGCTCTGACTCTGCGTCACTGGACCTTGCTTCTTCCGTGTGGATCCAGCTCTTGACTTTGGCCTGATTTACAGCGCTTCTCTGTTTCGCTCCTGCCCTCGACTTCGGACTGTACTGACATTGCTTCTCCGTCCCGCTCCTGCCTCCCTGTGACCCCGGACCGGCTGACCACACTTCCTGGCTTCTGATCCAGTTGGTTATCTTGGACTCAGACTTGACAACCCTTACTAAGCTCCTGTTCCAGATGCTGCTGACCTGAGCTCTCACACACCGAGACTCTGAAACCTGACCCTGCTATTCGCTTATCTCATTGTTGTACTGGCTAAGATATTTATTAGCCGGCTAATGGGAATTGCCTAATAAAACTCTTAAAAGCAGATACCGCTTGTGGCTGCCTTCCTAACACAGTGGTTAAGCCAGAAAACCAGACTGTGTTCAGAAGACACTTTAAACCATGGCTTTAGCCATGGTGAATAAAGCAAAAAGCCTTATTCACCGTGGTTAAAGCTATGGTTTAAGGTGTCTACTGAACACAGCCTGGCTTTCTGGCTTAACCACCATGGTTAAAGCCATGGATTAAGGTGTCTTCTGAACAGACCCATTGTAAATAGTTCTTCCATCATATAGAACTACTGGCACATTCTAATTTTAAAAAATCCTCCTTTTTACTATGTACTAACAGCCTGATTGCTGCATCCCTACATATATTTATTTAGAAATATATCCAAATCTGTGGGATTTAGTTCTGAGTAAGCATGCATTGGAACAGTGTGCATGAAAGAAGAGGAAAATAGCCCAAAGCACTTATCTGAAGGGATGGACACCCCTGACCATCTTGAGTTTCAAGAAAGGCCTTTTCTGAATGTGACCATGATAGGACTGATTCCTATCAAAGCAGTAGTTTAGGGTTCCAAAGAGGCCACAAGGGACATGAAGAGCTTTATCACACCAGCGTTATACTGTGCAGTCACTGCAAATTGCAGGCAATGGACTCCGAAGATTTCCAGTTTATAATCAGCTTTTATTGTGAAGTACTCTGAACTGAAGGCTTCCAGTTTATAATCTGCTTTGACTGTGAAGTACTCCCATGCATCCTGCTTTAATTGTGCTATAAAGGGAAAAGAATTGAGGTTTTTTGGTCCTAGTTTTCTAGCGAATCATTTGTTGTTCTCCAAGCGGCCACTGGGGGTGGAGGAGCAGGATTTGATATGTTTAAAGAAAAATTAAACAAATGCTTACATCTGCGTAAGTTTTAAAGATAAAGACGTCAAAATTGGCACAGTAATAGATATTAAGGAGAGCTTTAAGCATTCCAAATTTGAATCAGATTGGGTCATCCGTTGAGTTTTAATGATTTTTTACACTTTGCCCTTTAAACCCATTTCCTGGTATGCAAAGAATCTTAGGAGTGCTGCCGCCCAGGGTGTGATTTAGTTAACAACAACGGCAACAGCTTAGCACTGTAGGGGATAATTCGAGGGAAACAGGTATGTGGGATGAAGCTTGAAGATGACACCTGACCTATTACTGTTTGTATTGGCAGAATGATGTCGGTGGAAAGCACAGCCTCATTAACCGTTGGAGCACATTCCTTAAAGCCCGGCTGGTCTGCTCTATCCCAGGGCCGCAGGGCATTGAAACACACTTTGATCAGCTGGGTGAGTTTGCATTGATCTCTAATTCCTTCCTATGGCAGCCGGCCATTTGATTCTGGCCTATAACTTTGCACAGCTTTTAACCTCTCCTGTGGTATAACCAGGGAGGTGCCTCTTCCCTGATGATACTGCCCCTGCTGTAGGTGGTCAATGGTCAACCCAAAATGTGGCGTCACCACAACATGCCCTTGTCCCCAAAGGTCTTTCTTCTGATCTCCTGCTGCAACTTTGATGCGCAGGACAGAGTCAGTGCCTATGCTATTCCCCTCCAGCTCAGAACCAGCGAGGGGCACCAGAGGCACACAGACTTTCTGGTCACATGTAGCTCCAACTGCCCAGCAGTTGGTTCTCTGTTTTGGTTCTCTGCTTGTGCCCAACAAGCACAAAGCTAAAATAAATTGCAGGCTTCTGCAATTCAGCAGAAACAAGTGTGAACATATGGGCCTTGGTTTTTGGGGAGCCATTAATAGACTTACTAAAGTCAGTGTGGTGTAGTGGCTAAAGTGTTGGACTGGGAGCCGGAAGATCTGGGTTCTAGTCCCCACTCGGCCATGGAAACCCACTGGGCGACTTTGGGCCAGTCACAAACTCTCAGGACAACCTAACTCATAGGGTTGTTGTTGTGAGGATAACATGGAGAGGAGGAGGAGGATTATGTACGCCACCTTGGGTTCCTTGGAGGAAAGAGTCATAGAATCATAGAATAGCAGAGTTGGAAGGGGCCTACAAGGCCATCGAGTCCAACCCCCTGCTCAATGCAGGAATCCACCCTAAAGCATCCCTGACAGATGCTTATCGGGAAGGCGGGATATAAACAAACAAATAAAGAGAATAAAATATTAGCCCTTAAAAGGATGTGAACATAGGCTCAAAAGTGGGCAAGCAAAGGCTGGGCAAACTGCAAAAGCTGGTGGAAGCAGGCAGGGAGGTTGAGCAAAGTTGGGAGTGGTTTGGATTTGGGACTTGAGTGCTCTGCATTGCTCCCCAAGATAAACAAATGTAAGAAGGTTTGCTTAGTTTGCATTACAGAATTCAGCTTGTCACGGCAAGTTATCTCTCTGAGATTGTCTTGGCATGGCAGGCATGTTCCTCCTGATCTTGGTTTTCTTCCCTTTATTTTCCAGAGGATGTCTTCCTTCTAAATACCCGTAATGTACAGAATCCTCTTGTATATGGCCTCTTTACAGTGTCCAGGTGAGAGTATATATGAAAATGCACATGACTAAGGGAAACAAATCTTTGCTTGTGCATGGGTGAGCTGTGATTCAGCATGACTGAGGACATCATTTAAAGACAGTGCTTGTGCATCAATACACTGCTACCTTATGGGACCAATAGCTATGGCTTGGATTAGGAGAAACAGTACTTCAATACCACTGCTTTCCACAAATCCAAATACTTTTGAGTACTTGCCAGCACAGGGTCAGCCTGTGCTGAGCCACATCTTGCATGACGGAGATGGTGACAAGGTTTCATGCAGTATTCCACTACAAAGCAAATTGGGAAGAGCTAAGGAACAACATGGGGAGACAAAGCAGTCCTGGAAAGAAGACAAAGCAATCCTGTAAAGCAGTAGACAATGCGGGACTAGTGAAAAGAGAACAACTTTTGACGCAAAATAGCCCTCCAAAGATTGAGACCTCTTTATGATAATCTGAGGCCCTCTCTACACCTGCCTTTCCCCCCGGAATCATCCCTGTGCATCCAAATGACACACAGGGGATCCCAGGAGCAGGCAGGGATGATCCCTCCATTTCCCCAGGATAACCAAAATGTCGGTTATCCCGGTTTTACCTGCAGTCCTGGGATGATCCCGAGACCGCGGGTGGTGTGGGCTCTCATCCTGGCTTCTTCTCTCCTCCCTGTGAGTAGCAGGGGTCAGCAGATGGAAGGAGCCAGGCCGGGGCACGTCCAGGGACATCGGGCATGGGGTGGGGAGAGGGTTTGGGGCTTTTTTGTTTGTTTTACTTACTTTTTTGCTGGAGCGCAATTGCGCTCTGCTTCCTGTTTGTTTTTTAAAATGCCAGGCGCGATGTCCTTCTTTCCTTCTGGGACACGTCACACTTCTGTTTAGACACCCAGGGACAATCCCGGAAGCAGGTAAGTCCGGGATTGTCCCCCCTCCCTCCCCAAAGGCCCTTAGGTGTAGAAAGGGCCTACGTCAGACATGGTCAATGCACGGTCGCATACAGCCCTTGGAGGCCTTCAGAGAGACCTGCAACAGAGGCACAAAATGGAGGCCCAAGAAGCCACCATTCTGCCAACTTCCCCCACCTATTGTTGAATATTGCTGCCTCCTCACTGCTTTCCTTTCCCTGTTTCACTGGGATAAAGAGAATTCTCTTCTTCCAGACCCAGCAGGGAAGGAAAGCTGAATAGAAGTGTGTGAATGGGAGAAAATATGGGAGGGAAGCTTTGTGTATGGGGGGGGGAAAGTGTGAACAGAAGGAAAAGAGAGCTAGTGTAGTAGCTAAGGTTGAACTGGGAGTCAGGAGATCTGGGTTCTAGTCCCCATTTGGCCATGGAAACCCACTGGATAGGGTGACCTTATGAAAAGGAGGACAGGACTCCTGTATCTTTAACAGTTGCATAGAAAAAGGAATTTCAGCAGGTGTCACTTGTATATATGGAGAACCTGGTGAAATTCCCTCCATCACAACAATTAAAGGTGCAGGAGCTATATTAGAGTGATCAGATTTAACTGTTGTGATGAAGAGGAAATTTCACCAGGTTCCCCATATATACAAATAACACCTGCTGAAATTTCCTTTTCAATACAACTGTTAAAGATTCAGGAGCCCTGTCCTCCTTTTCATATGGTCACCCTACCACTGGGTGACTTTGGACCAGCCACATACTCTCAGCCCAACCCACCTCACAGGGTTGTTGTTGTGAGGATAACATGGAGAGGAGGAGGAGGACTGTGTATGCCTCCTTGGAGGAAAAAAGGCGAGATATATGTAATAAATAATAAAATGAGAATGGGAGTAGGTGTGTGTGTGTGTGTGTAAGAAATAAAGAATGGGGGGGGAGATTGAGAGGAAACAGGATGTTTGAGGATGTGTTGCTCTATCTGTCTGAGATTATATATACAGTAGGTACATATGTTTGTGTGTGACTGAATAAAGAGAGAAAGAGAGCGTTAATATGAATGGAAGAGCAAATGGTTGTGTGATTATACAATGGATAAATGAAGGCAAGAGAAACAGGGTGTTTCCACCCAGTTTTGACATTGATTTCTCACCCACTTTTGCCTTTGGCCCTGACCACCACTACCAGGATGTGGTCCTGACCTCTTTCCTCCAAGGGAATGTGAGCCTTGACCCCAAAAGGGTTGCCCACACCTGATCTAATGGATATTCTGAGTCAAGTTCCTTAGGCTCTATAGTGTGCAATGTGTCTCTTTTCTAAGATAGAAATCTTACAAAGTCACTGCTTTGCAGAAACGCACAATGCATGATCCACAGTGCCAGCAGAGTATGATTCTAGAGTTTGCCAGTCAATCCTGCCACCATCACAATTCTTTTTTTCTCCAGTGGCATTTTTACTGGCTCTGCGGTATGTGTTTACTCCCTGGCAGCCATTCGGGCTGCTTTCAGTGGGCCCTTTGCACATAAGGAAGGCTTGGACTACCAGTGGGTGGAATATAAGGGACGCATCCCTTATCCCCGTCCTGGAATGGTATGTATGTAAGGCACAAAGGTCGCAGTTCTTCTTTTCTTTGGCTGTTGCATAGACACTTTAACAATGGCGCAGAGTTAATGCAGCCCACGCTTCTGCCCTAATGATATATAGCTCTTTTTAACCATTAACAGCAATAGCTGCACCCGAGCGTCCCTTCAGTTTGCCCGCATCAGTATCCCCAGAACAGTGTGTGAGCCCAGATCCACATCTACACAAAGGAAAAGAGGAAACTGTCAGACTCTTGGTCCATCTAGCCCAATATTGTTGACACTGACTGGCAGTAGATCTCCAGGGTTTCAGACAGGATCCTTTCCTATCCCTACCTGGAGATCCCTAGATCCTCTCTGCATGTCAAATAAAAAACCCAAAACACCCCACCTGTTGAATTTGACACAGAAGATGTGTCAAATTCAACAGGTTGCTCTTGACAGCTTTTCCCAGGAAGGTTGTAGAGAAGTGTGAGACAGTCACATCAGGACAAAGTTGATTTATCATGCCATGCTTTCCCATAGATGAGTGTACAAAATTAGTCATCCCTAAGGTACTCCACTGCTACTTGCTACAGAACCTCAAAGCTACTGTTTGTCAAACATGAACATTGATGGTCTACTAACATTCTCCTTTTCAATGTTTTCTCTCTGTCAGTGTCCCAGTGAAACATATGACCCACTCCTCCAGTCAACAAAGGACTTTCCCGATGAAGTGATCAGCTTCATGCGCACCCACCACCTGATGTGGGAGCCTATCTATCCACTCCATGGGAAACCCATTCTGATGAGAGTCAATGTGCCCTTCCAGATCCAGCACCTGTTGGTGGACAGGGTGGAGACAGAAGCTGGACATGTCGACGTCCTCTTCCTTGGAACAGGTAGTGGGGCCCTAGGCAAAGATGCCCCATTATCTTTGTGCGTTAAAATGTACCTCTTTTCATGTGTTCCTCTGGTCTTTCCAGCTCAGTAAGCAAAGGGAGGTGAGGGTTGGTAAAGTGTCACAGCACTATGGCAGCATGGAAAAGGAAGACGTAGGCTATAGCAGGAAATGTAAGAGCTTCCCCAGTCAAAATGCCCTGTGGTCCTAACTATGCTGGTTAGGAAGTAAATCCCCAGTAAGTCTACTTCTGAGCAAAGACGTTTAAGAATGTCTTGCCAAATAACTGGAGGGCAGAGTTTGCTAATTCTTATCATTCCTGCTGAAAACACATTTCTGCAGCTGAGACTTGGCTTGCTGTTAGATGTGATGGTGGTATAATCCAAACAGGGGAAATTTAAAATCTCTACAAAGTTCTTCTTGAACCCTCTTTTCCTCAGCCATTTCTCTCCCCATGGAGGGCACTTCCAGTCAAAGAGCCCCACCAGGAGAAAACAGCTGGGGAAAAGCAATGGCAAGGGGAGGCATCTAGCTGCCCCATTCCCATCCATGCCACACTTTGTTTTCATAGGGAAAAAGCAGCAAGACAATTCTGACTGACTAGTCTGCCACTCTAGCTTGGCTAAAAGCATCATCACACAGGGGGAAATCACGTTTGCTTACCATCACTTCTCCACCTGCGCGTTTGTCCCTCATTACCTCCTCTTTTGCAAAAGGAAGCAAATGTGCACGTGGCCCATTCAGTGTGCATGTGGGCCATTTTGATCACGCTGCTTCTCCTGCACACAGCAGGAGATAGCGGCAACTTCCATCTCAAAAAAATAAGTCGGACTTACTGGGGTGGGGTTTTTTTTGTGGCGTGAAGAAGGCTAGAAGGGACGGGAAGCGCATGGGAAGCAGACAACATCATGAGAGGGGCCTGCGAAAATCCATGAGTGCCCAGTAATAAGCGTGCAGTAAAACACTCGTCTGATGGATCTCTTAGAGTGTCAACCCATTAGTGTGCATTGTTTGTACACTACCATTCTATTGATTGAGTAAAATTGGGACTAAGAAGTGACCCTTCAAACAACCAATTGAGACATTTATCCTGCCACTAAAAACCAGATTCTCTGCAGAAAATGGGAAGATGTAGATTTAAAAATATATAAAAATGTAAAGCAGGATTACTGAAATGATAGGCTGTCATTTTGGATAGGGATCACTGAAAACATCAGTGCATTGCAGCTATCAAAACAAAGTTAGAAACTCTTAGCAAAGAGATGAAATATAACAAAGAAAATATCATAACAGTTCTGTATAAATATCCTTCATAAGTCCACATCTTGAGCACAGCAGGCAGTTCTTCTGATTGTTCCATCCCGGGAAAGATCTATCACAGCTGGAAAAAGGTATGGAAATGGTCAAAAAAATTATGGTTATGGAATAACCTCCATATAAGTTGAATGCAGAAAAAAATAATACTGAGCCACAAAACAATTATCCAAGCAGTGCTGAGTGCTTGATTTTTGAGAACTCCATATTCGATAACCTAAAACAGTTGTTGTAGAGAGCCAAAACTCTGAGGGTTTTCTTCCTTTTCAGATATAGGGCATATTTTACATTACAAATTTGTATCAATAGTTAGGCGGCAGGCCTAGGTACAGGTCAAGGACTTGACAGGCTCTAGTGATCATAAGAAAAGCTTTCTGCTTTTGTACTTCATGCTGGTGGACATGGTAGATTGAACCTGTGCTTGCATTCTAGTGTAGGATAAAGGGAAGTGGTTGTGAGAGAAATCCCCAAAGCCGCAACTTGCCAAGTAGCGACACTGCTCTGCCCCTACCCATCCTGCCTGCTTTTGTTTTGCAGGCAGGATGGGGGCGAGGGCACTACAAAAGAAGCACATACATCATGACAACCCAGAGTAACAATTGGCCATTGAATCGTGGGCCATCATTACATGTGAACAGTGCACTACGGTTTAACTATGGGTTGTCAACCACAAACAACCCAGAGTTCACAACCCAACAACAAACTATAGGTTCTCTTCCTCAACTTAAAGGGCCAATTTGCATGACATAGCCAGTTCATTGTGGGTTATTTAACCCACAATGAGCTTTGGCATGTGTCGGGTGAATGTGGCCACCATTTTAATCAAGGCGTGTGACATGTCATCTGAATCTGGTCATTGTGAGTTATTCAAGGGTTAAACAACCCTTGCTTAAACTGTATCCTAAGTCATGGATTAAGCAAGTCTTGTTTAAAGCTTGAATAACACACCATGAGTGGGTGTGTTTGGATGACACAGTGAAATCTCCGGTTGGATGTTGGGCTATTCCCCAAAAGGTGGCCCAAAGTGTATGTGTGTGTATAAATAAATGGTGAACTGAAGTAGGTTCCTTCATGCACATATGTGGGGTTATATACCTCAAGCAAGTACATTATGTGAAAATAATAATTATGCTGCTTTTTACTCAAAGCATTTTGGAAACAAGCTCAATGTTACAGGTTTTATACACAAAAGTATCTCAACTGGTACAGAGGTCCACACACGTTATGGAATGGCATTTTGTTTGTTTTTAATTGGTTGCCAGTCCTACAGTGTTTTGTCATGAGAGATCATTCGGACTAGGGGCAAATAGAATCAGAATTGGTACCATCCCTCTCTGGCTGATTCAGTGTATGTGACCCTCATTGTAAGTCAAGAGATCAAGAGATGTAGCATTGCTCTCAGGATGTTTTGAAGCTTATGCTGCATGTTGAGAACTATCCAGAGTCGACAGATGAATAAATGTTTATCAGCCTCCATTTAATACTATGGCATATGTGACACAAGGATCACTCAGAGATGGTTTGCTGGACATTGTGATCAACGGCTTTGACACACCTTGACTGTTATGATATGTGAATAATCCATAGCAGACAACGTCCACGTGTAGTCAACCGTCCCGCTGCAGGCCAAACCTATGGATTATTCACAGATCTTAGTCATTCTGTGCAGCAAGAGCTGACAGAGTCCCTTTGCCCTTGACATGTCCTTGCATTCTGCTCCCCACAGATGAAGGCAAAGTGCTGAAGGTGGGGATTGCTGGCATCGGAGGACAAGACCCTCAGGAGATTAGCCTGGAAGAGATCAGTGTTTCAAAGGTAACCTCCTTCAGCCTTAAAGCCTTTATGGGCACAGCTCCATCGAGAAATCCCCAGGCTTTAGAAATCCATTGTGTTGTAGTATTGAAATTGGCAGTTTTATCTTTTCTAGGGAGATGGGGTGGGGGATAGGGTGGTTTCCACCATTCCACATTCAGGCAAGTAGCAGCAGCTCCTTCTCTAGTAACCTAGATTGAGAATGCATATTGGGAACCTTCAGTCTTCCCATGTGGCCTGCCAACCTCTCGCCCAGATCCCCTTTCCCACTCTGCTGATTGGGGAAAAACAGCTTTCCCATGCTTCAGGGTGAGCAAGGCACTCCCTTTCTCACCAAGCAGCATAGAAAGGCAGCAAACTTCCCGTGGCAGGAGAGAGAGCTCTCTTACCCCATGAATAGTTTGCTGCCCCTCCGTGCTGCACAGTGCTGTGTCAGCCCACAAAATGGAAGGGCAGCAATGGCGAACTGCCCACTGTGGAAAAGAGCGATCTCTGCCTCCCTGCGTTGGTGTCTGGGCAGACAGCCGAACTGCATACTGACAATGTGGGTGGTTGATCTACCTTGTGAACCTTTGAAATAATGCAGGTATAAATTAATAAACAATGAAATGATGATGATAATGATGATATACACATGGTTGCATACACATGATTACTGATGAGAATGGAAGCCCCCCACCCCTGTGACATTTTAGTGCTGGCAAAGCGTGAGGAACACATTTCTAATGCTAACCTGCTCCTGAACTGGCCCTTTAGGACTAAGGTTGTCATCAGGGCCGATGTCAAGGGTCAGCATGGTTGGGCCCCTGCCAAAGGCTCCCACCCTAGCAAGGGCCCCCTGGACTTGCTCCTCCTCTTCACCCTTACAACCTGCTTGCTCGCCTGCCTCTTGCTCTGGCCCAGACAATAGTGGGGGTGAGAAGGAAGAACAATAGATGCCACAAGTTGCTCACTGGCTCCCTATCTGTCAAGCAAACAAGTGGTAGCAATTATAAGAAAGAGGATGAAGAGACATAGCAAGATGGTGACAATGGTGGTGAGAAGGTCGACTCACTGAAGGACCCCCCCCCCCCCATTAAGAATGTCTTTCCCACAAGCCTTCAAAGACCTGAAGCCGGCACTGGTTGTCATACAAGCATTTGGGGAAGCAGGCAGGCTAGGTTCATGGACACCCGAAACTATAGTTGGGGGTGGTACTTTAGGGATGCACACACTGAATTCTGGCTGGGAGTTTTCAAAGTCCACTGAAGTGTCTGCTGCCCTCTGTTTCTTGTAGATGCCTTCAGCCATCCTAGACATGCAGTTTTCACTAAAGAGGGTAAGTCTGTTTTCATCAGTCTATCAGCAGCTCCTCTCTCAGAGCAGGCTTCCTCCAACCATAAATAAATTGACGTTTCTTCTTGGCCTTCTTGGTTTTGTGAGCAGCAGGAGGTGTTTGTGAGCAGCACCAACAGCCTGGTCCAGCTCTCCCTACATCGCTGTGAACTTTATGGCAAAGCCTGTGCCGACTGCTGCCTTGCTAGAGATCCCTACTGCACCTGGGATGGCAAGTCATGCAGGCCCTACCTGCTCACTAAAAAAAGGTGAGGCCTTAACTTTTCCCTCTCCCCCTTTGCGAGGGTGCCTCCTTGTCCTTCAAACACTTAATACCCTTGGTTTAGGGGTGGGGATTGCAATCTACACATGAAAAAGTGCATTGAATGGGTATTCTAGACTGCCAGTCTAGGGTTCTCCTTGGACCATAGGACAAGCATAAACCTGATAAATTGGACTGTCTCTGACCTTGCCTGATCTGGCCAGCTTCCCACTTCAGCAAGGGCACCCAACTCCAGGTCCCGTGCTTATTTCTCCACAAGCCTCTGCTCAGAACATCAACCCCAGCCTCTTGTTTACCTACGCACCTGCTGGCCCCGAGGAAGGTAAAGCAATGGGCACTCACTCTCAGCCCAGTATTTCTCTTTTTCATTACACAAGATTACAGGCCCACTGCAGAGGGAAAGAGGCTGGAGAAAGGAATGCTCCTCATACGAGGTGAGGCGTGCATCACTTCTTCTGGCTGGGAGAAGGAATGGGGAAGATGCACTGTCTTCAGTGCAGAGCACAACAACCCAAGATGAGATTAACTTGTTTGGAACTGAGCATTGGGTGCACCCACCATCCACTACATTTTCTTTCCAAGGGCTGAGCCACCCTGTTGCTGCACAGACACAGAGCTCTGGTATGCACTGCCTCTTAGCTCATTCGCTTGGCCCACCAGCCTCCTTGAGAGCATTGGTGTGGCTGCACAACTCTGAAACGTCAACCTTGCTAAGCTTATGCTTCAACCGTCTCCCTTGCAGGCGAGCGCAATGCCAAAACATACTGAAGGCCAACCGGATGAGTCAGTGCCAGGATGCTGCAAAGGGTGAGTCAAAGGGGCACACCAGTGAGCAGCTTGGGTGATTAGTAAGAGGAGTACTTCACACAGCAGTTCAGAGGTGGAGACTCGGCCCTTTGCACCAAAGCAGGCTTCAGTATACCTCAAAATCATCTTTGCCAGAAGCTTGTCCTCTTTATCACGTAGTGCTGCCAGAGAGATTAACAAACAGAACAGTTGCTTAAATGGAAAAGGGTTAAACACACACAAAGACCACCTCGAAAACGACATTCATCTTGTTTAAAGTGCACATTGATTTACATTGAGGGTGGGAGTTGTCAAGGGCCATTTGTTACTAATCTAGCCACAGCTGTACAAAAGCTGGATAAATTGAGGTGCTCACCTGAGTTTCCATAAACACTGTCAGTCTGGGATTTAGTCACAGATGTTAATGTAAACCCAGCATTGGTTCTGGTTTGTGCAGACTCCTCTAGATGGGATTTATGTTGGTTTGTAAGGTGCTCGTACTCTGCACCTGTACCGTAGGGCCTCAATCTCAACCTAGCTTGGGGTGAAATAGTTGCATTATGCATTTATCATTGTGCGCTTCCATTATGGTGATCCCCACTTTGGCCTGGATAGTACTGCACTCTAAATTGCTTACCTGCAAAAACGGCAGATAAACTCCCCTACTGTGTTCTCCTTACTCACCATTGACTTTTCTTTTGTTGAGATCTCTGATGAGGTAGTAGTTAAAATTAATTATTCAAATGCAATTTAAAATGGTACCTTGCATCTGAAACACGCACATTTGTGCGCGCACACATATAATGTGCCAGGATGCGTTTCCCTTGCTGTATTTGGCATTTTTGTATATTGTGGGAAAAGCAAGGAATATCTTCTTGATCCTTTATCCCCAAGTGCAGCCATGACGTCTGCATGTACCTTCCAGGGATAGCGAAGAGCAGTGGACCGGATCTAAAAGCCCTAATGAAAGTGGAAGAGGGGGTATCCAATTCTTTTCCCCACCCAAGCTGCGGCCCTTCCCTGTGATTTTCAAGGGTCCCCCAGCCCCCAGAGGCATCTTTTGGGGGTGGGTGGGAAAGCCCCATTCTGTGAGCTGAACTCTTCTGGCAGGTCTTAGGATCTAAGCCAATGAATGTTAATTCATTGGGAGAGGACACACACACAACCTTACTTGTTTTGACAGATGTTTAAACTCTGGAAAGCACATACATGCTCTCCTAAAGTGCAGGAAGGCACTTCATAGCCTGCCTCTCTCTCTCTCTCTCCCCCCCCCTCATAACCCTCTCACCTCTGACAGGGAGGAGCTGCCAGTGAACAATTAGTCAACTCTTTGATATGGTAATGGAAAGCATTAAACAATTACTGGAGCTGAAACATTTAAATCAAGTACTAGTTTCCAACACCAATGGTAGGGGGTAGGAAGACTGATTGCATTCCTTACCAGAGTGAACAACCCATTCTGTTGGAGAAAATTAAATGTGAAGGACGCCCACAGTAGTAGCAGAACACCCTCCTTACCCCAATTAGTGTTCCATCTGCATAGCTGAAATAGTATTAACCCAACACAGGGGTTAAGGGCCCTGGTTATCCCCTACCACAATATGAGGCGTCTGTATGGAGTGCTATTGCAGAGTTGACCCCTCAAGCCCCTTTAGGATTCTGAGTCTGGCAACATCTAAAGAACGGAGTTCCAGATACTGCATTATTTAAGTGACATGAAACAATATCCTGATAATGCTGAATACTAGCAGTCAAGAAATTGTCCAGCCAGTATACCACAAATATCTGAACCTCCACACCTGTGGGTAGGCTATTTTCATAATCTCTTACGACTCCCTAATCAGAGGCAAGCTCGTTCATCTAAGCTGCAAAGGGATGGAAGATGCCCAGCTGGACTCACCAGGCACACACTCCTGAGCCCTTTTAGTTCCGCGTTCCTGTCCAGACAACTCTGCAATATTGGGCCCTTCAGACTCCTCCTGCCACAAAGAAATGCATTATTTTGAGGGCTAATCAAGCTCAATGTTCACATAGACCTGTTTGTCAGGCTGGATCCAATACTTCCCCTACAATTCTATTTTTTAAAAAATATGCCTTATAGTATATGCAGTTGCATGAGAGGAAGAACGGAATCAGGTGTAGCTTTCCCCAGCAAAGGAGCATAAAGGCATGGTGTGTGTGTGCGCGCGCGCACACGTGCGTGCTATATATGGTATAGGTTACACAGGAAGCCACCATATCCATCAGACCTTTATCCATCTGACTCAGTACTGTCCACACGGTCTGGCAGCTGCTCTCCATGGTTTCAGGTAGGCATCTTTCTCACCCTTGGTCTCTGTGCCCCTTTGAATTGCTTATAAGGCTGCAGAAGGAGCCAGATTAAGTTTGGACAGATTTGGAGGAGCCCTGCTCATTACGCCTGATTGGAAACCTGCTGATTGGTCTGGTCTGATTCAGTTTGGGATTTGTCCAAAGCGAATGCAAATGCCCAATGCACAGCATGAGCTTTACTACTGAGCTCTGGCTCTCCCACTACGTCAAGAGCGATGAACCTCTTTCAGCTCGGGGGCTGAATTCCATTTTGGAGAAGCTTTCGGGGACCACATCCCAGAGGTGGGAAGGGCCAAAGGCAAAAAGGGGGTAAGGCCAAACATACAAAAAAATTCCCTCCATCACAACAATTAAAGGTGCAGGAGCTATATTAGAGTGATCAGATTTAACTGTTGTGATGAAGAGGAAATTTCACCAGGTTCCCCATATATACAAATAACACCTGCTGAAATTTCCTTTTCAATACAACTGTTAAAGATTCAGGAGCCCTGTCCTCCTTTTCATATGGTCACCCTACCACTGGGTGACTTTGGACCAGCCACATACTCTCAGCCCAACCCACCTCACAGGGTTGTTGTTGTGAGGATAACATGGAGAGGAGGAGGAGGACTGTGTATGCCTCCTTGGAGGAAAAAAGGCGAGATATATGTAATAAATAATAAAATGAGAATGGGAGTAGGTGTGTGTGTGTGTGTGTAAGAAATAAAGAATGGGGGGGGAGATTGAGAGGAAACAGGATGTTTGAGGATGTGTTGCTCTATCTGTCTGAGATTATATATACAGTAGGTACATATGTTTGTGTGTGACTGAATAAAGAGAGAAAGAGAGCGTTAATATGAATGGAAGAGCAAATGGTTGTGTGATTATACAATGGATAAATGAAGGCAAGAGAAACAGGGTGTTTCCACCCAGTTTTGACATTGATTTCTCACCCACTTTTGCCTTTGGCCCTGACCACCACTACCAGGATGTGGTCCTGACCTCTTTCCTCCAAGGGAATGTGAGCCTTGACCCCAAAAGGGTTGCCCACACCTGATCTAATGGATATTCTGAGTCAAGTTCCTTAGGCTCTATAGTGTGCAATGTGTCTCTTTTCTAAGATAGAAATCTTACAAAGTCACTGCTTTGCAGAAACGCACAATGCATGATCCACAGTGCCAGCAGAGTATGATTCTAGAGTTTGCCAGTCAATCCTGCCACCATCACAATTCTTTTTTTCTCCAGTGGCATTTTTACTGGCTCTGCGGTATGTGTTTACTCCCTGGCAGCCATTCGGGCTGCTTTCAGTGGGCCCTTTGCACATAAGGAAGGCTTGGACTACCAGTGGGTGGAATATAAGGGACGCATCCCTTATCCCCGTCCTGGAATGGTATGTATGTAAGGCACAAAGGTCGCAGTTCTTCTTTTCTTTGGCTGTTGCATAGACACTTTAACAATGGCGCAGAGTTAATGCAGCCCACGCTTCTGCCCTAATGATATATAGCTCTTTTTAACCATTAACAGCAATAGCTGCACCCGAGCGTCCCTTCAGTTTGCCCGCATCAGTATCCCCAGAACAGTGTGTGAGCCCAGATCCACATCTACACAAAGGAAAAGAGGAAACTGTCAGACTCTTGGTCCATCTAGCCCAATATTGTTGACACTGACTGGCAGTAGATCTCCAGGGTTTCAGACAGGATCCTTTCCTATCCCTACCTGGAGATCCCTAGATCCTCTCTGCATGTCAAATAAAAAACCCAAAACACCCCACCTGTTGAATTTGACACAGAAGATGTGTCAAATTCAACAGGTTGCTCTTGACAGCTTTTCCCAGGAAGGTTGTAGAGAAGTGTGAGACAGTCACATCAGGACAAAGTTGATTTATCATGCCATGCTTTCCCATAGATGAGTGTACAAAATTAGTCATCCCTAAGGTACTCCACTGCTACTTGCTACAGAACCTCAAAGCTACTGTTTGTCAAACATGAACATTGATGGTCTACTAACATTCTCCTTTTCAATGTTTTCTCTCTGTCAGTGTCCCAGTGAAACATATGACCCACTCCTCCAGTCAACAAAGGACTTTCCCGATGAAGTGATCAGCTTCATGCGCACCCACCACCTGATGTGGGAGCCTATCTATCCACTCCATGGGAAACCCATTCTGATGAGAGTCAATGTGCCCTTCCAGATCCAGCACCTGTTGGTGGACAGGGTGGAGACAGAAGCTGGACATGTCGACGTCCTCTTCCTTGGAACAGGTAGTGGGGCCCTAGGCAAAGATGCCCCATTATCTTTGTGCGTTAAAATGTACCTCTTTTCATGTGTTCCTCTGGTCTTTCCAGCTCAGTAAGCAAAGGGAGGTGAGGGTTGGTAAAGTGTCACAGCACTATGGCAGCATGGAAAAGGAAGACGTAGGCTATAGCAGGAAATGTAAGAGCTTCCCCAGTCAAAATGCCCTGTGGTCCTAACTATGCTGGTTAGGAAGTAAATCCCCAGTAAGTCTACTTCTGAGCAAAGACGTTTAAGAATGTCTTGCCAAATAACTGGAGGGCAGAGTTTGCTAATTCTTATCATTCCTGCTGAAAACACATTTCTGCAGCTGAGACTTGGCTTGCTGTTAGATGTGATGGTGGTATAATCCAAACAGGGGAAATTTAAAATCTCTACAAAGTTCTTCTTGAACCCTCTTTTCCTCAGCCATTTCTCTCCCCATGGAGGGCACTTCCAGTCAAAGAGCCCCACCAGGAGAAAACAGCTGGGGAAAAGCAATGGCAAGGGGAGGCATCTAGCTGCCCCATTCCCATCCATGCCACACTTTGTTTTCATAGGGAAAAAGCAGCAAGACAATTCTGACTGACTAGTCTGCCACTCTAGCTTGGCTAAAAGCATCATCACACAGGGGGAAATCACGTTTGCTTACCATCACTTCTCCACCTGCGCGTTTGTCCCTCATTACCTCCTCTTTTGCAAAAGGAAGCAAATGTGCACGTGGCCCATTCAGTGTGCATGTGGGCCATTTTGATCACGCTGCTTCTCCTGCACACAGCAGGAGATAGCGGCAACTTCCATCTCAAAAAAATAAGTCGGACTTACTGGGGTGGGGTTTTTTTTGTGGCGTGAAGAAGGCTAGAAGGGACGGGAAGCGCATGGGAAGCAGACAACATCATGAGAGGGGCCTGCGAAAATCCATGAGTGCCCAGTAATAAGCGTGCAGTAAAACACTCGTCTGATGGATCTCTTAGAGTGTCAACCCATTAGTGTGCATTGTTTGTACACTACCATTCTATTGATTGAGTAAAATTGGGACTAAGAAGTGACCCTTCAAACAACCAATTGAGACATTTATCCTGCCACTAAAAACCAGATTCTCTGCAGAAAATGGGAAGATGTAGATTTAAAAATATATAAAAATGTAAAGCAGGATTACTGAAATGATAGGCTGTCATTTTGGATAGGGATCACTGAAAACATCAGTGCATTGCAGCTATCAAAACAAAGTTAGAAACTCTTAGCAAAGAGATGAAATATAACAAAGAAAATATCATAACAGTTCTGTATAAATATCCTTCATAAGTCCACATCTTGAGCACAGCAGGCAGTTCTTCTGATTGTTCCATCCCGGGAAAGATCTATCACAGCTGGAAAAAGGTATGGAAATGGTCAAAAAAATTATGGTTATGGAATAACCTCCATATAAGTTGAATGCAGAAAAAAATAATACTGAGCCACAAAACAATTATCCAAGCAGTGCTGAGTGCTTGATTTTTGAGAACTCCATATTCGATAACCTAAAACAGTTGTTGTAGAGAGCCAAAACTCTGAGGGTTTTCTTCCTTTTCAGATATAGGGCATATTTTACATTACAAATTTGTATCAATAGTTAGGCGGCAGGCCTAGGTACAGGTCAAGGACTTGACAGGCTCTAGTGATCATAAGAAAAGCTTTCTGCTTTTGTACTTCATGCTGGTGGACATGGTAGATTGAACCTGTGCTTGCATTCTAGTGTAGGATAAAGGGAAGTGGTTGTGAGAGAAATCCCCAAAGCCGCAACTTGCCAAGTAGCGACACTGCTCTGCCCCTACCCATCCTGCCTGCTTTTGTTTTGCAGGCAGGATGGGGGCGAGGGCACTACAAAAGAAGCACATACATCATGACAACCCAGAGTAACAATTGGCCATTGAATCGTGGGCCATCATTACATGTGAACAGTGCACTACGGTTTAACTATGGGTTGTCAACCACAAACAACCCAGAGTTCACAACCCAACAACAAACTATAGGTTCTCTTCCTCAACTTAAAGGGCCAATTTGCATGACATAGCCAGTTCATTGTGGGTTATTTAACCCACAATGAGCTTTGGCATGTGTCGGGTGAATGTGGCCACCATTTTAATCAAGGCGTGTGACATGTCATCTGAATCTGGTCATTGTGAGTTATTCAAGGGTTAAACAACCCTTGCTTAAACTGTATCCTAAGTCATGGATTAAGCAAGTCTTGTTTAAAGCTTGAATAACACACCATGAGTGGGTGTGTTTGGATGACACAGTGAAATCTCCGGTTGGATGTTGGGCTATTCCCCAAAAGGTGGCCCAAAGTGTATGTGTGTGTATAAATAAATGGTGAACTGAAGTAGGTTCCTTCATGCACATATGTGGGGTTATATACCTCAAGCAAGTACATTATGTGAAAATAATAATTATGCTGCTTTTTACTCAAAGCATTTTGGAAACAAGCTCAATGTTACAGGTTTTATACACAAAAGTATCTCAACTGGTACAGAGGTCCACACACGTTATGGAATGGCATTTTGTTTGTTTTTAATTGGTTGCCAGTCCTACAGTGTTTTGTCATGAGAGATCATTCGGACTAGGGGCAAATAGAATCAGAATTGGTACCATCCCTCTCTGGCTGATTCAGTGTATGTGACCCTCATTGTAAGTCAAGAGATCAAGAGATGTAGCATTGCTCTCAGGATGTTTTGAAGCTTATGCTGCATGTTGAGAACTATCCAGAGTCGACAGATGAATAAATGTTTATCAGCCTCCATTTAATACTATGGCATATGTGACACAAGGATCACTCAGAGATGGTTTGCTGGACATTGTGATCAACGGCTTTGACACACCTTGACTGTTATGATATGTGAATAATCCATAGCAGACAACGTCCACGTGTAGTCAACCGTCCCGCTGCAGGCCAAACCTATGGATTATTCACAGATCTTAGTCATTCTGTGCAGCAAGAGCTGACAGAGTCCCTTTGCCCTTGACATGTCCTTGCATTCTGCTCCCCACAGATGAAGGCAAAGTGCTGAAGGTGGGGATTGCTGGCATCGGAGGACAAGACCCTCAGGAGATTAGCCTGGAAGAGATCAGTGTTTCAAAGGTAACCTCCTTCAGCCTTAAAGCCTTTATGGGCACAGCTCCATCGAGAAATCCCCAGGCTTTAGAAATCCATTGTGTTGTAGTATTGAAATTGGCAGTTTTATCTTTTCTAGGGAGATGGGGTGGGGGATAGGGTGGTTTCCACCATTCCACATTCAGGCAAGTAGCAGCAGCTCCTTCTCTAGTAACCTAGATTGAGAATGCATATTGGGAACCTTCAGTCTTCCCATGTGGCCTGCCAACCTCTCGCCCAGATCCCCTTTCCCACTCTGCTGATTGGGGAAAAACAGCTTTCCCATGCTTCAGGGTGAGCAAGGCACTCCCTTTCTCACCAAGCAGCATAGAAAGGCAGCAAACTTCCCGTGGCAGGAGAGAGAGCTCTCTTACCCCATGAATAGTTTGCTGCCCCTCCGTGCTGCACAGTGCTGTGTCAGCCCACAAAATGGAAGGGCAGCAATGGCGAACTGCCCACTGTGGAAAAGAGCGATCTCTGCCTCCCTGCGTTGGTGTCTGGGCAGACAGCCGAACTGCATACTGACAATGTGGGTGGTTGATCTACCTTGTGAACCTTTGAAATAATGCAGGTATAAATTAATAAACAATGAAATGATGATGATAATGATGATATACACATGGTTGCATACACATGATTACTGATGAGAATGGAAGCCCCCCACCCCTGTGACATTTTAGTGCTGGCAAAGCGTGAGGAACACATTTCTAATGCTAACCTGCTCCTGAACTGGCCCTTTAGGACTAAGGTTGTCATCAGGGCCGATGTCAAGGGTCAGCATGGTTGGGCCCCTGCCAAAGGCTCCCACCCTAGCAAGGGCCCCCTGGACTTGCTCCTCCTCTTCACCCTTACAACCTGCTTGCTCGCCTGCCTCTTGCTCTGGCCCAGACAATAGTGGGGGTGAGAAGGAAGAACAATAGATGCCACAAGTTGCTCACTGGCTCCCTATCTGTCAAGCAAACAAGTGGTAGCAATTATAAGAAAGAGGATGAAGAGACATAGCAAGATGGTGACAATGGTGGTGAGAAGGTCGACTCACTGAAGGACCCCCCCCCCCCCATTAAGAATGTCTTTCCCACAAGCCTTCAAAGACCTGAAGCCGGCACTGGTTGTCATACAAGCATTTGGGGAAGCAGGCAGGCTAGGTTCATGGACACCCGAAACTATAGTTGGGGGTGGTACTTTAGGGATGCACACACTGAATTCTGGCTGGGAGTTTTCAAAGTCCACTGAAGTGTCTGCTGCCCTCTGTTTCTTGTAGATGCCTTCAGCCATCCTAGACATGCAGTTTTCACTAAAGAGGGTAAGTCTGTTTTCATCAGTCTATCAGCAGCTCCTCTCTCAGAGCAGGCTTCCTCCAACCATAAATAAATTGACGTTTCTTCTTGGCCTTCTTGGTTTTGTGAGCAGCAGGAGGTGTTTGTGAGCAGCACCAACAGCCTGGTCCAGCTCTCCCTACATCGCTGTGAACTTTATGGCAAAGCCTGTGCCGACTGCTGCCTTGCTAGAGATCCCTACTGCACCTGGGATGGCAAGTCATGCAGGCCCTACCTGCTCACTAAAAAAAGGTGAGGCCTTAACTTTTCCCTCTCCCCCTTTGCGAGGGTGCCTCCTTGTCCTTCAAACACTTAATACCCTTGGTTTAGGGGTGGGGATTGCAATCTACACATGAAAAAGTGCATTGAATGGGTATTCTAGACTGCCAGTCTAGGGTTCTCCTTGGACCATAGGACAAGCATAAACCTGATAAATTGGACTGTCTCTGACCTTGCCTGATCTGGCCAGCTTCCCACTTCAGCAAGGGCACCCAACTCCAGGTCCCGTGCTTATTTCTCCACAAGCCTCTGCTCAGAACATCAACCCCAGCCTCTTGTTTACCTACGCACCTGCTGGCCCCGAGGAAGGTAAAGCAATGGGCACTCACTCTCAGCCCAGTATTTCTCTTTTTCATTACACAAGATTACAGGCCCACTGCAGAGGGAAAGAGGCTGGAGAAAGGAATGCTCCTCATACGAGGTGAGGCGTGCATCACTTCTTCTGGCTGGGAGAAGGAATGGGGAAGATGCACTGTCTTCAGTGCAGAGCACAACAACCCAAGATGAGATTAACTTGTTTGGAACTGAGCATTGGGTGCACCCACCATCCACTACATTTTCTTTCCAAGGGCTGAGCCACCCTGTTGCTGCACAGACACAGAGCTCTGGTATGCACTGCCTCTTAGCTCATTCGCTTGGCCCACCAGCCTCCTTGAGAGCATTGGTGTGGCTGCACAACTCTGAAACGTCAACCTTGCTAAGCTTATGCTTCAACCGTCTCCCTTGCAGGCGAGCGCAATGCCAAAACATACTGAAGGCCAACCGGATGAGTCAGTGCCAGGATGCTGCAAAGGGTGAGTCAAAGGGGCACACCAGTGAGCAGCTTGGGTGATTAGTAAGAGGAGTACTTCACACAGCAGTTCAGAGGTGGAGACTCGGCCCTTTGCACCAAAGCAGGCTTCAGTATACCTCAAAATCATCTTTGCCAGAAGCTTGTCCTCTTTATCACGTAGTGCTGCCAGAGAGATTAACAAACAGAACAGTTGCTTAAATGGAAAAGGGTTAAACACACACAAAGACCACCTCGAAAACGACATTCATCTTGTTTAAAGTGCACATTGATTTACATTGAGGGTGGGAGTTGTCAAGGGCCATTTGTTACTAATCTAGCCACAGCTGTACAAAAGCTGGATAAATTGAGGTGCTCACCTGAGTTTCCATAAACACTGTCAGTCTGGGATTTAGTCACAGATGTTAATGTAAACCCAGCATTGGTTCTGGTTTGTGCAGACTCCTCTAGATGGGATTTATGTTGGTTTGTAAGGTGCTCGTACTCTGCACCTGTACCGTAGGGCCTCAATCTCAACCTAGCTTGGGGTGAAATAGTTGCATTATGCATTTATCATTGTGCGCTTCCATTATGGTGATCCCCACTTTGGCCTGGATAGTACTGCACTCTAAATTGCTTACCTGCAAAAACGGCAGATAAACTCCCCTACTGTGTTCTCCTTACTCACCATTGACTTTTCTTTTGTTGAGATCTCTGATGAGGTAGTAGTTAAAATTAATTATTCAAATGCAATTTAAAATGGTACCTTGCATCTGAAACACGCACATTTGTGCGCGCACACATATAATGTGCCAGGATGCGTTTCCCTTGCTGTATTTGGCATTTTTGTATATTGTGGGAAAAGCAAGGAATATCTTCTTGATCCTTTATCCCCAAGTGCAGCCATGACGTCTGCATGTACCTTCCAGGGATAGCGAAGAGCAGTGGACCGGATCTAAAAGCCCTAATGAAAGTGGAAGAGGGGGTATCCAATTCTTTTCCCCACCCAAGCTGCGGCCCTTCCCTGTGATTTTCAAGGGTCCCCCAGCCCCCAGAGGCATCTTTTGGGGGTGGGTGGGAAAGCCCCATTCTGTGAGCTGAACTCTTCTGGCAGGTCTTAGGATCTAAGCCAATGAATGTTAATTCATTGGGAGAGGACACACACACAACCTTACTTGTTTTGACAGATGTTTAAACTCTGGAAAGCACATACATGCTCTCCTAAAGTGCAGGAAGGCACTTCATAGCCTGCCTCTCTCTCTCTCTCTCCCCCCCCCTCATAACCCTCTCACCTCTGACAGGGAGGAGCTGCCAGTGAACAATTAGTCAACTCTTTGATATGGTAATGGAAAGCATTAAACAATTACTGGAGCTGAAACATTTAAATCAAGTACTAGTTTCCAACACCAATGGTAGGGGGTAGGAAGACTGATTGCATTCCTTACCAGAGTGAACAACCCATTCTGTTGGAGAAAATTAAATGTGAAGGACGCCCACAGTAGTAGCAGAACACCCTCCTTACCCCAATTAGTGTTCCATCTGCATAGCTGAAATAGTATTAACCCAACACAGGGGTTAAGGGCCCTGGTTATCCCCTACCACAATATGAGGCGTCTGTATGGAGTGCTATTGCAGAGTTGACCCCTCAAGCCCCTTTAGGATTCTGAGTCTGGCAACATCTAAAGAACGGAGTTCCAGATACTGCATTATTTAAGTGACATGAAACAATATCCTGATAATGCTGAATACTAGCAGTCAAGAAATTGTCCAGCCAGTATACCACAAATATCTGAACCTCCACACCTGTGGGTAGGCTATTTTCATAATCTCTTACGACTCCCTAATCAGAGGCAAGCTCGTTCATCTAAGCTGCAAAGGGATGGAAGATGCCCAGCTGGACTCACCAGGCACACACTCCTGAGCCCTTTTAGTTCCGCGTTCCTGTCCAGACAACTCTGCAATATTGGGCCCTTCAGACTCCTCCTGCCACAAAGAAATGCATTATTTTGAGGGCTAATCAAGCTCAATGTTCACATAGACCTGTTTGTCAGGCTGGATCCAATACTTCCCCTACAATTCTATTTTTTAAAAAATATGCCTTATAGTATATGCAGTTGCATGAGAGGAAGAACGGAATCAGGTGTAGCTTTCCCCAGCAAAGGAGCATAAAGGCATGGTGTGTGTGTGCGCGCGCGCACACGTGCGTGCTATATATGGTATAGGTTACACAGGAAGCCACCATATCCATCAGACCTTTATCCATCTGACTCAGTACTGTCCACACGGTCTGGCAGCTGCTCTCCATGGTTTCAGGTAGGCATCTTTCTCACCCTTGGTCTCTGTGCCCCTTTGAATTGCTTATAAGGCTGCAGAAGGAGCCAGATTAAGTTTGGACAGATTTGGAGGAGCCCTGCTCATTACGCCTGATTGGAAACCTGCTGATTGGTCTGGTCTGATTCAGTTTGGGATTTGTCCAAAGCGAATGCAAATGCCCAATGCACAGCATGAGCTTTACTACTGAGCTCTGGCTCTCCCACTACGTCAAGAGCGATGAACCTCTTTCAGCTCGGGGGCTGAATTCCATTTTGGAGAAGCTTTCGGGGACCACATCCCAGAGGTGGGAAGGGCCAAAGGCAAAAAGGGGGTAAGGCCAAACATACAAAAAAAAAAAAAAAAAAAATACCACCAATGCTTTAGCTTAAATTTCTTACCACCAGTAACTAAGCCTTAGGAGAGGCATATCAATCTGTTTAGAATAAGGGAAAACTGCCCCCCAAAAAGCTGGGGAAAATTGAACAAAGTTGTGGGGAGGGAGAGCAGGGGAAAGGGTGTGTGGCCCTCTAGGGGACCCCAGACAGCCAGATTGGGACCCCAGACCTGTGATTCTGCACACCTTTGCTAAGCCAAGCTAAAGAAATGCTATCCATTATATGGAATCCGTATGTTGGCTCTATCAAATAGCCATTCTAAGGGTGCGCAATACAGAATTGCGGTGTTATGTCAGGGCTGAGAGATGTTAATACTTTGGAGGAGTAGAGAAAAGTGTGTGCCTTTTTTCCCTATAGGCACAGAGGGTTTTTGGTTGAGAGTGCTCTAACAGTTTCTGTAGGGGGGAAAAGAATTGGAAAATGTTTCCTTCCCTCCAGTCACGTACTCTTGTTCCTGTTCTTTTCATGCAAGGAATCCCCGTGGCTGAAGAAAAAGTGGTATTTGGTGTGCAGAACAACTCAACGTTTCTCGAGTGCCTTCCACATTCCCCCCAGACCTCTATTCGTTGGCTTGTGCAGCGCAGCAACACAGTAGCCCCGGAGGAGGTACTGGGGAAAAGCTCACTGAGGAGCAGGGTGGCTTCCTTGGACCTGGGGAGCAATGGGGGACATCAGCCTCTTTTGCTGTGCAAAGGGAGAGGGGGATAAGCAGAAATCTGAATAGCAGGTTGCCATTGCAGGCCCCACTGCTTTCCCTCTGGTTACAGCTGGTTAGAATATTCAACGAACAGATACCCTCTGTGTTCCTTACAGATTGAGAGCTCCAGCCGCTTCTCAGTCCTACAGCAAGGGCTGCTGATTAGTCAGCTGGCACGAGAGGATGCTGGGATCTACCAGTGCCAAGGGATGGAGCACGCTTTTTCCCAGATCCTCACTTACTACAGCCTGCGCGTCATCGGGCACCAGGCCATGGAAGCTTTAACCTCCAGGCTCAGCAAAAGTGCAGAAGAAGCCGGAAGTCACCACAGCATTATCCCAATGTCAGAGCTACAGCTTCATTACAAAGGCTACTCATGGGCCTTGGGAGCGCCTGGAACCAATTTGGATGAGTTCTGCAATGCTCTCCAGCAAAGGAAGAGGCGAAGGCAAAAGGTCTGGAACCCAAAGTGGCAGCAGCATCCCTCAGAAAGCAAGAAAGGCCGAGTGCGTCGGCAGCCTGAGCCTCTGTAAGTGATGTTGAGCTAGCAGATGGATTCACTAGGCCCAGGCTCTGACCTGTTAGCGACTCAGCCCTATCCAGAAAAGCCTGCAGTATTGGGGCCTCCATTACAAAGGCCAAGCAGCTCCAGTCTGTCCTTCCTCAAGCTGTCAAGTTGGTTTTTAACCTTCTTCAAGGAAGCTGAGGAAATTATACACTTGCAAAGAGCACATAAGAACCAAATGTGGCTTCCTGAGAACACAGTGGGATCTCTTGATTAGCCTGGGTTGACTACTGGCAAGACCACTCCTCAGTACAGACTGGAAAGGAGAGAGCTTTAAGCTCTTTACACACCCTGTAACACCTATTTGGACAGTTCTCTTTACTTTCGATTTCCTAATAAATGGTGACCATTACAGAGAATGGCAATACCAGTTTCAGACCAGTCTTTTTGTAGTCCTGACACTTGCAGGTCAGTCTAAATGGGGAGGTGGTGGTGCTCTCTGTTATGAGAGTATACAGAATTGTGCGAAATGAGCCCCTTATATGCCAGGCCACTGTTAGTCTGGAGGACGGTGGAATGGTGGGAATGGAGTTGGGTTTTTCCCTAAAGATTATTGGGTGCTTCAACACTTATGTAGTGGCAAATAGATTTCCCAATATTGGCCAACACCAAGTCACTGGTGCAGGTACCTCTATCATACATATAGTTGCAATTGTATACTTGTCTCATGTATATGTATTAGTATGTGAAGCAGCTTTCAATCTGACAGTAGGCACATCAGATTATGTTCAAGTGTGCTCTAACCAAGGACAACCATGATCTTCTTCATTCTAGTATCATTTTTTTAACATCCTACCTTTGCTCCTGCCTCCCTTCTAATTCTTGTGGAGGCAGGGCATCATAGCGCATTGACAGAAAATACTATGCATGTAAAAGAACTTGGGTTCAACTACGAGCACTGCCAACTTAAAAATGGGTCATGGAGGGCCATGGGTCTGAAATCATGATGAGATAACCCCTTAGTTCATGTGCACCTTTGACTGGAACTAATGTGGTGACCAGACTGAAGGTCAAGAGAAGGGCATAGAGGAGGAGGTGACCACCTCCATCTTTGGCATTTCCACATGGTAGCGAGTTTGTGCTATCTCCCTTTATTATCTGCTTTAGTATTTTATTCAAAGATTTTCAAAAGGAGTCATCCACTTTTAGCATGCGAGGTAATTACCAAACAGATTATATTAAACATAATCTACTGAATGGTGCTTAAGTGGGAGTGTTTCATCTCAAATTAGGCCAGACTCCATTACTTCTGTTGAAAAGAAGTAGGATGGGTTTTAATTCTATTTGAAAAGAACTGGGATGTCATTTGACCTCATCCCACCTAACTTTTAGCACCAGTTACAGAGCATTAAATTTACAGAATTCAAATATATCTACCTCGGCATAATTATGGCTAACCTGTGTTGAAAATACAGTTTAGGTTCCATTGAAACATTGCTGCAGTGTTGAATTTTTGCACTTTTCTACTCACCTCTCATTTTGATGCATCAAGTGAAGCCCTTTTCAGTATCTGCCAGAAGAAACTGAGCCCAAACTTAAAAGAATGCAACAAAACATAATATCAGATTTTGTCAGAATTCAAGAGCTTTTGGTTGGATTGCTGATGTTAAGAGACTGAGATATCTCTGGATAATTGGAGGTGCAAAAATCAAAGTAACTGACAGCCATTTAGTAATATCACACAGCCGGAGCTGCATTAAATAGAAAGTTTGACTTTCCAAATACTCGAATTCCTCAGCCAATCACATTTTGAGTTCATTCAGCAGAATATGAACTTCCTGGTTAGCAATGTCTACCATCAATGCCTGAATCAGTTGTGGAAAATGGGGTTGATTACTTACAACTGTCCTTTTAAAAAGTTATCTGGGCAGGTACACATGTATGAATGTCACTGTATAGGCTTCAGTATGGGGTGTTTAAACATGAGAAAGTGGTTCTTCAGATTCCCCTAGGCTAGAACTTTATCACTTCATGTGTAGGAAAGGAGTCATGGTTACTACCTGTTCCCAGTCACTTACAATGACCATTAGAACAGCAGAAGTACAAGGATATTTATCATAGATTCTGCTTCAGGCAGCTTCTAGTCAGAACTGGAGTCACTTGAAATAAATCTTCAGAAATCCTTCCTCTGTTGCCATCTTGGAAATCAGTCACATTGAGAGTGATACAGAAAGAGAAAATGACTAGTAATCTCTAGCACCTGCCTCAGTGACACCCAACAGCCTCCAACAGACCATCCTAGCAGCAAATAGTAGGACTGTTCTACTAATCTCTCTATGGTCTAAGAGATCAAATGGGAATCATTTAGTGGCTGGTGTTTGTGATGAAAGGGCAGAGAGACTTCAACTTGCTGCTCCTTCTAGAAAGTAGAGTTGCTTCCTGAACAGAACCGACCACAAAAACGCATTTGTACTTTGTGGCAAATATTATTTTGTGGCTTGGATATTCTTATGAGCGTTAAGCTTGTCAAGCTAACCTGAGCTGTGCTTTAAGGCTTCTTTGGTAAAAGCCTGTTTCAGCAAGAACTCAAGGGGCAAACTGTAGAAAAAATTGTTAGTTCACTCGTAGAGAAGTTGGACTGAAATTGGGTGATGGCAAATATCTACTCCTTGACAGGCAGTCTTACCCATCCTTCACTCTTAAGTGGTTAGCTGATCCAGAGGTTGATTATCACAGAATTAAACCTTCCCACTTCAAATATTAAACAAACTCATCTTTTGTAGAGACAGAGGCCCCTATCTGACTAAAGCTGGTTGTCGTTTAAGTACCATTGAAACCAATATAACAAGTAAGCTGTGTGTAACATTGCTTTAAATGGGACCTATTCACAACTAAGTTTAGTTGGATTACATCCAGAGTATATTTGCTCAGAAAAAAAAGGCCAAATGCATTCCAGACCAAAATCAATGGGCTATTTGTTACATTTGAAGTTTATTTTTTAAAAAAGGAGAGAGAATTGATAGGCATTATACCAACTTACAATTTATTATTTTTTTAAAAAAAAAATGACATGAAACACAAGTAAAAATAAATACATCATATAAACAACAAAATTGTTCAATGTCTCTGTTCTGGGAGATCAGGTGAGCACATCCCATTAGACAGAGAGATGAGGGAAGCACATGACCCATGCGTGCAACCAGCCGACCAACTGACCCTGCTACAGAAATGCCTTTTTTTCGGTCACAAAAGACAGGCCACAAACTAAAGGCAGAACAAAAACAAACCAAGAAAACCATTGGATTCACTCAGCTCCCCTGTACAAATGGATTTAATGGAGGGACAGAGAACACAAGCTGGGAAGCTAATAATATAAGACCTAACAAGCAATGCAGCTGTGGGCAGCTGTTAGTGGTCTTGTTTCAATAAAGAGCTCAAGGAGAAGAAAAGATCCCCCTTCTCTGGCAGCTCCTCAGCCCGCTTCTTCCATTCTTTGCTGATCCTCCCTGAACTTGCAGCATCCTCCTGCTTTCCAGAGAATCTGCTTTCTTGTGTGCCTTACAAAGAGCAGACATTCCCACAAGGGCTATACGTCTTTTCACTTGTAAATCAGCAGCCTTGGCTTAATATGGTTTGGGTGTTAAAAGGGGGGGGGGAGGGAAGATATTTTTTGAATCTATTGATGTATATTTCCCTGTTTAGTGGGTCCACAGATTTTAAAAAATCCTCCAGTTTAGTAATTACACCTACAGTGCCTAAACCAAGATTTCAGTGCAAACACATGTAGAATGTTGCTGACTTATGCATTACTGTCATTCGATCCCATAATTTAGATAGCAAAATATGAGGCAGCTTTCTTCGAAACTAGCAAAACGTCCATCATTAGAGAGGAATGCCTGTAAATTACAGGGACACCTGGCAGCATTGTCTGGGACTGTTATCAGATTTCAGCTCCTCAAACTGCTTCCCAGATTGCAGCCCAGTTTACTTTGTCCCATAGAACTCCATAGGACCCACTGAGTACCAAACCTACTTTCATCTCACAGAGACCATCCTAGTTTCCATATCATGGTCGTGAGAGTGACAAAGAGACAGAGCCCGGAAATTAGCATACATGCATGTACACATGTAATTCTTACCATGGCTGGGGGAGAGGTTGCCCAGTCCACCAAATGAGTGAAAGCTACTCCATCATAGGCAATGTATGTCCACACAAAATCTTGGTCAGTTTTCATTTGTAAACTGCCCAAAGCTGAGCAGAACTGAGAGCGTACTATCAAGGTCCAGAAAATGTCACAGTTTAAGGTCACCTCTTTCCCCGAAACAGTTAGTAAGGATGGGGGGGGGGGTCAAGTTTCATTCTGCACCACTTGGACTTGGTTAGGTTGCTCTAAGGATGCTGGATAAATATTACACTATATGGGAATTACTTTTCAAGGAATAATATTTTCCGAGAAGGATGCCCCAGAGATTACACAAATCTCCAAGGCTCTCGGGGGTATGCAAGACTGTCCCCAAACATCCCAAGGCCTTAGCCAAGGGCACCGAGATGTCTCTGCTCCATGTTAGCATCTGCAAAAACCTGAATACCACAAGTTACCCTCTTTAATTATTTTTAGTCTGAAATTTAGAATTGCAAGTCACACAGGCCCAAGCAGAGCCCATCATAGTTAGCCCCAGGAATTTAACTAAGAGACAGCAAGAGAAAGAAATGGTACTGGAGATAAAGGAAACAGGGATGCCCAGTGGCTATGGTTAGATCCAGCGATCTACCCACAACACAAACCATATGTGCTGTTTCTGAGTGGCTACTACATTCCTGGGGGTTATAGCTGCATCAAGGAAGGGAACCTTCTGACCTTCTACTATGCACATCACTATGCCTTTCTGACCCAGCTCCCTTGTCAAGCACTCTCTACCCTTCACAAACAAGGCACAGCAGCTACCCCTTTGTTGCTAGAAGCCACAGCTTCTGAGGGGATGTTGAACACCTGGGAGAGTTGGAGTGTTTTGAGAAGGAGGGTATTTTTTGTGCCCTTGGGGAACAACAAGGGTGCAGAGGAGAAGAAGAATGTCATCTTCATTCCCAATGCTAATGGGAGTCTCTCTTGGCAAGTGCTGGGGAAGGATGATTTCAATCTCTGGGGGACAAGTTAGTTTAAATCCCTATGGGTGGAAAGAGACCCAGCTCAGGCACTTGCTGAAATAGAGGCATCTGTCCCAACAAATGTACTTCTCTCCAAAGTTTACAGAAAGTGGTTAGTCTAACTGAAGGTACGAGAGAGAGAGAGAGAGAGAGAGAGAGGGAGGGAGGTGGAGTGGAGTTTGTCAGTGGTACAAATACGTTATCAAGCATTCCGCTAACATAAGAAGGTTAGTTAAAAAACACAGACAAACAGACAAAGAGGGGGACAGAGAGAGAGAGGCAGAGAGAGATGTGCACAGACAGACTTAACATTTTCATAGTTTTTTTTTAACGAAGTACAAAAGCCAGTTTTTCAAAATAAGGTATTTTTCAACCTAAATAATCCATGTGATGCAACGCTGCCATCCAGTGGCCAGAGTAGTAAGTTACAGGTGTACACCATTTCTTAGTGCTAATAGCTATCTTATCTTGCATTCCTATTTTAAAGGTGTGTACAGAGCCTGATTTACTTAATCCCAAATGTATCTATTCCCCTAATTGAACATCCTTCCCATTATAGTGAGGATGTGCTAAAAGCCTGCCTCGCCCAGTGACTCCTTTGGAGCCCTTGTACATTCTTCAAAAGGATCAAGAGAATCAGAAAAAAGCACTGGTTGAAGTCACAAACATGGCATCCAGAATATGTTAGCCTGCCTTGTGAACTTCACTACTCCACTGAAGTCAAAACAGGAGCTAGTAAGATGTCTCAGTTTGTTATCAGCTATGCTGCCAAAAACAATGCACACTGAAGATGGAGGGATCTGCCTGAAACCTAACGGAACAATATCCTTCTCCAAAAACTGCTTCAGCTTCAGAAGCCCTGAATCCTTGCTGCTCCAGCAAGAACCCCCCCACTTGCCTACATCCAGTCCCCAAGTCCACTTAAAGGGTTGCAAAAGACATCTGAGTGATTTTACAGTACAATCAGTGTCATCATATTTTGCATGAGGTGGACACATACAAATCACAGAAGGGCATGATTCACAGACGTACCATGGCCAAGTCTTTGGAGAAAGGCGAATGGACACCATCAGTTAATTGGCTTTGTTATTTTTGTGGGGGTTTGTGTTTGTTTGTTTTTTTATTCCCATGGTGCATCCAAAGACAAGTTGTCCAGAAGTTTGCTCAGAACCCCTCGGTTTTCAACTCCTAGGATATGTTAAAGAAGAAAGCACTATTTTAATGTTTTTATTTTAAAATAATTAAAGTAATTTGCATAGCTAACTGTAAATCTAAGGCTTCTATGAATGGTGAAGTTAGGTTTGACAGACAGTGTCCAATAAACAGAGAAAGACAGTCAGAAAGCCCAACATTACATGCTTTTAATGATTCATACAAGTGTACGTGTGCACACAGACTCTCTCTCTCTCTCTCTCTCTCTCTCTCTCTCTCTCTCACACACACACACACACACACACACACACACACACACACACACACACACAGAGCTTTCTTTCGGAACCATCTCTGACAAACAATATGTAGAACACTTAGCTACTATCTCTTTAACTGTGAGGCTTGGTAGACCTCCAACAGCATGGACAAAGACTCAATTCTCACATTACCTTTGTCAATTCATGTGGGATACAAACTTTGTAGGGAAAGATGCATGTGTGAAAGCCAGGGGGGTGAAGAAAGAGTGTGTGAGAGTGAGAAAGAAAGAGAGAGAATGAGTGAGTCAATGTGAGAGACGCGGTTTCCATGTGGGGTGGGACACGTTTAATCATATTAGTGGAACCCCAGTCGTTTCTTTGCAGCAAACACATCACAACGATAATGTGAGAACAGGGTCAGAAGCAGTATCCCGGAAAGACTTGCTTAGCAAGAGTTTCTGGTAGCTGCTCTCACGGATCCCTTGTCATCATGGGTAACCTGCCATGAGTGTGCAGCACCTCCCCCTCTTTCTCTGGCATGGTAGTACTTCAGAAGTCTGAAATAATGGAGACTGATTTACCTGGTGCTACCTCTTAAGACAAGCTCTGGGGTGTCACCCTACCATCCCGATGTATCCCTCCTGGCAGCAGAGAGCAAGGCAGACACGGAGTTCTCTGTCTATCCCATGCAACTTACTTACTTCTTTAAACCTTATGTGAGAATAAACGGCTCCTCCTTACACACATGACGACACATAATGGAGCAAGCTTGGACCAGAGCCCAGCCACAGGGCGGAGAGGACGTTCCTCCCCAAAGGCTTATCTTTCCTATGTTTGGACACTGGAATGCTGGGGACCTGCTTCAGTAACCCACCTCTTCAACAGACGGTGAGAGCCAGTGTAACACCAGCCTTACGGTTGTCTAGTATCCGAACAACTGCAAGAGAAATAGCTACTGAGCAAGCACAACTCCATCCAACCCTGAAAAGTAACCCCCTGTAATAACGCCACATGTTTCTCCGAAGAGGCGACTGCTTGATGCCTTATCAGCTGAAGAAATGTGGAATCAGACTTCAAAGGGGAGGGGTGTTCCAGTTTGGCCCTGCACTCTGCTTTGCTCAAGCAGTCTACTTGTCTCCCCACTTCTACCCCAAACAGACCATCCTGTGCACTGTCACTGCTTTCAGTAGAGGGCATTGTTTTCAGCCAGGAAGGAGCAGAAAAGAGTAAAGAATCCCCAAATAAATACTTGGATTTCATGAAATAAATTAACAAAGCAGTTCTGTGGAGAGAGAGAGAGAGAGAGAGAGAGAGGAAGAAGGCCAGTCCAATCACAGTGTCAATAAACACACAGGCAGTGGCAGGACTCTTATGAGCATCCCTTCTGTAAGAGGTTCAACTCACTGTGGTTAACAGGAGCCTGACAGCTAAAACGCATCCTGCTGAACCTGTGGACGGACCCCTCAGCAGTGCCGGGGGAGGGGGGCAGAGGGAGAGTAATCACTACAAAAAGCTGGAGGGGGAACCGGGAAAACCCTCACAATTCCCTCACCAAGCACTACCTCACTAAAAGACTCGATACAACTCCTAACCCAACCCTGCTGAAGAAGCCAGCATGAAACCGAACCTACAGAGGTCCCTGCCTTCAGATGGATCTCTCGGGGAAGGCCAGAGAGCCACATACCAGTGCCGGTTCTCCCCAACACCTGTCACCGCTCAACAAGGGCCTGGTGAAGGCTACCACACTAATCTGTCTGAGTTTCCAGAAGGATAAAAGACAAAAATTGGTTTTCACATAGACCCTGCCCCACCCCCACCCCTCCCACCTCGGCATGACACATGGCCTGCTCTTTCCAACCCCGCCTCCCTCCCTCCCTCCATTAATAACGCTATTCATCATCATGTCTCCTAGGGCACAAAATCACCCCCTACTTATCATGGGGTGGTGTACTTTCACAGATAAGGCAGTTCGTGTGTGAGTTATTCCACAGACCAAAAAAAAAGTTCAACCCAGTGTCTCCAGCCAACGAAGGGCACTGAAACATAATGGCAGGTCTCCCTTTCAGATAATACAGCATGGGAGGGGAAGTCCAGGAGGCACTCCTGTGATCTGGAGTGATCTCTCCCCCCACCCAACCCCCTTGTTCTCCCACTGCTGGGGAGGGGTGTCCATTCAATACCGTTCCCCATAACAAAGATCTTTGACAGCTAAAGATGCCACTTCCTTCCCAACCTCCTCCTCTGCTGTGTGTCCTGGATGTAAAATCCTGGCCCCAGAAAGGTCCAGTGAGGATTTGTTGCCTCCTGGCTGAGTCGAGATCTAAGAGAGACTAGCCCATTATTTCCCTGTGATCTCTATTACATCATCGTCTTTGTCCTCATCCTCGTTGGAACTGCAGCCCACCTCAGAGACCTCATGGGTGTCAAATGGAGGCACCTGGGACCGAAGGAGGCCCCCAGCCGGATATCCCGAATGAGGGGACATGAAGCCAGGGTAGGCAGAGGCCATGCTCCGGGGAAGGCTGCTGGGCAGGACAGGGGCTGGAAAAGGAGCAAACATCCTGGGCTCAGGCAGGAGTGACTGCGTGAAGGGCAGCGAGTAGTTGGATAGCATCCCCGTCATGGAGGGGTTTAACATGAAAGAGGGGACGCTGGCGGTGGCTGAGGTAGCAGCAGAAGAGCTAGCGGTGCCGGCTGTCAGCAGAGGGTCAGTAGTCACAGGGAACACCAGATGAGGGTCTGGGAGCAAGCTAGGCAGCTGGTAATAGGAGGAGCCTGTGCCCATGTACAAGGAGTTGCCTGCTTGGGGAGCAAATGGATGGGTTAGGTTGTGGTTTAAAGGGACAGAGGGCAGGGTGAACCCACCAGAGACAGGGTACCCACTTTCATACGGTTGCACTGTGGCTGGCAGCGAGCGCTTCTTCTGCTGTCGATGAGCTTGCTCCTCCGGGCCAGAGGGCGACGTGGACTTGCGCTTGTTGCCTCGTAAGTCCAGCACTGAGTGGGTGCCGACGTGCTGGCTGGTGGCTGGCAGGGCCGAGGAGGAGGAGGAGGAGGAGGAGGAGGAGGACGCCAAGCCGTGGGTCCCTGCTCGTTGCTCAGTTCCACGAGCTGCTGAGGAGGCTGCACTGTCTTTCCGGGTGGGGTGTCCGGGGGCAGTGTTGGTGCTAGGAGAGTTGTGTCTGGACTCGCGGGCCGCCGCCGCCTCTGCGTACTGCTGGAGCTCGCTGATGATTTCAGGGCTGTCGGGGGAGATAGGCCGAGTGAGCTCCTCCGTGTTGGGAAGCTTGGGCGATGAGGCGTTGTGCCTGCCGTTGCTTGTGGATTCAAGAGACGGTCCTTGGGATCCTGTGAACAACAGAGACATGATCAGGTATATAGCAGAAGTACAGTGCAGCAACACCGTAGCCCCAGAGGAAGTACTGGGGCAAAGCTAACTGACGAGTAAGGTGGCTTCCTTGGGATCCTGGGAGCAACAGAGGCATGATCAGGTACATAGCAGAAGTCCTCCTCTTGAGCACTGGGTCTCATTGGTAGCACCTGATTGCACAGGCAATTGGTTCTAGTTAATATGAAAGGTTTCGATGGACTGTCCCTTGTATTTGAGAATTGCTGCTGGAAATGGATAGTTCAATTTTATTTATCAGCATGCTGACATTTAAATATCTTAGTACATATGAGCTTTTAAAGCAACTTTTGTCATTTTCAGGTGTTCTGTTTTCAATTTGTTTTGTTAGATATCTTTTAAATGTGTATGGTTGGAATTCTGTAAAATATTTCACATTTTTTGATAAGTTGTTGTTTGGTATTTCATTAGTATTAGATTATGAGAATGTATTCTATCATCCTATTTTTGGGGTATGCTGTTTATATCTTTATAGTGCCCCTGAGGAAGGTTCTCCCACTGAGAAAAGTCAGCCCGCCATAACAGGATGTAGGAAGCTTTGCTGCCAGTTGTTCACCTATTCCAGGAGGTGGGAAAGTGACATTTAAATTACTATGAGCAGTGCAGGGAAGAGATTTAAAACACACTGAATGGTAGGGATGTCCTATGCTGGGGCATAGATGGGGTGAGTGTGACCCTGTTGATTCCTCTTGACCTCTCAGCAGCTTTCGATACCATCTCTGTCACGATATCCTTCTGAGAAGTCTGAAAGAGTTGAGGCTTGAGGCACCGAGCTCCAGTGGTCCCACTCATTCCTGCAGGATGAGTCTCAGAAGGTGATGCTGGGAGACTACTATTCTACCTGGTAGCCTTTGTTTCCCATGCTTTTCAAGATCTATGTGAAGCTGCTACATGAAATCATCCAGAGGTCTGGGCTGAAGTCACACCAGGATATTGATACATTCAGCTCTTCCATCTCTTTTCCAACATCTGATCCCAGGGTGGTAGTAGAGATGGCAAACTGGCTTCTGGTTTCAGTTCAGGAGCAGATGGGAGTGAACAAGCTGCAACTTAATCAGGGTAAAATGGAGGTGCTGTTGGCTAGGAATTCTGACTTTCTGGGAGAGATTATAAAGCCTGTTCTAGAAGGTGATGCACTCCCCTTGAAGGAGCATGCACGCAGCTAGGGGGTGCTCCTTCACCCAATCTTTCCTTGAATATTTAGGGGGCAGAGATGACAAGGAGTGCCTTTTACAACTTTGGCCGGTCTGCCAGCTGTAGCCTTTTCTAGAGAGGTCATGCCAGTCCTTAGTTATCAGAACGCAGCTTACTTCTGGACTGGATCACTGCAACACTCTTTTCATGGAGCAACCAAGAAACTTCAACAGATTGAAAATGTGGCAGCCAAACTATTCTCTGGATTCTAAAGATCAGAGTACATTGCTGCAATCTTATGTCACCTTCACTGGCTACCTATTCATTTCTGCGTCCAGTTTAAAGCGCTGGTTTTAAGCCGTCAAAATCCAAAACTGCCCGGGGTTCCACTTCAGGAACTGTCTGCCCCCCCCATGATCTGCCTACTACTTAGGGTCATCCCTACTTTCTGTCTCTCCTTTCCAAGGGTATAAATGAGACAGCCCTTTTGGTGCCAGCACCAAGATAGTGAAATACCCTGAAGACCTTTTAAGCTCCTTCCCTCCAGGTTTTAAAGAGATCTGTTAAATGCTTTTGGTTGTTTCGGCTTGCTTTTAATGTGTTGATTTTTAATTCCCTAATTTGCTGCATTCTCCTGTTTCAATGTCCATATTTTATTATTGCTCAGTATTACTAATTTCTGATTTTTTAAAACATCTGTAAGCCACTTTAAGATTTTTTAAAAACACACACAGGGAAGAGTTAAAAGTAACTAATAGTTATCCCCCAATGTAGTGGCTAAAAAGTTGGACTGGGAGTCAGGAGATCAGGGTTCTAGTCCTCACTCAGCCATGGAAACCCAATGGGTGACTTTGGGCCAGTCACAGATTCTTAGCCCAACCTACTTCACAGGGTTGTTGTTCTGAGGATAAAAACGGAGAGGAGGAGGATTATGTATGCCGCCTTGGGTTTCTTGGAGGAAAAAAGGCAGGATATAAATGCAATAATAAATAAATAAATACATACATACATACATACATACATACATACAATGCTAAAGAAAAACCTAATAAGCAACTTTTCAGAGCATAAGCCCCTCACCTGAGGCAACCATGCGATGATCGTCGCTGCCCTTTGGTTTGCCCGTGGTTCGGATAGCAAAGATCCGTCCATCACTGGTACGGATGTATGTCCCTGAAGGGAGATTGGTGGAAGAGACAATAGTTAAGCCATCTCTGTTGACAGATTGAGGAAAACATCAACCCAACAAAGTAGGAGCTCCTTATGTTTAATATTACAGTGGATCATCTCCACTTCCATATTGCCCACTGGTGTCTCACGTGTCAGAGGTTGTAGACGTATTACATGCAAAGTCATGAGAGTAAAACATCACCCATTAGAGCAAAACATCCCAAGGACAAAATGACTAGGTTCACACAAGATTGAGTGTGGCTTATTGAATAGTGGGTTGTTGGGTTGAGTGAACCTGCGAAACTAACTAACCATAGTTTCCACAGTTTACAACCCAACAACAAATCATGGGTTGTCTTTGTGGGTTGTTTGTGGTTAACAAACCATGGTTTGTTAGCACAGCCAGATTGACACAACAAAACAATCCATGGTTCAACTAACAACCCGTGGTTCAGCAACAATGCTGAGCGTGGGTTATCGTGTTGTGTTAACCCTGACAATGTCATCACACCAATTTCTAAAACAACTGAAAGACCAAGGTTCCAAGACTCCAATGCTTGCATTTCCTATGCATTTCTTCCTCTCATGGTTAATAAACTATGTGGCTAGAACGTAGACCCTTGTCAAAAGTAAGTTCATGGCTGGAGGGGAAGGGAATGTGTGGCCTCAGCTCCCCATTTACACATCAAGAGTAATGGTGCACCTCATGAGGTTATTGTAAGGATGACTGAGTTAAAGTCCTTCAAGTGCTCTGCTTACTAGAAAAACAGCAAAAATTAACATGAAGAATGTGGATAGAGAGACATTTCTCTCTCTCTCAAAATACTAGAACCCGGGGTCATCCCATGAAGCTGATTGGTGGGAGATCCAGGACAAATAAAAGGAAGCACTTCTTCACACAGCACACAGTTAAATTATGGAACTCACTATCACAAGATGTAGTGATGGCCACCCATTTGGATGGCTTTAAAAGGGGGTTGGATAGATTCCTGGAGGCGAAGGCTATCAATGGCTACTAGCCCTGATGGTTGTGTGCTATCTTTAGTATTCAAGGCAGTAAGGCTGTGTGCACCAGTTGCTGGGGAACATGGGTAGGAGGGTGCTGTTGCACCATGTCCTGCCTTATTGGTCCCTGGCCAGTGGCTGGTTGGCCACTGTATGAAGAGAGTGCTGGACTAGATGGACCCTTGGTCTGATCCAGCATCAGGGCACTTCTTATGTTCTTATCAAGGATTGTAACAATTGAGCACAATCCTGAAGGTTTTCCATCTGGTGCCATTATCTTTTAGTGTTCCTTGGTAGTGTATAAATCTACAAATATGCTTCAACATAGGCCTTTTGGGAGGGTATGGGCATATCTGTCTTTGTAAAGTGCTTAATAGCTTGTAAGCATTCAATAAATAATAAAAGAAGCCCAAGTAGCTGTTGCTGGATTTGGTGCCGTGAAGCTGATGACACTCAAAGCCTTCTGTCTGATGCCAATCTATCTATTACCATGAATTGTAACAGAAGACTAATAGTCAATGATGAACAAACATCTTAGAGGATCAAACAATATTATACTGTACAGCCTGTCGTTCTCTTTACCTTATGGAAATGTTCCCAATGGCACTTTCTGAACTAGGCTTGAAAGCTATTTATAAAGACAGAATAAGTAATATTGCTAACACCTCCCTACTGAAACAGTTTGCTTCCTCTTCTTGTTTATAACTACAAAATTCAGCTCCCACCTCCCTCTCCCATCTCAAATCTTAAAAAAAGAACTGAGGAACAGATACATGTTTTCTCTGCCCATAAGCGGAAGGCCAGCTCAATTACCTTTAGTCCCACGAATAATATGGATGCTCTCTCCAGCACTGATTCTTGCCTGCACATCAGTGGAAGTATTTGTACCTGGAATCACTATATCTGTAAGGGATAAAAATGCAGGTTGCTTACCTGTAATTGTAGTTCTTTGAGTGGTCATCTGTGCAGTCACACTATGGGCTCTGCGCTGGCGCTGAGCTCTGCTTCGGAAAGTCTTCTCTAGCTGAGAACCGTTAATTTTGGCAGGAACCCTCCCCCACTGTCCACTGCGCATGCCCACGCATGTTCCCGCCTTCCCCTCAGTTCCTTTGTGACCGACTGCTCAATCTCGGTACCGAGAGGAATATTATTATTATTATTATTATTATTATTTATTTATATAGCACCATCAATGTACATGGTGCTGTACAGAGTAAAACAGTAAATAGCAAGACCCTGCCGCATAGGCTTACAATCTAATAAAATCATAGTAAAACAATAAGGAGGGGAAGAGAATGCAAACAGGTACAGGGTAGGGTAAGCAGGCACTGGGTAGGGAAAAACTAACAGTAGAAAGTAACAGTAGAAGTCTGCACAACATCCCTTCAGGATCAAGGACACCGAAGAGGGGATGGTGGGTGGGTTGTATGACTGCACAGATGACCACTCAAAGAACTACAGTTACAGGTAAGCAACCTGCATTTCTTTTTCGTGGTCTCTGTACATCACACTATGGGCTATTACCAAGCTAAGTACTCACCAGTGGAGGGTCGGTGTCATTGAAGCACTGCAGACAACACAGCTCTGCCAAAGGAGGAGTCTCTCTGAGAACGGGTGTCGATGTTATAACGTTTAGCAAAAGTCAGAGGGTGTAATCAAGTTGCTACTTTGCAAATGTCCTCCAGCAAAGTCCCTCTAGCAAAAGCCGTTGAAGTGGCTATGCTCTGAGTGGAATGTGCCTTAACTCTTTGGGGAAGTTGTAACGTTGCTAGACAGTAAGCTAGCTTGATGTTGTGTACTATCCATGCGGCAAGTCGCTGAGTGGAAAGTGATTGGCCTCTTTGTTTGCCCCCATAAGAAATAAACAGTTTCTGAGTTGTACGAAAATTCTGTGTCCTGTCTTTGTAAAAAGCCAATGCCCTCCTGACATCCAAACAGTGTAGCCTTTTCTCTAGCTCCGTAGATGGAGATGGAAAGAATGCAGGTAAAACAATAAGCTGGTTAATATGAAAGTCTGATACAACTTTTGGTAGAAAGGTAATGTCTGGCCTCATAACCACTTTATCTTTATGAAAAATAGTGAATGGAGAATCAATGCGTAATGCAGATAATTCACTTGCTCGTCTCCCTGACGTTATTGCCACTAGAAACACAACTTTCCATGAAAGGAGATGCGTAGAAGTGGTGGCAAGAGGTTCAAATGGTTTTGTGGTCAGCGCATTTAAGATTACTGACAGGCTCCAGTCAGCAGCAATAGGTCTTACAGGAGGCACTAGATTCTTGAGTCCACGAAAAAAAATCTTTATTATCGGTGTGGAGAAAAGGGTCCTGTGCTGAATTTCTCCCCGATACGATGATATCGCTGCCAAATACACCTTAATAGATGCATACTTAAGGCCTTTCTCATGGAGGTGGTGTAAAAAGGTGAGAATGTCTGTAGCAGAGCAAAAGTCTGGCTCAAAGGAGTGTACAATTGAAAAGGTGCGAAAGGACGTCCACTTTCTGGCGTAGGATATCCTAGTCGAGTTCTTTATGGACGCTGAGAGGACATATTGAACCCCCAATGGCAAGTCAGGATGAGGTGCGTCATTATTTAATTGCTGTCCTGGGAAATTCTCCACGCCGTTAGTTTCAGTCTCTGAAGGTCGGGGTGAAGAATCAGACCTTAGTTGCATGAGAGTAGTGCCGGGTTCGGAGGAAAACGGTAAATGTGCCCTCTCGCAAGGCGAAGTAGGGGTGAGAACCATGCTTGCCTGGGCCACAAAGGGGCAATTAGGATGCAAGTCGTCTTGTCCTGTATGATTTTTGCCACCACTTTGTGTAGGAGAGGGAATGGTGGGAAAACGTAGAATAGCATCTCCTTCCAAGTGTGGAGGAATGCATCCCCCATGGATCTGCGTCCTACACCTGCTCTCGAACAGAACGTTTTGCAAATAGTGTTTTCCGCTGTGGCAAATAAATCTACCGTCGGCTGACCCCAGGTATGGAAGATTTGGCCGAGTATCTCCGGTGACAGCTGCCCATCGTGATGGAGGAGAGATCTGCGGCTGAGAGAGTCTGCCAGAACGTTGTCAGTTCCCACAATGTGGAGAGCTGTCAAGTATATCTTTCTGGGTATAGTCCAACTGAGTATACGGAGAGTGAGGTGAACTAACTTTGGGGATCTCGTTCCCCCTTGTTTGTTGATGTGCCATAAAACCGTAGTGTTGTCTGTAAGCACTTGTACATGGCAATTCAAGAGGAAGGGCTCGAATGCCTTGAGGGCTTTCCTGACAGCCTCTAGTTCCAAAAAGTTGATGTGGTTCGTGGCTTCACGTGTTGACCACTGGCCTTGAATTTGCAGGATACCGCAGTGGGCTCCCCATCCTGCCGTCGACACATCGGTTGTGAGGATGCGGGATGGAGGCGGTTGCTGAAAGGGGATTCCTCTTAGAAGATGCTGTATATGTGTCCACCATCAAAGAGTGTTGGTAACTTCGCGTGGAACAGTCAGGAGGTGGTGTCTGGCATCGCGATCCTCATCATAGTATTGGAGGAACCAGAGCTGTAATGGGCGCATGTGAAACCTGGCCCATTGGACGACTGCCACAGTAGATGCCATATAGCCTAGGAGGCACTGTATCCTGTGGGCCGAGGTACGGGGCTCCGCAATCAAAGCCCTGGCTTTGCGTACTAGGTGTTGCGCTCGATCTCAAGATAAGTATGCCTTCCCTGTAGCGGAGTCTAGTTTTGCTCCTATGAATTTCACAGATTGGGTCGGACAAAGAATAGACTTCTCGTGATTTACGCAAAGTCCTAGTGTGCTTAGGAGGTCTAGAGTCAAGGAAATGTTGTGGGACAGGACATCCCTGGGGTCTGCTATTAACAACCAGTCGTCAAGATACGGGTATATCTTGACGTTCAAAAGGCGGAGGTTTGCACAGATGATGGCCATACACTTGGTGAAGACTTGTGGAGCTGTGCTTATCCGAATGGTAGCACGCGGAATTGATAAAAGGTGTCCCCGATGGTGAAGCGAAGGAAATGACTGTGTGACTCGCTGATAGATATATGAAAATAGGCGTCTTTTAAATCTATGACCGCAAACCATGCATTTTTTTCTTAGAAATTGAAGGATGTTGTGCAACGTCGTCATCTTGAACTTCTTGGGGCAGATGAATTCATTCAGGTTTCTGACATTCAGGATGGGTCTGAGACCTCCGTCCTTTTTCGGTATGGTGAAGTACCTTGAAAAAACCCCGTCGTGGCTCAGATTTGGAATTTGTTCTATTGCTCCCTTGAAAGACAGGAGGAGAGCTTCCTGAACCAGGACAGTGGAAGGGGCTGTGATCTTCACGGTACTGGGGGGGGGGGAGGGTCTCAAACTCGATCCGGTATCCTCGAATAATTATGTCCAGAACCCAAGAGTCTGTGGTGATGCTGTCCCAGGCATGGTAAAAATTGGACAGGCAGTCGCTGAATGCATGGTATCCTACATCCTGGTGGTGAAAGTCAAAGACGACGTTTAGGCAGGTTGTCCGTTTTTTGATGGGGGCGGAAGCAGTTGGTTGGGGCATATGGTTTCCTTTGGAATGGTTGTGCTGATTGAAACCTCGGTGTCTGGTCCATTGAAGATTTTTGAGGGTACGTCTGGTATTGGCGGAACCATTTACGGGGTTTCTGGGATTGGAATTGTTGGTTTTGTTGACCAATTCCCATCTTTTTGGCATTTTTCTAGCCTTCTGAACAGTGTCCATTCTCTCGTCTGTTGCAGCATTAAATAACCCGTCGCCGTTATTTAATCTACTACGTAGGAGATTTAGATCTACTATGGTAGGAATGATGGTCCTGCTTTCTCCATAAACCGAGGGGGATCGGTATCGGGATCGCAACCTGGGAGAGTGTCTGTCTCATTCAAAATCCCCACGCTGCGAATAAGGTATGTCATGCTCCCTTGATCTCGGTTGAGAGCTGGGTCAAGATGGTGGTACCGGTAGGCCATGCTCAGGATCAATGGCATCAATAGGGCCCCTTTGAGTTAGGGATGTCCCTGACAATTGAGTCGGAGTTAGGGGATCTCGGATTTCGCCTTCCGACGTTGTGGAGATAAGTTCAACCGCCGGGATATCTGCCGGGTTAGAACTCTCTATGGTGGCCATTGGTACAGGCGGTAATTTTTCTAAAGTCTTTGGTCTCTTCTTCTTTTTCTTAGTAAGGGTTTCGGAAGGCGATTTGACCTTCTTCGCCTTTTTGGTAATTCTCTTTGCTGTCGATACTGTCAGCGATTGGATCGATGTCGAGGGATCGGGACGGCATGCCAATGCCGATGGATCTGTCAGAGTCGATGGTTGCAGAATCGTCGGTATGGAGGCCATGGTTTTAGGCTTATCAACTTGTTGGAAGTGTCTGCTTCCAGAGCTCAGCTTTGAGTCGATCAGCTCTATGTCGTCTCGTCTGCCTAGAAAATGACTGGCAGTGGTGGCAAGTCTCTACTACGTGTGCTTCATCAAGGCACAACAGGCAGAGTGAAAGACCATCCGCTGCAGGGAGTTTGCTGCCACAGCGGATGCACTTGCGGAACAGTGCCTTAAGGGCCATACAAATATCTATATATATAGTAAAGGAAGTGTAGAAAAATAAGTTTAAATTATTATTATTATTATTATTATTATTATTATTATTATTATTATTATTAGGAAAGACGAAGAGGAGGAAAAATAGAAGACAGACCGGAAACAGGAGAAAAAACAGCTCAAGCTACTCAAGTTTTCAAGGTAAAATGAGAAGAACTCTCTCTATGAAGCACCAGCTAAGGTGGTCGCAAAGGAACTGAAGGGAAGGCGGGAACGTGCGCGGGCATGCGCAGTGGATGGTGGGGGAGGGTTCCCGTACAAAATTAATGGTTCTCAGCTAGAGAAGACTTTCCGAAGCAGAGCTCAGCGCCAGCGCAGAGCCCATAGTGTGATTCACAGAGACCACGAAAAAGAACAGTATGTATGTGACATACTCCATGCATTCACACAGGATTCAACTAGAAAACCAGTAAATAAAAATTTCCAAGCAATTAGCTGCATTATCCAGTACATTCTGCTAAATGTGGACCCAACGTTGAATTACTTGATTAAAAAAAAAAAAGTGGAAGAGAAAAAAAAATCTATTGGGAAAGAGTATTCATATCCTATATCCATGGTCTTCAACTGGTGGGCCAAGATCCACAAGTGGATCATTCCCTGATCTAAGGTGGTCACAGCAGTGGCATCACCACCATTTTATTTTCCTTATTTGTATTTAAAGAGAAAGACAGAAAGAGGATGAACTGGTGCAAAGGTGAATGGGCCTCTTGTACCTTTAACAGCTTGTATCACCCCTGCATGAGCATCTGCCAAAATTCTCTCTTCTGTGCAGCTATTAAAGGAACTGGATTCCTGTCTTCCCTAGTGTAAAAAATCAGGAAGATGGACATGTAGAGTTATGCTAATTAGAAGTGGGTCTCATGCTGTAGGCATGTTAAAGATGGGTCCTGAGTCCCAAATTATGAAGACTGCTGTTCTTTATAAGTAGCAGTGACAACCGGGATGAAAGTTTGATATGAAGATCAGCCCCAAAGGACTGGTGACAAATTTCAGTTGCACTATTCACTTCTGGTGCAAAAGTCTTTCCCAAGGAAGTACAGAGTGCAGTTCCTTGTCCCTTCCTTAACCCACAAAAAGCAACTGACCTGTTGTGGTGACAATCTTCTGCACGAGAACACCAGCTCGCTGCAGGTAATTGATGGGGAAGTTGATAGCAGGATTGGAAACTGAAGCTGATCCCATACTGCCCAAGGGGACATGGCGAGGCATCATAGGAATGGGGGTGGACTGAACAGGACGTACGCTTGCCACTGGCCTGTCCTCACCTTTGAGGCTTGGTCGCCTGTGGAAAGAGCCAGCACTGATTAGGACCACAGAACTGGAAGGGACTCGAACAGCCTCTTACCACAAGGCAGTGTCCATTACCCCCCGCCCAACCTCCACACCACAAAACCATATCACAGAATTTTAGAGCTGGAAAGGATTTTGGAGGACATGTAGTCCAACCCCCCTATCCAACGCAGGATCGACCATGCAGAACACAACTACAGCAACCCTGACAGATGGCCATCCAGCCTCCATGTCCACAACTCATATCCTGGCTCTGGCATTCCACAAAAAGATGCCTACAAGGCAAGTAACTCCAAATTACGAAGTTCTTTTGAGGGTTTACGACATATGCTGAGGCATTAATCACAGATTTAATTACACCATTTCTGTGCAGCTTAATAGGCAGTCGCATAAGGATCTGTTCTACACTACATGCTGAATAGAAACTCTTGTCAATTCCTTCAAAGAAATCATTGTTACAGTAATTAAAAATAAGTCTGGAAATCTCAGGAGGGGCACATTACTACGTAATCTACATGCTGTGAACCTGTGTGTGCTGATCTGTACTTTGAGGGCTGGTTCACACATCACAAGGTTCCATACAATGCACAAAATCCATTTGTGTAACTTGGATTTCTCCTGTCTTTTCCAACTATTCAGGGCTACCACGGAGTACAAATGTCCTTTTTTGTCTTTGTCTGTCCAATGGTCTAGGAGCCAGGAAAATATTACTGAGAGGGAGGAAAGTGGTAGATCAAGACTTGCCACTCTTCAGCATCAGAGAAATAAGGTACGCACCAGTTTCTCTGGCTGAAGGCCGGTATGCTTGTCAGACTCTGGTCAGTGGCTGGGTAATACTGAGCATAGGACGGACGGGTGTAAGGGACTGATGCACGTTTCTCTTCCTCATAGCTCTTCTTGGCTGCTTTCTTCTCAGCCTTGGTGAGCTTGTGCTCCTTACGGTCAATCAGCAGTGACTCATGCTGGAAAGGCTCCTGTGGTCAGAGCACAAGGCAGTATTATTTTAAACAGTCTTATATCAAACGTTCCATAAAGACAGCAGGAGGTGAAACATCATGGCCACAACCTCTCCCTTCCTTTATGGGATACCAGTAGTAATCCATTCCTGCTCACACAAGGCCGTAGGTATCATTTTACATATTGAGCATTTAACCCTCCCTATCAGAAGCATTCAATGGTTTCTTTCAGAGACCCTGGAAAATTACGTTCAGATTTATGCCAGCAGCATATTTTTAAGCTAAAGTTTCATAACTGGAGGAGGAGAACAATGTGGCTTTGACACCTTGTGGCTATTGACAAACAGATGGCCAGAGACCTTGAAATACAAAGAGGTCACAGACATGTATTTGCGTCCAATGGAAAATAAATAAATAAATAAATAAATAAATAAATAAATAAATAAAGGAACCCTGAAGGACATGGACTATATTCTTAATGAAGTGATTTCTCACAGCAGCACAAACCCGCAGTGACTGTTCTTGTCAACTATCTTCAGAGGATACTCAAACACAGACTATCCCAGGTACATACTCTTTCCTTTATAAACATTAGAAGGTTTGTGAAGCAAAATGCACACAAAGAGCCTTCCATTGCACTGCATTTGGTAACACAAATATACGAGAACAACTGTGGTGTAGTGGTTAGAGTGTTGGACTGGGAGTTGGGAGATGTAAGTTCTAGTCCCCATTCAGCCATGGAAGCTCACAGACTCTCAAGATTGTTATTGTGAGGTTAAAATGGAGAGGAGGAGGATTATGTATGCCACCTTGGGTTCCTTGGAGGAAAGGAGGTGGGATATAAATGTAATAAATAAATTATGAAGTACAGAACGTCCTACAGGTAACCCTAAAGTTCTTCTTGCCATATTTAAGGCCTTAATTCCTTCAGACTGTCTGAATAATCTGCTTCTGCTAAACAGGGGCAGCATTTCATACCAAGGCAATAAGCAAGAGGTATTAGGCATTTTATGTGGGGGTTCCCTTTGGGCTTGGTCCAGAAGCTGTGACTGGTGCAAAATCTGAATAAATCAATAAATAAACCTGAGAAGACAAGTTATCCCAAAACCTTTGGTTACAACAGTTGAGAGCAATGTTAATGATGTATGCTGCAGACATCATATACTCATAACATACTTTATTATGTCCATATGTGCACTTTACGGTCAGTTTGCAAAACAACATGGATGGTTTTTTTTCCTTTCTTTTTCCTTCCTAACCTTGGTGATGAGGTGAGGGTACTTGAGACAGGCCAGCTGCAAAACAGATTCCTTGATCTTCCCGGGGCTGATCGAAAGCTGGGCAGGTTCGGGTTCCTCTTCCACAAAGTGCAACAAGTTCTCCACCTCTCTCCGGGTAAAGTTCAACACCGGATTCAAGTCATCCACAACACGGTCTAAAGAAAATATATATTGGTCAGAAGAGAACATTAACTGCTGTTCTTTCTGCAACTGAACCTCCAATGATATTTCTCGAATTGGGGTATTAGCAAGTGATTGCATTTATGCATAACATGTAAAAACAAAACAAAACAAAAAGACTGAGTGGGAGCAGAACCAGAAATTCCAGGCTGAAGCATAAAGTGCCACTTTCAGAGACTAAGACACAGGGGTGACCTGGTGGAGGCATGGGAGGATTTGGCCTACCTGACATCCCTTGCTTGGAGATCTGGCGGTCATAGATTTTCTTCTCCAAGGTGAAATCAGAAACTAATCGATAGATGTGGCAAGGCTTCTTCTGTCCATAACGATATACCCGGCATACTGCCTGAGCATCATGGCATGGATTCCACGAAGCATCAAATACTATCACTCTGTTCGCACCAATCAGGTTCACGCCCAAACACCCAGCCCTAAACAAAAGACAAAACAAAACAAAGTCAAACACAACTATTCTTACAAAAGTTTGCCAAATCCTTGTATTTTGGCTGTTCTACTACATCTGTGAATCATATATTGTTTGGGGACTGCTGTTTCGGCTCAACTAGTATGAATTAATCTGATGTATCTTCTGAAGTTAACCAGAATGGAATGGTTAGCTCAGACCATCATAAGCTTCTAAAAGTTCTTTCAAATGAGTCAGATGGCAACGATTCTCTGTGATGAGTACCTCACTATCCATCACAGAGCATCACAGGCCCTGTTCATCCCAATTTCCTGTTTTAGCAGGTGGTCAACTTACCGTGTGGAAAGAAGGAAGAGACAAACAGAAGTGTTGCTAGGATCATTGAACTGGTTAATCAGTCTCTCTCTTTCCGAGGCTGAAGTGCTGCCGTCCAGTCCTACCCAATGGGAAATGCATGTAAGTTGTTTAAAAACAAACAAAAACTTTTCCAAAACATCCATCAAAATAAACCAATTATGTGTAACATTACTTTTTTTTGCTTCTATGATAATATTCATGCAACATTCAAATGGGACAAAAAGAAAGAAAGAAAAAGCATCTAATCATCAAGATGCTGCCTATTTCTGGCCAAAACCAAATAAATGCCTGAAAGCAATCAGTCTGGAAATGAAGAAGAAAAGAAAATTTGCAGAGAAACTGGAGAAAATGTATACATTTCAGGAAGATCAGCCCAGCAGCAAAGAATTAATATCTTAGATCATGTCAGGACACACTGCACTTACGATAATAATTGACATTTCGGAGCCAGTTATGGATTCCTTGTGCGTCCAAGTCTGGGGGAGAAGGCACTGGTCTCTTTGCCAAGAAATCCTCAATGACAGACAACGTGGAGAGGCTTTGGCTGCAAAAGGCACTCAGATTGTCAAAGATAAAAACCCACAGTATAATGTGAACAACACAAAATTCTAGACCTTTCTCACACTGTAAGAGAGCTAGTCTGCACTGATGCCTTGCTACACACAATATTCAATTTCATATCATTTAACATGCCTCTCTTCTGCAGCATGAGGCCCTGGCAGGAATCAGAGAGAATTCTCAGTTACTAAGCAATTATTCCAAACTGAAGGATTTCCTTCCATGATTATTATTATCATCATCGCATATTTAAAAGAATGATGGAAATAGGAGAGGGAACAACTTCCATGCTATCAACTGAGGATTAATGCACCAAACAATGGATTTACACTACAGAGAAGTAGGTTTAGTTTAATATTTTCTTCTTAGATTTATACATTTTCAGTCAAAGCCCTCAAACAAAGCTTACAGTAAAATCAACAACATTACCATCATCTGGAAGAACAATAAACATTTCTGAAATAGCCTAAAAGATTGGCTTAACTCCTGAAGGGTAGATGCTCTCTGGAAGAAAGCCTTCATGATTTTATGGAAGGTTAAATGGCCATGCACTGATAGAGTTCTACAGATTGGATGCCACTACAGAGAAGGCCTGCTGCCCTTCAGACATCGAGGGCAATTATAACAGGGCCTCCTGAGATGATATCAAAGCATAGGAACATATTAGAAGAGCAATTCAGCAATGGAAAGATAGTTAGGAATCTCCTTTCTTGAAGGTGTGACTTCATGAATAGTTTGTTTGCATTTATTTATCCACATTTTTTAATAATGTATTTAAGCTGTTTCAGGATCGATATCTAAGGAATTGCAATTGCGTCTTACCTGAAGACCAATATTTTGTCTCCGAGTTTCACACTTTCCTCCACAAGATGAAAAAGCAAAACCATTTTAGGTGAATTTTGCAAGACTCCTGTCTGATAATCACAAAGGATGTCTTTAGCCTGTGAGTAAAACAAGACACTCAGTACCACAATGGAAGTGCTTGTTGCTGTGCTCCAACTCACTAATTTACTACTCAGTCATTTCCTAGCTTTTTTGCCTGTGTTCCTCTCGAACATGATCAGAGTCAGGACAATAGGTTTAATGGCCAATTGAACCAATTCAGTATATCACACACACAACGTTATTTTCATTCCGAAACAGACCTTTCACAGAAAATTATGCTAGAACCTTTTCAAAACAGACATCATCAAATATCTACAAACCTTTATAACCTATCTCCTTTATTATCCATCTTTTCATGCTTGGGGATTATTAGCATGAAAAACCTCAACTATAAGGGCTACTGATAGAGAAAAGCAGTGTAAAAGCAGCTTTGTAAACCCATGCAAATGTTGCTCTTATCTGAAACTTTCTCTAAAATACCCCGTGTTACTCTTAGCTCATTACCTATATCCTCATCTTACTCAGACCACGCTTCAAACAACCACTAAGATGTCAGCCACACTTTGCAGAAAGCACAGACACAGGATCCCCCAGGCTGTATAAAAATCATAGAGTTTCCAACAGAGGGCAGTATCCAATGGAATGCAACAGCTAACGCAAATTCTGTTGCCTGGGAAAAATGGCGCACCAGCTAATGCTATTGGCATTGGATACTACTGGCATTTTGTGATCACTGTCCAGAGCCGTGAGCACAAAATGCTGCAATCCCTCTGGAAGCCACAACAAACAAACAGGGTATTTAGTATAAGAGACCCTTCACAACAAATGAAAAAATGACCAATGGTAAGAATAATGCCTCTGCTAGGTACAACTGTTTCAATTTTCTTACATGGAAGTACTCTATGTAGGAACAAGCATGTACATTGCCAAGTGTGATCTCAGGCACAAGTGCTTATTTCAGTGCAGGCACGTGGACTGAGGGTTCTATCCAATGTTGGTCCATCTTTAGTCTCATTCATTTCAATGGGTCTACTTCAAGTTGGACTAACATTGGATACAACCCAAAGCATCTGATGAGCAGAGTGAACTCTTAGCAAAATTAATAGACCCAATGGTACACAGCACCTTGAAAGGGGCTGCTCCATTGTAAGGAATCCTTTACTTATGCCAAAAGAAAGGGGAAGGAGGAATCCACCACACCTGGAGTTTTCATTTTGGTACTCACCCATTCATACGTTACAACCTGATTGGCTCTCTCCTGGAAGGGATTGAAGCCAATGCCTTGAATGTATTTGCTGTTGGTAGCCTCCCCAATTGGTGATGCCAAAGCATTGCTCTCAGTTTTCACTTTCATTCCCTGTGACTGGCAGCGTGAATTGGTACCAGCTGTGCCAAGGTCATCCACATCCAGGTCCTGCTCATTTGCCAAATTCTCTTTTTGCAATGCTTCATATAGCACATCAGGGTGATTCCAGATCTGAAAGAGGATGGTAGGTTACTTTGCAACTCTTTGGTCTCAAATAATTCAGAAATTCATGTTATTAATTTTTAGGTAGTTTTCTCTCTTGAGACTGGTGGCTGTTGTATCTTATCCATGAAGCTGAGTATAGGTGGCAGCAATTTCACCAGTTTCCAGAGGGGTAACTATGTTAAGCTCTTGCAGCAAAAACCAATGAAGACTCTTGTAGCCCCTTAAAGACTAACAGATAAAATTGACTCTAGTCATCAAAAGCATATGCCACTACACATTTGTACATTTTTAAGGTGCCACAACATTCATAGTAATGTCACCAAATTCTATAGATGAATCAATGCTGCAAAATGGCTTAAAGTCTATTTAATAAATATACAGGGGTGGGGGAAACAAATGAAGGCAAAAAGAAGAAAAAGCAGAGTTATAACTATTTAATTTCTAGAATTTACCGATTTTTTACAAATTGAAATCTCTTCCACTGCAGGACTTTGGAGGAGGCATATATGTAACATGTTCTCATGTTACAATAATTCTCCGGCCCGATAGTCAGAACACTAGCATTCAGCAAATGTTCTCTGCAGGACCCACAGTCTTAAAATATTGTGGTTGTGTTCTTTATTATCATCATGGTGTCAAAAACAAAACACATACTACTCAGGATACACAAGGGGAAAAAGAGGCATCAAAATTATGTGAGGAATACCTTCATAAGGGATTCCTGACCTTTCCATGTAATCTGCACAGAACCCATTCATACATACCTTACAACAGACACAGAAAGCCTTGAGCGGGTTCAGTCCCAGCCAGCCACTGTTCCCTGCATCACGAAACCGGTTCATGAACTCAGTGTAAAGAGCCCGCTGGATCTTTGACAAACGCACTAAGATGACATGCTCTTCTTTATAGGGAAGCTGAACTTTCAACACATTGTGCCCTCGCCTGTAGAAGCAACAGAGAAAAACAAGGTCATGAGACGGCCTAGAATCTCTATAGTGGACTTCACGTATCTCTTGGTTATCCCTCTGTTAACAATGGAGGAATCACAGTTCACCTGAAGTCTGGTTATTAGGAAGTATGGCACAACTACTGACAAGCATGACAAACACGTTCATGTAAGTGGACAATGGTTTCCTTTGGCAGATTGCTTGCAAGACTCAAGCTCTTGATTTGCCACTAACCCAAGTGTAACTTCTTGATAGAGGATTGTATCCAACAAGTCCCATTCATTTGGATACAAACCCAGAACATTTACGTCTTAATTTTCCAGTCTGGGATGAGATAGTGGCTGGTATCCAATGTTAGTCCTACTTAGAGTACACCCACTGAAATGAATGAGATTTAAATTAGCCTGACATTGGATAAAACCATGTATTCATATAATTCCAGCTGAATTTGCAATGCTTACATTATCAAGCCTTTGTAAACTATTTTCATAGCCCCAGATGGAAAGTGCTACAAAGACATACTGCTATTCATGGTATGGCAGTAGATTCAATGGCACATACATAAAGCACATAAGTATTGCTAGACATGAATCTCATGTGCCGGACACTGCACTTTATTATGCAAGGCTTGAAATGGAATTCTGAAGATTCACGTCTCACCTCACAAGACAAACTGAACAGTTTGTCAGGAAACCTAAAGGAAGAGTTGTTGTGCCTTTAAGGCTTCTTGTGCTTATTTGCAGAGCTTTGATGGTAAAGTAGAAATGGAAAAACTCGCGGTTAACCTTGATAATTTGTTTTGTAATCCTGACACCGCCTCATTTCTGTGAAGATTGTAGCTTCCAACCAGCTGGCACTGCTTTTTAGCTAGTCATGACACATCCCACAGTTTTCAGACCCAGAAGTCCAATTCACTGACTTGATCAGCCAAGCACTTGCTCTCCAAAGACAGGTAACTCAACCCATGACTCAAAGCATTTGCTGAAAAGACTAAGGTGCTGGGAATCTGATGAGGCCTCACCTTTGTACAAAGCCCTCCAGCAGGCTATGCAAGACATGACTGCGATACCTCATAAGACGAACATCCTGAGGAGTACTGTCAATACACTGTCCATTAAGGATGGGGCGTTCAAACATGTTACTGAACTCCTGCCGGGTACCCAGGAAGTCAGGACGGACAAAGTCCACCATACACCAGTACTCAATTAGGTTGTTTTGCAGAGGGTAGCCAGTCAGTACAACCCGCCGCCGAGATCGAATGTTCTTCAAGGCCTGAGAGGTGCTAGCATGACAATTCTTTATCCGGTGTCCCTCATCACAGATGACCACATCTGGCCCAGGACGGGATAAAGCCTTCTCAATTCCTGAAGGAGAAAGAAAAAACACCACCATAGGAACCTGCTGTCTGCTATTCTGGATTTAACAAAATAATAATGAATTCTTTTGTGGGGTGGAATCCAATAAAACATTTTGGAAAAAGGAAATGGACAGCTCAAAAATTGTGAATGGATTTCACAAATAACCTTTCCCATCTGACAGGGGTCACTGGTGACAGAATGAGACCAACTCTCTTTTGGTGCTTTAGGTGAGGGTTATTATATAACTACTTTAAAATCTCCAGTGGAACATGTACAGAACATACTGATAAGCAAAACTGGTACTTATTAGTATAGTAATATAGCTCTTTGCAACAAAACAGTCTTCTTAATGCAATGGAGTACAGCATGGAAACCGGAATAATAATCAATATAAGCTCTATCCAGAAACAGTTGCCATTCAATTCTAATATCATAGGTCCTCTTTTTTCTAAACATTCTTTGGTTAATCAATAGATATTTTGTCTTACCTAGTGAATCAGCTTTTCAGCATGGGTTGAGACACATTCCTGAGGGGACTTCCCCATCTCTAGAATGTCTCTCTGCCCATGCCCAAATATTAGTAAAAATAGTCATCTAAAAACTTAATCTCTTAAATGGAACAGAAAACTGGCCATTAGAAGGAATGTGCTGATGTCTTACCTTTTAAGAGTTCTTGCTGACGATCCTCTTCATCCAAATCAATAATGACAGGGCCAGTCTGTTTTTTGCTTTTTTTCTTTCTGCCTGTGGCAAAGGATTTCTTCAGTGAAAGGAGACGGTACATCTCATAGCCCATAAGCAAGACACCACCGTCTGTCACCCAATCAGTGACCACTTTGGCACGTGCTGCTGTGGTCCTGCAAAGAAGCAAACCAGAATGAAATACACAAATGAAACAAGTGCTTCTGAAGCAGGTAAACCAAGCTCAACCAATGTCTCCTAAAACAATGTAAAGAGGCTCCCAGCTCAACAGCTCAAGCATCCTGAAATATAATTAACGCACATCAAGAAGGCCCACCTGGCAGTCTTCTTCACTGACCCTGTTCAGATGACACACTAAGCCACAGTTCAGACAACACACTAAACCACTTATCTTAGGAGATAAGTGAAGACAGGGCAATTTCAGAAGACTATTTTATAAATGCTGTTTTGCTGATTTTGCCTGATGTTTTATCATTAGATTAATTTGACCCAAATAGTTTCAATGCAGAAGTTTATTGAAGTTGCCACATATGGACAACTCATGGTGCACAGGGTGCCCTGCCCACTGCCCCCACCACCGAGCTAATCTGCATTCTGCATATGTGTGCATACACAGGTGGCTCCTGACCCAGCACTGCACCAAAGAGACACTTCTGTAAAGATATTACTTGCACTTACTTGTGTTCATCATTCAATATATGGACTTTAAAGGAGCGAGGCTGAATCTCTTTCGGGTCACAGTCAGCAGGAAGGGATTCTGGTGCTGGAAGCCACATGTTAAATTCTGCTAACCAGTTCTGAAGAGTATTTACCTGTTAAAAAAGAGGAAGAGGAAGAGTAGCAGGTTACATCAGTTCTACATTTTGCACTGCATTGGCCTCAGAGACTGACTGAAGTTCTATCAATGGCGACTAGTCCTGATGGCTATGTGTTACCTCCATTATTAAGAGGCAGTAAGCCTATGTACACCAGTTGGTGGGTAACTTGAGTGTGAGGGTGCTGTTGCACTCATGTCCTGCTTGTGGGTTTTCCGTGGGTAGCTGGTTGGCCACTGTGTGAACAGAGTGCTGGACTAGATGGACCCCTGGTCTGATCTAGCATGGCTCTTTTTCTGTTCTTATGTTCTTACCTACTTCTCAAGTAAACTAGGAGGGAATATTAAGGAAGATCACAGGGTATCTCATGCATCTGCACCTCAGTAACACAAACTAGGGCCCTCTATACCAGGCTAAGCAATCTTGGTGGGCCTGTGGATGAATATGAGAAAATGTGCTGGGCACCACTACAAAATGGCTGCATGGGAGGTGTGGCAAAGGACAAGTAACCTGCACAAAAGACTGTATGAGTACAAGGCAGAGGTGGGGTTGGGTTAGGGTTAGGGTTGGAGCCCCAACACACTAAATAACTCCTTTGAACCCACAGCTTTCAGCACAAACAAAAAACTATTTTACTGTGATCCTAGCTCCTGATAAGAAAATTATTTATTTATTTATTGCATTTATATCTCACCCTTTTTTCCCTCCAAGGAACCCAAGGCAGCATACATAATCCTCCTCTCCACTTTATCCTCACAACAACCTTGTGAGGTAGGCTGGGCTGAGAGTCTGTGACTGGCCCAAAGTCACCCAGTGGGCTTCCATGGCCAAGGGGGACTAGAACCCGTATCTCCCGACTCCCAGTCCAACACTTTAGCCACTACACCACATATACACACACACACACACACACACACACACACACACACACACAAGTGGGAGGGGTAGGGCATCTTGGCAGGGACCACAAAAAGTATCTGAGAGTTTACTGATGCATGCAGGCACCACATTTCCTCCTGCTACTCTATGCAATCCCAAGAATGGGAAGAACTCAATTAGAAAAATTTGAGTTTGCTCCAGGTTCTGTAGGGCCTCTCTCTCTCTAACATCTCCAATGCTACATGAACAGACCAAACACACACATTTCCCCAGCCTACTTACGGGTACAATGGCCAGGACAGTCTTCGCCTCAATGTGCCGGAAAAGTACATCCAAAAAAGAGATGACCTGGAGGGTCTTGCCCAGCCCCATGCTATGAGCTAAGATGCAGCCAAACCCACTGCTGGTTTTAAATCTGTCCAAGGACTCCACCAGATTATCATACAGGAATCGGATACCACCAATCTAGAAAGAGGTACAAAATTGCCAAAGAGATTATGGGTAGGAATTCAACAAATTACTATTCTGGATATGCGCCTAGTCACAAACATATATACAACATCATAAAGGCAAGAAGCACAAAGATTTATGAATGAATGTTACACCAAAGCATAGCTTCCTTTTGGAAAGTTGCTGAAGTCCTTGTATGTCCAGACCCAAAATCTCCAGTACCTGGTGGGGCTTCACTGCCCGCGCAAGTTGAGGAGCCAGGTAAATGTCCTCTTCATTTGGCGGATGGTTGATGTTTATAATTACTTGCCCCGAAGCATCTAACTGATTTAGAGCATCATTCACATGAGCACCGCTGCTCTCTTCATTACCGTCTTCATCCCCTTCATTGCCAGAATCACTGCTGTCTACAATCTGGAGGGCTTCATCTTCTCCTGAACTTAGTTCTATGACTTCTACAAGACAACCAGATGTGGGTGATTAGTATATCCATCATGCTTTATCTCAACAAATGTAAACATTGCATTATGAGTCTTCGTTTTCTCTTCTATCTTTAGTAGAAAACTGAGCAAGGTAAAATATGCTGAAAGGAAAAAAAATACTTGCAAGTGATCACACTAGCATACTCAGTTACTGAATATGTCCGTATAATATCTTGCAACACTTTCATCTTCAATATGCTCAATTTTCTACTACAGAGGACAGTGAGAGGAACAAGAACAAGAAAAAAGAAAAGGAAGACATGGGCACCAGTTTCATGAAATCACTGCATATAAAATATGGGGGGGAAATGAGTTTGAACAATCTCCTAAACATCAGGATATTGGAGCAATGTGAATAGAAGTCAGAAAGTCCTTTTTTAAAAAATTCACTAATTTTATGCCTTTGCCTGCATTATAGATGCAAAATGGGCCCAAAGTCAATACAGACTTTGCATCAAAGCTGCACTCTCAGCTTTGGCATATATAGATTTACATATTTCAAATATACACTGTAATGAAAACAAAACAAAAGGTGTTTATCGTTATATTTTACTATTAAAACTTCCCAGTGGAGATAATAGGAGTGTCGTAGACCATAATCAGGGAGTGCTTGGAGATTACCATCCATTCTTACCATCTTTAATGCTATGGAGTCTTCCTTTAGAATCATCCTCACTACCACTGCTGGTGCTGTCTAAGCAGATGACTTCTTCAGCTAACACTTGAGGGGGAAGCTGAGCAACCTCTGCAGTTCTTAAAGCAATCTCCTCTAAACCAAAACAGTAAACATTAATAATACTAAATATTAAATAATACTAAACGTTAATAATCCATACTTATACCACCAGACCAACTAGTTTTAGCCTTATCTAAATTTGATACCACAAATTAGTTTTTATATTCATAATTGTTCTGTAACAATTTTAACCAATGTGTTCTCAAAATGAACACTATTTTAACTAATGTTCAGATAAGTAGATCAGGTAAGTAATGGAATTGTATTTGCAGGTCAAGGCCAACAATATTTCTCAATGAAGCAATTATATACACCTCAGCAGCACCAGTAGAAAGGGAAGTGGGGGAAGTTGACCTTCCCATCCATTTCTCTTCCTGGCAGCCGCACCAAAAGCTGGTCCAAATTAGACGGAATGCAGCACAGGACACTGAGCGGGAAGGTGTTTCACCAAAAGTCAGAGGTACCTTCTGTGAGTAGAGCTCAGAAGTAAGGGGAGACGGTGAGCGCAAAAGCAAGGAGGCTCACTGCAGCTTGGTCATGTAGCGAGAAGACAGTTTCCTGTTATATCAGAAAATGCTTGTAGGAAACATGTCAGATGCTAAAATACTTGTTGCAAAACACAAGTTGCTGTGGTTCCCTGACAGGTGTTTTTTTAAAAAAACAACAACAACAAAGAAATGTGTACATATTTAACAGCTGGGGGAGTACATGGAGAGGAAATCTGTGCACCTGCATGAACTGCTGTGTGCAAATTTCCCCTCCATTTACTTACCAGTCCTTAAATTTCCCTTTCTTTACATCCCAGTCTCCAAAAATGTGCAAATTTTACAGACATGGAACACACACACACACACACACACACACACACACAGAAGATGGTAGGAACAAATGGGGCCCTAGCACCAACAGTACTTACACCAGCCCCCCCCCCCCCAATAGGACCCCATTCATTCTGTCTCATGCAGCCTTCTTCTCAGGGTTTGTTTTTTTTAGAACTATCATGGAACCACAGTACCCATAGCAGTAAATGTTCCGAAAAAAGCCATAGTGTGTGTGTGGTTGTTTTTTTAAATACCTTCCCTTTCCAAAGCAGCTGGAGACTTGGGGAGTGTTGAAAAGGTGGGGGGACACTGAGAAGTGTCCGTCAAACACTTACAAGTGAGAGGATCACAATACCAAGAGGAAAATATTGTCGTCGTCCCTCCCTATTTTGGTGCACCTACTCCTTTGACTCCCTCCCCCATTTCTGGTGCTTCTGAACTGCACTCCCTCCCCATAGTATTATTTCTCCCCTGAAATTTGCACAGTTAATTTGCAACTGTGTGCAAATTAACCTATGCAACCTTGCCTTGCAAATTTCCTTGTATGTTACTTACTTCCCTTTGCAGCTCCTTTTGACAGCTGAAACAGACAAGGAAATTGACCAGGCCAAGACTACACATACTGGACAGCTGTAAGAATGCATTTGCATACTTCCAAAAGACGGGCAAAAAAAATAGAAATAAAAAAATGATGACCCCGATTGCATATTTTGAGGCGCCAAAAATATTTTTTAAATTATTATTATTATTAAAAAATGTCAGGGAATGAATGATGGTCCTTCCAAAATGGCAAGATTGTGTGTGGGGGGGGAAGCGGCGTGGGCTTTTTTGCTGCTCTTGCCAACTGTCTCTGTAGCTGATTGCCATAACTCACAATAAAATCGGTCTGTCAGGTTCGGATGACATGACAACTTATTGTGGGCAAAACTCACACACTCTACAACCGAAAAATAAGGCACCAACAATATACATGGGTGGAGCTCTTGTAAACAAGGTGGGATATAAATGTAATAAAGAAATATTAGATCCTCTTTGTGAAGAGGAATGATGGCGTAAGTTTAGTATGTTAACAGGATTGAAAGGAGTACTATTATGATCTGCTTCCCCTATCTTCAGTTTGACTCTTGGCTCAGTACTTTGTGCACTGTTTACCTGGGAGAAACTCTAGGGGAACTGTAGGGATGCTGGCTTGATATTCCTTCCTTTGCTGCTCGAGCCGTTTCCTTCTTTCCAACTCCTCCTGCTGGGCTGCTTTTGTCACAGCCTCCAACTGGTCCTCCCTCAGCAGCTTTCTGAAGGCACAAACAGAAAATATGTTACACACGAACCCCCAAATAAATGTATCCATGCAGCTTTGATAGTTTAGTTTTACCAGCTGGAAATAAAAACTGGTTCAGTTACAAGATTCAGGAAGGTCCAAGAACACTACAGATGGAATTTCAATTCACTCTTGTAGCTGCAAAGCAAGCGTTATTGTTAGGAGGGGAGACTTGTGTGAAAGGGGCTAAAAAGTCATCATGATTCAGGAACTGTTTAGTTGAAGAGCAGGAGAAAACAACAATGAGTTGCTGGTAAATATGGGCCTGTACTGTAATGGCTCGAAGCAAGGTGTGTATGCATGTTGATATATAGGGCAGTGCCTTGCATACACACACACCTTCAAGTTGTAGTAACATGGAAATGAGCAGCAAAGTGCTCCGCTCTGAGACACAGCTGAGAGAAGGGTTAAAATTCCCTCCCCATAGTTCAAGTTCTCTAGAACAGGCATTGCCTGTCTAAGAGGATGAGAAACTGGTCCAGACAGCCTCACACTGCTGCTGGTTGGCAAATCATCTATGAGCCAGTCATTCAGAAAAAAAGACAGAGGGGAAACTTTAGCATAACAGATATGGCCCCGTCTACAATATTCCACCTTTGTACACTGAACACTTGCCATGGAGAAAAATCTCAAAATAAAATTGCTATGTTTGACGTTTGAATTATTACAGCTCAAAAAGGGGGGGTGTTGGTTTGGAGGAAGGAGCATCAGGCTAGCTCTACTCTTTGACGAGATACTGCATAAACGTTTTAATGGAATCTTTTATCAATCAGTATAAAAATAAATCAGTATCTCTTCTACATTTTTCTTTTAATATTCTTCTGAAGCCATGGAAGGATTTCCTTTTGATAACCCCAGAGATACGTGCAATCTTCCTCTTCAGGATCTCACCAGCGTGGTTTCATGTCTATTTTGGCATTTGTCTAGAACTCTTGAAGACATCATCATAAATCTGCGTTCATGGTTGATGGGCACCATTGCAACGTGTGTTGTTAACAACCTGACAATAACTATTCAAATCCCATACTCTCTCAAATCTTTTTTTTTTTTAAATTAAAAATTATTGTTCACCTTATGTTCCTCCTCATGTGAGAAGGCTTCTGAGCCCTCTTCTTTTTGGTGTCCTCAGAGGCCAGGCTCTTGTGCTGGTTCTGCAATAGTTTCTCTGCCTGTTCACTCTGAGATGAGGTAGTTGAAGTAGAGCGCTGCCATTCCCCATCTTCACCATGTTGAACGAGATCGCTGCCGAACACTGCGTCATGGGACTGGTCTGAAATGACAAAGTTAGAATAAGTTGTACAAAATCAACGATTTGTCCTTCTCTTTCTTTCTTTTTTTACAAAGGCACTAAGTTTTATATAAAAACACAAAGACCAATTGACTTCCTGTTCAGTTGACTACATACTCCAAACTGATTTACATATTCGAGAACAGGGGTAGGCAACTTTTCTGGGCCCATCACTCCATTTGACATTTTGAAAAAGTTTCCTGGAACCAAAGCAAATTGCCATGAAGGGTAAAAGGCTAGGAAAACCCAACTTTGCTGAATTCTCGCTTTTGTTGCCTCCCACACTGGATTCTCGTATTTCTTGTCTCCCAGTCATTTTCGTGGCAGGGAACTTTTCAAGTCAATGGACAGATATTGCTCTACTTAATAAAGGTGGGGAAACTGGTCCGCTGCCAAAAAAAAAAAAAAAGGCTGGAGGGGAGGGGAAGCCTACCCACAGCCAAGGACCCTTTTGCCATTGTTGAGAGCGGGGGAGGGGGTCAGGCTTCCTCCTCAAGCCATTTTTCAGCAGGGCTCCTTTTCCCACCTCTATTGAATGGACGGATCTCTCTCTCTCTCCATTGACGTGAATAGAGATAGGGGAAAGTGTGCTATTTGGGACACATGGGTTCTTGCAAGCCAACTGGAGATTTTGGCAGGCACCACTGCAGCTGCAGGCACCATCTTGCCAACCCCTGTTCTAAGAACCAAAGTTACCAAACATCTTTTGTAGACTCCCTCACACACATAACCACAAAAGTTCTGGTAACTTGTCAAACAACGCAGAGAAACATACTTGTGAGTGTAACAGCCTGTTCTTTGACACAACAAAGAGGACCACTTATACCAAATAATTCCTGTGTTGAAAGTTTTTCTCCAAATGCACAAACTGCAGCACAGGAATCCTTTGTGGCAGAAAAGAAACAAGGCACACCAGTGTGGACACAGCCTCTTACACATAGATTTCTTACCTAGTCCATTTTCTTTCAGTGATATGCTATACAGGGGTGCATGGGGAAAGCGCTCACTCCAATTAATGAGTTGTACTCAGTGTTAGTGTAACTTAAGTCCCATTCATTTCAATGGTACCACCCAATATAATTAGCAAAGCCGTGCTGTTTCAACTTAGGCCTTCTTTATTCCTACTCAAACAGCAGCATTACAGCACAGGGATAGCTTCCATACTGTCAAATGCCACTCTAGCAATATGTATAAATAAGAACCACATGGGTGGATGACACGGTTACTTACCATGCCACTGTTACCTCCTAAATGACCACAACATCCTGCCTGCCCAGTTCTTTTTCTTTCTTTTTTTAAACAATTGCACTACTGGTATGGCATGGGATTATACTATGTGGAAGCAGCTCCTGCTTCACAAATGTTACATTTATTTGTGCAAGTCCAGATGTAGAAGAAGAACAAAGCAAAGTCATTTGGTATCTGTCAAAATGTCACTGTATGCCAAAAAAAACCACACCCCACCTTTCATAACCCAATGATCTGACTGCTTTGGACTGAGACCCAATTTACAGACTTAAACCACCCTCTATGTTACGGCAAAGCATTTTTTAAAACAACAAACGAAGTGCAAATAGATAGTTGCTCTATTATTATACATTCCCATAAGCAACAAGTGCAGCTGAACCAAAGCTGACCCCTCTCTTTCTTTCGCCTTTTCACTAGAAGCACAAGCTGGGTCACACTGTGAGCTTGATACATTTTCTAGTCCAGACAGGGCCTTTAGGGAAGCATGTGGAAAGAAAGATGTCACAACAAACAAGCCCACAGAGTAACTATTACACTCATTTACTGGGGGGGAAATCTAGCTTCTTGAATTTTCTCAGACTACAACTCTGCCATCCATGTTAAGTCATGTTTCTCCAGCACATCAAGTTAACCAAGGTTTGGTAATATTAGACGCAGCAATTTTACACCCATGACTTTTCCCCTTCATTCACAATTATATAACTAGATCAAAAGATTGGATAAAATAGGGCAATAGGAAGCAGCAATAGCAGGACACGTGATCACATTCTGCAGAATGAGTCATTAAACCTTTCCCAGAGTCAAAAACAAAGCCATAGTTCATGCAGAACACTGAATGGCTGAAAAATCATATGCTAGTGATAATACAGCCGAAGCTAACACATTTCCTTAAATACAACTTCCTGTTGCTTTTACGCATCTTTTCAGCAAAAGAAATAAGCAAAGCACTCACTGAGACTAAACAGAATATTGGACCTAGTTGTTCTGATCAACTTTCCTCCACTGTGTCAAAAAATAAGACAGGCAGTAACTACTCTTAATCCACCGACTTCCCACATACACACCTCATTTCTTCTGCACAATCCTCTAAGTGGCTCTCCCAACCAATTTTCATCCTGGTATGAGATGGGGGAGATCTTCTGTGGCTTCAACCTAACCAAGGAGCAGCCACTTAACTAATTCACACCCCCAAATCCATTCCTGCTTAGGTCTCCCCACATCCTTGGATATGGAACCAAATATGCATCACTGGGAAAAGGAGAGAAGCAAGAGCAGAGGTGACTGTGGCATGTGTGACGATACTAGTTTTTATTATTAGTTGTATTGTCCTCCATGCTGGTTGGCTTTTCCTCTCCATGTTTGTTTGTTATTGTGATTTTAGAATGTAAGCCATATGGCAGGGTGTTTTGTATTCTGTTTTATTTTGTTCTGTACAACACCATGAACACTGATGGTGCTAAATAAATAAATAAATAAAGTGTTAAGACTGCCTTTCCTAACCTGGTGCCCTCCAGATGTTCTGGACTACAGCTCCCATCAGCACCAGACTTCATGATTAATGGTCAGCGATTATGAGTGTTGTGGTTCAAAATGTCAGCTTGGGGAAGCCTGGGTTAAAATAACCAAGAGTGAAATTCTAGGGGAAGGGGAATCCTATCCAAAAGTAGGAATTACTGCAAGGGGCTACATAATTATCAATCAATTTATTGTGGCCTGCCTTGAGATGTAAGGTTTTAGTTGTATGCGCATGAATGTTTTATTATTTTATAACATTTTATCTATTCTTTTTTATATGACACACTTTTATACTCTGTGTATAACTTTTGTTTATGTAATTGGCTAAAACCTGTATTGGGTTGACTTCAATAAATTGATTGATACATAATTATCATCACCAATAGTGCAAAGTATTATATACTTTGTATTATATTGACAGATGTCAGGCAAGGAGATTGTCCATATTGCATTCTCCTGCACATTCAAGAAACTATGTATGTTATGGTGGCAGGAGGGGAAGAGGCAGAGAAAAATTGAGCTCCCTCGAGCGACTGCTCACCTCACTGTTTGAGAACTTCAGGTTTAAAAGAAGCTGCAAATGATAATTCTCCGGTGTCTATGCAAGGAGGTATTCTAGTTGCTATAGGAATATAATTTACTCTAAGAAAGGAAGAAAAATTGCTCTACATGATGTGAAGGTGGGACTACTAGAGAAGGAAATGCATTTCTTACAGTGTCATCTAAAAATATGGACACACACAACAATCTTTCTTAGAGAGGTTATGTGTAAGACAAAAGGGAAAAGCGTAATAAAAAGACCTGGAATTTCCCCAATGTTTTAAGTCCTTACTTTCCAAAAACAAGAAGAAAAAAACTGCCACCAAAAGATGTGGAAAGAAGAAAAGACAAAAACAAATAAAAACAAAAAACCCGCATGACTCTTCTAGGTTCTGACTGCCCAAACAAACAAAAAATACATTTAACTCCCACTAAGGATGGGAAAGGAGACAGTTTCTCTGCCAGGTCTTTGAAAAACCTCTGCAGCTTTTATCAGGCCAGCTAATTAAAGTCTCGCCCTTCAGGCAGCTCAGCAGCATTAGGTCCCTCCCACCCTGGCAAGGCCTAACAAAGAACTAATTATGTAATGATTACATAAGATGACACACCTACCTATTCCAAACATGCTTACAGAGCTACTCTTTCAGAGTACCCTAGAAGCTAACAAGACCAAATGTATTCCTCCTCTGCTCACGGAACAGAGCGCTATCCTTAACAACTTCTGCTACAGGAAGGAGTATCAGGATCTATACAACAAGTAAGCTGCTTTTGCCTACATTCGTCATCTCACTGACACCTAATTTTCTTTTCAGCAGTTGTTTCAGAATTTTCACTTCCACTCTATTGTCAGATTTGCACTGGTTTCCAAAGCTGTTCATAATGCTAAAGCAAGACATTTAGGGTCAAAGCTATTTTTATGTCTCATATTTCTATACACAAGAGCAGCTGTGAATGATTCTCTCAAGAGTCAGCCAAGGCACAGTGATGTAAAACTTTGACTTATAAAGGTGTCAAACAATTCCTACTCACAGTGGAACCCATAGAATATATTGTTCCATTGTGATACTAGAGCACACAGGTTAACTAAAGATTAAGTCACTTCATTTGCTCTACCTCAACTTGCTCCTCTATTGTGACATCCCGAAAATCTCAGCTAATAAAAGCATAGCAACCTCATTCTACTCCAGCTACAAATGTGTCCCTCCCATGTGTAAAATCAAACACAGCACAACATAACACTTTTCAAATCAAGTCTTAACCATAAATAAGGCAACACACCAGGTACAGTTCCTATATGGTATACACACCCTTAGTGAAACAAAAAAAATGGAATGCTACACAAGAGCTATTTGAGGGAGCACAAGCTAATTTCTAGTCTTTCTGCATTACATAAACTGCAAGAGCTGGTATCCAGCTATAAATCTCAGTTGTACCACATCTGTAAAGAGCAAAATAAAAACCCTTAGTTGCTGAAATCACACTTATAATCTAACAACTCAGTCTGTGTTTCTTGGTTTCACTGGGCTTCCAAGGCATTGCATCACACTTTTCTGTAGGACAGTGCACACTTAAAATCTGGTTTTCACAACACAACAACCCACCATAGTTTGCATATCCAGCCTCCACATGGAGTTTGTTGTGTGGTGCAAACCCAGCCAGCATGGGTTATGCAATCATTGCATAACCCTAGAACAGACCATGGGTTATATGAGGGTTGTGTTATATGACATGACAACCCCCAAGTAGGAGTTGGATATACAAAATGGTGCCCGTGGACACCACGGCTCATGCTGAATTAAACACTTCATGACAAGCTGTGTTGTGAAAACCAAGTCATGCACTGCAAATAAAGCACAAAAGGGCTCCTGCAGGGGCTGCGAGGGTGTTGGAAAGAGGTAATGGAGTGGACTTATTTTCTCCTATAGAAAATGATGGCTTCAACCCACTCCTATGTAAGTAAGTAAAAGAATAGCAATTGGCAACACTATTGAAATGGGGAATCATTGGTTTCTAAAGGTTTTGTAGGGTCACCGATTGCAGCCCCTTTACTTCCTCTCACTGTACTTAAAAGAAGTTGTACTCTTTTATCCAGAAAAAATTAAAATGGAAATGCAGCCTGTCATATGGATAGGCACTTTGTTGGTCTACTGGTAAACAACATTTTATCTGGCCTGTGACACTAGTACATAGGTGTGTGACTATGCCAGACATCAACAGTGCCAAACCTTTATTCTATTTTGTGAGTAAATCTAAAGATGGAGAAAGGCAAAGGATCAAATTCAACTGCAGCTCTTTCAAATGTTTCCTTTCCCCATGTTTCTTGAATGCCTAACTGATATATAGATTTATCTATATAGAAATATCACTAACTTTATTACAGCAAAGTACGGCCCACAGGAAAATTGGTCGTGTGCTAGGCACCAGATTGTGGGGCCTCTGTGACCCACAATTGCAAGGGCATTAATCCCTAAATTCAATTGCCAGTATTTCTTGGCTAACTTGTTTTAGAGATATTCTTTAGTACTGTCTTGAACCTTATATGGACAAGGAGGAGTGTATGGAGCAATGAGGAGAGAGGGTAAACACACACCCAAAAAGGGGGCGGGGAGAGCAGGATGGCAAAGGGACAGGGGAAGCAGCACAAGCACACACCAAAAATCTGGAACATCTAAAGGCCAACTTCAGTGACAGGCCATTTATCTTCTCACTCCAAAATTATGCAAGCAAACCAAGGCCTCAGATACTCAAGAGCTTTTTTGGCCTCACTGCTGCACATAGTAAAGAGGACTGAATTACATAAACATTAAAGAGCACTTATATAACCTTTTATTATTGTGTATCCCAGTATCAACACCCACAAACCAAAAGAAGAAACCAGGTAGCTGATTATATGAAGTATAACCATATACACACAGCACAGATCTAGACAACAGAAGACAACATTATCTTGATAGTTTTCATCTAACACTGCATCTTTTCCGTTCAGCACTAGGAAGCACATTTCACTGTCTAATTTTTATTCTCAGCTATGGCGCAAACATACTGTGATATAAAAGGTACAACAGGTATAATTGCTTGTCTGTAAAGTGATCTGAAAGCCTCATGTAGAAAGAGAAGGAAAGATAGAAACGACTCTGTTCTGTTATGCTACTAAAAATTAGAACACTATTTTATTACATCTATATCACGTCTTCTTTCCATCAGGGAACTCAAGGTGGTGTACATAATCCACCTCCTTTTAATTTTATCCTCACAACAACAACTCTGCAAGGTAGGTTAGGCTGAGAATCAGTGACTGGCCCAAAGTCATCCACTGAGATTCCATGGCCGAGTGGGGAACCCCGACTCCCAGTCCAACACTCTTAACCCTAACTATGACCTTTCCATCTACTATTTGAAATGTAAACTCAGTCCCCCAAAATACCCTCTCACACACACATGTCTTAACACAGTAATTAGGCCATCAGATAAATATTAGAAGCCTGGAAATTTACATTTTTAATTTTGTAGGAATTCATTTGCAAACTGACATTTCTGCTTTCAGTCATCTCACTCTTCCATCAGCAGAAACAGGGTCACAGTGACCCACAGTGTTTTTCAGCTTTCTCTGCTTGAGTGATTCAGCAAGCTACTGCTTTTATGAAGTACACAGGAAGAATAAAAAAAACTACATTTCTGGCTAACTCATATTAACCAGTTTTCCAGTTACCCAGGTAGTTTTCCAACAAAATGCCAGAATGCAATAAGAACATCTACTTTGTTGAAGTCACAAGCATTAATATTGCAGCCTATTGCCCTTTACAAATAGACATTTTTTTCTACATACTTAAATGTTGGGCACCTAAACTAAAAATGTTCTGGCTCCTATAGCCACACACAAACCTTATTTTTGTACATGCCTCCTTTGCTGTGTCAGTGTAGATACTATCATGATTTTTCAGGGTCTGGGGAAAGGAAACTAAATTGAGATGGGGCAAGTATTTGCATTATGCAATGATTACATAAGCATTCATTTACTGTTGGCAGTTGTTCTGAGACATATTAGCTTAGTGAAAGATAAAGAGGCCTATTACTGTTACGCATTTCCAAAGCCACCAAGATAGCAAAAAACCAAAAAACTACTCTCTGTTGCATACTCTACCAAAGAACTCTGTAACCAAGGAATCTTAACCACTGAAAGAGCTGCATGAAAGACAACTTATCATATGGAAGCCCCTCAGTTTTCATATTGTATGATGTGCCCCTTTTCATATTTTCATAATGAGCAAATAGGCTATTGTGGCTTTGGATTCAGTAAATCCAAACATTATTATATAGCCTTTGAACCAAGGTATTTGTAATAAGAATGATTATTATTATTTATTTATTTATTTATTTATATAGCACCATCAATGTACATGGACAATAGCCTAGCTTTGCAGTTAGTCATTTGCATAGCTTTCAAGACACGCCACTTAAGGGACACTGCAATATTGTCAACCAGTGTGTACATTACAGCCACTTGTGTGAAGCAGGTCAATATGCAGATTAGGAAATTTTAGCCAAGAAATAAGCTTTGTGATGGTAGGTAGAGAAAACTGCCTAATCTGCACAAGGGAGACAGTGCAAATGAATGAGTTGCCAAGTGGAGCGATTTCAAATAACTTGCATGTGGCAGCCATAACGTGTGTAAATGGCCTTTCAATACGTACATTTGATAGTAGAAACAATAGCCCATAAACATAAGAAAATAGACCGGTTATTATGGGTAGGTAAACTATTTGTAGTTATCTACAGGACTGCATCAGTCATGCAAAGCTATTACCATTTTATATTCCTGTTACAGCTTGGAAAATAAAGGCTGGCTTTAAAATCACAGAGCCAGTATAAGTCATGAAAAGACATGAGCTCACTTCCCCCCCATCCCGCTCTGCTTTATATTTAGAATTACAAATTAAGCTTGTTTTCTTTGTATATTATTTCCCAGTAATTGGGGGGTGGGGGAGAAGAGAAATTCTTTTCAACTTAATTGCCATTTTCTACTTCAATGTCAGTGAGAATCTCTCTGAGAAATTATGTAAGCTAACACTTTGGAGGAAGTTAATAAACACACTTAGGCTTCCTAATCCATATACTAATGGCAGAAAAACAAATGCACTCCACTCTTCAAACATTACTAAATATTTTCCTAGATTAAGATTTTCTCTGTGTAAAAAGACCACATAGTATCTGAAGCAGCCCACATTTAAAGTTATTAATGAGCTTTTCTTATACAGTGTGCAATTTCACAATAATCCAGCAAAGTATCATCTAAAGTGGCAATTCACAATTTCACCACATGGTGAAACAACAAAAGTTTAGAATCTAATTTGCAGGTCCAAAAACAAGTTACAAAATACACTGTTCACGATTGCCACAGCATAGTAGGTAACCCATTTTAAAAAAGGAAAATAATAGCACAGGATACTGTATTATCTGAGGTACCTAACATTTTGATTATATTTAATAAAAGCTATACAGTGAACCTGACTGATCAATAATGGCCATTAAAATCAAGAGATGAGGAAAGATGTACTTGAAGCATTGAGCATGGCAAGGGATAGACTTTTTAATCTGACTTCAGCTCTACCACTGACTTATATGACATTCTGCAAATTACCCGGTCTATCTGTACAGCAGGTCCCATGTGATAAAATGAAGACAATTAATGCTCTGTAAAGTACAGTCATATAAGATATTAGAAGATCCCCCTAAAGAAAATAGCTATAAAAGCAATACTGTTTATAACACAGTCTAAATGCATGGACATATTTGACAGCATGGTCTGTTAGATAGTCAAGTTACATAAAAATGAAAATGCAGTAATTTCTCTTGCAGTTTTCTGTATTATCACTACACCTATGAATGGCTCTAGTTTTATGATTTGGGGCAATCTAATTAATTAAATGGGTCATTCCCAGAAATTGTGGGCCTTTTCCATTAATAAATTTTGTAGTTTACCAGAACCTGATACTAAATGCACAATCCCTTTTCACTGACCGTTTTAAATTGACCCATAAACTAGTTAAACTGGCCTGCTTCCATTAAAGCTATTTTAGTCATATTGACTTCAAGAGGGCTAAATCAGCTAAAACGCATGTCTTTCAATATAACTTTCGCAGTCAGGCTAACCAAACTAAATTGCGCAGACAACTTAAATATATCCAGAGTTCACCATATCATTTAACTCTGCTGATGGGATCTTCCCACTGGAGGAATTCTCAGCATGCCAGGGATGAACAAAAAGCTGTTTGTCAACATTGGTGTGTGTAGACCTGATTATCAAATATTTAAAGGGAAATGTCTCAACTAGTATACCCTAATGATACATTGATGTGCGTACATACACATCATGTACCCCATTGCAGGAAACATAGGACCAGTGAGAACAACCAGAACTACATCCGGTAAAAAACAAGGAGTATATCAGAAAAGGGGGAAACTTGTTAAGTAACAAATGCAAAATATATCACATCTTTGCTCAATAAGTGCAAAAGGGGCTACAGAACTGCTATAAAATATCATTTGCTATTTTACTAGAATCTGCAGATTTAAAAAGCTCAAAACCCTATATTCAAGATTATGCAGTCAAAACCCCATGCAAATTAAGCACAACTTTCACCAAATTATTGACAGCTGAATAAATTATGAGCCACAAATGTTTATGTCACAAAATATTCTGTTCCAAACAAACCACATTTCACAGTGGGAATATCAACAGGCACTCTCAAAAATCACCTATCACATCTCGGATTCCTATTACAATGAATCGCTTGTCAGGGCAACAGAAGAGGGGCAGATGAAAAGGAAGATAGACACCCATGCACAAGCCCCACATCTTACCTGGAAATTGCTGTGACTCATCCAAGAGGAGCATTTTTTCCCAGTGGTACACAGCTGATGACAACACAGGTTTCTTTAAAAGTTGGTTCAGTAACTTCAGCGGAAGACAGTATAGGAAGCTGTCAGCTAGTATAAGCTATTCTAGTCCCAGACCAAACATCTGAAATTACTCCAACTCATTTACCACCTCTTGTTGGAGTACCATAATCACAAAATATAATATTCCTCTTGTTAAAGTAGTCCAAAGTGTTGTGTGGGTGGGTGGGTGGAAATACTAAATACTAAATTAATTCACTGCATTCAGAAAGTCTAATACACAGCACTTAGCACTATATCCTACAAACCTGCCTTGAGCACCTCCAATGAATATATATCCTGTAACTTGGCTGTGGCTGAAAAGGGTCACTTACATAACTACTTAAATATGCCCTTTTTTTTCTTTTCCTTATATAGCAGTGGCACTTATCTTCCTTCCCTGCTCAGGTAGTCAATGCCATTAGTTTAAAAAAGCCAGCAATAACTCAGGATCAGACACAAGCTATTCTGTACTGTTGACTAAAACTGGCATATATTCTAAATTAGAAGAAGTATCAAACACCACTCCTGAGAAAGAGTACAGTTCATTAAACAAAATGAAACTGTGTTTATATCTGGGAGGTCTCTTCTCTCCAGTTGGCTGTTGCAACAAAGTTGCATGCATTTTCATCTGATATCATTTAAGCAGCCCGCGATCCATTTGAACTAGTGGCAGAGAGCAGGAATAAAACAAAATCCTTACATAACTATTCAAACTCAACTGGGGCCCCATACAAGGGGAATTCCAACAGGCAACAGAAACAAACAGCAAAAACTCCAGAAACTCACAGGGGTGGAGCGAGGAGGAGATAACTTAGCACAGAAGCATGTTCCATGCTATTCAAAATAGTACCTTGGCAGCTTTAATTGTGTTAATAGCACACACAAGGTTTTTGGCAAACCCACTATAGTTCTGTGTGTGAATGAAACCTACAACTTTTACAGTCACATCAGAACTTAATAATTCACACTGTGGCAGGCAACACTAATCTGCTGGCTTTACTATGATCCAAGAACCGTGAGGAGTTGAAATTTTATTGGATACAGTCACTGGGGCTGTTTGCATGACATCATAGCCCGCTATGGGTTATTTAACCCATGGTGAGGTTGAGGCACCTGCAAACACCAACTGGGATATGCAACTCCTGCTTGTTGTCATGTCATGCAATGGACCAGTCTGCATGATCAAACAGCTCTTATTAAGCCACGGTGGGCTGCAGTGTTTACCGGCATGTGTGGGCAGCCATTTTGAATATTCACCGCCTAGTCACAGCTTTTGTTGTGTAGCATGAACCCTGAGCGGCATGATTTGTGCGAGGCTTAGCCAATCTTCGCATGACTCATGGCCTGTTCTAGGAACATTCAAAAGGGTCACACACATGTGCAGCAACTCACCATGGCTTAAATAAGCCATGGTAGGCTATATTATTGAGATTACTATCAGACAGAAGTAGTCTCTCCACCCACTGCAGCACTGAATTCAGCAGTGGCAACCCATCCCAAAATGGCACTTGTTGTGCTACAGAGCACTAAATGAGTCAAATTTAGCATGTCCTGAAGCTAAATCTAACCCTTTCAGTGTTACAGAGATTTTGGTGCTGAATTTTAATAGCAAACCCTGTTTCTTTTCAGAATACCCTGTGGACTGCAGTCCCCCTGGTTCTCCTGAAGTTGCCCACCCCTGTTTTAGTAACTTAAGCAGTTATTCAATATGTTTTAGAATATTCCCATATAAACTCTATTCTAACCTTATTGCAGAAAACAACACACCTGTGGATGCTAAGTGCAGTGATATCTCTGCTACCCAAACCTGTTTTAATGACTGTGTAATACAATGCACAGTAACCACTTTTGACATGATGCTAAGTAAGATCTGTTGTTTTCAGAATACCTAAAGGAGGGATACATTTTCTCTTTGCAATCAGTGAGCAGAAGGGGTACTGAAAATGGCATTTTCCATCTTCACTAGCAACTAAAAGCAGAAAACACGAAACTAACTAAAAGTGGCAGTAAAGTATAACAAAACCATCACAGAATGATTTTTGACATTATCTATTAGCTCACCATCTACTTTGAAATCAACATATTGCTTGAAACAACTAATCAGTACTGGGGGGGAAATTCCTGAGACTTCTGTGGTCCAACGGTTTTGTGGAAAATTTCTATTTCTAGCCTATTATTATTATTATTAACATTTATATACCGCCCCATAGCTGAAGCTCTCTGGGCGGTTTACAAAAGTTGAAAACAGTGAACATTAAAAAGAAATATACAAAATTTAAAAGCATAAAAAGCATAAAATACAAACAAAAACAGACAATATCCATTTAAAAACAACTATTCTGGGGTCAGTTAAAAAAACCCTCAGCATATGCTGTTAAATGCCTGGGAGAAGAGAAAAGTTTTATAAACTTATAAACAAGACAGCTTGATTTTTGACAATTAAATGTGGAGTCCAATCAAAAATAACTGTCTTATGTGTCTGCTGAGTTGGGATATAGTTGTCATCCCTCACTCTTTGCAGGTCATGGCCCCCTCACCAATGCTGTCCCATGATTATCTAGTTTTTTCCCTATTCTACACAAGATTTGTTTGCCCCTCATATTTTCTTGGCCAGGTCTATCTGTTCTCCCAATAGCGCTCTCCATTTATGCTTGATCCCTCACTGTTACTTACCAAATATGATTATGTTCCTTCCTACCATCATCTGCCATGCTATCCAGTTACCAATAGCTGTACTCCATAAACCAAACCATCCTTTTCTCACCACAAGTGTTCTGAACTAACTGGGCTGTTCCTTCTTTTCTCCACTACTTTTTCTCCAGTTCCTCCACTTATAACAGCAGTTTCTTGCACATGCAGCTTCTTTTCAACAAGTTCTCCAACTGAAAGTCAGCAAGGACTCAAACTTTAAATTGTATCAATGGGACTAAAACCTCTGAACATTAGCTGGATCACACTTTTGGGGACAACCAAATATCGATGTGTCCAGAAGAAATATAAGGAAGTTTATTGACTTCAGTATATTTTAGATCAAACCCAATAAACACATAGACTGTAATGTGTTTGCTTGTAATGATAGCCCATGGGTTAAACAACCCATGGGCTGTGGGGACAAGCAAGAGGGAAAATGCATGCTGCCTCCTGTGCACCTGCCACTTCTGCTTTTACTCAACAACCTACAATCACCTCATTTGTAGGTTGATGAGCATGTCATGCAAACCTAGGGGCTAAACAACTCAGTAGTTATCCTAGTTTACTGTAAGATTACCTGGGCTGTTTAGTCCCTTAACTATCCAGTGCTTTGGGTTTGCATGTCACACTTAACCTACAAACAGGCTGATTGTAGGTTGTTAATTAAAAGCAGAAGTGGCAGGTGCATCAGAGGCAGCGTACCCACACTCTCCTGCACATGCATAACAGCTGCTTAACCCATAGGATGTCATTACATGTGAATTGGCTCATTGGGTTGTAACCAATATTGTCCTTCTGTTTACGTAACGTTCACTGATCCAGCAGAACCTTCCATGAACAGAAGGACACCATTGGATACAACCCATCCTATCTGGTCTGATGATTTTCCTCAGCTACATTCGTTTACATTTCATTTCCCAAGTTGAATCCTTCAGTCTGCAGCTCTCCTAGATGCTTGAAGGCAGTATCCATGAGCAACCCAAGAATAATAAATTGAGGAGTACATAATAGGTTTAGTGGGAGGAAGGCTACATTGAGTCAACAAGATTTATTGATTCCTTTCTTTAAGCCAGAGAGCACTTACTACAATTGGTAACTATATATCGTTTTAGATTACAACCTTCAGCATTAAAATGAAGGTTTCAGGTAATACGGGAGAAAAAGTTGTCTTAAAAGTATGATTAAAAACCACATCTGCCTCTTGGTTTTATTATAAAATCTACCCAAAACAAATGTATGAAATATGCACATTGTAGCTCTTATTTCACCTGAAACTTTTTACTAAAACCGGAACACCATTACATTCTGGTATTCCTTCTCCAGCCTTGAGTATTCCTTATTTATGCAAAATATTTATACCCCACCTTTCAAAGATGTTCAAGGTGGCAAACAAAGAAAAAGAAATGCGATACCTAGATTGAGGTACATTAAACACATAAAACAACAGAGCAGCAAAAGCAAAAAAAATGTTAAAAACAGCAGTAAAAATCTATCAACTGAAGGTCACTAAAATCACTAATGACTAAAGGCCTTCCTAAAAAGTAAGGTGTTCACACTTTCCTGTTTTGTGTAATTAGAAACAGTGGTTGTGAGGGAGGAACACAGTGCATTTCTTTATTCATCTTAAATTCATTCAGGCTTCTACATTCTGTATGTATATTACAATCTATATCAGCCTTCCCCAATCTGGTTCCCTCCACAAGGTGTTGGATTGCATCTTCCATCATCCCCAGCTAGCATGAGCACATCTGGAGGGCATCAGATTGGGGGAAAGCTGTTCAAGGACAATAATCAGCAAAAGGAGTGAGGAGACTTATCAGTGGTCCAGAATAACAAAGCATTTTTTACTTTAAAATCCATTATACAGGGCAACTAAAATGGAAATGCAAACAGTTGGTTGGTCACACCATTCTAGCAGTGCAGTAAGCAGAACCCAGCAGATATGAGGCAAAGAGATCTTTGGCATCATTACCTCCTTTTTAAAATGTAAGTGCAAGTCATTTCTCCAGGTTATATAATGTTTTCTGACTCTGCCAAAAGTTGTGCCACTTTCTCAGAAAGGAAAATGCATGCCAGGCAGCATAAGAAGACGAGTGAGAAGAAGCAACACTACGATCGTGATTTGATTGTGATTTGTAAGACCATCATCCTCAATGAAAATCTAGATTAAAGCCTTGCAGACCTTTAAAAGAAACCTGGCCCAAAACATTGTAAGTCTGTGAGAACCTAAGAGGGCAGAGGGGGAGATTCTTGTCCTCTCTTCCCACAAGCCACAAGCTCTTAGGTAACAACAGGTAACACAGTTCATGCAGCTGGTTAAAATTCTAGAATTAGTAAGGAAAGCTCCTCCTTTAGCTCAAATTATACTCCTTATATTCCTGCAAGTTTAACTAAGGTCTCCAATGCCTTCTTCCCACATATTCCTACTATAATAAAATCTAGATAGAGAGGAAAGCAAGTCCACAAGCTCATCCATGCTAGACAGAATTAAAAAAACAAACACACCCCAAGTACAAACTGTTCTTCTCAAAATACAGAGAAAGGCTTTTAAAAAATGTCATCACTATGCTGGTACAGAACAGCCAGTCCAAAAGAGCCAGGAGCCTACAGTGGAATTTACTGTCACTCACATATAACTACTATGCTCATGTACTTCTTGTTTCTCTCTCAATCGCTTTTTTCTTGTGATAATTTAACACAACTGCACAGTTTAAATGCTAGAAATGTTTTATTTTATTTCACAAGATACATAATTAATCCATACCTAAAGCACATACATGTACCATCCTTACTATGATACAGACTGGATGCATTCACATTAACAAAGGCAAGTTTTAGAAGTCTACCAGAGTATAGATAAATCTTCATTCTGTTCTAATATCTATCTATCTATCTATCTATCTATCTATCTATCTATCTATCTATCAATCATTTTAAAATAATAGATTGCAAGGTTACATTTTTATGCTGTTGCTTTCTCTGGTTTCCATTTAAGCACTAAAAACATGTAAACTACTCACATTTCTTAATGCAATGACTTAGTACAGGATGTAAGCAGCCACAAAGTCTGGCATGAATCATAGGATAGAGTTGGAAGGAACCTTGGAGGTCATCTTCTATTGCAAGAATGGGGAACTTCTTTTTGGCCTGGGGGGCAAACTGGCTCCAGGCAACCCCCTGCTTAATGCAGAAATCTTTCAACTACAACATCCCTGACAGATAGCTGTCCAGCCTTTGCTTAAATACCTCCAGCAAAGAAACCACCACTTCCTGGGGCAATCTTTTCCACTGTCAAACAGCTCTTACAATTAGCAGTTTCCTCCTAACACTTAGCTGAAATCACCCATTGCTTTGAGACTAGCCCCTGGAGCAACAGGAAAAAAGTCTGCTCCATCTACTACATGACAGACCTTCAGATATCTGAAGAGTGCTATCATCTTTTAATCTTCTCCTCCAAGCTAAACATATCCAGCTCTTTCAACCATTCCTTGGAGAACTATATTTCCAGATTCCTCACCATCTTGATCTCCCTCCTCTGGATATACTCCAGGTGTCTATACATTCCTTAAATATTCTTTTATAACATTATCCAAAGAGTAATTCCTGATACCCATCAGGAAAGTAGGGATAATTCCCAAGGGTGCAGGGAACAGCATGGAAAAGAATGTGTAACTCTGCCCACTCCTGTTCGAAAATGGACGAATCATTTTGATCATATAAGAGACTGAAGTAGAAGAGGTTAAACTACTACTGACGGTTTATGAATATCAGGCCTTATTAAAAGAGGACAGAAAAAGGTATGACAGTCACTGCATACTGCTAAAGAGTCTTGTCATTAATATACCAGGAACGGCTGCATTTCCATCCCACTTCATTCCCTATTTGTTTCTGGGCCCAAATGAAATTGCTTGTTTTGAACATTAAGTACTGAATGGTTCAGGACCAGTGTATCCAAGGGACCACGGCCTCCCATATGAGCCTGTCTACACGTTAACATTAGCTACAGAAGCCCTTTTCAAACACACGTTTGATGGAAACAAGGGAGAAGAGCTTTTCTGTTGCCACACAGTCCTTGGAATTTCCTCCCCAAGGAGAGATGCCTTATCCCCTCCTGACTGCCGTTCCGCTGTGATGTTAACACCCATCTGTTTAGAAAAGCCTGAGTTTACCACCTGGCCTACATTGTTCTCAGGTGAGTAGGGGGGAGCTTTTAATGGTTTTTTGAAAATTATATTTTATTGCTGCTGTCTTAACTGGTTTTACATGTTGGTCTGCTACTCTGGTAATTTCAGCTTCTTATTTTATTGTACTTTGTTTACTTAGGGTGCAATTTATATAGCACCATGTACATTAATGGTGCTATATAAATAAATAAATAATAATAATAATAATAATAATAATAATAATAATAATAATAATAATCCTAAGCATGTTGACAGAAAAAAGTCCTACAGCTTCCAACATGGCTGGCTGGGGAATGCTGGGAATTGTAGGACTATTTTCTGTCTAAACATACACAGACTTGCACCTTTAATCCATTTCTTAGCTGCCTTTCAAAATTAGTGTCTTCCCAAAGTGGCTTAAAATATAGAACATACAATTCCATATCAACAGAACAAGTTCATAAAATCATAAATCAATTTTAAACAAATTTAAGAACGAACCAGTTAAAACAAGACAAATCCAAACTTAACTAAAAAAGCACCATATCAAACATTTCCACCAAAAAATAAAAGAAAACGAATACATTTTACATTATTATTATTATTATTTTATTACTTACCCGCCTCTCCACTTGGATCGAGGCGGGGAACAACAGTGAATATAAAACACATTTTAAAACCTTCTAACAAACAACAACAGATGCTGATGTTTCTTGTTCATGAGCCACCCTGAAGTTTTAAAAGGAAAGTTGGGGTATACATATATTAAATAAATAAATAAATAAATAAATAAATAAACAGGGCCCTTTTCTACTTATCCAGGCAAATGTTCCTTGAATAAAATAATGATAATGAACAAATAACAACATCAATGTCATCATTTCTTCTTATTCTGGTCTGGTAATGCAACATTATAAGAAAAATAGAAACAGATTGTTCTGGCCCCTCTATCTTCAATGTGAACATGTAGTATCATAGAACCATAGAATAGTAGAGATGGAAGGGGCCTATAAGGCCATTGAGTCCAACCAGTCATAGCTTGGACACAGGATCGACTCCCAGACCACCTGAAGTTGCCTAGACTATGGTTAATCTAAAAGAAAAGCAATAATATCCAAACTTCTCCTTGCATCTGCACTGGGGGGGGGGGGGGGCGCATACAAGCCCAAGAGCATGGAAACATCACTGAAGCTCATTCTTATAACATTAAATTACTATTACATGTGAACGCAGTCTATATTATGACACAAGGTTAGATCCAGATTTAGTCATACTTGGAACAGACAATGGGTGTAAATATTTTTTAAAAATTGAAGCCTGTGGGGGGGAGGGACAGAAATGTTGGGGGAAATGGAAAAAAATAAATAATACTTTTTTTTACTGCTTTTTACTATGATGGTTATTTAACCCACCATGGGTTATTGTGTTGTGTGGAGGGCACCGTTGGTTATTTCCTCAGCCACCGTTGGTTATTTCCTCAGCCACTGAGTCGCAAGGCAAGAGCGGTCAAAGCGTTGGCTGCCGCTCTAGTCCAGCTGGCAGACAGATTTTCAGCAGCAATGGGATACCAGTGGGAAGACTGAGAGGGTGGGGGATGAGTGGGTCAACTCAGCATGGACTAATAGTGAACTCAACGCTGACCCTAATCCACACTATGGTTGATTATTACCATGTTGTGTGGGGAGTACCCCCTAGATAAACAACTGTCGAGTGGATTATTACCCCACCGTATTTGTCTGAATGCAGCCTTTGACTGGGTTCGGATGACACAATAACCAATGGTGGGTTAAATAGTCAACAGTTGGTAACTGTGTCATCTGTCAGGACTTTTTCACACCACGCTTGGTTATTCAGCCCAAACAACCAATGCAAATAACCAACACTGCACTGTGCAGAGTTGATGATATGAACAACCATTGGTTATCATTTTGTCGCACAAAGTTGGTTATTTTCAACGACTACAGAGTCCACTGGCAAGAGCAACCAAAGTGGGGGCTGCCACTCTAGTTCAGCTGGCAGAATTTGCAATGGCTGATGGGATACAAATGGGAGAACAGAGGGGGGAAGAGAGGGTGGGGGATGTGTCAATCAAAGACACCACAGACTTATAGTCAACTCGATGCTGGCCTTTATCCACACCACAGTTGATTATAATTATGTTGTATGGGGAGTACCCCCTTGATAATCAATTGTGGAGTTGCCTATTAACCCACCACTGATTATTGTGTAATCCAAACGCAGCGATTGTCTTGGTTCTACTTTGATATGGTTACATTTTTTTAAAAAAGGGCAGTAGCAACAAAACATGCTTCCTGCTTTCTTTCTCCAAAACATTGGGTTGGGTCAGATTTAATCATACTTAGAGTAGACCTATTGAAATCAATGTGATTGATTCTAGTGGGTCTACTCTAGAGATGTGAAGGCCTGGAAAAAACATTTGGACAAATTTATGGAGGCTATGACTATCAATAATAATTAGTCATAGTAGTTAAAATTAAACCAGAAGGCAGTATACTTCCAAATACTGGGTGCTGGGGACAACAAACGGGAAGATCATCACTTTCATTTCCTGACTTTGAGCTTTTCAGATGCATCTGGTGGGCAGTACTGGAAACAATGAATGTAGAACATTTGGTCCAACCCAGCATGATTCTTCTTGTGACTTTATGTTCTAATTCAGCTTTCTATATGTGAGCAACAGTTGCTGAAAGAAGCCTGAATAGTGGTTGTGAGTGGGGCTTCAGTGTTCTGCAAAGCTCCCTTCCCTGTGATTTCCAACCTGGATTAGATTACGCAAAACAGTCAAAGTTGCACAATTATAAAGGATAAGAGGAAATTATGCAAATTTAGCAGACCTGCATAATTTGAGTCACAGGAGACAGCTTTTCATGGCTTACAATTTTAATATTTATCACACAGAGTACACGTAGCCCTACTTTTAGTTCTTCTCATTCATTCAAGACTGCTGTCTGACGGACAAACCAAGAGCCTTACAGGAAAAGTGTAACTGGTGTGCTTGCAATAGACCAATCTCAGATAGTAGCAATCATTAGCACAGCATTCTTCTCAAGATATTATTGTAGAGCTAAATGGCTCTGCTGTGCCTACCAAATTTGGAAGGAATGGTGTTTTAGCTACAATGGGCCAAGCCACCATGTCAGGATTAGGTTGACCCATTACAATCTACTGACTAAACTGTTCAAAAACTGATATATATGTAAATTCCAGAGTGAACAAATCTGCCTCTAACATAAAATCAAAGGAATATATTCGCTAGATTTTAACAGTACACATAAACAGATATAAATAAAGCACTCATTGGCTCTCATACTCATTACTCACCATTCTCATCAAGTAAATCTTCCTCATCATCCCCATCATTGTCTTCCTCCATCGCTTCCTCCTCGTCTTCCTCCTCCTCCTCCTCTTCCATATCCTCCTGCTCCAAGTCCGGGTCCACATCCGGATCACTCCCTGAGATTGACTCGTCCGACATGATTCCCAATAGCACTCCTTGTGCATTACCTGCTCATGATCTGTGTTAAGGCAGCCCTGCAAGACAAAAAAAGGAGGGAATAAAATCAAGCAAAACTCTCAAGAGATACAGCCTTATTACCCGTTTGATGCAAGCTTTCCAGATCCCACAGTTGCTCACTAGGATTTCTTATGAGTACATCATTTCTTAGTGTAGTGACAACCACTTTGCTTACACTTTGATTAATCTTTGTAAACCACCTAAACTTTGTAAACCACTCCAGCCTTTGCTAGACCAGGCTATATCCCGGGGTGATACCCGGGATCGTCCCTGTGCGTCCAGATGACGCACAGGGGATCCCGGGCTCAGGCAGGGATCAACCCTCCCTGGCCCCGAGATATAGCCTTTGGGTCCGCTTTTTCCCACGGTCTCGGGTTGACTTCGAGATCGCAAGCATGTGGCCCGTTTTCGCAGCTTTTCCTGGTTCCGCACGATTACTTGCGTGGAGCTGGGAGCCACGCACGGGGCACAGCGCTCCGTAGGAGCGCTTCGCCCATCAGGGGCAGGGTGGGGGAGCGGGGAAAACCCTTTTTTTAAAAAAACAAAACAAAAACCACTTACATTTGCGCACAATCGTTCGTTCGCGTCATCCCCTTTAAAAGTTTTTTAAAATGGCGGGCACGACGGCTCTCTTTGTGAAGTTGCCTCGCCTTACATGTAAACGAGGGCGACATCCCACGATACTTGCATCGCGGGGTCTCCCCTCGTCCATCGCGGATTTACTGGTAGGTCTAGCAAAGGCCTCCGATAGCCTTTTCTATGGGGCGGTATAGAAATATTTAATGCAATATAATATTTAATGCAATAAATATTAATAAATAAAGCATTACAGGTGAATGAGGAATGCAATGTCTCCATCCAAATTTTCTAGTTTACAGCCAGGAACAAAATATAACCAGCCCCCAAGAGCAATCTGCACACCTGTGTATCTCCATGATGGACTCATTTACAAATTGACACAAAATCAATCTCTCCAGAACTAAATCAAGCCAATTATTTTGTATTGTATTTGAATGTCCGCTAGTTCATTTCCCCCCCATTGAATGCAGTATAAAAGCCAAGCTCCGTACATGCCTTTGCCGCTTTTTCTTTACATATTTGCCTCTCTCTCTTTTTGTCTCACTATCTCAAAAATTCATTCTTACTGTCTGTAATGTACCTCTCTCCCACACCACATTATAGTGAGTCTACAATGGATGAATAAAGACAACCATTTACTAGTGGCAGCTTATTGTAGACACAATGGCAGCCATGGAGGGAACTAGTTGTCTGTAGCATCCACACACATTAATCTTGAACGTGGGTAGATGATACAGATGATCAGCTCCCCATCTGTTATATGCACACCACTTGGTAACATCAACTGGGATTGTTTAGCTTGGAAAAAAGGAGACTAAGAGGAGACATGATAGAGGTGTACAAAATTATGCAAGGTATGGAGAATGTGGACAGGGAGACATTTTTCTACCTCTCTCAAAATACTAGAACCCGGGGTCATCCCATTAAACTGATTGGTGGGTGATCCAGGACAAATAAAAGGAAGTACTTCTTCACACAGTGCATAGTTAAATTATGGAACTCACTACCACAAGATGTAGTGCTGGACACCAATCTGGATGGCTTCAAAGGGGGGTTGGATAAATTCCTGGAGGCAAAGGCTATCAATGGCTACTAGCCCTGATGGTTGTGTGCTATCTCCAGTATTCCAGGCAATAAGCCTGTGTGCACCAGTTGCTGGGGAACACGTGTGGGAGGACGCTGTTGAACCATGAATAAGTGTGTTGTGTGAATCATTCCTAACCATGGTAGCTACATATCCACAGTTTAATCACACTCATTAACCAATTGCTCGCAAAAGGGTTAGTGGCCTAATTATCTGAAGGGTGATCTAATTGACATAGGACACAGACCAGACTTGTTGGATCTAGCCATTATCTATATCTCTATATCCTAAAATAATAATAATAATAATAATTTTATTTATTTATTTGTTACCCACCTCTCCCTCTGGATCGAGGTAGGGAACAACACAAAACACAATATAATACATAAAATGAGTTAAAAGAGCATATAAAACAAATACAATATTAAAATAACAATTACAGCTTCTTAAAATTCTTATGTTTAAAACCCCTATCTAGTACTCCACTGTAGTCTCTTAGTTCAGCCAGTTTTCAACTTTCTACACCTGAGGAAAGGAAATTCTCTTTCCTCACTGAGCAGTTCTTCCAAAGAAGCCTTGCACATCTGTCACAGAACTCCGGTGCATTGCACAGGACTCTGGGGTGCATTCCAGGGTGATCTTCTAATGGACAGAGGACACAGACCGGACTTGTTGGATCTAGCCATTATCTAATGCAAATTGAGAATGAGCTCTAGAATGCAACCAACACTCACCCATGGCAGCACACTGCAGGAAGGGATATCAATAATGGCAGGGAAGCTGTCTTTTGGGTAGTTTGTCTACCATTATCAATCTTCTTTACCAATCTTCTCATCAAATAACTCCAGGTTAAATTACCACCACCCACATCTGAAACAGAATTAACTTGCTTTAAACCAGGAAGACATTATGCTAGTGCTAGCAATGGGGTGAAAATACGCCTGGGCCTGCAACACATCCTAACGGATGCACCCGGTGGATTTCCGTGCCATTGCTGGCTGCAGGACAAAGCAGGCGCAAGTTGGGGCGGATCAGTGAGTGCTTGACTAGGCTGACTTCATGAAGTGCTTGGCGAATTCCTGAGGTGGAGACACCCCGTAAGTTTTTCATTCCCTAGCTAGTGTATTCTGTTAACTACACAGTCGATGGCCAGATTAAGCGTACTCTTGTTTCCCTAACACCCCTCCCCAAATCTGCTGCAAACAAGACGTCACTACCACCTTGAGCACCACTGTTTTCTCCAATCTGTGTGCAAGCATTCTCCCCATCGAGAGCTGCAGTGTACAATTCAATAGTAGGAAGTATTCAAGGAGACAAGTGCATGGGCCTGCACATACAGAAAAATTAAATTTAAAGTAAATTACACAGTGATTGTTTCTTCTGAAGAGCCCATTTGAATTCATCATACACTATTAGCAACGTACTTTACAACCCTTGCTTGAATAATGGCTGTATATAGGAAATATTGTACAACTGTGGATCTTCTCCCACCACTTAGAAGAAAAAACTCAAGGGAGTTCAACAGTAGCAAAGGGACCTAGCCTCATTGGTCCTTCCTCAGTAACTCAAAGACTGTATTCTCTTCACTGGAAGAGAATACAGTGGAATCAAGAGTTTTGTGGGTAGCTTGGGAGCAAAATATCTCTGATGGTAAACTAGGCGAAATTTTTAACATTATAAACAAACAACTTATGTAGAACTACTATTTTGTGCCTTCTACCAAATTCAGTTGGTGGTCCTAGCTGGACAGGGATAAACTGCCTACAGTTGTCTATACTCTGGTAAACTCAAAGTTAGATTACTGCAATGCACTCTATGTGGGGCTACTTTTGAAAGTTCAAAAACTGCAACTTGTGCAAAATGCTGCAGCCAGATTGATAATAGGGACCAGAAGGTTCAAACATATAAGACCGACTTTGGCCCGCTTGCATTGGCTGCCTGTATGTTTCCGAGCCCAATTCAAGGTGCTGGTTTTAACCTATAAAGCCTTACGTGGCTTGAGACCACAATACCTGATGAAGTGCCTTTACTGGCTTGAACATACCCATACACTACACTCAACATCTAAGGTCCTCCTCTGGGTGCCTACTTTGAGGGAGGCTTGGAAGACGGGAAAAAGAGAGAGGGGCTTCTTGATGGTGGCTCTCCAATTATTGAATGATCTCCCCAACGAACCCCACCCCCATGCCAACACTGCTATCTTTTTAGCACCTGTCAAGACTTTTCTCTTTTCCCAGGCATTTAGCAGCATGTGATGAGTTTTCATCTATCTTGGATTTCTTTTTCTTGTTTGGTTGATTGCTCAAAGTTGTTTTTAGATGTATGTTGTCTCTGTGTATACCTGCTGTGTGTTTTTAAAATATGCATATTGTTTTTCATGTTTTAATCTTTGTAAAGTGTCCGTAGAGCTTTGGCTATGGGGCGGTATAGAAATGCAATAAATAAATAAATACAATTTTTTTATTACATTCCTTAACAATTTTAGGGCAGTATCCCATGTGACACGAGCACTAACATTAACACTCATGTAGCATTGGATAATGCCCTTAGTCTATAAACTTCAAAACATTTCCCCAATTATAACAGCTAATGACCACACTGGGAGCAAAGTGAGGAGCACAACATACAAGTGAACCAAGATCTGGGAGTCCATAAACATGTACTGATTGCTTGCCATTTCTCCAGTCCTTTGATGTCATAAAATAAACAGAATAAGTACAGAAAGAGAAAGAAAACGAGGGGAGGACAAGACAGAGAGAGCAAAGGAGCCTGTTACAAAACAACTCCTTTAAAATAAATACAGTTCTAAATTCTGATGTTTATGTTTCTCAAAAACAGTTTATTTTGTTGTTGTTTTAAATTAGCCAAAAATCTGCCTTCCAAGTGAATACAAGATTAGAATATGTGTCTATTTTTTAAACTCAAATAACTAGGTTGGTTTCAGACCTTCAATTGTGGAGATGACATCTCCTAAAAAATCCATTTAAAGGTCAGCAAAACTGAATCAAACAACCCACCCAAAGTTAAGCACCTTTTCAAAAAGTGCAAACACATACCCACTCCCCCAAAAGCCACCCTAACCCTGCACTGTTGGACAGTTTGAGTGAAAAACACTACTGAAAAACACATCAAGCTACCTAACCATGTAGCAAAGACAGAGTGATAACAAACTGTTCTTGATGTAATAAGCTTACTAATTTAATCCTAATAAATGTCACAATTGCTGAAAATAAGGAAATATTCAACAAATGAATTTAACACTATTGCATAGTTGAAAGGAATATATTTTGTTATTCTTAACACACACAAAAACATTATAAAAAATAGATCCCATCAATTTTAATGGCAGTCACATCTTATATCAGCTTATCCTGATGTACTGCTTACTGGACTAGTTCACAGCTTATTAAAATGCTCTCACAACTAACTCTGTAGCTACAGGGTTAAATAAAAGTTCTTTCTAAAAGGTTAAGTAACCCTTCAAAGACCCTGGTTGAAACAAAGAGGGTAAACTCCTTTGCAGGTTTTATCATGTCATAAAACTATGACAGTAGGAGTTCCTAGTAGCTGCCCTGTTTTAAGTTACATAAGCGTAACTTCTCTAGAGGGCTTCCAGCCAGCATGGCAAACTTCTGATATACAACATTAATACTTCACCACAGGCAGGTAAGAATTATAGGCATTAGCCTGCCCTCATTTCTCACACAACTCTGACCCAGTTCAGATCAATCCACTGAGAAGAATTATATAATATACCCAGCCAACACCCACCTCTCTGGTTTTCTGGATAGGTTATTCCAACTTACCCCTATCCCATACTAAAACACATTCAGCATTTCATCACTGGAGGTAGAGCTCTTCTCAAATAGATGAAAAGATTACCTTCAAATGATTAGTTATAATTTGTTTGGACTTCCCAACTCTCTTCATAAAATCATATTGGTATTACCCTAACACAGCAGGCAATGCACAACCTGGCATTTTTCATCACAAAGGGAGGAGTTTATACACATGCGCGCGCACACACACACACACACACACACACAGAATTAAGCAACACCTCCCAAAGTATCAGGATTGTGTGATAAAAAAAAAGTGACCTGGAATAACAGCTAGAAAAGATGAGGTTATGGGAGCAAACAGCAAGGTACAAAGTAAAGAAGAAGTTGACAAATTCTGCTTGCTTACACAGGAAAATGAGGGAAACTTTTTTTTCTCTTACTGTTGGAATGTATGCAATAAAATCTATTGTATAAATATCAGCTACGCTACCTGAAAAGCAGCTTATAAGTACGTTTGATCAATCACTGTATTGGCACAGTGTTATTAGTTGTGGCTGCAAGCAACTCTGACCATTGTAGGTGGCTGCTACTGCTCCCACAGGGAGATGAACACAGTCCACATTGGTAAACTATTCACATTGCGGGGCAATGGTCTCAGTTTATCATCTCAGTTCCTCTTACCCTAAAGCAACAGAGCTCAAAACCAGACAATCCACAAAATCCTAGAAAACAGTGTGTAGTACTGATTTACACAAAATTGTCTTTCCATGTTTTAACCTACTCAATTTCACAAAGTAAAATTTCCTTAGTAATTCCTCATTGCAAATTATCACAGACATCATCAGAGAAGCAACTCAACCTAATCAGAAGGCGTGCAGGGGGTAGAATTCAAAAGGGGCCATCAAAATTATAGTTCTGGGTGCCCCAGGTTTTCCCCAAGTGCTGCCCTGTACAACATGCACATACATACATACAAACACACACACATCTTCTATGCAAAGCATAAGTGAATCTACTAACATAAATGGATATAGCCATATCCACCACTACAACCCTGTGCACCTCACCTCTAAAATCCAATATGCACAGGAATTTAGCAAGCTGCCTTATTCCAAGTCAGCTCACTGGTCTATCTAGCTTAATATTGTCTATGCTGACCGACAGTGGTTCTCCAGGGTTTCAAACAGGAGTCTTTCCTCAGCTCTATCCTGCCAGGGATAGACTCTGGGACCTTTTGCATGCAAGGCATGTGATCTACCACTGATCTATGACCTTTCCTATCGTGCAATAGAACTGCACAATCTTAGGTAGCAGTGCTACCAAGATTAGGACCAATAAATATAGATATAGCCCCATTTATCCCATCAAAGGGATGAATACAGACTGAGGCCCAGTATTGAGCAAAAGGTGGGATACAAATAAATATAATATTTACTCAGAAGTAACTTACCACAGTGTCCATCAAAAGCACATTATGGAAACAGGCTTACAAACCTGGATACACCAGACTCTCCCTGTATTCATACACACATAAGTCCTTAACTTTCTACTTGCAGGGGTTCAAAATGCCACCATGATGTCATATAACAAAAGAGTAAGTGGACTGTGAAATACTATGTCCACAATCCCATGCTGCATTCTTAAACCTATTTACCAGGGAGTAAATTCCATTGAACTTACTAGTATTTACTTCTGCATAAACATGCTTCGGATTATGATGCGAATTTCTTCAGGCTTGGCGAAGTTCATTTTATACCATGGTCCCGCTTCCAAGCAGACAGACACTGAGCTGCATGATCGACGTGTAAGTCATGTTGTACTTCTATCCCACACCTATGTTAGCCTGTAATCTAATAAATTGAATTAGGCACACCTAAACCCATTGATTTCAATGGGTTTAGTCATGCCAAATTCTGCAGAGAATCAGACTGCACAGTCCCTTAAGATAATCAATCTACTTAGCTTGCAACCATTAGGATTTGGTATTCTCAGTGCTCTCTTTGGAAACAACTATGAGGAGAGCCAATGCCTTCATTAACGACCATTTGGAGGGTGCCAGGTTAGGGAAGTCTGTTTTAAAGGATTTGGAAGATAACACTGAAAGATAAGCAACCAATATGGGTATCTCTGAGAAAAGATTAAGAGGGGACATTGTGTGTGCCTAAATTCTACTAAAAAGAAACTAATAAAGGGAGAGTAAGGTTAGGCTAACACTGTATTTTTTTAAAAAAAAAATGCTTGCCTATCAAAACTTTTCAAAATATAAAGTGCTAGGAAATAAAATCTGACCTAGGAATCTATTTTCTAGGTTTCTAAGACAAGACTGACTAAGCATTTATCAGGGATGGTAATCCTTATGGTCTTTCAAGTGCACTGTGGCTTATCATTAGGAAAGAGAGCTGACATTGACAAAAGCAATTCAAGTAATAGTTTCTTCTTCAGTTTAAAATAATGAATCCAGTAAAAGTTTAAAGGAACAATAAGATCCAACTGCATCCAAGAAACTAACATCCCTACCTGTTCGGAGATCAGAAAGTGTTTTATTTTTTTTTAAAAAAAAATATTGTGTGGTTGGGGTGAGAAAAGATAGGTGAATCCTTTCACCAGCAACACTGCACTGGAATGGCAGGCAAGTGTTACATAATGGTCAGTTTCCATTGTGATTCTAGCCAAAATATATGCCTATGGTATAATGAGCTATAGATCCTACAACAGATATTGATGGTAACAGAACATGGTACTGATCAAATGTTACATGACACACTCAGTTCCCAATAACATATACCTGTGCAGTTCATAAAAAGCCAATACATACCATAGTCTAATACATATTTTAGCCCCTATACAATATTTGGATAGAAAACATTAAAGCCAGGGCCTCTCAACTAAATATTAGTGCATCCCTGGTATATTACCTTATCCTGGTAGGTAATTTCCTCAATTATCTCCCCAGACAAGGAGATGGTTGTTTCTGCTCTTTTTATATCTATGTGTCTCTTCCTCTGTCCTCTTTTGCTCATTTCTCTGAATAAGACATATTAATGAATAGAGAGAGATAGAACTGTTCACTTTCCATTCTCTTCTTTACCCTCCCACAAAAAAATGTGTGTATTAATGGAAATAATGTACAACATGCATTATACAAGAGAAAATTGCATGCAAAAAGTATGTTTTTAGGGAAAAAAGTGTGCACAAAACCATGTATCCTAGGAGAAATGCACACAACATGAATATTACTTTTGTGCTGACTTCTTAAAAAAAATCGCAAACTGATGTGGAGATGAGACAAAACAAACTTAAGGCTAGAAAAAAAAAGAAACTTAGCAAAACTGAAATTGACAGATTTGAACATCCCTGCACACTCCATTTCCACCTGTTTGAAACAAATGTAAACCTTCAGAGTATATTAAACCAAAATCATCAAAAGATGTGGAAGATTTAGTGTTAAAAAAACCCCACCTCAAATAAACACTATTTTCTCTTCTATACAAAGGTACAAAATATATAAAGTATTAAGGTTGTAACTCTTCATAGATTCAACATATTGGAACTTAATATAAACATTGTCCCTACAGTGTGTTGAAAGAGTGTGTTGAATTTTTCCTTCAGGGAACAAAGTTTAATCCAACTCCTGCAGAAAGGAACTGATTAAACCAATGCAGGAGAGCAAAACATAGGAGTTGAGTTCCTGAAAGACTTATAAATATACCATGCAGTACTTATAACAGTCTTGCAAATAAGTTCACAGAAGCTACTAGGCCAACTACCTACATATGCTGATTTTTCCTTTGCAGGCTAAAATTAAGAGAACTATTTTTTTGTAAAGCTTCCGTCCCTGCTTAGCTGGAGGCAGTTCTTGGTTGCTTCACACAAGGTGAGTGGCTATTTAAACCTCTGCCTTATAGACAGGAGCAAGTACGCTGAAAAGAGCAATTTTGTATAAATGCTACAGGAATGAAACAGTCTAGAAAAGCAATGGCTATGCAATGGCAATAAAACATATTGGACATACAAAGAATTGAGAATGTTTCTTATCATTCCTCTATGTCTGATTAGGATAGTAGTTATGTGGAAGAAACTAGTTCTTTTAGACAATATTTTGCTGTAGAGTAAAAAAACCAGGCACCGTCATGCAAACAGTGGAAGGTGCAAGTCTCCTAACCAGTCAGGAAAGGACATCTCCATACATATTGACCTGGTTTGCAACAATCCACGTTTTAATTATATCATTATATACAAACCTGGAACATATGTCTTAGCTATGGGTTGTTAACCATGAACAACCCACAAAAAGAACTCATGGTTTACTACTTGGGTTGAGAACTGTGGGTTGTTTAAACCATGGGTTGTCATTACATGCGAACCCAGAATTGTAGGTAGTACATGAGCTGTTTCACCAGGCTACAGAGGCAGTGGGCAAGAGTAATAAAAAACAACAATAACAGCCTCTTTATGTGCAAGTACTGCAGTTGGGATACAGGAATAGAGTAGGTGAAGGGCTCTCCCACACTAGAGGCATTCAAGAGGCAGCTGGAATAAAAAATGCAAGGACTGAGAAAACAAACTATGGTTTGTTTGATCATCTGCCAGGCAAATGGCAGGTTCACATGACACACCATGGATTAACCATGGTGAGCTGTGGCACTTGTGGCCACCATTATGAATATACAGCTCTCAATGGGGTTGCAGTGTGTTGTCTGAATTCAGTTACAGTGGAGGGTTAAACAATCCTCATTAAGCTACTACAAACTAAATATCATGCAAGGATTGTTTACCCTTTGAATATCCCATAATAGCCAAATTCAGAAGACATGCCACAACCCCATCAGGAGTTGCACATTCATAATGGCAGCTGCAGTGGGCCCAGCCTATTGTGTGAACTATGTTAATCTCTAGATAAACCAACAAATCATGGTTTAAATAAATCATCGGTTAGTGCTTTGTGTGAACCAGATGACTAATTTGCCAAGCAGAAATATTTGTCACTATTCCTCATCCTTTTCCTCCATCCCCATCACTCCTGCATCTCCAGTATAATGTAGCAGAATGCCAGGCAGTGTATTTAGGATATAAATGTGTGTCTACTCACAATGAAGGACACAACTCCGCTGGACAAACCTCAGAAGTACACATGATTCAATCATTCAGCAGCTTCTTCCCAGATCCCACCACCTCTCCCTTGAAGGAAAAAGCTCTCAGCACCTGATCCGAGATGTGAGTTTCCCCCCAATTGCATAGTAACAAAGGCTCCCTTTCTCACTGTGCAGTAAGAAAAAGCTGATCAGAGAAAAAAGAGCTTTTCCCTGCTGGGGGAGGGAGTTGGGCCCGGGGGAAAAGCTAGCAAACCAAGTAGGGAACCCCCATGGGTTATATCTTACCCGTGGGCTAGAGGTTACCCATTCCTGGTCTATAACTTTCTAAGAGTTATGGTGCAATTCTCTGCATGATTGGTAAGAAAGAACAACTTACAACTCCCATCTTTCCCCAGCCAGCATGACTGGAAAGGGAATGTTGGGAGTTGGCGGACTTTTTCCATCTAAACATGTATAGGATTGGGCCCTTAATTGCCTAATGATTCCCCCCTCTTTTTTTCTACACTTTGGGAACAGGTTAAGAAAAATTCAGTTACAAAAACAAAACATTAAAAAACAACTATTACATATCCCTTTTAATTAAGATGAGTCCTTCAAAGCCACAGGATAGTTTTACAGGCATACTTCTGCAAAAAAAACCCCACCTTATTAAATATGATTATCTATGCAGAAATAAGAACTGATGGCTTAAAAGATCCATAAAAAAATAGTGGTTACTTGAATACATCAATGGCCACAGACTAAAAAAGTTGGACTTAATCAAACCTGTTTTAATGAAAGGATGCTTGCTCATTGTTATAAACTTCTCATTATTCAGACAGTGAACTATTTTAAGTTACTTCCCAAATAATGAGCTTTCATGGAATTGTTGTTTCAATGAAATATATTCAACACATCTTTACAGAGATATTGTTATATTTATTTTATTAGATACTTAATTGATCAGAAAAGTCAAATGATTAATATAAGCAACTGGAAACATTTGAGAGAACAAGTAACTTTCCTGACTAGCACAATTAGTAATAAATGTATCGGGAGACTCCACCACAATGAGAGTAGACACATTTATTTATTACGTATCTAATCTACCCGATAACTAAGGTTCACATGACACAAACAGACTGAACTCTAATTTATGCATACATACAAATCTGGTAAGAAAACCATCTTCACCCAGAGAGCTGACCATCTACAAATTATTCAGTCCTTTTCAACAGAATAATTCAGACTATCATATCTCAGCTTAATAAACTGAAATTTGAATGAGCCTGCACACTCAACCAGCAAACAAACATACAAACAAGGAACTCTTCAATTTCTCTCGTTTTGTCTGAACTGGGAAACTATGGCTAACTTCTCTGGAAAAACCCAGGATATTAGGCAAACTTCAAACCATGGCAACTGTGGTTTAATTAAACCAGGATGTAGGTGCCGAGAAGATAATAGAGGGAATGCACAGGCTGTGCAGCCCAGTTGTTCATACATGACTGATAAACTACAGTTTGGCAAGATGGGTATTGAGCATCCAAACTGGTCCTTTGATTTCTGGGAAGAGAGTTTTAATACTCACACTTTTAAGATGTACCCCTAGTGAAAGCTTAAGCAAAGATAACACAGAAGGGAAGGCTGAAGTTCAAAATCAGGTACAATTCAATGTTTAAGGAGATTTAATCAAGTCACATGGTGAAACAGAGTGTGTTACTAAAGTGTAGTAGTCATGAAAGTACTCTCATGATAGATAAATCATTTGGGTAAAACATTAAAATAAAGTAAAAAAAAATCAAGTTGCTACTACTTTCCCCCCTAAGGATATGCATTTCTACATCAGCAAAGGAACGAAAGTCACTATTTAGAACTACAAATCAAACATATCTACTATGTGATGTAGAACTTCCAAACAGATTGACAAAAGCTCCAGAGAAAAACTTTTGCAGTTTTTCAAATAATCCTGACTCATAGCCATCTGTCCTGTTTTGTGTTCTCTCTAAATAGTGTAGCACACATACTTAGGCTTTGCCCTACCCCTTCTGTAATAACTACTGCCTTCCTGTCAACAAATTTGACAACAATGCTCTTTTATAGTAGCCCACGAAGCACAGAACATTTTGAATGGGCACATTCAGCAACAGGATTTTAAATTTTATTCTCATAAAATATACCAGCAGTTTCATAAACCTACAAGAGATGCATCTGGCACTCCTCCTTTCTTTTGGAAACAAAATTAACGTTTTACATGAGTAACAAGAACCAACCATCTATATTTTTTAAGAAGAGACCTAGTGGTAAGGTTTAGATCATTCTCTATTACATACTGCTGAATCCAGACAAGTTGTGATTAATCAAATGGTGCTAAAAGAAAGATAAAATCCTTTCATCACAATAGAATTTTACTCCCCAAGTCATTCACCAAATCATTCTGTTCCTATTATGCACAAATCTCTTGCTGCATCCTTTAAAACTCTCCACTGTGCTATCGCATCTTATAATTATTATTTTTTATTTCCTGGAATAACTATGATTTTTGCCACCCTGAGCTGTCCAAAAGCCTCTTGCTCTTTTTTAAAAAAAACACCAAACTATTCTTCCTTGCTGTCCTCTAGGTCTGGAACTCCCAACACAGAACAGAAGAGCAATGCACTACACATATTTCCTTTTTTAAAAGCTCACTTTCTTGTAAAGCCTGTGGCTTAACCCCTAAGTCGTCAACTCTGATTGAAACATCGCCGAGGTACATGTAAGTGCATTTACCCAGTGGTGTAGTGGGGTTGGGGCTTACAGGGATGCAAAACTGGCACTTTTTTGAAGTTATCTGCCACCCATATTTTATATATGAATTTTGGAATCCAATATTTCTCATCATCCAATATTTCTCATCATATTGCTTTCATTTTAAGATGGCTAACTTTTCATTCCCTGCCCTTCTTGCTGGCATCATCTGATAAGTAAAATTCAGTCATTTCACTGGACTATACTGCATGCAATTTACTAACATTTTAAAACAAAATCATCAATTTTAATGGGTTGGGTACAGCATCGACTTCCCTCCCTCCCATTTACTCCTCCCTGACTGGAGTTCCACTCACAACACTCCAATTAGTAGGAATGGGAGGAGGTAATCTTTGCCAATTACTTTTCCCTCTGCAGCCTCAGTACCACCTCCTACACTATCCCTCTGGAGCAAATTGTCGGAAAGCATAAGGGATTTCAGGGGAGAAGGGAATCAGTGCCTCTTCACCCATCCTGCCAGCAGAAATCCTCTGCTGAATCAAAACCCTCAAATATCTCAGGTCAAATACTTGTGGAGAGGATATCATACTTTGGACATATAATGAGAATAAACGACTCATTAGAAAAGGCAATAATGCTGGGGAAAACAGAAGGTAGAAGAAAAAGAAGAAGACCAAACAAGAGATAAATTGACTCCATGAAGGAAGATATGGACCTGAAGTTACAAGATCTGAATAGTGTGGTTAACAACAGATGAGAATGGAGGTCGCTGATTCATAGGGTCGCCATAAGTCAAAGCAAATTTGAAGGCACAGAACTTTTTAGCTTTGTTTACTAATACTGGTATAGTTAACATGGTAAATTAGATCCCTCTAAGGCAGAAGTGAGCAACTTATAGTCCTTTTTTTGGTCTACAGCTCCCATCAGATCTAACCAGCACAGGCAACGGTGAGGGCTGATGGGAACTGTAGGCCAAAACTTCTGGAAGGCCATAAGCTGCCCGCTGTCATTTTCTGATACAAACTGGTATTTTTCCTATGCAAATGACCCCAAAAGGCTTTTAATAAAGTCCTTCACCAAAGACTCCTGAACAAATTTAGCAGTCATGGAATAAGAGGTGAGGTCCTCTTATGGATCAGTAACTGGTTAAAGAACAGAAAGCAGAGAGTAGGAATAAATGGTAAATTCTCCCAATGGAGGGAAGTAAATAGTGGGGTTCCACAGGGATCCGTATTGGGACCAATGCTTTTCAACTCGTTCATAAATTATCTGGAATTAGGAGTGAGCAGTGAAGTGGCCAAGTTTGCCAATGACACCAAATTATTTAAGGTTGTTAAAACACAAAGGGATTGTGAAGAGCTCCAAAGGCATCTCTCCAAGCTGGGAGAGTGGGCATCCAAATGGCAGATGCGGTTCAATGTAAGCAAGTGTAAGGTGATGCACATTGGGGGGGAAAACTCAAGTTCAAATATAAACAGATGGGATCTGAGCTGGCAGTGATCAAACGAGAAAGAGATCTTGGGGTTGTGGTGGACAACTCAATGAAAATGTCCACCCAGTGTATGGCAGCTGTACAGAAGGCAAACTCCATGTTAGGCATTATAAGAAAAGGAATTGAGAATAAAACGGCCAGTATCATACTGCCTTTATACAAAACTATGGTGCAACCACACTTAGAATACTGTGTACAGTTCTGGTCACCACACCTAAAAAGGATATTATAGAGCTGGAAAAAGTGCAGAAAAGGGCAATTAAAATGATGAAGGGGCTGGAGCATCTCCCCTATGAGGGAAGGTTACAACTGCTGAGATTGTTTAGCTGGAAAAGGGAGGCTAAGGGGAGACATGATAGAGGTGTACAAATTTTTTATTTATTTATTTATTTATTACACTTATATACGGCTCCCATAGCCAGGGCTCTCTGGGCGGTTTACAGAAATTCTAAAATTGAGGTAAAAACAAGTATACAGAATTTAAAACTCTAAAACACAGTACACACATAAAGCATTAAAAACCGATTAAAAACTAAACATGTGGGTAATTAGATCTGCTATCATGAGATCTGCTGGGATGTGCCGCCATATGCCTGGGCAAAGAGGAAAGTCTTAACCTGGCACCGGAAAGATAGCAGCGTTGGTGCCAGGCGAGCCTCATCAGGGAGATCATTCCACAGTCTGGGGGCCACCACTGAAAAGGCCCTATCCCTCGTTGCCACACTCCGAGCCTCTCTCGGAGTAGGCACCCGGAGGAGAACCTTAGATGTTGAACGTAGTGACCGGGTATATTCACGTCGGGAGAGGCGTTCCATCAGGTATTGTGGTCCCAAGCCATATAAGGCTTTATAGGTCAAAACCAGCACCTTGAATTGGGCTCGGAAACATACAGGCAGCCAGTGCAAGCGGACCAGAGCAGGTGTTATATGGTCAAACCTTCTGGTTCCCGAAATCAATCTGGCCGCTGCATTTTGCCTGAGCTGCAGCTTCCGAACCGTCTTCAAAGGCAGCCCTACGTAGAGCGCATTGCAGTAATCTAACTTGGAGGTTACCAGAGCATGGCCAACTGAAGCCAGGTTATCCCTGTCTAGATAGGGGCGTAGCTGGGCCACCAACCGGAGTTTGTAGAAGGCACTCCATGCCACTGAGGTCACCTGAGCCTCAAGTGACAATGATGGGTCTAAAAGAACCCCCAAGCTATGAACCTGCTCCTTCAGGGTGAGTGCAATCCCATCCAGAACCGGTAGAACACCCCCCATCCTGTCAGCGGAATCACCTACTAACAGCATCTCAGTCTTGTCTGGATTGAGTCTCAGTTTATTAGCCCTCATCCAGTCCATTGTCACAGCCAGGCACCGATTAGGCATGGTGTGGAGAATGTGGATAGGGAAACATTTTTCCTCTGCCTTCAGGGTCATCCCATGAAGCTGATTGGTGGGAGATTCAGGACAAATAAAAGGAAGCACTTCTTCACACAGCACATAGTTAAATTATGGAATTCACTACCACAAGATGTAGTGATGGCCACCAATTTGGATGGCTTTAAAAGGAGGTTGGATAAATTCCTGGAGAAGGCTATCAATAGCTACTATTTTCCAAATCAAAATTTTCGAAATCAAAATTTTCAAGAAAAATCACATCACTGTTGATATGAAAAAGTAACTAAAATAATAACTAAAATCAGTTCGTTCCCCTAACGAAAAGTTTAACTTACTGAAAGTGTACAGAAACTTTTAAATTTTATTTTGTTAAATTTAACAGCTGGAGACTTTTTGAGCAAAAACTAAATGTTACTTTTAACTGAGGGTGTCTCTAAATCCCTTCATGATTGGTTTACAGGCTGTATATTACTGGCATATCATTGTACTTTGGCTTGCACCTCTGTTTCTGAAGGTGTACAGAGACTTTTTGTGTGTTCATATTTCATTTTGATCAAATTTGCAATTAATCATACTTTTTGATATTAAAAATATGTTTTATAGTACACTGTTATAGAAGATAGCCTAATTCTGAAAAAGAAAAAGAAAAAGAAAAAGAAAAAGAAAAAGAAAGAAAGAAAGAAAGAAAGAAAGAAGCTGTATGGACATAAATGCCTGGCTTAGAATTATAGTGAAAACCGTTGCCATTTGTGGAATCTGAGTGTCAAGAGCTTTCTAATGAAGTATGTTTCACAAGAAACCATCAATGCAAAGGAAGTCAAAGGGATGACCATCTAACTTCTGACTTTGAATTATATGTATAAGATAATCAGATCAACAGTGTGCACTACCTTGTCAATGAGAAACTTAGTTCAATGGCTGAGCCTAAATAGGTTTACTCAGAAACAAGTCCCACAGAGCTCAATAAGACTAACTTGCATGTAGACATGTTTCAGGTTGAAGTCTTTAAGCCCTTCCTGTTACAGTGCTGGAGCAGAGGGGGACCTGAAAAGCTGTACTTGTCAAGAGAACCAGTGTAGCGGTGCAGTTAACAGCGTTGGACTAGGACTGGGGAGACCCCGGTTCAAGTCCCTTCTTCGCCATGAAGCTGTCACTGACTCTCAGTCTAACCTACCTCACAGGGTTTGTTGTGGGGATCAAATGGAGGGGAGGAAGATCATGCACACTGCCTTGGGCTCCTTGGAAGAAAAGGCAGCATATAAGTGTAACAAATAAATAAAAACTCTCTTCTGTGCCAAAGACATTGAATGCTCAACATGCAGCTGGCCATACTAGATGTCCAATCATTTCCTGCACTGTCAACATTCTGGGAGTAGTATTTTAAGAATTACTATTTTTAAAACTTAAATTAAGGTGGTATTTGGCAAGGAGATAATGGAGAAACACGCTTGTCAGGTAACAACAGCATTAGTCTACTCAAGACAAATGGATCAGCAATGAATCCCACTGCTAAAGATGAATGCTTCTCCTAAGGGCCTGATAACTCAGAGGGGTAAAGGGAACTGAAGAATGGGCAGTGCTTCCTTTGGACTGGATTGACCAGGGCTTTAAATGCCAGGGTCCATACCAGCTCTTCACACTAAGTCAGAGGGTGTAATTTCCAAGCAGGCGTAAGCCTTACCTGACAGCAGTGCATAAATCCAAAATGCAATTACAAAGCAACTAAACACAAACGACAGACATCATTTCATCAGATTGCTTTATTTCTATTAAACTTTTGGGAGATGTGACACTTGTTCCCAAATGATGCACTTTCAATTAGAAATGCAATGTTCACCTGCCTATACAAAGTTAATTGGTTGGTTACAGTAATAAAGACAGCAGTCATTCCTGTAATTCAAGTTTGGCAGTTGCCAACATTTTTACCACTCCTGCTCCTGAGTCTTTACCACTATCCTAAAAATATGGAACTAACTTGGTGTCACCCTATAATAGAGATTCATTTGGCCCTTTACCAGTTAAATTCTTGCCTGTTGGATTGCAGTTAACGGTTTTCAAGTCTGAAGATAGTGTCTTTCAAGTAAGACCGGAGTCCAACTGAAAAGCCACCCTGTCTTCCTCACTTTGAAAAAAATGCATAAAGGGGACCAGGGTCATGCAAACTAGCCCTTCCCACCAGCAGAACCATGTCGTCATCCCCCCAATGAATATTCAGTGGATGTTCATGAGAATGAATTCTCCATGGCAGGCGAAGTGGTACACAGTTCTGGCAGTGGGTAGGGGAGCTTGCATGGCCCTAAGCACTCTTCCATGTGGTCGCTGACCCAGTTTACATGTCATGTCACCAATTCCTAGTTTGCTTAACTGAGGAATTACAGGGACAAACACAACATGAGACACAGACTCGTTTCTGCTTTTAATCAACACCCAGGAAACCAACAACTCCCTTGGTTTGCTGTTGGATTAACTTTGGATTGTTTATGGATTAAACAACCTAGAGTTTCTGGGTTCACACATTATAAAACAGCCCAAGAATGGGGCGTTTCCGAGGTTGTTAAAGTGAAAACTATGTGCGTGTGGCTCGTGCACTCCGCTTGTACCTGCAGTTTCTGGGTTAAATAAACCAGGAATTGCTGCCATAACATTCGAACCAGCCAACTGAATGAGTGGAGGGTTTTTTGTGAACTCCGCTAATAAGAGACTAGAGACACTCATCAACTTAGCCTAACCTTTGTTGCATAGCACCTTAACTGTGAGTTGCAATTTCTTTACTCCTAGCCCTTGTCAATGTGTCAGTCCATGAGTTAGACATGCAGAGCCTCTACATCACAGCAAACATGAAGAAGCCACTTTATCACCCAAAAAAGAACTTGGTTCACCACAGTCACCCACATGGAGAAAATCAATCTAGATAAAATAAGGAAACCTGAGGTACAAGGGGAGATGATCACATCTAGCAAATTATTTTAAATTCTTAACTTTTAGTGCCCAATAACATTGGAGAGCTAGATGGAAATGTTAAATTCCTAAGCAACACCACCAAATTTTAGAAGGCCACGCAAATGGGATTCTTTCCGTTCAGAGACATAGGACTGAGTTGGCTTAAAACTTCCTACCTATTAACTCTGCAGAGAAATATTATGTGATTAAGAAATAAGAGTATCTTTGGCTCAGCCCCCTGGCTCCATGATCTACCTAACTTAGCCTGTAACTATGCATGTCTGACTGAAACAACCACATACTCCTTCCCTCTTTACCTTTGCCTCCACACACCTTCCCTTCCTCTGCTGTTTTCCCTATGTCAAATCTTAGATTGTAAACTCCTTCAGGAATAGACCCGTCCTTGTCTACCTTGTAAAGCACCATGTACACTGATGCCACTATATACATACATATCTATCCTCTTACCTGTAACCTGAAGTTCTTATTAAGCAAAAGAATTTGTAAAAGTATGGTTGTCCATATGCCTTATGCAAGATGTAGATACACAGAAAATATAAACAGCCTTACAATAAGTTCATATGAGACAGAATTGGCAAATTCACTCCCCTTAAGTTCTCTTTCATAAATCTCTCCCTCTCCTCTCACACACACATGCACACACACACAAGCAGCAGGCGGTTCATTTGTTATTAGCCTTTGTTTTAATTAACTAGTGACTGAATTAAAAGACAAATCAATTGTTCCTGTAGCTCAAGTGGTAGAGCTCTAGGGAAAAATGAGATCTTAACCTCATTTCTATAAGAAGTGATACATACACTGAGCTTATATTTGGGTGTCTTCTTTGGTGTCTAACTGGTGTTTGTGAAAAGTTTCTCCACTTTCTGGACTTTTTAAAAAAATCACTCAGTATCCTTTGGCATTTTTTCTCACCTTTAACTATCTCAGTGACATTAAAGATGGAGATTCTTTTTTTTCCTTTCCAAAGGTATACTTCTCTGCCTCTGTCAAAGACAATCATCACATCCACATAATGCATTTAGGGTCCACTTAAACTTACTCGTTTGTTTTTTCCAGCCACACTCAGGCTACTGCAGTGCCAGGTCCTGATATTTCATCATTTCTAAGATACAGCTTTGAATCTACTGCTAGAAATCTCAACCCTAGTCAAACAATGGAAGTTTTCTCATCTTTTCCCAATTCAATGTAGGCTAGTTATACTAAACACATCTTACTATCACATCACTATGATTGGGTAATTCCTCTCGGGTCCTGTCCTTCTCTAATAATAATAATAATAATTAAAATATATATATATTCTTGCCCACCTCTCCATTTTGATCGAGCCGGGGAACAACAATAAACGATAAAATACATAATACTCAATTAAAACATAACATACATTGTTAAAAACATCCTAAAAAACATCCTAAAAACATTTTTAAAACATCTTAAAATTCCACTGGATAGGCCTGCCGGAAGAGATCAGTCTTTACAGCTTTCTTGAATGCTAGTAGACTGTTAAGTTGACCGGCAGGCCATTCACATCTCTACATCTAGTTCAACCTCCTATTTCTTTACTCTGTCCAACCTTCTCACAGCATCTTCTGATATGCTGCTTCTGCAGAGAGGGAAGAAGTTTCTCATGATTCTTGTTCCTCTGTATCTCTGCCTTGTCCAAAAAGAGCTTTCACATCTTCATCTCACAGAAAAAGTTGTAAAAAGCTTTTCCTGCACCAAGAGCTAGTGTATCAACTGTGTAGGAGATTCAAGAAATTCTATTTCAAATAAGACAGAAATATGGAAGAACAAGAAGCACGTCGATTGTTTCCTTTTCTCGCAATCTTTGTCTATTTTTTTTCTAGAAGCTTCCTTTGCTTCTTTTTCACACTCCTGTCATATTGTTCATTATGCTTGGGAAATCCTCCCCTTTCCTGTTCATCAAACCAATTTCTTCTCTTAAGTCACCAGGACTTCACTGTTTCTGTGACATTTTCTATTAACCTTTCCTGATATATCCTCACTACTTTTTCAAATGATGCCCCTTCCCTACACCTCTGTGTAAGTTGCAACCCTAGAACCAGAAAACATGCAACTGCAATCTTTTGTACAGCACCTATCTGTACATGTTTCTAATAGCAGCAGTTATCTTTTGTTCAGTTAATGAACAGCTGGTAAAAGCTGATAAAAATGGGAAATGGATGACAAGATTCAAAGTTATATTGTTATAGCCAAGTCCTTCCCCAAAAGCATCCCCAGGCTATTTTTTGCACCAGTACTCGTATATCTTCATTCATACCGTAGCACTTTTTAAAAAAGAATTCCAAACACCTTTCTAAGAGTTCACTATATATTTGAACTAACCTCACGCATAATAAATACATCGCACTCCTAGCTTTAATAACTTCATCCCTTGGGATAACCAGACCCAACCAAACCTCCTTTGCCCCCGTACAGTATCTAAGGCCACTTCCCTCAACTCCGGACCCCCTAAAGTCTCCATACATCGCTGCCTGCATCAGACTGAAGCGAGGGAAACCCACTTCATTGTTCAGGGAAAACATTCTTCCCGTGTACGAACTCCTGCGCTTTTGTCCAGATGCCCCCCTTCGGTGCTAATCTCAGCCACCAGATCCCCTCCCCGCACGCGTCCCCATGCCGGCCTCCCCGCCCCCCGGGTGCCTACCCCAAAGCCAGGCTCAGCCAGCGCAGTAGCCATACATCCCCAGGACGGCGCCCGGCCTTCCTTTCCCTCGAGCCTGGCTCTGCCACGGGGGGGAGGGGCTCGGATGTCTCTGCCTCCCACCCCTGGGCCCATCCGCTCCCCCGGCGCCTCCATTGGAGCGCGGTCCCTCCTTCCTTCCACACATTCCTCGCTGCGACTCCAGCCGGAGGCCGACTCTCACCTCCTGGTAGGGCTGCGGGCCAGGCCGCGGAGGGAGCGGGGGCTTAGGCGCTCCGCGCGCTCTTGGTGGCGCGCCGGCCCCCGTTTACCCGCGTCGTTGTCACCGCCTCCGCCTCCTTCTCCTCGCTCTTCTCTCCCTCCACTGGGGTCCGCAACAGTAAAGCGTCCCCCCAGCCGGAGCCACCCGGAGGATCCCCCGGGCAGCAACAGGCGCTCCCGCAGCAAAGGTTCCGAGAGGTGCAGAAAGGTTCCCACATCCCGGGAGGGTAGGGACTGCAGACGGAATGGACTCTAAAGGAGAAAACGAGGCGCGCACGACGGTGAGGCAGAGGAATACTCCCGTTGCTATTTCTCCAAGGACAACGAGAGCATTTCCCTGCTAGAACAGCGGTTACAGAACAGCACCAGGCCTGGAACGAAGCGCAAGATGTGCCGCCTCGGCTCCTTCCTTCTTGTCTTGTTCTGGCCAAGGAAAGACGCCTCGTCTCCGTTTCCTCAGTTACCGCCAGCCTCGCTGACTTCAAGGCAACTATTTTACGTGGAAAGGGGCAAGCAGCCGTGTTGGTCCATTGGAAAAGAATCCAAACAAAAGTGGCAGTGGGGTATAAATACATAAACAAACAAATATAAATAAGGCCAACTCACCATGTCACAACGTGGTAAGTTCTGAAGTGCCCTAGAATTCTTCTTATTTATAAATAATACTTCTATGGTGCTTAATATAATAAAATCTCTTAAGCAGTTTACATGTGCATATTCTTCTACTTGAGGGAGTGTGTCTCTCTCTATACGCCTGCCCGAGAGTTGAGATCTGTTGGAAGAGTCCTCCAGTGTGTTCCGCCAATGTGAGACACACATTATGGTGGGACATTAGAGAGGTCTTTCACTGTTGTGGCACCCTGGTTGTGGAATAATAATGTATTTATGTATTTATTTATTACCTGCCTCTCCTTCTGGATCGAGGCAGGGAACAACATTAAATAAAATATAATCCATAAAATTAGTTAAAAGAGCATATAAAACCAATACAATATTAAAATAACAATCACAAAACTTTAAAATTCTTAGGTTCAAAATTCATCTGGGTAGGCTCTCCCCTTGGAAGCCTGACTGGTGCCAAAGCTGGCTTTGTTTTAGCACAAAGTTAAAACATGGCTTTGAGAGCTAAAGTTGCACATAACCTTAATCGTTTTTATTGCTTTTAAATTTTCTACTGTTTTTAGCTTAATGGTTTAATACATTTTTACCTGTGTGCATTATGCATTGTTTTCTACTGTTTGATTTTATCTGTATGCTGCCCTAAGATCCCAACGATACACAGAGAAGAATACAAATATTTTAATAAATTAGTAAATAAATAGATGCCAAGCAAAAGAAGAAGGAAAAAAAGGTGGGAACGGAGAGAAGAATCTACACATGACAAAATTCCAAAGGTTTACAGCAGAGCTGGGCAAACTGCCACTTGAGGGCTACAAAAAGCCCATAGTCTAATTTCATGCAGGGGTAGAAGGGAGTGGGGGAAGTATCTAAAATAATATCTCCTCCCATAAGTATCTGACTTTTATTCTTGGAGGCCCTTCTCCAAGTGCCCCCCCCCAGCCATTATGTTAGGCAGGTAGTTACAAGGGAGAGGGGATTCTCAGTTGTGGTGCTCCATTATGGAATGCTTGCCTGATGGAGCCTTGCCTGGCACCCACACTATTATCTTTTCAGTGCCAGACAAAGATATTACTCCCAAGCAATTCAGATTTTTATTGTGATTTTATTTTTTTATTGTATTTATTGCTTTTAACCTATTTATAACTTGTCAAATTGTGTGAGCTGCCCCAAGAATTTTGGTTGTATAGTGGCAGATAATTATTGTAACTAAAATAAATAATAAAATTAAAAGGCGGCTCTGGCCCCAAATGTCTGGCCCCCATCCCCACTAATAACTTAAGAAGAGCCCTGCTGGGTCAGATCAAGGGTCCAGCTAGTCCCACACTCTGGTTACACAGTGGCCTACCAGCTGTTGACCAGGGATCCACAAGCAGGACACTGTTCAACAGCACCCTCCCACACATGTTCCCCAGTAATTGGGGTATATAGGCTTATTGCCTCTGATACTGGAGGTAGCACATAGCCATCACGACTAGTAGCCATTGATATCTCCTCCTCCAGGAATTCATCCAGCCTCTCTTTAAAGCCACCCAAATTGGCGGCCATCACAACATCTTGTGGTAGTGAATTCCATCGTTTAACTATGCGCTGTGTGAAGAAGTACTTCCTTTTATCTGTCCTGAATCTCCCACCAATCAGCTTCATGGGATGACCCAACATTCTAGTATTATGGGAGAGGGAGAAAAATGTCTCCTTATCTACATTCTCCACACCATGCATAATTTTGTACACCTCTATCAGATCTCCCCTTATCCTCCTTTTTTCCAAGCTGAACAATCCCAGCTGTTGTAACCTTCCCTCATAGGGATGAAGAACATTTTGCAGATGTCTATAAGTGGGAAGAACTATACCAAAGCAATCCCAAAAGCAGCTGCACAATATAAACAAGTTGAGAGATAGGCTTTTATTACTACTGCCAGCTAATTGGAAGTAATAATGATGCTTAGCATTTATTTAGCACTTACTTGATTCTTCAGAGTGTTTCACATCACTAATCTTTGCAATGCTTAAAACAGTAAAGTGTTACCATATCTGGGAAGGGGGGTCACATAGCCATCAGGACTAGTAGCCACTGATAGCCTACCCTGTGCCTGCTTACCCTACCCTGTACCTGTTTGCATTCTCTTCCCCTCCTTATTGTTTTACTAGGATTTTATTAGATTGTAAGCCTATGCGGCAGAGTCTTGCTACTTACTGTTTTACTCTGTACAGCACCATGTACATTGATGGTGCTATATAAATAAATAATAATAATAATAATTATCCAACCCCCTTTTAAAGCCATCCAAATTGGTCACCATCACTACATCTTGTGGTAGTGAATTATGTCTCAGGTCTGTTCCCCACCCATGATTTACAGTTCGTAACTATCTTGAAATGGAATGAAAGAAGTGTTGTGTATTTGTAACTAGGTTAGCTTTCTGTAAATACAAAACAGATTTCATTGTTTACTTGGATTTCCAAAAGGCTTTTGATAAAGTCCCTCACCAAAGACTCCTGAATAAACTTAGTAGTCGTGGAATAAGAGGACAGGCTAAAATGTTTCCATTTAGCTAGAAAGCTAAAATTTGGCTCATGTGAAATTTGGCAAACCTAACCCATTCTAGTAATGTCCTTCTTTAGGGCTATATCTCTGTGCTCTCCTCCCTAATGTAGTGAACAACCCATTACAGAGATACTTACTACCCCCTACAGGCTTTATGAGGAACAGCAACTCTGAGCCGATCTACTTGCAAGAAAGGAGGCTGGACCCTGCCATGTTAAACAGCAAGCTGAGGTCCTCCTCTGTATGAACAGACATACTTGCAAGGAAGGTTGCTGTTCCACCTGTGAAGAAGTGCTGCAGGCAGCTTACCTCCCTCCTGATAACGGATCAATTTGCAAGGAAAGGCTGCAGTGAAGCATAAATGTAAGAGAGTACTTGACCCTCAGTTCTTTTGTCTGCAATCTGGATTTACTGATTTTTCATTACACTTTGGCTGTCTCATGAGTCTCATAGGAGATAATGTAGGAATTGAGGGCTTATCATTGCAGTGATTGGGCTACCCCACAGAATACAGAAGTACAAACAGAAGTCCATGCTCTTTTAAGGATAACTCTTTGGTTAGGGAAAAATGTGCCTTTTTAAAAGCTTTTACCCCATTTTAAAAATTGCTTTCCAAGTGTTTCCTGAACTAGAAGAGGATAAATAAATTGTACAATACTATTATCCTTGTATTGTAGATTGCATTGTGAGGCTGAGAGATATTATATCCATATTACAAGGGATGGGGCAAAAGGTTTGGGGTTAGGGAGAGAGAGAGAGGGAAATGCTTTCAACAACCATGTAATGTAATCTAGTGTTGTTATCCCCATATTACAGCTGCTGTGTGTGTGAAGCAACTAGTGAGTGACTTATGATCAAACCTGCAGTGCAGTTCAGTATTATTATCCCTGTATTACAGGTTGGGAGATGCCTAAGATATGAGAGTAGTTTATAACAACCATTAATGCTATAAAGGAAGTTATCTTCCATCCCCTGTCTTCACCCAACCACTTTGTGTTGGCAACTGTTCTGGGTTTCCAGCAAAAATATATCCCTCAAAAAGCATTAATCCAGTTGCAGCAAAAATATATCTAATTCAAATGGCCACCTCCATTACCCCCTTAAGCCCCAACCAATGGTCAATGCTTAACTTGCATGCAAACACATTGTGCTCTTTCTGTTCTAAAAGCGGCATATCGTGAGATCCTCCCCCCCCCCCCCCCGGTGTAGACATGGCCTTAGTTGTGGGGCATACTTCTGAGTAGGCATGTACAGAATTCCATTGTAAAACAGCTAATATCCAAAGAAAGCAATCCACCTAGAACAGTTGTCCCAAACATAGTGCCCTCCAGACATTTTGGACTATGTGTCCCAGCAGCCACAGCCAGCATAGCTGGTGGTCAATGATGCAGTCTCTAGTCCAAAATATTAGGAGGACACCATATTAGAGAAGGCTGACTTAGGAGGTCTCCTGTGCAAGCCCCATTTAAATGAGTGAGAATTGCAACAATTATGTTGCCATGTTTTGCACTAACTGTAGTTTCTGAACGCTTTTCAAGGACAGGCACATGTAGAGCATGTTCCAGTAATCCAAATGAAGCGATTATGGCATGGATCACTTTGGCCAGATCTACTTTCCCCCTAGAGAGGCGCAGCTGGTGCAGCAACTGAAATTGGTACTCCTTATCACCACCACCACATGTCTGTCCAGCAGCAGCACTGGATCCAAAAGTACCCCAAAACTGTGTATCTGTTCCTTTAGTCGGAATTCTGCCCCATCCAGAACAGATTGTATTCCCAGTCTGAAATTGGCATATGTATTGACTAACAGGGCCTCTGTCTTGTCTGGATTGAACCTCAGCTTGTTTGAGGACTTGCATAGCCTCTTTGCCACCAGTTGAAAATGAAAGATGGATGTCATTAGTATTAGTCCCAAAACTCTTAATAACCTCCTCTAGCATTTTCATGTAGACGTTAAAGAGCATGGAGGACAAAACAGAGCCCTGAGTAACTCCATAGGTAATAGAGCTGAGCAATACCTTCTTAAAATACTTAGCCAAACAGGACCAGAACCACCATAGAACGGTGTCTCCAAGTCCCATATCAACCAAGCATCCCAGGAGGATACCACAGTTGATGGTATTGGTACAATGGAGTCAGAGAAGAAAGACTTTTTCATTTTCCTCAGTGACACGGAAGAGGTCTTAATCTGGGTTCAGTCAGAGTTTTTTTCTACCATTGCTCTAACCATCTAGAGCATTGTCTTAAACTCCTTGGAAACCAAGGAACCCATGCTTTGTGCTCCAGCGGAGAATGCTTGGAAGGGATTGTTAAATGTTCCTGGTGTGATCTCCCCATTCCGCTGATTATCCAGGGTGTAAGTGCGAAAGGAGGGAGACGCTGGCTCTGGTGCTGGTGAGAAGAGTATTTTTTATTTTTCTTGTTAAAAAGGTTTTTTTAAAAACTTCACAAATAGCCCAACGTTTCGGATGGTGACAATCCTTCTTCAGGGGCTGTTTAGAAAAGTTGGCTGATAAGCGTCCACAGTGAAGTATTCTGCCACAAAACTTTGCTGGCGATTTCTTTCAAGGGAGTTGCCTCTACAAGCTGCAATGTCGAACAGGAGCAATCTGCGATTTTCGACATTGCAGCTTGTAGAGGCAACTCCCTTGAAAGAAATCGCCAGCATAGTTTTGTGGCAGAATACTTCACTGTGGACGCTTATCAGCCAACCTTTCTAAGCAGCCCCTGAAGAAGGATTGTCACCATCTGAAACATTGAGCTATTTGTGAAGTTTTTTTAAAAAAAAACTTGAAAAATAAAAAAATAAAGACTCTTCTCACCAGCACCAGAGCCAGCGTCTCCCTCCTTTCACACATACTTTTGGTGCTTCTCCCTCCAACCCATTTATCCAGGGTGTAAACCAGATTGCCAGCTGTAATGGCCAAACACCCCTTCAGGATCTATTAGCTTCTGTAGGTGCACCAATATAATAGGTTGCTGGCTGGGGAGGGTGAAACTTGCAGCCCAACATATCTGGATAATGCCACACTGAGGAAGGCTGATCAAGTCAATTTCAGTACAGAGAAGGGGGTAGAGCATGATTTTAAAATAAGAGAAACTGCACTAAATCAGGGATGGGCAAGTTCCAGGGGACTGGGGGCTAATATGTTGGCAGTGAATCACAACAAAGGCTGAAAAGGGGCAAATGTAACTTGTTTTCAAGCTAAATTGGCTTAGCTACATTTTTATTTTTATTTTGCTACCTATATGGTAGTGAAGGCAGCAGGGGCCACACTAGAGGTCAGGGAGGTGCATGTGGCCTGTAGCCCATGCGTTTCACTAAATAAATAAAATAAACATTTCATTCACCCAGCAGGTCTCTAAGGCGGGAATATTATATACACTTACTGAGAATAACTCCCATTGACCTCAATGGTGCCTACGTCTGAGTAGACATATGGTCCAGAAAGAGAGCTAGATGTCAAGATGGAGTGATTGCTGAAAACCACTGGTGAAGAACTGGGCATTGTAAACTATGGCAGCACTAAAAATAACATCAAGGATTAAGTTGTTATATAAAATCAGTGTGAAACTCACATTCACACAGGCATATTTAAGTTCCTTCATTCAACCACCAAAGAGAACATAATAGGACAGAAAAGGCTGAGAGAATAGGAAAATGAGTGAAAGGCTTGGGTTGCTTTTATATGTAGAGACTGAAAGATTCAAGCTATTTAATTCAAAAAAAGACATCAAGAAGAGCAGACATAGCAGATAATAAATGAATCGCATAGAAAAGACAAATTGACTTCTCCTCCTTCATTTAACCTTCACATCAATCAAGAGCATAAGGTGCATTAAAAACCTACCATGTTGGAAATGAAAAAGGGAACTTTTAATGATATTTTGCATGGTTAAGCTGTGGATTAAAATGCTATAAGTAAGATACTAACGTAAGGTGTTAGTAGGATTCATTTTAGAATAGCTAAAACAAATGACAGAAAAGAGAATAAGAGTCCTGTGTTGGTTTTTGTTTTGTTTTAAAGGCAATGGAAATGCCTGCATTAGAAAAACTGCATTCCATGGTCAGTTCATTGTGTCCATCTTCACTCACATCAGAGGGTAAAACTCATATCAGGGGCCATAGCTCAGTGTGAAGGAGAACCTGCTTTGCATGCAGAAGGTCTCAGGTTTGATCCCCAGCTTCTCCAGGTAGGGCAAAGAAAGTAATCCCACCTGAAACCCTGGAGAGCTACTGCCAGTCAGTGTCAACAATACTAGGTGAGATGGACCAATGGTCTGACTCAGTATATGGCAGCTCCCTATGGTCCTCTGTCCCTTTCAGTATAAGCGATCCTTTCTTCACATGTATGGCCATTTTTCTTCTGCAGTAGAAGTCCATTTTTACACAGTTAAAATTGCTCCCCACAGTGGATCAGTGTCTTGCAAGCTAATCCTAAATCCCCTTGATTTTGGTGTGATTTCATTCTAAGTTGATACTTTAGGAATTGCAGCCTTAGTATTTATATTGGGCTCACGAGACATGAAATAGAGATTTTGCCATGTTCGATAATGCCATCCAGTCCTGAAATGGCATTCCCTTAGAACAAATGTTGGATGATGGTAGAAAATGCCAAGTCACTGGTAGAGAAAATATTCCGGAAAGAGAGCATTGGTACATTAGTATGAATGTTAGTAGTACTCTTGGGTAAACTGAAACTGAGGCTAGTTCTACATTAGTGCTTTTTATTGGTGCACTGATAACTGTTGGGGCACATTGCATATTCTGTATACCACTGTTCTAGCGTTATTCCCTGCTTTTTATTGTTATGTGTATGGACTTCCCTTTGTGCAACAGTTTTCCTTCTCCCCCACCTGTGCAGTGCCACCACATCCCCAATTTTTCTCTCCAGGGAGTCCCCCAATCCACCAGAGCACATTTGGGGGGGGGGTGCAAAGGGAAATGCAGGGTAAAGGAGGAATTTGATCCATAACTGGTGTCCATTCTGCTGGTAGAAGGGAACCATTGGATACAATCCTATATCCTGGATTGAAATGGAATAGACTAGTACCAAGAGTGTCCAAGATTTGCCAGCTAATCATCAAAGTCTGACACTGTCCTGGCAATGATTGGTACAGCTTACTGAGTTAAAAAAAATCCAGGAAAAATTCAGATACAATTACTTATTCCCCATAATTTACCATCTTGGCATATATATTACAATAGAACAGTTAACAAAAGTGTGTTTTGAATACAGTATGTTGTGATATGTTGAGAATGTTTCCTCCTCCTTTCCTTCTTTGTCAAATGTTTTTGTGGCACTAGTGGGGAAATCCATAAGGAACATTTCAGTACAGACAGCTCTCACAAATGTAATTTCACATCCAACATAACTCTTTAAAAAATCTATTGCAATCTATATCAGTCCATCGAAAATAGCATTGTCCTTAATTTCTACCAGTTACTTGACCAAGGGGGTGGGGTGGGCAAGAATATATGCCTGCTTTGTGACATCACAATGGAATCTGGTGATAAAACACATCTTTGAAGATGGCAAGGTTGTTGTAGCAGAAGAATCATCAAGTGAAACAAAGTCATCTACCACCAGAAGAAAACGTGTTGGCCCAGTCATTCAGCATTGAGCTTCAATCACCAGATATTTTTATAAAGGTAAATTGAAAATGTTTCATGAAATACAGCCCTTTCTGAAGGAGAACCTCACTGCGAAATACAGCTGAATACACCCTGTGTTTTCTAGTGCATGTATTCCCAAGAAGGAGCCACAGCCACCCCGTTTCTCCGATGAATGTAAATCAATAATGTGTTTTCAATGCCTGTTTGCCAACAACCCGGTGGAAGCAAGTATGTGTACTATTTCCTGGCTGCTCCCACTGAGATAAACAACAACCAGAGGCACCCTGCCCCTGAGTTGTTTACATGACATCCAAACCCGGAACTCCGGATTTTTGGAGGATGAACAAACCAGAGTTTGAGTCCATGGTTTAAAAAATCGAAGTCTGTGAAGTTGTTCTGACTAGCCAACTAAAATGTTGTTTTGTAAATATGATTCCAACAAGGAGGCCCCAAATATATATGCAATATTCTATAACAGAAAATTTGATATATATTTTTTAAAATGAGAGATAATAGTCAAACATTTTCAGATGTTTATTCAAAGATGGGCACCTTATTGGAAGGTGAAGCTAAAAGGACTTGGGCAAAAATGATTGAACAAAGTTCTGTTTATTTGTAGTATTAACACATATCAGAAGCAGAGTTTATATTAAAAATGATTCTGAATTCACTTCTGTTTTGTAAGGCACGAGAGACTTTGTTCTCCAGATTCCCATTACAGAAATTATCAGTCTATTCACACAAGCTGAATAAAGAGAAATCCCTTAGAATCCCAGGCAAAACTTATGATACTTAAGAAGGATAATAGAAAATAACTTAATGAGATAGCTTTAAAATACATATAGTGTTGCAACATGCAAGCCAATAAGTCAGAAGAAAGTCCAACTGTGTTCAATAGGGCTTACTCACTAGTAATGTGCTTAGTATTGCAGCAATGGAAATGGCTTTCCCATTTGATCTTGCACCTTTCCCATTTGATCTTGCACCTGTATGAAGTCCTGTGTCAAAAAGAAGAAGAAAGATGCAGGATGTGCAAGGGAAAGGGGATAGAGATTTGGGGGTGGGGGTGGAGAACTTGAACAGACATCTGGAATATTAGCCATTTGGCAGGTAATGATGTCACTAGTGATATATGCATTGCTTTGCTGTACTATTTATTTATTTATTGCATTTCTATACCACCCAACAGCCAAAGCTGACACAATGTCATGCCTTTAAAGTTTAAAATTTAAACTAAGCGTGGTTCATAATGGCAACCCCATCCCAAAAGAAACCAAAGATCAAAATGAAGCTGTGTATAATTGCCATATAAAATCAAACTTTGGCATATCTTTTGTTCATCAGCTTCGTGGTGAAGATGTATGTCATCTCAACTAAAAAGGCCATTTGAAATTGCTGCTTATATATAATCTGCTGTTTGAAGGCTTCAATCAGTGGGGTGAGTGAGAGAAAGAGGCTCTGAGGTTTCTTGCTTCTTGCCACTGGAAATGACTGATCAAGGATTAAGGTCCATCTATGAAAGTGCTAGTGACTTCTAGAGCAGCTTGGGGGAAATAATGGTGTCGTGTTTTTCAAAATTTCCTGCCTTAGGAGACAATAACGAGGCCTGCTAAGTAATTTACAAAGCTTTATTTAAGCAATAAATATCTCTTCCCACTTGAAGAGAGTCTAATCTCTTGGAACTTTCCCCTAGGCAAAACTATGCAAATAAAGCGAGACAATTGTCATTTTAAGAAGAATGGAAAGCCTTTTCCTAAGATGCATTAACTTCAGAGAGACTAGTTCTGTGGCGGCTTCTAATGCAACGCGAACTGGGCCGACTTTCTCTTGCCTTCCTTTCGCTACGCCCATTTTAGTCAGCAGCGTACTCTAGGATCGGCTAACCTGTTGGTGCTCTCTCCTTCGGAAGAATGTTGGCTTCTCACTGACTGTGTATTATTTGCCCTTGACGAGATAAACTCTGGAGAGAGTTCACCACCAGCTGGTGAAGAGCTCGTGAGAGCTTTCTCCCCCACTGGTACAGGCTGGTGTGTTTCTGGCGCCAACTCCTCTACTTCAGAGTCTGATTCTGATTGATCACCTGAAACACCTTCTTCCAACCCAGGGGGAGCAGAGCTAGATATGACATATGGGTTGAAGAACATTTTGCAGAGTGGGAAGAACTATACCGAAGCAATCCCAAAAGCAGCTGCACAATATAAACAAGTTGAGAGGTAGGCTTTTATTACTACTTGCCAGCTAACAGGAAGTAATAATGATGCTTTGCATTTATATAGCACTTACTTGATTCTTCGGAGTGCTTCATATCACTAATCCCTGTGATGCTTAAAACAATAAGTGTTACTGTGCCTGGGAAGGGGAGTCTGAGAGCTTCTCTAAACGAGCAATGTATTGCACGCTCATGATTGGCCACTCATGGAAGTTTGTGGGTCCGTTACATGATGCCGTCCACATCTAGTACGTCTCATGTGTTTTTCCCCAGTTATCCCGCTTCCAAAAAACACAGAGATAATCAGGAAACCACACACCCCGCAAAATCGCCCCATGTAATTCCACCACTAGATGGTGCTGTTTCATTTGAGTGAATGGAGAACGCAGAGAGAGGAAGTATTCCATTCCATTCCACCCTTGTAAGAGGCGATCGCAATTCCAGAATGAAAGCAGAAGCAGAAAGCTCCCAGTAAAGCAACCTGTGTTTTGTTTTTTTTAATGTAGAGAAGCTTGAAGGCTTGCCTAAATCTTCTTGGCTTACTTAGTTTCATGAATGATCTGGTCATTGATCCAGGGAGTTCACAGCTTGTACTTTTAGGCACTACACATACACTACACTACACCAGCTTTAAAGAATATTGGCCCACTTATTCCTGTTAAGTATGCCTGCCTGCCAGTCAGCCATGTTTGCTTCTAGGATACTCCATTCCATTTCTCCTCCTTCCATTCCACCCCCCCCCAAAGTTAGCCAGCATGCTTTCAGTGGCTTTCAATACTATCAACCATTATATCCCTCATGAGAAGCTGTCTGAGCTGGTTGTTGGAGATACTGCACTACAGTGGTTCCACTCCTACTTGGATGGCCAATTTCAGAAGGTAGTGCTGGGGAATTATTGCTCCATGCCTTGGCAACTATGCTATAGGGGTCCATGGGGCTCTATCATATCCTCCAAGTTGTTCAACTCCTACAAGAAACTAGTGGGGGAGGATATCCAGAGGTGTAGTCGGAGGTGTCACCAATATTCGAGTGAAACCCACCTCTAGCAGTCCTTGTCATCAAATTCAGGTGAGGCAGTGAGTGTTCAAAATCACTGCCTGAGCACAGTAATGGACTGGATTACAGCCAATAAACTGAGACTCAGTCCCGAGAAGACAATGATATTGTTGGTGGGTGGTTTGTCTGTCTATGCTGATAAGTTGTGTCCTAAGTAATGTTCAACCTGTTCTGGAGGGGGTTACACTCCCTCTGAAGGATCAGCTTCATAGTTTGGGAGGTCCAAGACCCAAAACAGTTCCCCATTCCTGCCTTAAAGATCGATACATGTATCATGGCATAAGTATTTGTGGACTGCAGTCCACTTCATCAGATGCATGAAGTGTTGTTGAGAGTTACAGGTATTTACACACAGAGAGAAACACGGTGGTAGTGGTGGTGGCAGAACTACAAACAATAAAGGTCAGAGGGAAATGGAATGCAGAAAGTAAAGAAATAAATATGTTTTATTTATTTATTTACAATACTTATATACTGCTCTTCATCCAAAAATTGTGGAATGGTGAACAACGAATAGAATAAAAGAATAAAAATTATTATTATTATTTATTACACTTCTATACCACCCGATAGCTCTCTGGGAAGTTTACATAGATTAAAACAATAAAAACAATATACAACATTTAAAACCATAAAAACATACAACAGACAGTATATACAAAGACAACATACTAAACAGAATAAACAATAAAAACACCATATTAAAAATTACATTTTTAAAAGAACAACCTTCTGATAAAACTGCAGCTGGTCATTCAGGGACAGCTTCCTTAACAACGTTATTAACAGTGACCATTCACAAAATTGTACATTGTTTTAATTGTATTAATTGGTTTTAAGGTTTTTAAATTCTGTACTAGTTTTAGCTTATTAATAGTTTAATTTGTTTTAACTGCATATATTTATTGTTTGTATGATTTTATCTGTACACTGCCCTGAGAACCTTGTGATATAGGGTGGGATACAAATGTCTTAATAAACAAACAAACAAATGAATAAATAAAAATAGTTGTTGGGCAGCCATCTCTCAGTGTTATTGGATTCCTGCACTGAGCAGAGGTTTGGACTCAATGGCCCCTTCTAACTCTGACTCTACGTAGTTAACACATGTAATGTGATAAGAAAGAAACCTTTATTACAATTTAAATCACAGGTCATGGAACTGCAATTCAGCATTTTCACACTGCAATCTCCCTTTGAAGTTCTTTTGTTCAAGGCCAATTTAAAGTCAGTGACAAGAGTATCCTGGAAGGTTGAAATATTCCACTAACATTTTTTTGATTGTTTTTAATTCTGACATTTCGGATGTCAGATTTCTGTCCATTTATTTATTTGCATAGAGACTGGGCTATTTGTCCTATGTATAATGCAGAAGGGTATTGCTCGCTGATGATGGCATATATTACATTGGATGAGCAGATGGATGTACCCCTGATGCTACGTATGGAATTATTAAGTCCTCTTGGGGCGCAAGCCTATGCATACTGACTGAGAAATGCTGAGAGTTGCAGGACTTTTTTTCCTGTCTGAACATGCATAAGATTGCTCCAACACCTTGCTGCCATCTCCCAGCATCTGCCGCCTGAGGCAACTGCTTCACTCTGCCTATTGGTAAGGCCAGCCCTGCCCCCATACACAATCAACTATATATAACTGTAAGTCAGACAACACTTCATGCATCTGATGGAGTGGACTGCAGTCCATGAAAACTTATGCCATAGTACATTTGTAAGTCACAACCCCCTTTATTATTTTTGCCACAACAGACTAACATGGCTACCTCTCTGAATCATTGTATTATTGATATGTATTGAAATTCATTGCTGAAGGCCCTCCCACTCACACCTTTTTTTGTGTATTGTAAGCCAATTTGAAGCTTGAGCAGAAACTTAAAACATTACTCAGATGTACAATATATTATATATAAATATCTGAATAACAATTTGCTCCCCCTAATTTTAATTTGGATAGTTCCAGGAAGAATGATTGCAAGGTTTTGAATGCAGCAGCACTATTCTCTTTAAAAAGGATGTGTTCATATTTGAGAAATAAAGGGCATGGTTATCTTCCATAAGAGAGAATCATATCTGTTATGGAAGTTAGCAGGCTGCAATCATATACACACTTCTGTTTAGGTTTAGGGCAGGCACACTGACATCTACATAGGATTGGGCTATTATTTGAAACAAGTAGTAGTTCTCTGTGTTAGAACCTACATTAGCCATGGGGGTGGGGGGTGGGCAGGCAGGTAGAACAAGAGTGAACCTGTTCTCATACAGTACAGATATTGGCGCTGTTCAGAAGACACCTTAAACCATGGCTTTAACCACGGTGCTTAAGCAAAAAAGCCATTAGTGCTATCAGTGAACAAGTAAACTGAAGTCCCAGTGTAAAAGAATTGTGCAGTTGGGTTTGGAAACATATTTTACCAAGATGCAACTCCCACAAAGCCTTAGTTGGACCTCCACATAAACACATTTAAGATGTGCCTACCATTTTCCCTACATTTTCCCTACATTTGATTCCTTGCTCTCCTTTATTCCTCATATTGAGGCAGTAGCTAAATCCTGTCGTTTTTTCCTGTATAATATTGCCAGGATTCGATCATTTTTGTCTGTCTCTTCTGCCAAGATGCTTGTTCGTGCACTGGTTATTTCTTGGCTGGACTACTGCAACCTTCTTCTCTCTGGCCTTCCTTCTTCTCACATCAGTCCGTTGGTTTCTGTCCACCACTCTGCCGCTAAGATCATCTTCTTGGCTCGCCGCTCTGACCATGTTACTCCACTTCTGAAATCTCTTCATTGGCTTCCAATTCACTTCAGAATCCAATATAAACTTCTCCTGTTGACCTTCAAAGCTTTTCACGGTCTAGCTCCTTCCTATCTCTCCTCTCTCATCTCACACTATTGCCCCGCTCGTGCTCTTCGCTCCTCTGATGCCATGTTTCTCGCCTGCCCAAGAGTCTCTACTTCCCTTGCTCGGCTTCGTCCATTTTCTTCTGCTGCCCCTTACGCCTGGAACGCTCTTCCAGAACATCTGAGATCCACAAGTTCAATCGCAGCTTTTAAAGCTCAGCTAAAAACTTTTCTTTTTCCTAAAGCTTTTAAAACCTGATGCTGTTTGGACTTTATACTGTTAGTTTTACCCTACCCTGTGCCTGTTTACCCTACCCAGTGCCTGTTTGCATTCTCTTCCCCTCATCGCTTTACTATGATTCTAATAGAATGTAAGCCTATGCGGCAGGGTCTTGCTATTTACTGTTTTACTCTGTACAGCACCATGTACATAGATGGTGCTATATAAATAAATAAATAATAATAATACATCATGTTCTGTACTGAGCTCATAAGAAGTATAAACTTGGATTTTCTGTTGATGCCTGCTACTACCCCACATTCTAAGCAAGAATTGTTGATCCAGTTCTCATCTTTTTTTACCTTCCTCTCTCGAGATCTTTTCTAATTTATAAGACCAAATTGTTTATTTGCTTTATAAACATGGAGATGTTGCACTTGTGTTCCTAGCACTTGAGCTTTTCGTCAAGCTTTTATTTGCTCCATGTACTGTTTAGAACTATCGTATGAGCAATTTTTAAAATAAGTTTTCCAACTTCCCTGTTAGTTTCAAAATTAGTTTTGACGGCATGCCAGTATCTCCGAAGATACTGGGGTTTGCGCTTAACGCCTCGATCAAAGCACTATTCCGCTGTCGTCCTCTCTACACAGAGGAAAGCACTTGACCACCATGGGGCGGGGGGAAATATATAACTGGTATGGCGAGCGAAGACTACAATTCCCAAAGTGCTCCGCGGAATAGCGATGGCGGGGGTGGGCAGTAAGGACGCATGCCTACTGTCCGAACTACATTTCCCTAGAGTCAGAGCGCTCGCCGTCTCACCTAATGTGTGTGTGGCGGCGGGGGGGGGGGGGGAAGGTGACGGAGCTCTAGCGCGGTGACGAGCAAAGTGTGTGCCCGCCATAGTGATAGCAGCCGCCGGGCCGCGGTGCGTGGGGCCGGGAAAAGGCCGAGAGGACGGCAAGAGAAGCGGCGGCGGGGCAGGAACCGCACAGGTATGGCGAGGGGAAAGCGCAGGCCGGCCAGCCAAGGCCGGTGACAGGCGCAGGCCGCCGGGCTCCCCTTGCCCAGCTCGTCTGGCGGACGGCGCGGAGGCTGCTCCCAGTCCGAGCGAGGTCCCCATGTGTTTCTCAGCCTCCCTCAGCAGTCGCAAGACGAGGACGAGGACGGGGCGGGGGGCGGGGAGGCAGAGGGCGACCGGGGAGCCGGCCCTTCTCCACTCCGGGACGCGGCTGGTCCACTTGCTTCCTTCTCCCGCTTTAAAGCATTGCTGCTCGTTAGAAAGAAGGGGACGGTGTGTGTGTGTGTGAGAGAGAGAAATAGATATAAGACGTAAACTGTGGCTACGACCCTATTCACATTTACCTGTGAGTAAGCTTCGTTGACCACAAGGGGACTTAATTCTGAGTAAGCATGTGTTGGCTTGCGCTGAAACTCGTCGAATTCGCGGTTCTCTCTGCTTCCCTCCGCGCGCGGAGTAGCGGGTCGCTCTGTCTCCCCCGCGCCCCGAAGTGCTGGAGTCGGGTAAGGAGGGGGGGGAGGTCAAAGGCCACCACACTTTGGAAAGCAGATAAGTTTCTCCCCTCTCATTTTGTGGCTTGCCTTGGTGGCTTGGCCTTTCTGAACCCGGTACTAATGTACCTTTCTGTTTTATATCTTACTTCCCCCCTCCCCCTAACATTTCCTGTTTTGGGGTGGGGTGGGTGGGTTGGCCCCCAGCTGCCATCCTTCAAATTGAGGGAAGGGATAGTAGTAGTGGTGCGAGGCGGGTTTTATGTAAACTATCCGGGGAAGTTTTGTCTGCCTTTTCAGCACGTGTACCGTTTTCTCTTTTGCACCATTAGTGGTAGAGCTCAATTTGAGCTAGGACATAGCCCCGGAAACTGTTTTTGATAACAAAATTCAGCTGTGAAAGGTGAAATAAACTGAGAGGTAATGTCTTTGAGCATGTGCAAAATTCTTTTCCCTTGCCAAGCACTGAATAGCTGTTGTCAAACACCCCCCACCCTTTTCATCAGGAACTGGAAGCAGGAATTTAGGACTTGAGTCCTAGGACTGTAATTTTAGAAAGCAAATCCTGATAAGCAACACTAGAAAAAAGCGACCTATCCCAGACTTCCCCTTTTCTCACTTTTAGCTTTTCTTGGCAGAAGATGCATATGTGATGCGTCTCCTTAGGAATATAGTTACTTATTATTGATATGCCAGCCATTATCGTAGGCAGGATGTGTGTGTGTGGAATGAGGGCTTATATATGGCAAGGACCTCGTAGAGGATGCAGTGAGTGCAGAGGTAGTTACAGTCTTCTGCCTTTGGGTCTCTTTTGCTAGAGGTCAGGCCATCCAGTGCCAGGCATAGTGGGGAGGTTTTGTCCCTTTGCAGTCTTGTTACTCATAGGATATTTTGGATGGGGTTGCACGCTCTCTGAAAGATCAGTTTCATAGTTTGGGGGTACTCTTAGATCCATCTCTGTTGCTGGAAGCTCAAGTGGCGACGGTGGCTCGGAGTGCCTTTTACCAGCTTTGGCTGGTTCGTCAACTACTGCCTCGCCTGGACAAGGGATAGCTTGGCCACGGTGGTACAGGCACTGGTAACCTCAAGATTGGATTACTGCAATGCACTTTATGTGGGGCTGCCATTAAAGCTGCTCTGGAAGCTGGAGCTAGTGCAGAATGCTGCAGCTCGGCTGTTGTCTAGAGCTGCCCCTTTCCAGCATGTAACTCTTCTGCTGAGGGAACTGCACTGGCTGCCTATTTACTACCGGGCATTAAACAACTTGGGACCAGGATACCTCAGAGAGTGCCTTCTCCCCTACCAAACTGCCTGGTCACTGAGGTCATCCGAGGACATGCTCCTGGTGGTTTCACATAGACCTATCCTCTGATTGGAGTCCACCAGGGAAAGAGCCTTCAGTGTGGTGGCCCCCCTCCTGTGGAATTCCCTGCTTCTGAAGGTCAGGCAGACGCCAACTTTGTATTCCTTTTGGCGCCTCCTGAAAATGTCATTGTTCCAGGAAGCCTTCCCTTAACAACCAGCCACGGTTCACAGTTCACCTTTCTTGTTGCTTTTAAGTATCGATTTTAAGGTGTTTTTATTATATTTTATCTTGTACACCACTCCGAAATTTGAATGGGGAGCAGGATACAAATATTGTAAATAAATAATATTTGTATACTTATCCCATTGGAGGGAATTGCAGCCTTTCATTTATACAGGAGGAGGTAAAAATATGTGTTTGGGAACCCTATTTTTAGTGTAGGATGTGGCTAAATCTGCTATCTGCCTGTGGTGATTCTAGTATCTAGACCATGTCCCTTTATGCTTAATTATATCCTTTGCTCTGTTCCATAAACTCAATGCCAACTATTGGGAACTGACATGACAACCTTTATGTGCATAACTCTATATACACACCTGTCAGGTTGTGGTATAGAAGGCAAACATAAACGCTCCCACCCCATCCCTGTCTATAATGGTTGGGTAACAAATTGTCAGAGGAGGTGGGCAGGTTTTGCCTTCAGCACAGCTTGATACCATTCAGGGCTTTACATTTTTCCATGCAAATGAATGACAGCCATTAATTACACATGGAAGGTAAGTACTCATGGTTTAAAAACAAAAGTAGTAGCTGTTGGAGGGGGGAGTGAATCGGATTGGGCATGGTTAATTCCCCCCCACACACCATTCTTTCCCCAATTACTTGCCCTGTACTTGCTCCACAGTAGAGAGCATACAGGTAGTACCTTTATGTTTTCCTCATATGACAATAGTAGCTGTGTGTATTATTTTAATTGAGGAAATAGCATTGGGAGCAGAAGGCTTAGTCAAGCCTTCTCCAGTTTGGTGCCCTCCAGATGTTTTGGACCTCAACTCAGCCTCTACCAGCATGGCCAGTGGTCAGAAAAGCTGAGAGTTGTATCCATAACATCAGGAGAGCACCAGATTGGGGAAACCTCAGTTAGATAATGAGTGGGGAGCAAAAGGCCTGTAAGACAAACCCAGCCCACAGAGCCTCTGTTTAACCCACAGCTCCCCTCTGGTTGGCCCTGGTGTCTCTGGGGCTCAGTTCAGACAACACGTTAGTCAACGCAGTGTGAAAACTCCACTCAACAGTTGAGTTTTTAGGGGGTACTCCTCACACAACATGTTCTAACTCCACTGTTGTGTGACTGTGGGTTACTGTGGAGTTGAGTAAAATCCATCGTGACATTTGATTGACAGGTCCATTGCCCTCTCTCCTCCCCTGGACCTGCTGATGGTATCCCATCAGCCATTGCTGCAAAAACAACCAATCTCGGCAGCTCTCCTAGGGCAGCACTCCCTCCTTTTGCCACTGTTGCCAGGGTATTTTGTAGCCAGTGGGAAAAGTCAACTCAACATAATGGAAAACTCCACGGATCCTGCCACACAATGGTTTTGCAGGAACTCTCCTCTGCACAGCTTAGATATTCTGCGTGGAGTGTTTTCCAAAAATAAACCCTCCATCGTTGTGTGGTGCTTTTCCACCAGACACATTTCTCAACTGTGGTGTAAAAATTGCACTGTGGAGTTCTAAATCTACCATTGAGAAATGTTGTCTGAACTGAGCCTATCTCTGCACCTCTCTCATTCTCACTGAGATCCAGCTGCAGCCATGAAGATTATGAGAAAGACAGATAGAAGAGATAGGAAGCTGCAGCAGGAACATGCGTGAGGTTGGAAGCCCAATTATAGAGTGTGGTGGTGAGAGTGTCTTTGTGAAAGGTGCACTTGCTGATGCATTCTGTGATTGGGCCTCTGGCCTCTGACCTCATGCGCATACCTGTTGCCAGCTGTCTTTTTTTGTTGTTGTTATTCCTCTGTCCAGCCCATTGGAAAATGAGAACTGCGAGCAGGTGAATTTCAGATGGTAGTGCTAAAATCCTCATGTGCTGTGATTCCAGAATTGCCCTGCCCTGAATGACAACTAGGTTTAGGGGGAAAACCTCCCATTGGGAGCTTTTATCAAGTCTTAATGGAGGGGGTGACTAGGGAGGCAAGGGCATGTCCAGATGTGTAGTTGGATGTATGAAAAGAAGGAGAGAAGAGTAGCAGAGGAAGAGAAAGAAAATCAGTGGCCCTGCCCAGTTGTGGTTTGGGCCACACCCACTGCTGCTATGTGGCCCTTGGCATCTTCCCTTGAAGGGGTGTGACCCTCAACTTTAAAAAGTTTTCCCCATCATAGGTTATCCTTTCCCTCTCCTGATGCTGTGGTCCTTATCCGGTTTTCACCTCCCTGACAGCTGTTACTGAATATATGTGTGAAGTATATGACATTATGGACCTCCAGTATCACATTTAATTTGGCTCTCAGTGAGAATTGCTGAGACCCTGGAAAAAGCCCTGGATTTCCCTAAATCCATGTGGAAATATGATTGTTTATCAGTTTTTATTCGCCTTGCTGTGTACTTAGTATCAGCTAGCATGTACAGCTGGTGAGTCCGGTCAATATGGTGAGTACTTGGTAGTAATGATGACTTGTCCTGGATATCTTTACATGGAAGCATGAATGCTTATTAAATATGAAAAGGTCAGCAATAGGAGATTTGAAAACAGGAAGGGAACAATCCTAAACATAGGCCCCAGAATTATTCACTCCGTTTCACTCTCTCTGTTTTACAGTTGTTTTCTTTCTGGGCTCTGGATTGGTTTGGGAAAGTGGCCAGTTGACTTTGTGATTTGCCAAGTAAACACACATTGTATTGCAATGTTGGATACTCCAGCAGACTAGGAAAATATTATTAAATCTTGCCTGATTTTAGGCAGTGGTATATCTCGCACTATATCTATTAAAATATTTATATCCCACCTTTCCATAAAATGCTCAAGGCACCTTATGATAACATAATTTAAAACGATATAATCAGTAAAATCAAAACAAACATTAACAGAGAAACAAACAAGAAAAGTCACAGTGGGAAGAAATATGTTTCTCAAGCCACACTGAATCAACCCAAAGGCTTTCCCCTGAAAAGCCAGGTTTTGGTCATATACCAAAAGGCCAGCAACGAGTTAGATGTGCAAACTTCTTTGGGGAGGGCGTTCCATAACCTAGGACGTGCAATTGAAAAGGCCCTATCATACATTCCCATCCACTGTACTTCAAGCAGGCAGGGAAATCAGCAGGGTCTTGGTTGAATGAAGCGTCTGGATAGGTTCTTTTGGGAGGAGGTGGTCCATAAAATATTCTGGTCTCAGGCTGTTTAAGATCTTAAAGGTAAAGTACTTTGAATTGGACAGGGAAGCAAACTGGAAACACTGCCTTCAAACTTGTTTGTTTATTTTAAAAAATCCTGCCTTTACATTGAAAATAGTTCTCAAGTTGGCTACGAAAAAAATACAGGGGAAAAAAATGTTAGAATTAAAACATTAAATTTCATCAATTAAAAACACATCCAGTTGAAGGCCTCACCCCCAGATATCAGTCTGACTATGGTGTTTGAACTAGTTGAAGCTTCTGAATACTTTTTAAAGACAGCCCCTGAGATCTGAGATAGCAGCAGGTATGCGGGGCAGCAGACATTGGACCTCACCCAGGGGATGCTGCTTGGCAACTAGATCCCACCCCCTGGAGGAAATCCAAAAGGTGGTATGAACTGGATTGGGATTCCCCAGGGCTGGAGGTTCCACACCCCTAGAACCTTCATCGAATAGTACTTTCCCCTTGTCTGGATTATCAATGCCATCTGTTAGTAAGGGCAGAGGACAGCTGTAATAAAGCTTTTGTACAGTTAGCATCTGATTGCCCTTACTGTGCTGTTTTCTTCAGAAATTTGGTAGCTGAATGATGGGTGATGTGGGACCGCACAAATTACCCTTAGCTATGGAGCTGGCCTGCAATTGTACTAGGCCTAGTCCGTTTGAGAGTTTTTCATTTCAGTCATGGATAAATGCAAGCCTAATATGGAAGCTTATTTAATTTTTAATATTTAGTTTTTTTAATTTTGGGGGTACAAAAATAGTTGAAGCAACTGATTTAAGTATCTGACCACTCAAAATATTTACTCTGTTTGTGATAAATTATTTTACACATATCCTGCTCTAGGGATCCTTAGTTTCACTTGTTATTCTCATTGTGGTGAGTGGACCGCCGTCCCTTGGTGAGCATCACAGTTCTCATCCTTGGACCTGGGAGCGGGTGAGCGTGGCTTCTTGTGTCATCCAAACCCAGCAACCGTGGGTTGTTGATTTGGTTAAAGCATAGTTTGAGGGGAAAACAATCTATGGTTTTTTAAAAAGGCTTTCCCACTCAATCAAGCCATGCTGCCCGGGTTTGGATGACATGACAAACTACACTCGATTGGGTAATTAGGGAAATGACATTTGGTATGCACCAGGAATTTTAAAAATCCATCACGGCTTGTTTGATGTGAACTGGCCATATGTATGCCTTAAGTTTATTTTAAACCAAACTACACATGCACACATCTAGAATATCTCTGGAATGTCCTCTCTTTTTAGAGAATGGATTGGATGCTGTATGTTCTTATACAATAACTGGAATGTGTATCTATATTAGTCATATAATATAGGTCATGTCCTGTTTTGGCCTATCTTGCTGATTTTAACCCAGCTTTCTCCAACTTGGTGCCCTCCAGTTGTTTGAGACTTCAATTCCCATCAGCCTCAACCAACATGACCAGTTGCCAGGAGAGCACCAGATTGGGGAAGGCTGTTCAAACATTTAAACTTGGGAAACTGTAGTCCATTAAAAAAAAAAAAACTCAAGCAGAAAGTGTCTTTTGCTCTTGCTTTTCCCCTCCTACCCTTTCATGCTCAAAGACCATGCTTTGTGGCAGTTCTTTCTGTACACTTTGTTCACCACATGCTAGCAGACCAGAGTGTAACCTAGCAATGCTTTTTAAAAAAATGCCTTGTTATGTTGTAATATAACAGGCCTAGGCAACCTGGTGCCCTCCAGATGTTTAAGACTACAACTCCGATAATCCCTGAGCATTGGCTATGCTAGCTGGATCATATGTTGTAGTCTAAAAACTTCTGGAGGGCACCAGATTGCCTAGCCCTGTAATATAGGAATGAACTCTGAAGAACTGTGTGTGGGAAAAGGGTGAGTTGGGCAGGCAAAATAAGGAAGAAAAGTCTTTATCAGTGTTTTGGAGGCAGGCTGTGATTTTTATGCAAACCTATTCATCTCTCAACATTTGCATGAGATCGGGCTTATTGAATTGGTCCCAAAGTAATGCATATGAGTAGTCACTGTGTTTGTGCTGGGCTTGAAGATTGATACCTACTAATCATATGCTGGTGGATAAGATGCATGGCAATGTATCAGAAGAGGATGTATGTTTGAGGATAAACATCCATTTTACTAGGCTGCTTTTTGTGAAATTTTTGAGCAGAGACTGCTTGAAAATCGATGATAGCAATTTAGCATAGTTTAGTTAAAGTGGTGTCCACTCCTACAATTATTTCCATACTTCTGGTGCCTTTATTGACATTTTGACATAGATAAACACAGGATTTGTGCCCCTTGGTTCAAGATTTTGGAGGTGAGGTCCTCAGCGTTGTTAGAGATTTTATTGGTGTTGCTTTAGATGTAAGTTTGTAAACACTTTTGTTGGCAATGATCAAAGTCGTTCACATAACAATCTGGAGGTGCTGCTTCAGGGGGAGAAATGCTGTACCATCAAGGGTGAGCTATTCCGCCTGCTCCCCTCCTCGCCCCACCTGGAGTCTTTAAAAGCAAGGCTGGAGCTGAAGGTTGGGAGGTGCTGCTTCAGGGGGAGAAATTCTGTTCTAACGAAGCTTTCACAATTAGCATAAGATCACTGACCACTTTGTACTGCATTTTGTGTTAGCTTTGCTTAGTAGATTTTTCTCTGACATGGAGGGTGGTTTGAATTGTGACAAAGAAACACTGCTAAATCAATTAGGTTGTATGTCTTGTTGAATGGCCAAGAATTAAGTGCATGGAATGTAGGCTTAGTTATTCTTGTCCCCTAGTTTCTTAATTTGGGGCTCTTATGGGGTGGAATTTCAAGTTCTTCTGGAAGGATGGGGGTGTTACCTTTATTACTTGCCTTGTTCTTCTTTTGAAGGGTATGTTTTGCTCCTTTTGTTTCATTTTTTTTTAAAAAAAATAAAATTTCTATTTTGCCTTTAAACTAAATGTGGAGCAATCCCAGAGGATTCAGTAGAGCAGCCTTTTCGAACCTGGTGCCACTTTGAGGTTTTGGACATTCCCATCAGCCCCAGCAAGCATGGCCAAAGGTCAGGAATGCTGGGAGTTGTAGTCCAAAACATCTGGATGGCACCAGAGGTTGCAATAGAGCCTTCTCTCCAACCTACCCCTGCCAGTGTGAAGGCACATTGCAAGGAATGGAAGGTCTGTGTATCCCTCCCGTATCTTCATCTAGTCCTCCCTCCATGTGCCATGCAAATTACTTGTACTCCATAGCACAAATACCTTCATGGTGGAGATATTTACTGTGGGCTGAAAATTCATCATTGTTAACAAAGTGAGCATTAATAAGGCAAGCTGTATTGACTTTCAGGGGCTCACAGAGTATTGAGAGAGAGATGAAAGGGGAATGGGCTTGCTTTGGGGTATGGGGGAATCAGAGCTGGCTCTGAAGGCAAGCCACCATGTGATCTGCCCAAGCCTTGCTGCTTAATTCTCCAGCACTGCTGTTGCAGTGGCTTTTTTTTTCTTCACCTGGGATTTTGAGAGATGAGCAGCAGCAGCTGGGTAGCTCCAGGATATAATGGTCTTTCATCAGTGGTTCATTTCATGCTCTCAGAAAAAGAGCCTTGTCGTTACCTTGTCATGGTGCTGGAGCTTGAGCACCTCAAGGATGCCATGAGCTAAACCGTGAAGGGACACCCAAGACAGGAAGGTCATGGTAGAGAGGTCAGACTAAATACGATCCCTGGGGAAGGTAATGGCAACCCACCCCAGTATTCTTGCCGTGAAAACTAAATGGATCAGTAAGAGATATGTCGGTATACCATCGGAAGATGGGACCCCCCAGGTCGGAAGATGTTCAAAATGCTACTGGGGAGGAACAGAGGATAAGTTCAACTAGCCCCAGATGTGATGACGCAGCTAGCTCAAAGCCGAAAGGACGGCTAGCGGCCGACGGTGCTGGTGGTGAATGACGAATTCGATGTTCTAAAGATCAACACACCATAGGAACCTGGAATGTAAGATCTATGAGCCAGGGCAAATTGGATGTGGTTATTGGGGAGATGTCAAGGTTAAATATAGATATATTGGGTGTCAGTGAACTGAAACGGACTGGAATGGGCTACTTCACATCAGATCACCACCAGATCTACTACTGTGGACAAGAGGATCACAGAAGAAATGGAGTAGCCTTCATAATTAATAATAAAGTGGCTAAAGCAGTGCTTGGATACAATCCAAAAAATGATAGAATGATCTCAATTCGAATTCACGGTAAGCCATTTAACACCACAGTGATCCAAATATATGCCCCAACCACAGATGCTGAAGAAGCAGAAGTAGATCAGTTCTATGAGGATCTGCAGCACCTACTGGTTAATACACCAAAAAGAGATGTTATTTTCATTACAGGAGACTGGAACGCTAAGGTGGGCAGTCAGATGACATCTGGAATTACAGGTAAGCATGGTCTAGGAGAACAAAATGAAGCGGGACATAGGCTGATAGAATTTTGCCAGGACAACTCACTGTGCATAACAAACACTCTCTTCCAACAACCGAAAAGACGGCTTTATACATGGACTTCACCAGATGGCCGACACCGAAATCAGATTGACTACATCCTTTGCAGCCAAAGGAGGCGGACATCTATACAGACAGTAAAAACAAGACCTGGAGCTGGCTGTAGTTCAGATCACGAACTTCTTATTGCACAATTTAGAATCAAACTAAAGAGAATAGGGAAGACCCACAGATCAGTTAGATATGAGCTCACTAATATTCCTAATGAATATGCAGTGGAAGTGAAGAATAGATTTAAGGGACTAGATTTAGTAGATAGGGTCCCGAAAGAACTATGGACAGAAGTTCGCAACATTGTCCAAGAGGTGGCAACAAAAAACGTCCCAAAGAAAAAGAAAACCAAGAAGGCAAGATGGCTGTCTGCTGAGACACTGGAAGTAGCCCAAGAAAGAAGGAAAGCAAAAGGCAACAGTGATAGGCGGAGATATGCCCAATTAAATGCAAAATTCCAGAGGTTAGCCAGAAGAGATAAGGAATTATTTTTAAACAAGCAATGTGCGGAAGTGGAAGAAGACATAGAATAGGAAGGACAAGAGACCTCTTCCAGAAAGTTAGAAACATCGGAGGTAAATTCCAGGCAAAAATGGGTATGCTCAAAAACAAAGATGGCAAGGACCTAACAGAAACAGAAGAGATCAAGAAAAGGTGGCAAGAATATATGGAAGATCTGTATAGGAAGGATAATAATATTGGGGATAGCTCAGATGGTGTGGTCAGTGAGTTAGAGCCAGACATCCTGAAGAGTGAGGTTGAATGGGCCTTAAGAAGCATTGCTAATAACAAGGCAGCAGGAGACGACGGTATCCCAGCTGAACTGTTTAAAATATTGCAAGATGATGCTGTCAAGGTGATGCATGCCATATGCCAGCAAATTTGGAAAACACAAGAATGGCCATCAGACTGGAAAAAATCAACTTATATCCCCATACCAAAAAAGGGAAACACTAAAGAATGTTCCAACTATTGTACAGTGGCACTTATTTCACATGCCAGCAAGGTAACGCTCAAGATCCTGCAAGGTAGACTCCAGCAATTCATGGAGCGAGAATTGCCAGATGTACAAGCTGGGTTTAGAAAAGGCAGAGGAACTAGAGACCAAATTGCCAATATCCGCTGGATAATGGAGAAAGCCAGGGAGTTCCAGAAAAACACCTATTTCTGTTTTATTGGCTATTCTAAAGCCTTTGACTGTGTGGATCATAACAAACTGTGGCAAGTTCTTGGTGGTATGGGGATACCAAGTCATCTTGTCTGCCTCCTGAGAAATCTGTATAACGAACAAGTAGCAACGGTAAGAACAGACCACGGAACAACGGACTGGCTTAAGATTGGGAAAGGAGTACGGCAGGGTTGTATACTCTCACCTTACCTATTCAACGTATGCAGAACACATCATGCGACGTGCTGGGCTTGACGAATCCAAGGCTGGAGTTAAAATCGCAGGAAGAAACATTAACAATCTCAGATATGCAGATGACACCACATTGATGGCTGAAAGCGAGGAGGAGCTGAGGAGCCTTGTGACAAAGGTGAAAGAAAAAAGTGCAAAAGCTGGGTTGCAGTTAAACCTCAGAAAAACCAAGATTATGGCAACCAGCTTGATTGATAACTGGCAAATAGAGGGAGAAAACGTGGAGGCAGTGACAGACTTTTTATTTCTGGGCGCAAAGATTACTGCAGATGCTGACTGCAGCCAGGAAATCAGAAGACGTTGACTTCTTGGGAGGAGAGCAATGACAAATCTTGATAAAATAGTTAAGAGCAGAGACACCACACTGACAACAAAGGTCCACATAGTTAAAGCAATGGTATTCCCCATAGTAACCTATGGCTGTGAGAGCTGGACCATAAGGAAAGCTGAGCGAAGGAAGGTAGATGCTTTTGAACTGTGGTGTTGGAGGAAAATTCTGAGAGTGCCTTGGACTGCAAGAAGATCAAACCAGTCCATACTCCAGGAAATAAAGCCAGACTGCTCACTTGAGGGAATGGTATTAAAGGCAAAACTGAAGTACTTTGGCTACATAATGAGAAGACAGGATACCCTGGAGAAGAGGCTGATGCTAGGGAAAGTGGAAGGCAAAAGGAAGAGGGGCCGACCAAGGGCAAGATGGATGGATGATATTCTGGAGGTGACAGACTTGACCTTGGGGGAGCTAGGGGTGGCGACAGCTGACAGAAAGCTCTGGCGTGGGCTGGTCCATGAAGTCACGAAGAGTTGGAAGTGACTGAACGAATAAACAACAACATGCTCTGCTGTGGGCGGGGCTGAGTTCTGCTGTTGATGGGGAAATGCAGATGATAATTGTGAAGGTGGGGGGAAAGTAATGGGGTTCTTCGCACAGCCCCCTGTCACAGTAGATTTCCAGGGCTGCCCCCTATAGGAGAAGAGGAAACACTGCCCCAGAAACACAGCAGGCTCAAGGTGCATAATTACACACACACACACACACACACACACTCAGCACATGCATCTTGAACCTTCAACTCCAGTTCATACATCATTTATACAATGTATATATAAAATGTAAGGTGGGTGGATTTTGAAAAGTCAGTTTTTTTAATTTTCTTTTGAAAAGTAATTCAAAAACAGTTGAACTGCTTTCCAATCTATCTTGATTTCTTCTCTCTTGCCTTTAGGGTGAGTCATGACTTCATGTTCTGAGCTTGTGGATTCCAAGGCTGAGCTTACTGCTTTGCTTGAGCAGTGGGAGAAAGAGCATGGCAGTGGACAAGACATAGTTCCTATCCTTACTCGGTAAATATGTTTATTCAAAAGTACACATTACTGCAGCATTTTGGGGGTTGGTGGGCACTCTCACAAAATGGCTACCTTGGGATGGGCTTGCTCATTCATAACATAGCTGCCATGATCTTATGTGAACCTCCCAGAGAGCTTCGGCTATAGGGCGGTATATAAATACAATAAATAAATAAATATGATGAGCATGTCCAGTTATAAAACACTCATTTCCCAGGAGACAAACTGGTGAGACTAAAAGAAAAGTTAACTTGCTGAAGAACCTAAGTACAAGGCAGAGATGGAGTCTGAGCTCTAAAACACAAAACCACTCTGTTGAACTCAAATAAATATGATATGGAATGGTAGCATTTGGAATCCACCAGGAGAAGAGCCTTCAGCGTGGTGGTCCCCTTTCTGTGGAACTCCCTGGCCCTGGAGGTCAGGCAGGCACCAACACTGTGTTGTTTTCAGCGCCTTCCGAAAACAGTCTTATTTCAGGAAGCATTCCTTGACTGACAGCCATAGTTTTTATTGGCATTCTGTGTTTTTTAGTATAATGTGCTTTAATTTTTATCTTTTACTGTTTTAATTCTTATATTCACCACTCCAGAATCTGTTTCAGATATGGAGTGGTATACAAATTTTGTAAATAAATAAGAAATAAAATTAAAATAGGGGGAGCTAGGGAGTCTCCTGGGCACTGAGAGAGGTGTCTTCAAGCACATTGGTGCTGATGAGCACCGCGTTGGATACTCTAGATATACATAATCCTCCTTATAACCTTAGTACTGAATATCAAGGCTTTGACAAACAAGGAGGGCAAAGCATAATAAAATCAGTGAGCAAAATTGACTTGAGAATTCATTTTGCTGCTCGTAATTGAGTATAGCAGTTAGATGATTCTTCTCAGTGTAGAAGTCTTAACAAGTAGCAAAGCTGGACAGTCCTTAACACAAATGCTTTTCTACTGTCTCTTGTACATCTGTATTGGTGGATGCCTCTTTAGGGCAGCATTTGACCATACTTAGCAAGGTTGTGTGGTTCTCGGCAGTTTCAGCAGGATCTAGCCCTTCATTCTCCCATTGCTTTCCTTTGCTATCGTCTGGAGTACAGCTGGAACCTGGGTGGGTTTTGTAATTATTAAGCAACTTAAATGTTATGGAGCAGCCCTTTCTAGAGTTCAAATGACTCATTCCCCCGCCCCAAATCCCTTTCTAGAATGTCGGAATTGATTGAGAAGGAGACAGAAGAGTACCGCAAGCGAGATCCAGATCCATTTGATGATAGGCACCCTGGTAAGATGTGATGAAAGTATATGCAAATTCAGTGTGATTTCATTTTCATTTGTATTTAAAAAGAAAGAAAAAGGGACCACAGAAGATAGACCACAAAGTCATAGCTCCACAAAATATATCTGCTATTCCTGCAGCTCAGGCTTCCATTTAGCCCTACACACATTGCAACAGCTGCTTTAGAGAAAGTTCCCTAACATGCTTTTTAAGTATACACTTGGGTGAAGATTGTAGCAAACCCTTTCTCTGGTGCTCCTGGCTGGAAGTGGACCAATTAATTGGACCGGATGATGAACCCCTTCAACTTTGAAGCCCTCAGTTCTGTGGGTGAGATGCCTAAGTCAGCATGGTGGCAATGCATGCAGCTTACTTAGCCATTTCTTTGGCCCTGTTTCTTGTGGAACTTCTGGAACCTCTTTTGCTGTCCAGTCTAGTTGTAGTGTAGCAGGATTTTTAGCCAGTGAGGTTTCTTTAATCAAATTAGAAATAAAGCAAAGCTGGACTTAAAATACATTGCAAGAGGCATGGAATAAAGAAGAAAGCTTGCTATCACTGAGCAAATGCAAGGCAGTTCTCTGACTTATTAAAAAAAACCAACCTATATCTTAAGTTAAGGTTAACTCAACAAAAAATATTGATGCATGCATACTGGAAGCCATGAAGATAACTTGATAGAAACATGAGCGATTCTTCTTTATGCTTGAGATATCTCACAAGTCTAGGCATAATATACCATACGATAGGGGACTATCTAGCTGTGTCTCGCTTTGGGGTCAATATTATGAGATGGATTAAGTTAGTGTTGCAAGATAACTCACAGCCTAGTGCCGGCCTACTATTTTAAGATGATTACCTCGCAGACATATATCTTGGCCCCGAACAACACCGGGTATATCAGCTAGTAATGCATATAAAGTACTTAGCTGGCCATTTGGAATTACTACGTTGAGTGGTGTGTTTTTTAATTAACTCTAAACATTCAGTTTCCTGGATAGTTTAATGAGGAGAATGATACCTAGTTCAATAACAATGTATCTACTGCATTTTTGAAAATGTTCATAATATGTTATGTCTCCCTTTCTTTCCAACTCTTGGTTGTTTATTGTTCTGTGAATTAGATACTTCATGTCATACATAAGCATGGTTGCGTCTGATTTGTGTTTGTTTGTTGTACTGTATAATCTTTTCTTTAAAAAATGTGATACAGAATGCATTTAGGGAAAAGTTTAATATGAAACATCTTTTCATTTTTAGTAAAGAAACAACCTTAGTATTGGCTAGATAGCTACTTTCTTTGTATTGATGCTACTTTTCTTTCTTTCTTACCAAGTATGGATGGCAAGCTGACATTTTTGTCTGTCTCTTTCCAGGTCGGGCAGATCCAAAATGTATGCTTGGTCACTTGCTGAGAATACTCTTCAAGAACGATGATTTCATGAATGCAGTGGGTTTGCCCTTTACATTTATCCAGGGATTTGTATTTGGCAGCTTGAAACCATTACCATTTCTATTACTCAGTCATCTTTTTGCCTTGAGCAGAGGTGGCAAAGTATTTTTTTCCTCTTAGGTTCACTCTGAGCTGAATCAGGAATGTAACTTCCATCAACTGATCTAAAATCTGCCTAAGCCTAACTTTTATAAATCATAATGAGAGCAGCATAAGAGAGTCTTCTGTTTGTTAACTTAATAAGTATCTGAAGTATCATCTTATAAAAATGGCCCTTTGCCCTGATCGGTCTTTTCCAGGAAAGTGCAGATTAAATTTTGTTATTGAAGTTACTGCAGGCTTTGTAGCCTGAAAGGATTTGTAGACAATGATAAATATGTTTAAGCTCTATTTTATTTAAGCTCTAGTTTAGATATTTTACTTTTGCTGAGAATAAAAAAAACCCTGACACATTAGAGAGATTGCATGACTAAGTAGCTTTATATACCTATCTGCAGCCCAGTGTTGATTTCAGTTGATTTCAGTGGGGCTTACTTTCAAGTAAGTTGGCATAGAATTTCATTATAAGTGTCTTATCCTCTGTTTCTGCATTTCTTTATTATAAGAATCATTAACACCTTTGTTGCAATGCTTATAGTAAAGTTGAATGCCAGAGCAATCCCACTTTTGAAAAGTTTTTATTAAGTGTTACTACTACAACAGCAACACAATGGCCTGGTTCATACAACATGCTAAACCATGCTGCTTAACCACAAAATGGTTAATGGAATGCATTAAGGTCAATGCATTCCGTTAATCATTTGTGGTTAAGCAGCATGGTTTAGCGTGTTGTCTGAATCAGGCCATAAGCTTGGATCTTACGTTCTTGTGAGTGGAATTCTCCTAATGGGATACTCCTGCTGATGGGAAGGAGGGATAGAAGTGATTTTCAACAATTCCCTTTGCCTCCTGCAGCCTTCAAATCTTTGCTCTGGAAGGGTGGGGAGCCCTCTGGAGCAGTGTACAAAATGACACCAAGGGCTGCTGGGGAACGAGGAATTGGCAAAAATCAACTCCCGTCTCCCCTTCCGCAAATGGGAGCTTCCGCTGGATCAGGGTCTCCTCTATGAACAGGAGCCTTTTTGTGAACAGAAGAGCCACTAAGGATCCAGCCATAATAAACTATTTGTTTGGAATAAGGAATAAAATCTATAGTATTTCTTGCAATCCAAGATTGCATTTTTAAGCAACTTGTTTTTTTCCCTTATATGTACCAATGTTTTTTAAAAAGAAAGAGGACTTGGTTAATCCTATTCCTGATGTCTTCTCAGCTAGTGAATGCTTATGTGATGACAAGCAGAGAACCACCATTGAATACCGCTGCCTGCCGACTCCTTTTGGACATCATGCCGGGGCTGGAAACTGCTGTTGTCTTTCAGGAGAAGGTATCAGATATAGGAAGATACACATCAAGTCATCATGTTGAATATTTTAGTTGCCCCCACATTCCCTTCTCTACTTTCTTTTTCGGTGCAGTCAGTGTAGTTAAGCTTTTATATTTATATTTTTTGTAGTTACCAGTTTGGTATTCTAGACACCGAGAAAGACAGACAACAGCTATGTTACAGAGAAGCTTGGCTGAGAAGCCAAAGTTTACTCATCAGGGCACCTTGTAGTCATTATGGCAGCCTGGAAAATAAGATCACAGAGGTTGCTAGATAATAATAGTAATTTCAGACCTTAAAAACACAAAAGTCCAGCCTAAGAATATATGAAGTAATAGATGGACTCTGAGCGTTAGTAATGTCCATTTTCCACCTGCTCAGTAACCATAAGCCATGTTGCGTAACTCCAAACAAAAGTAGTTTTGGGAGTATTTTCCCTTAAATATGCTGGACCTTCTGCAAAGATTTGTTGGGAAAATATGTTTCCCCATAACAATACAACTTTGTAAATTTACTTATAAGCAGCCCATTGACCACGGGGCAACTTAGAATGGCCTGTTTGAGAATGGCTGCCTTCGGACATCATGTTGAGCCAGGAATTTTAGCTTCATAAACCACAATATGAACAAGCAGCATGCTGGATCATGCAGCCCATTTGCTTCCACTTCGCTGCTCATTTTGTACAAAAGGAGTAAACAAACCAGGAAGTGATATGTATTATGTCTGAACCTGTAATTATAGTTAAATGCATCCAAATGAGCCAGGATTCACTTGTTTGGGTGCATTGAATCATGATTGTGGATTGGGGTGTAATGCAAAACTGGTTTGTTTACCTGCTTGCATGAAGAGGGGCGCAAAGCAGGAGCCAATGGTCTACGTGCAGTAGCATGCTGCTAATTAACGTTGTGGTTTAATAAGCCAGGATTTCTGGCTTAACGTGATGTCCAAACATGGCCAGTGTGTTTCCCGGGTGATCTGCAAACTTTCATATGCATGCAATTTCCAACTGCAATAAGTAGCTAGTAACTGGAAGTGAAATGTTTTTTGCACTGAACTCCAGAACTATATATGGCCATGATCCAAAGAATTTAGAGACGGGACCTGTGCAGAGCCACAGCTTTCTTTGATGTTTTTCTGCAGCAGTTTCCACTTGATGAAGAGGCATATTACTGCTCAGTTTAAAAAGTGATATCCTTGACCAGTAGGAGCCTCCTACAGCAAAAAATATCACAGAACGCTATGGCTGAGGATGCCATTTCCCTGTTATATGCATATCTCTACTTCAGAGTCTGACTGTATTACCAGTTCCATTTGCTCCATAGACCCTAGAGGTCCTACTGCTAAATCTGAAAACTTGAAGGAACAAAGCACATTGCTGCTAGTACACTAATATAAATATAGTCTGACTTTCATGGAGTTAACATAAGTGGTTCAAGCTTACTGTGGAAAGTAATCCACAGTAGGCAGCATTAGTTGTTCTAGCTAGGAAATGTTGACTTGCACCTTAAAAAATATAAGGAAAATTCTTGGTAAAAGAAATCATTTTTATTTTATTAAGGGTAGTTTGAATTGTGATTTGTATAGACTGTAGAGAAAATAATTTGTCCTCCCTCTTGCAATTCTAGGAAGGCATAGTCGAAAATCTGTTCAAATGGGCCCAAGAAGCTGATCAGCCGCTGAGAACGTATGCAACTGGATTGCTAGGAGGTGCCATGGAGAACCAAGATATTGCTGCCAACTACAGAGATGAGAATTCTCAATTGGTAATACCCATGGCGAACACCTTTTGCAAAACAAATACTTGAAAAATGTGATAGGACTGAAGACCCCAGACTTTTATTTGGCTCCTGCAAGAAAGTTGGGCATTACTACCATATAGAGATATTTTCATACTACTTTGCAAATGGAAAAAGTAGCTTCATATCAGTGTATTGGTTCTTGCAGTTTTACTATTGATTGGACGTCTCAGATTACCTTTTGTATAGCTGGAAGTGTGATCAGTGTGGTTTGTTCATTTCAAAATACAAATTTATATCTTGCCTGGCTACAAAATGGTGCTTAGCAATAGCAGTTTAAAAAACAAAACTACATAAAAACTATTATACCGGGGGGTGGAATCAATAACATAACTATATCTATTGAATAGCAGCCACTTAAATTGAAATATCCAATAAAATCGATCAGCTGAGCAGGCTAAAGACCTGTATGTTGGTAGAAGGCCACCAGAGAAGAGGCTCTCTGTGGCTGGGTTTGCACGATCACCATGGCTCATTAAGGCCTATTTGACGATGAGCTGTGATACCCACGGGCGCCATCCTGAATATTCAGTCCGCAGCTTGTCTTGTTGTCTGAACCCAGGGACTGGCCCCATTCAGAAGACACCTTAAACCACAGCTTTAACCATGGTGGTTAAGCCAGAAAGCCAGGCCATGTTCAGAAGACACCTTAAACCACGGATTTAACCACAGTGAATAAGGCTTTCTGGCTTAACCACCGTGGATAAAGCCGTGGTTTAAAGTGTCTTCTGAACATGGCCACTGTGGGTTATGCAAGAGTTAAACAAAGCTCACAGAATTCATGGCCTGCTTAGGGTTATTGTTTGACCCTCCATAGCCCATGGTCCTTGGGTTCAGATGACATGACAAGCAGTGGTCTCAGCTTGAATATTCAGAATGGCCGCTGGCACGTGCTGCAACCCAACCATGGCTTAAATTAGCTATGATGAGCTGTTTGATTGTGCAGATCAGCCCTATATAAGCCTCTCTCCCGCAGCCCCAGTTTCCCCTGCCCTCTTCAATTGATGGGTTAATTACAATGGGCACTATTTGGGTTTGCAGTGCAATTGGTTATGTGTTAACTTCTTAGGGATTTTATTATATTTAGTGTTATATCAATATCACAAATAAATTACTAAAACCGTTGTAGATATTTAACATTTTTAAATAGTATCCATTCCCTCCCCCTTTTGCCTTTGTTCCTTCTTTTGGTGGGCATTGAGTTAAGGGCACACAGGTGTTGCTGTCCAATCAGTCAGCAGTTTGACTTGAATGGACTGGATTTATGTGACAGTGATGTGTACTCATCTTTTCGTTAACAGGTGGCATTTGTGCTTCAGCGCTTGCGAGAGCTGCAAGTCCATGAAATGAACACAAAACATGAAAATAAGCGGCCCAGCCCTCGAAAAGTGCCATCAGACCCTCTGCTGCCTCTAGATGAAGAGGCTGTGGACATGGATTATGGGGAGATGGCTGTGGATGGCGAGCAGGAGGAAGTGGCGGGGGACATGGAAATCTCGTTCAATCTTGACTCAAATCACAAGACTAGTAGTCGGGTGAACTCAGCCATAAAAAAATCAGGGAAGCAGCACGAAAGAGAAAATTTCCGGAAAGCAAAACAAAAACTCGGCTTCTCTTCAGAGACAGAAAAGATGTTTGTTGAACTGTCCAATAGCAGCTGGTCTGAGATGTCTCCATGGGTGATTGGCACAAACTATAACTTATACCCTTTGACCCCCGCTATAGAGCAAAGACTAATTCTGCAGTACCTGACTCCCTTAGGGGAGTATCAAGAGGTAGGCATTTAAAATATGGGGAGGTGATCTCTGGGTTCCTTTTATGAAGAATTTTAATTGTGCTAGAAAAAACATAATAATCATTTCAAGATGTGTCCTGAGCATCATAAGACCATGTAAATGAGAAAATCTAGGATGGAAATTAGTTTTCTTAATTTAGAGAGCAATACTGTCTGGGGGCGAGGCATAGCATAGGTCGGTTTGCGGTCTCCGAGCTCGGAGTCAGGGTTCTGGACCCAGAGGCAGGAAACCACACTCCCCACCTCCCCCTGTCCCCCTTGTAGTCGGCTCAGAGAGAACCGCACCGGCTACCTCTCTCTGCTTAGAAAACGGAGCGTAGAGACGGGGAAAAGGGAGTGTACGTGGGGGCAGGGAGGGGAGGAGGCCATGGGGGCTGCATTACTCCATTTCCAATGGCCGCCCCAGCCACCTTTCCTCCCCCTCTGAGGTGCCCCTGCTGCAGGGGCGAAATTGCCAGTTTAGCAAAAATGCAGGGCAGCTGGAGGGCAGAGCCGAGACCCTCATTCTGCCCTGCATTGGATACTCAGCAGCCTCTGAGTTTGGAGGCTGCCAACTATTTGGGTGGGACTGCACCCTTAATGTCCTTTGTAACTTGTTCACGTTGACACAAGTTCTATAATAAATTGAACGTATTAATGAAAGTTGACTATTTAAAAAACAATTGTATAACCTTTTCAGCTCTGTGTGCCACATGTGAGGATGGGAGGATGGGTGGGGGAGGAGATGTGCATGCACATGCAGACAGACACATCATACACATACATGTACATGCACACATCTCTCTCTCTCTCTCTCTCTCACACACACACACACACACACACACACACACACACACACACAGAGTAGTGGTCCTGATGGCTCTTTCATCGCTGCCAGCAGCGGCAAGGGAAAAGCGATCTGTACAAGGACCTCTGGGAAAGGGAGTGAGAAGTACAAGTGAGAAGAAATTCAGGAGTGGTGGGAGGGCCAAGGCACCCTTGTGGGGCTACAGTAAAGGTCCTTGGGGCTGCAGGTTGTGCACCCATAAATTAAAAAGAAGTATGAAGAAACTAAACAGGGAACTACTCTTGTCTTCATTTCTTGGCTCACCATCTTCATCTAAAAATGTCAGAAAGGAAATAGCTGAACAGTAAGAAATACAAGGCAGTGGTTACTCAGTAGGGCTCTTGATTGTCTGCAGTATGCGTTTGCAGTTACAGTTTGGGGTAGGGGAAAGATTGACATTGAAAATTGGCCCCTGAGCTTTGTTTTATTTTTTTGTGCAATGAGCAAATCTTTTACTTCTCCCATCAGCTGCTTCCCATTTTCATGCAACTTGGATCACGAGATCTGATGATGTTCTATATTGATTTGAAACGGACCAACGATGTGCTGCTCACTTTTGAAGCCCTAAAGGTAAAGGACAGCCTAGTGAGCTGCTTATTAACCAGTGGTGACGCTGTGCCAGTTATTTGTTCTGTGTCAGTCAATGAAAGGAATAATTTTGGGCCTGTATCTCTAGTAGACTAACTGGTGCAGAAGAAGTAATCAACTTTGAGCATGTGGTTTTGCTCTGTGAGTTTGATAAATCCATCCTTCCTCTCGGCCATTTTGTCATAGTATCAGGGAGTACCTTTCTCACAAAATATTTTCCCCCAGTTGCTTGGCTGGCCCTGCCATTCACCAAAGTTCCACTATGCAAGGCCCACGGATATATAACAAAAGGCCTAATGTTCTGGAACAGGTGAACTGTGGTTTGATCATTTCTTTCTAATCCTGGCTTTGCTCTGATTAGTTGAATACATTTTGTAGCTTCTCTAAGCTCCAGATCTCCAGCCTCGGTCATGAAAAGTGCTCCTTTAGGGCAAAATAATTTTGCATTGTTAATATTCCTTTCGGGAGCTGCTTTGTGGGCCAGGAAAGGTTTCATATTTAACTGATGTGGTTCAAGAGAAATGTGCTGTTGAGGTACCTTGAATCCTTCATTTCCATGCTACTACATTGAAAGAGCTTCATATTATATTATTCTGTCCAGCTGTAAAATTGTCTCTCTCTCCTTTGAAGTTAATGGAACGTAAAATTGTTTTCTCCAAAGTTCTGATGTTGCTGCTTGCCTTGAGATGAAATTGCAGAACATGGTGGCTGCTTTCACACTTAGAAAGCTCTTCAAGAGAGAGAGGATTGACCGCCCCATGCTCAGAATCTTTTTGAGTTTTATCATGGCAATATATGAATATCCTAAGCAAAATCTGTGTTTTTAAATATAGGTAAATTTCTAATTGTTGTGCATTATTTGGAGATAGAGCTTTATAAACTTGATAGAGCTTTACAGGTGCAGGAGTTGGAAGGTGTTCTTATGTACCTAGGGTACTGTTTGGCATAAGGGGAAAGATGCAGGCAAAGAAGACAATCTCATTATTACTTTGCCACACTATACAAATCACACAAAAGAGCATTTCACTTGTATTTGCTGACCGCTGAGAGGGGGCTAGTGATTTTCACTAGGGATGTGCACGGACCCCCCCCGATCCTCTTCGCGCCCGATTCACCCTGCCTCTATCCGCCGAGGGGCCCCCTCCCTCCTCTCCCTTACCTGCGTCCGTCTGCGGATCCACAGCTGCTTCAACGGAGCCCGAGGCCTCAACCAGGAAGACCAGCCTAGTCTTCCTGTTTGAGGCCTCGGGCTCTGTTGAAGCAGCCGCGGGACTGCGGACAGATGCAGGTAAGATCCCCCTCCCCCTTGCCCCCTTACCTGGCTCTGCTGCCGTCGCCGCACAGGCGGCGACAGGGCCAGGTAACCCCCCCTCCCTCCTCTCCCTTACCTGCGTCTGTCTGTGGACCTGCTGCTGCTTCAGCTGAGCCCGAGGCCTCAACCAGGAAGACCAGGCCGCAGTTGCGGCCTAGTCTTCCTGTTTGAGTCCTCGGGCTCAGTTGAAGCAGCCACGGGACCGCGGATGGATGCAGGTAAGATCCCCCTCCCCCTTGCCCCCTTACCTGGCTCTGCCACCATCGCCGCATGGGCAGCAGCGACAGCACCAAGTAACCCCCCCTTACCTTTTTTGCGGAGCTCCGGATCGAGGTGAAGGATCCGCCTTCACCTCAATCCGCTCCGCTGCTCCCCCGATCCTCTTCGCCTCCGCCCCGATCCGCTCCTTCTCCGGTCTGAGGAGAAGCAGAGCACATCCCTAATTTTCACACTGACTTTGTGTTTCCATCCACAGTATTTAGCATCACTGCTGCTCCACAACAAGTTTGCAACAGAGTTTGTTGCTCATGGAGGTGTACAGAAGCTACTAGAGATTCCCCGTCCGTCCATGGCGGCTACAGGTGTCTCCATGTGCTTATATTATTTGTCTTACAATCAGGATGCCATGGAAAGGGTAAGATCTCATCCTGCCAGCAGGGGTTGCAAATATTTCTGAATGTTTGGAAGTTCTGCTTACAGTAGGTTCCTTGTTGGGTACAACCATTTTTTCCATATGGGGACTGGAATTATTTCATGCTATCCTTATCCTAGGGGCTCCAGCATGGTGTTGGTGGGCACTAGTGTACTCATGGATATAGCTCTCAGTGCCTGGGAGGCTTCCTGCCCTTCCTGATGATTTTTCCTAAAATATGTTTGTGTGTGTTTCTCTGAGCATCATCAGTTTGTGTTCTGTGAAATGGGTATTTTGTTGTATTTGGAGGCAGAGTGGGGGGAAGGAAATACCCGATTTTGTATTTGCAGCTCATACTTCTCCTCTGCCTTGTAACTTGGCAAAAAAATACATTTCTGGCCCCCATCAGTTTGCCTTGTGTGAAATAGAAGTTGGAGCAAAAAAACTCTCAATTGAAAAAAGTGGTTTTGTATCTTTGAACTCAGACCCCACCTCTGCCTTGTATTTAGGTGCTTGGGCAAGTTACTTTCCTTTTAGCCTCGTCAGTTTGCCTTATGGGAAAGGGGTGTTCCATAACTGAGCATGCCTACCATGGCAGCCATTTTATGAATGGGCAAGCTTCCTTCATGGCAACCTTTTTGTGAGTGTGTCTACAAAAATGCTCTCAAAATTCTAAATATGCCCCCCCCGTCCCAAAAAGCTTGGGGAACCATGTGACCTAATCATTTCCTCATGCTATTCTCATTCAAAATGGGAAAATAGTTTGTCCATCACTATCAGTAGGTTGTCTGAGTTCAGCCAAAGTGGTGATCTGATTTCAGTTACAGCAGTGAAAAATGTATAACTTGACTGAAACCTCACTGTGGCTCTGATGTGCGCAGAGAACCTCAGTGATGTGAGTTTCACATGTTCCTTCCCATTGTATGTATGAAGCTTGACATGACATTGAAATAAAAGTGACAAGTCACGTGAACATAGAAGTCCATCCAGAGTTCACACATAAACCAAACTCTAAAAGAGAACAATCATGATAAGATGCATACAGTATAACTCATCTATGAGTTGATAATGGGCTATCTCTTTTTGAGATGGATATATTCAGGATTTTGAGGGAATATGTGAGGGATGGGGGTGGGGAAACCCACAAAAACATCTTTGTGATGCCTCTCAGTTTGCATCCTAATGGTAGCCCTGTTCAGGCATTTGAAACTTGGAAGCACGGAGGGGAATGGGTGACATGCGCTGCAGCCCCCCACCCCTTTCACTTGCAACCTCCTGGTGTTTACATGTTCGCTCTACACAATTGGGAACTCTAGTAAGGCAGGTTTCCCAATCACATGGAGCTTTCACTTTGAATGCGCTAACATTTCTGCTGCAGACCTTCCTTATCAACGTGGAGAGGTCACAAGAAGAGGGAGCCGGGTCAGGGCTGCTACCCCTCCATGCTTACAGGTTTTAAATGCCTGAGCAGGGATTGCGTGTCTTTCTGGACTTTGTTGTAACTGTTTTCTCTGTTCTTAGCTCTCCAGTGCAGATTGCCCATGTTAAATGCCTGGGTTTGTTTCCTTCATTTCTGCTGCTTTCTTTTCTAATTTTGACTTCTTTATTCATCATTACATTTGTATCCCAATCATCCCCCAAGGAGCTTGTTCAGATACAAGCATCCAAAAGGCTTCAAGATGTAGCTGAGACTTGCCAGTGTCCAAATGACTAGATAGCCCACTTGTTGAAGCAGTTACTGTGGGGTTTAGCTAAGGGGTAAAGCAGAAGCCACCAGCGTGTTGTTTCATGCATGGAAATGAGGATTGCCGTTGCCTTTTCTTGTTCTACAGGTATGCATGCATCCCCATGTGTTATCAGATGTTGTCAACTACACCTTGTGGTTGATGGAGTGCTCTCATGCCTCAGGCTGCTGTCATGCTACGATGTTCTTCTCTATTTGCTTCTCATTCCGTGCAGTCTTGGAGCTCTTTGATAGGCACGATGGCTTACGGCGCCTAGTTAACTTGGTAAGTATTATTGCAGTTTAGTTCCATATTTTCTCAGAATTGCTACCTTCCCTTTTCTTGAGAGGTGGAAGTAGAGTTGGGTGTTCCGTGCCACTGGCAGAGGTCATGTCTCAGTTGGCCCCACATCGTGCAAAGTATTTGCCTTTTAAACCATTTTCTAGGTACTCTGCTTTTCTAAGGTGGAATAGACAGAGGAAGCAGCAGGAGCACCACACATTTTATTTGGTTGTTTTTGGGCACCAGTGCATTTTGGGACATTTAATTTCCCCTATGCTCACTCTCCCTTCTATTCATGCTTCATCAATGTTACATTTCAAAGATTCTCAGGGAGTGAATTGATACTACTGATAAAACTAGTAGTAGTTTTATGCTGACATATTCTTAGAGAGTACTGTTAGAGAGAGAACCTAGGTCCTCTTTGCTAACAAGATGAACAGTTTAATGAGGTGACTTCTTTCCTTTTCATAGACTAGAGAGTTTTGTTATTGCAATAAGGCTAGAGAGGACGAAGTCACCTACAGTAACGTAATATCCCTTTCCCTGTTATTCTCCCTTTTTCTGTCCTTCTGGGTGTGTTGCATAACAGCTTTTTAAAATGGATATTGATCCACTTTCACTGTAAATGAATAAGCCATGGTTAGTTTTTGAGAATTACTTGGTCAGCTTGCTTGCGTATTTGGAAGTTCTAACAATACTGTTAGCAAAGCTTCTTGGCACAGAGGTTTCCTTTGACTCAAGAAGCCTTTTCTTTGAATTTAAAAGGAAGGTAAAGAACCTTTAGGCATTAGGAATAAAATGATGGCAAAGATGTTTCTTTCTCCTTCTAGATTAGCACGCTAGATATCTTAAACCTGCAAACTCAAGGTGCGCTGCTGAGTGATGATGAGATCTTCGCTAGCCGCCAGACTGGGAAACACACTTGCATGGCCATGCGCAGGTATTTTGAAGCTCACCTTGCCATCAAAGTGGAACAGGTGAAGCAGTCACTCCAGCGCACAGAAGGTGGAATTCTGATCCATCCACAGCCTCCGTATAAGGTAAGTAGTGTGTTTTGTAAAGGAGAGAAATTTCTTTCACCCATCACTCTTGAGATATTTTCTCAATAAAGTAAAAAATAATAGAATCATAGAATAGCAGAGTTGGAAGGGGCCTACAAGGCCATCGAGCCCAACCCCCTGCTCAATGCAGGAATCCACCCTAAAGCATCCCTGACAGATGGTTGTCCAGCTGCCTCTTGAATGCCTCTAGCGTGGGAGAGCCCACAACCTCCCTAGGTAACTGATTCCACCGTCGCACTGCTCTAACAGTCAGGAAGTTTTTCCTGATGTCCAGCCGGAATCTGGCTTCCTTTAACTTGGGCCCGTTATTCCGTGTCCTGCACTCTGGAAGGATCGAGAAGAGATCCTGGCCCTCCTCTGTGTGACAACCTTTTAAGTATTTGAAGAGTGCTATCATGTCTCCCCTCAATCTTCTCTTCTCCAGGCTAAACATGCCCAGTTCTTTCAGTCTCTCTTCATAGGGCTTTGTTTCCAGACCTCTGATCATCCTGGTTGCCCTCTTCTGAACACGCTCCAGCTTGTCTGCATCCTTCTTGAATTGTGGAGCCCAGAACTGGACACAATACTCTAGATGAGGCCTAACCAGGGCTGAATAGAGAGGAACCAGTACCTCACGTGATTTGGAAGCTATACTTCTATTAATGCAGCCCAAAATAGCATTTGCCTTTCTTGCAGCCATATCGCACTGTTGGCTCATATTCAGCTTGCGATCTACAACAATTCCAAGATCTTTCTCGTTTGTAGTATTGATGAGCCAAGTGTCCCCCATCTTGTAACTGTGCCTTTGGTTTCTATTTCCTAAATGTAGAACTTGGCATTTATCCCTATTAATAATCTCAGATGCCTTTTTATCAGTGACATCTAATACACCAGCTGCACCCCAAGGACTTTTGTTTGTGCCTTGCAGATCTCAAATACTGATTTCCATTATGTCCTCTCTGGAGCTGCTCCTGATGGGAGCTGCATGTAGGGAGCCTATTATGCCTGTTCTCGCTCTTTTGCATTGCCTTTCAGTTTGCTTCAGGGCTCTCTTCCATTTGTGGAATTCTCTTTCACAAGAGAGTTTTGTGGGGCCCTTTCCTTTCTGACTTGCTGCTCTCCGGCTTAGACAGTATTATTTACGTTAATTTTCAGCAGCTTGTTTGTTTTTAAAGTTAACTCTGTCTTTTAATCTATCATTTGTTATGCTTTGATTTTAAAGTGTTTGTATTTGGAGTTGTTTTTACGAAGTCTTGTTAACCGCCTTGTGCTATATTTTTTAGCAGAAAAGTGGGATGCAAATCATCTCAAATATTTAAATATTTAAATTGTTGGTTATTAATCCTAAAGCTCCACATGTTGGCTAAGGGTGCAGTTCTACGTAAGTTTAGATCGAAAATAGTCTTACAACTCCCAGCATCCCCCAGGCAGGGAGTTGTAGGACTTTTTTCTGTCTAAACTTGAATAGGATTGCACATTTAACGTATCTTCAGAGTTGTTAGCTCCTACGGGAGCCCGGAGATCAGGAGATGAGGTTTTGCTCTACGTCCTGTGGGAAGTTAGATCCTTTGTTCAGTAGAGTCTATGAATGGGGCAGGACATTTTGTGTGGTGGCACCACAATTATGGATCTCCCTTCCCAGAGGGCTCCCAAGCCTTAATATTTCATAATCTTATACTAGGTTATGTCCTTTTTATTTTGTCAGGCATTTAGAGATGAGGCTTATTCAAAATAAGTTTATTCATAAGAAGCACTGGGAACTCTTGTCCTTATCTGGATCATGCTTTACTAGACTGTTCTGGGTTGTAGCTGCAATTGTACTGTAGGCTTTTAGTACTGTCTAGGCCAGATGTGTGTGTGTGTATGGTTGTTGTTTTGTGTTTTTTTACTGTTTGCTGTTTTATTACCAAAACACTTTTTTTATTATAATGAATGTAATGGCGGTAAGCCACTTGGGAGGGCTCTTGGCTTGAAAGGCAGCCTTAGAAATATTTTAAATGAATAAATAAATGGTGACAGATGAGGAGAGTTGTAGGCCAAAACATCTGGAGAACCACAAATTGAATGATCCAGTACCTTTGGTTTGGGTCATTAGTGGTGTTTTTATGTGTGCTTCTGCTTTTAATTTGTGGCTTTAACATTTGCATTTGTACCTTTTGTGCACCAGCTTCGGTGCTTTTCTGAAAAGGCAGATCAGATTTAAAAATAAATAAATAAAAATATTTGCAGGTGCACTACTTTACGGCGTTGATAATGATAAGTCTGCTTCCTTCTCCTTGCAGGCTTGTTCCTACACACACGAGCAGATTGTAGAGATGATGGAGTTTCTAATAGAATATGGTCCCGGACAGCTATATTGGGATCCAGCAGAGGTCTTCCTCAAGCTGTCTTGTGTGCAGCTCATGCTCCAGCTTATCTCAATAGCGTGCAACTGGAAGACCTACTATGCTAGGTGAGAGGATGATACAGTTTAACCTAACCTTGTAAGTTGCTGCTTGTCCAGGGCTGACCATTGCCTCAGGTAGCCATCTGGTGCATGGTGCACTCCTTCCTTGCCTGAAAGGGTTGCTGGTGTATAAAACATTTTATTATAGCTAATGTTTGTTTTAAAGTGTTCCATAGCACTTTGAGTTATATGCTTTTGTTTACAGAAATGATACAGTGCGTTATGCCCTGGATGTTCTGGCCATCCTTACTGTGGTTCCGAAAATCCAATTACAGTTAGCAGAGGCAGTGGATACGGTGGATGAGGGAGGAACTTCTATTTCCATTGTGGGTAGGTAGAACCTGGCCTCATTTTTTTACGTCTTTCCTGTATGAATCACTTCGCTAGTAACTGCAGTAACTGGTTAGGCTTCACGAACTGCGCATGACTGGGATACAGGTCAATGACTGACTAAAGTCAGTACTGGGTGATTTTCTCCGTGACTTTCTGTCTTGCACATGCTCTATAAAAGTGCATATAAAGCTAGCAATTTCAGATCCTGAGGAGGCACTGTTGTGATACTTGCAGATGTTCTTGATCCTAATTTCCCCAGCTGGCTTTACCTTGCATTCATAACTTGCAGATTAATGATCTCTCTCCGTCTTCTGTGCTGTGAGTATCAGGACAAGGCAAATGCCAAGCATTTGGGCGGAGGGGAGCCAGAAGGATTAGATTTTCGTTTATATGTCACTTCTCTACAAAAAACAGCTCAAAGTGGCTCACCCTATCAAGAGGCAGTAATAATTATACTTAATTGATAATAAGCACAATGTCAAACATATCAGTTCTAAACTTTTCAATTCTGCTGAATCAGGGCAGGCCTTCTTTGCACATCTTAGTGTTTCATTTTAAGCAGAAATGGAAACCTTATTCATTGTTTTATCACCTTCATACGTCCATGCACACAGACCACCCACCCACCCCATTCCTTTTTCTGTCCAACCTTCATGTAATATCTGATTTCCATAACGGTGACACCTGATGAATCGCTCTTTCAGCCCCCTTGAAGTACCTACATTCTTCTAAATTTCTTGGCTGTAAATCAACAATGTACAGTAAACTCTGCTTAGCTTGCCTCTGCATCAATGAATCAGTACAGTGGGATATCTAGTACTATGAGACATGGTCACCATTAAGAGCGGTGGGGTGGGGGACTGTGTGGTCCTCCTGATGTTATTAGACTGCAACTCAGTTCAGCCCACAACCAATGGTGAGGGATCATGGAAGTTACAGTCCAACAAGATCTGGGTTGAGGGGCACATGTTCCCCATCCATGAATAAGAGGCGTATGAGGGAATGAGACATCCGAATGAACCTCTGACTGGTGTAGTCTTTTTGGCTGCTCTATGGGCCAGTTCTTACATTAACATGGTAGTGTGGTTGTTACTTTCCCACAGCTTCATTGTATGCTAGTAACTTTATTTATTTCATTTCATTTCATTTCTATACTGCCCAACAGCTGAAGCTCTCTGGGCAATTTACAACAATTCATAAAATAAAATAAAATACAACATAAAAATACAGCATAAAAATTTACATATACAAAATTTCAAAGAAATTAGATAGCTAAAAACAGTTTCAATAAAATAGTAGACCTGTTTAAGCCTGAGAGTAGAAGACAGTCTTAACCTGGTGCCAAAATGGTGATGGTGCCTGAGTGGGGAGTTCATTCCATAGTCAAGGGGAGCGCTGCTGAGAAGGCCCTCTCTCTCTTGTCACCACGGTCTGAGCCTCCCTCAGAGGAAGCACTTGAACGGGAGCCCCAGATGTTGATCATAGTGTCCAGGTATGTTTAGGTCAGGAGAGGCATTCTGTCAGCATTGCGGTCCTGAGCCATGTAAGGTTTGATAGGTTAAACACAACACCTTGAAACAAGCTCGGAAACATACAGTCAGTCAATGCAAGTGGGCCAGAATTGGTCTAATGTGCTCAGAGCCAATTATTAATCCGTCTGCAGCATTTTGCACAAGCCGCAGCTTCTGAACAGTCTTCAAGGGCAGCCCCACGTAGGGTGCATTGCAGTACTCTAATTTGGAGATTACCAGGGCATAGATTACTGAAACCAGGTTATCTCAGATAGGAACGTAGTTGGGCCACCAACCCAAGCTGGTAGAAGGCATTCCGAGTCGCATTAAAATGAGGGAGATCGTATGTGAAAGCTGTCAGTGTGGTTAACTTCTCATTGGTACCTGCCTACTTGTCTGTGTTTGGTATGCTGACATGAAAAATACTAATGTTGTTAGCCTGTCCCATGTTTTCTTCATTCTATATTGGACCAGTATGGGACGGAACCACAGGAGAGCAACAATTATGCCACTCCTATAATATAAAAACAGAGTCATCCTGCCTCTTATACTATTCTTTGTCATACTTTGATAGACTAATGACTCAGTGAAATGCTTCCTTTTGGTTAGGTATCAGCATCATCCTGGGACTTGCTGAAGGCGAATACTTTATTCACGATGCAGAGATCCAGAAATCAGCCCTTCAGATAATCATAAACTGTGTGTGTGGCCCAGATAATCGCATCTCCAGTATTGGTAAATTCATCTCTGGTACCCCTCGACGGATGCTTCCTCAGGCACCAAGGAGCAGCGAGCACACTTTGGCCAAGATGTGGAACGTGGTACAGTCCAACAACGGCATCAAAGTACTGTTGTCACTGCTGTCCGTCAAAATGCCCATTACGGATGCGGACCAGATCCGAGCGCTGGCCTGCAAAGCCTTGGTTGGGTTGTCACGCAGCAGTACAGTCCGGCAGATCATCAGCAAGCTGCCCCTCTTCAGCAGCTGCCAGATCCAGCAGCTGATGAAGGAGCCCGTGCTCCAGGATAAGCGCAGTGAGCATGTGAAGTTCTGCAAGTATGCGGCTGAGCTGATAGAGCGCGTCTCGGGAAAGCCCTTGCTGATCGGGACAGATGTCTCCCTGGCTCGACTGCAGAAAGCAGACGTGGTGGCTCAGTCGAGGATTTCGTTCCCTGAGAAGGAGCTGCTCCTTTTGATCAGGAACCATCTCATCTCCAAAGGGCTAGGAGAAACGGCTACCGTCCTTACAAAGGAAGCGGATCTACCCATGACGGCAGCGTCTCATTCCTCTGCCTTCACCCCTGTTCCTGCCGCTGCCTCTCCTGTGTCGCTGCCTCGTACCCCTCGTATAGCAAATGGCATTTCAGCCCGGTTGACTAACCATCCTCCTGTAGGTTCCGGTGCTCCCTCGGTCCATGCCCAGCCAAGGCCGACTGCCTGCCAGGGCTCACTGGCACTCCCGGGGCCATCTCATGCAACCAGCTCGCCTGTGATTGGCAGGATTAGCTTCGTCCGAGAGAGGCCATCTCCCTGCAATGGCAGGAAAATCAGAGTGCTTCGGCAAAAGTCAGACCATGGCGCCTACAGCCAGAGCCCAGCTATCAAAAAACAGCTGGACAGGCACCTCCCTTCCCCTCCCACGCTGGACAGTATAATCACAGAGTATCTTAGGGAGCAGCACGCTCGCTGCAAGAACCCTGTGGCCACTTGCCCCCCCTTCTCTCTTTTTACACCCCACCAGTGTCCTGAGCCAAAACAGAGGCGCCAAGCGCCAACTAACTTTACCTCGCGGCTGACCCGCAGGGCAGCCTTTCCAAAGTATGGCGGGGTGGATGGTGGATGCTTTGATAGACACCTTATATTCAGCAGGTAAGGAAGACGCTTTTCTGAATTCCTGTGGTTCTTTTGACCAAGCCGTCTAAAAGTGGACTCTGGTTCCAGGCTGTGGGTTGCACAAAATCCGTGATCTCATAGTGACGACTAGGAAGACTTCCATAGGCCATTTCTCACTTTTCTCTACTGATAGCTATCTGCAGCACCTTCCACATTGGGAGCAATTGCCAAAACTTGTCTTCCCTTAAGAAGAAAGCTGAAGCTGTGATTTCCATCCTAGCAAGTTGTCAGGCACCATTTTTGAGCTTCAACGGCGTTTGGTCACTGCTTATTCTCCTCTCTTTCCTGTCACTTACAAGTTCCCATTCTCATTCCGTTGCTCTTTCATTTCCAGGTTTCGTCCAATTTCTGTGTTCCGGGAAGCAAATGAAGATGAAAGTGGTTTTACATGTTGTGCATTCTCTGCTCGGGAACGATTCCTGATGTTGGGCACCTGTACGGGGCACCTGAAACTCTACAACGTCTTTAGTGGGCAGGAGGAGGCCAGCTATAAGTGCCATAACTCTGCCTTCACGCACCTTGAGCCATCCAGGGTAAGGGAAGCACCAAGAGTGTTAAGGTGGCCCTGTGAGTGCCTCTGCCATAATAACTTTGTGGCTTCTGATCATCATGAATGATTGGAAGCTTGGTCAACGCTCTGAGGAATCAGCAAGGAGGGCGTACCCAGGAACAAAGGCAGAATCAGGACTAAAAGCGACCTAATCTCTTCCGTATTCAGGCTTGTGTACAAACCAGACCTGCTTAATGTCGTCTTCTCATCTAGGCATATTTTACCATGAGATAAAACAGAGTGGTCTTACAGCATACTCTTAGATTGGATGTTGTGGTGTGAATGTATTGGTATCATGGCCATTTATAGTAATTGGTTTCTGTAATTTGTCATAGGTCTTCAAATTTCCAGTATAAGCAACTGTGAGTAATATGAAAGTATAGTGTAGCCTTCTCCAATCTGGTGCCCTCCAGATATGTTTTATCTGGCCATGGGATGATGGGAGTTGTAGTTCAACAGGTTGAAGAAGGCTGTTATAGAGTGTAATTGTCGGTTTTAACCTTACATTATTTCTTAGCAGCAGAAGGAAACAAAAAAATATTGTTCCTGCCATCTGAAAGCGCAAGAGTTTGAGGTTTCCAAGTACCAATCCCTGTTTGCAGGGAATATTTTCCATATTCCACTGTCAAATATGTCATGGGGTCTTAGCACTTTGGCTGTTAGGATCAACTGATCCTAAGTTGATCATGAAAAAAGCTACTCGCCCATGCCAATGTGCATGATGAAGCTTTTCACAGGGCAACTGATTTGTAATAGCCTCTTGACCAAACCATATGGTAGTTGGATTTACCTTTGTGATGAAAGTGACCATATTGGCCCTTAGATTGGCAATATTGTTAGCTACAAAAAATGCTACTTGTGACGTGGAACAGTTATCTGTGCTGATGGGTTTTCCTCATAGAAAAAACAAAATGTGTGAGAGAGGACTTGTTCACATGACATGACAGCCCACCATGGATTATTTAACCTATGGTGACCCTGCAGCACGTGTGGGGTGCATGTGGCCGCCATTTTGATTATGCAGTCCCCACTTGAGCGTTGTCATGTTGTGCAAACCTGACGAGCATGGGTTATGTGAGGGTTGAACAACCCTTGCCAAAACCATGGTCTGCTTTAGGGTTATGTGAGTGTTGTTTAACCCTTGCAGAACCCAAACTCATTGGGCATGCATGACACGGCAACCCGAGGGGGGTTGCATATGCAACGCGATGCCCATGGGCTAATTAAGTCATGATGAGCTGCAGCGTGTCATCCAAACCCAGTCAGTGAACTGTGCTATTGCCATGCTACTAATGAGTGACACCATATGTATAACAGCAGCACACTTTTGCTTCTCTTGTGTTCTCTCCCCTAAACCGCAGGACGGCTCTTTATTGCTGACATCCGCTTCATGGAGCCAGCCTCTTTCTGCATTATGGGGAATGAAGTCTGTCTTTGAAACCAAGTACGTACATTATTTACTGTTTTTTTTCTACCCTAAATAAATCAGGCCATTAAAGGAGCAAGCTTTAAAGTTTCTATAATCTTACGGGCTTGAGTGCATTATAGAAATTTATTTAAGTGCATAATGGATTGATAGGTCAAGATTGCCTGAGAAGTGGAGATTGCAGGGTATTTATAGTAGCAGGGAAGTGGCCACCTCTTATTGTTAGTTCAGGAATTAAGTATTATGTATTGTGTGATGCAATGTAATGCATTAAATGGTTCTGAATACAAGTGCACAGAGAGGACTCTTGAGAAAAAGCTTTGGTTTAAAATTTTGCTGTTTGTTGAGTATTTGATTCTCCCGTGCAGGCATTCCTTCACAGATGACCACTATGTGGAGTTCAGCAAACATTCACAGGACAGAGTCATTGGCACAAAGGGGGACATTGCCCATGTAAGTATTGCTTGTAGAGGACCTTTCCCCATCCCAGTGTCCTCCAGATGTGTTGGACTACAACTCCTGTCATCCCCAGCCAGCATGGCCATTCCCTTATCTAGAGGGCACCAGGCTGGGAAGGCAGGTGTAGAGGGCGAGGTTAATGCTGAAAGAGTTGGACAGATTGAAATGTGGGACTGTTACCAACAAAATGACAATATTATATAACAGAAAAGGAAGTGTTGGGTCAGTGAAAAATGCATTGAGGAGGGCTGACTGGCCTTTGGCATTGCTTGGAAGAGGTCTAGAAATGAGCTCAAATGTGAGATAAGTATATAAGAAGAGCCCTGCTGGTTCAGACCAAGGGTCCATGTAGTCTAGCACTCTTTTCACACACTGGCTGACCAGGTGTTTACCAGGGACCCACAAGCAGAACACAGGTGCAACGGCACCCTCCTGCCCATGTTCACCAGCAACTGGTGAAGATAGGCTTCCTGCCTCGGATATTGGAGGTAACCCATAGCCATCAGGACTAGCACCCATTGATAGCCTCTGCTAGATCTGGGTTTCTCAATAAACAGAAGGAGGCCATTTGTTTGCTCAAAGGATGCTATGGATCCAACCCAGCAATTTTTAGAGAATGTTTCTGTTTCACCCGTAAAAAAATCATGAAGAGTGAGAAGCAATCTGAAGGTGGCAGTGTCAGATAGAGTTAATGTCAAGGACTTTCTCACTTTGAGCAAGCAAATGTCATAAAGCATAAACCTATCAAATTCTTTGTAATTTTCCTGGCCCATTTGTTGATTTCCCTATACATTTGCATTTAAACAAAGTATGTTTCTATATTGCCTTGCTGTTCTATTAGCCTTCAAGGGAAATTTGATCTCCTCTTGTGATCTGGTAATTTGTGCAGCACAGCAGGCTAAAATCATTTATTCTTAGCTTGACCAAAGGGAATCTATAATGTATCTGAGAAAAGCAGAAGAGAAACAAAGCCAAATGCTCGGATTATGAATGACTAACCCTCTTCCCAGTTTAGCATCTGTATAAGAACAGTTTTAAAGGAATGAGTCTGTAAAATGCTTTTTAGCATACATGTCAGAATGCTAACTTTTCATTTTATGAAGCTTTTTTCATTGCATAGAATCCTTTTATGGTAAGCTCTTTATTACAATAATCCGCTACCCCCAATATCAGTTGGAGCCATTTTTGAGACACCCCAGCACATTTTTCAGCATAGCAACTTGCCCAGCTTGTGAACTTGTAGGATATTCTTCGGCCGTTAGAAAAATGACCCCATGAGAAAGGAGGAACCGTGGGTGTGTTCCTGATGTTCCACTGATCTAGGAGGCTCATTGCTTGCTCAGTTTGAAGAGCCTACATGGTATGTCTAGGGTGTTCTGTTTCCACAAGCCTCACTTGTGTAGAGTCTTCCTTGGTTGCTTGGTTTAAAGACTGAAGGAATCACAAGAAACATTCCTGCATAGAAGCAGACTGTGCAACCTGTAAATGTTCCTATTTAGGGTTAGCTGCATCTTAAAGACTAACTCTTTTATTATGGAATACGCTTTCATGGACATGAGTTCATTTGATGAAGAGGGCTCTTGTCCACAAAAGCTTATACTGTCATAAACCACCCAGGGAGCTTCGGCTATTGAGCAGTATAAAAATGCAATCAATCAATCAATCAATCAATCAAATAAATATATTCATAGCTGCACTCTACAAGCAGCACAGTCTTCGTCCAACAGGCTTTTGCAGCCTTAGTGTTGCCAAAAAAATGTAGTGTAGTTGGTCATTTAACCATGGCTACTTGTTATTTCTGCTGAATGTACATTATTATGCTGCAGTTCTTCTTGTAGAGGATTATGTAAATTTAGGGAAGATTGAGGTAATGAGAGTAATCCAGGTATAGTGAAAATAATTTCATCAAATGTTAGGAAAGGAAGGGAACTATTTTAAACTTGTGAAATTCCTTCCCTTTGCTTTTCTCAAATGCTGACAGTGTGAGGATATAGAAATAGGAAGCCCTTGTTAAAACTCTTAAATATAGTATTCTGAAAGGGAAGCAGGTAGCAAGTTAAATAATTCACCTACTCATTCATAAGCTAGCAAAGGAAGTCTGCTTGTCTCTTAGCCTTACAGGAAAATTCCTGAATGACTGGCTTAGGGCGCAGTTCTATGGGATCCACCCTTGATACTCGTAAGGCTCTGAAATCAGAGGCTACGAGTATCCAGTGCAGAATGGGAGGTGAGTGGAGGTGATCCTTGTCTTCACTGTGTGTCCTGCTCTGTATTTCAATGAGATGGGTATTTTTGCCTGTCTAGTTGAGACATCATGGAAGAGGAGGGAAGGAGGCTAGAGAGCCCCCCACCCACCCATGGGAACACTCCCTTTAACTCCTCCCTAAGGTTGCTTTTTTGATTTCAGAGAGGCAGCTGACATTGGCTGCAAGGGGGAGGAGGCAGGCAGTTCAGATTCCTGCGTCCGACCTCAGATCCAGGAATCCAGCGGCATACCCGACGACCCTCCAGAGTCTGTCCAGGGGCCATAGGGTTGCTCCCTTACTAAGAATAAATTTCATTCAGTAATGAGGATTTGGTGTTTCACTACCATTGTAGTGTCTGTATGTCCTGAGGAAGCGGCTTTGCAACCAGCCACTTTTTAACTTATCTTCATGGGCTGTGTGCCCAGACTGGGAAGACCGCCAGGTACCAGCAAACACACCAAATGAAGAGATAACACTTAATTGGTATTTCTCACACAGTTCAAAACATAAAGAAACAGAACAGTCTTTCTGTGCTTACGCCGAAGTCAAAGCCAGTTCATAAATCCATCCAGTTGTCATAAAGGGTCCGGGAGAGAGGGTCACGAAAGTCCACAAAGCCAGTCCGAGTTCCAAAGGGCAGGAGAGAGTCACAGAGTCCAAGAAGTCCGTAGTCCAACCGGTATAGCAGAAACACGACAAGGCCAAGGTTTCAAGGTCCAGAGCTTTCTCAGGCAAACCAGATTAAGTCTGACAAGATCCTGGCCTGCGCACTGTTACTTAAATACCCAAGCCCAGAATCACAGCTGTTCCCTGTTTATCTGGCGTTTAGTAGCAATACGCTTGGATCTGCATAACGCCTCCTTCTCCGCCCTTTGTTGTTTGAACGATGGCACCGGTAAGATGTTTGTTTGCTCTTCCTCTAAGGCTGAGCTGGAGGGAGCCTCTGCTGGCTGCTGCCCAGCCATGCTGGTACTGGGTCCAGCCTGCGGCTCTTCATCCCCAGACTCCTCATCATCAGATACCTCACAGTTCCTAACACTACTCCCCTCTCCATAATCCCCTCCTGCCACCCTAGCCGGGCCAGGCTTTGAAGGGTAGTTATTGTGAAAGACCTGCACCAAGAGAGGAGCATGAACATCCCCAGCATTCTCCCAGGAGCGCTCCTCCGGCCCATACCCCAGCCAGTCTATCAAATACTGCAACCGCCCCTGATGTCTCCGAGAGTCTAGGACCTGTGCAACTTCATACTCCTCCTCCCCATCCACTGAAACCGGGACTGGAGGAGCCTTTGAGCCAGCATCCGGCCTCACCCCTGCTGCTGGGACCAATAGGGAGCGATGAAACACTGGGTGAATATGGAAAGTCCGAGGCAGCTGCAATCGGAAAGCCACTGGTTTGACCTGTGCTGTCACTAAAAAAGGGCCGATGAAGCGGGCGTCCAACTTCCTGCAAGGTCGATGCCGTGGAAGATTCCGTGTCGACAACCACGCCCGATCAACCGCGATTGCCGGACCCTTCTGCCTTTTCCGATCTGCCCCCACCTTGTAGGCTTCCTTGGCAACCTGCAGCTGCTCCTGCACAATAGATTGCACCGCCTGTAATTCCTGCAACCACTGGTCTGCCGCAGGAACTTTGGTGGAGGGCACCACTGCAGGGAACCAACGTGGATGGAAACCACCTGTTGCAAAGAAAGGTGTTCGCTGTGTCGAGGTGTGCACCGAGTTATTATAGGCGAACTCCGCCAAGGGAAGCAACCCTGCCCAATTGTCCTGTTGGTAATTAGAGTAGCAGTGCAGGTATTGCTCCAGCGTGCCATTTGTCCGCTCTGTCTGGCCATCTGTCTGCGGATGAAAGGCTGAAGACATGTGTGCCTTGATATCCAAAACCTGCATCACAGCCTTCCAAAAACGTGCCGTAAACTGTGCTCCCCTATCAGAAACAATCCCCTCAGGCAGTCCATGCAAACGAAAGACATTATTTACAAACAAACGAGCAGTCTCCTGAGCGGTAGGCAAACCTGGACACGGGACAAAATGTGCCATCTTAGAGAAAAGATCGACCACCACAAATATAGTGGTGTGTCCCGCAGAAAGTGGCAAGTCCGTAATAAAGTCCATCGAAATCACCCGCCACGGTCCATCAGGAGTAGGCAACGGATGCAGCAAACCTGCAGGCCGCCCCCTTGTATCCTTTGCCCGGTCGCACACCGGACAGCTCTGGACGGACCGAGCAACATCCGCTTGTACCCTAGGCCACCAAAAGTCTCTAGAAAGCAGGTGCAAAGTCTTGTACAGGCCAAAATGTCCGGCTGGCCGGCTGTCATGGCACAGCTGTAACACAGAGTCCCTACATACACCTGCTGGCACATACAACCGGCCACGGTGATATAGGAGCCCCTCTCTCATGCGGAAAGGTGAAGTTGCCTCCTCTGCTGCGTGGTCCCGCACAAAAGCGTCCTGCCCCTGCAACTGGCGAATCTGCTCCCGCAACGTCAGGGACACCTGCGCCGCAGCAAAATGTTCAGGTCGCAGAATCGTTGAAAGAACCTCCCCCTCTGTCTGCGCTGCATACTCAGGCTTGCGGGACAAGGCGTCTGCCTGGCAATTTTGAGCACGAGGAATGTACTTCAACTGAAAGTTGAAGCGCCCAAAAAACAAAGACCAACGCTTCTGCTGTTGTGTCAGCTTCCGGGCCGTCTGCAGGTGTTCCAGGTTCCGATGATCGGTACGAACTACCACAGGATAAGCCGCCCCCTCCAACAGATGTCGCCAAACCTCGAAGGCTGTCTTAACTGCCAAGAGTTCCTTCTCCCAGATAGTGTAGTTCCATTCTGGAGGAGTAAGCTGCCTGGAAAAAAAAGCACAAGGCAACCAAAAAGAGCCTGCTGTACTTGCCTGCAGAAGAACTGCACCCACGGCGACATCAGAAGCATCAGTCTCCACCACAAAAGGTTTACGCGGATCTGGATGCTGCAAAATTGGGGCTGCCGTAAAACGCTGCTTCAGCTGCTCAAAAGCGGACTGCGCCGCTGGCGTCCACTGAAAAACCAGCTTGCCCCTCAGCAACTGCGTGATTGGTTCCGCCAGAGTCGCGAACTCTGGAATAAAGCGACGGTAGAAGTTCGCGAACCCCAGAAAGCGCTGCACCTCCTTTTGAGTCCTAGGAGGCTGCCAGGACAGAACCGCCTCGACCTTGGAGTGATTCATCGCCACCCCCTTTGCAGAGATCGTATACCCCAAGAAGTCCACTTCTGTGAGATCAAACGCACATTTGTCCAATTTTGCATATAATCTGTGCTCACGAAGTCTCTGCAAAACAGCCTTGACATGAGCATCATGCACCGCCTGATTAGGGGAATAGATCAAAAAGTCATCTAGATAAATAATCACAAAACAATCCAGGTAGTCCCTGAAAACGTCGTTGACAAAATGCTGGAACACGGCTGGAGCATTACACAACCCGAACGACATCACAGTATATTCATAGTGACCATATCTGGTCTGGAAAGCAGTCTTCCACTCGTCCCCTTCCTTTATTCTCACCAAATTATAGGCCCTGCGAAGATCTAATTTGGTAAAAATCTTCACATGTCGCAGACGCTCCAAAAGTTCCGGAATCAAAGGTAAGGGGTAGCGGTTACGCACCGTGATGCGGTTCAAGCCTCTATAATCATTACAGAGACGCAAATCTCCTGTCTTCTTGCGTACAAAGAACACTGGAGCGCCCACAGGAGACATAGAAGGGCGAATAAACCCCTTCTGTAGGTTGGTTTCCAAAAATTCCCGCAAAACCGCCAACTCCGGTTCTGAAAGAGAATAAAGGCACCCCGCTGGTATAGAGGCCCCTGGTAACAAGTCAATAGTACAATCATATGGTCTATGCGGTGGAAGCCTATCCGCCTCCTTCTTGTCAAAAACATCTGCAAAGTCTGTGTACTTAGCTGGGAGAGCTACAGCCGCAGATATTGGAGACGATGCCACGGCTGCCTGCACATGCTCCGGCCAACAATATTCCTGACAGTAGGGAGAGGCAAAAAGTACTTCCCACCGACCCCAAGAGATATGGGGATCATGCTGAGTTAGCCAGGGCATCCCCAAGACTACTGCAAAATGCGGAACAGCTGCCACATAAAAACGTAGTTGTTCCACATGCCCCTGGATCTCCAACCTCAACACAGTAGTCTGATGAGTCACGGGACCTGATTTCAAAAGCCGCCCATCAATTGTCTCCACCTGCCTTGGCTCTGCAAACGGCTCTAGCGAGATGTTGTGTTGACAAGCAAATGCCCAGTCCATAAAATTGCTGGATGCTCCAGAGTCAATCATAACTCCAACTGAACACCCCTGAGCATGCTCCCATGACAGAGTTGCTGAGACCAAGAGAGGGTCTTTTCTGGATTCCGCATGAGGCAAACCTGCCTCTGCCCCAAAAATTCCCAGGCTAGCGACCCCTCCTAAGCCTGGGGAGTCCCGTTTCCTGACATAGACCCCTTCTGTCCTTTGGCAGGGCATACTCGAGCAAAATGCCCCCCAAGCCCACAATATAAACACAAGCCTGCTGCTCTCCTTCGCTGCTTTTCTACCACAGAGAGATGTGCTCGCACAGCTCCCAGCTGCATGGGCTCCTCTTCAGTACAGGGAAAGACCACGACCGCAGGTGCTGATGATGACTCCACCACTGGCTCCACCTTCCACCCTGTTGCTCCTCTCCGCACCAAATGACGAGCCGACAGCCGAGCGTCCATCCGGGTAGCCTGTTCTATGAGCAAAGCAAGCGACGTAGGTGGTGCTGAGCGAGCCAATTCATCCAATAGCTCCTCAGCGAGGCCATAACGAAACTGGGACTGGAGCGCACTGTCGTTCCAGGTCAGGTCTTGCGCAAGGAGACGAAAGTGAGTAGCATATTCTGCCACAGACCCCTTTCCCTGACGCAACTCTCTAATGCAGTGCTCAGCTGTCTCTGCTTTCACAGGGTCTCCCCAGATGGCTGCCATTTCCTTAAGAAAATCGTCTAAATTGCTAAGCAAAGGGCTATCCTGGTTGAGATAAGGCGTAACCCATTTGCTCGCAGACCCAGACAGCAAGGAAACAATAAAGGCTACTTTATGCCCATCTGTAGCAAAATCTTCAGGTCTGACTTTGAAATGCAACTTGCAGGTTGCAATGAAACTGTCCAGCATTCCCCTTTCTCCTGAAAATCTCTCTGGCATTGCTGCAAAACATTTACTCCTACGAGGAGGCAGCGGCAGAGGCTGAGAAGCCGCAGTAGTTGCCTGATTCACTTGAGCTTGGAGCATGATTACTAATTGGGTGAGTTGGGTCACTTGGGCAGCTAATTGATTCTGCTGTTCAAGAAGGTTTTCCATTATTACTCTACTTAACAGCAAAAAGTGCTGGTTATCATTGGTCAGGCTTAATTCTGTCCTGAGGAAGCGGCTTTGCAACCAGCCACTTTTTAACTTATCTTCATGGGCTGTGTGCCCAGACTGGGAAGACCGCCAGGTACCAGCAAACACACCAAATGAAGAGATAACACTTAATTGGTATTTCTCACACAGTTCAAAACATAAAGAAACAGAACAGTCTTTCTGTGCTTACGCCGAAGTCAAAGCCAGTTCATAAATCCATCCAGTTGTCATAAAGGGTCCGGGAGAGAGGGTCACGAAAGTCCACAAAGCCAGTCCGAGTTCCAAAGGGCAGGAGAGAGTCACAGAGTCCAAGAAGTCCGTAGTCCAACCGGTATAGCAGAAACACGACAAGGCCAAGGTTTCAAGGTCCAGAGCTTTCTCAGGCAAACCAGATTAAGTCTGACAAGATCCTGGCCTGCGCACTGTTACTTAAATACCCAAGCCCAGAATCACAGCTGTTCCCTGTTTATCTGGCGTTTAGTAGCAATACGCTTGGATCTGCATAACGCCTCCTTCTCCGCCCTTTGTTGTTTGAACGATGGCACCGGTAAGATGTTTGTTTGCTCTTCCTCTAAGGCTGAGCTGGAGGGAGCCTCTGCTGGCTGCTGCCCAGCCATGCTGGTACTGGGTCCAGCCTGCGGCTCTTCATCCCCAGACTCCTCATCATCAGATACCTCACAGTTCCTAACACTGTAATGATTTCTGGGCTTGGTTGTAGTACAGAATGGATAACTGAGAGCTCCCAGGGAGGCTGAGCATGAGCTAGTAAACACTTTTTGAAGATTAGGAAATGACTGTGTGTATTTGTTTCTATTTCAGTACTTCCTCAAATCTTGATTAATTTATTTTCATTTTCTTTTTTAATCTAAAAGATCTATGATATTCAGACTGGCAACAAGCTATTGACTCTGTTTAACCCAGATCTTGCAAACAACTACAAGAAGAATTGTGCCACCTTTAACCCCACCGATGACCTTGTCTTAAATGATGGTGTCCTTTGGGATGTCCGCTCTGCACAGGCTATACATAAGTTTGATAAATTCAATATGACCATCAGTGGTGTTTTCCATCCAAACGGGCTGGAAGTCATAGTCAACACAGAAATTGTATCCTTTTTTTCTTAAGTGTGACTTGCATGATCATCTTAAAAGAAGTTGGTGTGACGAGCCAATCATTGTAGCAAATGATGGGAAGGAGGTGCAGCAGGCAAAGCCGGCCAAGACTTCTTCTCTGAGGAGGGACAGGGCCCTGGCCAGCTCTGCCTCACTGGGTTCACAGGGCTTCCCTAACTCCGAAAAGTCCATATGCAGGAAAACCTGGTCTCTGGTTCCCAGAGTAGAGGAAAAAGGAAGAGGAGGAGATTATATTTCAAGGCCAGAACTATATGCAATAAGCGAGAGCTTAAATGCCCTTTGGGAATTCATACAGGAATTCCCTTGCTGGTATTCCTGTATGAAAAGTAATTGGTGGCTCTTGATCCTTTGGCTGATGGAAGGGGCCGGAGCATCCCCCCTTTCCTCCTGCATTCCCAGGGCCAGGAGGCAACTGTTGGGTGGGGACGAGGGTTCTCCCTGGCTGGCTGGCTGGCTGGCAGGCAGGGAGGAGGAAGTGAGCTCCCTGCGACTGCTCCTCCTCTGGCCGACAGATGGGCCAGGTCGGCCTCCTCCTTGGCTCAATGTAATTGCTGGAAAGCAAGGGGGTGCAGCCTCCCAGTGGCCCTTGGTCTCCTGGCTGATGGCAGAAACCAGACTGCGCTTCTTTTCTGCTCTCCAGCTAGAGATAGTCTCTAGACCTTAGGAAGTGCCCTTGAATTTGGTTGTAGTTGCTGAATCAGTGCTGGAAGCTTTGTCTCAGGCATTTTCTGCAACATTTACCAATAACAGTAGATTGGGAATTACTAATCTGTTGGTTGCTGTATAATAAATGTAGTGATAGATGGTTGTATGAGGTCTTCCTTAATGCACTGTTCAGTGGGACCTGCGAACTTTCCACTTGCTGCATACAGTGCCAGCCTTGGATCAGTGCCGTGTAGTCTTCAACCACACAGGAACAGTTATGTATGGAGGTAAGATGCCTTTAAGTAAGATGCCTGTTTCTTCGCTCGCTTGGGTTGGCAGCAGCCACCACACCATAACTTTATGGCACGGAACAGCAAAAATGTATATAGCCAATGTTTGCAAAGTTACATCTTGTGACACCAAAAAGAAAAGGCTCCTGGGACAGTTGCAGGCTGGGTGCCAGAAGGGTCTGCAAAGTCGCTGTGTGGAGTGAATCTATGCAGAGAATTGGTTGTTTAGTTACTTGTCTCTCACCTTGCAGAAATACAGCAAGGATAGCAACTGGCTCCTGTGGGATATGCTTCCATGTTCTGTTTGGTTGCTCTGATTTTTCATATCCGTCTGCCTCCTGATATCATTCCCTGATGTCCTTCTCCTTCTTCCAAAATGTTGCTTTACCTTCATTCTTTCCCCCATTCTTCCTCTCTGCCCTCCACGCTCAGTCTGGTGGCATTTTCTGCCAATCCATCCCTTCTGTTCTACTCAGTGTCCTTTGTGGGAGGGGGGGGGGGGTCTTGAGGACAAACCCAGTCCAGAATTATTCAGCAGATAAACACAAGTTCTTCAATTTATCACAATCTATATATTCGGTGTAAGATTGCATAACATTTTTCATTTTCTGAATATGGACCTCTGTGGTCTCTTCTGTTCCACTCTAAAAGCAAGTGTGTGTTTAAAAATGTTCAGCAACATTTAAACATGTTTAAGTTTCAGTGTTACAAGTGGCCTAAAACTATTGTGTCGCCTAAAATCTATTTTAGACCACAAGCAACTATTTATTTATATCTCTTTTCTCCCTCAATCAGCTATGTTGCAGGCTGATGATGAAGACGACCTGCTGGAGGAGAGGATGCGAAGCCCCTTTGGGTCATCTTTCAGGACATTCAATGCAACAGACTACAAACCCATTGGTAAAGACGGTGGTTGCAATTCCCTGCAATTATGTTGGGCAAAAGTAGATTATGTTGCTATTCTCTGCTAAAAAAAAATTGCTATGTAACTTTCTGGGGAAAGACCTACGGATCTCATTACACCTCATTTTCAGAGCTCAAGTTTGGTTAAGCATTGCCAAAAAGGTTTTCTTGTGAACAGCAGGAAAAAGAAAGAGCTGCACCAAGGGGACTGAAAGACACCCTCCCCCCACCCTGTTTCTGGCAGTAGGTGGACCTCAGGTTTCTAGTAAAATTAAAAAATATGGAAAAGACCCCAGAAGCCTGAAGTTTGCTCATCTCTGTGTGTTTAAAAATAGATCCCCAAAGGCTCCTGTTGATTCTTTTGTGTTCTTTTCCAGCTACCATTGATGTAAAAAGGAACATCTTTGACCTGTGTACAGATACAAAGGACTGTTACTTAGCTGTTATTGAGGTAAACGTTCGTAATAACAAGAAATGTGTTAGCATTTGTTATGTGATGTCCCTTAATCAAATAAGGTTATTAAACAGCTTTTCAATTGTAACCTTGTGTGTCTAGCTGGGATGGAGATGGTTAGGCAGATGGTGTTGTTGTGTAGAGGTCAGTGTAACATGTTGGGCTGTAAGCTAACTTACGGTGTTGGGTGTGTGGTTCCTGTTTTAGAATCAAGGAAGCATGGATGCCATGAACATGGATACTGTGTGCAGGCTCTATGAGGTGGGCAGGCAGCGTTTGGCAGAAGATGAGGAGGAAGACCAGGTGAGAAGCTCAATCTCCTCTTGATTGTTACAGGCTGACTCTTTAGCTGAACCTTTTAGAAAATGTTTTGAAAACTGCTTTGATGTCTTTATCACACCATCTGTATGTATGTTTTCCATTTATTTTAACAGATAGTACACTGAAAAGCTATTTTTGAGTTGAGTTCTAGTTACTGCTTGAAGTTGTTTCTATTTATTGACATATTAGTAGAAACTCCATATTTTTTTACAGTAATATTAGTTTTGTATTTTTTCCCTATTAATCATTTAACGATGTGGATGTGTGATTAAATTGATTGGTGATAATACATCTAAATAGACAGCCAACCGGATAACTCGAATCGGGATGTAAATGAGAAAAGAGACAGATAAATTATGATGATTTATGGATTTCCATGGTATCCATTCAGTGTCTTTACTTCCAACAGTGAGGTGTGAAATGGATAGACTTGGCTATGAAATTGGTCATTGCTTATCCTGGGAAAGAATGCCCACCTTTTTACAGAGTGTGCTGTTTCCTTCTGTGATAGCATCTGGCTTAGCCCATTGTTTCACTGGCAGGCTTCTCCTTTAGTTAACTTTAGAATAACTAAAATTGGTTGCTGCTGTTGCTGCTTAGGGTTGCAGAAACTGCCTAAATTTCAGCTGCATTTCTGAATTTGGCAACTTTTGAAGCTTATGGTACATTTTCGTGCTAAATTTTCTACCAAATGATCTGCACTTTACTGTTGAGTTTTTGTAGGGTTGGTAGTTGAATTGTATTTGCTTGTTTATTTCAGGATAGAAATACCATAGAAACAAAGTTAATGGCAAAAGAATCTTTAGGAGATTGTGGCATATTGGAATTTTTGCCTTTTACTTAACTCAGAATAGAACTGCTGTTTTGGTTTTCAAATGTGTCTTAGATTAGATTGCATGAAACATTCCCTTTGAGCAGCGTGTCACTATTTAAAAAAAATAAAAATTGCCCTTGCCTATCACCACATAATGCGTTGAAGTACATGCTCCTTGTGATACAAGCCCATCAGAAGCCCCCAAGACCTCACTCCTAATTTTTTACCTATTTTATTTGTAATGAGGCTGAATGTTTTTCTCAGGCAGCAGGCCCCTTTCTCTAATATGTTCAGTTCTTGGTTTTCCAGACCAAATGCCTTTGGGGTGAGCCACCTCTGGCCTTACAGATGATGATGGATAGCAACACCCATCTTCCTTGACCACTGATCCTGCTGCCTTGGGCTGATGGGAGTTGGTGCAACAACAGTTGGAGGGCCACATGTTCCTCACTCCTGTTGTACAGCTCCCTTAACTCATCCTCTGTACACTGTTCCTAATAGCCCTGGTTGCACAGGAAATGGAAAGATGAGGTGTGGGGTTATGCTGGCTGTCCTAATGGGAGGGCTGGTGGGAGCTGTGTCTCTGTAGCTATCCTTGTACCTTCACCTTTGCTTGCTGCAGAAGGAATGGGCAAAAAGAGCTGCCAGATGTAACAAATAGTCAGACCTGGAAGGAGATCTCTCACCTGCCCATCTGTATAAAAGCCTCCAGCTGGAGGGTAGTGCCAAAAACATGAAAAGGACAAAGTAACGTTTTGTTCCTTAAATGAAACTAGATGTCTGTGTGCAGATGGGTATTGTGTAAGCTTTTTTCTTCTTTAGGCTTTAGTGATCCTTGTTTTGGCCCCTGTGTGCTCTGGTAGCCCCCCATTGTTGCTCTATAAGGCCTTCAGAGTCCTCCTCTAGATAAATGAGCTTTTGGAAGCCAAAATGCAAAGGTATATAGGGAAGTGGATCTTGGATAGGACTACATCAGGCAACTGTGCACAACTGGAAGCAGCACTCTGCCTTCTCCCTAACCCTGAATATGCGTGGGATAGCTGGCTACCCAGTGGTGCTGGAAAGGCAGCCAGTGTTCAAGGGTACTCAATATTTCACTTCTCCCAGAGCTGAATCCTAGCATCCAGCTGATTCTGAGACTAAGCCCTTTATGTGTTGTTGCCTCCATACTGTCAAAAGTTGGTAGGGGCCACACAGTTGTAGCCCAACAGCCCCACTCAGCGTGCACAATGTAGTGACTTCAATGAGTGAGAGGGTTACTGGCGTAAAGAGATGACGGGGCGTCTCCCACGTCTGTCATTAAGTCCTTAATGTGCAGCATGACATGGATCCATTTCAAAGCTTCATTGGGAGCAATAATCATGAAGAAAGCCAACAACTAGCTGGTCTTCTCCAGCCCCCTACTGCCTTGACCAAAACAGCATGATATTTTCTAAAGGGTGTTGAATAGCCATACCTGTTGTTGTAAAATTTGATGTTCAGGCTTGTTTTATGGGGAAGAATTGAAAACTAGCTCATCCTAAGCTATGTAGAGAGAGTCAGATTACTTGTAAATGAAAATATTTGATGAACTTGATGTAAAAGACTACAGGTGAATCTGTTCCCTTTTAGGACAAAGACCAGGTGGTCATCTTGAGCAAAGGATTTACTCACTTACAGCAAACTGTTCTAGCCCAAAAGACTTTTTTCAGTGCACAGTCATTCAAGGCTGCTTTGTTTCACACAAATAGTTAACACTGAGACAGTTGGTACATTGTGTCAGGGGCACCATGATGGGGTTTTGTTAGCCATCTTGTACTCTGAACTGCATGTTTGTGGACATGAACTGCGTTCATGAATATATATTTTTTCAAAGTGATGACTTTTTCTCTGAACTTTTGGACTTTGTCCTTCCTGAAAGGATATCTGTACAACACCTCTAAAAGAAGTGCCTCAACATATTGATTTTATATGTGAGAAATGTTCAGCTGAGTTCCAGTTTTTCTCTCCACCTGTTTAGTTTCTAGAGACCAGTGAAAGTGGCCAGGCAGGAAAATCACAATTAAGCACTGAAGTCAAAATATTAATCTTTAAGGACTAGATCTTTGTGGTGTACTTTGTACATGCAAATAATTATTATTGTTTTAAAATTGTACAGATTTACTTTGTAGCAAGAATTCAGTATAAAGGCATACCCAATACATTTCTCATAATTGAAATTATTAGTTCTGATAAAAGTGGTAATTTTCACCAATTGCTTTGTTACTTATTTATTTATTATTAGTGATGTTCATAGCATTTTATTTTGCGATAAAAGCTTAGACTTCAAGAAAACATGGTCTTATCCAGGAAGATAGGAAGCTGCCTTATACCAGAGCAGCCTCTTGGCCCATCTAGCCCAGTATTACCTGGCAGAGACTCCCAAGGGTGTCAAGCAGAAAGATGCCTTTCTTATCACCTGTTGTCTAATTCTCTTAGCTGGAGATAGCAGGGATTTGAACCTGGGACCGTCTGCGTGCAATGCCTGTGCACTGAGCTATTTCACTCTCTAAAACTCTTGTGCAGAAAAAAGGCAACCCGTGACATACTGAATCCAAACAGACTATATGTAAAGCATAATTTAGGGGGTGTTGTTGAAACCTTTGTAGTTACTGTAGATCATAAGTAATTATTGTTTTAGCTGGCTAAAGCTGTAGAATGGCAATAACTATGTTTTATCTCTTCACTCCAATTTGGCATCTATGACAAATTGTTTGCTGTGTTACGTGTATTCCATCTGTCCATGTCTTCTGGGTCTGCATAGAAGCCTATGGTAAGAATCTTGCCTTCTATGTGCTAATATGCCTAGTCAGTTCTGTATCATATCTTGGATGACCCATGAGGAATTTGCATGTACTTGGAGGTTGAACTCTGAAGGTAAGAGCAAACTGTCTGCTACAGAGGATTTTTGCCTAGCATCCATACTATAGGGGTGTTCAAACGATCAGCAGGGGAAACAAAGCAGTATTGGTTGTTCCCCTTCCCTGCATCCCAGTCACATGGCCAGGATTACCCTAATTACTCATGCTGCGTCACCTGAATGTGGCACGCGGTGCAGGTGTGGTGACATTTCATCCATCCTATAGCCCCTACTGCAAGCCATTGGGGTGGGTGAAAAATTGCTACGCCCACGCTGCAAGCTAGGTTCAGGCGTCATGGCGACCCATGATGTTGCATGGGTAATTTGGGTAATCTGGTCACGTGATGCCCAGGGGTGGGGCAAATAACCAATGGTTTTCCCCCTGCTGATCATCCGAACCTGGACTACGAAAGAAGCAAATGAGGATTGAGAGAAGGCAGGGATTAGGAATAAGGTTTGGAATGGAAATATGCAGGAAGAAAAGTAACAAGAATGCTTTCCCAATACTAGGCAATTAAGAGTCATACAGTTCACAGAGGGAACAGTTAAACATTTGGCTAGGAGCAGTTAAAATGAAGATAAACTATCATTAAGCAAAAAGACGAATTTTCAGAGGAGTGAATTCATTTACTGTAGATTAGAATATATGAGTTATTCAGTAAAAAATCATTTTTAAAAAATTTAAGAGAACTCCTATATATATATAATATAATATTGTGTGTGTATACACCCATGTATATACACACACACATATGAATACATACACACGTGGATATATATGTATGTAAAGTAGGAAATGGGGAAGGTTGGGGTTTACTGAGAAGTGGCTGCAGAAAATGGCGGCGTTTGGCCATAGTAAACTCTGGCTTATCATTATATGCATGAGCCTCCACTCATGCCCTCCAACTCCACTCTCCACCATTGTGGCCACAAAGAGATCAGAAGCTTTTGCTTTAGTTTTCAATTAACTGCAGTTTAGCATGATACGTGAACCATAAACTTTGGTTTGTCTTAACAGATTTGTTGAAAGAAGCAAGTGTTATAAACCAAGGTCTGAGGTTTGTTTGTTTCAGTAACCGTAATTAAGACTATCTGCAGTTTGTCTGAGTATGGACATTATGCTAAACTGCGGTTAGTTAAACATGGAAGCAAAAGAGAAGTTTGCATCTTCTCTTCACAGCTGTGCCACGGGAAGGGGCGGAGTATGTGTGGCAGGGGAGTATCCAGGTATTGTGTGACTCAGTGGCAGGTGACCTTGTGTTCCCCATTGTGCATTGCATGTAAGCAATGAGAGTCTATTACAATCCATGCTTACAGAACTTGGATTTCAAAAATCCATTTGCAAAAGTGGGTAGGAATAAAGCTAAATATATGGAATATCCATATATTATTTTTTTCAGGTTAATATATCCATAAATAATAGACAATGCACTGTGTCAGGTAGGAACCAAAATATTCTTCCTTCCTCAAGACTTTCAAGCTCTGGTCTAAACTAGATATGAAAACATTCTTGATCATGTAAGTTCTTAAACTTTGCTGCAGACTTTGCTGTGTCCACTCCAGTGCTAAGGAAGTGCTGGGCATGGAAAACCTTATTAGAAGCACTGGCAACTGAAACTAAAATTCTAGAGGAGTAGCTGTGGTGCTCTGTTACAGCAAAATTCACAAAGGAATCTTTGGCTAACAAATGTATTGTGGTATGAGATTTCATGAGTGAATGAATATTTATGAGGTGCAAAATACATGTGTCGCTTAGCAGGATTTTTAGTTGCAGCTCACTGCAAAGTTGTACGTTTAGTAGCAAATCTGGGTTTTTTCCTGCATAATATGTGAAATGGCTCTCAGAATCGCTGAATACATCCTGAAAGCACGAGTCAGTCAAAAGAAGTAAATGAGATTTGATATTAATTGGCCCAGGCACTTGCAGGCTGGATCTCGGTTTTCACAACAACTGCATGTGAGAGCGTGATTGTTTGTATGCGTTTAGGAAATAAAGTTTTTTTTTTTAGCTAGAGTGTAGTGAGGTCAGAAATGTCCTGGGATATAAAAATGCAGTGTTCCCCTGAGACTCCACTGCTAAAGAGTTGGAAAGATGCTTTATAGCTAGAACAAAAGTCACATTGTCAGAAAGATAGTTTAACTTGTCTGAGGCAAAGAATAGCTAGTAAAAGGGGTATGGTTTCAGACTTTAGAGAATAATTTAAGAACTTGATGGACAGGGGAGGGAGTTATTTTATAATTAGGATAGCGACAGAGTTGATATTTAGGTCCTTCCACACCAAATCAACAAAATTTGGCACCTAAGGATTTCATAGACTTTTTCTGAAAATTTTGCAGAGCCGTACTACATGTAAAATGTATCTACAGCCTAAAATGTTTGACGTTGCTATCACCAGGAGCTGAGCCATGCCTCTCCATTTTTTTTAATCAAGGTCTCATTTCTTGTAAAATGTGTATTTTCTGTTTTGTATGTGTGCCATAGAATGATATGTGCTCTATTTTAAACAGTTGCTAAGGGCTGATTTTGAAACCCAGGGTCTCTTTCCAAGTGTAGAGAACTGTGTGCTGAAATTAGCAAGAGAGCAGTTAATTGGTGGCCAAATATTTAGGTAATACCTAATGTTCAGGTACTTCCTCACTTGTTGTTCCTTTGTGCAGGTAGACCAAGTAATCGATTCACTTGTTAGTGGTCAGTTCACCCAGCACATTTAATTATGATATTTTCATGTACACGTGTTATTTTGGGCTGCCAAATTTCCCTCAGCATTTCTGTGAGGTGCTATAATGATTTGCAATGGAAAAACCCATTCCTGAAAGCCAGCTTGCTACTATGGAGGAACTATTTGGGCAGAGAAATTCTTTAGCTGACTTAATACTTACTATGTCAAATCATCAGAGCTATAGAATTAATATGACTGGGCAATTCTTCATTGTTAAAAAAAAACATCCTAGATGAGCGCTGGAAATTCTCTAGTTTGAAAGAGCTTTGAAAGTGAGTTGGAAAATTAAATTTCTATTGGTGGCTGTCTAGACTGCCACTTAAGCACATAGTGCAGGTGTTAAACAATAGAGAGGTAACAAATGTGGGGCAGACCCACAAACGTGGTCTGAAGAAATGGATTCTAAAATGCAAGGGGGGGGGTTCAGTGAAGGGTACAGAATCTGGAGACCAAATACATTATTTCTGGCTCTTCAGATTTGATTTCTAAGGTTTTACATGGGTTTTCCAAATGTTTTTTTGTGGAAGTAGTATTGACATTCCTAGATGTGTGTGCTGTGAACTTATTTCACTACGTTCTGAAACTGTGTATGGCTATATGAAGTGCTCTGAGGGCTTAGGAGGTACACTAAGTTACGGAGTATTATTTGTTGCTGGTTGATCCAAAGCTGCTGTTTTCCTCCCTCTGAGTTACAGTTTGAAGTGACCTGCAAGTGAAACTGTGACATCAGTTTCTCTCCCAGATAGGTGTCCTCCTTACCCTACCCAGGGATACAAGGACTAAAACATTTTGTGCATTGTGATAAGGTCAGTTGTAGAGAAGCAAAATACAGGAATGTAGTAATATTAGGAGACAAGCATTTCCCACATGATTTTCTTTGCAAAAGCAATTTCTGATTCTTGTGTTCTTGAAGGCTCAGGGCAGGATATTACTCAATGGGAAGTTCTTGACTCAAGCTTGTTTTTCTGTGAAAATCCTATGAAAACGCATGAAAATCTGGGCTAGTTGAACCCCCACAAAGCATATCTCAAAAATTCTTAACTAGACCAAGAAGTGTTTTGCTGAGTAATTTGTAAACTATGTAAATTTGTCAAAAGCCTGTGAGATTTGGAAACATGTCATAAATAAGTCTAAAAGGACTAATAGAATATTATGACTTGGCACTCATTTTACTGATGTTGTGTGTGTATGGTCTATATGCAGGCTTTGAGAATGTGCAGTGTGGTGAACGGGAGAAATGAAATTTCAGTTGATTTCTCTATAGATATTCTAAAAAGCAGTGATTATCTTCAGAAGAAGTGCTAATGAGAACCTAGATAGTGGAGCTCTATTCTCTATTAGCAATTTATCTTAGCCAAGTGTGGAATTCAGTTGTGTACGCACACATGCGTGTTGTTTTTCTTATCAATAGCAACTCTGTACTTGGAATGGGAAGCCGGAGGAATGTGTAAGCATATCTTGAATGATGTTTATGGGAATCTTACTTACCTTATTAGGATATAATTGAGATCTTCACAAAATCCGCACTCTGATAACCCTCCCATTCACAAAGCCTACCTGTCTCTACTGTTTTGGCTTGAATGGAATTGAAAACCTGTTTACGATTGTTACGTTTGTTGTTAAATATCTTCTGTATTGTATTTCACTGTGTTGCAAATAACCTAACTAGTTCAAGGTGATACTAAACAGAGAAACTCCTTACAGGCCTTCTGATGCTAGCCAATGACCAAAGTCAGTTACTGATGGACTGTTTGACCAAGTTATCAGTTGCCTATTTAGTAGATCCTGTAGAATTCTGTGGGTGGCTAACCACAAACAGTGGAGCCAATGATAGGGGTTTGGATCCAAACTAAGTTAGTTGAACTTAAGTCTCTTTGATTTCATGAGACCTATTAGCCTGGATCCAGCCCATGTCTTTGGCAGTATATGATGATTTGGCCTTTTGCAGTATTACCTGTATGGCTAAGAACTCCATCTGCAGGGCTGCTAATCTGAACATACATTGCTTGGAAGGTGTGAATAAGCAGCACATTTATCTGTGTTACATTGCCCATTCCGGTTTTGTTAGTTCTAATAGAGCTTTTGTAATATCTCTTCAGGAGGAAGAGGAACAGGAAGAAGATGATGATGAGGATGAAGATGACACAGATGACCTTGATGAGCTGGACACTGACCAGCTGCTGGAGGCTGATTTGGAGGAAGAGGAGAACAATGAGAATGCAGGTGAAGATGGAGAAAATGACTTCTCACCTTCTGATGATGAGGAATTGGCCAATCTGCTTGAAGAGGGGGATGAAGGAGAGGATGAAGACTCTGATGCAGATGAGGAAGTTGAGCTGATCCTTGGTGATAGTAAGTATATATATATGACCTCTGGAAAGTAACACTTGGATCAATCCAGGATGCAAATAATGCTTAAGCCTCCACCAGTGTTACAAATGTGTACTTTGGTGTGGGGCTCTTTGTAGATTCGAGTGTGCCAGCTTTTCTTCTGTCCCCTGCCCTTTTGACTGCCTAATAAGAAGCAATTTCCCTTCTGGGTGGTTTGGATGCTGAGCCTTTGCTTCAGTTTTCAGCTCACACTTATATGGGATTATTCTGAGCTAGCAATCTTCTTTCCATGGGCACTGGTGATACTAACCCATCTCTGAAGGCACAGGGTTATGTTTCAGCCTCATTTAGTTTTGGAGAACCACTGTTTTTGTTTTTTAAAAAAGAGGTTCCCTAACATTCTGTAGTCCCATCCAATGAACAGTGGTGAAAGCACTGCACAGGTTAGTCCTAACTAAACTGAGTTCCATTCATTTCAGTAGTTCTACTCTAAGTAAACTTAATATTGGATAAAGCCCATAGTTTCCCAATCACAAAGCAGTAATACTGATTGATCCTTGTCTCCAGTATCAGAAGCAGTAAGCCTATGTACGTCAGTAGCTGGGGAACATGTGCGGGAAGGTGTTGTTGCACATGTCCTGCTTGTGGGTTCCTGGTCAACAGCTGGTTGGCCACTGGGCTGTTCGTATAATCTTGAGAGTATCAAGGTTAAATCATTGGTGGATGAGAATTGCTGAGATACTGGAATAATGGATTGATAAGTGAGCCTACATCAGCCTTCCTCAACCTGAGCTCCAGATGTTTTGGACAACAACACCCATCATCTCTGACTATTGGCCATGCTGGCTGAGGCTGATGTGAGTTGAAAACTTCTGGCGAGACCCAGCTTGGGAAAGGCTGCCATAGTTTTTCAAACTCTCAGTAATTGTGAATAGGTTAGTGGGACTTGTTTTCAAGCATACATGCCATGGGCTCAAATGCAGTAATCCGGCATGCCAGCCTGTCCTCGGCATTGTAGTAGAAAGTTGGATTAAGCCAACGTGATCCCTATTCTTGCCTGCCTTTCATTGGCTTTGCAGAGTTAGGCATGCAGATGCATGAATGTAAGAAGTTACTCACTTTAGGTGCATGAGAGCAACTTACTCAAGCAACGCACATGGCAAACTCATAGCTATATTGCCTCACCCTCCCCAAATTTGGACAATTCCCAAAGTTACGTTTGGGGATCTAGTTGTTGCTACAACTGCTCTGTGCTGGAGCCCCCTCCTTTTGCAACTCTTGCCTCGTCAAATGTCTCCGTCCAAGCTATAGCTCTGTCTCTCTGAAAACTCTGCCTTATTGAAGGTTAGAAGAAGGGCTGGGAAGGGAGAGCAAAGTTGTGGGAAAGTTTTGTTTGAAAACTGGCTGGGTGGAGAAAATCCTGGGGTGGGTTTTTGTGCTAGAGGGGGCACATATGGGGCAACCTGTGGTCCTTCAGGGCTTCCAATACCCCCACACCGCAGGTGCCCATTGTCCCTCTGTCCCGAGTTCCCCCCGTGCCACCGTGCTGCTGAGCTAGTGCTGGAGAGGAGGCTGCATGGGCAGACTGTTGGGAGTGGAAGAGGACATGCCAGGAGAGTCATCCCTGCATGTCCTGTTCCCTTGCCCAGTTGCTATCCTAGCAGCCTGCCAAACAGCTGTCATGAGTGTAATTTCAACGAGGAAGAGGGCGCATGGGGGAGCCAGACCCACATGCCGTCTTCTCTGTTTAAATTGCGGGTGGAGGCACCAATTGATCTCACTGGGCAGGAAGGCAGGGTATTCTTCCCCATCCTTGAGCTCTGAGATTAGGGTGTGTGTGTGTGTGTGTGTGTGTGTATGTGTATGCCTGCACATGTGCACTCCTGTGTGTCCCCCTTGCCCACAACATTGGGGGGAGGGGGAAAAGTGACATACCCCTGCTATCGGGAATGGACTTTGTTCCAGCTGTACAACATGCAGGCAAGAGAAGTGGAATTTCAGTCTCCACGGGAGCCATGCTAATTACCCTGAAAACCTTTCCCCCCTCCTCTTAAGTGTTTGCTTGTCGGCGGGGGCAGTTAGCTGTTGCTCGGTGCTATGGAAAAGGCAGTCTGCACATGCTCAGAGATGGGTTATCTCTGCACATGCTCAGAGATGGGTTATAATAAACAAAAATAGTTTATTATTACATTATGATAAAGTAAAATCCTTACATTTTAGAGATGAGGAGCTCCTAGAAGGTGGAGTAAGTTTAGAAATAGGTGGAGGGAAGGAAGAGGGGGGAGGAAGTCATCCAGACTGGCACCTGAACCTTACTTCAACACAGGCCATGGGACTGAATCCTCTGCCGTGCTTAACAGCAGCAAGGCAGCTTCGGTGGTGCACATGGCACACACAGCAGCTCTTCTCCCCCAACAGCTCCTCATTGCCTCCCAGTCTGTGGTGGCTGCCTACCTTTACCTAATGGTAGAGCCAGCCTTGGTAGGCTGCCTGGAGTTGGCATATTACCTAGCTCCAGCCCAGCCCTTTTCATTTTCTTTCTGAGCTGCAAGTGTCTTGCTAGCAGACTCACCTGTGTTCTTCTCTTGTTTTGTTGTAGTGCAGCCCTGCTTCTCTGCAATCAGGCTCATGAACCTGGGGGCAATACCCTGTCAGGTGTCCAGCAGTTTGCTTGTATATTTGTCTGTCAGTCCACTTTATGTTCTTTATGGTGATAGGTATTTTGTCCAGATCCTGCCACGACATCTTGCATAGTTCTAATTAAAAGATTAATTGTACCTTAAAAGTCGCTATGTAATTGTTGTTTTGTATTACTGGGGGAGAGAAGCTCATGCCAGGGCTCTAGGTTGCAGATAAAAAAAATTACCCTGTGCTTGCAGTAGAGGCCAGTGATGTCAGGGTGAGAAATGTCTGAAGCTATTTGTTAGCAATATTTTTTATTGCAAGACCATCTTAACTCCACTCACAGGCAGCTTCCTTCCATAATATCACAATATTGAAATTTTAAAAAGACCTAGTTCCAACCTCCTGTTGTCTGCTCTGATAAGAAAAATGAGACTCTGTAGCTGCCTGTCCTTTATCACTAACCTTGCTGATCTCAACAAGGCAGGGGCCGCTTGCTTCTGCCTGCAAAATGGAATCTTTTGTCCATCTTTGCCCTTTTGAGTGCCTTCTCATGTAAGAACAGTGCTATGAAGCATCTAGAAAAAACAGTACATGGAGGGAGGAGTGTGTGAAAAAATGTGACATTGACTGAGCATTTGGGGAGGAGAGGAGTGTGTGGAAGCAGGGGTAGGTAGCATGCAAAAATAGGTTCAAATATTGACACTTTGGGAAGAGACCTTTTAAATGAAAATAAATTAAAGCGATATTTAGAGTGCACGCAGGGATTCGGTGCTTTTTCCCCCTCCCATCTATTGTGACCCTCAATTTGAAGGTTAATTTGCAGATCAGTGATGATCTCCCTTTAGAGAAAAGACAATTTTCTAAAGCCTCATGCCCAAAACTCATTGATCCCAAGCTTGATCATTCCTCCTTAGGTGAAAATCTCATGAGAGGAAAGGGAAGCCCTCATTCGGAAAGTCGTTCAGACTTCTATTGGATATTAAAAACAGTCCAAAAACTTGTTGTAATATATAATAGAAATAGGCAGTCCTCTGGGTTTAACTTCAGCATGGTGTTTGTGAGTGCCAGGGACAGCTGGTATTAAGCATACCTTGATCTAGTCTTGATCTGGTAGTAATTTTCTGATGATGTTGGTCCAGTAAGTTGAATCCTGGGCAAGTGTAACTTCATTTCTGATGTTCAGGCTGTCAGATTTTGATTTTTGATTAAAAAAATTTTTTTTTGATGGAATTCATTAGGTTGGACACATGCAAACAATTCTGACTGGGATAGTGTTCATTGATGGCAAAGGCCAACAAATTCTTGTGTCTGTCAGAATTCATTACCCACCTTTCCTGCATTTACTGTTAGGCTGGGCTTACTTAAACAATTCTGATGAGTTAAGTACACTTACGTACCAACCTCTCCTGTAGCAGCTAACCCTCCAAACTACAGCATATATATCAAGTACCAAAAGCAAAGAACAACTCTACACCCTGAACCGCAGTATTAACCTCAGCTACGACACTTTCTTGAAATAGGGGTGTAAAAAGTTGTGTTCCCCTCTCTTCAGGTGAGTTCAATAACAGTCCAGTCACATCCATGACATAGCCTGACTCCTGTTGCTGGCTTAAAGATCGCTTTTTCTGGTAGAAGTATGGACAAGGGAAGGGCCCTGGCTGCAAAGGGAGACACAAAGCTTATGCTGTTTTCTTGCCAGCCCTGCAAAGCTTTTGCACTACTGCAGTTTTCTCTTAATAAACACCACTGTAGCCTTTCTGTCTTTTTATTTTAGACTTATTTGGGTGCTCAGTAGCACGTGGAACAGAATCTGTTCTCTTTTTTTTGTTATAGGCTTTAGATGTGTGTTGTCCACCTTTTGAATAGGACAATGACATAATGGGAAGAAAGAGAACCAAGCTGCATTTTGTAAGTACTGAGCGTGCTCCATGGCACTTGAGCATGCTCAGTAGCTCAAGTTTAAGAAATCTGATGGGATAAGGGAAATCTGCAGTAGTGCAGAAGCTTTGAGAGTATCAAGAAAAGAGCATGCTCTCCCTCCCTTTGCAGCCAGTCCTACCGCCTTTTCCCCATAAATACTTACCACATGCTTTAGCTTAATAAGAACAAAATCTCCATGCTCTGTCTGTGGAAACTCACCCTGTATTAGTGCCGGTGGCATCTTTTATTCCCAATACAGAGGATTTTGGAGCTGCCCTATTATTTCCCTGGTGTGTTTTCAGTAAGTCATGAAGGCATCTTGCTCTGGTGGTAAGTGATCTTGTTTATGTTGGAAAGTTGCACTTGGCTTGTGATGGAGGAAACCTGTCTGTCCTGTTTATTTCAACAACCAAGACTTTGGTGTTCGTTTGCCTCGGGTTCCTAGCTGAAATACCGCTAAAAGGGATGGCTTTGACTTTCGTTGCTACTGCTAAAAGTTATGGTCTTTGATTTGAACAGGTTACCCTGCTTGGTATCTTTTTGACATTTGAATCATTGTGTTGTTCAAATAACCCATTTGTCCCCTTTCCAGCTGACAGCTCAGATAATTTGGATTTGGAAGATGACATAATCTTGTCTCTGAATGAGTGAGGAGTGGCCACGCCACAGGATGTTGGCAGCAGGAAAGCTCCCGTCTCAGAAGCCAGGAGACCAAATTGGGACGCGATATTGAGCACCCTCTCAGAGTGTAAATCTTGGGAGAACATCTACAGAACTATGGCCCTTCTGATCTTGCAGTGGACAAATGCAGGCTCCTGACATGTCCAGAGCCTCCTTACAAAGAGACCAGGGTTTGGGCCTTTATTTTCTCTGCCTTTTTATTTTGGGTTTTTAGGCTGAGACGTGACTCTCCTCTCCATGGAGACGTTTGAAGATATTTCACAGTATATTTTCTTTGTATAAAGTTCTTTCCTAAAGAACAGAAATAGTTTTATATGAAACACACAAACAAAAAAGGATTAAAAAAAAACAAAAAAACCAGGCAGGTGTTATAAAGAGGGTATGAATTTGTATCCTAATATTTAGCCACCGTGAATGAATTTCTGGGGGAGGAAAAAAAGTTTAAAAATAACAAAAATGGCATTTTTACTGAAAAGAGTGGGGAAAAATGAATCATGGATTATAAAACTGTGGATGAGTGGTTTTTATTTTGAATATAATTTTTTAAATGGAGGTGTTGCTACCTGTTGTGAAATGTCCTTTTTGGGGTCAGATGCCTTTTTGTCCTGTCAAAAGCCCTATGAGAGTTCCTGCTGTAGTAGCCGTGGTGCAAGACTGAAGGTCCGGTTTGCTCCTGTTCAGAATCTGCTATTGCTGGAGATGAAGGACTCTTGTCTATAAACTCCTCCTCACTCCATCCCACCTTTTTTTGTGATTGAAATTTTTAATCTCCCCCATCCCCCTTCTGCCCTCTGTGTGAAAACTACGAATTGAAGGCCTTTTTCTTTAATGTAAATTGTATTTATTAAAAAAATTAAATAAAATTCAGGTCATGTCTGTTCATAGCTCTGAGCTGCTGTAGCATACATTTGTTGCCTTTGCTAGGTCTGAAGCCCTTTCAAGCTCTTTTCCATGCTACTTTTCCCCAGAATGACATACAAAGGCAGGATTATTCATACAGGAACTACAACTCCATTAACATGAGTGTAACTGAACAGCATTAAGTAGTTTTGTAAGAGGATCATTCAAGGGGATGGTGTGGATCTTGTTCCTACACTGCTCAATGCAACGATTAGGGATCATCTGGAGGCAAAGAGGACCCATCTCCTATAAAGTTTATATGAACAAAGTTCAGGAGTTGCAGCATGTACTCTAACTTGCTTTAAGGATGCTTCTTAAAATTTAGCCATAGCACCCAAACAGGCCTGTGCAGATGTTACAGCAATGTAAAATAAATGTGCCTAGAGATTGATGGAGCTTGCTGGCTCCACCCCACTCCATATTTATATTTGGAATAACATTTACACAGAGTTGTGAACCACCCAGAGAGCTTCGGCTATTGGGCGGTATAAAAATGTAATAAATAAATAAATAAATAAATAAATAAATAAAATACAACAGCCATGTAGTGTAGGTCACTATCTCCCCCATCTCCCTTTCAAATGTGGGACACAGGCTGAGAAGAGCAGCATCTGTAAGGCCACCTTGTGAGTTTGTGCAGGCAATGAAATATAACATGGGGACCTCTTTGCTTACAGTTCATACTCTAGGCCACTACCCCACACCAGCTTTATGGAATAAAAATTTCCAAACTTAGTATGAGTTTGAGGCCTTAATCCATTTATATATTTTAATGTTTTAAATACAAAATTTTCTACATTTATCAATTATGTAAACATAATTATTCCGTTATCAACTTCTCACATACCAATGTGTTTTCCAGTAGACTTTAATAATGAACACCTCAGCTCTGTTGAATAGTATCAGAACCAGAGAACTAGTTTTGGGTGGGACAGAGGTGGGCAAAGCTGTTTATTTAGCTGGATGCACTTGAATGGACTGTCTCCTTAAAATGTTTGCTCAACTAGTGCCTTTCCTCCCTCTCATTTTTGTTGATGATACTTCAACCTGAGCTACATAGACTTAATGTCCACCATAAACTTTAGATTGCTCTCATGATCAGCATGCTGCTTATAAAATTAGTTAAGACGTAATAAAAATTAAGACGGAGGATTTATCACATCGGGAGGGCAAACTGGTCCTGATCTGTGTATGTCCCATAGAATTGATATATAAGGTTCCTAGTAATGATAGATTCTGCGCGTTGCTGCTCCTTTATCGAACCAACTGCTTCAGATTTCTCCTCACACATCCCATTGTTTAAGAGACAATGGGATGATCTTAAATATTTGTTGCATGCAGATACATTTGCAATGTTATCATAGGCAGAATCTACGCTACGGCTTTGTAGCAGTTTATATCCGTATTCACAACTGCTGGGGCCAATGACACATTTCTATATACACTTTCCAAACTGCTTTCAAAGTATCTTGCTTGGTGTAGGTCTGGCTATACTATACCTACAATGGGATTTCGATGTCAATATATGCACGGATTGTGTGCCAATTAAAATGCTGGCAACCTATGTGCAATGGGGACTTCTGTGGAATACAGAGCTGCCTGCAAGGATGCAAGTTTCTCCCTCTCACAACTACAAAATAATATCTTCAGATGGTGTTTTTTAAAAGACTTGCTTGCAGGCTAACCATGGACACTTTAATCGCCTTCTATCTCCCTCCGCCCCCCACTTTGTAAGAATTCAGTCTTATTCATGCTTGTGGGCCTTGGAATGCATACATGGCAAGGATCCCTGTTCAAATGAGGTACATAAGATTCTTGGGTAAGTAACTATACCATCATGTGTTATCATGTCATCTGGTCGGAGTTTTTTAACCCATGATGGCTTATTTGGCCAAAATAATCCTCTCCGATAACCCACGGTCTGCAGAGTGGGTTATTTAGCCCATCACGGGTTATTGTGTCGTGCGGTAGTCACTGGGTTATTTTGGCTGGCTACAAAGCTATGCAGCCAGAGCAGTCAAAACAGCCGCCATTCTGCTGTTTGCTGGTTTACTGATTAGGAACATATTAAAGGGACCAATCCAGCTGTGTAGAAGAGGCAGGCTATGAGGTTTGGTCATGATCCTGCAAACCTCTAAAGTTTTCTAGCCACTTCCATTTGAGGGCACTTGGGATTTTTGCTCCTCTGGAGTAAATGTGCAGGATTGGGTACCTCCTGGTTAGGAGAGGCAGTGTGTGGAGTTTGGTTCTGCTCCTGCACTCCCCCACCCACCCCCCAAAGATTTTCTAGCTATTCCTCCTTTTTGAGGGAGTTGGTATTTCCCCCCCCCCCCCCTTGGTGAGTTATTGTGCAGGGATTTGATAGTGGATTGGGTGCCTCCTGACTCGGGGAGGCTGTGAATGAGTTTTGTCTCAATCCTAACCTCCAGCGCTTCAGAGGTGAAACAGCACCACTCTTTGGACGGGAGGACTGCAGCAGGCTGGTTCTGGGTGGTGGGGTTTGAGCTTATTAAGATACGCATAGTATCTTATTTGCCTGATTGCGTGGGATAACAGTAGCTTATTAACACATCATGGCTTAAAGTGACATCCAAACGCAGATGTGTGTGTTTAAAAGTTGGCTAAATTCATAGCTTTTGTAAGGTGAATGTTCTTCAGAAAAGATCAAAATCTAGAAAAAGTGTTGAGCAATGCGACCTCTTAAGTTGTTGATGTATACACTTCTCATCATTATCATATTGTATCTTTTTGGGAAAGTGATCAAAAGCTATTTAGAACCAAGCAAACAAAAGCCCACCAGTTTAAAAGGTATTGGAACATACTGGAGCCATTCAAAACTATCTTCCATGATTTCTTTGGCGTGCTGTAGACCAAACATCATACAACAGTGTGACTTACCCTCTGCAATACACTAAGTTGTTCCATTCTTACAGCAGTTTGGATGGAAGACTAACATCCAATGAAACTTAGTAATTAATACCTTCTTCACTACAATAAACTGCTCTAACTACTTGAAACATTTGTCAGTGTCATCACTGGAAATGGGTGTTCTGATAAGACTTATTTACCCACCCACCCCAAAGATTATGCATTACTAGCACTGTAGAGACAAATGAAGTGGAGTGGCTAATGAAAGAATCTTGCAAGTGATTACCTGTGAGCAACACCTAACTCCTAAACTAGATACTCACCTATGCCTTTCAGAGGTGAGATTTAACTCTTGGGACACTACGCATATTTAGACAGGAAAAAAAGCCCTGCAATTCCCAGCATGCCCCATCCAATATGTCTGGCTGGGGCTTAATTGGAGTTAACAGGACTTTTTTCTGTCTAAACATGTATAGGATTGTGCCTTTACTTAAACATGTATATGATTATGCCTTTACTTCATTTAGGACATGGAGTAAGCATTGAAATTGCTTGATTTTCTCCCTTAGAAATAGTAATTTGCTAATGAGCAAGACTGTTTATCTGTGCTTCCTTAATTTCACTGTGCAAGAACAGAATTTGGTTTCCTAAAATTATTGGATGTCACATTTTGAACTCTTACTAAAAATTAGCCTTAACTGCCATTGAGAAGAGTTGGAGAACATGGGAGAAGGTATGCTAAAATTTCAGAAGCTTACAATGGAATTGGACAGGGTTGATAGCAGTGAGAGAAACAGCACTCTGTACAGCTCATGTTACTCCAGCGTGAGTTACTTAACAAACATTTTAAATTCAAAAATCATGCAAATAAAATATTAAATTTCTCCCCCCAAAATAGCATAATTAAATCTCATCAACATGCTAAACCAACATGTTACCTACCAATCAGACATGGATATTTGTTTTTCATCTCATGAAAATGGTTCTGTCCAGCTTTAATTATCAGGCTGGACCAAACCAAAGTCTGACTAAATTCACATGTGCAAAGACACAGTCTAGACAGAATTTGTCCTGGTGGATTTGGGCCAAACAAGGCAGAGAAGTTAAAATAGACAATAAAAATTAGGATAAAAATTGCGTAAAAAAATTAAATCAGCTTTTAAACAATTGGGGTTTTTTCCTGAATAAAAGGTTGGGCCAAGACAGAGGGACAGTTCACAAGATGAAAACAAGCCGCAGCGCCTTGTTGTCAGCTGTGGCACATGCCAAACTTGGTTTGCATAATCACTGCCAGGCCACAGCATATTGTGTGAGTGGAATCTGGGTGGCATGGCTTGTTTGCAGGGTTAAACAACCCTCACATGTACATTTGTAGGGAGTATCTGAGGGTGGCTTAACCTTCCAGTAAGCCACGCTGCCAAGGTTTGAATGACATGTTAAGCCACAGCCAGGCAGTGATAATGAAAATTGTGCCCAACACGCTCTGGCTCAAGCCACCATGGCTAATTTTGATCGTGCGACCCATGTCAATGTGAAGACGAAAGAAAAAGGGAAGACAAAATTGTCCAGTAGTCCCATACTAAGGCTGCAATCCTATCTATGCCCACTTACCTGCCAATAAGCTCCATTGAACTGAATGGGATGTATTTCTGAGGAGACATGTATAGGATTGTGCTGTTAACCTAAACTGTTACGGATGCTGGTCATAAAAAAGACATTATATGGGAATATTTTAAAGGCATTCCCTCTATAGCAAAAAAAAGAAAATTAAAGAAAAGCATGCAAAATATATAGTGAGGCAGATGCAAAGCCTACTTGTAAGAGTGAAACAATGTAATTATTTTATAGTAAATTAATGTGGCTTAGTGATCAGATTTGCAGCACTGTTCAGGAAATATACATTAAAAAGCTTCAGAGGGAAACAGGATTTAAATCAGTGATTAAGTTGACTTCTTTTTCTTGCTGATTTAAATCAAGCCTCCTTACTACAGTGTAAACATATCAGCTTACCTATCTCCAAACTTACCTACCATCTATTCTTCCCCATTCTTTGCAAAAAGTTCCAAATTCTTTGAAAATGAACTTTTAAAAAGAGAATTATGCAAGCTAAGTAAATGTGCATAAGTCTATTTATTAATTGCATAATTTAGACACAAGTGGGGTTACCCTGGTGTAAAATGTGGGAATATTTTAACACAGCGCACACACTCCTCCTCATAATATATCTTACAATCCACACTTCATCCTTTTTACCCGAGGACTTCACATAAAACAATTGTCCTATGTACATCATAATGTGACAGAAGTATAGTCTCCTGCATGAACCTGTGGTGTGAATTCAATGGCAGTTGTGATTTCCACTATGTGTTAAAATAGATGTGTATTTGTTACACATGACTATTTAAGCTTTTAATACTGAAGTAGTTATGGAGCAAGGCCCACCAGTAGACATGATGCCTAATTACTGGGTGGACATCTTCATATTCTGTGCTAATCCCAGAGCAGCGAGAGTGCTCACATAATCTGCAAGAAAGCTTTTTTCCTAGCCCACAGTACTTCTAAGAAGTACATTTACCTGCTTGACCCACGGTGTATGAGGAAGGAAACAATCTGAATTAGAGGATCTTTACTATAATATAGTATGCACACTGTAAGGAAGCAACTTTGTCAGGATTTCTCGTTTATTTTTGCTATTATAACTGATAAAGGAGCTGAGCAACATAATCATTCAGATTTTGTTATCAGGTCCTATTCAAGTGCCTGGTTATTTGTCTTCCTGAGAAGCCCATAGTTATTATTAAACAGGAAATCTAAGAACAGCTTTGAATTTGCATTATTATAATCACAATTAAGGGAGGAGGGGAAAACTCGAGGTGCCTCACATTTTATTGCACCAATGGCTGCTGAAGACTGAATTTTTAAGCTTCACAGAGCTGTTCTTTGGTTAAAACCAATTCAAAAGCTTTCATCCACAAGGAAAAGGACGATCTAATACAGGATACATTGCCTTTTCTTTCTTTTTTAATTCTGGGATTAGCTAACCACTGAGGAAAGAAGCAACCAGGCTTCAACTATCAAAGAAATCAAAAGAACACAAAACTAGTATATAATAGTGTTGAACAGCAGTAGAAGGAAGAGCCATCACAAACTGAAATAAGTGAAGTTATTTGCTGTATCTACTGGAACACAGAGCCAGCCACTGGCAGACTATAGAAACCAGGACACTGCACAAAGTTAAAAATCCATCAGTGAACAAGGCTTTACTGACAACTTTCCATACATTTAAAAAAATAACACAGCAGACAGTGTCACGTATTAAAAACAAATAAAATGGGATTCATTAAAATGGTATTAAAATTAATTAGAAACTAATAAAATTGTAGAATTTTGTTGGAGGACTTTTGGGGCCTCACTCAAAATAATTGGCCTAAAAAGCAACCAGGCTGCGTGAGACACAAAGAAATATGGAATCAGAGCAAAGAGGGAGAAAAGAGAGGAGACAGAGAGAGTAAATACTAGGCAGTGTCTTTGACTATCACTATCACCATATGTTCTTCTTCTAACTTTCCCAATGTTCTTAGTGCGGACTGGAGGTACTGCTGAGAGAATTCACAAGGAGGGAAAGCATAAAGCATGCCTGTGCTGTCTCTCCCCTTTGCCCCTCCCACAGGAAGGCTGATCACCCCAGCAGCCTGTTTTTGTTTCAAGTAAGAGACCAGATTCCTGAGAAGCCGTCTTTGCAAGCCAGGCTCCACCGTAGGGAAGGTCCCTTCAGCACTTGCTCCTTGAGCAGCCTGGGTAGCCAACAGCACAGCATAGCCATTAGGGCTCCCTTGCTTGATACGCCGAGTTACTTCATCCAGCTTGGGCTGGTCAAGCCGAAGTCTCTGAGCAATCTTGAGCTGTGTTAGCTTTCCACCAGACAAGTGGTCTTTCAGAAGCCCATTGATGACCCCCAACTCCCCTTCAAGGATGTGCATAGATGTAGGGAAGCAGCTGTTTTTCAGGACAAGTAGCCCATTCCAGGCAAGCTGTAGCGTATGGGCATAATCTGACAAGCTTTTTAATTTCTTTGTTTCAGATTTAGACTCTTCATGAGTCTTTGATTCAGACTCACCAGTTCGATGATTGCGTTCGCTGTCCCTTTTTTTAGGCTGAGGAGGATCAGATACTTCACGGTGAGGTTTCTCCTCTGATGCATGCCGATTGTTCTGGAGGGAATTATTCTGTTCTTTCTCGGTGGTAGACTCTGTGGTGTGGTTCTCTTTCCGAGCCCGATCTGGGCTATGATCTAAAGCTGGCCCACCAGTCTTTGTCCTGCCTCTGTCCTCATATGGTGAATGGGCAGTCCTCCCACGGTCATTGGAAAGGCTCCGACGTTTGCGCCTTTCCTCCCAAGACTTGAGCACACTGCGGTCACTATCGCTGCCCCAACGTTCTCCACTCCGGCTGCGTGCTGACCGACTATAGGTCTCCAAATTATTTCTGCGCTCTGCATTTTTGACAGGGCTCGCCCAATCTGCCTCTAGAAAGCCCCTCTCCCTGTCTGAGTAGAGGAGATGGGGAGGAGTCCTGTCTCTTACCCTTAAGTCTTGCTCTAGACTCCTGTGTCTGCTGTAGCTTTCAGGTAGCAATTCATAATGGACAGGCAGTGGTGCAGGTTGGTACTGCTGAGGGTAGCGTGTCTCCTCAGCTTTGGCAAAATCCACTCGTAGTCTCCTATCTGGCCCACCCAACGGGAAGCCCCTCATCTGTGCACAGGCAGCCTGGGCAGCATCCAAACTCTCATATTGAATATAGGCAAAACTGTCCCCCTTCACATAGTCAATAGTCCTAATGCTACCAAAACGATCAAATTCCCTAGCAAGGGCAGCCAATGAAGTACTTGGACCAAGACCACCTACCCAAAGTCGGGTACTGGGGTTGGCTTTCCCGTAGCCAATTTTGATAGGGTTCCTGCCAACGACCCGGCCAGACATGGCAACCTTGGCTCGATGTGCCATGTCGAGGTTCTGGAACTTAAGGAAGGCATAGGCTCCGCCTTGGCCCCGTGCGGGGCGCTTGATCACCACTTCCTCAATCATGCCATATTTTTCAAAGGCACGTCTCAGTTCTACCTCAGAGACGTTGTGGTCCAGATTGCCAATAAAGAGGTTCCGAGTAGCTCTCTGATCATCCTCTGGCATGAGATCTTCCTCAGCCACTATAGGGTAGCCATAGGGGCGGCCACGCTCATCATAGAGCCCATAGTAATCCAGCACCCGCTCCCGCTCCCGCGAGAGCCCCAAGGCAACAGCTTCCAAGGCAAAGGCTGCAGCAGCAGCTTGAGCATGTCTTGGTCTGGGTTCCCTCAGCAAAGGGCTGGCAACTGGAGAGAGGGACCGTTGCTTATATGGATAAACACCATGAATGGGAGGCAGAAATGCCAATGGTTCAGGGGACGGGGTAGGAGGCGGCGTGCGGCTTCGTCGCCCCCCTCGAAGGTACACAGGCTCTACTTTGAGTGGGCGATCATAAAGGAGAAGCTGCCGGGCTTTAGCATACCGTCGAGCATCACGGGCATCCGCTGGGTGCCTGAAGTTAACGTAAGCGACACGGCCAAGCTCAGGAGTGTGGGAGAGTTTGACGCTAATGTCGCTGGCAGCGCCACTGGCAAATCTCTGGAACTGGCGGAAGAGCCCATCCTCCAGCAGCTGGTCAGGTAGGGCCGGGCCCAGGCCACTCACCAGCAGGGTCTTGTACTCACTGGAGCCGGGGGGCTCCCCGACCAGCCCCACCCCAGCCGACAAGCCAAGTCCTGGCGTCAGGAGCAGCGACGGGGCTGCAACCGGTGGAGGCCCGCTCAGCAGCAACGAGGGGGCGACCACGGCCGCGGGTGGCACCTTGGCCTTGGCGGCACCCAGCGCCCGCGAAGACGATGACGAGGGTGGCGGCGGAGCCGCGGCGGCGGCGGTCTGGCTGCTGCTGCTGCTCCTGGCGCTTGAGGAGGCTGCGCGGTGGTTGGAATCGGCGCCGCCTCCAGGCCGATCCTCTCCGCGGTGGCTGCGCGAGCCGGAGCCGCCCGCCGCAGACTTGTCCCGGCTGCTCCGCGAGGTGGAGGCGGACGACGAGGAGGAGGCGCCCGAGCTCCGGTGTGGGCCCCGCCGGCTGCTGCTGCCGCCGCCGCCGCCGCCACTGGTGCTGCTCTCGCGCTCCCTCTCACGAGGCCTCTTGGCGGAGGAAGCGCCCCGCGTCCCCCCGGACCCGGCCGGACTGGAATCCCGCTCGCTCGCCCGCTTCATGGCTCCGGGGCCCGCGATTCAGGAGGCGCCTCCGGCGGCAGCTGCCATCTTGGACAAAAGGGAACGAACGAAGGCGGCTCTGCCCAGTTGCCGCGCCGTGCGCGCCTCCGACGTCATCATCCCGCGTCCCCGCCCCGAGCGGGCGAGGGAAGCGACGGGCCGCCGCATAATGGCTCCGGCCAGCCGCCACCTCAGTGCGAAGTCCCTCCTCGCCCCCGCCCAGGACGGGGAGCGGGGGCAGCACAGGCCCGCCCGTGGACCTGGCTCTGCTTGTTCTCCGCACGGCCCTGGTGACGGCGAGGCGAGGCCCAGCTGGGCGCTGCCTCCGTCGCTTTTCCCGCCGTCCTCCAGGCTCACAGAGCTGACGAGGAGGCGGAAGGAGGGGCGCGGGTTAGCTGCCTGTGTGCAGAGTGAGCAGGAAGGCGAGCGCTTGGAGGCAAGGTGCAAACTCCTTGCCCCCAGCCGCTCTCATAGTCGGCCTCGCAGACCGACACGCAGTAGGCGAAGCTTTACCTAGACGCCATCTGCCTGTCAAAACAAGCCGGCATGAATCGGCTTCATTACTTACAGTGCAATTCTAGTCATGCTTACTCAGACGTAAGCCCGACCGAGTTCAATGGGGCTTACTTCCAGGTAAGTGTGTATAGGTTTGCAGCCTTAGTCTCAGGATGGCATTAAAGGACCAGGGCTTTTTAGAAAGCGGGCCACCCGAAACGGAATTGCTTGCATCTCTTGACGAGCATGGAGACGTGGGAAGCCCAGGAACCAGGCTGCTGCAAGTGGCACGTGTGCATTGTGCCGTCTTGATAATGACTTTTACTGCGATGAACGCAACTTGCGTTAAATCCTTTTGAAATAAAATCTGTTGTCAGAAAAGGCAAATTGTACACTGCTTTAACAGTCCCCCACCCATATTTTGTATATGAAAAGTAGACATTGTGCAAATATTAACTTGGGAATCATTTGAGTATAAAGACATTGTTTAAAGCAGGGGTAGGGAAGTCCCTCCAGATGTTTAACTCCAACTCCTATTAGCCCCAACACCAATGGCCAATGGTCAGGAATTACACGAGTTGTACTCTAACAGCTTCTTGAAGGCCATGGTTTCCCCAGTCCTACTTTGAATGTTATACTTTACTACTTAATGAGGTGAGCTTGTTAGAAAATTAGTCAAAAGTGTTTTCCTTTCCATTTTGTATTAGTTTAATATACATATTTTAGTATTATAGGAACCTACATCCATTAACAACCATGATACTCTGATATATATTTTCCCTATGGTGCTGTTAAGTATTCGGTAGGGTGAGAGGGAATAGCACCAATGGAAGTTGGAGAGAAAGGAGAGACAAGCTCTGGTGCTGTGGTTGATATACAATGAATGTTTTATTGTTTCCAAATTTAAAATGGCTCAACGTTTCGGATTCAAAGGAATCCTTCCTCAGGAGCTAAAACAAACAAATTGCAAAACCATTATTTAGTATAAAAGAATGAGGACAACACCCATACAAATCTCCGGATCTTTCTCCTGATGTTCACGATCGTATCTCGGCATGTCTTTCAGATATCTCAGCTTGGTTGCCTCATCGTCGTTTGAAACTTAATATGGCAAAGACTGAATTGCTTGTTTTTCCTCCTAAACCTTCTCCTCATCTCTCATTCTCTCTTACTGTCAATGATGTTACACTTACTCCAGTCGAGGAAGCTCGTAGTCTTGGCTTTATATTTGATTCCTCGCTCTCCTTTATTCCTCATATTGAGGCAGTAGCTAAATCCTGTCGTTTTTTCCTGTATAAAATTGCCAGGATTCAATCATTTTTGTCTGTCTCTTCTGCCAAGACTCTTGTTCATGCATTGGTTATTTCTCGGTTGGACTACTGCAACCTTCTTCTCACTGACCTTCCTTCTTCTCACATCAGTCCGTTGGTTTCTGTTCACCACTCTGCTGCTAAGATCATCTTCTTGGCTCGCCGCTCTGACCATGTAACTCCACTTCTGAAATCTCTTCATTGGCTTCCAATTCACTTCAGAATCCAATATAAACTTCTCCTGCTGACCTACAAAGCTTTTCACTGTCTAGCTCCTTCCTATCTCTCCTCTCTCATCTCACACTATTGCCCCGCTCGTGCTCTTCGCTCCTCTGATGCCATGTTTCTCGCCTGCCCAAGGGTCTCTACTTCTCTTGCTCGGCTTCGTCCATTTTCTTCTGCTGCCCCTTACGCCTGGAACGCTCTTCCAGAACATTTGAGAACTACAAGTTCAACCGCAGCTTTTAAAGCTCAGCTAAAAACTTTTCTTTTTCCTAAAGCTTTTAAAACTTGATTTTGTTCTGACTTTATACTGTTAGTTTTACCCTACCCAGTGCCTGTTTACCCTACCCTGTGCCTGTTTGCATTCTCTTCCCCTCCTTATTGTTTTATTATGATTTTATTAGAATGTAAGCCTATGCGGCAGGGTCTTGCTATTTACTGTTTTACTCTGTACAGCACCATGTACATTGATGGTGCTATATAAATAAATAAATAAATAATAATAATAATAATAATAACAACAACAAATACGATCGAATACCATCTCTCCCCGCCTCTCTGTCTGCTAATAACTTTGCCTCTTTTTTCAATGCTAAAATCCAAACTATCCGCTCTGATCTGGCCAGCTCTGCTCCTCTTCCAGTTCCTGTTCCTCATTTGTCAGCTCCTCCTGCAAATTTCTCTGCGTTTCCTTCGGTCTCTGCGGATGAACTGTCTACAATACTGCGCTCTTCGAAGCCTTCCACTTGTTCTTGTGATCCAATTCCTTCTCGCGTCTTTATTAATCTTACTCCTGCTATCCTCCCTTCCTTGCTACATATTATTAATCTCTCTCTGTCCTCTGGTTCATTTCCTTCTGCTTTTAAACATGCTACAGTCTCTCCCATTCTCAAGAAACCTACTCTTGATAGGCTATCTCTGTCTAACTACCGACCTGTCTCTTTGTTGCCGTTTGTTTCAAAGATCCTGGAGCGTGCGGTCTACTCTCGCTGTCTTGACTTTCTTTCTAGTAACTCTGCTTTGGATCCATTTCAATCTGGATTCCGTCCTCTGCATTCCACCGAAACAGCCCTTACTAAGATCACCAATGATCTCCTTACTGCCAAGTCTAAAGGCCATTATTCCGTTCTTATTCTCCTTGATCTAACTGCAGCTTTTGACACGGTTGATCATGATCTTCTCTTAGATTCCATTCATGACCTTGGATTTTGTGGCTCTGTCTATAACTGGTTTGCCTCCTATCTAGCGGGTCGCTCTTTCAGCGTGTTGACTAATGGCAGCTCGTCTTCCTCCTTTCCCCTTTCAGTAGGGGTTCCGCAAGGCTCGGTGCTTGGCCCGTTGTTGTTTTCCTTATACATGTTGCCCTTGGGCAAGCTTATTCAATCTCATGGCCTCCAATATCATCTGTACGCCGATGATACACAACTATATCTGTCATCTCCGGAACTTTCTCCTGATGTTCACGATCGTATCTCGGCATGTCTTTCAGATATCTCAGCTTGGCTGCTTCATCGTCGCTTGAAACTTAACATGGCAAAGACTGAATTGCTTGTTTTTCCTCCTAAACCTTCTCCTCATCTCTCATTCTCTCTTACTGTCAATGATGTTACGCTTACTCCAGTCAAGGAAGCTCGTAGCCTTGGCTTTATATTCGACTCCTCGCTCTCCTTTATTCCTCATATTGAGGCAGTAGCTAAATCTTGTCGATTTTTCCTGTATAATATTGCCAGGATTCAATCATTTTTGTCTGTCTCTTCTGCCAAAACGCTTGTTCATGCGCTGGTTATTTCACGGTTGGACTACTGCAACCTTCTTCTCTCTGGCCTTCCTTCTTCTCACATCAGTCCGTTGGTTTCTGTTCACCACTCTGCCGCAAAGATCATCTTCTTGGCTCGCCGCTCCGACCATGTTACTCCGCTTCTGAAATCTCTTCATTGGCTTCCAATTCACTACAGAATCCAATATAAACTTCTCCTGTTAACCTTCAAAGCTTTTCACGGTCTAGCTCCTTCCTATCTCTCCTCTCTCATCTCACACTATTGCCCCGCTTGTGCTCTTTGCTCCTCTGATGCCATGTTTCTCGCCTGCCCAAGGGCCTCTACTTCCCTTGCTCGGCTTCGTCCATTCTCTTCTGCTGCCCCTTACGCCTGGAACGCTCTTCCAGAACATTTAAGAACTACAAGTTCAACCGCAGCTTTTAAAGCTCAACTAAAAACTTTTATTTTTCCTAAAGCTTTTAAAACTTGATGTTGTGCAGACTTCTACTGTTACTTTCTACTGTTAGTTTTACCCTACCCTGTGCCTGCTTACCCTACCCTGTACCTGTTTGCATTCTCTTCCCCTCCTTATTGTTTTACTATGATTTTATTAGATTGTAAGCCTATGCGGCAGGGTCTTGCTATTTACTGTTTTACTCTGTACAGCACCATGTACACTGATGGTGCTATATAAATAAATAATAATAATAATAATAATAATAATAATAATAATAATAATAAATTCAGGATAAAACAATACAATGCAATTTCTTGTTCTAACAGCCAATTTTTATGCATATCTCACTACCCTAACTCCTACTGAGTTAGTTCTTAATTAAAAACTTAAATTGCCATACACATATATTTAAACCAACCTGTAATGAACAAAAAGGGAGGAAACTTGAGTGGCAAACCGCACTCATACAAAGGCAATTTGCTTAATCAAAGAAGCTTCAACGATTGCTGTACATTCTGCTGTCTGTACTGAAAATTCTTTTACTTTGCACAGGCTGTACTTTCTTAAAGCACACACTGGTTAATTTTATAGTATTCGGTTAACTCATGTTGATGTGATTACACCCTGATTGAGGATTAAAAGGTCAGCAGTCAGGGCTTATGATTGCCCATTTGTTAGCTCTAATTGATTGTGTGCAATTCTAAGGGATCGTTGAGCCCTCCTGGGACAAGAGACTTTAGTGATAAGATCCAATAGAGTTCTCTCCTGTTAAGCACAGCTTCACTTCCTCTGATTTTTTTCAATAGCCCAGAACCTAATAGATTCCGAAGAATGTTCTTTTTTATTGAAAATGTTTTACTAGCGGGGCTCCAATTTTGTTATGTCACAGATTATGGGGATGCTCCCCTATTCTGGTCTTCATTTGTCTTTCCTATGTAAATTTTTGAACATGGACAAAGTGACTTTTAAGAAGACTAGAAGAAACCTCAGATATATTGGTTTCCCATGTGGACATTGTGTGTATTGCAGGTACACCAAAAAAAAAATGCATTTCTTCCCGATAAACAACATATAGAGATAAAGGATTTCCTTGTCAATCCACAGGAGTGGTGTATGCCATTGCCTGTCCGTGTTAATTCCATTCAAACATTCATACCCCACACTCAGAAGAGTTTGAAGATCAATAAAACTAAAACAGTCCCTGCTCTCAGGTTACCAGACTACATCTTTGAAATATTCTGAGAGATCTCAAACACTGTCTCCTCTCCCAAAATCTTCTTCACAGGATTACCAACTGCAGCAGATTTGGGGGCATGTGGAAGAATCTGTTGCACTAGTGGACAGACATTGGATACAACTCTGTATACCAGAGCCATTATTGAAGGATTGTACATTTAACTGGTAACAATTGAATGAATACAACATCTAGTACTTCACAATAGTTAATTTGTTAATAGTTAATAGTTAACATCACAAATAGATGTTTGCCCTGTCCTGGACGGGGTTGCACTCTCCCTAAAGGATCGGGTCCGTAGTTTGGGGGTCCTCTTCGATCCAGAACTGTCTCTTGAAGCACAGGTGAACTCAGTGGCAAAGAGCACCTTTTATCAGCTTAGGCTGATATACCAACTGCGCCCTTATCTGGACAGTGATAGCCTAGCTACAGTTATCCATGCTCTGATAACCTCTTGTTTGGATTACTGCAATGTGTTATACGTGGGGCTGCCTTTGAAAACGGTCCGGAAGCTTCAGCTGGTACAAAACAGGGCAGCCCGTTTACTAACAGGGACTGGCTGGCGAGATCACATTACGCCAGTCCTTTTACAACTTCATTGGCTGCCAGTCCAGGTCCGGGCCCGATTCAAAGTGCTGGTATTGACATTTAAAGCCCTAAACGGTTTGGGGCCAGGTATTTGAAGGAACGCCTCCTCCCATATGTACCTACCCGGACCTTAAGATCATCTACAGGGGCCCTTCTCCGTGAGCCCCTGCCAAAGGAAGTGAGGCAGGTGGCTACTAGGAGGAGGGCTTTCTCCGCTGTGGCACCCCGGTTGTGGAATGAGCTCCCCAGAGAGGTCCGCCTGGTGCCTACACTGTACTCCTTTCGTTGCCAGCTGAAGACCTTTTTATTCACTCAGTATTTTAAGACTTAATTTTAACTTAAATTTAAATTATACTGTTTTAACTCTGTATTTTAACCTTATATCAATTTTGCTGCATGGTTTTATCCTGGTTGTGCTTTTTATACTGTATTTTGTATTTGTGTTTTTAACCTGTTGGGTTGTTTTATGATGGTTTTAATTTTTGTGAACCGCCCAGAGAGCTTCAGCTATTGGGCGGTATAAAAATGTAATAAATAAATAAATAGTTGACCATTTTTTTCTTAGTGTACATAGGACAGAATAGGCTCAAGTTTTAGTTCAATCACATTTTGTTTCCCCTCCCCCACCAAAGGTGGTGTACAAATTTAAGTCCATCCTGCCCAGTAAGTTATGGTAGTGAAGAGGGTTTCACCATACTAGAGTGAGTACAACACATTCTATCATAGAGGTAGAACACACTTCTCTTGTATGAATGGATACCACTGCTTAGCTCATTGATACCCACTCCCTTTTCAAAATGTAAAAAGCTAATTGTGTACAAAGTGATAAGCCATCACAGCCAGGACAGATATTGAGGTACATTACCTCATGAACTGTCTTTGAAACACAGCCAAGGCCAAAACATCTAGAAAGCCACAACTCCCACCAGCCTGTAAGCATAGCCAATAGTGAGGAATCATGGGAGTTATAGGGCAAAACATCTTGAGAGCTTCCAAGTTGCTCACTGACTCAAAGTGTTAGACAAATTCATCAAGCACAAGTAAGGCCATTTTTTACACTAAACTCATACCACTCATTAATTCAAATGACACTAGATTTCATAACTTTTATTTTAAAAACCCCATACATGACAATGTCTTAACATAAATCAGAGGCAAGAGAAATAAAAACTTGAGATGTGATGAGGCAGTTGAATCAGCATTGCAAGAACCGCTCCAATTTGACACTTGAAACTCAGTTAAATAAGTTACAAAAACAGCTTTCCAGGAAAGAAAATAGAAAGATTAACATAGTTTGTCTGAGACTTGCTAATGTGCTAGAGGCCACTATGGTGGTCAGAGGTCTGTCCGCGAACTGGCTGCTTTGGGTGCATATTTAGGCATCAGTTCATTGATTTTCCGAATATAGTCTGATTTTTCTGCGCATCCTTTGCATGTTTCACCCCAGTCATCTAGAATCTTCTTCAATTCTTTGACTCTCAGCTTCTTTAGGTCCACAGTGCTCAGGTCAATCTGTTTATCTGAGGAAGAAGAAGGGCGTGTTAATGTATGGAGCATTAATTATCCACAAATTAATGGAGGACTGTTTTCAGATTTGTAGCCTGAACCCACCATGGATGATTACTCAGAATTAAGATTCACAAATTTCAGTGGGACATGTTCTCAGTTAAGACTGCACAAAAATGTGGCCCTAAAAGTGAACTTCTCTGCTTATTTGTCAAATACTTCTTTGTTCTTGGTGTTTGTTTTACTGGAACCAAGGCATCATACTCATTAGAAGAGTCTGGCTACAAAATACATGAACTATGTAACTGGAAATATATGTAAGACCACACTTAGACACTAACATTTTACAGAGAGCATCAACTTTCATAGACCGGATCTATACCAGAGACCTGGGAGCAAAACCACTAACAAAACATGAATTGCTTCTGTTGTATTTCTAATATTGCAAACAAGAACAGGGAAAATAGTGATCTGGCTCAGATGAAATGCTAAACTAAGTTTTAGGTTTGTATAATCCCCCAAAAGGTGCAAGTTTTGCTTCTATTTTCTACTAGTTTTTTGTGACTAAGCATGGAATTGAGGTTACGCTCAACTATGATTTTAGGAAATAAACTAGAGTTGTAAAGAGTGGTTTGAAGTTGGCTTGTCTCCCTAAGTTATAGTTAAGACTAGGCACAGTTTGCTCAGGGCATGGCCATGAGGAGAGGGGAGGAAGTTCATGAGTTCCAGTCACAGCCAACCTTTTCCAGCCTGGTGTCTTTAAGACATTTTGGATTACAACTCCAACCACTCCTGACCATTTGCCATGCCGGCTGGGGATGATGGGAGCTGAAGTCAAAAATATCTGAGGGCATTAGGCTGGAAAGGCTGTGTTAAACCATAGTACAGCATTACAGCTCAATGAGGCCAGCGGGACAGATACAGACTGTATTAAAACTATGGTATCCTTTTGCCAGTAAGCTTATGATGGGTGATTTAATATTAGGATGGGACATGGACTTGAGGATTCAAAGGGAAACTAACCACCTCCAAACTAAATCATTTTAAATTATTTATGTCTGTCATTAGTGCATTCAAACCTCCTTCAACATCAATAAAAAGCCATAAACATCGTTAGAAAATTCTGCAACAGAAAGATTTGTAGGTGAAAAACTTCAATTTTCAGTGATTAGCTTTCAAAAGCAGCACCATGTCCACAAAGAAATATAATGAAAATTCAAATATCACCCTTGTAGGAAAATAAGAGAAAGCTCTCTTGCCATCTCCAGTTACTCTCAGGAAGACAGAACTGAAACTTCATGTTGGAAGATATTATTCACAGTAATGAGTATTTAAACAATTCAAAGATTGGAGATGCAATGACTATTCTGCTCCATAATTCTGAAAAGGATTATTGCAATCTCTTATCTTTCCCACAACACTGAAAGAGATTAATTCCCACTCTGTGTTGCTATGGCATCACATTATATGGGATCCTTCTGCATAGAAGTTACCATGCCTAATTTCTTCCATTATTTTCCTCCAAAAACTAGGCTATTTACATCACTTCAAGGATAGCCACCATGATTACAGTACAAGTCCAAAGGGACACAATGTCCAGGTACACATGTAATGGACAGACCTTTGTTTGGCCATTAGGTCCAATTCTTAAGCTCACGTGCTCTGTCCTCCCCTTGTTCACCCTGATTTCCTCCCTAACTTCTTAATTTACGACAAACCATAACTTGCCTAGCTAGGATGAAATTGCAGACTATGGTTAGCTCTAAACCAGGAAATCAGAGACAGAAACTGAGCATATGAGTTTGGAGATGTGGAACCAACAACTAAACCACTGTTTCACCATTATGTATCAGCAAGTCCCACGTGTTGCATGAAGTCATAGTCAAGTGGAATATTTCTCAAAAGTACATAGCAAATCTCCTACAATATGTAGTGGTGGCTTTAAAAGGGAATTAGACACATTGATGGAGAATAAAGGCTCTCACTTGCTACGTATCGTCATGATGGATATACATTATCTCCAGTATCAGAGGCAGTATGTCTCTCACAACCAGTTGCTGGGAAACATGAGTGAGAGGGGGTGCTATTGCACTCATGTCCTGCTTGTAGGCTTCCCACCATGGCCAAGCAGAAATCTATGGGAAAAGAATACTGGTATGGATGAGCCTTTTGTCTGATCCAGCAGGGCTTCTCTGAAGTTCTTAATCAACTCTGTAAGCAATGTCTTCTTGTACTCACCATACTTCAGCTCACAGATCTGACTGTCTTTCTTCTTCAGCTTCTCACAAACTTTCTCAACAGGGATGTGATTACTTAGGGGTTTGGACACCTCATTAATCATTTTAGTGGCTGCATCACTGGTTGCTCCAATGTAATAGCACTAGAGGGGAAACAGAAAGTTAGTAAGCTGAAGACTGATTCAATAAATACTTCAGATAACAGGTTAGTCTTCTGATGGTCTGAAGACTTATTCAATAAACTTTGATTGATCGATAAGTAGTAATCAGGTTTTTTTTTTAAAAAAAGTCATTTCTTGCACCTTCTTTTCAGCAGTCTTCTCAAATCTGTCTCATATACGAAGATGCTAGTTGTCAGCTTAAAAGAAATTTTCATATTCTAAAAGAAAACAGTTATGAAGCTCTTGGTACTCCAAAGAGTTGTCCATTTCCCATTATATGAAACAATGAAGATTAAATGCATCATTCAGAGCCTTTACTACTTAGATATAGGGCTTTGTCTAAGGTGAGGCACAACACACTAACAGATCAATGTGGCTATCTGGCTTTTCCTCCACTTTGCTGACAGACTGGATTGCTGAAGTGGAGATCTTTGGGGGAGCCTGTGAAGGAGACAAGGTGCAGCAGATACAACTAGGTTTTCTAGTCCTTACATATCACATTAAAATGTATTAGGCCTGGGGAGTGAGCTACTGGCTCTTGAACAATTACACCTTGTTGTTTCACAACACACAAAATGCAACAGAAGAAGTTATAACTAGTGCTGCTTTTTTGTTTTTAATATCATGCAACTCCAGTTGTACCAGCCGCACTAGTTCATAGTTCATTTCTGAGCCCAATTCATAGTGCTGGTTAGACCAGGTTTGAGACCAGGGTACTTCTCTCCTGACAGGATACTGCCCACTCACTCAAGGGAGACTGTGCTCAGATTCCCACTACAGGAAGTGACTGAGATGGTGAGTGCACAGAACAGGCCCATCTCTGTTGTGGTGCCCAGGCTCTTGAGCTCTCTGCCCAGGACACCTGGCTAACACTTAACATCACTAAGTGTTTCAAAACAAAAATATCTCTCATTTGCCAGGCTTTTAGTACAGAGATCTGAATCTTGTTTTGTCTCATATTGTTACTGCTACACTGCTTTCATTACAGTTGTATTGTTTAAATTGAATACATTAGTCACCTTGAAGAACTTGTTGCTGGGACAAAATGTGGGACAGAAATCCTTTAAATAAATAAGAACCCCCCTCCCCTCCATGCAACTTTGAGTAGTGATTGTCAGAGCTCAATACTTTATCCAGCTTTATCTTGTAAGAAGTTTAATCTGTTTACTACATTTTTGCATCAGATCATCGCCAGAATTTTAATCTGATCACTACTTCTTACCAGACGATTCTCTTTTCCTTTTGCCTCTTTGCAGGATTTCAAAATTTCTTTTTCAATACTGTTTGGTGTGAACTCAACATTCTTGTCTTGTAGGCTCTGATAGAATCTTCCCAGAAATGTCAAACACACTGTAAAGAGAAACAAAGACATACAACATTCAAACTAACCTGTTATCTGAAGTGTGCCTTTCTTAAAGATCCAGGCAACATGAATGAACATCACAATGAAGGGAAAAAGGGAGAAAGACATCATACAATGCAAGCATTAGCTGAATTCATGGTAAGCTAATTATATAGGTTTAAGTTGCTAGAATACTATGACAAAGCATGTATGTAGAACACTATATACCTCCCACTTACCAAGTAAGAAAGTGGACGTTGTGTTTATTATTTTGTAATAAGCGTAGTTTGTTTCTTTTAATTCAAGTAGAGACAACAGAAATCCTCCTAATATTTGCTTTTTCTTAAATCAGAGTCTGGATTTACATTTTAAGATTGGTCTTTCCCTTGTCACCAGAAGCAGCAGTTACACAGTGGCAGAGAGCAAACCTTTGATGCAGACTGGGGCTTAGAGATATTAGAAAGCACTGGCACCATGGGAGCCACAGCATAATGCAAGAAGAGCCTGGCTACATGGGAGGAGCTCACAACAGTATCACTCAAATTTCCAGAGAAGCCTCATCATGGGCTCTGTCACCTCACCCAGGCAGTTCTGGAAGGAGCCATGCAGCAGCAGCGGCTCCAATATTGCCAATGTAATGTGAGAAAGAGGTTTGATACTTCACATTGTGTTCTTATCATCAATGAAGTATGATGCATACAAATTGAATAATTACGAATTGAAGTACAAAGAAAACATGGCTCCAATGCACAAGTTAGTTAAGTTGGTAACCTTGTATTTATGCATCTTCAGTATTAAACTTAAGCAGTTTATAGATAATTGAGAACATTTTTCTTTCTCAATGCTCATTCCCTAATTGTCTCATAGTACAAGATAGTATTTCCTAGTCAGAAACATACTACTCCCTGTCTCTTCTCAGTGGGCATCTTCCTTCTCCTGGCTGGTATATTTACCAGAGACAAAGCAAGTTAAGACCAACTGTGTATTCTTTAAAAGAGGAGGATGTTCCACACTTTGTTATACTATATGTTGTTCTTAAAGCTTTCATGCAAGAGGGAAATATGTATTCCTCTAGTGGTATTCAATATTACTTACTTTAATTTTTTTAACAAGACTAACCTGCTTAGCTATGGTCATCACTTGCTAAATGATTTCTGATAATCTTGGCTAAGCCATGACAAAGTGAAACCATCACTACATAATTACAGGTCAAGATAAAACATTATGTCAACACAGACTGATGTAGTGGTTAGAGTGTTTGACTAGGACTGAAGAAACCTTTCAATCCCTACTAAGCTATGAACCTCTCTGGGTGGCCTTGGGCCAATCACTTAGCTTAATCTACCTCACAGGGTTGTTAAGGGGATGTAATGGCAGGTGAAAGGAGGGGCGATGTATGCCATGATGAACTCATTGGAGGACAGGTGGGACATGTAATAAGTAAATCTGCTAGTGGGGGAAGTTCCATAAAATATGGCAGAACAATGGCTGTCCTTAGCAAATTCCCTATAAGATGCTTTTGCCTTGACTGTACCATCTCTTGCTGTTCCTCTATTCAGAAAGTCTGCAGCCAAGAGGTACTCAGTTTCTAAATTGAAAAAGGTGCTAAAGCAAATGACACACACTTTCCCAGAAACCCCTAATGGAAATCCCAGGTATGGGCAGATAAATAATAAATAAAATGTATCAGTGGTGAAACAGCAGCACTCTTCACATGTTTGAACACTGTTATTTTACATATTCTAGGAATGAGTCTTAGCCCTGAAATAAACTTTCATAAACACTAGCTCAAAATTAAGTCTTGGAACAAAATATGCATGAATAAAAGCAGCTACTCAAATTGCTGTTAATAAGTTGCTGTTCATACAGTGAGGACTGGACAATTAGGAAACGGTCCTCTTACAAGAGTATGCAGTTCACTCACACTACCGCTGCTTTAGTATGTGACCAGAAACAAAAGTACATGGGAAAAGCCATTCAGTCTGTAGGAGTATTCACTTGCAAAAATAAGTACAAGGGAAGACCATGTGTGTGTCAACTGCAATTACAGTGAGTGTATGATACTCCACTGCTTACACTTGGCAGCATCAAGCTCAGGGCCACGATGACCTAAGAGTCAGAAAAGAAAGCTATACAAGTTCCATCATCCTTTCTTCACTAGTAGTGACGACAAGAAACTGAACAGCCTCTTTTCATGATCATGGGAGTAGAGCCCATTATTGATCAGGGAGTTACAATCTATTTCCCACACATTTGTCCCTCTGCAGAAACGTAAACCTCAATTTCCTTCCAAACTAGTGGGTCTGCCACATGCCTTATATCAGCCTCCCCCACACAGGTGACCTCCAGATATTTTGGTGTGTAACACCCATCACCGCCAGATAACATGACTACCAGGTTGGGGCAGCTGCCTTAAATCTACTTTTTAAAAGAACTTTTTGCCACCCCCTTGGCAACAGGCATCTTTCCAATGGGACGGTCAGCGGCAGATCACACAGAATACAGCTCCTTCTCCATCCTCAGAGACATCACGGACACTAGCGTGAGGCTTTCTCTAGTGAAATTTACACGCTGCATGGCCATTTTCTTCCTCACAACAACCCTGCGAGGTGGCCCAGTACTATTCCCACGACGGGAAGGGGCGCAGAGAGGAGGAGAACCAGAAGCTGAGGGAGGACTTATTACTCAATTTCGAGCCGGGGAGCCGCGCTGGCCTGCCCCTCCCGCCGCCACCGCCACCACTCTCAGGGGAGACCCTCGACTTCCACGCCCGCGTTGGGGCCTCCACCACCGATCCCGGACTCACCTTCGCACTCTCCGGGCCGCAGAGCGTGGTTTTCCCCGGGGAGCAGGATCAAGGCCAGCGCCGCCCAGAGCCCGTTGGCCGCCCGCATCCTCCCTCTCAGAACCCGCCTCGACCGCTCGCTCGGTTCTCACTAAACCCCTTCGGAGCCGGCACCTTGACGACACACTCACCGCCCACTCGCAGCTCCCATTGGCTGTCCTTTATTCCTTACCCTGACGCCTGAGGTTCCTATTGGCCACTCCGTGCCAAGTCTCCACGCTGCCTTTACTGGTTGGCGAAGCGGCTTTCGGGACAGGAGAGTTGGCGGCCGCCGATTGGATAAACGGCCGCAGAATGAAACGAGAGAGACGCGCAATTTCCAGAAGCCATGTCCAATGGCGGGAGACATATTTATTTAGGGCAAAGGTGAACTCCTCGTAGGAAGGAGGCGCCGCCATCTTTGTTTGGGGCATATCCCTACGTCGGAGTCTGAGGCGGAGGACGGGTAGACAGACTGCGTGACGCGAACGGAAGAGCCGCGGACGTCCGGCCTGGCGTTTTGCCAATCCTAAAATAGTCCCGACAATATGCGGCGGCACGCGTAGGACGGGTTGGGGAGCGTGTGGCTCACCAAATGGTGGTGGACTGCAACTCCCATGCAGCATAGCGAATGGTGGAGGAATTATGGGAGTTGGAGTCCAACCACACCTGGAGGGCCGCATCCGTGCTCTCAGCACTGACGGGGAAGGACCCAACAAGACGACGAAACCGCGCTCGACCCGAGAAGGCCGCCAGTAGGAGGCTCCACAGCCTGGAAGCCAAGTACAGAACTACAAATCGGTCTTCCTCTTCAGGAATTCTCCCCTCAAAAAAGTCAAGGAGCATAAATAATAATTGTTCAGTAATTACTCTTGAAAGTATTGGAACTCTGAGGTAAATGGGTGCTTGAAGACGAAGCTGGGGTCAAATACTCGACTGCAGGAATTAAAAAGCAGCCTCTAATTAGGGAAAGGGGGAGTTGCAAAAGTCACCATGGGCGAACAATCCGAAAATGAGACAAACCATCGCATGTACCTGAGACCAGTGCCAGCTCCAGGATTTATGAAGGGGGAGGGGAGGACACGCTCTATAGGTGTCTACTGAGGTATGTGGTATGGAAAGAAGGAATTCAAGCACTGCTGTGATAGGCAGAAGGGGGATTTCCAGCAACCGCCAGGAATACTGGTCTAAAAATGGGATGAGACACATATGCTTGAAACCTGTGCTCACTCCAGGATTTATTTTGTTTTTTGTGGCAGCAAGAGTGGTGCAGAAAGGGCAACTGAAATGGTTAAGGGGCTGGATCATAGAAAGGTTACATTCATGGCTTTTTTAAGATTAGAAAAAGGGTAAGGGAGGACATGATAGAGGTGTATAAAATTATGCATGGAGTGGAGGAAGTGAATAGGGAAGATTTCTCCCTCATGTAATTCTAGAACCTGAAGTTATTCAGTGAAGCTGAATGGTGGGAGATTCTAGGCAGCTAAAAAGTACTTCTTCACATAGAGTACATGGTTTACTTCCACAAGATGTAGTGACAGCCACCAACTTGGCTGACTTTAAAAGGGGATTAGACAAATTCATGGGGTATAGGGCTACTAATGGCTACTACTTCTGATTGCTATATGCTACCTTCAATATCAGAAGTAATATGCCTCAATACCAGTTACTGATGAGCATGAATGGGAGTGTGCTATTATGCTCATGTTTTGCTTGTGGGCTTCACATAGCCATCTGGTTGGCTACTGTGGTAACAGAATGCTGGGCTAGACAGGCTTTTTTTGTCTGATGCTGCAGACAAGTCAGGGTGGGAGATAAAAAACACACAAACTAGAGCCAAATCCTCAAAAGGCAAAATTTCTAACAACTTATAAACCCCAAATATCAGAAATACAAAAAATGGGAGCTGCTAAGTAAAATCCCATTTGGAATCATTGGTGCATGGTTAAGGAGCTAGACCCCAAATTTTCAAAAGCACATTGACACTATGCAAATATTTCTTTGCAACACACAGCCTGGACTCTCCTTTTAGTTAGATCATGATCTAGATTGATCCACCCATATTTCTTGCTACTCCCCACAGAAATAGAATAATATCATACTACACTGGCAGATAATTGCAGCAGCATGAGGTTATAAAATGGGCACAAATGTTTATTGTTTTTATATTCTCTCAATTTTTCATATTCACTGACTAGGGTAGATGTCACACTTTTTTTTGCTCACTCAGTAACAGGTGCTGAAGACAAGGTTATGCCCACTGGAAGGAATCCAGCATAACATCAACCTTTTATCTTCCCCATTTTTGTCAAGAATGGAAAGTAGCTCCCTCTTGTGAACCTTAGCAGAACTGTCTTGGAATGGTTACTACTGAGTTGGTTCATAGGGCAGGAGAGCCAAATTGGGAAGAAGAAAAAGTGTCCCATCCCATCCCATTCACCACAAGACTGTTTGCAAAAGTATGGTATAACAGGTAGCTATTGAATAGTAAAGAGCATGTTAGCGAATAGCCACATCTTTGTTGAGAGTGATGAGAATTCACGCAAATCATAATCAAGAGTAAGTATTATTTAGCATGGAACTTATGATTTAAAACCAAGAAACTGTTCTTTAAACTGTAAAATCCATTAGTTAGATCAATTACCGAGTATCTAATTTATGTAATCCATATGTTTAAACAGGTTATTTTACAAATACATTTTGGGGGAAATGCTAAGCATGTATACAGACGTACACCATCTCTCAGTGTTTCAGATGGGTTAGATTGTATTCTTGGGGACCCCCCAGATACCCCCTCCCACAACACAGTACCTATGGTTAGAAACGGGATCTCACCCTTGCACCATGACAATATGCCAACTGACACTTAATTTTTGGTTAAAAGGTTAAGGGAATGATAGAGCATACTTAGCAAAATTATGTTATGTGGATTCAACTGAGCTGAACTTGAAGATCACCCTCATTATTTGTTTATTGTTCTTTGACACAATATATTAAGGGAAAAAATACCTAGCTCACTTGCTAAAAATTGGAACAAACTGGTCAGCTTGCCAGAAGATAGACTTCTTGCTTTACAATAAGGTCATAAAGATTATGAGAAGAGTTGCCACCTTCCTAATGGCATTAATGAAGGTCCATGCTAGATTTAATAAGGCAGATGAAAAAGGTTGTACTGCATAAATTTATATTTTATTTCTGTGTTGGTCAACAGACACTTTTAGAGAGCAATCCTATGGTCCATGGGCGAGCATCTCAGGGACCACAGGATAGGTTGGATTCCCCCCTCCAAGGTCAGAGACAGCCCTCTGACCTCAGAAGGGGGATCAGGCATATGATCCCCTCTCCCAACCCCGCACAGCCGGTGCAGAAAGAACCATGGCAGCTGCCTTTCCGAGGTCAGAAAGTCAACCTCAGAGAGCAGGGAAAGGGGGCGTTCCGCTGGGCAAGGAAGAGGAGGAGAGGAGACTTGAGAGGCCAGCATACCCTGAGCTTATGCCAGCCTCCTTCCTGCCCCCTTTGAAACACCCTAGTTAGACAAGCTAAAAAAACCCTGTCTAGTGAAATAAGAAGAGTGGGAGGACTGGGAGGCAAGATCGCCTATGGCATTCCTGCTGCTCTGCTTTGGATGATTTGATGCCTCAAAGTTCAGGGCCTTCTGATCACTGAGGGCAGGATTATGCCCTTACAAATGTTGGAAATTAGTATTATTGAATTTTTTTTATTAATGTTAGTTTATTCTGAATTATTAGTAATTTTCTTTTATTTATGTTTAATTTGTCCATTTATGATTTTGAAATATACTGGATATTTTCTGCCTTGTTATATTGTGATGACCTAGTTATAAACAATAAAACTGCTCTTTAGCTTACGATACCAATTATACAAATATAATTTTAAAAATCTTAGTATAGCATACAGTAAAAGCAAGTAATATAAACTACAGCAATATATACAGTTTACCTAACCAGCTTAATAAACCAGTTTAAAATAGGATCATAGCTCCATGGGAAGAGTGTTTCATGCTGAGGATTAGTCCAGCAACAAATTCTGAGGGCTATTTATTGGGCAATACAATGATCAGTCCTCACAATGAACCTGATTAGATTAGGTAGAATGTGTGACTTGCTCAAGACCACCCATGAGTTTCATGGGAGATCAGACATTTGCACCAGGATCTTATAGATTCAATACTAAAAAATATATGAGCTGAGACCAAAAAAAACCCCAAGTTAACCCCATAATATGCCATCATATTTGCCCTTTATAGGTTGCACTGTAGTGTTATTGTTCAGTTCCTAACATTAATCCATTCAATCTGACACCAGCACCCCCGCAAATAATTGCAAATTATTGTATATTTCCATGTAGTGACTGTGCTTTGTGTGTAGTTTTTGCCTCTGCATTTATCTACAATAATTCTCATAAGTACTTAATCATTTGCCATGACTGTGATGGGAGAACTTCCCCTGTCCTGGTCCTAGCTATGTATGCATGGGACACTGTGCTCTGCCATGGGTGGAAAAATGTTTCTGCTACCACAATTCTATAAGCTCAAATGAAGAGCATGTTTCTGGACTGACAGAAGAATTTATGCATCAAGGGAAAGATGCTGCACTTTGTGACTGGTCAGGAGAGCTGGAGCTGAGGGAAGAGGACTGTTTTACTGCTTTAAACAAGTGCTTTACAGTTGCCCACTCCCAGCGATCCTTCCTTGTGTTGGTGTGACATCAATTGCTGAGTGGGAACACCTGCTGGAGAAACCACCAAGCCAAGGCAGAGTGCTGTCTCTGAGCCATTTGAAACTTTCTCATGGCTTTAAAGATATAAGCCAGTGTGGTGTAGTGGCTAGGGTGTTGGCCTCAGAGTCAGGTGATTCAGGTTCTAGTTCCCACTTGGCCATGGAAGTTCACTGGGTGACTTTGGGCTAGTCACAGACTCTCAGTCCAGCCTACCTCACAGGATTGTTGTTGTGAGGATAAAATGGAGAGGAGGAGGATTATGTATGCCACTTTGGGTTCTTTGGAGAAAAGAAGGCAGGATGTAAATAAACAAATAAGCAGCCCCCGCTGTGTGGTGGAGGGCTGCCCCAGTAGTGATGTCCCTGAACAGGGTGACACCAAAGGGGGCATCACTCCTTTGGTTCGCCTCTTTTGTGGTGCAAGAAGAGTGAGAAACGCCAAACTGAGGCAGATAAGTATCTCTTGTTAATTTGGCACTAGAAGAATTAAATACGTCTCAGATTAACCCTTTAATGATAGTGCCTGAAATGTTCCTAAACCACATGGACTTCATATTGTTGGAGGGGACAGATAGACACATCACTTCTGATTGATGAATGGATAGTTTAATCACCCATGCACCTTACTATTAGTTGGAAGATGGTTATCTCATCACTTATTGCCCTCCCCCACCTTTGGACAGAACAAGTGTGTAAAAGCAGAGGAAGCAAGAGCTCCTGTCTTCTTATGCTTTACTCTCTCTGCTTTGCTACTGATCTCTGGACTACTGGATCCAAAGATTTGAGGAACTACAGATTGTGATATTTTACTGTTTGTTGCCAATGTTATGATGTAAGTATTTGCAATGTTTTACTGTTTATTGCTGTTTAAGATGTAAGTGGTGTAGACGTCGGATAGTAAGTGGTTAATGCTGTTGAGCGGTGCAGTGAATGAATAGAATGTGTGAGGTGAATGCTGATTGGCTGGTGGTACAAAGGTTTGTATTGGCAGTTAGCAGCGAGAGGGTGGAGTCAGAGGGAAGGAAGCAGTTGGGATGTGGGGGAAAAGACAGTCTGGGGTTTGTGCAGAGGCTAGAGCAAGTGTAAGAACAACATGTTTTATTATTTTGGGGGAAAGAGTGAGGGAGGAGAGAGTGTAGTCTAGGGGGTAGAGTAGGCAGAGTTACATATGAAACTGTATTGAAACCAACAAGTATTGAAACTTATAAAACCATAAGCTTTGTACACTGCATAACATTACTTATTGTTTAATAAAAGTTATTCTGTTTTATAAACTAATTGGATTCTTAGAGAACCTGAAGTAGGATTCAGTGTTAAATGGTGGTAGCAATGAAAGATAAGGTTGAATAGAGAGTGCAGGGCTAGTTGCTGTGGGGGCAAATAGAGTTGGTGAGTCACAGAATCAGTGAGATATACAGAATCTGAAGAGATATACTCCCTGGTCGGGATCCTTTGATTTATAGCCTTTTGAACTTGCAAATAATTTTAATTCTCTACTTTCTGAAGTTAGAACTTGAGAGGTTTTCCCCCTGAATTTGGGACTTTGTCTTATTTTCTAAAAATGGGACTTGGAATCATTTCCAAACCTGAAGCTATTTTAAGTAAGAACCAAACTTCATTAACCCTTTCAGGAAGTAAAAAAGGAAGAGTTAGCAATTTTAGCATGTTTCAATTTAGCTTTAAACCACAAGTGGAATGCAGAACAGTGTTGAGTAGGAGTCATATTATTCAAACAATGATGTTAGATGCTCAGTTTGTTATCTAGCTCGCTCAATTGGAATTCTTTTAGTTAATCTTATATTTGTTACATTTTCTTTCACTGCCAAGAATGTAATCAGAGGAAAAGATTTTAATGCTCACATAACTACCATGCTATTTTTCTTAATTTTTGTACTTTTAAAAAATAAAGCATTTAATAGGTTTGAATTTGCAGTACAACAATGGAACCAATTACCTAGGGAGGTCGTGGGCTCTCCTACCCTAGAGGCCTTCAAGATGCAGCTTCAAGAAAGACAGCCATCTTTCCAGGATGCTTTAAGGTGGATTCCTGCATTCAGCAGGGGATTGGACTCAATGGCCTTATAGGTCCCTTTCCACTCTACTATTCTAAGATTCTATGACTTTAAGTGAGCAGTATTTTAGAAGTTGAAAGAGAGGGTCTGAAGGAATATGTAGATCTATTGCATTCCAGTTGGAGCCTCAACTAGAACTATTCAGTACAAAGAATGCAGACTTGGAAAGTGCTATCGAAAAAGCCGACTGCACAGAAATGTGAAGAGAATCATGCTTTATGCGTGGCTCTGATAGTTGAAAGGAGCCCTGCAGGCACAAAAGACAAAAGTTCAGCAGTTGGAGGACCTTCTTTGGATGCCAGTGTAGTTGATTTAAAGTGCTATGAACAGGAATGGAAGACAGTTGTTGTTAGGAGCAATAGGAAATAGTTCTATCAGCTCCCTTACCATTAAAGGAATGGTTGTGTGGGAAAAAGAATCCTAAGCATGTGAATGTTATCCTATCTAGTGGGGGCAGGTATGAGGAGGAACCTACAACCCAGAAACCTACCATTCATTCATTCATTCATTCTCTCTCTCTCTCTCTCTCTCTCTCTCTCTCTCTCTCTCTCTCTCTCTCTCTCTCTCACACACACACACACACACACACACACACACACACACACACACACACAGAGCTTTTAAGAAGACAAAAATGGTTGAGAACCCTAGGTCTTTCAGAGATGACAGAAGGAAGAGAAGCTGAGGTTGAGGAAGAGCTTATTACTCCCCAGATTGTAGTGCAAGTTCCTCAAGCCCCACCAGTAGACAGTTGCTCAGACAGTTTTTAGGCATCCTACAGAATCTGAGAAAAAGGTCTCAGGAAAGGTTCTAGGCCCCAGATGCAGATGGATGAGCAGCATGTTGTGGATATGTTTCCAGTTTGTGCCCCAGGTATAGAAAAAGTGATGCAGGCAGAATGAGAAGACCGGAGGAATAACTGGGAAAATAAGGAACAAATTAAGAGTGCAATATATGCTGAGCTCTGTTTGTAATCATTTCATGACTTGTTGAGACAAGTACTCAACAGGAGAAGGAGATAATAGCAGAGTACTTGTTAAGATTTCAAGTTATAGGAATAGTTTCAGAATGTGTGTCTAGGAGAGGATTGGAAGTCTGATTTGACACTTTCCAGGTTTAAGGAGGTGTGGTTGTATGGAATAATACGGTTAATAAAAAGAGATTGCCCAATGAAAGTTTCACTTGCAAGGGTGGTGAAAGGAGCCAAAAGGGCAGAATGGCTATTAGAAATTAAAAACAGGAATAAAAAAAGATAAGGTTACTCAAATAACTTATTCAAATTGGGCTGTTTATGAAGATAGTCTAACAAATGATCAGAGAGCTGTGGGAAAATAAAATAAACCACAACAAAGAGAAAATGGGTTCAGAAGAAAAGAAAGGTAAATAGACCCCAAGATGCTCCTGCAAAAAGAGAACAGGATTGAAGTCTGAGATGTCAGATCTGGCAATAATTGTTTTTTGAGACCCTCAGGCTGCTCAGAGATAGAAGCAACCCCATTGATGAGGCTTCGAAGGACACTGGACTGGACACTGCACATAGTGACTGGTGAGGAGAGCTGGAGTTGGGGGAAGAGGACTGTTTTACTACTTTTATTGTTATTATTATTTATTTATATAGCACCATCAATGTACATGGTGCTGTACAGATTACACAGTAAATAGCAAGACCCTGCCGCATAGGCTTACAATCTAATAAAGTTGTAGTAAACAATAAGGAGGGAAAGAGAATGCAAACAGGCACAGGGAAGTGTAAACAGGCACCGGGTAGGGTGAAGCTAACAGTATAGAGTCAGAACAAACTCAATATTTAAAAGCTATAGGGAAAAGAAAAGTTTTTAGCTGAGTTTTAAAAGCTGTGATTGAGTTTGTAGTTCTCAAGTGTTCTGGATAAGTGCTTTACAGCTGCCCCCTCGCAGTGATCCTGCCTTGTGTTGGTATGACCATCAGTTGCTGAGTGAGGACAGCTGCTGGAGAAACCACCAAGCCAAGGCAGAGTCTGAGCCATTTGAGACCTTCAGGCCCCTTAAGAGATAAAAGCAGCCCCCGCTGTGGGGTGGAGGCCTGCCCCAGTAGTGGCATCCTTAAAGGAGGTGATGTCAGAGGGGACATGCTCCTTTGGTACACCCCTTCAGTGATGCCACAAGAGCAAGGATGCTATTCTTACGCCTTTCCTTCTCTCTCTCTTGTCTGCCTATCTAGTTTAATACCTGTTGTGTATGTGGGAGGTATTCCTGGGGTAAGAGTAGGGATTTCCTGATGATAGAACTGCATCTGTGTTCTGTCCTTGGGATTTATGAGCTGTTGTCTACCCTGGATGAGAGACAGGGGGTAGAGAGACTTTGTGTGCTAGAGCTGCTGCTTCTGTCCAGGTTGGGAGCTTGTGGTGGCTATAAGTGGGACTCACCTGGGTGAGAACCAGAGTGGAGAAGTGTTTGCAGCACTCTGGGTGAGAGATGGAGTGAGCATAAACTAGTGGAAGTAGATCTGGATGGTGAACTCATGACATTATTTCCCTCCTGCAGGTTTGGGGGACCCATTTGGATGGTCCACCCCAGGAGACTGATGGAAACCAATGGATTTTTGAATGCTCTTGGGGATTTTCCAGCAATTGCTTCTATTGTGTCATTGAGTAGCTGTCCAGCAGAGCTCGTCTGGGTGGTCTGTTGGTTGCTAATCTTCTCCCCAGTGAATGGAACCTCATCCTTTTAGGGACCAGCAGTGACTTTTTTGCATTGCACTTTGAGGACAAAATCACATATCTCTGCAGCAACTTGATGCGATTGTTAGCAGAGCTCCAGATGAGGTGTCTGATGCCACTATCTGCCTGATTTTGTTGGATCAATTTCAGTTGCTGTGGCTTGATGAAATGACAAGATGCTTGAAGCAATGCAACTAACTATGTGCCCTTTCGATCCTTGTTCTTCCTGGCTAATAAAAGCAAACTGAGGAGGCACGGCTGGGTAGGTCTATGGAGTGGAAAATGCATTTTTGTGTTTTGAAGGGGTGGGTCCTGCTGTCCTTAAGGAGGACTCTGGAAGAAACTCACTAAACAACCAGTGATATTTGATCACTACCGCCCAGTCACAAATAACACTTTCTTAGGGAAGGTACTTGAGAGGGTCATGGTGGAGCAAATGCAGGCGCTCTTGGAGGATACTGATTATGTAGACCCATTCTAGTCTGGGTTTCAATCTGGTTATGGGACCAAATCAGCCTTGGTTACCCTGACCTTTAGCAGGAGAGGGACATGGGGAGTGCAGCCCTATTAATTCTGCTCCATTTCTCATCAGCCTTTGATACCATCAACAATTGTATCCTCCTGGATGAACTCCACAGGCTGGGTATTGGAAGGCACTGTGCTCTCTGAAATCAACCCCTTAGGTAACAGTGGGTGACCATTCCTTGGCCTCTTGGGAATTGATGGGGTTCCGCAGGATACCATCTTGTCCCCAGTGTTGTTCAACATCTATATGAAGCTACTGGGAGTGATTATTAGGGAATTTAGAGGCAAGTACCATCAGTATGATGACACACAGCTCTCTCTCCCTGTGACATCTGAATCAGGTGAGACTGTGCACATGCTGGATTCAGTGATGGGCTGGATGAGGGCCAATAAACTGAAGCTGAATCCTGGCAAGCTGGAAATCCTGTGGGTGAGTGGTCCCTGAGTCATTGTCTGTTCTAGATGGGATTGCGCACCCTTGAAAAGATAAGGTCCATAGCATGGGGGGTACTCCTAGATCCATCATTATCACTGGAAATCTCAAGTGGCCATAGTGGCTCAAGAGTATCTTTTACCAGTTTCAACTGGTTCACCAGCTGTGGCATCTTCTGGACAGGGACAGCATGGTCACAGTGGTACATGCACTTGTAACATCAAGGCTGGTTTACTGAAATGTGCTCTATGTGGGGCTGTCTTTAAGGCTGCTCAGGAAGCTGGAGATAACGTAGAATGCAAGAGATCAGCTGTTGTCAGGAGCTGCCCCCTTTCAGCATGCAATTCTTTTGTGAGGGAGCTGCACTGGCTGCCTATTTGCTACCAGGCCAAATACTAGCGTATAAAGTCCTAAATAACTTGGGATCGGGATACCTGAGAGAGCACTTTCTCCCTTATTTACCTGCCTGGTCGCTAAGGTCATCAGATGGCATGCTCCTGGTGGCCTTGCATGTTCCTCTGGCCCAATTATAGTTCACCCAAAGAAGAGCCTTCAGTGTGGTGGCTCCCTTTCTGTAGAACTCCCTGCCTCTAGAGATCAGTCAGGCACCACCATTGTAGCCGCTGACAACATCTGTATTTCAAGCCTTCCTTAATTGACCAGGCACAATTTTTACTGGAATCATGTTTTGCTTTGCTTTTTAAACTTTTAATATGGTGTTTTATTCTTATCTTTTATTGTTCATTGCTCCAGAATCTGTTTACACATGGAATAGTATATAAATGTTGTAAACAAATAATTAAAATCTCATGACTGGCAACAAATGGGGGCAGTGCCAAGCTGCTTCATGAACTTGGACTCACAGTGGTAATTGGCTGCCAGAGAGTACTATAGCATTACAGAAACTAGTCAGAAACATTGAGAATCCACATGAATTTTCAGGTATAGTATTCCCCAAGCAAGAGGTTTTTCTACCTTTCTTTGGGTCCCACAGAGCCAGACAAACTTGTTCTAGTCAGCAGTGAATCTGTAGCCTTTCCCCATTACAACAAGCTTTAATCTTCCTCTAGTGATGCCTGTTTACAGTTAGTTTTTAAAATATGAAAATGATACCCACAAATCTTGAAAGCATTTTTAATATGGGTTAACACTACTGAGTAAAACAGGGACACTTGGAAGTAATGATCAAATGTTTCCCTTTGAAGTAGACTGCAGCAATCTTCCCATTTCCCTGTTCCTTCAGTAGTTTCCCATCCCATAACCTAAATAGTAAATGTAAAAGGAGATCAACATAATATAAAGTGCATCCTCTGGTTTAGCTAAAACATATGGGGTAAGATGTATTGGGGGCATCTCAATAAATATCTCATTGGTACCTCAAGTACATCTGCTCAGTACTTTTTAATATCAGGTATTAATCTTTAATTCCACATCACAGTAGTTGAGTGAATGGGGAAGGAAAAATCCCAAAACAAAACATCAGATATTTACACCTAAAATTCACATCACTTATTTGTTGCTTCAAGAAACATGCTATCACAATATATACAATGAAATATCTTTTGGACTCTGGTACATTTTTTGTTTGTTTTCCTTTAGATCTGTTGTTCCTTACAGTTAATATAGGTTTTCTGAACATGAAGACACACAAAAAAAGAACTGGTTAAAGGATTTTTTTTTGTTTTTGTTTTTTTAAATAACAGATTGCCATAGGTTAAAAACACATTTACAGGGCGGAGTACCAGTCAGACATCACAATCTATACATTTTTTGCTCAATTTCCTGTACAAATACACAGCATTCAAGTGGGATATTTACACAGAAACATGATGGGGGCTGTGATAGAGGGGAATTAAGCAACATGATATCCCCTCGCCAATGCTCCTGCTATCTCATTCTTCCTCATGTAGGATATGGTTTAGTTCCCTCTTATAAGGTGAAGGGGGAAAAGTGAGTGTGGGGATGTTTGTTGAGGAAGGTATCTCTATACTTTTGCTTTGGTAACAAAATCCAATTATATTTCCTACTACTAATGCAGATGGAATGAGTTCTTCCTGCTTTGACATTGTCTCCTCCAGAAAAAGGGCAAGAACAACATATTTTGGAGTAATTTATACCTCTTCCAAGGCACCATGATTGTGTGTGCTATTCTGCTGTCCAAAAATATAAAACAATTATTTTCCATTTTGGTATTAGTGTCCAAAGAAATTATTACTATGCTTTTTATAGAAACTTTAGCTTTCAAAGCCATGTTAGTACAAACCCATGCACAGGGTCTTGTGCTGATGGCCTGAAAATCTAGTAATGAGCTTAAGAAAAACAGCATAGGATACCCAGTCACCAACTGGAGTTACATTATACTTTGTGGCTCCTGATGTTTATGATGGTTAATTTCCACATTCAGCAAATGAAATATACTGGAAATTTCAGTTTACACTTAACACGCATATTCCCCCCCCCTTTAAAAAGCAACTAAAATCCACACATAGAAAACAACAGTTCCCCCCAAATCCTTGTTAACTTATATCTAAACTTGCTTCTCTCTGTGGAACTTCATGGTTATGGGAATATTATGAAAATAGTTGATATTTGTTTACATCTGCCAACTCATTACATGATCTGTAGAAAAAAGCCTTCAGAACAATATTCACATCAAAAGCTTCTCCTAGCTACACCTAGGCTGCAATCCTCTAAGTACACATCAAGGAGATAGAACTCAGATGAGTCTCTCTTCTATGTAAACTTGCTTAGGATTGTGCTGCTAATTTCTTAAACTCCCAAAAGGTGATATGCCTTAAGAATCCCCCTGGAGTTCTAGGTGGGTAACATTTATACTGATTGGATGTTTGATATTCCAGTATTAACTTGAAGTACATCTACTGCATTTAAATTGTGCTTGCCAGGAGATATTTCTGGTGGCACTGGAAAGCCACCTCTCCTAGTGGGAAAAATAGTGCTTATTGGGTAAAGGTCAGAGTGAATGCAACTTTTTTTCCAATCTGGTACATGCTGAGAACAAAACAAAATCAGATACCCTTTTCATGCCATTGGTGCTTAGTTGAAATGTAAGGACAGAACTATGTGTTTTGCACTGGAGAGAGCTTGAGCAAAGTCTCTTAGTATCTTACCTCACACTAACACAATTTCAGCCATACACAGAGCACACATTTTTATAATGTATATAATGACTGATTGAACAGGGGAATCAGGACTTTGTTCTTTCTCTGTTTCTGGGTTCCATCCATTGTTGTACAAATGGACTTCAGCTATATGAAGCAGGCCTTCCCCTTCATCTCCTCCTGCTCCACTCCTCAATACCCCCAAATCTGCTTCAAAGGGTCACCAACCCTTTTGGAACAATTTTGAGTATGTGCAGGAGGCTGCAGGGAGACAGAAAATCCGTTCTGCCAACCATGACTATTCTGTTGGCAGACACACACCGTTGGATTTCACCCTTAATCACTGGCTATTGTGGACACTGGTTCAGTCCTTTACATTTTCTGTGCTCCTATTCTCCTTTAGTATATATATAAAATTCATAATGTGCTTTTGGGTATCACTATGAAAAGTTAAATAAATGGATTTGCTTAACCCCCAGGGGGAAGGACAATACAAATGGATCTCGAACAGAGATAATTTTATGGGCCACTTTTAAGGTGCTGGAATGAAACAAGTGATAGACACTGACTAAAATCCTTCAGCTCTCAATGTATAATTATCTTGCATTCTTTGTTTAAATCAGCTAAACTTTGCTACAGTGCTTACTGTGTGTTAATATTCCTTTTCTTCAAATATTTTCTAGGCCAAACATAGTTACATTACTAGCTTATGGCACCATGTTCCACAGTTCCTTTGGTTAAAATGTACAATTATGGCATGTTAAGTTAATTTACTGCTCTAGTTCTTGAGTATAAATACAAACAGTGGTTCCTTTTTCACTCCCACATTCCTCATCATCAGTCTTTTTAATAAAAAAAAGAAGCAAAACATTTTTTGTTTTGTTTGCTCTGCGGGCAACCTTTAAAATCCCGGTCTTTATTGTGTTTACATAGTATTTGAAGATCAAGGTATTTCTATGATACTGGCACAGATGGAAGTGCTGTTGTCTATGAACAGTGAGAGGCGTTTGGGGAGATGGTATAATGACAGATAATAGTTTGGAATATGCAAATGCTTAGCCTTCATGCAAAGGTTAAGCATGTGCTCAACGCTTCCTTTTATTCTAGCTCAGTTATCTAGTTGCTGTGGGACAAGTTACTACTCCCCGAATTCCTAAACTGGAATAACAATGCTAGTGGTAACAACCTCTCTAGCAACAGAAAGGCTAAGACTGGACTACAAGTCTCATGACTAGGTATTTCCCTCATACTGTAGCACTGGTAAATACTGATGGCAGCGACAATGAAAAAAGCAGGAAATCAAAAAGTCTGTGACAAACTAGGAAGAGCATGTTTGAAATGATGCCTTAAAATTGACATGGTAGCCATTCACCACACCTGAGGCAATGCAGAGAGACCACTGCAAAGTAGTTTATACACCTCAAGTCTGGAAGATCCAGTTTCTTCTTAAATACGTTTCAGTCAAAGTGCCTCTAAACTGAAGATCTTCTGGCTTGACACTTCATGGAATCCCTGAATTCAAAATGAGCATTCACTTACTACAGCAAATAAACACATTCCTAGTGCAACTGCTTCAACTTGTGCGCATCTCAAAACTGGGAAGAAAGCTTGTAAAAACTCCATGCCACATCCCTCCTCAAAATCCAAATACTTCTCAGTTTCTGCAAGTGTCTACAGCTAACATATATATCACTTCCTGCCGTCTGATAAACTGTAGAAGGAATGAAGCACCCACTGCAAAAAATAGACAAAACCCCAAACCACTAAAAATCTGAAAAGTATAAAATTAAATAAAAAGGAAAGCAGCAACTGCACATGCTGGCCCAGTCTCTAGCTCCAGTCTTTCTCACAGCAGCAGAGAATAAACCAATGCAGTTTTTCCTCTTCTCTGAAGCCTCATATAAACTCTTGCTCTTCTGGTTTCTTAGACCTGGAATGCTCATGCAAACTATTCTTACTCATAGTTTTGCCTACTGCTCACTGATGCCATGCTCCCATGCTACCCTGGCCTGTTCCTCTTTTGCACCACTAGTTGGCTGGGAGATTTTGCGATGCAGTGCCCGGTGTTTTTCTTCCTCTTCCAAAATCATCCCCTCCTCATTATCCATGTTTGGGAGACGGGAGTGATATGGTTTAGGGGGAAGAGCTGGAGGGTCCACAGCATCCTGAGGAATGACTCCAGATGGAGCAGAGTGGCTTCGGCATGGCTGGGATTTGAGAGTTTCCAGAACATCAGGCTCCGAGAGACTGTACCTGACAGGGAGGTATGGTGTCTCTAAGTCTTCATCGGTATTCCAGGCCTGGCTAGGGACAGAATCCATAGTATCAGTTCGAGGAGGGGGTTCAGATGAATGCCCAAAGTTACTTTCGCTTAATGAGGACACTCCACTGCTAGCACTGCCTGAGAGAGTGGAGTTGCTTCCATCCAGGCCAGACTGGGGACTTGTGGGTGATGCAGGAATCGGGTGAAGAGGTGACTATTTAAAAGAAAAACAATAGAGAATAGATAAACACATGTTAAAATGTACAACGGGTAGTATCTAGTTGTGCCCCAGCACTAGTGCAAATGATGTTAATGCTAGCACAAACCAGCTTGCTAGGGCAACGAGAAAAAGTGATTTGCCACTGAAAATGGGCAAATTAACACTTTTTTCCATTGCCATAGCAAACACTTGTTACAGTGTGCAAGCGTTGGTTTATGTTAGCACAAGGTCATTAGCACTAGTGCTGGGGTATAGTTGGATACTACCCAGAGGGATATTTCTGCACCTCCATGGATTCATTCTACCCTGATTACAGAATGTTAATTACTATTGTATGAATCATTTCCCCCCATGGTGCCTTCCAGATGTTTTGGACTTTAATGTTCATCAGCCCCAGCAATCATAGCCAATAGAAAGGAATGTTGGGAGATACAGGCCAAAATATCTGGAGGTCACCAGGTTGGAGAAGGCTGGTATAGATTTTGTGCTCATTTTTTTTAAAGCATGCCAAACATCCTAGGTTTCCAAATACAAGTTCCTGTTTCTGACAGCAGCACAATACCAGTGTCGGGTCATTAGGCTGAACAAAAAGTAATCATAAAAAGCAAAGGTAGCTGTATTGGTCCATACCAATTAGACAATACCTTTATTAGGACCAACCAAAATATCATGAAATGTGCAAGTGTTCATGAGGCTAGGTGGCACAAAAAAAAAAAAAAAATAGGGGGGAGGAAAAATAAAAGTTGTATAAACATTTTGTGACATTTTGGTTGTTCCAAATATAAATAATTATGACTGTGGTGTAGCTAACTCCTATCTCAGTTCTTAGCATTTACATCCAGTAGAGTGACCAGAGAGAAAGAAAACCTTGATTCATCTAACTGTACAAAGTGTAGCAAATTTCAGCAGGTGCAGTGCTTTTTGTTTGACAAGCAGAATCCATCAACATTTCCTTTTATTCACAATTATAACGCAAGATACAGAAGTCTTGTTTTCCTTTGCATTTATTATCCTACCCAACAATGGTCTACTTCTCTACCTAGGATGACTGTCTTTACAAGTGTATGCTTGGATAATTCAAAATCAAAATGTTTAGTAAGAATAGGTATATATTACCAGTGTTAATTTAATTTTTTTAAAAATTTAATACTTAGAATACTTTTACTGAGGTTGTTCATCTTACATCAAGTCTCACACACAGTGGCATGCTTATTTCTCTATCGTTACAATAACACAGAGTAAGAAAGGGGATTTTTTTATATATGGTACATGTACATATATAGCAACAGATTTTACAGGTACCCCCTTGCCAGGACACTTTTAACTTGTTGCAGTGATTGAGGTTCTCAGGAACTACCTCTTCCTGCCCCTGCATCTTCCTGAAACTTCCCCTGCTGGGTTAGAGTGCTAAAGGACTCAGGGTAGGGGCTAGCTGCCAGCCCTGACCTTGATTGCTTTATTGCTATATAGGTGTGTAAGTAAGTAAGAGGGTATGAGGTCATTCCCCCAATCTGTCCTCCAGCCTTTTCTGTAGTTGTGCTGCACCTTGGAAGTGCTCCAAGAATTATGGAAGGCCAGCACAACTGCAAGGACAATCTAGTGTAAATTGGAATGATGGCATAGGCTCCGCCATTCATGAATGTCAGAGGGCTACAGAAAATCATGTCGAGCCAAATTACGGCTTCCAGTCATTAATCTTTGATAATGCTGATCATCAGGGCAAATAGTTTATGTAAAAGAACAAAAGGCAGTTCTTTTCTTTCCAACAACGTATTTTCTCTCTGCTACCATATTATACTTGTATGTTTTCCCCCATGGAACATATGGCAGCTTGCAGGGAGGATTTAGACTGGGAAACTGGTGCAGGAGAAAGGAGTTAAATCCCCCCACTCCCAGCGCAATAGATTTTGATCACAGATCTCCCACGTCCCTTCTAGTTGAGCACACATTTACTACTTACAAATTGCTCTACTTTTATGAACTGGTTGCTCTCAGAAGCAGTAAGGCAGAAATTTCATGAATGTCTAGGTCAGGAGTGGGACTGCAACTCCCACCAGCCCTAGTCGGCATATGTAATGATGGGGGATGATGGGAGTTGCAGTCCAACAACATCTGGAGAGCCACACTTCCCCATCCTTGGTCTAGGTGGCAACAGACATGTCTTCAAGCACTAGTCTAAATAACAGGATGGTGATCTACTGAACTCTCATGGCAAACATTGGAGTGAATCAATATGAATAACTAACTGGCGGGAAATTGCTTCCAGTACATCGACTAGATTAGATGGATTTCTGTAGTTGGAGAGATCTTTTTTTACCTTGCGCAGTGTCCGTGCAGGCAGTGCTGGGGGGGCATCGTTAAGGTGGTGATGGAAGGCATCAAAATGTAGCGAATAGTGACCTTAAATGAGATAAATCAAAGAGCAATATGTCAGTTGGTGTTTCTGATCATACTCCTTACGTTTTCTGTGATGTTAGTTAAGACAAATGTTAATCCCCATAGCCCAGTGCTGTTTTCCAAGAATCCAGTCCTTTTACATGGAATCCAATGTCCATATTAACAGAAAGAACAAGCAAAAATACAATAGTATCTATAGAATTTCACCCACAGCTGATATAATATCAAGGCTCCCGTGGCAAGACAACAGGCTCTTTAGCATTAAATATGTGAAACCTCAATTTTTCTTCAATAACTGCAGCTCAATAAATATTCATTTGTAGGCTAAAGCTTTTAGCAAGACATCAGGTTAGTTTATACCACTCACAAGCTTAATTCCAGTCCCAAAGCATATTCATAGTACTGCTGAAACTTTAAATATTTCTGTAACTGTCAGCCAAGAGAATCAGGAAATCTCTTCCATTTTTCTTTTTACAGAAGGAAAATAAGATGTCAGTGTGGGCCTTCACATGGTTCATCTGCACATTAATGCAGGCCTTTCCCTGCAGACCTACTGGCCATTTCCTTACCATGGGGTAGGCTTCGGGGAGGCACTGGTGGGGCCAGGATGCTCCCAACATGAGCAGACAGGAATGGCAAGGCCTCTCTGGTTCCGCTGTCCAGACTCCAGCTGCTTGGTGCTGCTGGAACAGCTGAAGGATGGAAACAGATGGAATTTGGGTAATGTAATACAAATTTCACTGGGACTTGGTGGCACTGAAGGCTGACATTTTCTTTCTTTCAAACTCTCTGGAGTATTTTGGGACTGGTCCCATGCTGTTAGGTATATTCTGTTGTGAAGGTAGTGAGTGATAGGGAACTTTGAATATTATCGCAATAACAGAACAGCTTCCAGGAATTAACATGATCAAAAGACCAAGAACAGATCTTTTAGATTTTTTTTTATTTTTAAAAAGCAAAATAAAGAAAGGAGTAACTAAGAAATTTCAGTATGCAGAACAGAGCCTGTTACTGTGCCGCGATGACCAAGATGAAGTAAATAGGTTGCCCCAGTTCCAAACCATTTTTTAAAAACACACATTTCTGACACATCATGAAATCAAACAAAAGGAGAACTGTATAAATATACACCTCATAAAGACAAGGCCCTTACATAACCCATGGTAGCAATCATACAAAAAACGAGATGCTTTCTAAAAATTTTGACAGTTTTAATAACTCTTACCAAGATTTGCACAGATCCTTTCTTAAGAAATCGCTCTCACTGTCAAACATCAACCATAATCTAATCAATAGGGAAATTCAGGCACAGGTCTTGGCCAGAGGTCACATATCAGCCTTAGTAGTGGAAGAGAGTATTGTGGTTGGAAGAGGAAGGAGCAGACAAGTTGCAGTCTTGAAGTGCACCCAATTTTCACAGACAATGGTAAAGCCAAGATTATAATGGAAGTAATTTTCTTCTCATTTTAGTCAGAATACAGCACTAGCTGAGCCCCAGTTTGGAGTCATGATCGTGATTAATGATGATGTATAAACAAAGGAAGTGAATAGCAGTTTTCATAGGTGACTGTAATGACTTTATTCTTCAGCAACTCTATAAGCTTTTTTCTTAGTCATGTTTTTAATATGCTTTACTCAAGCTTCAGTAAGCTATAACTCCGGATGTTTTTTTTAAATAATACTGCTTATTCTTCTGATTTCTCAGGTATTTTCTGTTAGTTTTAATTATATTGTCTTTGAATTACCTTTTTAAATCTTTTATGTAAGCTGCCTTCAATATTATTTAATCCTAAGGCAAGATATAAATCTTTTGAATAAACTAACAAAGTACTTAAAAAGAAATGTCTTAGTAAAAGCCCATCATTACCCAGGGCACAAAATTGCTCCAATGTTAGCAGTGCTCTTGGGATTTATGGCTTACAGGTAGCCTGTGGAACATGGAGTAATTTAAATAAACATGAAGAGAAATGGATATCAGACAGGAAGGAATATTAGGATGAAAAATTGGACATGGGAAGCAGTGTCAGGCTGAAATGACCTGTGGAGAGATACAGCCCCTGTCTTTTCTGTCTATTATTATTATTATTATTATTATTATTTGCATTTTTATACCGCCCAATAGCTGAAGCTCCCTGGGCGGTTCACCAAAACTAAAACAATTCAAAGTATAAAACAAACAGTATAAAAACATGATATAAAATACACATTAAAACAGATTAAAACATACCATACATGATTAAAACATCCTGAAAACATTCTAAAATTTCACTGGATAGGCCTGCCGGAATAGATCAGTCTTTATTGTTTTTTTAAATTCTAAAAGACTGTCAAGTTGACGAATCTCATCCGGCAGGCCATTCCACAGTCTGGGAGCAGCAGAAGAAAAGGTCCTCTGGGTAACAGTTGTTAATTTAGTTTTCGCTAGTTGAAGTGGATTCTTCCCAGAGGACCTGAGTGTGTGGGGCAGATTGTCCGGGAGAAGGCGATCCCACAGGTAGCCGGGACCCAAACCATGTAGGGCTTTAAAGGTAATAACCAACACTTTGTACTTTGCCCGGAAACTAATCGGCAGCCAGTGAAGAGATTTTAAAACTGGTGTAATGTGGTCAACCCTAGGTGTACCAGTGACCAGCCTGGCTGCCATATTTTGGACTAATTGAAGTTTCCGGACTAGGCACAGAGGTAGCCCCATGTAGAGCGCATTGCAGAAGTCAAGCCTCGAAGTTACCAGTGCGTGCACTACAGTCTTTAGGTCTTCCAACTCTAGGAAGGGGCGCAGCTGGCGTATCAGCCGAAGCTGATAGTAGGCACTCCTGGCCGTCGCATTTATCTGGGCTGTCATTTGGAGCGACGGATCCAGAAGCACCCCCAAGCTGCAAACACAGTCTTTCAGGGGGAGTGTAGCCCCATCCAGAACTGGTTGACACACCTCCAAACTCAGGTTGTGGCCTTTGACAGCGAGCACTTCCATCTTGTCTGGAATCAGCTTCAGTTTGTTTTTCCTCATCCAGCCCATTACCGCCTCCAAGCATTCATTCAGAGGAGACACACTATCCTTAGCTGACGCTGTAGTCGAAGGCACAGAGAAATATATTTGGGTGTCATCAGCATACTGATAGCACTCCGCCCCATGTCTCTGGATGATCTCTCCCAGCGGTTTCATGTAAATATTAAATCGCATTAGGGAAATGATGGCACCTTGCAGCACGCCGCACAGCAGCTCCTTTTTTGAGGAGCAGCTATCTCCAAGCATCACCATCTGGAACCTGCCAGAGAGGTAGGACCGGAACCACCGAAGCACAGTGCCCCCGATTCCCAATCCCCTCAGGCGATCCAGAAGGATACCATGGTCAATGGTATCAAAAGCCGTTGAGAGGTCCAAGAGTACCAGCAGGGACACACTCCACCTGTCAATACTCAGGCGTAGATCATCCGCTAAGGTGACCATAGCAGTCTCAACTCCGTATCCTGCTCTAAAGCTGGTTTGAAATGGGTTTAGAAAATCTGTGTCATCCAAAACTGCTTGGAGTTGGTGAGCAACCGCCCTCTTGATCACCTTGCCTAGAAATGGAAGATTTGATACTGGTTGATAGTTGTTAAGATCCAGAGGGTCTCGGGAGGGCTTTTTTAGAAGTGGCCATACCACCGCTTCTTTTAAACATGATGGAAAACTCCCCTCCCTGAGAGATGCATTAATAATACTTTGTAGTTGTAATCTAACAGCATCTCCTCCCTGGGCGACCAACCAAGAAGGACAGGGATCGAGAGGGCAAGTCGTCTTCCTCACTCTTGCAATCAGCTTGTCCACGTCCTTGGTACTCACCAACTGAAACTGATCCAGTGTAATCCTACTCGTTGAGTTGCTGGACACTCCATTGTCAGCTTCTGCTATAAGAGCCGTCTAAGTCTAAGTCGGCTCTTATCCAAGAGATTTTATCTGTGAAATGATCAATAAAGGCATCACAGCAAACTACCGAAGGCTCTAAAGTTGGGTTCAGGGGGGAAGGTGTCTGCATTAGACCACTCACCACCCTGAACAGTTCAGCTGGATGTGAATTTGCAAACACAATGCAGGCAGAGAAGAAAGCTTTCTTCACTGCACATATTGCCACCCCATAGGAATGAAGATGTTCTCTCTGTCATGTCTTGTCGGATACAAGTCGAGTTTTCTGCCATCTGCGCTCTAGTCGTCCTCCTTCCCGCTTCAGCTTCCTGAGTTCTTCTGTATACCAGGGTGCCTGGTTAGAAACGAGCTGGAAAGGACATTTGGGGGCGATCGTGTCAATAGCCCTAGTTAGGTCTTGATTCCATCTGTAAACCAGGGCTTCAATAGGATCGTCGATGATACCTGCCATAGAACCCTCTAAGGCTTTCTGGAATCCAAGAGGATCCATCAGCCTTCGAGGGTGGACCATCCTAATAGGTCCACCACCCCTGCAGGGGTGGATAGTAGCCGCAATACTAACCCTGACCAGAAAATGATGACTATGACTAGAAGAGCCCAAAACAAGTAGCTATGTCCTGTGATGGCATATGATTCCAACAGGAATGAAACTATGAAACCCCAGAGCAATGCATTGAAAGGGGTAGAAGCAGTCCCAAAGTTATTGAATTGTATTATTTTATGTAAGCTGCCTTGAAGATCCTTCTAGATTGAAAAGCGGGATAGAAATAAAAATAATAAATTTAGCACAGCATGCTACTTCACTGCTGTTGACATTGTAATGAAATGTGTCACCACTGCCAGTGATGTTGTCAAGAGCAACAATGCTACAATCACTTATGTGGCCTATAAATAGCCCAAGAGTGAAGGAGAAGCTAGGATCTCAGTTTGGACTTGTTTGAGATATGTTTTGTGTAGAATATGAGTAGCAGCTGATGTCTATTGTAGTCACTGATGTGTACTTTGCATCAGTATCGAAGAAAGACCGACTCCTTGGGGTGGGGTGAGGATAAAAGCAAGGGGTCTGTCAGAATCAGGATCATTCTCTCTAGTGTGGGGGGTGGGCTTTCAGAGTCTCAATTGGGCTCTCAGAGTTCCATCACACCAGCAGTTTAGCGCACTCTCGCCACACCTTGTATCTGGTTTTGCAGCACAGTAATCACATGACATTGTCCCTGTCCTGCACCCATTTCACCTCTTTTCCTGTTTTGCAAATTATTTTGGTGTGGGGAAAGACTGGATTATTTTCCCCAAGTGACTTTAATGCACTCTTAAGTTCTGTGTAGTGCTGTCCCCTCACTTTTTCCTTTGTTGGGTGTGTGTGCTTTGAATGGAGTCTTGCTGATGAAGGGGGAGGGCGGTGCGGTTCTCCTCCAGTAATCCGCATTCAAATTAATGGACTTTTTACTGCTCCAACCCCACTGTCCTTGCCTGCACCTCCCTCATTTTTAAAGATAAAGAGATGAAACTTGGGACCTTAAGAGCTCTTACGTAGAGCTTTAGGCTTGCCAAGTTTGAATCAGATCGGTTCATCCCTTGATTTTTAAAGGATTTTAAAAAAATTCCCCCCTTAAACCATTTTCCTGATACTTCACCAATGTGAAATTCCACCTGTTTGTATTTGTGAAGGATCTAATTTCCTTTACTTTGATAATGTGAAGCTGTGCATCTCCATTTCATAAAATAGAGATCTGCTGGTTCTCTTACTCAAGAGTAAATCCCATTGATTTGAATTGCTTTTACATCCAACACATACTAAAATCCGATACTTGCCTACCTTTGAGAAATCCCCATTGAACAGAAAGAGATTTACTTCTGAGTAAACACATGTAGAACTGACTTTTAATAGTATGGTCACTCAGAAGCTTTTTTAAAAAGCCTAAACAGCAAATTGGAAAGAAGTTCTCTGCAGCCCTATGCTTACTTCTGAGGTCTTGTTTACTGAAGGAGCGATTCAGTAAAAGCTTGTTGGGCACTGTGGAGAAACTGTTCATTTAGCTGATAGGCAACTACCTTGCTTTGTTAACCTAATTAAGCTTAGAGGATAGCCCCAAGTCTTTATATTCCCTTCAGGTGTGAAGAGACATCTATTTACTGAATAAAGCTTTGTGCATTGCACAGCAGACCTCTTTATTGGAATCAGGACAAGGTCCTTCTTATAGCCTTCATTTAGCGCCAAGTGAATCCCATCTGAGTGATGCTGGTTACTAGTAAACAGCTTCTTTGCTGGCTTGTTCATCTGATCAAGCAGGTGTCTGCTCTTTGCTCCTGGACAATTTCTTTTAAATACTAATTTAGAATGATGAATGAAATTCCACCATTTCACAGAATATTTACTAAATACCATTACTATTTGGGAACACAAGGAACATCTCAAATGTGCTGCCAATCAATATAAATGCCCTACAGATGGAATAAAAATTGATATTCATATCCTTGTGTTCAACAGTTGGATCTTAACCCACATTATCTAAAACTTATTTATTTTCTTTAGTTTGGGCAATCTTGTGATTAATTTTAGAACAGAATACACATGAAAACCAGAAATAAAACAAGCAGTATCTTCAATGATTCTACAGGCTGCTTTATAAGTGATGTTTTCCCTTCATGGACACTTAACAGTTTGAGGTGTGGCACAAAACTGTATATTCTGCTGAGAGTATACAGTTTGGGCATCTCCTGCATGCATCACCTACTTGTTCCACATGCTCATAACAAAATAAACAATTTTGGTATATTTCAAATGTTATGAGATATATGTTTGGTTTTATTAGATTATCTCAGTATAGAAAAAATGTCACATATGAACTCATCTTTTTCTTTCTTTCTTTATTAAATTTATATACTGCCCCATAGCCGAAGCTCTCTGGGTGGTTTACAAAAAGAGATTAGTAATAAGGCCATTTTTCATAAACATAAAATGAGATACTACTAATGTCAAACTACTGTAACAAAAAGCAGTATTTGATTTAAATGTCATAAATCAAATATAAATAGAGCAAGCAGTACCTTTTTCAGCAACAGACAGATTGGGATCACTGCAGGGTTTGCACGGTCCAATCACTTGCTGGAGCAAGGCTCGCTGGAAATTTGGGTGCTAAAAAAGAGGAAAGACATCACATTGAGAACAAACTACTACGTATTTGCCAATATAGAACCCTAGGATGGTTGAATTTATTTTCTGCAAAGGCATATCTCACTCACAGGAATGGCAGCATATTGCTATCAACCAACTCGCTTTTTAGTTATAGTGTAAGTTTCTTGGAGAATGTGACCATTTTATTTGTTCAGACAGACTTCCCCAACCTGGTGCCCATCATCCTTGACCATTAGCCATGCTGCCTAGGGCATTATGAGAGCTGCACTCTAAAATAAATGGAAGCACCAGTTTAGGAAAGGCTCGTTCAGGACAATCAAAACCCAATGAGACCCTTGCAGCATGCATAGATTTATTTAGGCCTCTTAGTGTCCAAACAATAATAAAATTAACAAGCAGTAAGAGTCCATTTTTTGCATACAAGCAAGTAGAATGTGTAATTCTTAAATCATCATCTAACTACATGTAAATTCTCAACTATGCATGGGATAAGGTCATGCCATTTGTTTCATTATAGAATTCTGGCTTTTCTCTCACAAGCATTTAACTATGAAATTTGCTTCTTCCATCAACATTCACTAGATATCCGATTTTTGACATTCAATTAATATTGCAAAGCTGGTCTCTCTTCTAAGCTATTGTGGCTGGTTATAATAAGATGCCAAATAAAGGAAGAGAGAATAGCTAAGCACCTTGTTCAAGATGGATAAGAAAAGAAGCAACATTAATTGTGGCACAAACATTCCCAGTAGCTCCTACTGTTAAGCATGGCTTTCCAGGAGGGAAGCAATGCCTCTCTCATTGTGGAAGGATGCGCAGCAGCACAGCCTGCTTGTATACAGCCTGCTTAACGTGAATCCCTCACGTTAAGGGATTCAGAACCACTTTCTTTCCCTTTCCCTCCTCTCTCTCCTGCTCTCTCTCTTTTAAGAATGGAAGGCATACAAGAAGGGTGAGTCAAAAGACAGGATAAGGAATTGCCTGCTGAGTACTGCACCTGTTGTCCCTAACTCAAAGAAAGGGAAGGCTGGGGAGCAGAAAGTATCTCCTCTGGTAAAGCCAATTTCAATTTCCTCCCTCCCATTAGTCCCCGTTTCCAAAGCGTGTCTTTTTATGTCCAGAAAATGTATCTGTATGCTAATTCCATGTTAGATCTTGCATACTTAAAAAATAAATCAATCACTGAAATCCTTGCCTGTCCATTTTCCATGATAGCTGCAGGATACATGGCACTGCTAGGTCGGTCCCGGTGTGTTGGTAGTAGCATCATCAGCTCCCGATTATGACGGTACTTATCTGGTAGAGAGGGAGAGCCTGTAAACAAGTGAGAACAATCACGTACAAATGACAAAACACAACAGAGATTCTCTTTGGCCCAGTCACCTAGTCTTTTTGAGATGCATGAGTTGCAAATGTGAAACATATATAAAATTCCAATGTAAGATGGCAATGAATTTAATTAGCAGATAATGGTTCATAGAAATCATTGCTCTAGTGTTCAGCCCATAACAAAAACAACAACACAGACAAATTGCTGGGCTTATAGCATACAGCTTAGCAAGTCAATGAAAGCATTTTGCAAGCCAGTTCTTACAAAAATAAAACTGCACCTGATAGATCCACCAAGCAGTGGTATTCTTTCCACATGTACACTATTTTTTACTTGCTAAACCACCATGGGTATATACTACATCAGGAATGGGGATCTTTGTCCCACCAGGCCACCCCATCTGGCCTATAGGACCGTGACCAAGGCCGTTCCCAAACCCTGTTCCTCCAGGGCAAGCTGCAAGAGGAATCCCTGCTGTTATCTTAGATCATTGATCTGAGGTAACAGTGGAAATTCCATTGCATGCTGCTCTCCCTCTAAGTTGGGAGGGTGAGCAATGCATCAATGTGTTTGTCTGCATAGGAAAGGATCATAACCCATCCAGGTTTATCACACCTTTATCTGCTCCGTGCAACAAAATAAGGCATGGACAGATATATGATCAAAATGTAGCTTCACATCCCATACTTTATTAACTAAAAGCATTCACATAGATTTTTATGCTTCTAGATACTGTGTAATAAATAAGCAATTAAGCTGCCTTCCCCAACCTGACATCATCCAGATGTTTTGGAACACAACCCCCATCATACCTGACCATTGGTCATGCTGACTGGGGTTGATTGGAATTGTAGTTCCAAACATCTAGAGGGCACCAGGTTGGAGAAGACTGAATTAAGCAGTTAACAAGCCTATCTGATAATGTGAGAACATGGAATTTGTCGATATATCTGTTGACATTTAGTTGCTATTTGGATAGATATTGATTGGAACATTACATAGCTTACCAGTGCACAATCATCTCTTGTGGGGAAAATCCCACACAACAAGGTACTTACTGAAGTGTACAGCTGCCAAAATCCAATTGTACAGCTGTCTAAATCCTTATCCAAGAATAAAGAATAACACCCTAAAATGTCCCTTCTAAGTTCATTTAATGTGCAGAACTGGATGCACATTTTGATACTGATATGAGCTTTAACTTGTCACTTATCTATGCCACGAACATGTTCTTCACAGACAGGTGCAAACAACATATTGTACAGCCATGCCTACTATTGGGGTTGACATGCTCCCCTTGGCAAACTTTCCATGACCACATAAATAATATCTGAACCACTCCAACATAGCTGTTATTTCTAGTTGATATGGATTTTACATCAACAGAAGCATAGCATGCAGGTTACAGATTGAGATATAGCAGAAGGGGAAAGGAACAATGTGGTTAGCAGTGCAGGTGAAAGCCCACACTTGTTGCAGATTCTCATGTTATTAGGCTCAAATAAATATAAACTCCACTGTATGATTAGATGTTGTTTCCTCATTCCTATTACAGGTTCACCACGACACAGAACACAAATAGTCTGAACACCTTGTCATTCACAATATTCATTTAAACATGAATATTTTGTGCTGGCTCTTTTACTCACATACACATCATAGATAGTCCTATTTCTGCATGACAAAATATAAAATACTGATCTTTTAGGAGCACCAGAAATTGTATTATGGCACAAAGCACATTTCTCCACTTTATAATGTATTCCTCATATTGTTTTAGGAACACAGATGTAGTTATGAGGAAAACACATGGCTTCTAAGAGACGACGGCCTTCGCATGATCTGTAAACAAGACCTGTGCTGCTTTTGATGACGTGGTTGGCCGTAGGTTTTTTGTTTGTTTTTTTAAAAAAGATTTGCTTTCTGTGCATTCATTCTGTGACTGCAAGTAATCAACAGAGGGCAGTATTTGTCAAAAGTTCATTTAAGAGAAAAATAAAGAAAAAAAGGTTTGAAATACATATCACTTAATTTGTAACTCTGTAATTTCTACCTTTTCATTCAAGCTTTTATAAATATTCTCCTGGCAGAGAAAAACATACATGTCCACACCTTTTTATTAAGGTGTTTATCTTTCTGCAGAGAAGATTATCTAAGGATGCAGTTGCTTGTTGTTTCAGGTGCTTATGAGCAAAATGTGGCATCTTTTAAATGCCTCTTTAAGATATACTTTTTCACCCAGACTTTCCCTAGGGTGTAAGTAAACTAATTATGCCACTTCATTTTACTGCTCCTTTATCGTAGTTGGAGGTGTTTTAGGCTGTGTTTTAATGTTGTGGACTGCTGAGAGATTCTATTATATAAACGTTACAAATAAAATAAATTTTAAAACTTTACAAGTGAAAGCTTACTATCTGTATCTTCACACAATGCATATATGTGCATGCACATCTAAACTGCCTATTTCAGGTAACATGTCACAAGTATGGGAAATCAAGATTCAGGGAAACAGGGTCGTATGACTCATGAACAGTGACGTCAGAGGCATTATTCAGTAGATGCCTATAGCGCCCTTGCTTAACCACATTCTACATAGTTCTTACTATTATAATGGATGCATTAGTGGAGGGATAGTTTTCTCAGTAATGAAATACTGGGTTTGAGATGGTGCAAAAGTCAGAGCCTGAGGTGGTTTCTTCCACATAGTCAGTGTTTCCTTTTGAGGCCTCCATTTATTTAGCTGAATCTGAAGTCATAGGCCATAGCTAGACCACGCGAAATCCCAGGGTGATCCCCGGAATCGTCCCTGTGCGTCCATATGACGCACAGGGAATCCGAGGATCAGGGAGGGATGATCCCTCTCTTGCCCTGGGATCTCGCCCTCCCCTTTGGCCTGCACGTGGGGCCAGGTGCTGCGGGTTGACCCGGCTCAGCGCAATTCCTCGCGAGGAGCCGGGAGCTGCGCACGGGGTGCAACGCTCCTCAGGAGTGTTGCACCCATTGGGGGTAGGTTGGGGGGAGTGGGGAAACTAATTTAAATTTTAAAAACCCGCTTACCTTTAGTGCTTGAGTGTTCATGTGCTGCTGCCCCTATAATTTGTTTTTTAAAAATGGCGGACATGACACCTCTCCTGCTGAGGTCGTCGCATGTCACGTGTAGACAGAGGAGGGATCTCACGATAAACACATTGCAGGATCTTCCCTCCTCTGTTGCGGGTTAAATGGTAGGTGTAGCTTAGGCCATAGTGTGAAGTGGAATCAGTCTTGCTGTTTTCAGTTGAATTGGTCTGGCTAATTCTGTAATTTTTGCGATTCTCCCAACATGATAGATAAGAAGTGTTATTTGGTCTGCACCATCAGTGTTTTTGAGGAAGCTTTTTTCTATCCTGGAATGTATACCTCTGTAGATGAAAGTGCATGGAGAAGATGTCTTTTTTGTAGCTGATGTTGAATTAACTCTTTGCATGGAATATTTTGAGTATTCCGAATGTACTGAAATTTTATGATTGCTAGTTACTGAAAATAGAGAAAATGGAATCTGATCTATAGTTCCTAATGTTTGAAAAAGGATAATTGGCTCTGAGAATATGCATGCACTGGATGGTGCTATCGATACTCCTCAATTTGGACCAGTGTCATGGACAGCCAAGTACAGTGTATTATGTTGTCTGAAACTGTAAAGCTTGCTAGGTTTATTATTCTTGAATCCTGGTCCGCAATAATTATTAGAATATCTAAAAACAAGAAACCCTAAACCATTATATGAGTTTATTTTTAAGACTCTGCAATTGTATGAAGATATTTCCCTTTCATGTGGAAATGTGCCCTGCTGGATCAAATCAATGGTTCACCAGATTCCCTAGAAAGATCACAAACAGGACTTTGAAAAGAACATCCCTCTCATATTTATTCTTCTTACACTGTTCTGGCGGGCTCCCCAATCCTCTCCAGCAGACACAGGAGTTCATAGGGAACTGCACAGGCAAAGGAGAATGAGCAAAAATGGCCTCCCCTCCTTTTGTTCACAGAAAGTTCTGTTGGATCAAAGAACCTTCTGTGAACAGAAGGACACAGCTGGATAAAAACCTATTAAATTTTCCTTTATAAGAGAACATTATGAGCAATCTAAAGTCTTGCAGAAGAATAAAAATAAATATTTCACAGAAACAATATCTGTTGTGGGATTACCATTCAGAATAGCACTTCACTGGCTTGGTCTGTAAAGCCATATAACTTGCACAAGGGACATCTATGCTTTTCATTTGTAATCCATAATAATCTTTTCAGTACACATTATAGATGTTGAAATTAATTTTTAAGACAGGGAAACAAATCGTGTGAAGAACTAGCAGGTATCACAATACTTAAGTGCTTTTGATAAAGTAATGTAATACAAATTACTAAAAATACTGATTTTTAGCAACATATTTCATTTAAATCCACAATCTTGCAATGTTGTGGCACCTTATAAATACTGTTATATACTATAAATACTATAAGGTTGCAATCCAGTGTACACTTAGGACTCAGCACCATTGAACATAGTGGGAGTTCTCAATAAGTATACAGATATTCTTATCCCTGGTATTTCTAAATATTTTGCCATTAGCCCAAACACAAACTGCTTCATTCAGCTTTGCTGAAACCTTCTAAGACTTATTTTAAATACAGTCAGGTGTTTAAATGCTACTACACAGTTCTGATTAAACAGATGTGACTTGCTGCCCAGGCAGAGAAAAATAGAAGTCTGAACAGAATAGCAAGAATGACCTGACAGCTCCTACTGTGAGTACACAGCAGGGAGTGTTCTTCTAAATGCTCTAAAGACATCTAAAAATATTGCCTTAAAATGTTCTTTCCAAGTATGTTTGCTTGTGAGGCTTTTGTATTCTAATTCCAGGTTGAGAAATCTGAGGATATGGTGGCTAGTGACTCTTTAGCATGGGTCCACAGATTAAATTCTTGGGGAGAGAAACTTGTCTCCCCTTTACACGTTATTATAGTCGTGCAGCCAACATGCCAACTGCATGAAGTGTGAACTTCATATTAACAATAGAGTCTAGAGGTGGACAGTGTGTTCTGCATTTATATATAATGTGACTAAAGGCTACAGCTAATTTGTGTATTTACATATGTAATTAAAAAGATGATTTTTTCAGGAACAGGATTGGTACTATATCATAGTTACTGATGCAGAAAGTGGTTGTAGGCGCTCTTATAAGGACTCATCAGATCTGTGCTCTAAACTCCACTGTGATGCACATGTGTCTGACCATGTATGAGATAATGTATGTATGACCATGTATTACTTTTTGTTTCCTGACTCCCGGAGAGCAGGCAGATGAATTTATTCTTCAGAATAGCCTCTCCTCCTCCTCGAGTCAGTAGAAAGGGCTCATCTCCTCCAGTGGAAGGGCTACCCAGGATCTCCAGAATGAAACTACAAAAGCAGAAAACCCTTCTTCCCACAAACCAAAGGTATTAATGATAACAACTGTAACACTTACACTGTCAACTACTGGGAAAATAGCCAATAACTGAGAACCCCTATTACCTCTCCTGAATCACTAATACACTGGACTGAAAAGATGGGAAGATGCCCTTCGGGAGTCCTGGAAAAAGAAATTCATGGTAAGAATTTCCTTTTTTTCCCAGGACTCCATGAGGGCATGCAGACTAGTCGGTCCTTCAGAATGTGTAACAGCAGTGCCATTCCTGGGTGGGAGTCCAGTAAACCTCACCTGATGATGGCAGCACCCTCCTGCCAAAGGCTTCATCAATAGAGGAGACTTTCCAACTTATAATGTCATGTAAATGTGTGGGCAGAAGCCCATGGGCTACTCTATATATTTCCTCCAGAGAGGAACTTGCCTATAATGCAGCCAAAGTGGCATTATAGGATGCCACTAATTAAATGTGCCATCACTCTGTTGGGAGGCTGCTTCCTCAAGGTAGCATATGGGCAGAGAACTACTTTTTCCTTGTGAAACACACAAAGTAATGTGTTGGAAGACAAGGCTCCCAGGTCAGACAGCCTGCATGCTGAAATCACCACCACTAAGAACACAGTTTACAATATGAGGCTTTTTAGAGATATCTTCTCCCTGGGCTCAAAGGTTGGGATCATAAGCACTGTAAGGGTCCAGTTTAAATTCCAAGAAAGAAACCTATGAATTGTAGGCTTTATATTTGATTCCTCGCTCTCCTTTATTCCTCATATTGAGGCAGTAGCTAAATCCTGTCGTTTTTTCCTGTATAATATTGCCAGGATTCGATCATTTTTGTCTGTCTCGTCTGCCAAGACTCTTGTTCATGCATTGGTTATTTCTCGGTTGGACTACTGCAACCTTCTTCTCACTGGCCTTCCTTCTTCTCACATCAGTTCATTGGTTTCTGTTCACCACTCTGCTGCTAAGATCATCTTCTTGGCTCGCCGCTCTGACCATGTTACTCCACTTCTGAAATCTCTTCATTGGCTTCCAATTCACTTCAGAATCCAATATAAACTTCTCCTGTTGAGCTACAAAGCTTTTCACTGTCTAGCTCCTTCCTATCTTTCCTCTCTCATCTCACACTATTGCCCCGCTCGGCTCTTCTCTCCTCTAATGCCATGTTTCTCACCTGCCCAAGGGTCTCTACTTCCCTTGCTCGGCTTCGTCCATTTTCTTCTGCTGCCCCTTACGCCTGGAACGCTCTTCCAGAACATTTGAGAACTACAAGTTCAATCGCAGCTTTTAAAGCTCAGCTAAAAACGTTTCTTTTTCCTAAAGCTTTTAAAACTTGATTTTGTTCTGACTTTTATACTGTTAGTTTTACTCTACCCTGTGCCTGTTTGGTGCATTCTCTTCCCCTTCTTATAGTTTTATTATGATTTTATTAGAATGTAAGCCTATGCGGCAGGGTTTTGCTATTTTATTGTTTTACTCTGTACAGCACCATGTACATTGATGGCGCTACATAAATAATAATAATAATAATAATAATAATAATAATAATAATAACAACAACAACAACAACAACAATAGGATGATTCAGGAGTGCTGCCCCATTAGGAGCCTGTGTACATGAGGATGAGCTGAAGGACCAGACCCACCCCAGCAATCTTGAATGCTATTCAAAGTCACAACATCTTTTCAGTTAATCAGTGTTCAAGCCCTTGGCCAAGCTAGCCTGCAAAAAAACCCAGAACATCTTGAACCTTCCATTTTACAGGATCCTGTTTTCCCTCACAGCATAACAGGAAAGCCTTTCAAGTACTGGAATACACCTTTCAATGGAGGGTCTGCAGGAGGCCAGCAGACAGTGGGGTTCAGATGTTTTTTGGTGGGTTCTTGTGTGTGTGTTTTTAAACAGAAGTCTTACCACCACTCTCTTTTAGGGAAGACAGAATCACACTCAACAAGTACCCCCTTGACAGCCTTTTTAAAGTCAGGAAGGGCAAGGATCCAGCACACCAGTGATAGCATCATGTCCACATTCTGGGGCTGTACAAACTGAAAAGCATCCATATAATTGGGAAAGCAGGGGCTAAAGTTACATCTTCTGAGAGTATGTATGCTGCCCACTGCAATTGCAGAATGTTTCTGGCCATTTGAAATATCCATCAGCTATTACTACTACATTTGTGCTCAAGAATGGATTTGCAAAATCCAGGTGTATGCATTCCCAGGGAGCCATTGGCCTATTTCTTAGACAAAGTAGTGCCAAGCTTCTTCTTCTTCTTCTTCTTCTTCTTCTTCTTCTTCTTCATTTATATAGCACCATCAATGTACATGGTGCTGTACAGAGTAAAACAGTAAATAGCAAGACCCTGCCGCATAGGCTTACATTCTAATAAAATCATAGTATAGCAATATTTTTTACCTGTTGACATCCAAGTCAATTCTTGGCTAATTATTCAATCTGTACATCTATACCTGGCCACCATATGTACCCCCTGACCACTATCCCAAGGAGTCCTACATGCTATTCTTCCAAAATTATGGCTGACAGCTTCTCACAGATTATCACATGACATCCCTACATCAGAGAGACTTAGGTAAGGGTGAGTTCTATTTTTTTTCCAGGTCACTTGTTAATCCTTTGGCATCTATAGTATGCCTACAATATATAATTATTTGAAGAACTCACATTTAGTTTACACTTAATCCACAGTTCATACATAATCCATATTCTTCCAGTCTCTTGAGAACTTTTACCAGATTCTTCAAATAATCCTGATTACTGGATCCTGTAACAATTTTGTTATCTGGCTAGCACCTACAACAATGTATAGTTTGTGATACCTGGTCCATGGCCCTTTGCCAAATTTCAAGTGCAGATGCCACTCCAAATACCAATCTGGAACTTGTTGTTCATTGTTGATAGTCAGAAATGTCTTTGACTGCTCCTCTACTTCCATTTGGAGATATGCCTGTGCCAGATCCAGTTTGCCAATTTGTTCCCCTCTGAGCTCCATCAGACAAATGTTTTATTGCACACTCATTACTCATGGATTTTTGCAGGCTCCTCTCATGATGTCATCTGCCTCCCATGCTCCTCCCGCCCCTTCTAGCCTTCTTCATGCGACAAAAAAAACACACATCCCAGTAAGTCCGACTTATTTTTAAAGATGGAAATTGCTGCTATCTTCTGCTGTGTGCAGGAGAAGCAACAGGATCAAAATGGGCCATTGAATGGGCCACATGCATGTCTTTCAAAATAGGAAGTAATGAGCAGCAAATGCATGGGCCGAGAAGTGACAGTAAGCAAATGCAATTTCCCCGTGTGGTGACTCTCTCTAACTAACAATAAGAAAATATCCTCAAAATTCAAGGCAAGAAGAATTAGATTAGTAGTCATCTTGAAGTCACTGTAACTCCAAACCAATTCATTTATTTCCACAACAGGAGTTATAGGTGTTGCCTATTCATGCCTTCTTAAAGGTTAGAGTACATTATGCCAGGAGGCATTTCTCAATAGTTTCATCTCAGAGACACACACCAGTTGATCCCTCAGAGCCATTTGCAAGGTGTTCCCAAAATTTCAGAGTTTTACCAGCCTTTGGAGTCCAGCTTCATAAGCCTTAACTGTTCTCTCTTTCTGCTGGATAAGCCTTGTGAAATCTAAATCTCTTTGCAATCTCAAGGGTTTTAAGTGCAAAATGTTCCTGTGGCAGAGCCAGAATTTCAACAAAGAATTTGAGCGTGGCTTCCCTGGCTATGTTAAGCTATGAAGCAAGTGGTATGTCTCACTGCCCCCCCCTCCCTATAGTTCAGCTATGCAGGCACTTTTCGTCTAGGACATTATGGAGTGCAAAATATAAGGTGTTCAATATAAGTAGTCCAGTCTTCTACAATATTACCAAAGGGCTTCATATACACTCTCTAGGATCCCATTTTAAAAATGTGATCTTCGTGAGGTTATCTGGTTATCTGACATACCTCCCCAGCCCTCCTACTTGAGGCCTGCCTTTAGAACAAGGCCTCTAGACCTACTACAATTCAACCAACCCAGTCTCTCACACTTGCCAGCTCCTTTTCTGGTATCTCTTAATGGAGTTACAGTAATACAGCAAGAGTGTGGGTCAATCCCACCTATGTCACCACTGTATGTCTGTGTGTTCCATTGGTAAGTCCTGGACACAATACTGTAGTACCGTCTGTATTAGGCTAACATGTTGCTTCCTTGCCTGCTTGGCTTGCTTTGTTCTGCACTGGTTTACACAGAGACAGCAGAAGCCCCCTAGAGGCTTGACACGGAACATACACAACACACTTCCTGACTAACGGGTGTTTCGGTATGCCAACCCAAGCTGCTAACTTGGTTGGCAATCTCAACAGAAAGGCCAAGGACTGAATGTGTCATGGTGACCAATCTATCCTCTCACCTCTAGAGGTGGTCCCTCCAGGACAGAGATGAGGCACATTGGTGGGGGCAGTGTGGGGAAGCTTGCACTGCTGCCGCCCATGCTGTATCTGTTCTGTGGATAAATAGAGGGCTTCAGCCTCCAGTGTTGTCAATCCAGCACCTTTCATCAGCACTAAATTAAAAAGAATATAAATAAATATAAAAGGACTGAGGCATATTGGCAGAGCCAGGCATGTGAATTTTACACCACACCTGGCTTTAGCGCCAACGCTTATCAATCTCTCATTTTTGTACTACAGAAGTCATTAAAGTGAAAAATATACAAACAGGCAAACAAAAACCATGCTATTTTAAATACCATGAGACTTAATTTCTGTTAAGCAATTTCATCCCAGGTGAAAGTTTCACAATAATTATATTAATACTTTGCACATAGTAAAGATTTGGGATTTTCTTTCTAGTTTAATCTTCATAGAATTTCACATCGTTTCTCAGTTAATTTGAGAAAACTGTCCCAGAATAAACAATCATGTTTTGAAATTTATCAGAAACTATCAGAATAAAATATAAGTAAATATAGCAGTGCTTGTTCAAACACACTTCTATTTTTTTTTACCATTTCATATTCTGTGAGTTATCTCATTATTGTCAATGGGAAGTGCTCTTTTATATATTGGTGTCCTTTAAAATAATTACCTCATTGGTCTCTATGCATCAATGAAGATAACAGATGTAGGAAAAGGTACTGGGAAGTCAAATGACAACTCAGAAAGATGGACATCTCATGGCTATGAAATGTTACAAGCACCAGCATACCATACTATCCTTCCCCAAAGTGCATAGACTTCATAGACTGATACAATTAACCAATACAGTTGTTCCTAAAGTTATTCCCATTCCCATTTTCCCCTCCTTTATCCAATTTACTCAGCCTAGATCACAGCTGGTTTCCCATAATCTCTTGATAATTAGTAGAACTACTTGTACTTATATACAGTGATCTTCACCTCAGTCCACCAGATGCATGACAAAGTGCTACATATATCACATGACAAAAGAAAAAAATGATCTTTTATTGCATGATCAAGCAAAGAGGCATTAATCTAGAAGGGAGAAATTTTATTATGAAATGGTGGTATAACAGAGCTGCTTGCCTGCAACTATGGTTTTCTGAGTGTAGATTGTGCAGTTTGCACATGTGCACTTCCAAATGTTATGACTTTTAATATTGTTTTCTTTCCTCTGTCCCTGTCTGGCAAGCAGCTACTGTGCATATGCCAGAGAGAAGTGCCTTCTAGGAGAATCCACCCTCTCTATTACATCAAAAACACAGGCAGGGTGTGCATAGTAGGCTCAGAGAACAATGGTTATAAGTAAGTGTAGACCTACAAATATGTGTAGTTCTTTGAATCCTTTCCCCAAAGTGCTATCTTTTAGCAGGTAATGCAGCTGTAGTGTAATTTCAGATCAAGCAGAGGATAAGTGGGAAGAGGAAGGGGATGTTCAACCTTTTTCTTCCCAGATATCTGTCTGCTCAAAATAAAGAAATAAAAGATACAGGTCCTTCCTTCTTGGGGAGAAAATAAGCTTGGGGGAAGGCCAGGCTTGGCATCACTGGTCAGCATGGGTGGGCCCTTGTCTGCCCCAGACACCATTCTCCTCCTCCTTGCTCAACCACCTGGCCAGCCCTGCTGGCAAAAGGTAGCATCTTTTGGCTGAACTTGCAGGCCCTGTGGCACCCCATTTTAAAAGAAACAACTTTTTAAACTTGCATTTTGAGTAGCAGCAATGTGAACCAATCAGACACTGCCTTTGGGGGAGGGGAACTCAGCCAATGAGGGTATAGGAGTGAGATAAAAACTTCCCTGTGCCCTCATTGACCCTGTTCCCTTCCCCTACCCTGCCCAGGTAGTGCCGCATGGTTCAGATCACTGCGGCTCAAAACATAATTAAAAACCAAAAAAAACTTTTAAAATCGCATGTTGGGCCAGGGTTGATGGGCTGAGTACCATGGTGCTTGATGGAGGAGGAGGAGTTGCCACCACCAACACTGCCACCAGGGAAAAAAATGGGATGGAAGGAGTTAGGCAGGCTTCAGTCGTGGTGGCAGCTGGCAGGCATGAGTGTGTGTATGGAGTGTGTGTGTGTGTGTGTGTGTGTGCGTGCTTTGGCTGCCAAGTGAGGGAGCAGGCATGGTGCGTGGCATTGGCAGGGGCTCATCAGCGTGCCTGTACAGTTCCACATATGGCAGACTGATTAGCTGCCTTACCTGGAGGTGGGTATAGGAAGTTCTCAGTTATGAAAAATATTTTGAAGAACACATTTGCCACTGTAGCATCTGATCTTGACTGTACTTCTAGTGTGCAGTGCTTCACAAATATTGTGTCAGATGACTTGGTCAGTGAACAGATGAAGCTGCCATGCTGTCTTAGTGCCGTATGTCCATCAGTGCTGTCTATTTTGATGCCCATGAAACTACTTTATATCAAGGCAGATCATTGTTCCATGTAGCCCAGTATTGTCTGTACTGAGTGGGAGCTCTCCAAGGTCTCAGACAGAGGAATTTTTTAGTCTTACAGCCTGACATCCATTTTTTAACTGGAAATGTACCTTCTAGCATGCAAAACATGTGCTTCTTTTGGATAAGTGTGTCTCATTGCTTTGTAGCATACACTATTAATACAAATCCACTTCTAGAGTCTCTAGGCAAAAACTGGCCAACCAATCCTAGAAAGATCATTGCAGAAAAAACCCAAGACTTGTGAAGAGCAGAAACCACCAACTTAGTATAGGGTTACCTTTATAGAAAGGAAAGACTGGGAAATAATGCAGATAAAAAGGCTAATCTTGTACACGTTATTCCAAATCCTCACCTTTCACACTGAACACTCTCTCACCTCCTTGATTCTGATTTACTTTCTTTTGATACATGCCTGTTATTTACCTTTGTCCTCTATGGTTGTTGTTTTTTAGTACCATCACTCAGACTGTTTGTCTTAGAACGGAAACAAAATCATTCTTCTATTTTCATGGTGTAAGTGGATAGGCTCAACATGGGGGATGAACATTGGAAACACAGTAAAATAGCCTTAGAAGAGATTTTATACCAGTGAATATGCCAAACTGTACACCATTTAGGGACTGCCTAGAAGATATTTTAGAAGAATTCATCACTGTAGTAATGAAGCTATTGCTTATTCCAAGCAAGGAAGCACTTCACATTACCATTTAAAATATTAAAGGGCAAATATCTCAGCCATTTGTAGAACCTTACGCAGCTCTATTTAAAGTGCCTCACTCTTACCTCGGGCACTAGGAGGTGCAGAATTAATCATCTGGGATGGTGCAGAATGGGTAGAACTCAGGCTTGAGGTGGAAGGACTGGCCTGAGAAGGCAAAACAGACATTGGCGATTATTTTCTTATATTTGGTGTTAAGGAGCACGAAATACAGATAACAGAAATTAGCAAGAGCAAAGATTGGGAGGGCCTCAGCTTTACACATTTGTTTGCTTCACATCATAAATTATTTGCATAATTCATGTACTTTGTATCATAGCCTGCAAGCTACAATCACTAACTGAAAGCTATTTTTCCACTCTAAAAGAAGTTGCATTCCTGTCACGTTATTCTTCAAATTATTATTTGTACATTTGGGCATATAGGATTGCACACATTTGGGTCCCAGCATGAAACCTTCAATCTTCCATTTATATAGAATCACAGAGAATAAGGAGTTCTGCCCATGCCCCTGGAGAAGCAGCAGATACATCCGCAGGAAATCAATGGAAGGTAAAAAGGGAAGAGAAATAAGAGGAAGGAATTAGAAGAAAGGATGAAGATCTTGTAGCTGTGGAAACTGGATAATATTCATCTGTTTTGCCTCAGTACAAACAGGGGACCTGAAAGCCTTGCAGAGGAGAAAAAAAGGATAGTAGTGCTTTTGTGGGGAACTCTTGGTGGGAAGCCCCTAAACAGAATCACTTGCAGAAGTCTGGACCAGAGAGAAGGTGGCTTGAGCTAAGGAGTTATAGGACTTTTTTTCTGTCTAAGCATGCATACGATTGTGCCCTTAAGCACAATGCTATTATAGCAACTTATACAGGTGTTCACTAGTCATGTACTGACTGAGGTCTTATCATGTTCTATTTTCATGTTCTAAACACTTTAAAATCTATTTTAAAGTGTTTTATTCTGTTTTCATTTTATTTTATCTTGTATACCACTCCAAAATTTTCAATGGGGAGCAGTATATAAATATTGTAAATAAAATAATAAATAATATTCCTTGCAATGGATTCCTGATGTATTACATCTGTACCTGCATGTGGTACATGTCCTCTGCAGTTTCTCCAACAGAACTGTCTGTTAAGATAACCAGATTTCCTGTTTCACTTGATGTGTGGGAAGAAAGAGAAGATGACGAGTGCCGGACAGTACCCAGCATATTCAATGGGCTAAAGAGAACAGAGAGTAAAAAGATCAAATAATATTTTTCTTAATCTTGTTTTAATCAAGGAATTTTCACTTTTAAAAATATAGAATTGCATCCCATTTGCTGAAATCTGCAGTTCTAGAACTTCAGAACAACTCATCATAACAGACAAATATTTCTGTGTTGTATATTTTCAGTTAAACACAACCCCCCCCACACACACTATATTAAACAAAGACAGTGAGCATTTCTAGACAAGGTTTTTATTGAGCTTGCCATTTCTCACTCACTGTAGTTTGCAGGTGCTTTAGAAGATGGTATAATCCTCCAGGGCCTCCCCTGTGCTTTTCAAGCATTATTATGGGGTTGTTATACTGGGGAAAATGTGGCATTTGTGGGGATGGTGTAATAAAACGTTAGTGTAATTGTTCGTTAATGCTATACCACAGCACCACCGAGAGGTTATGCAGAAGAATGTACAAAAAAGCAGAGAAGAAACCTCTTGAAAAAACCCAGAGATATCTGATCTTAATCCTGCAATGGAATCTGGAAGCAGAAGCAGCAATGGTGGGTTAAAAGCCTCATCTAGACATGCCCATTCAAATTTTGCCCAGCTGGAGATCATGTTAGTCACTTACCAGAAACTTAAATGCTAGAATGTATTTAAAAATTTAATCGCACTGATCCAGCAAAATTGCACATAAACAGAATCTCTGGTTCAGGCAAAGGCTGATTTAAATATTCAAGCTTATATCTGCCTTGGAGTGATCTCCCCAGATATGATTAAATCACCGCTCCAGTTGCAAGACTAGGAATATCCCAACTTTGGGAAAACAACACAATTTGATATAGCTTTTCAGGCTCAGCACTCCCTTGATTAGATTTCCCCATCCGAAGTCATCCTTTCACATTCTAAATTACTCAGATTGACAGTATCCCCAACCTTTTGTTTTCAGCTTGGAATGGGTATTGCTGCAACCTGAGAATCTTCCCCTAGCCTCTATGTCATTGTTATGAGAGTCCTGACACACATTGACCCTGTTCGCATGATCTCACTGGCTTAAACAAGCCACTGTGGCTTGTTTAAGCCATGGAGTGTGCCAGGAACCCTTTGCCTGGGCACAGCTTGTTGTGCCATCCAAACTTGGACAGAATGGCTTGTTGGAAGGAGAAACAACCCTCAAATAACCCAACACCTCATTGTTGTCTCCTCTTTCCTACTGGCTATTGTTTGAGTGTGTTGCAATTCAGTCTAATTTTAACCTATATTTGGGTGAGATCCCAGCCAATTTGTGTGGCCTTCATCTGTTCAACTAGTAGGAAGAACTGCAGTGAGGTCTCCTTAGTTGGAGATCTTCTCCTCCTGCCTCTTCATCATTATAGTTTGTCATTGTGACTGAGTAAATTCATGAGAGTTTGCCTTGGTACTCAGCTTTTTATTGATAATATAGTTCTCAATAACAAGATAGGAAGGGATCATGCTCAAAACGCTAGAAATTGTGTGATAGTTTTAGGTAACGCTGTCTTGACGTCCTTTGTTTCTGTAACTGTGCTCCAGAGTACCTGTGAAACTTCTGTTCTGACTATGAAAAATGCTTCGTTTTAACAAAGAAGTCAACGATCATGAAGTCAATGACCATGATCATAACTGTGTGCCAAAACTTGTTAGATTGTAGGTTAGTCTATAAAAAAATAGGAACAATGAAATTTCAGAATACAAACTCATTGTCCTCAAGTATTCAGCGAAGACTAATGCAAAACAACCACTCTTTTTACAAAGAATTGTTCAAATAATAATTCCAGGTAATGAAAAATATTGGGCTTCACTATTCCTTTAACTTTGACTAGTCTAGAAGTCTCTCTAAGCATCTCAACAAAGCAGCTATTTGAGTTATTGCATTTTAGATCACAGTAGAAAAACGCATTCAATTATGTTGAGTGTACAACAACAACAAAAATACCTGTGGCGATGCACTAGTTTGATGCTCTCTGGACTCATAGGACTATGTGATACAAGCATACTGCTACGTGGTGTGCTGGTACCTGAGCAAGCTGGACTCAGTTTATCCAAAGCAGGCAATTCCTATAAAGGACATTAAATGTTAGTGTTTATTGGGGTGGAGGAAGAGTATAACTACTTTATGAAGCAGGATATTTCAAAAAAGTATATTTTAGAATTATTCTTAAGAAGAGTCATTGTCCTCTCTGTGCAAGCAGACCATGAATCCATAATTCCTCGACGTTTGGCAACTTTTCTGAGTGAGAAGCAGCAAGATTTCACCTTGTTCCAGTATCGCTGGCTCCACATGAGCTACTGACAAGGAAGAGATATTTACTGGAGTTAAATTCTCTTTTAAAACGAGAAATTATTCTCCCCATTCCTTCTGAATGGATATTGCTTTTTCAATGCCAAATTTCAGAGGATTAGAATTAAGAGAGAAAGATGATGCAGAGAAACTTTCATTCCTCTATTTTCTGTTTTATATTTTGAAAGACAGTAGAATGTAGTTTACCAGTTCCATTCACTATGAGTCATGGAAAAGAATTTGTTTCATATATTATCATTGCCAGTATTGCTAGCACATTGATCATCATTAATAATGACCCAATAATATACAGAAAAGAACATGCAAAATAATTAGTTGTGAATAATTCCCAATTTAGGCAGATGTTAAATACTTGTGGGTAGCCTGGATGCAGGCTTTTATACAAAATCAATTTCCATTACTACATTATTTATCTTTACTTTCACTGTACATTCTGCCCCAAGATTAAAAGCACATATTTCTTTATATCATGTTTTATACAACATACTGGCTGAGGGTAAAACTACATATTATGTACTGTTCTGTTATTCTTTTGGGGGATTAAAGTAAACAAAACAGAATATACGTACTAAGGCTGCAATTTGAAGAGAAAGACTAGCTCAGGGGAAGAGTGACTTCTTAGACCTTGTGGAATTTTCCCATTGAAAATTACCTCCTTCAAGCAACTTTTCCCTAGAGACTGGTAGGAAAGTTGGTCTTTCTCTTCAAACGGCAGCCTCTAATTGGTATATTCTGTTTTTTAAAATTCCCACAATGAATCACAAAACTACATGTAATGTGTAGTACTACTCTTGAGAATTCATCATCTTTTTTTCCTTCTTTCTAGAATGGTTGTGATGCAAATTACATGAACAGGGCCCAAACAAAAGGAAAAACAACTTGTCCATTTCCTCAGAATTTTCTAGATACCTGATTTCTATTATCTGAAGCAGTCATTAACTGCATATTCATGCTTTTCCCCATTTCCATGTCTATGCCATCATTAGAATTCAAAATACTGGTATGAAATGTTAAAAGAAGAAGAAAAAGAAGAACGGTTATCAGCTTACATGGTACAAACTAGATCGCATCATCTGGAACTGGTCAATCAGTTTCTTATGCAGGGGACGCATCTCTGGATGTACAAACTTCTCATGTACTGCCAGACCTACTCCTAGGATATGTACCTGATAAAAATAAAATCAATTGGCTTTTAAAAAGGTACAAAATAATGTTCTCTATACCACTCTATACCAGTCTCTTAACTATTTGTAGTTCAGTTTGCTAAATCATTCATGGTTACTAAATCTGATTTCCATATTGTATCAGGAAACATTAGAGAGCATGTGGTTGGTAGCCTAGCAACCCCATACATGCTTCCTTGCTACCTCTTCCTGAACTAGGCCTCTTGGTAGCAAGGATGTGGCTGGAAAGAGAGTGAACTTGAAGACCTGAGTGAACGGTGTTTGGTTCATTTAGCGTTTTTCAAAATTACTGCAACTTACAGTTAAACTGAAAACAACACATCAGGTGAGTAAAAAACAAATTTAAGAAAACAGTACATCCAAAACAATTCAGATGATACATTGAATAAGGTAATTTCCCCAAAATAATAAAGGAGACAAAGATGGGCACGGGAAGCTTGGATTCTTGTTAACAAAGGAAATAAATGAAACAATTACAATTCTCCAGCCTGGATATAACCAGAGCAGGTGTCACTATGGTAAAGTCTGCTTTCTCCAGACAGGGCAGCAATTGTTGGATCAGGTGGGTCTGGTAACATGCACTCCAGTTACTGACATCAAGAGCATGGAGGGATACTTTCAAAGGCAGGGATGGCAAAGAAATAAAGGATGGTACAGTGATATCTTGAGCAAGATAAAAACCAGAGACTTTCTAGATATTGGACATTTCTAGAATATTCAGACAATATTTCTGAATAATTCATTAAGCGATCTATTGGTCTTGCAACTCCCAGGGGATCTTGAGGATTGGCCACTAAGGAAGCCTCTGTACATTGATCCAGGTGGGGGCGTAGGGTGAATGTTGTTTGCAGACCTCAATGTGGAAGTATGCACCCTGTCCAACGAATCTTCAATTTTTGCATGGAAGAGGTCCTCACTATTGAAGGGGAGTTCCTCAATTTGGGAACACACTTGTGTCATAAATCCAGAGGACGGAAGCAACATGTGCTTCTGGTGCCATAGTCTTCGAGCCACAATCTCCAGCATGGTGAGCTATGTTTATCTGCTGACAAGCTATCTTGCAGGCCTTGCTTTGAAACACACAGGTATTTCCTCTTATCTTCAGGGAAGTAGTTGAAAAAAAGAGGTGGACATACAAGCATGATAATTTGCCATATGCAAGAGGAGGCCTGCATTGGAGGAGTACTTGCATGCCGTGAAGTTGAGCTTGCATCCCTCATGATCCACTGGGGAGATATGAATGGCCTTGCTTTGTGTTGCCTCCATTGAGTTTGTCTCTAAGTCATGGATGAGCAATGGGCAGTCCTCCTCTTGAACCCTGTATAGGTTCTTCAGTGCTTAGCCATAGAATGAATAGAAGATGAATCCTTAGCTGCCTGTAATAATGTGGGTAGCATCGGGCTGGTAACTGGAAGGGAAGTTTCAACTGTACAAGTTAGAATGCTGGGTCCTTAATTGGTGGTTGGAGCTGGTTAATTTCCAGCCCAAGGCAGATAGCCATCCAAACAACTGAGTGCCCTCCATTGGGGAGGAAAAGCCATGATTCCCAACCAATGGATTTGGGGAGAAGATGATAGCTGAACAGGAACACTGTGAGTCATATTTGAGAGAGTTGTGATCCAAAGAGCATACTAAGGAGGTCTCTGATGAGAGCACCAAAGCCAAGCCCAATGTCATGGGAGTCTGATTAGTCAGGAACAACAGTGGCCCACAAGAAGGTGGGGGAAGAACAAAGGAGTCTGAAGGGTCTGGATGAATGATCAGAACAGTTAGTCTGAGCGTAATATCATTGTCACACTGACATGGGCGCAGATTGTGTTGCCTGAGTCAATACCAAAAACCTGGAATGGTAGCAATGGTTAGGACAGATAGCAGTGAGGGGAGCATCTATGGGATGTATGGTGACTCCTAGCTTGAGGGGACTGAGAGTGACTATGAGATGCAGAGCTTTGATGTGGTAAATGTACCAATGGGGAGAATTTGTAGATTTCTCCTACTTAGCCTGAGCCAAAGAGACAGGGGAATGCAGGGAAAATATTTTTTTTATCTTCTTCAGTACTGGAGGGGATGGCAATAAAGAGAAGAGAGCTGGCTGGCCCAACGTTTTTGTTGACGCCAAGTGAATTAGGACACCGAGAGCCAACAATAAGCTCAGATGCTGTGGAGCATCAGAGGCAGTTGGATGGAAGCAAAGGAAGCAACCTTATGATCCTTTGACCTTTCCTACCTTTTCTTCTTTCTTGCAGGGGAAAGGCAAGACCTTTTGAGACTGTCGGGTCAAGAGACTTGCCCATGGTCAAGGACAATGGTAATACCTGTCCATCCTGTTAAGGAGTACCAGCAGGAGGAAGTGGCATAAAAGAGATGCTCAGATGGTACTGGAACCAAGGCCACCAATAACGACATAGCGACTGAGTCTGATGCGGCTACCATCACAGGCACTGTAGAGGATGAGGCCAGACCCATCTGAGAGAGGTTAGGATAAGGTGGAGACAGCCCTCTGCCAAAGGAAAGGAGCTCTGCTGGCTGGGGTATGGTAAGTAGAACATCTCCAAATAGGCCATTCCAGGGACAGGTTAAGAGGTGGCTTTGGATCCACTGGCATAAGCACTTTCCAACCCATTGATTTAAAGGGGGGGAGGAAGGAGAACCATCCAGAGGAAAAACAGCTGGAAACTGCTCCCCCTCACCCCACCTCCTGCCCTGGCTGCTAATGTGCCGTTAGGGCTCTGGATGTCGCAGTGACTCTGCAACAGATCTCCCCTTCTGCTCCACATTAGGATTCTTTTGCCCATTCAACTAACTTGGTCTGGATCCAATCCATTGATTTGGACATTTTGTGTGTGTTTGTGCTAGTGAAAAGCATTACAAAAGGCCATCACAACGTTACGATTTTAAAGAAAGTGAGATAGTCATAAGAATGTAGACATGATAAATACAATTAGGTTTTATAAGCATTCTGTACAAACTAGCAGCAAATTGATTATGCCATTCTTGAAACTTAAAAAGTCTATGAATCATGGTACATATTTTACATGAAAATCAATGTATTGAAAATCCACCAGATACCTGCTCATGCATTAGTTCTTTCAGCTGTGTGATTTTTTCTCCATCTCCAGGGTGAGTAGTGATATAATCTCTATCAAAAAAGGCCTGGAGAAAGGAAGACAATGAAATATTTCTTAATGATCGTATGAAAGAAGACATAAAGGACTCTAATTGCCTTGTTCCTGCAGGAGAAAACATGAAAACACCATTTACTTAATCACTTATAGTACACTGGAATATATGTACAGTTACGCCACGATAGCTTTAACTGCTTAGATGATTAATTTGCAGATCTGGGACTCACTTCTAGCCAAAACATGGAGCCCATTTAAATATTTTACGATATACGATCATCTCCCTCCTTCCCACAGTACATATCCCCCCTTTCTTCCTATATTAAAAATACCCCTAAAGAGAAAACAATCAAATAGTGGTGATGTTGTTGGTGCAATCTTTAGGGACATGATTCAGTTGTGGGTTCAAAACCCGATAGTTAAAGACCAGAAGCAATTCATTTTTAGACAAAACAAAGCAATTGCTGTTGAATAATGCTGGGCACTCCTTTCCAAGACCAAAGAGATAATAAGTTTTATCTAAACTCCCACTGTAGTATTGGGCATTATCACAGCACCTCTCTTTTGGAACATGTCCTGATTTTAGAGAGGGAGGGGGAGGGGGAGAGAGAGAGAGAGAGAGAGAGAGAGTTTTTCTTGTACATTTGCTTTGAGCATCTTCAGAATGAGCAACTTCAGAAATGAATAAAAAAGACAGAGAATGTTCCTTGGAATTCTCTGCAGGGAAAAGATTACATAAGAATGTAGACCAATACAATAATTTTTATAGATGTACTTCTATCAATATACATCTTTAACTAGGAACAGGCCAACAAAACTGTAGAATGGATGCCCCTTTAAAGGTATGGCTACATTGTAAATTAGTGAAGCCAAAGACAATTCTTTAACAATTGTCAACATCATTCCCTTGGCAGTCATTTTAAGAACATACATTCACCATTAGCAAGGGAATGAGTTTCATTATGTGATTAGCAAATGGGATTTTTAGGGAGCATTACATTAGCTTCCTGTTTCACAACTATAATAGCAAATACTACTTTTTCCAATGAAATGCAGTATTTTATAGGGACAGCAGACATTTAAACTATGATTGCCTGCTTAAATATACAGAATGTGGAAACTCCCAATATTAAATGTAATATAGCTAAACCTCATCACAAAAATTCGAAACAATTTCTTACGTTGCATTAGACCTAAAAATTCAAAACAGCTGGACAAATGGTACTGTGAAGAGTTGCAAATCATTATCAGCAGCAGCAGCAGCAGCAGATTCTATTTACCTCCTGATATCGTGCTATGCCGCCATTCACAGCAGCATCAATAACTCCATTCAGGCACATACTGAGTAGATTGATGTTCCCATGCATTTGTTTGTGTTGGTACTGGCTTATCAGTGTCCTTAGCTCCTGGTTTTTGTTCTCTACTACTTGAATGGCATTTTCCAAAGGACTTACTTCAACCTAAAAGACAACAGACTGCACTTCAATACCATCCATATTCCTGTACTACCACTTAAATTAATTGTAAGGGTTTCTTGAGAAGCATTCATCTAACACTCATTACCAGCCATTTGGTCACCAGTTACAACAGCTATCATACTGACTGCGAATAGCTGACAGGCCCCTTTTAACCACTCAGTATTGCTCTTCTAATTATGCTTGTAATCTGAGCTAGTATTAAATTACATTTATGATAGTTAAAATGTATGTTTAAAATGCTATTTTAAACTGTGAGATCCAGATAGGCAGAAAGTTGTCCATTCTTTCCTTTAGCTACCCATTCACTCCTTAAGTAACAAGTATAACAGATGTTACCAATTCTCTTCTTTCCACTTCAAACCACCGAGAGATTCCAGGTAAACTGTGAGTCAAAGTTAGAGTGGTGCGTTCAATCCACAAGCTCTGCAAAGGAAAATATAGAAAAATACAGAAAAAGCTAAATCCAGCGTTTCATTGAGCTCAATAGGGCTTACTTCTGAGTAGACATGTTTAGGATTATACTATTTGTTTTATCAACTTCAAGCATCTTAGTACTCTTTTTGAGATAGCAATAATTTAAAGAGTTTTTACATGTGACTCAATTGGAGGACATCAATGTAAAATTAAAAAAATGTTACTGTATTATAAGGCATACCAACCTTAAATTCATTTTCCTTGTCTTTGGGGCCTTTATGGAAAGGCCTGTCATAGCGGAATTTCCTGATGTTGTTAACTCGATAAAAGCTCTTTATCCGATCAGGGACACGGTCCATTTGTAGAACATCGATATTATCAGGAATGGGAGTCACCGCATAGATCTGCAAATCTGCAACACAGTCCAGTCAAAGAAAAAAATGCACAGGCACACAAGAGAATTCAGGTCAGCCTCACATATTACACCAGCAACAGGTATACATTCAAAACCCTCATTGTGCTTCCAGTTTTCAACAACTATTTCTCATCAGGAAATACTGTAGTTGCATTTGTGCAGATGAAGGAAGAGAAAAGAAAAGCGTGTTAGAAGAGTTTTTAAAATCCTCATCATATTTTTCCTTTGAATTAGAGGAGAGTTGATAAAGATAATAGACCTGATTCTGGATTCACAGAATGATGTCCCTTTTTTGTACAGGAGCGCCCCTCTTTAACTCAAGTGAAATTACTGTGTCATGAGCGGCTTACATATGTTGTCAGAATGGCTGATACTATGCCAATTCAACACAGAATGGTCACTGCCAATTAAAATTAACATTTAGCACAGACATACTTTACAAACCACCCTTCTTTTGATTTCCATCCAACTTGCAGCCATTAGATCCTATGCCCATAGTATTTCTGAATTTAAAATATAAATATTATCCCCTTTATTGTATTGTCACATCATATCAGTAGAGTGCTATTCTCTCTCATCCTCTTTTTTCTTATACTTATACTGTAGGTGGAAGTTCCTTTAATCTTTGCTCATGAGGTAAGATGTCTGTGCCTGTGATCACTGTAGTAGTTTTTCTTTGCACTTGTTCATGTTTGAAATCGTCTCAAACATGAGCTTTCCCTTACAACTCTGCCAATGCTCGCCACCTTTGATCTTCACTTTACTTTTGAGCAAAAGTGGGGGGAGAATAAAAAAAGCAACAACTAAAGAGGCACTTTTGTGGTTAATATTCCTTTTAGATGGAGACAAAGGAAAGTATAAAATTCATTATAGATACATCCTAACTCTGAAATTCTTTCCATCTTGTAGCAGCTTTATTAACTTTATTGTGAAACTTTAATGAAGGATACACTGGGCATCACATTGCAAGATGCTGTCATCTGGATGGTTCGGATGTTGCATTGCAATGGCTTGTGGGAACTCACTAAGCATTCTTTGTTGGAAGGCCTCGAGTCTCTCATAGTCATGGCCTCGACAAACATACTCTTTATTCTACAAAGAAAAGAAGTGTGAAAGCCAATAAATCCCTACAATGTTCTCTTAACCTTCTCACTACTGTAGATAACAGGAAATGATTTAAAAGTAAGTCTTCATTATATTAGTATGTTCAATCAAAACATTATATGAACAGAAAAAATGTTAAAAGATAATATAGAAATCTATACTATTATTACTATCAAGTATAAGAGTATGGGAATTAGCATTCAGAGAGGGAAGCAGCAGGTATCTTGACTGATTACAGAGTTTAATCCAAGATTTAGTTATGCCCCACGCATCAAAAGATTTTTACAAATTGGGAATGAAATATGATCAGGGTCTCAGTTAACTTGCTTGCAATTAAAGGGGCAAAAGCACCATCCTTTTATGAGGATCAGACAGTGTGCGAAATCCAAAGTCATGTGAATGAAAGGACTTTTCCCCCACAACAACGAATCTGCTCTGGAGGATCCCTCAGTCCAGCAAAAAGAGAAGGGAGAATTCTGCTGACAGAAGCAGTTCTGTCAGTGGAAGAACTTAATAGAATTCCACTCAGTGTCATAAGCATGAAATAAATACATAAAACTAGTACATAAGTATAATGTAAATGCCTGTCACGAGATGAGGGCAATAGTCCCCATACTCCATCTCATACCTGTCTGTTCACCTACTAGTAAAGAATAAATTCTACATTTTTGTAACTCATATTTATATCTTTATTTATTAAATTTATATACCGCCCCATAGCCAAAGCTCTCTGGGCAGTTTACAAAAGTTTAAAACTGTGAACATTAAAAGTATACAAAATTTAAAACCATCAAAAATATAAAACAACAGTATAAAACAACAGTATCCATTTAAACAACAACAGTTCTGGGGTCTTAATTTGGGGAAAAATTATAACAAAAACACAGTCTTTACTACAGGATATAGTTTCTTCAGTTATTTATCTTATTGTGAAAAATGAAAATTGTGGCATTTTATTCAATGCTTAATAGATTGTTTTTGATTTTGGTGTTTTGGAAATACTTATGGACTCTTAATGCAGGCTGTAACACAAAGTAGAAGGGCACATATTAGTGTTCTTGGAACACAGATATTGATTTGTTTTAAAGATTTATACTCTACCTTTCAATCAAATGATCCCCAAGGTAGCTTACAGCACATTATAACAATTCAATACAAGGTAATTAATGAACTTATTTCTTGGCCAGGAGAGATGCTCAGCAGAGATGAAGTTAAACCAGGGACAGGCAACCTGCAGCCCTCAGCCTAATTCCATGAGGCCCTCTGCAAGCAGTCTGTCCCTTCCTCAGTAGCCTGCTACGCATTGAGGAAAAGGGAGGAGGAGAGAGACAAAGAGGAGTTGTCAAAACCAGAGAGAAAGAGAAAAGGGGACGATCTCACCCATGCTTGGCTCTGGGCCCATCACCACTAGCATACTACTGCAGACGTATCACCCTCAAGGGAATACAACCATTGACTAAAAAAATGTTCCTCCCCAGCACTCTACTGCTGTCCTTACAGGGAAACATCTCTCCCCAAATCCTTGAGCAAGCTAAATAGCCATGGCACTGCATTCCATCACTATATTGCAATGCTGACTATGACACTTGACATACATTAGTCATCACAGACGCACAGACTGGGAAAAGTATTATATAAATGGCTGTCTGAACAATTTTGTGTGGAACAAGCACAATTCCATGTTATTTACAACCAGTATAGTTTTCCATATGAGAGGTAAATCTCTTCATGATGCAAACATTTATACTTTATACTCTTTTTAAAATTATTCCAGGCAATTAGAAGCAATCAATACTCAGCAATTTTAAAATAGAGGACTAAATATTTAATTTTCCTGCCAGGAAAATGGAGGTAAGAATGAGCAAGGTAATTCATTTTCAAATAGAGAAAAAAAGTCTTTCTAAGTTCATTTCTAAAACCACATATCAATTTACAACAGTGATGATATTATTATTGCCGACTGCCAACCATCAAATTAAACTGGAGGCTGCTCAATTCAACTTCTACCTCTTCCTCTTGCTAAGGGTTTACTCTGGATGTTATAAGGAGGAGCCCAGCCTAGCAGGATTACCCAAGGAAACAGCGAGAGCAGGTGTCTATATTATCTGCAGTTTGATCGGAATGTTTAGTTTTTATTTCTGTTTAATATTTATTTTAATGTTCTTTTATATAATTGTTCTTGTGTTGATTCTGTGATTTTAAAGTGTTTTGTTATATTTTGTAAGCTGCTCAAAGAACAACAGTTATCAGGTGACTAATAAAGTATGTATGTGAATGAATGAATGAATGAATGAATGAATGAATACTCTTTGATTTCAAGCCTGAGTTTTAAGTATAGGAAATTTGCTGCTATCAAGTAACAATGTTTTAAAGGAGCTATATATTTTACCTCATCTAGCACTTGGCATTACAACTATAAATACCAAGGAGTATCCAGACTTAGCTGTACTTAAAAGTTAGACCAATTGAAATTAATGAGACTTGTCACTTTTGATTTCAAAGACTAAGTATGAATCCAAACCAGGAATATGAGTTAACGCTGTTAAAACTATAGAAAATCTGTCCTAAAATGTGCAGTCTCCAACATGGACACCTCATCACTACAATTCGGTGGTTGCTGTATCTAAGGTGTATTTGCATGAAAAATGGAATGTATCTTTATTCATCTTGAATGGGTGAACATAACTGCTTAGCAACATAACATTAAATATTAACATATGACGCACATGGACAATAAACAGTCCAGTGGAAAGGAGTTCAACATCATTTGTCTAAGTCTTTATTTTGACACTAAACTGAGCAAAAACCTACCTAATATTACCTACCCTCCACAGATAAACAAAACACCATTGTAAAGTGCATCTGTAATTCATACATTAATGCAGGTATTAAAATAAGCTTACCCGAAGAAAAAAGGGGAATTTCCTTCCATAAAAACCAACTCTGAAAAACTCAGGTTCCAGACGTTGCTGTTCCATTATATTATCATAATAGGTAGCTTCCATTTTCTGTGGATGGGAAATATATATATTGGACTTGAAATCATGTTATAAGAAAAGACCTCTGGAGCATACCACACCTGAAAATAACATTTTGTCTTTATGTTGTGCCTTTCATGGAAGGTTCTCAAAACAAGTGAAGAATTATGGTCCTGCGAAACACATACGGTACTTATTCCCTGGAAGGTGATTTTGATAGGGAAGATTTCACATTACTAACACATTAAAGTGAAATATTGTTTACAGTTACATGCACATTATTAAATTCAAATTTATGTAATTTCCATGTGAGTAACTGTGTATAGGACTGAATGTCAAAACGTCACCTGGGACCATTTCTTCTATTCATTTTAATCAAATGTGGATTTCTGCCAACAGGAATTTGAATGGCAGGGTTAGGGAAATCATAGTTTCAAATAAATGTGGAATCTCTAGTTTGAACATTACATTCTATGTTCAGTGAGGTAAATAGGGGAGAGGAGACATACAAGAGCCACTCCTGATTCCAGGAGTGAATAACATATAAATATGACTTATTTTTTAACTGCTGTTTTTCGTCTTGGTGTTTGTTGGTTTTCTGTTTTTGTTTTTTGAGCCAGCCCAGGCTTATGGGCCTTGTGCCTGCCAGCTTGTTAATGACAACACTATAGAAATAGTCTGGCATATGCTGAGGGAGGCAACAGCTACTGACACACCTGCCAGAGAGAGAGCCTTTCCTTTTTTTTAGTTTACCTGGAAGTGTTTGTTCTTTTAAGAGACATCTAGGCAATTCATGGGTCACAGGCTCCTCTCTGTATGGCCTGCCCACCCCAGGGTATGCCACCCAGTGCTCCTGATGCCCAGTTGGTCAACCATCATCTGGTCAGCAGGAAACAGATAGCTGTTTCCTGCTGTTATTAGCAATAGGAGAAAATCTATCTTAATTAAAATTATGGAGGGAGACGTTAAAGCCTCTACCCCAGCAATCCTGATCAAGATAGCTCTTTCTTCACTACTAATAGCAGCAAAGGAACAGCAACCTTGACCTTGATCATTGCAGGAGAAACACAATCTTGATCAGGATCACTGGGAGGGGATGAGTTTAAAGCTGATTGTGGGTGGGGGTGGGGTGAAAAGGAAGTGTGTGTGTGTGTAAGATGGGGAGAGGGGAGTGAGAGAATGGGGTTCGTCACATGAGGCTGAAATCCTGTATCCTTATCAGAGCTTTCTGCTTCTGGATTCTTTGTGGAGTTAAGATCAGTTCCTTTACACAGATGGACAAGTGGTTTGAATCAACGGAAGTCCCTTCTCGGCAAGTTCTATATGTTTTGTTTTATAGCCACTAGGTGGTGCTGTGATCATACCACAACATGTCATTTTACACAGCCAATAGATTGTATTAATGTCCCTTATCGTGTCATCTCCAACTTTTTGAAAGCAGGATAAAGGTCATAAACTTTGGGAGAGCCACCGGAAGTTGACAACATCATTTAAAGGACCCACAAACTTCTGTGAGCAATTTTGATTGCATGAAATAAGCCCCATGTGGAGAAGATCAATGTGAGATCATGTTATGTGTGTGTACTGGGCCACCCATTGCTGCCTCACTCACCACTAGCTGCAGCTACACATAAGGCCTGAAGGGTTCTGAAGAGACCAATATGGGCCCAACCTCCAAAAAGGTTGCCCATCCCTGTTCTTAGATATGGGGGTGGTCACTCCCATTCAGTCATCAGGGCAGACTGTAGGAGAACACTGCAGTATTTTTGATGTCACTTGCAGCACCTTAGAAATAACATATCTGGAAACATGCATTTTGTTCCCTAGCTCTGAAGACAACAATATGGAACCATCGTAATATTCAGAAATAGAGTAATTGCTTTGTTCATCTGCTTTATGAGAATAGTATATTTCAGATATGTAAGACACACTGTGTGACAGAATTTCTAATACTGTAAAACAAAGATACAAATTGAAAAGACTTATTTCACCTACCCGAATCCAGCTAAGACTTTGATAATCATATAAGATTTCATATTGAATAGCTAGCTCTCTGCACAGTGGGATTCCAAATTCCCAGCTCTGAAAAAACGAAACAAAAACTTCAGACGAAATGGGATTTTCATATATGCAAAAGTTAAAACACACAAAGTTTAATAGTTTTTAACTGTATGACCTCAAGGAATGAACGTACAAGAAAAATAAACGGAAAATTAGGGACTTCCCTGTGAGTTCTCTCTGATCCAATGGTTCAGGCTCTGGGTGCTCTCTGCTCTGGCCAATAGGAGGCAGCCTTTTGAATGTTACCTGAGCTTGACTAAGAGGTGCCATCCAGAAACTCCTTTCTTAGCAATAAATACACCAGTAGCCACTTAATACTATTTAATATCTACATTATATATTACATTATATATTACATTATCTCACATATCAAAGCCAAACTGATCAACAAAGGAACACCAAAAGCAGGGCAGGTACAAGATCACTGCCCTGCAAGGAGTTAAAAGAAGAATTCACAGGTGAGTCTAAATTATCTGTTCCTCTTACTTGCTGAAAGTACTTGTCTAGACTGTTGCCAAAACGGTACCCTATCTTCATCCCAGAAACAAAGAAGAGGATAGTCCATTGCTTGAAATATATACATATGGGTTTCTTTGTGAAAAGCTCATTCACAGCCATTCCTATAATTCATGTGAAATACACTGTTAAGAAAACAAAACCTATCCCAATTCCTAGTCCCACCCAATCCTTTGACAGCAAACCTAAACACACAATATAACCTGCTAACCTAAAAAAAATACAATATCCTAACGATACAATCTTCTACATACTTGAGGAGTCATGAGGCATGGGCAGATTTTCAAAATTCAATCAACAGCTACCATTCTGCCATAAAGTAATATCTTTTTTTTCTGTGGCAAATAGTTGGTGAATTCAAAAAGGTACCAGGTGGCCTCTCTGCAGAGCTCAGGAAGGGAGACTCCTTTCCCAGACATCACCGATGTGGCCGTGACATGAGCTGAGTGAGCTCAGACTGGACCAGAAAGATCAATGCCACCCAGTTCATATGGCAGCTTGATAGCGTGGACCATCCAGGATGATAGTTTCTGTGATGACATTGGGAATCTAGCTTTAGGTTTCTGTGCTAATGGAAGAACCTTCCATCTTACTGTTGCAACTTGTTGGCATCGCTGTCTTGTTCAATATTTCTCCAAATAAGTATTCACCAAACTCACCTCTGCCCAGAGAAGCCTTGGACAAGAGGATTTTGGCTTGACCCTAAGGATAGATGCTCTGATCCTGTTTGTTTTCCCACATTTTTAGAAAAGAAATCCACCACGTAAAAGATTGCTGCAAAATATTAAAGGCAGGTCTTGTATTCTGAAACAAATCCCTCTCCTCTACTGTCTTCAGCCATGGTACAATTCAGCCAGGGCACTCCTAGCGTTTGAAACCATGGTCGTACCGTAATGTATAACTCTGCATACCTCTAAGACCAGGATCTTGTCAGACTGATTCCCGGGCAGTTTGTCACTTTCTGGTGGTGAGCAAAACCCTTTGGAAAGTGAAATAGTTCTCTTATCTTTAGTGCTATGAAGACCTTTGAAAGGAACATCTGAGATGTTGCAGTGAAGAAAATCTGACCCTTTATCTCATCTGGTCTAGACAATGACTCCAACTTATCCTGTGATGACGGCACATGTTTTGTATTTTCAGAAGAGAAATGGGCATGAAGATACTCACCTTGCTCAAGGCATGTACAATGGGCTTCACATTCTCCTTGCGGGATGGGGCATGAATGCCAGTTCCCTAACTAAAGCTCCCAAATGTTCTGAGATTTGTTTTACACAAGCACAGAACCTATATTTATTTCTTTAGCCTTCATAAAAATATACACAATACAGAAAATGTATTAGGTACATTAAAGTGATCATATCAGACCATAATACATAGTTTAAGAAAACAGCTTCTAATGTAAATCTCAACCATTCTACAAAGATTTACATAAATTACATTAAGGCCCTGTTCAGCAGACACCTTAAGCCAGTAAGCCGGGCCGTGTTCAGAAGACACCTTAAACCATGGCTTTAATCATGGTGAACGAGGCAAAAAGCCTTATTTGCTGTGGTTAAAGCCGTGGTTTAAGGTGTCTTCTGAACACAGCCTGGCTTTCTGGCTTAACCGCTGTGGTTTAAGGTGTCTTCTGAATAGGGCCTAAGACAGCAGTACTGTTAGGAGGGTAAATTTTTAAGGCTTATTTAAAGACCTGCATTGTAGGGGCCATGCAAGTTAGAAGTTCAGCAATGGAGGGGGCACTGCCTAGAAGCCCCCTTCTTTTGTGTCTACTAACTAAGGAAAGCTGGGCTTGCACTGATATCACAAAGAATAACTATGGCAGGGATAACAAGACGTCGTGCTGCTGTTTTTGTTGTAATAAGGTATTTCCTATAGCATCTACTTGTAAGCTTAGTCAATATGTTTCTGCATACCTTCCCTTTATTAAAATAGTGGATAATCTTCCGACAAAGACCTTCTTTACGTTGCCATTCTGTCTGAGATGGATAGTGTAGAAACTCCCGAAGAGGCCTATCCTCCCACTGAAGGAGCTCACAGTACAAGAGCAAAGTAAAAGCAGCCTCTATTGAAACAGCAAAGCAGAAAACAATAAATAAAAATGTTCAAAAACATCTCAGTTACAATAACTACATGCAGATGATCATTCAAACTGTGAGAAAAGTAGTTCTGAAAAAATTACAATCTCCAGCACATCAGAGAACTTGATGTGGAAAATATGTGGTTTGCCACTGAAATTCATTAAATACACCATAACAATGAAAGGGTTTAATTTAGCTTGTTCTCAAACTAAATGTAACTTCTTTACTGCTCCGTAGAGGCTACTGGGTGCTAATACAGTCAAATATAACTTAAGTACAACCTAAAATTGGCTCTTTTAAGTACTATGGAGCTCTAAAATTGCCACACGCAAATCTTGCCACCATCACATCTGGAAATGAAGTGGAGGGGAAACCAGGGTGACAGCAGTGGCCCACCCTGCTTTAAAAAAAATGATTCATTGATCACATTATTATGAAAGAAAATGAAAAATAAGCTGGCACAGAATATTTGTCTGCTGTCCTACAACAACAAAAATGTCTTGATGGCTTGCAATAAAGAAACATAAAAACTATTTAAATATAAAACAGACCACAAAACTATACAATCAAAAACAATGTTAGATCAATGTTCTTCACCCAGGGACGAGATCCAAACAGCCCCTAAGTACGACTCCACACTTCCAGCGACAGAGGGTTCAAAAGCACTTTATTGATTAGTAATCAAGGTTATAGAACAAAGGGGTTTAGCAAAATTAGCTATGCTCCAGTGTTATGTTCTGATTGGTTTATGCTGCTACTGGGCCCTGCCCCTTGCAGGCTCAAATGCTGTGCTGAATTCCCAATGTCTCTGTCTGATTGCTCGCTTTTGAAGAGACCAGACCTTGATTACTAATCAATAAAGCGCTTTTGAACCCTCTGTCGCTGGAAGTGTGGAGTCATACTTAGGGGCTGTTTGGATCTCTTCCCTGGGTGAAGAACATTGATCTAACAACAACATAAAATACAGCAGAACGGTCTTCAACTTGGCACAAAAGACCACAGGGATGGCACCAGCAAAACCCCTGTTGGAAGGCTGTTCCACTATTGGGCTGCCATGCCCCCAAAGCCCTGGTAGTTACCTGTCTCTATGACATATGGGCCTTTGTTCAGAGGTTCTTTCAAAATCTGCTTTCTGTGTATAGGTGACCTCAGATCACCTGTTTAACTGAGCATATTTAAATGAGCATATTCAAATTCCTCTGAGAACAAAATGTCAATCTCAGGGTAGCTTCAAACCCTAGATATAAACATGCAGAGCAAACATTCTCTTTTACTATTAAAATATCAGCATGAAGTCAGGTTGCTTACCTGTAACTGAAGTTCTTTGAGTGGTCATCTATGCATTCATACATATGGGATCTGCACCTGTGCAGAGCTTGCTCTGGGTACTTCCAGTAGCTAAGGAAAACTTTTTGGTGGGAACCCATCCCCTGCTGCAACTGCACATGCCCTAATAATGGTTCCCGCCTAGCCCTCAGTTCCTAAGGAGACTGCCCTAGGCCTGAAGAGCAGTATAAGATAATTAATAGCAACACCATGGAGGGGACAGTGGGTGGGTTGTGTGAATGCATAGATGACCACATGAAGAACTTCAGTTACAGGTAAGCAACCTGACTTTCTTCATCGTGGTCTCTATGCATCATACTTATAGGGCAATACCAAGCTCACCTACCTAGAGGAGGGTCGGTATTTCATCGAAGTATCTCTGACAGAACTGCTCTACTGAATGAACAGTCTTGTCTCGCCCGGACATCCAGTCGCTAGTGTTGAATAAACGTGGAAGGAGTAGACCACAGATGGAACTTGTTACCAACATTGTTATCTTTTCGGCGCCAGGTCAAGACTTTTCTCTTCTCCCAGGCATTTTAAGCAGCGTTTAACAACGTTAAGTTTGTTTTTAATGGACCCCAGAATTGTTGTTTTTAAATGGATACTGTTGTTTTTATACTGTTTTTTATGTTTTTTAAATTTTTGTATACTTTTAATGTTTACTATTTTTAATTGTTGTAAACCGCCCAGAGAGCTTCGGCTGTGGGGCAGTATATAAATGTAATAAAATAAATAAATAAACTGATCTTTTCCCATAAAAACAACTGATAAAAGGCCATAGTGGCTTGATAGTTGGTGGCTTTTAAACTGAGCGAGGTAGACGAGTAGATTCTACAATCCATGAGATCTAATCTTCTACCTTCTTTGTCCACCAGTGCTGAAAGGAACTTTTGTGATTTTCCCTGTGACGACTCTACCACAATTGAATAAGGTTTAGGGTGGTGAAATAGGAATTTGGCTTCCTTTTCTTGTGTGCGGTACATGGCTTCCAATCTTTTAGGTGTAGGAGTGGTGGAAGACGGCGCTTCCCAAGACTGCTGCACTGTCTGCAGTAGGGAGGAAGGGAATCGCCACTGGTGTGTTCGTCTCTGTGTTTAACACATCGAAGACTGGGTCCTTTAGTTTTCCGAAAAATGACCCATATCCTCTGATGGGGAAGATGGGTCTTGTGACCCCACCATTGTATCCAGGGATGGGGTGGACAGTGCTATCAAGGACACAGATACGCATTTTCTAAAGGGCACCTCAATGGCCATATGCCAGTAGGGCGATCTGCAACCAATGATTGTAATCAGATAAACCAAACCGAGATAAATAAAAAACGAAAAAGGTAAAGAAGGAGTCAATGAGAAGAGAGAAAGATAGAATAAAATTGAACAATTTCCTCAGAAAAGTAGACAAAACTACTGGAAGACCCTTTGTGCAATGCTGCAACAATGGCAGTTGACGAACTGAGGGCTAGGTGGGAACCATTAGGACATGTGCAGTTGCAGCAGGGGGTGGGTTCCCGCCAAAAAGTTTTCCTCAGCTATTGGAAGTACCCAGAACGAGCTCTGCACAGGTGCAGAGCCCATATGTGTGAATGCATAGATGACCATGATGTAGAACAACACATAACAACATTTCTAAAGATACATATCTATTCCTAAATAAACTATGCCTAAACAATATGACTAAAATCCAGACCTCTTAATAAGATCCATGTCTAGAAAAACAAATGTATAATAACATTGCTGAATTTTAGAATATGTTACAGGTATCTTTTGTCTCCCACTGCATGTGATTTGTATTTCTGTGCCTCCCAAAACAAATCGCTTCTATTTACCATCTGAGGAAACTTGCTCAATCCCTTATCTGAACACATTCAAAATTGTATGGTTATTTTATGGCTTTAATGGCACTGTAGCTGTTTAGATTTACAGCCTCTGCTCTGGCGTCTTCTATCAGATAAAAGCACTGAGAGGTAATTATTGCTTTTACCCTAGCTCCATTTGGAAAAACTCAGGGAAAAGGCATGTTTTTCATTCCTGCTGCAATGAGGCTATGTGTATAACATTGGGTCTCAGAATCACATCATTCTATTTTAATCCAGAATTTGCTTGGAGACATCTGGCTACTGAATTTCCTAATTGCATAGCTGGGGCAAGGTGGTCCAGGTATGTGACATCTAAACAGGGACACTTGGATTTATTTATTTATTTATTTATTACACTTATATACCGCTCCCATAGCCAGGGCTCTCTGGGCGGTTTACAGAAATTCTAAAATTAAGATATAAACAAGTATACAAAATTTAAACTTCTAAAACACAGAACATATACACATAAAGCAATTAAAAACCGTTAAAAAACTAAACATGTGGGTAATTAAGATGTGCCATTATATGCCTGGGCAAAGTGGAAAGTCTTAACCTGGTGCCGGAAAGATAGCAGCATTGGCACCAGGCGAGCCTCGTCAGGGAGATTGTTCCATAGTCTGGGAGCCACCACCGAAAAGGCCCTGTCTCTCGTTGCCACACTCCGAGCCTCTCTCAGAGTAGGCACCCGGAGGAGGACCTTAGATGTAGTGACAGGGTATATTCACGTCGGGAGAGGCGTTCCGTCAGTTATTGTGGTCCCAAGCCGTGTAAGGCTTTATGTGTCAAAACCAGCACCTTGAATTGGGCTCGGAAACATACAGGCAGCCAGTGCAAGCGGACCAGAGCAGGTGTTATATGGTCGAACCTTCTGGTTCCTGAAATCAATCTGGCTGCTGCATTTTGCACGAGCTGCAGATTAAGGTCTTTGAAGTAGATTTGAGGGTGTGAGGCAGCGCTCTTTCCGGTAACCTGGTCCTAAACTGTTTCAAGTGTTAAAGGTTAAAACCAGCATTTTAAATTGGGGGCAATATCCAATGGGGTACTTACACCCCTGCCGACTGCATAAACAATGGTTCCAGCCGATTCTGTTGTGCAATTGGGACCCACCACTTGCCTAACAGAGCAGAAACACTCCCTTTTTGAATCAGGAATGGTCAGCGGAATTCCCTTTTGTGACTCCACCAACCCGCCTCCAAAGTTCTTTGCCAAAGAATGGCTTTTAGTCTATCTGAGCGATGTCTTCGAGTTTACTTTGAAAAAGCTTGACAATGGGGGCACAATTTAACAACATGCTCCTCACCCAAACACAAAAGACATAAGGAGTGTCGGTCAAAGGGTGGCAATTTACTGTCGCACCGCACACATTTCCTAAACGGAGTCCTGAGGGCCATATACCCTCATGGGTGCTCACAAGATGTGTGCAAAAACCAATCAAATAAGGAATAATTTGACAGAATGAAAAACTAGAGAGACGATTTAAGGATAAAGATAGAATAAAAATGCCAAAGCACAGAAAAATACAAGCAAATCTACAAGAAGCTTCCATAATAAGGCTACCACTATTTACTCAGTAAATTTGTAATTATTGTCTGAATAGATTAGAACTACATTAAATGACTGCTATAGCATCAGAAATACAGAACTCCAAAGAACAAAACACAAACTGTCAAGAATGCACATTTACTGTCAAGAGTGCACAAAGACTCTACTCACATGTTGGGAAACTGACCATAAGTATCTATCAGTAAAATATACTTTCGATGAATAATTTTAATAAGGATTGAAAGAAATAACTATACTGGGAATCTTACAGAGGCTAAAACTCTCTCCATAATTTCATTATTTCAGACATTTTACATCTCTAGTCTTTATATAAAAGTGTTCTTATTACATAGATTTTAGAAATCATTTTTTAGGGAGGAAAGGTTGTATAGAAATACTTTGTCTTCAATTCTAAAAGACGATATTTCATAATCAAGTGATTCAATTTTTATGGAAAACAAAAACGGTCTTTCCTAGATGTGATTAATCATCTATTCTATGAAGGTTTTAAAATACATATTTAAAGTTGACGGGGAAATTTCTGAAAAATATTCTTTTCTTAGTTACCTGTGTAGTTTTCAGCCTGCAAGTGCATATCACATAACTTGTGGATGTAGCGGATGTACATTTCCTCCTTGTTAATTTCAGATTTATAAAAATTCTGAAAAGTAAAGAAAACATGAAATTCAGAAGATAATCTGAAAACTTGCCTAGCTCAGGATATATTTAGGGATCTCAGCTGTAACTCTAAACCATGTTTTATCTTTATGAGAATAAGCCATGGTAAGCCTTGGACTATGCCTGTCTCCATACCCCATCATCCTTCACAATTTCACGAACAACAATTTATTGTTACATTCACACTTGGAAAAGAGGTTTATTCGAAATGTGATTAGTTAACAAACCAGGATAGGAACATAGTAAGCTGTCTTAAAGTGAGTCAGACCAATGGTCCATCTAGCCCAGCACTATTGACACTGACTGGAAGCTGCACTCCAGAGTTTCAGGCAGGATGCTTTCCTAGCCCTACCTGGGATACCGAGGACTGAGCCAGGACCTTCTGCATATAAAGCATGTGCTTTACCACTGAGCTATGCCCCCCTTTTAATCTGAAATCAAGGTTTGATGGAACTAACCATCTAGAATAAACCAATTTCTCAAGTTTGGACGTAATAGGAAATTGCTATCTATACAAAGCTGGAAGCTTTCAATGTCTTTCTATTGCACATGAAGGAGGAGGGAGCATGAAAGTTCAAGGCTCACCTTGGAGGGTTCTTGTAATGCTAAACCATGACTCGGTGTTACGTTTGAACTTAGCCCTTATTTATAGAAATGTACTTAAAATGTGAAAAGAACTCTAGATACAAATCTAAAAATTGCATATTTTAAGGGATTAAATGCTAGCTCAATGTAAATAGTAGTAGAGTTCACCCTTTTCTTATACTTACAAATGCAATAGTGAACACCTACAATATGCAAGTGTGTTGTCTATTTATATAGTTTTTATATGTTCTAGAATATGGTATTTTAAAGCTTTTAGCTTTGTAAACTGCCCAGAGAACTTTGGCTATTGGGTGGTATTTAAATATAATAAATGAATAAGTGTGACATCGCAAAAAGAAGCATGAAAACAAGAAACAAGACTCATTTATACTCTATGCTCTAAAATATGAAACCACTCTATAAATGTTCAGGAGTTAAGTTCACACCATATCCTGAACCAGGACCTTGGGGAGGGCAGGCAGAAACTCAACAACTATATTGCTACTGAGCTCTAGTCAGAAGGGCCATTTGCAATGAGATCAGCAGTCCAACAAACACTTAATAGGCCAAAAAGGATAATAAAATAATACTATTTTTTTTACAATTACACTTGTTATGCTTCCCTCAATGATGGTAGTATTTATAGTGAGATAACGAAATGGTGTGAGCATAAAGATGGTCCGTTATTGGGTGACTGGGGATCAGCCTCAACCTTCCTTCCTTGCTAGCTTTACCCCACTCACTTTTTTCTTTGTCCCTCTCTTTATTTCTGAGGACCAGCCTTTCCAAACCTTGGATGCTCAGATGTTGTTTGACTACAAGTCCCACCAGCTTGAGTCTGCATGGCCTATTATCAAGAATGATGGGAGTTGTAATCCAACATTATATTGGGACCAAAGGCTAGGAAAGGCTGCTCAGGACCCTTGTGTGTCTGCTACCATAATCTCGGTCCTTTCCCTGGGCTCTGCCTCCTTCCCCTCTTCCCTTCAGTCCTCATCAATTGTACTCATTTGTTTCACCATTATCTGTGAGATGCCCACTAAATGTTGGTAATATGCATGAAAAAGTGGCCTAGAGATGAGTGGTTTATTGAATAATGAGTCTGTCCATCCACCACAGGGTTTCAGATGCATGATTCTGAATAGAAGCTATTCTGCAAAAGAATTGCATGCAAAAAAAGCGCTAAACAGTTTCTCCTCCTCATGCTTCTGTGCTCTAAACTCCCCTTTCATGAAGCTGCTTTGGCTTGTTTTTTTAAAATGGCATTGGGCTCTTACATGTGTTAGCATGTGTATTTAGCTTCTATGTTTCAGCAATGAAGTGACTTTGTCAGGCATGCAAATAGATCTGAAATGAAGGTGTAATTGCAGCTGCTGTCAAAAAGGCATTGGTGGCTCAGTAAACCAGGAGAAAGCATCAATGATATCCTTCTATGTTCTTTGTAAAAAAAAAAAAAGTTGAAGGCAATTGGGGATCTCCCTCTTTCTCTCTCTTTCCTCCCGCTTAGCAATACTAGTCCTGCTCATGCTAGGAGAGTAATTCAGAGAGAATATAGCCAGAAAGACAGAGGGAACTTCCAGACAAACAACTCCTATTGAGACTAATCAAACAACATTGTGTAGCTCTTCAGTGTTTGCCTCATTAATGGATTTTCTGTGGTAAGAAAAAAGATGGAAGTAGTAGTAAGAAAGCACAGGAGAGATATTGTGGAAGATGATGATGTCTGTAAAATTCCATTTATGAGGCAGGTTGATTGCATAAAAAAAGCCTTGTCTGAAAGCACCCAGCTGTAGAGGTATGACAGCTGCTTTCATGTAATATTTCCACTATTTCATGCAAATCAATCGTTCTCCTATAATCTCACCAAATTATTATTACATTAAGTGGCTAACCAAATTGTTATTATTTATTTATTTATTTATTTATTTATTACATTTTTATACCGCCAAATAGCTGAAGCTCTCTGGGCAGTTCACAAAAATTAAAAACACAATAAAACAACCAGACAGGTTAAAAGCACAATTACAAAATACAGTACAAAAAGCACAACCAGGATAAAACCACACAGAAAAAAGAGAGGACACTGCTCTGAAGAGCTTACAATTTAAATTTCAAATTGTAAAAGGTGACAGACGAAGAAAAAGGCCAGGGTAAGGTATGTGTCTTATCACATTGGATGTCAATTCTTTTTATAGAAGCTATTTCGAATTCCCAACCCTCAGCTGATCCACCTACCAATATTTTATTGGATTTATTAAGTACCATTCTGGAAAAGAATTATTTTTGATTTGGCACTCATTTTTTCTTTCAAATTAAAGTGATGGCTATTGGCATTATGGTGGCGCCCAATATTACTGATCTTGAGATTACCATCATTTTAAATGCTTTGAATAATCCCTTTAAGAAATATTTCAAATATTATAGATGCTGTAGAGATTATATTTTCATTTCCCCCTGAAAGTATCTATGGTTGATGAATTTTTTGGTTAGATCAACTAACCACATTGCCTAGTCTAGTGCACATCGCCTAGTCTATGCTGGTAGTTTCACGCAAAAGCAGGTTGAAGTGAAAGGGAGTTAATAATCTTTCAGCAATTCTCTGCTGAATAATTTTCTGCATTACTATTTTAAAACTGCACAAATGAAAAGTCAACCAAAACCAAAATAAAACAAAACACGAACACACACACAGCATTCTCACCATCAGATTAACAGTACAACCAATTTTCTTGTTCTCTGTCTCATCTCCTTTCATACAGTCCCTGGAAAAAAAGAGAGAACTGTTGAAACATTCAGATTTCAACATTTATGTTTGGGAAAAACAGATAAGGTTAAAGATGGAGGTGGGAGGGAGTTGGGGATAGACAATCTTAAAAAAAATAGTATTACTATTATTACATTTATATCCTTCCTTTCTTCCATGATGGAAGTCAAACGAGTACAGGCATCCTAAGTGGTCACCCATCCAAGCTCTAATTAGACCCATGCCTATTTAGATCAGCAAGATTGCAGCATCATGTGCCTCCAGACCCCGCCCTATTAAAAAAAATTGAAATAGCAGGGCATTGCTGCAAGAGAGACAGAAGGATGGCTTGAATCTCTAGTGTATGATTTTTCTTTAAAGTAGGAGTCGGCAACATGTGGCCCTCCAGCTGTTTTGGCCTACAACTCCCATCATCCCTCACTATTGGCTATGCTGGCTAGTACTGAGGGGCCATATGATAGTTCAGATTCCCAGATCCGAGGTTGGAGACAGCACCTTGACCTTGGAGCTGGGAACCAGAACTCTGCACACTCCCTGCCAGTGCAGAAAAAAAAATTCTGGCTGCTTCTTCGAGGTCAGGAACACAACTTGGAGAGGGGGGAAAGGGGACATTTTGGTGGGTGGGGAGGGGAGGAGACTGGAGAGGCCAGTATACAAGCTATCCTGAGGCATCTCCAACCTCCTGCCTTCCCGCCCTGAGATGCCCCAGGTAGATGGGCCTGTCTAGCGAAAATGCAGGACAGGAAGGTGAAGATCACCTCCATCACTCCTCCTGCCCTCAATAGGACGACCGTAAGCCTCTGAGTTAGGAGGCTTATGATAATCACAATAGGCTTGTTCCCTAAAAAGAGTGATATAACATATGATAGTCAAAACACATATATGTTCAGCTGCTAATGGGGAGAATCCTAAATAAAATATTAATTTACAAACAAAAAGGACAAAATGGCATAGGCCATTTGGAGGACGTTGTATCTGTCATTATCAGCAAAATCACAGGTACTATATAGCAGATGCCCATGAAAGTTGAATCACATTACCTGTAATCAAGGAGGCGCTCCATCAGACGAGTAACTGATGTAACAAAAGAAAGACCAGTCTCCCGCCAAGTCTCTTGTTCAATCTTTTCTAGCAGGCTGCATGAAATTAAACAAACTATAATATTTCTTTGAAATATTATAAAGCCCCAACAGTTCTAAGAGCCATTTTAATACCTAACAGACTTCCACATCAAACTTGAACAATCATCATCTTACCTGGGGTAAGGCCCAAAGAGCTGGGTTCTGGTCCATGTTGCATGAAGCAAAGACAAGGAAATTATTGAACTAACATTATCACCATTTCATATCAAGAAAATGCTGTTCCCTACTCTGGTACTAGTTAATTAAAAAAAAGGGAACACATTTTGGATGGAATCCAAATCAAATGTACATTTCCATTTCTCAAGTAATAACTTAGTTCTAATCTTGAGTAGACTATTTCTGCTGCATGATTTCCTACTAATGTAGTACACATGTAGAGGCACATTTGAATTAAAGTCATAGAAGCCACAAGAAGTCACAAAGAATTTTTTTTCCTTCTGTTTGGGGCCTTTTCTAAAATTATAAATTATATTCCTTCACTCTCTTAAAGTATATTCTCTTTCTTTGTATGCAGTTCCTCAAAGAATCCAACAATACAAAGTTGTGCATAGGAAAGTACTTTGCATGCTTTGCTTCTAGTCATGTTTTTTATTTCTTCATAGAATTTTTAATAAGCACAAACATCTTTCTTTATACATTGTAATCTGAGACAGAAGATTAACTTCTCTGCCCCCACTATTTGGTTACTAATAAAAGAACTTCTGTTGGTATCTTCTGCATATGAAGATGTCTTCAGTGAAAGGAATTAATTTACATTGTTTTTATATAAAAGGCACTGCATGCCTTTAGCTTTTCTTAATTTCATATTGGGATTTGACAGCATTACTAGTTCAGATTCTATATTGCCACAGCCATTAAAATTGGGTAATGTTACAATGAATTTTTGCATAAACAGGAATGGTGAAATGGCCTCCATTGGTCAAGGAGAACAGGAATACACAAAAAGTAATTCGTTTTTTTCTTGACCACAGAGGACATTCCAAACTCTTACTGCAGTGTCAGCTTAGGGCAGGATACTAGGGACCTGGAAATTAGGAATCAACTACTCTTTGCAAAACACATCTCAAAGACAGCATTTGCTGAAGAGATGTCTATTTTGCAGTAGCTGAAGAAGATAACTACAGAAGATCTAGTTGCTGCTTTGAAAATCTCCTCCAAGGAAAAGCGATTTGAAAACACAACTGTGTGAAATGTCCTCAGTGGTCAAGGGAGAAACACCGGAGGGTTACAAGCAGAAGATAATGTTGTTGAGACCCCCATAAAATTCCACAATTGAGGCAAAATTCCATAATTGAGGCATGAGAAAAGCCTCATCTGGAAGCATCCATAGTTAAATTTGCCAGGCCATTCTTAAGAAAGATTGATGCAGTGCAATCTTTACTATGTTTATTCAGAAGTAAGCCCACTGAGTTCAATGGGACTTATTTCAAAGTGATTACCTCATTCATTGAGGCAGCTGTGGCATATCAGAGAAAATTCCTGGGAAGCAAGATCCCATACGTTGCAGCCATTTTTGCAAGTTTTACTTCCCTGCATCTTACTTTATAGTGCAATCCTATATCTCTCTACTCAGAAGTAACTTCCATTAGGTTCAATGGGGCTTACTGCCAGGTAACTGGGGATAATTTGGTAGAAGTGCAAAGAGCTTTAGCAGGGAATATATTGTAGGGTGACCATATGGAAAGGAGGACAGGGGTTCTGAATCTTTAACAGTTGTATTGAAAAGGGAATTTCAGCAGGTGTCATTTGTATGCATGTAGCACCTGGTGAAATTCCCTCTTCACCACAATATTTAAAGTTGCAGGAGCCCTGCCCTCTTTTATATCTGGTCACTCTATACATTAGCAGCTTTAACTGTTGTGATGAAGAGGGAATTTCACCAAGTGCTGCATATACAAATGACAACTGCTGAAATTCCCTTTTCAATAAAACTGTTAAAGATACAGAAGCCCTATTCTCCTTTTAATATGGTCACCCTAACATATTGCAACATTTTATTGCAGGTCTATCTAACATTTAAAAAAAAAAAACCTTGAAAAGGGGGCACCTGACAACTACATATTTATGCACCTGTGTGGGAGATAGGGGAGAGGGAAATGAGCAAACATGCACACTCCAGCAAGGGCAGTTACCACAGTGGTTAGAACCTCTGAAATGCTCAAATAGCAAAGCTCTCCAATGCCTCCACTCAAAAGGAAAATATTCCACACAGCAAGAATGAATAGAAAAATAAGTGTGGAAGCTTACAAAATTATAGTTGCAGGATGATTGGGATGTTCTGCCCTTATCAGTGGAAGGAAGGTGGGAGTGTAAAGAAGGCGTTCAGCAGCAAGGTGCATCAGTGTGGCAGACAAGGAGGAAGATCCCAGTTTCTGTATGCAAGTTCTCTCCTTCACTACTGACCCTGCAAGTTCCCTGTCCTCTTTTGCATCTGGTCATTCTATTAAGTGATCATGTGCAAAGAGCATTCCTCACATAATCGCAGCATACCCTTAAACAGATTAGAATGGTTTCTAGGTCAGATGGTGCAGTTTCTAAGGCCACAGCTAGACCTAAGGTTTATCCTGGGATTATCCAGGGTTCACCCCTGCCTGAGCACTGGATCCCCTGTGTGTCACCTAGATGAACAGGTTTGACCCCTGGACGATCCAGGGATAAACCTTAGGTCTAGCTATGGCCTAAGTGAGCCTTAGGCTTTGCACTTCGTTCTCCAAAATGTACCACTAAAAGTACCATCCTATACATGCCTTCTCAGAAGCAAGTCCCACTGAATTCAATGGGGCTTACTCCGAAGTATGTGGGTACAGAACTGCAGTTCACAAGTGGTTTCCTGTGCATGTTTAGAGGTTATTCTGTAGCCAACATCTTCTTAAATTTAATGTAGCTATATCCAGACCATGGGTTGGAGATTTCTTTATTTGGAATTGGACTGTTTTTGAGTACTTAAATATTTATTTATCTATCTATCTATCTATCTATATCAATATGATAGATAGATAGATATCAATGTGAACCGCCCAGAGAGCTTCGGCTATTGGGCGGTATAAAAATGTAATAAATAAATAAATAAATAAATATATCATTTAGAGGTGATTTGGAGAAGCAATAGGGATAAATTAATGGAACAGACACTGAACTGGGCTGTTCTCAGCTTGAGCTGCAAAATGAATTCTTCTGAATTTATTTGGAAAGATTTAGATATTTAGATATTTTACCAAAGGCATGCCTTTGGTAAAATTTTAATTCCAATAATTATTTCTAAATTTTCAGCTATACATACAAATTAGCATATGCAAATTTGATACAATTTTTCTCTTCTTTTTTGGTAGTGCACATCCTCTTTTTAGACAATGTGAAAGTGGTCACCCACTTTCAAAGTGGTCCATAATTCCAGCTCATTTCAATCAACTGTCTTACAGGCCTAACTGCCTGGTAGTGGGTGCGTAGAATGTTTCCACCCCAATAGTATCTTTGAAGTCCCTTTTGCTCCTCTGGCTTTTCTTGCCAACAGTTCCTGGATGAATGCCAATGGGGTATTCCAGCCCATTTCTTCATCTTGGAACACTCTAGGTTTGCTTCAACAGGGGATGTTTAGAACTTATGTGTGCTCATTAAAAAAAAAAAAGCTAGAGCTGTGGTGGTAATCTAGCCTTAAGGAGAACCTTTCAGATTTTTGTGTGCTATAGGGGACAGTTTTGGCCTAACTTTTCTGCACATCTATGAAGTGTGTAGTTTTACTTAAAGTCTGAACCACAACTGTGGAATCCTGATAAAGACCTTAAAATTATGCCCTCACACAATCTGGCAAGCTGTTATTAAATGCAAGTTAAAGGTCAGTTTTTGAGCCATCATGAAAAATAATATATTTAAAAAGCAGTAAACAAGGAAGGAAAAGATCCAAGAAACATGTAAACAGGATTGAACTGCTCAGTCATCTCACAACTGTGCTGATTGGCTCACATCTTTAGCAGTTGTACACATATATCATTAACAATAGATTTTCACCGCTTGCATACAACAAAATGGGCATGCTACTTTATATTAAAAGGCCTGAATTCCTTTTCATCCTGAGTTCAATCAGAACTGACGTTAATTCCATGTCATGTATCCTTTTTATTGTTCTTTTCTTAAAGAGATTATTCTATGTTGACCATCACTCCAGCACCGTTACATGTGCTTGTAAAACAGTTTCAGTAGTATTAACAGCAAGTCTTACAGCAGACTGAAGAGTTCCCGATAATTCTCATCTCCTTTTCCTTCTGAGACTAAGCTGTCCAATTTATCAATCAATTCTGCTTCCACCTGGATCAGAAAGAAATAATTTGTAAGACTGTAGCTGCCTTTGTAAACTCTAAACATCAAGAAGGCTGTGAAAAATGTATTTTATGATTCATTTCTCATGCTCTGTAAGAAGCCTGCTTTTATGAAAGAATAGGTTATTTCTGCCCTCATATAAAAAGTACCTAAAACAACACTGACCTAATATAAATTTCATGAAACAATAGCTCATCTTATGGAAAATAATCTGCCTCATTTGTCTCCATAGTACTGTCACACTGCAGTATACTGGAATACCATTCTACTGCATTATACTATCTGCTCGCAATAGAAGATAAATGCAGTAAAAGTAATCTAAATGCACTGAAACTAATCCAGTCCTTCTCATAATTTTTAGCTAGATTTTCATTTACCGTTTTCAAGGCACCTTCCTTCAACACTACTGCAAATTAAAAGCATTATACAAAGTCTCTGAGCCTTTCTAGACACTCACTTTTTCCTAGGTATATTAGGCAGAAATTATATATCTATACAGACAGTTTTGTCCTAGTAAACTTTTCTATTTTTTCTGGTAAATTATTGCTTCCTATAATCAAACAATTAACTATAGTTTCTGGGAAACAAGCAAGACAATCACACACATTTTTCTATGGGGAAAAGTGTTTGTTTAAATTTTACAGGCATCTACCGAGTGTCCTGTGATATCACTACAAGACCCATAAGTAGTTTCTCCCCATTTCCTTGCATTCCCTATTTGACACTAGTGCTAAAATAAATTATGTTGTGCTAGTTTAATGTACCTCTAGTTCAGAGGTCCCCAACACCCATGGGCACCTCTAATGGGGCCCAGAAATGGCTCCCTATGTGGAACCTGTGGACACCCAATTTTAATTTTTTTAAAAAACACACACCCCTTTTTCATTTTTAAAATATGCATACATGGAATTGTATGAAATGCATACAACGTCCTAGTAATTATGCATCAGGTTCAAGAAAAGAGATGCACAACAAGTTTACTCCCTAGATATGAAACAAACATTTTTTGCTGAATAAGACACAGCCTAAGATCTGTAGACATGACAGGTAAATGCCAAAGTGGCAATTCACTGATTAGGCATTTTGTGTTGGTGCCCACAGCATGGTCTCCAATTACCAAAAGTGCCCAAGGGTCCAAAAAGGTTGAGGACCTCTGCTCTACTAATAGCATTGGTGGCATAATGTGTTTTCATGGAAAACTCGGTGTACCAGCAAACACTATTGGTGTTGCATTAGAGGTAGCTAGTCCAGGTTCACTGCTGGGGGAAAGCAGAGGAGATGGGAGCACATAGGAACAGGGAGATATTTCTTGGTCACTGTTTTGTCAAGGAGGTGATAATTGTTATGCATTGTTCATCTGGACTTTCCCAGAATGATTTTTGGAAAGATAATTGCATCCTGAGCAGGAAGATAAATAGCAACTGCTCTTCTCAAAGCTGCACTTCTAGAGGTTTTAAGGCCAGGGTATTTCTGGGAGAGTTAAGTGGCACAGTGCTGTGTACATGCAGTTTTGCAGAAGCTCTTAGATTAATTGTTGTCACTTTAACTCTCCCTCCACTCAATCATCATCAGATCTGAGAGAGTAGTAGTGTGGTGACTGCCTCCAGTTGCCACATAGATTGTGGAGAGCTAGTTTGGGAAAAGCACAAGTGAAAGCGTGGCTCTGGATTGTATTCTGGCAGTTCGTTCCTGTCACTTCTGTTTCCTGGTAGGAAGCTTGTGAAATAAACCAGGGATAAACCATGCTTCTGGGTTCAATTGTAACAACAAGTCAAAGGTCATAAGCCAAGAACAAGTAGTGATTTGTTTGCCGGTATAAGTTCGGAGAGAATGACAAGCCACAATTCAACAAACCACTACTTGGTGTATGTTATATGGTAATGTAAAAAAGGTGGGATTTAAATGTAACAAATAAATACATGCAAATCTGCTCACTGTGTTCTTTTTACTCATTCTCTCCTAGCCTCCTCTTTTCTCTCTATGCCTCATAGCATTGGCTGTTTTTTTTCTAAGCATATAACCATAGGTTTCTCTGTTAGCCCTTTTTTCCCCACTTTCACTGTCATCACATGGGAGGAAACCGTGTTTGCTTACTGTCGCTTCTTCACCCGCTCTTTTGTCCCTCATTACTTCCTCTTTCGAAGGACAAAGTAAACAGTGTGCACGTGGCCCATTCAGTGGGCCGTTTTGATTGTGCTGCTTCTCCTGTACACAACAGGAGATAGTGGCAAGTTTTGTCTCAAAAAAAATTCAGATTTACTGGGGATTTTTTTTGTCACGTGAAGAAGACTAGAAGGGGCGTGAGGCATGTGGGAGGCAGATGATGTCATGAATACGACCCGCGAAAATCCATGAATGCCCAGTAACGAGTGTGCAATAAAACGCTTGTCTAATGATGCCCTTTGATTCATTATTGCATCTGCTTTTTCTCCACATCAACGAAGATCTAAAACTCCAAGTGTCAGCCCCCCTTTTTCGGTGTCCACCCACAGCTACTCTGCATCCTGCAGAGGCCACCAGTGAGGGAGGAAGCAGCAGCCAGGCACTTCTCCACCGGGCCTGGGTCCAGCTCCAGCTGAGAGCCCCCTCCCTCCTGCTGTCAACTGACACTGCAGAGGCCATCAGTGAGGGAGGAAGCAGCAGCCAGGCACTTCTCCACCGGGCCTGGGTCCAGCTCCAGCTGAGAGCCCCCTCCCTCCTGCTACCAACTGTCTCTGCAGAGGCCACCAGTGAGGGAGGAAGCAGCAGCCAGGCACCTCTCCACCATGCCTGGGTCCAGCTCCAGCTGAGAGCCCCCTCCCTCCTGCTACCAACTGTAACTGCAGAGGCCACCAGAGAGGGAGGAAGCAGCAGCCAGGCACCTCTCCACCGTGCCTGGGTCCAGCTCCAGCTGAGAGCCCCCTCCCTCCTGCTGTCACCTGTAACTGCTGAACTTTCCAACTAAGATTGTAGTGCCTGAGTTTGCTTTCCTTTTCCCCCTCCTCCTCCTCCCTCCCAATCCCCTTTCCTTTTGTGTCATGTCTTTTAGATTGTAAGCCTGTGGGCAGGGACTGTCAAGAAATACTTTTGTAAGCCGCCATGAGAGCCTTTTTTGGCTGAATGGCGGCATAAAAATCCTTAAATAAATAAATAAATAAATAAAAATCCCATAGCATTCTATTTTGGCTCTGCACTCCCAAATTTGTGACCATTTTTCCTCTGCTTCCATATCCCACATAGCTCTTTGCATCTCATAACGTTCACTGTTCTCCTATCTATTAACTTTCCTTCCTTTTGCGTACTCCTGAAGCACCAAAAAAGAGGCGAATGAATTAAGTGCTCCAAAAAAGTGTAGTGATTGGAACAGGGGATGGGGGGCAGGCCATAGGGACAAGGATACAAAAGGGGTTGCCACCCAAAGGACACTGGGATACATGCAGGAAGTGGGCTGGTGGACTGAGGGAAAGAGCCATGCCAACCTGCTACGCACCCAATCATCTCTGACTGAGTAATGTGGGTTAGGAAGTAAACAACCAGCCTACTGTAGCTTATTTTCAGGGTGGCTTAGCATTAAATGTGAACCAGCTCATTGTCTATTGCTGTTCTCCCTCCTGGGAAACATCAGTTAACAATGGGTATTTGGAATTTCTCCAAGGAGTCACAAATTGTCAGAGAGGACTGTGTAATCAACCATGTATTTTGTAGCCTTTATTAGGCTGACACATGCCTAATATTTTAAAAGCAAAATGCTCTTTCTGACTGTAAATCAACAATGAATGGAGAAAGAATATCAATAGTGCAAAAGCTGAAGAGGAATCTTTTACCTGTTTAAAGTTGCCATTTTTTCTCTGCTCCCAGTCCATCATGTCATGAAAAATGGGGATCATGATGTTGCGGACCTCTGGCTGAGGGACCAGCGTAACACCCAGAAAGGGGCCAATCATTCCAGGAATAAAATGTATTTTGTGTTCACCTGGGTAACAGAAAAATATACATATTTATTTGTATCATTCCCTTTGCAGCCCTTCTTGCTACTCTTTTGCACTGATCAATACTGCCAATTTAAAATGTCCAATCACAACAAGTGACTGTTGTTAATATGTTACATTTTTAAACAATAACATATTATAATTTAATTTATTAAATTTTGTTAAATTGAACAATAGAATTCTGCTTCACTATAACAAAAAATAATAAAAAGTTACAGTCATGCTACTTGTACTGCTCTTATAATGTATCAAATAATATCTTGAATCTCCTGAGCAGTGTGCTCTACAATGCCAGTAATCCATAAACATATTCCAATAAAGGTGAATTCGCAGGCATGGAGCACTTTTTATCATCTCAGGCTGATATGCCAAGTATGCTAGCTACAGTTATCCATGTTCTGACAACTTCTCGTTTGGATTACTGCAATGCGTGGTGAGTTCACATTACGTCAGTACTTTTCCAGCTGCAATGGCTGCCAATCCATGTCCAAGCCCGATTCAAAGTGCTGGTATTAATATTCAAAGCCCTAAGTGGCTTGGGGCCAGGTTATTTGAAGGATTGCCTCCTCCCATATGCGCCTGCCCAGGCCCTAAGATCATCTTCAGAGGTCCTTCTTCATGAGCCCCTGCCAAAGGAAGTGAGGTGGGTGGCTACCAGGAAGAGGGCATTTTCTGCTGTGGCTCCCTGGCTCCCTAAAGAGGTTCACCTGGCACTTACGTTGTTCTCCTTTTGGTGCCAGGTGAAGGCCTTTTTATTTTCCCAGTATTTTAGCATTCTAGTCTTTTAGCTCTGCTCTGTTAAATCTGTATTTTAAATCTCTGCATTGCTGCTAGGTTTTATTATGGTTGCATTTTTATATTGTGGTTTTAAGCTTCCATACTGTACCATGTGGCTTTAATTTTTGTGAACCGCCCAGAGTGCTTCGAATATTGGGTGGTATAGAAATGAAATAAATTATAAAAACATGTCATTTTTTTCTCCATTCTTTCACTCTTATTTAAATTGTATGCTTGACCATCACTGCATATCCATATATCATTGCTTCCCATTCTTGTATTTTGTCTGTGGTTACCTCGATGTTCGGAATTGGCTGTCAGACTGGCATGCCACAACAAGGTTGGTCTGTACCAGGCTAAAGAAGCCCTGACGTGAGGAGAGAGCTGGAGCCAGCTTCTTCTGGCATTCTGGTTGGTATCAAAGTTCCTGATGAACCAGCTCTGAAGGGGTTTCATTCTCAATCTGGCAAACAGTGTTACCATCGTCTCTGAATGGAGAATGTTTGCATGGTTTTCTGGCTCTTTGTTTTCCTGGCAAGGGTCAAGAGGTGCTCTGTCCTCGGGAAGGTAAGCCTGCATTGTAGTGGAGTCTATGACCACCCCAATAAACTGAATAGATTGAGTCAAGGTTAAAGTTGATTTCTCCAAGTTGACGCAAAACCCAAGTGATTTTAGATGGGTCAGCATTTGGCGAACATTTGAACAAAGCTCAACAGAGTTGAGATGGAGTTTGCTATGATGAACCAGTTGTCTATATAGGGGTAGATCTGAATACCCTGCAACCTGAGATGAGCACAAACCACCACTATGCACTTTGTGAAAACCGGGGTGGGGGGGGGCATAGCCAAACCAAATGAGAAGACTGTGAACTGAAAAGGGTGGCTTCCTACTGCAAACCTGAGAAATTGTTGGCTAAACTCTTTGATATCGACATGAAAGTATACGTCCTTCAGGTTGATGGTTGCGAACCAGTCTCTTTTCCTCAATAGGGGAAGTAATGATGATGTCGTGGACATCCTGAATTTCTTTGGGGTGATGAAGTCATTGACTCCCCTGAGGTCGAGGATCGGGTGCAAGCCACCATCTTTTTACAGGATAGTAAAATATTGGGAGTAAAACCCATTATGCATCTCTTCTATGGGAACTGGAAGAGTTCCAACAAGGTGTTGGTTTCTGATATAAGCTCTGGGGAAAGTGGCACGATTTTGATGCCCAAAAAAGGAGGGAGGTTGTTGAGTTCTATTTTGTAGCCCTGGCACACAATAGCAAGGACCCAAGACTCTGTGGTTATGTCTTCCCATGCTGGGAGGAAAGTGTGCAGCTGATGATCAAGGGTTGTCGAGATCAAAGTAATATGTTGAGGCAGGTCAATAAAGTCAAAGATGTTGTTTCCTCTGTGGTTCAGGCTTCCTCTGAGAGGACTGAAAACAAGAAGGCTGGCTGAATGAGCACTTAGTGTGTGGCAGGAAGGTTTGTCTGTTCTGATAATCTTGATGAGGTCAGTACTGCTGTTATTGGTATATACTACACCATCTGTAGTAGAGTCAGGAAAACGGAATGAAGATTGGGGTGGATGCCTCTGTGTGAAGAACATCAAATACTGGATCTTTCACCTTCTCAACTGATTGTTGGGTTTCGAGTCCAAGGGATTGCGCCATCCAGCTCACCTGTTCCAAGAAGTGACCCATTTCTCTGGATGGAGAAGGGGTCATTAGAACCTACAGCTCCTGTTATTGAGTTTGGCGGTACCACTGCTTCTGTTTGGAGTACTGCTGCAGTTGAGTAAGCCCAATCTTACAAGCTGTCATCCTCACCTTTTGTATGGAGTCCATAACTTCATCAGTCTTGGAATTAATAATAATCCAAGACCATCAAACGAGAGGTCCTCAATGCATGAGTGAGCCTCTTGTGAGAGCCCTGATCTCAGCCAAGCGTGCCTCCGGAAGGCACCAGCTCCCATTGGCATTGCAGTCTGCCTGGTGGTGAGCCGTATTAATCTGTTGCCTCGTCACTTTAGTCACCTCATTCTGAAAAACTCTGGCAAGCTCCCAGTTATCATCAAGTAGCAATCCCATTTTCCCAGCAATGGTTGGTACTGTGCCATTGCTGTTTGGTAGTTGGTGACCTTCAAGCCTAGGGATGATAACAAATAGATTCTTTTGCTGAACATATCAAGCCTCCTTCCTTTCTTATTCAAAGGTGATGAGTGGGTTCTGTGAGACTTGCTCTGAGACGATTCGACAATCACAGAATTTGGCAACGGGTGTGCGAAAAGGAACTCTGCATCCTTTTGCTGGACATTTTGATGCATGAGTCATGGAAAACGGAATGAAGATTGGGGTGGATGCCTCTGTGTGAAGAACATCAAATACTGGATCTTTCACCTTCTCAACTGATTGTTGGGTTTCGAGTCCAAGGGATTGCGCCATCCAGCTCACCTGTTCCAAGAAGTGACCCATTTCTTTGGATGGAGAAGGGGTCATTAGAACCTACAGCTCCCTCAGAATAAGCCGTAGAAGGTGCGACAGAGTGAGAAAGAGTCAGATTGATAATCGTCAGTGACCAAGCAGGCTGAATCATGAGTCTGTGAGGCAGCCCAATCTGTTGGAGATGGTGGGACTGAAATGAGCAGAGTAGAAGCTAATACCCTATTTCTTCGATTCTAAGACACACTTTTTTCCCATATAAACATCTCTAAAAATGGGGTGCGTCTTAGAATCACGGGTGTGTCTTAGGTTTTTTTTTTCTGTTGGTGGTACTGAAAATAGGGTGTGTCTTACAATCAATGGCGTCTTACAATTGAAGAAATACGGTAGTTCTTTGGGTGCTGAGCAATGTACTTGCTCAGATTGTTGCATCTGCTGTCAAGCTAGATGTCTCGATACCAATGGTTGTATTGGTGGCCGTTCTTTTCTTGCGGGCAGTGGCATAGGCAGCAACATGTACTCCTTGGGAAGAAGGAAGGCTTCTGGAGGTGGTGGTCTCGAGAGCGATGCTGAGGGTGAAGAGCAATGGTAGCTCTGGGGTGGCACAGGGAAAGCCAAGGATTATTGAAAATCCCTTTGATATCCTCTCTTCTAATGCCATGGATCCCAATCTTAATATCTGGTTGCTGGTACTGATCACTCTGAACCCCTTTCCCAGTCAGGATGTGAAGATCAGGATCGATGTCGAGATCGATGTCAACAATCAGGTCTTCAACAGGAACAAGAGTGAGAGATCTCTCTTGAGGGTGCGGAGCTCTAAGGCATGGTAGTTCTTGGTCCCGAGAAGAAGTGCAGTCATGAATATCTCTCTCAGAGATGGAAGGTATCAGTACCGATGGTACTGGGGGTTCATCCCGACAGTACTGGAGGTTCATCCTCAATTTGTATTGGCGAGTTCAAAAGCAGCGCCGCAGTCAGGATATGCTTTCTATTCCTCAATGGAGGTCCCCCAGCATTTTTGACCATTCTCTTTTTCTTCTAGTGTAACTCAGGGGGGGTCTCAATTTTTAGATTTCATAGAGATTTGTGTATAACTGGTGGTTGTGTGATAAAATGAAGGAATATTCCTTCACTTTATGACACAACCACAAGATATGGAAATGGCTCCCAACAGCTGATCCACATTCCTAGCATTGTCTGAGTTTCAGTTTATCCTCTGAATTCTCACTGGCATCATATACCATTGGGTTATGACTTTATAGGAATTTTTAGATAGTACACAAATGGAAAAAAAGTGTGATGTTCCAAACATATTCTCAGTTATGAAACATTATTGGGTTTCCTAACTCTTTACCTCACTGCAGCATGTAGTTATTTATTTGTTAATCTAAACAACAGAAAGTAATTCCTGACAACTAAGATGTTTTCTGTTTCCAGAGAGAGAGACAGAGAGAGAGACAGAGAGACAGAGAGAGAGAGAGAGATTTTCCAAAATGTGTATTATCCCTTAAACATTAACCTTTATGTCTCAGTTACCCTTAACAGTCTTTTAGTTGAAAGTATTCAAACAGAGGCAAAATGATTGTGTGTGACTTTGATTTTGGGACTTCTGAATAGAACCATCTCACACTGCAAAATTTTGTAAGTTAGTTGTAGCCAGTACAGATGTAACTTTGGATGATCCCTTAACCATGATTAAGGGATTGCCCAGCATTATGTCAATACCACCCCTTGCTATTTTACCAGTAAATGCAAATCCTAACTTCAGACAAAATTGGAAGACCACCTTACCAAGATTCTGCCACATGCTGAATAGTTCATATGCCATCATCACACGCATATCACCGTATCTGGATGAGAGACACAGATACAGACTTCAGGAGAATTAAACATACCAAGGGAATCTTTAAAATGTAGTTAGATATTCAGAAAAATATTTAACAAACAATTCCATATTCTTTTTTCTTGGTTACTTTTCTCACTCTTATAATATATACAAAATAGTGAAAGAAACAGATGCCTTCTTCTCAAAACAGACAAACAACTGAGATTGGAAATTAGAGGAATACGTTCTTACTTGTCCAGAATCTTTTTACGCTTGGCTGGAGTAACAGTTTCCAACTGTAAACTGGGCTGATTTATAAACAAAACTGACAAACTGAAATAGGAGTTCCAGACCTAGAAATTAGAAAAAATAATTAAATATAAAACACAAATAATATGCACACTAAATAATACTTTGCCCACAAACACCCAGTATATCAGCTGGTTATTCTAAAGGGGTTGGAGAAAATAAATACACACAATCATAAAATAATTCTGATGGCTCCAATCCAGAGACGATTATAGTAAAAAATGGCCAGTAACCATATGTGATGGACACTGATAGCAGATAAGGTATCACATTCCCATCCATATTACAAGATGGTATATTCTCGCCTAAATTGTGGGCTTGCTGGATTGTAAGTACAGATGACATTTTTCTATTTCTCCCATAATATTAGAACCCAAGGTCATCCCATGAAGCTAATTGGTGGTAGATTCAAGACAAATAAGAGGAAGTACTTCTTCACACAGCACATAGTTAAAATATAGAATTCACTACCGCAAGATGTAGTGATAGCCACCAATTTAGATGGCTTTAAAAGGGGGTTGGATAAATTCCTGGAGGAGAAGGCTATCAATGGCTACTAGCCCTGATGGCTATGTGCTACCTCCAGTATTCAAGGCAGTAAGCCTATATGCACCAGTTGCTGGGGAACATGGGTGGGAGGGTGCTGTTTTTAAATTGAACCATTTTAATTTGCTTTTTTAATCTTCTTTTTTTTTTACTGTTTATACCTATGTTCACCACTCTGGAATCTGTGTTAGATAATTGAGCGGTACATAAATATTGTAAATAATAATAATAATAATAATAATAATAATAATAATAATAATGCAATAATAATAATAGATGGACACTCAGTCTGATCCAGCATGGCACTTCTTATGTTCTTAAGACATATCTGCACTTCAAAGTACCCAGTAGCACTGAGCACCAAATGACGCAAACAGAAGGTAGACTAAGAACAAAGTAAAACCAAAAATTCTACATGTTCAGAAAGAAGTTTGAAAACCCCTTTCAAAGAGAGGATGTTAGTGTACCATTTTTCTATTCTGGTTTCACTTTGGATAAAATGTGCTTTTACTGGATAGTTTCAGAGTCGTTTGCAAGATTGCAGGTAACCATTTTCTATGATGACACCATAATGCTCAGTTTAATATAGAACACAGAATGGCAGTCTCACAGATAGGAAGTATATAGCAGCAACTTTAAACATCTTATGAGAAAGACATGGGATACTAGAAGCTTCAAAAAGGAAAATTAAGTTTGTAATTCACAATTGTAAAAATGAAAATGGGGAATCCACTGGACTTTCTACCTCTCTCCTCTCCCCTGCAAAGATAGAACTCAACTTTAGAGCCCCCTTTAACCTCCTTAACAACCAGGTTAGCAAGTTTGCCAAGCAGTCTAGTTCTGGATAATATCAACTTCAGGCTAGGCAAGAGAATCAAATCCAGGCCCTTTCTATACCTAAGGGTTATTCCAGCAAAATGGAGGGATCATCCCTGCCTGCTCCTGGGATCCCCTGTGTGGCATTTAGATGCATAGGAACAATCTCGGGACGATCTCGGGATATAGGGCCGGTGTAGCCATGGCCCCAGTTTCCAATGCAATAACTTTATTAAAGAACCATGCAGAGACAAAAATCAGGAATAGTAATTTGCTTTAAAAATAAAATGAAAAAACACTTACTTACAAGATTATAAGAGTAACTCACCAAAGCAGCTTACAAGTGGTGGTGATGGGTGGGGGGGAAGACCCTCCTGGGCTCCAGGGCATGGAGGAATTTACACCCATTTTCAGACCAACAGAAAAATTCTCAACTGGAATGCTGGAATAGCGCACCTAGCTTTAGCACTCTTTCTTAGTGATTTGGTTCCCTTCCCTACGGATCTTCAACTTGCTTACAGCCTGGGTGGACTGTGATGCTTATGTTTTATTAGTTGTCAAATTAATACGTAGCATACATATTAGTTAAGAATACATGCTGTTTCTAAAAACAGATGCAATTTTGAGAGTTTAATAAAATTGTAAAGGGTTTAATGACATTCCTTACCTTAAAATCAAAGTCGGTTTCTGTGAAATTCTTATGCAGTGCAGGAGACAGATACTGAACTGTTGTAACTATTATACTGAAACAGCAAAAGAAACAACATTCAGAAGTGTTGCATATGCAGTATGGTTTATTTGACTCTGAACTTAATGCACACTCTTTTTTAATCAACGTTCTGTTTACTGATTAAATTCCCAACTTTAAGGTTGGAGTGCTGTCTCTGACTTTAGAACTGAGAATCCAACTATCCTATGGCCCTTCGGATGCTCTCTAGGGGCCATAATATCGTTCCCTTAACCCCTTGTGCTAAAACAGACTAATCCTTAAACTAAATCAGCCCTGACATATTCTACTCCCAATGTTTTCCTGAAAACACATTCACCGAAAAAGATCCCATAACTTCCCTAGGCAGCTTGTTGAAATTTTGAACTGCATGTATAGTTAGAAAATTATTTCTAATCATTAACATACAACTTCTCTACTACAGTTTAAAACAATTGCTTATTAGTTTATTTATTTATTGCATTTCTATACCGCCCAATAGCCGAAGCTCTCTGGGCGGTTTACAAATGTAAGACAATTCAAAACAAAACAATAGTATAAAACCATAATATAAAATACAATATAAAAGCACAACCAAGATAAAAACAGCAGCAATGCAAAAATACAAATTTAAAATACAAATTTAAAACAGCAAAGTTAAAATTAATTTATAGACTGTTAAAATATTGGGAGAATAAAAAGGTCGTCACCTGACGTCTAAAAGAATATAATGTAGGTGCCAAGCAAATCTCCTTAGGGAGCTCATTCCACAGCCGGGGTGCCACTGCAGAAAAGGCCCTCCTCCTGGTAGCCACCTGCCTTTCTTCCTTTGGCAGGGGCTCATGGACAAGGACCCCTGAGGATGACCTTAGAGTCCGGGCAGTTACATATGGGAGGAGGCGTTCCTTCCGATAGCCTGGCCCCAAGCTGTTTAGGGCTTTAAATATTAATACCAGCACTTTGAATAGAGCCCAGACCTGGACTGGCAGCCAATGAAGCTGGAAAAGGACTGGCGTAATGTGGTCTTGTCAACCAGTCCCTGTTAGTAACCGTGCTGCCTTGTTTTGTACCAGTTGAAGTTTCCGGACTGTTTTCAAAGGCAGCCCCACATATAATGCATTGCAGTAATCCAAACGAGAGGTTATCAGAGCATGGATAACTGTAGCTAGGCTATCTCCGTCCAGATAAGGGTGCAGTTGGTATATCAGCCTAAGCTGATAAAAGGTGCTCTTTGCCACTGAGTTCACCTGTACCTCAAGTGACAGCTCTGGATCCAAGAGCACCCGAAACTACGAACCTGTAATAGGGAAATAACCATTGCTTCCTGACTGATTATCCCAATTCAAAAGGTAAAAACAACTGGATTAACACAGTGGACAGTATCTTATGCTGCCCACATGCTAGCAGCACCTATTGCTAAGGGAAGTTAGTTCCTGAAACAACTGGAAACTAAATGGAAATGCTAATTTCCAGAATTGGACAGGTCAGTGGAGCTCACAGAAGGGAAGGGAGTTCTACAAAAGGGGTGCTATGCTGAAAAAGCACTAACCTTACTTCAGATAGCTATGGCACCCAACATTGGTGCCCACTTATAGAGTTCAACTTGTGGGGGTAAATATAGGAGTAGATTCTCCCTATCCCAACCCCAATAATTTTAGGGTCTTAAAGGTTAAATCTAGAACCTTGAATTTCGAACTTAAGTGAAATCTAGGAAGAAAAGCATATCATTCTCAGAAAAAAATATTTTCAGTGTTCTAAAATGTGTTTGCACTCACTTGCTGGTAAGCAACCTCATCACCATCCAATCTCGAGGAAAAACACTCATCTTCATCAGATTCCGAAACACACAGAAAATTTTGAGCAGAAATTCCTAGTAAAAAGGAAGAAAGTAATAATAAGAGAGCGTCAGCTATTGGGCGGTATAGAAATGCAATGAATAAAGAAAATAACAATCATCAGTGACTATCCAAAGAGATCTTGTTTGCTGAAACAAGAATTGCAATGCAATGCTGTTCAAATAGAAAATTTGTCAAGACTGAATGCTGCTTTGAGCATTATTCTTTGATAGAGAGGCAGGATACTAAGGGATCTATCAAGTATACGCTAAAAGTGAATATATGATAGATAAATATTGAAAATCTTTCTTAAACGTGTTATTTCATTTCCCTGTAATATAGTATATTGCTTCTACGTTGCATCAGATCTATTGATGCAATTTATCTATGCAATTTGTAAGCCACCTTGCAGCATTAAACCCTTCCAAGGAAGCTCACAACATATTAAAAAAATAGCATTCATTCATACAACATATTAAAGACATAGCATTCATTCATAATTTAGAGCTGTGCAAGCCTTGGATTCATTCTGCAGACAGATCTCAAGGGAAGCAGGTGGCTGTGGGGCACTCATGGAACATACGGTGACCCCTCCAGGGACTTGTGCATCCCGGACGACACAGCTGTGTATGTGATTGTACCAGTGCGTGGGAGATAGCAGCGGTGAGGCCACGAGTCCCAGCTGTTCCTGTGCTCAGTAAATCCCTCCCTCCTGTAAGGAACGGTGAGTTTTCTGAGGATGAGGACTCTGGGGATGAGCAGCCACAGGCGGGACCCAGTACCAGCTTGGCTGATCAACAGCCAGCAGAGGCCTCATCCAGTGCAGACTTAGAAGAGGAGCAAACAGACTTGCTACACGTGCCCTCGTTCAAACAGCAAAGGGCAGAGAAGGAGGCTTTACGCCGATCTAAGCGGATTGCTAATAAACGCCAGCTGAACAAGGAACAGCTGTGAGGCCAAGCTGGTGTATTTAGGTAGCAGTTCGCAGACCAACAAATTTGTCAGAGCTTATCTGGTTTGCCTGGGAGAAGCTCTGGACCGTGTACCCTTGACTGTGCCGTGTTCCTGGTGGATTGTTTTGGACTCTGGACTTCTTGGACCCCGTGACTCTCTCCTGCCCTTTGGAACCTGGATTGGCTTTATGGACTTTCGTGACTCTCTCGTACCCTCACTGACATCTGGAATGCTTTATGGACTGCCTGTGTGTTTTGCGTAAGCAACAAACGATTGCTCTATGTATTTTTGTTTCAGTTGTGTGACCAATACACGTTATCAGTTACTTCCTTAATTGCTGTGTTTGCTGTTTCTTGGCGTGCTTCCCAGTCTGGGCACTCTGCCCAAAGAGATAAGCAAAAGTGGCTGGTTTCAGACAGGCTTCTTCAGGACAGAATAAGCTCTGACCAACGTTTTACCAGCACTTTTTCTGTTAAGAAAAATAAGAATGGAAAACCTTTTGGAGCAGCAGAAGCAGTTAGCTGCGCAGGTGATCCAGCTCACGCAATTAATCACCATGCTCCAAGCGCAAGTGAATCAGGCAATGGCTGCGGCTTCTCAGCCTCCGCCGCTGCTCCCACGTAGGAGTAAATGTTTTGCAGCGATGCCAGAGAGGTTTGCAGGAGAAAAGGAAAGGCTGGACAGTTTCATTGCAACTTGCAGACTGCATTTCAAGGTCCGACCGGAGGATTTTGCTACAGACGGGCACAAAGTAGCTTTTATTGTGTCCTTGTTGTCTGGGTCTGCAAGCAAATGGATTACGCCTTATCTCAATCAGGATAGCCCTTTGCTTGACAATCTGCCTGAGTTTCTGAAAGAGATGACAGCCATCTGGGGAGATTCAGTGAAAGCAGAGACAGCGGAGCATTGCATAAGGGAGCTGCGTCAGGGCAAGGGGTCGGTGGCAGAATATGCTACACAGTTCCGTCTCCTGGCACAAGATCTGACCTGGAATGACAGTGCACTCCAGTCCCAGTTTCGTTATGGCCTCGCAGAGGAGCTGTTGGATGAGTTGGCACGCTCAGCACCATCTACATCGTTGGCTCTGCTTATCGAACAAGCCACCCGGATGGATGCTCGGTTATCAGCACGTCGTTTGGCACGGAAAGGAGCAACAGGGTGGAAAGTGGAGCCAGTGGTGGAGCCAGCAGCAGCACCTGCAGTCTTGGTCTCGCCCTGTACTGGAGAAGAGCCAATGCAGCTGGGAGCTGTGCGAGCACGTCTCTCTGTGGCAGAGAAGCAGCGAAGGAGAACGGCTGGCGTGTGCTTGTATTGTGGGCTTGGGGGGCATTTTGCTCGAGTATGCCCTTCCAAGGGACAGAAGGGGTCTATGTCGGGAAACGGGACTTCCCAGGCTTAGGAGGGGTCGCTAGCCTGGGAATTTTTGGGGCAGAGGCAGGTGTGCCTCAGACAGCACCCAGAAAAGACCCTCTATTGGTCGCAGCAACTCTGTCAGGGGAGCAGGCTCAGGGGTGTGCAGTGGGAGTTATGATTGACTCTGGGGCATCCAGCAATTTTATGGACTGGGCGTTTGCTTCCCAACACAACTTCGCACTAGAGCCGCTGGCAGAGCCGAGGCAGGTGGAGACAATTGATGGGCGTCTTTTAAAATCAGGGCCGGTGACGCATCAGACTACGATGTTGAAGCTGGAGATCCAGGGACATGTGGAGCACCTACGTTTCTATGTGGCCGCGGTGCCACATTTTGCAGTGGTTTTGGGGATGCCATGGCTCACGCAGCATGATCCCCATATCTCATGGGGTCGGCGGGAAGTACTTTTTGCTTCACCCTATTGTCAAGAACATTGTTGGCCAGAGCGGGTGCAGGCAGCCGTGGCAGCGGTTCCAAGATCTGCGGCTGCAGATCTTCCAACAAAGTACGCTGAATTTGCGGATGTTTTTGACAAAAAGGAGGCGGATAGGCTTCCACCGCATAGGCCATATGACTGCACTATTGATTTGTTACCAGGGGCCTCTATACCAGCAGGGCGCATTTATTCCCTTTCGGAACCAGAGTTGGCGGTTTTACGGGAATTTTTGGAGACCAACATACAGAAGGGGTTTATTCGCCCTTCTAAGTCGCCTGCAGGCGCACCCGTATTCTTTGTACGCAAAAAGACAGGGGATTTGCGTCTCTGTAATGATTATAGAGGCCTGAACCGCATCACAGTGCGTAACCGCTACCCCTTACCATTAATTCCAGAACTTTTGGAGCGCCTGCGACATGCGAAGGTTTTTACCAAACTAGATCTTCGCGGGGCTTATAATTTAGTGAGAATCAAGGAAGGGGACGAGTGGAAGACTGCTTTTCAGACCAGATATGGGCACTATGAATATACGGTGATGTCGTTCGGGTTATGCAACGCCCCAGCCGTATTTCAGCATTTTGTTAATGACATTTTCAGGGACTACTTGGATCGCTTTGTTATTATTTATCTGGATGATTTTTTGATTTATTCCCCCAATCAGGAGGCGCATGATGCTCATGTTAAGGCAGTCTTGCAGAGACTTCGTGAGCACAGGTTGTACGCCAAATTAGACAAATGTGCGTTCGATCTCACGGAAGTGGACTTTTTAGGTTATAAGATCTCTGCAAAAGGAGTGGCGATGGATCACGCCAAGGTCGAAGCGGTCCTGTCCTGGCAGTCTCCTAGGACTCGAAAGGAGGTGCAGCGCTTTTTGGGTTTCGCGAATTTTTACCGGCGCTTTATTCCGGAGTTCGCGACTCTGGCGGAACCCATCACCCAGTTGCTGAGGGGCAAGACGGGGTTTCGGTGGACGCCGGCAGCACAGGTAGCTTTCGAGCAGCTGAAGCAGCGGTTTACGGCAGCCCCAATTTTGCAGCATCCAGATCCACGTAAACCGTTTGTAGTGGAGACGGATGCGTCAGATGTCGCCGTAGGTGCAGTTCTGCTACAGGCAAGTACAGCAGACTCTGGGTGGTTGCCTTGTGCGTTTTTTTCTAGGCAGCTTACTCCACCAGAAAGAAACTACACGATCTGGGAGAAGGAGCTCTTGGCAGTAAAGGCGGCCTTCGAGGTGTGGCGTCATCTGTTGGAGGGGGCGGAGTATCCAGTGGAGGTTCGAACCGATCACCGGAACCTGGAGTATCTGCAAACGGCCCGGAAGCTGACACAAAGGCAGAAGCGATGGGCTTTGTTTTTTGGGCGTTTCAACTTTCGGTTGAAATATATTCCTCGGGCCCAAAATCGCCAGGCTGATGCCTTGTCCCGCAAGCCGGAGTATGCAGCGCAGACGGAGAGGGAGGTGCGGTCAACGATCCTGCGACCCGAACATTTTGCAGCGACGCAGGTGCCCCCGACTTTGCGGGAACAGATTCGCCAGGTGCAGGGGCAGGACGCGTTGGTGCAGGAACATGCAGCAGAAGGGGCCAAGGCACCGTTTCACATGAGAGACGGGCTCCTATATCACCGGGGTCGTTTGTATGTGCCAGCAGGGGTGTGTAGGGACTCAGTGTTACAGCTGTGCCATGACAGCCGGCCGGCCGGACATTTTGGCATATACAAGACTTTGCACCTGCTATCTAGAGACTTTTGGTGGCCGAGGGTGCAAGCGGATGTGGCTCGGTACGTCCAGAGCTGTCCGGTGTGTCGTCGGGCAAAGGACATAAGGGGGCGACCGGCAGGCTTGCTACATCCGTTGCCTACACCTGTGGGTCCATGGCGGGTGATTTCAATGGACTTTATTACAGACTTGCCATTGTCTGCGGGACACACCACTATATTTGTAGTGGTCGATCTTTTTTCAAAGATGGCGCATTTTGTCCCGTGTCCGGGGTTACCAACCGCCCAGGAGACTGCTCGGTTGTTCGTGGACAATGTGTTCAGGTTACATGGACTACCGGAGGGGATTGTCTCGGATCGGGGAGCGCAATTTACGGCACGTTTTTGGAAGGCGGTGATGCAGGTTTTGGACATCAAGGCGCATATGTCATCAGCCTTTCATCCGCAGACAGATGGCCAGACAGAACGGACAAATGGCACGTTAGAGCAATATCTGCGATGTTACTCTAACTATCAACAAGACAATTGGATGGGGTTGCTTCCCTTGGCGGAATTCGCCTATAATAATTCTGTGCACGCCTCAACGCAGCAGACACCGTTCTTTGCAACCAGCGGTGTTCATCCACGGTGGTTTCCGGCGGTGGTGCCCGCTACCAGGGTTCCTGCAGCAGACCAATGGTTGCAGGAATTACAGGCAGTGCAATCCATGGTGCAGGAGCAGCTGCAGGTGGCCAAAGAGGCCTACAAGGTGGGCGCTGATCGGAGGAGGCAGGAGGGGCCGGCAATCACGGTTGGTGACCGGGTGTGGTTGTCAACACGGAATCTTCCACGGCATCGACCCTGCAGGAAGTTGGATGCGCGTTTTATGGGCCCATTTTTAGTAACAGCACAGATTAATCCGGTGGCGTTCCGCTTACAGCTGCCTCGGACTTTCCGGATTCACCCTGTGTTTCACCGCTCTCTATTGGTTCCAGCAGCAGGGGTGAGGCCGGATGCTGGGTCAAAGGCTCCTCCAGTCCCAGTGTTAGTGGATGGGGAGGAGGAGTATGAAGTGGCACAAGTCTTGGACTCACGGAAACATCAAGGGCGTTTGCAGTACTTAATTGACTGGCTGGGTTATGGGCCAGAAGAGCGCTCCTGGGAGAATGCTGGGGATGTGCATGCTCCTCTCTTGGTGCAGGACTTTCACCTTAATTACCCTTCCAAGCCAGGCCCAGCTAGGGCAGCAGGAGGGGATTATGGAGAGGGGAGTAGTGTAAGGAACGGTGAGTTTTCTGAGGATGAGGACTCTGGGGATGAGCAGCCACAGGCGGGACCCAGTACCAGCTTGGCTGATCAACAGCCAGCAGAGGCCTCATCCAGTGCAGACTTAGAAGAGGAGCAAACAGACTTGCTACACGTGCCCTCGTTCAAACAGCAAAGGGCAGAGAAGGAGGCTTTACGCCGATCTAAGCGGATTGCTAATAAACGCCAGCTGAACAAGGAACAGCTGTGAGGCCAAGCTGGTGTATTTAGGTAGCAGTTCGCAGACCAACAAATTTGTCAGAGCTTATCTGGTTTGCCTGGGAGAAGCTCTGGACCGTGTACCCTTGACTGTGCCGTGTTCCTGGTGGATTGTTTTGGACTCTGGACTTCTTGGACCCCGTGACTCTCTCCTGCCCTTTGGAACCTGGATTGGCTTTATGGACTTTCGTGACTCTCTCGTACCCTCACTGACATCTGGAATGCTTTATGGACTGCCTGTGTGTTTTGCGTAAGCAACAAACGATTGCTCTATGTATTTTTGTTTCAGTTGTGTGACCAATACACGTTATCAGTTACTTCCTTAATTGCTGTGTTTGCTGTTTCTTGGCGTGCTTCCCAGTCTGGGCACTCTGCCCAAAGAGATAAGCAAAAGTGGCTGGTTTCAGACAGGCTTCTTCAGGACACCTCCCAGGCAATGCATGCTGGGAGTTGTAGATGCTAGCAGACACAGCAGGGTCTAGAGCCGTGCACTAAAATGGCAGTTCCATCCTAAAATGGCCACCAAGGCTTTGGAGATCTGAGGCTGAATCCGAGGGTTGTGCAGCCCTACTGTAATTACAAATCATAAAACCACAAATCTGAAAGCACCTAAAACATTATGATAGCAGTAATATTACTTCTATTATAACAAAAATACAAAACACTATCAGTAGAAAAAGAGGGCAAACATAAACAATATGTTTAATTGGTTACTGAAATCTATGTCATTTAGCTACCAGCTGAAAAGTGGATATTAATGGATTGTACTACATTAAAGTATTCTACGGCTTGGGGATTTGATGTGTGTTGCAGAGGGCACTGTCACAATATCTAACTGTCAACTGATTTATCTTTGGCATACAAATCTGCATCAGCTTCCTACACAGCATTTTTAAGCAATGGGAACATTCCTGCATGTCATGTCCATGACTTAAAGTACAATTCTACACATGCATACTCAGAGGTAAGCCCCACTGAGTTCAATGGGACTTACTCTCAGGTAGGTGTATAATACTGCAGCCTAACCCAAGTAACATAAGATGAATTTGTGTCTGTGATATCTATAAACTCAAAGTACTTGCAAATGCTTAAGCTAGGGAATTGTTCACTATTGTGGGGGGAGATATTTTTCAGTATTCCCATAGTAACAAGATGTACACCAGATCAGAGACATAAGTGCAAAATATAAGTCTTACCTTTAGCTCATCCTTGCTTTGGAAATTGTCCAGTAAATGCTGGAAATGAGTATCCAACATCTGACGAAGTAGAGACAAAAGACAGGACACATATTCTCCCTGTCAATCCCAATGAAGAATTATTTTAGCAGAATTATCACATGCACAATTTGCATAAAAATGAATTTTAGGGTAAAGGAAAAAAGGAGTGGGATTTGAAAATGCTCCAATGCTAATGAAAGGAAAGCACAAATGCATGGATTTATAATCAGGTCTTTTTTATCAAGTCCACTTAATTTGTAAATTCATACTGGATTGTTCTGGATAAGATACTTAGAATCTGGATCAAATAAAATAATTTAAAACACCCCCCCCCCCAATAAACACCCCCCCGATATGTTTAAGAGGGGAAAAATTAGGGTGAGAATTTGCCTTGTTTCCCTTTAATGTAGAAGAAATATAATTTTCTTTCTTCTCAGGCAGAACTAAAATGGTTCAGCCTCCAAGATATTAGCATTCCTCCTAAAGTTAATGTATTGGTTTTTTTCTATATCCTTCTCAGCATGCAATGCAAAATAATTTTCTTCTCTACCAAGGAATTCTCATTTTAGTGAGAAAAAGGATGAAGCAAATAGAATCTTTCAAAGGATAAATGTGCAAATGGGATCATTCTGTTCATAATTACTAAGCATTAACTAAGACACCCACTGATAATTTTCAATTATGATAGAAATACCCTGCAAGTCATTAACAACATGATCTAGAAAAGGTAGTCTTCTTTGAGTGAATGAGCAGCAGCATGACTGCTGTGCTTAACTTTACTCCAGAAATGCAAGACAGTGATTTTCAGTTTAAAAGAAGATAAAAGTTAATGCGGGAAAGATGGTAATAAGGTGAAGATGGTGATGAGGGGTTGGGGGAAAGGGAGCAGGTTAGATAAGCAGGAAATAGAACCTGATTGTTAGTTACTAACAGTGATTTCAGCTGTGCACTGTGGACAACGCTGCCCTCTTACCGCCTCCTGAGATTGCGATTTACTCATGATAGTAAGCAGAGTCTGTAAAAGTACATCCAGAAGACTCTCCACCATCATCTCTACCTCCTCAATTACATCTGTCTCCTAAGGTAAGCAATTAAAACACAGTTAGCAACCTACAGAACAAAAATGAGAAGCCAAGTAACTGTTTTCACATGTTTCAAGATGCTACTGCGAGACTATTATCTGAGACAGGCCAGTTGAAACATATAATTTCAGTCCTATTTGATCTGCAATACCACCTGTTCAATTTTGGACCCGGTTCAAGGTTCTGGTTCTTACCTTTAAAGCCTTTGAATGGCTTGAGACCTGGGTATCTTAAGGACTGCCTTCTCCCACATTAACCCTCCCTCCAGCTCTTCTGGGTAATCGAGATTCAGCAGGTTGGCTGTGGAGTAGATTTTTTTAGCAGTGGAGCCAACACTATGAAAGACTCCACAGGAAGCTCATATAGTCTAGGGGTGGGCAGAAGGTACATCCCCAGATGTTTGGGACTTCAAATCCCAGAAGCCTGTCAGCATGGCCAATGGTCAGAAATGCTGGCAGCTGAAGACCAAAACCTCTGGAGATCTACTTTCTGTCTAACCCTAATGTAGTCTCATCATTATATACACTTTTCAACACCAGGTGAAGATTTGGCTCTTTAAGGAAGACTTTGGAAGGAGGTGTTGTTGTTGTTGTTGTTGTTGTTGAAATAATGAAGACCTCAATTTTCTTGACTGCTGTTGTCTGTTCTGATGCTGATTTTATGATTATAGTACTTTATTATGTTGTTTTGATATTGTTCTGATTACTTATTTCTATTTATTAGTTTTAGCTGTTTTAGTTCCTTATAATGAGAGAAAAGCAGAGTACAGGTTTTTTTTAAACTAAATGAAGTTTAAAAAAATGTTGCAAGTATCTCAGAAGTAGCCTATTCAAAGACAACAGGGCATTAATGGATTCCAGAGGGCTCTGGGGGATTTTCCTGCTGGTATGGCCGGTGCTCCTGTCGAAGCCCAGGTCGCTCTGTGGAATGCAGAGATGACTCGGGTGGTTGACACGATCGCGCCCAAGCGTCCTCTCCCTCTGAGCAGAGCCCGGTCAGCTCCTTGGTATACACCTGAGCTGAGGGCGATGAAGCAAGAGGGGAGACGGCTAGAACGCAGGTGGAGGAAGACTCGTGCTGGGTCTGATCGAACACGGGTTAGAGCTCACTATCGAGCCTACTCTGTGGCGGTGAGGGTGGCAAAGAGGCAGTTCTTTTCCACCAGCATTGCGTCTTCTCAGTGCCGTCCGGCGGAGCTTTTCCGGGTGGTTCGCGGCCTGTTACACTCTGGGCCAGGGCGAGAGATGGTGGAACCCTCGGTAGCACGCTGTGACAAATTTGCACGGCACTTTGAAGATAAAGTCGCTCAGATTCGTCATGAATTGGACACCACACTTAATGCAGCTCCACTAGTAGAGGTGTTCAGAGCGCCGTCCGGTTCAGTTTTATTGGATGAGTTTCAGTTAGTGAGGCCCGAGGATGTGGACAAGGTGCTTGGCCAAGTCCGGTCGACCACCTGTGTGCTTGACCCTTGCCCCTCATGGCTCATTACATCAAATAAGGAGGGGATCGCCGGCTGGGTCCAGGAGGTTGTAAATGCCTCCTTGAGAGAGGGAGTGGTGCCGGCCTCTTTAAAAGAGGCGGTAATTAGACCACTCCTGAAGAAGCCTAATCTGGACCCGGAGGATGTTAACAACTATAGGCCGGTGGCTAATATCCCTTTCCTGGGCAAGGTGCTTGAGCGGGTGGTTGCAGGACAACTCCAGGCACTCTTGAATGAAACGGATTATCTAGACCCATTTCAATCGGGCTTCAGGCCTGGTTTTGGAACGGAAACTGCCTTGGTCGCCCTGTGGGATGACCTCTGTCGGGAGAGAGACAGGGGGAGTGCGACCCTGTTGGTTCTCCTGGACCTCTCAGCGGCCTTCGATACCATCGACCATGGTATCCTTCTGGATAGGTTGTCTGAGCTGGGAGTTGGAGGTACTGCGTTGCAGTGGTTCCGCTCCTACTTGGATGGCCGATTCCAGAAGGTGGTGCTGGGGGATTATTGCTCTGTGCCGTGGCACCTAAGCCATGGGGTTCCGCAGGGCTCTATCTTATCCCCTATGCTGTTTAACATATACATGAAGCCGCTGGGGGAGGTTATCCGGAGATGTGGACTGAGGTGTCATCAATATGCGGATGATACCCAGCTCTACCTTTCCTTTTCATCAAACCCAGGTGAGGCAGTGGCTGTTCTGAACCAGTGTCTGGGCACGGTAATGGACTGGATGAGGGCTAATAAACTGAGACTCAATCCAGACAAGACGGAGGTATTGTTAGCGGGTGGTTCTTCTGTCCGGCGAGGTGATGTTTGCCCTGTCCTGGACAGGGTTGCACTCCCCCTAAAGGATCGGGTCCGTAGTTTGGGGGTGCTCTTGGATCCAGAACTGTCACTTGAGGCACAGGTGAACTCAGTGGCAAAGAGCACCTTTTATCAGCTTAGGCTGATATACCAGCTGCGCCCTTATCTGGACAGAGATAGCTTAGCTACAGTTATCCATGCTCTGATAACCTCTCGTTTGGATTACTGCAATGCGTTATACGTGGGGCTGCCTTTGAAAACGGTCCGGAAACTTCAACTGGTGCAAAACAGGGCAGCAAGGTTATTAACAGGGACTGGCCGGCGAGATCACATTACGCCAGTCCTTTTACAACTTCACTGGCTGCCAGTCCAGGTCCGGGCCCAATTCAAAGTGCTGGTATTAACATTTAAAGCCCTAAACGGTTTGGGGCCAGGTTATCTGAAGGAACGCCTCCTCCCATATGTACCTACCCGGACCTTAAGATCATCTACAGGGGGCCTTCTCCATGAGCCCCTGCCAAAGGAAGTGAGGCAGGTGGCTACTAGGAGGAGGGCTTTCTCCGCTGTGGCACCCCGGTTGTGGAACGAGCTCCCCAGAGAGGTCCGCTTGGCGCCTACACTGTACTGCTTTCGTCGCCAGCTGAAGACCTTTTTATTCACTCAGTATTTTAACACTTAATTTTAACTTAAATTTAAATTTTACTGTTTTAACTCTGTATTTTAATCCTATATCAACTTTGCTGTGTGGTTTTATCCTGGTTGCGCTTTTTATACTGTATTTCGTAATTGTGTTTTAAACTGTTGGGTGTTTTACTGTGGTTTTAATTTTTGTGAACCGCCCAGAGAGCTTCGGCTATTGGGCGGTATAAAAATGTAATAAATAAATAAATAAATAAATAAATAATTAGCTGTTGAAATGTGCAAGTTCAGGAATAGGGATATAAGTATCTCACAATTGTTTTCTCTACACATGCACTTTCATATGTACACAAACACATATTTTGGGATCTAAACATAACACCATCATGATCTATTAAATATTTAACATAGTTATTTTATCATAATAATTTAAACTCTAATTAAGTTACAAAACTTGGGGCTGGAAATATGAACCAATGCATCCTAAATTAAGATCACATCTTTCAGTTTTGGATTATTATTAAAGCCAAACAGTATTTTTAAATATTATTCAAGATCATTTGGTAATTGGTGGAAGTTTCTTAAAACACATACTTCAGTTCTTAAGAGTTTGTGCTCTAGCTAATTTTCAATATGCAACTCAAAGCAGAGTTGTTTTTTAATAAGAGCTGGAATTACATTAAATTAAGAATTTTAGAATGTTCACTTTAATTGCTGCCATTAAATTTTATCTGCTTATTCCAGCATAATTGAGTACCCATGATGGTTTTTCATGAAAGATTTTGAAAAAAATGCAGATAATTAATTAAGAATGAGTGCCTATGACATCCTGTAACCTGAATGGTATGAGTTGTCACAAACATACAGAAACCTGAATGCCATGACAGGTTCATGCAACACAATAACCAATGGTGGTTTAAACAGCCAACGCTTGGTTATTTAACCCACCATGAGTTACCGTGTTGTGTGGAGTGTGTTTTTTAACCAACAGTTTGTTATTTGGTCAAAATAACCAAAGCAAATAACCAACGCTGTGCAGAGTTGGCTATTTGAACCACCATTGGTTATCATGTTGTGTGGAGGGCACCGTTGGTTATTTCCTTGGCCACCATTGGTTATTTCATCAGCCACAGAGTCACAAGGCAAGAGTGGTCAAAGCAATGGCTGCTGCTCCAGTCCAGCTGGCAGGATATATTTTCAGCAGCAATGACTGATTGGATACTAGCAGGAGGACTGAGGGGGAAGAGAGGGCATGGGATGAGTCAACTCAGCATGGACTAACAGTCAATTCAACACTGATCCTAATCCACACCAGTTTATTATTCTCATGTTGTGTATGGAGCACCCGCTAGATAAACAATTGTCAAGTTGATTATTACCTGACTATTGACTATCATGTTGTCTGAATGCAGCCTATGTGTTATCACGAATATAGAATTCTAGCCATTTTCATGGTTCTGCTAAAGATACAGCACAATTTACCCAACAGTCCCACTCCTTACTCCCAGGTAAGTGTGCATAGGATTGCATCTTCAGAAAATATTTGACTGTATTAAATTTTCTTAGTAAATATAATAACTAATACATAGGTCACATAGCCGTCTATATAGGAGGGATACCTATAAATCTGTGGTAATACACACATATCTACAACTTTGCTGCTATTACCTATGTTCTATGTGCATAAGCCCTCATATGTAATAATCACATCCCATAAAATTCACCTATGACAATTAGGTCACAAACAGCTATGTTATATGTCAATAGGTACATAATTCATAGTTTCAATAAGTTCTTTGGAGTGGAATAGACAGGCAGATATAGATTACCACAGAGCTAGTTTTGATGATAGAGAAGATACTGCTGAGAATTCCAGAACAGATAAGTAACTCTTTTTGCTGTCTCAGGTGAAGATGAATATGATGAAGAACCACAGGTAACAAAATACGGCGGGATTCTAGGAGTGGGAAATCAGAGGTTCAGTATTGTTTTACAAGAGAATTTAAACTATTGTTATTAGAAGCTTAATTCTTATTTAAAAGCATGCATGCAGAAGTTGAAAAGCTAGCAACAGGCAGAGATACAATAAAATTCACTTAATTGGCCCTTTAATAAACAATATGCCAGCTTAATTAGGGGCTGCCAGGAAACAAACTTTGAGTGGAATCCATTTTCACTCATTCATATTCAAATCTTAAACAAAGAATTGGTTTACACTGTGTTCCAAAAGTCCACTGAAAAGGCATGCATAATTTTCATTATAGTGAATAAAAACATGTGTGAATTGTAATTTACAAGCTTGCCTTTTCGTTTAATTAATTTTGCTTGCTGCTGCAGCTGCATAAGCCAAAGGCCATACTCATTCAACATAGCTTACTAATCGGAGTCAGTATGTGTCAGTATAAAAAATCATGGTACTGGCCACTGTCTACTAGACTACAGGAAATCAAAGGGTACTATGAGAATTCATACAGGTTAGTAATACCCACATTAATATAAATGATCCAGTATTCGTAGTGATATTTTGAAGACAGCACATGCTAATAACTCTGGTGGCTCACATGAGGAACAATGGAAACATTACAAATAAAAAAAATGAAATTAACTCTCATAAATCCTTATTTTCCCAGAGCAGTTCTACTTCTGAAGTATCATATGATACTTCTCATATTGTGTAGCAGCCCAATAGTGGCTGTGATGGTGAGGACACAAGATACTTAGGAGAGAGGGAGTATGCAAAGTTCCAGGAAGAGAAAATATCAAGTAGCAGGCAGAGCCAGAAACCTTCCTGTAAGCAGCAGAGATTTACTGTTGAACACACCAAAACCACTATTCCTAACCATGGAATAACGCTTGCCCTTCATGGCTCATTACATAAAATAAGGAGGGGATCGCCAGCTGGGTCCAGGAGGTTGTAAATGCCTCCTTCAGAGAGGGAGTGGTGCCGGCCTCTTTAAAAGAGGCGGTAATTAGACCACTCCTGAAGAAGCCTAATCTGGACCCGGAGGACATTAACAACTACAGGCTGGTGGCTAATAACCCTTTCCTGGGCAAGGTGCTTGAGCGGGTGGTTGCAGGACAACTCCAGGCACTCTTGAATGAAACGGATTATCTAGATCCATTTCAATCGGGCTTCAGGCCTGGTTTTGGAACAGAAACTGCCTTGGTCGCCCTGTAGGATGACCTCCATCGGGAGAGAGACAGGGGGAGTGCAACCCTGTTGGTTCTCCTGGACCCCTTAGCGGCCTTCGATACCATCGACCATGGTATCCTTCTGGATAGGTTGTCTGAGCTGGGAGTTGGAGGTACTGTGTTGCAGTGGTTCCGCTCCTACTTGGATGGCTGATTCCAGAAGGTGGTGCTGGGGGATTATTGCTCTGTGTCATGGCTCCTAAGCCATGGGGTTCCACAGGGCTCTATCTTATCCCCTATGCTGTTTAACATATACATGAAGCCGCTGGGGGAGGTTATCCGGAGATGTGGACTGAGGTGTCACCAATATGCGGATGATACCCAGCTCTACCTTTCCTTTTCATCAAACCCAGGTGAGGCAGTGACTGTTCTGAATCAGTGCCTGGGCACGGTAATGGACTGGATGAGGGCTAACAAACTGAGACTCAATCCAGACAAGACGGAGGTACTGTTAGCGAGTGGTTCATCTGTCCGGCGAGGTGATGTTTGCCCTGTCCTGGACAGGGTTGCACTCTCCCTAAAGGATCGGGTCCGTAGTTTGGGGGTGCTCTTGGATCCAGAACTGTCATTTGAGGCACAGGTGAACTCAGTGGCAAAGATCACCTTTTATCAGCTTAGGTTGATATACCAACTACGCCCTTATCTGGACAGAGATAGCCTAGCTACAGTTATCCATGCTCTGATAACCTCTCATTTGGATTACTGCAATTTGTTATACGTGGGGCTGCCTTTGAAAACGGTCCGGAAACTTCAGCTGGTACAAAACAGGGCAGCCCGTTTACTAACAGGGACTGGCCGGCGAGATCACATTACGCCAGTCCTTTTACAACTTCATTGGCTGCTAGTCCAGGTCTTGGCCCGATTCAAAGTGCTGGTATTGACATTTAAAGCCCTAAACGGTTTGGGGCCAGGTTATTTGAAGGAACGCCTCCTCCCATATGTACCTGCCCGGACCTTAAGATCATCTACAGGGGCCCTTCTCCGTGAGCCATTGCCAAATGAAGTGAGGCGGGTGGCTACTAGAAGGAGGGCTTTCTCCGCTGTGGCACCCCAGTTGTGGAATGAGCTCCCCAGAGAGGTCCGCCTGGCGCCTACACTGTACTCCTTTCGTCACCAGCTGAAGACCTTTTTATTCTCTCAGTATTTTAACACTTAATTTTAACTTAAATTTACATTTTACTGTTCTTACTCTGTATTTTAATCTCATATCAATTTTGCTGCGTGGTTTTATCCTGGTTGTGCTTTTTATACTGTATTTTGTAATTGTGCTTTTAACCTGTTGGTTGTTTTATTATGGTTTTAATTTTTGTGAACCGCCCAGAAAGCTTCAGCTATTGGGTGGTATAAAAATGTAATAAATAAATTAATAAATGGAATCTGCAGAAACGCACAGAAATAGGATCTTCCGGCCACAGCAGCTCCCCATGTTCCTGTCCTAGATAGCTTGTTTTAGGAGAGCTTACTTTAGGATGTCCTGTGCTAGTCTGCTTCTAATTCCAATAGTATAATGCCTCAATCTTCAGATTCTTATACACATGACACAAGGGGGAAAGCATGTGTGCAGGGTTTTAATGTATGTAACTTCCTGAGTAATTGTATGATTAATTATCTATGCAAACACATTTAATAACCAACCTCATTGCATTCATATCTCTGAATCTTTATAACACCAATAGTATCCAAAAACGTTATTCTACATCTAGTAGCTTTCACTGCAAATAGTGCAACCCTCTGTATCATGTACAGGATGGCTGAATATAATAAATATCTCAATTTCCCCTTAACCCTCCTTTATTTCACTTTCTTTAAAAGAGGCTCTAAATAACTTTTCTTATGTCTGTATATAATGGACAGTCAAATACGTAAATGTGCCATGTCCTCTAAAACTGGATCCCCACAAACACACAACCTGTCTTCTGCAAGTATGCCATGACTAAAAGAACATTTGTGACCTTTTTCTTGTTGCCATAGTTCTTTAACTCTGATATCATCATCATCATCATCAGGTGACTATACTTCAACACATTTGAACTACTCTCCTCAGCAATATTTTGAGTCCAGCTCTCTCTCATGCAGTTTTCCAGTTTCAGCAGCTCTGCCTCTCTCTGGCCTTCTTTCCTTTTCTCTCACTTCTTTTCTCTCTTTCTCTCTGTTCTTCTCTGCTTCTGTATTAGGCCTTTTAAAATTAGTTAATTTCCTCTTGCACAACTCCAACCAATCACCTTTTCCCTAAATTGCTTTTTCCAAGCAATTCCCCTGACCTTCAGATAAGCTTCCTGCAAACCCCTTTTTTCCCTCCCTCTGTAGATATCCTGGCTCCATATCTAACTAAAGTTTGACTTGAGCTACCTGCAAACGTTTGGCTTCCTAATTAGACAACCTGGTTCCTCCAATCCAATGAAACTTTTGACCTTTTGGCAGATACTGAGCAACACACATATAAACACAAAAGATTTAACTCCAGAGCATTGAAAAAGCAAACTAAAAACAAAAACAAAAACGGAGGACAGTCCTGTCCCTTCACATCCCTCAATTCTTGTCTGTGACAACCAGGACAAGATAATGGTTCAGGCTGTTGCTTGCAGGGTAGACTTCTCTACTTCACCAACTGGCATCACAAAATATTCCTTCTTGTGGCTCTGTCAATAGTTCGGGAACACCTGATGTAGCACAACTTATATAGCTGATGCTGACATGATCATTAATTTGAATGAGAAGCAACTGTTAGCAACTATGATTTTATGCAATGTTTTTTATAAATACTGCAAATCACTTTTAGGACTTTAGACAAAACATGGGATATACATCTATTAAATAAATATGATAAATAAGATGCAAGAGTATACTAAATATTTGTTTAAAAAATTCTTTCCTGCAGCTGAATATCTGTGCTTCTGTCACAATTAGGTTGGATAAGTAGATATATCTTATTAATAAGATATATCTGTTTGTCCTGTTATCTGCATATTTGTATGTTAGTACTGACATGTCAGTTGTGATCTTTTCTACAGTGCTTTTTTTTTTTTTACATCTAAAGGATGTGAACATATTCTAAGTTTGTCCACATTTTGGTGCATTTAGATATAGGCTGATCATTAGATCATCAGACCATGCGATGCTGAAGTAGTACAATGAATAATGCCATCTTACCTGAGAAAGAAAACAAGCGACTGTCTACAGTACGAGCTATAGATTGCAATTTAACTACATCCATAGATTGTCCAATATGCACTGTACTGGGCATGCTCCCAAGAGTTCCCCGCACAAACTCTGCTACTTCCTGTACTGTGAACATCTGCAATAACTCATCAAAAATTGCAGGGAAGGAGTTCAACAGAGCAGCCTAAAAAGAAAATGAAGAAATATGAGACCTTTGAGATCTGTATTGATGTACAGAAATAACACAAATAAATGGCGGTACAAGCCTAGGGGCAAAACCTGAAATCCAAACTAAGGTTCTGCATTTATATTATCATGCTGTCTCTAGGACATAAAGATATCCGGCACATGAAATCAAGCTCTTTTCTGGCAGCCTTGCCACAGTAATGCATGATCCGCTACAGAATCCCCCACAAAGATAAAGGAAACATTGTAGCTTCAATTTGCAGATACTGGAGCATAGAATCAAAAGATTTCCAGACTGCTCACCAAGTTCTGGTTGCTTTTAGAATGCAAATTATGATAGAGTATTCTGTGGAATTGCTAATCGTATCTTAGATTTCTGCCTTGATACAGAAAGGGAAAAACTTTTATCTTCCTAAAAACATGTTTATAGAAATTTATACTGACTGCCTCTTAGCTGCAACATTATAATGTGGCATTTTCCTTTAGTTTGAGAAGAGAGTACGTTTATGTGACACTTGTGTCAGGTCATGCAAATAATACACTTTGAAAATATTGTTATGGCAATGCAGTTTCTTTAACAGCTCTGAGTTACTCTATTCTTCTCTCTGAAATAGATATGGGATCTCCGAATAAGCCAAAATAATAGTTTGAATACAGAGTTTCCATGAGTGAGGGCTCAAAGGATGTTCCCACTGTGTGTGTGTGTGTGTGTGTGGTGGGGGGGTGGGGCGGTGAAGGGGAAATTTGCAAAAATCGTGGCCCTTTTTCCTCTTCTAGGAGCTTCCACTGGATTGCTATCCCCTCAATAAATGGTAGGAACCCTTTCATTAGTGTTGCGGTGGGAAAAAGTAATGTGCCTGAGCACCACATTTCTTTGGTGAGAACTGGTAAGGAGTTGTATTCTAGAAGTGGTTTGAAGCAAAACCCAAAGTGTATAGGCCCCAAAGTGAGTGTGAGTAGCACTGGCATTAGGCAAGGCAAATTGCAGCTTGAGAGGGGAGAGTTAACCTTCTCCTCCTCGGTTGCAATACCACTCCTTGTCCTACCTCCACACCAACTGAACTTAGAACAAGTCCGAATTAGCAGAAGGGCAGCTCTGAATCTAACCCATTATATTGCATATAACATGTCCTGAAAAATCCTCCCTATTTCATTCTCCAATGTAGTTAGTAAAATGTAACTACCTTTTCTGTTTTACTTACCAAGATAAATGTTTATGTATTTCCCCCCAAATGTCTATGATACATATTTTACCCTGTTTGCAAACAAAAACCACCCTCTGCCTATCTCTTTAATCCTATTCTCCTTTACAAGATGACTTACTAGCTCTAGCTTCTCTTCTGATTTGTAAGTTATTGGCCAAATTGTCAGGATATTTTCCAGTAGGAGCCTAAAGAGAATTCTGCAGTTGTTCAAAATCTGGCATTTAATAAAATCATTGCCTTCGTTTTACCACCTGCACCCTCTGTATGCTTGCCTTTGTGTCATTTCACTAGAAGAGAAACTCTGGGAGAATGAACATTGGTAATGTACCATTTCTATCATAGGCAATACTCATGAAGCTGGATCTTTGAGACAGGACTTCTACATCAGAAGGCATAGTTTGCAGGACCCATTCCAAAGCAAGTACTTCTCATGTAGAAATTAAGCACTGCCTCTTATCATAGGAGGAGACAGCCACTGTAAAAACCTATACTTAATTTAAACTACTGTACTCGGTTCAACTTTTAAATGAACTGAGGACCCAGGTGCTGAATAAGGCTGCAATTCTATGCGCACTTACCTAGGAGTAAGTCCCACTCAATTAAATTGGACTTACTGCTGAGTAGACACATATGGGATTGCATTGCACATGGTGTAAATCCTAGTTATCCTAGTACTTCCAAGCTCATCCCAACCTATATTTTGTCACCTATTGTTTCTCAGCCATACATAACAATGAATTGTGTTAGATCTTCTTTAGACCAATTTTTTAACTAAGCTACTCATCCGTGGAAAGTGATTCCCTTGTCAAAACATAGGTTTTCCAGAATTGAAAGTAGCACAACAGAAGATAGTTGCTGATGATACTTTAACTCATCTCATCATTGTCTCTGTTAGCAGATTTTGCCAATTTTTGTACTTCCCATAAAATTCCAAATATACTTGTTTGAAAAAAAAGTGAAAAAAGTGAATACACTATAGACCGGGGTAGGGAAATTGTGGTCCTCCAGATGATGCTGGTCTATGATTCCCGTCTTCACAGGCCATTAGCCATGCTGGCTGGGACTGATGGGATTTGGAGTGCAATATGAGCTGGCGAGTCACACAAAATTAAGTCACACTGAGATCAAGAGGCTTGTTCCGAGTAAATGGCATAGGATTGTAGCTGAATAGTTCTTTAATGAGTGGGAAGCCCTAATTTTGTGTAATGTGTACCCAGCTCTTCTCTTAAAGTAGGGATGAAGAACTGATGGTCCTCCAGATGTTGTTGGAGTACCACTCTCAACTTGCCAGATAGTTGGCCATGCTACCTGGGAGGGAGAGTCTAACATTATTTGGAGGGCCAAAGGTTCCCCAGTGACTTGTTCAAGGCCACCTAGTGAACCATTCCCATTTAATGTTCATCTTTATCTATAAGATATTTCTCAATTTTACACATATGGGAATGTAATTATGTCAAAGAAATAAAACAGGTGCCAATACCCCCAAAATTGTATAAAGTTATTCTAAATCAAATTAAATTCAAATATAAAATTCTTTTCCACCTTACATTCCATCTCCTTCACTATGTTGTCTCCATAACCACATTAACCCATTATCTTTTGACTTTGGTATGCACAAGGGCACAATACATCCACAAATTATATTGTTAAAATAAATCAACAAGTAGATACATTTTGAGGCAATAAATGTGTAAGTCCAATGTCAGGGGAAGTGTGTATTCATAATTATTGCTCTTTATTGTTTGAATACAACTTTGCATAATAATTTCTAAAAAAAAATAAAAAAATAGATAGCGAGCCTCAAGGAAAACCTAAATCTTTAAAATGTGTACCAACAATGATGAAATTGGGAGTGGCAAGGAGAACTTTGCAAGTTTAAAACGATTTGTAATCATGATTTGTTTTCAAAATAAAGGCTTGTAAATTACTATTATTCACATTTTACAGATGGGAAAAGGAAGACAAGACCTAATGACATCCAGTGCATTCATGCTATAATTTGAATAGGTCTATGTGAATCACAGTATTCTTTTGTTACCTCAATGATATATTTGCATAGATGACAGGTAAGTGGTTAACAACTGGTCATTAGCAGCCTGGGTTATTATTATGCCACTCTAGGACAAAGGTGTAGAATCCCCTTCAGCCGAAGGGCTGAATTCAATTCCAGAGAAGATCTCAGGGACTCCATTCTAGAGGTGGGCAGGGCAAAAGGCGTGAAGACAAGAAACAGTACCATATTTTGGCTTAAAGTTCTTATTGGCAGCCATTAAGCTTTAGGAAAGGTGTTTCAAACTTTAAAATCGGGGTGGGGGGGACTGTGCAAAAGATAGGAAATCACCAAACAATCAATGGTTGGGGGAAAGTGTGTGTGGCTGTTTGGGGAACCCCAGAGGGCTGGATTTGGACCCCGAGAGGGTCAGATTTGGACCCACTCCTGCTCCAGGAATTGGAAAGCTCAATAACGATTAGCAAATGGAGGGGCCGAACGAGACCAGTAGCTTAAGAATAAGATGGACAATATAAAAGCTCGGCAGCTTTCTAAATATCTCCCCAATGAGACCTTTTTGATCAAATGATTAATTAAATTAAATTTTGTTTTATTTTATGGGCTTTGAAGGTGGCAAATGACCTATGATGCTCAGCTGAGAAAGAAATGAAGAGTTCTGCTGAGATGTTGATATTTCTGTAACTTGATAGAATATTTCTAATTACATTTACACTTTCAAAATGATCTATTTTTTTTTAAATTGCCATAATGAAAAAGGATAACAACTAACTATTCAACATTTTTAGTTGTTTAAACTAAATTAAGTCCATACTGGCGGATATATTCATGATACTAAACATTGGCATTATTTCCAGTGATACATGTATTTAGAAACTGGAGTACCAGAAAATCTGTAATTAGAGAGAACACATTGCTGTTTGGTGTCATCACCATGGAAAATCCAAATGTAAGGAGAGAGAGAGAGAGAGGAAAAAAGGAATCCAGTTCAAAATCAAGGAAAAGGAATCCAGTTCAAAAAAGGAATCCAGTTCAAAATCAATTGGCTTTTGTTGGTCGAGTTGCTACATATATATTTAAATAATTATCACAGAGAGTGAGATATATAACCAACACCCAACCTTTCTGGTCTTTAAATATTTAACCATTTTTAATTACTGCTTGTCGTGACCATTATTCTGCATTCTTTGTACTACAGGATGATGTCCAATCTCAGTAATAACTGATCTCATATCTTCTCTCTAATCACTGATTCTCATAATCAAGCTGATACATGCAGACAACTGAAAGTAGCCCTTATACTTAAATTTTCAGTGCTTTGAAAAATGCCGTGTGGTTGCAAACATTGAACGGTGCAGTGTATTTCAATTCTATGTGCAGAAAAATGGATTAGGTAGGGAAGAACAGTCACTGGGTACATCCATGATGAAAAGTTGTGCAGCATATGGGGATAATTACTTACAGAATTAAACGACGGCCTTGAAGTACCACCACATTTTGTGGGGGCACATGTCCCAGCTCCGCTCACCTGTCCTCCAGGCTGAGGGGCCTATGGGGCAGTTAGGGTTAAGGGGCAACATAGTGGCAAGTGGGAAACAAAAAGGCAAACTTTTGAAGTATTAAAGCAGGTCATGTTTCATGAATATATAATCCCCTCAAGTAACAAAGTCTCACTGGTAAAAAAAATCAGAGTCAGTGGTCGGAGAACAATGTCATCAAGGTTTTCCCCTTCTCTAGGGCTAAAAACCTTAAAATAATGCATTTACAGAACACACTATTTTTCCTTTGGTTCTATCACATATGCCAGAAATATTTCCTGCACAAATCCGTAGTAATATTAGATTCTTCTTGGCATTTTCTTCCTGAGTGCCTTTTTCCATTTTAATCATTTTTCTGAGACAACTATCACAATTTGATGGTTAAATGTTTACTTTAGGCAAACAGTAGTAGAGTTTATCTCGACTAGTACGTCTCTGAAAACATAATACAAACAGTGAACAGTTGAAGAGATAGAGAAAACTCAACATTATTAAGAAAGCCCTCCATTCCTTTTGTTTACATCCAGCATCCAGATGCTTAGAATTTGATAGTACTAAATGACCTGGTTTGCACAATCAACACAGCTTAAAGAAGCCACAGTGTTTGGATGTGGCACATGTCAGCCATCAGCTGCCCAATTACCCACCTGGTCGGGCTTGTTATGTCATCCAAACCCGGTAGGATGGCCTGTTTGAAGGGGAAACATCATCAAATAACCCATGGCCTGTTTTGGTTTTAATTGTGCAAACCAAGCCAATGTGTATTGATATAGGTGTTTCATTAATTAGTGTAGTTAGTTTTTAATTTAGTGATGTCACAATATTTCAAACTAAATACAAAAGTAGGTATTTCTTAACTTTATATATACTTTTTTTTAAGAGAACAACTGTCAAACTCTCAACCAAATATGTGATTCAGCTCTTAATTCCTCTGTAGGTCATCACCTGAAAAGATCTTGCTTAAACAACACACATATAGTTTATATAAGGTATAAACGCAACGATGAAATGAAAAATTATACCAACAATGCAATCGTTTGCTGTAACTATTTTTGTTGTATTGTTTTAAAAAAAGCATTTTTACAAACACTGGCTATTATCTATTCAACTTGCTCTGCCTGTGGAAAACACGTTCTCCCACCGTTGGAAGAGCCTATGTCTTGATAATGGGTCCATACTAGGGATGCTTCCAGATGGAGGTTCCTATTGCTAGCAACCTAAAGGCATTATGTAGCTATTCTGTCTTTTCATTCTTAACTGATTATTTTCTGGTAAGGAAAAAATGGAATAAATGGTGGGAAAACATGAGAGGCCTACAAATGGAAGATGATGATGATGTCTGGACTCCCAGTAAAATTCCATCAGTGATTGCACAAAAAAAGCATTTTCTGGAAACACCTTAATTTACATTGGCTGTAGCATGTACATACTTGTTATACTCTATTTAGTTTAGAAGCATGGGCTTGGATCACAGCTATTCAACAGTACTTGACAACATAAGTAACCAGACTGTGTATAGTGCTACCATTTAAAAGTGAGGCTATAATAGTCTGACTCTCAATAGTCTGTAACAAACTTTAACAGTGATGCTTACATGGAGGGTGATTTTATGGGTTTAAAACTATTATGTAATAGTATAACTTTCCAATTGCAGTTACTATAATGTAGAGCATCAGTCTAAACTACTCCTGCTTCATCATTTTTGTCATCACTTCCTTAATGCCAGTTTTGAAACATGCTCATGAACAAGACATTAAATAGAAACATTAAAGCAAATGCAAAAAGAGAATTTTAACCAAAGTTGCCCCCCCTTCATTGTCGGCTAGTAGCTCTGTCTGTAAGTTGATGCACATATAAATGGTTCAATATAATTAGCAAGGCTATTGTGCACTCACTTACACAAAATTATTTGCCCCATTCCATGCAGAATTTAACTGAACTACTGAATATTTCCAACCTGTGTAAAGATGAGGGTCTCTGAGCTCCTGCTGTCCAGGCTGAGCACAAATCTGATGGACTGGAAAAGCTCTTGGATACTGGCTCTAAACTGCTCCTCCTCCATTCCACAAGTAGCTCTGGAGTAAAGGATCCGAGACTGAACAATAAACTTGAAAAGATATTCCAATGCCTTAAGGAGTAGGAGAGGAATCAGTGTAACAAAGAAAAAGAGAAGTAAAGGAGCTTTAGAAAATATATATCATATTTTAACCTCCTTGACCCAGACAGCCAATCCTCTCCTGCTCTACATTATAATCCATGAACGGCAACGGAACAAGCAACAATATGATTGGATGTATGCTTCCAAGCACCTTGTCCACAACCCTAGGCTTCAACACAATCGTCCCATAACACAAGATTGACAGTGCTTGGGATCTAAAGTGCAACAGCGACAGAGAAGGAAAGCAGGACCAACATCAGCACTCTGGAAAAGCCAGCTTCACCAGGCTTCAACCCTCCCAACTATCATCCAGCAGCCACTCCATCAGAATGGAGAAATAGGAAGCCGAGGCACTCCACCTGTTCAGCTGAAAGACCAGTAATTTTGGCTCCTCCTCTTTTTGCGCTGATTCAAGTTAGCTGATCAGGATAAGAAGACCAACAACATCTGGTGATTATATTAACTTTGTAACATTAAGAATAGCTTTCAAAATGAAGTAATATTTGACCTCTTGGACAAAGAAATGTTTGCCAGTTATTTCATAAATATCAGTATAATTACCACAAGTAGCCATTTGAAGAAAATATAATTTGATGAACGAACAATGGTCTTCTATGCACTCATAAAAATATGCACAGTATTTATTTTCCACAAATGTTTCAACAGATTTTTGAGACACTGATTTTTCAAATGTTCTTTTGCAATAGCTTTGTATAGTCATACAAGGTCCAAGAATTGGGGTGTTTGCCTGTTCTGGATGGGGTTGCACTCCCTCTGAAGGAGCAGGTCTATAGTTTGTGGGTGCTCCTGGATCCATCTTTGTCACTGGAGGCCCAGGTGACCTCAGTGGCCCGGAGCGCCCATTATCAACTTCGGTTGATACGCCAACTATGCCTGTTCCTGGAATGACCATAGCCTAGTCACGGTCATTCATGCACTGGTAACCTCACGATTAGACTACTGCAATGTGCTCTGTGTGGGGCTACCCATGTGTGCGGTTCTGAAGGAAGCTGCAGCTAGTGCAAAACGCAGCAGCTAGGGTGCTCACGGGGACACCTAGCTCTGCTCATATAAAACTGGTGTTAAAAGAACTGCATGGGGTGCCTTTTTGCTACCAAGCCACATACAAGGTTATGCTGTTATCCTACAAAGCTCTAAACAACTTGGGACCAGCATACCGCCTTCCCTTATCTGCACCTGGACGACAACTCTGATCCTCAGAGGAGGTTCTACTGGCCATTCCAAAATAAACAGAATGTTGCCATGAAGAACCTCGGCAGCCAGCCTTCTGTGTAGAGGCACCCACCCTCTGGAAAAACCTCCCTTGTGCAGTTTGGGAGGCTAAAAAATGTAACATCTTTTAAACACCTCCTGAAAACATATATTTTCACACAGGCTTTCCCTGGATTTTAACTTAGCTGGTTTTATATTGCCTTTTTAACTTTTAATGTTTTAAATTTATCTATACTTGTTGTCTTTTATGGTTTTAATTGTGCACTGCTCAGAGAGCTTCAGCTGATGGGCACTGTAAAAATGTAATAAAAATAAAAATAAAAAAGGCTAAAGTACGCTTGTCCAAAGCAAAGAAGTGTTACTGTAAAATTATAGTTTGGAGATTCCATGATAAAAAGTTTAATTCTTTCTAGATAAATAGAAATGGAAATCATTCAAGATAGGGCTCTGCCCAATAAAAATCTCATCCATGTAAGAGCCATTTTAAACAAATATTTATCTAGAAGACATACCCTCATTGCCTCCTGAATATGGTCCTGCCGTACAAGTTCAGCTGATCGATCCATGTACCACTTCAAACAGCGGATCAGTTCTCTGAGTAAAAAAACAAACCCAGCACTGATAGACAGTTCAAGCACCAAAAAATCTCACACTTTCAGATTTGTGAAATAGTTTCAATAGCAAGATTCCTTTGCTAAGAAGAAATCAAGTTTATCGTTATTTTTCATTTCTGAACTTATTCAACTTATTGAAATTTTAGCATGTATAATAAAATGGAGTCTAGAAATATACTGTTTTTTAGAATAATTATTGTTCCATATTTAACACTGGTGGAGACAAACAAAACAGTTAACTATGGAAATTATAGATATTACTCTAAAATAACATATATTACTCACAGAACTATTTTTGATTTAAAACAAATATGAAAGGATGAAACATTCTTTACATTTCTTTAGAGTTTTTGTAAACTTGAAGGAAATCTCCAATCAACAATCAAATCTTTATAAGAAAATAAAGCTTGGCTACCTGTAAGTAAGGTTCTTCCAGAGTACAGCTATGCAATGATAACTAGGAGACATTGCATGGAAAAAATCTTTTTGGACCACAGAAAAGAAAAAGGATACTTCAACAGAGAATACATAGTCTACTGAGGAAAAGTTCCTGCTTGACTTCACTCTGCTTCCTTCCATTTCCTCTGTCATAGTGCCTATGGGCATGTTCATCTGGGAGAGTTGTGAAATAGACAAGAGGTATTCTGCAGGAGGTCTCAGAGTAAGTAAATAGCCTCTATTTGGTTGCCATGTATCAGTTCTAGAACTGAAGTTGGGCACTCACATTTGGAGATAGTGTCAGTCTGAGACTATGGATACATCTATAGTGTTGGTCTAGTGCATGTTGAAGGATTAGAAAAGGATATTGCCCATAAAACTAAAGCTCTATACAAACCACTGGGAGGATGGCTCATTTTCTGTGTTTGCTCCAGACAGAACAAGAATGTTTTACACAAATCGAAGTCTGCCATGACTTAGGCAGGGGATTCTCATACTGCTGAAAGAGGTGCAACAGAGAATTTGATATATTCCATCCAGGAAAGAAGGTTTGCATAATTCTTTGGGGACATCCTCTCCTAGGGCTCCACTATCATCTACTGAGTGCTTTTACAAGTATATTAATATGATCAGGCTATCCTGACAAGAACCAATTCTTTGCGATTGAACCATATAGGTATGTACGGTAATAGCTAGACATGGTTGTTGAACAAGCTCAGGCTTTTTATTGTCATTTTGCCATATAATCATCTTGCCTTGAATCTGACTTACAGAGAGAAGTACTTCACATAGTTAAATCATGGAATTCATTACCACAAGATATAGTGATGGCCACCAACTTGGACAGCTTTAAAAGGGATTAGAGAAATTTAAGGATAAGACTATCAGTGTACTAGTCATGACAACTATATATGACCTTCAATATTAGAGGCGGTATGGGGGATCACAAAGGGGAAGGCTCATTCCTTGATTGTGCCCTTCTCAAAGGCATCTGGTTGAACACTGTGAGACCCAAATCCTGGAGTAGACAGGCATTTGGTCTGACTCACGATGGCTCTTTTGTTTTTAAGCATCCTTGTTTAGGGCTATGACCTTAGGAAAATAGGGGAGAACTTTTTTTTTTTACTGCAAGTGTGAAACATTATGGAGCAGAATAACTGCAGGCAAGCAGTGTTTAATCCTGCTAGCCCAGAGTAAAACTTGGAATACAATCTGAATAGCTCTCTGACATGAATAAGAAACTGTATAAACTATTTATTTTTTTATATGTGGGTGGAATTACCATTTATTCAGTAAGCTTAATTTATACTACTGGATGTTCTCTGTTAAACAATAAATTAGGTTTTTTTGCACTCCATATAAAGTTCAAAAGTGATACCCTATATAAAATGGTGGGAAAGGAGGACCTACTTGTATGCCAGTGCTCCTGCAAAGTGCTTTTGAATATAAGTGTCCATTACAGGTCGAAAATGAAAATATTTGCTATCACGTAGTAGATTTATGATGAACACCTGAAGGAGAGAGAGAAAACCACACCTAAAGACACAGATCACCAAAGCAATATATTAATAAACATATAAGGTAAGAAAGAATTAAAATTAAATTAGCCTTTATCTACAACTGTAATTTACCATTCCATTCTGAGTCAGTGCATGTTCTTGATAGAAGTTGTGTTTTTATTCCAATTTCCAGTTTATAGTTATGTTCCTTACATTTGTATACATGTGAAATGCCCATTAAATAGTGGGAAATTGAATTGGAAAAGAAAACTGGAATTTTGGATTTCCATTGTGTTCTAGAGGTGGAAAGGCAATGAGAAATGGATTACCTACTGTGTTTCTATGTCAGAAGGAAGATCTTAAAATATTCAGATATCAGGAGGAAATGCAGATTGATATGTAACTTTAGCATCTTAGAAGCTGTGGAACTTAAAAACAAACGCCTGTAGAACTCTTTCAGAAACTGTCAACTTGCCCCTCATAGCCAGAGATGAGTGCAAGTGGCGGTGGTGGGAAGGAACTAATAACAGAAAAAAAGTGAATAAAAGAGGCATCCCAAGGATGACTTGAAGTAATTAAACAGCCTGGAGGAAGCAAAACAACAACCCTAGGGCACCCTGTAGGCTTCAGAAAGCAGACTGAAACCTGTCCGCAAGTAACAAACCATTGGGCGAGGATCATTGCTTTTCCATCACTAGGACAGGATGAGAATTCACAGAAACTCCAATTTTTCTTTCTCATCCATTGAGGAAAGGCATTCATAAAAGTACTTCCTCATAGCGCACAGATAAAATGTGAAATACACTACCACATGTATCTTCCAGTGCATGTGAGCTACCACTATTGACATGAATGGTGAATACTTTTGGTGCCAAGACTACATTTAGAACAGACTTGAAAGAATCTTGATCATCTATGACAAATAAGAATCTCTGCCAAATAACAAGGCCGGGCAGCTTAGCAAAAAGTGTTTTTTAAAAGGCCATAAAATATTTAGAATTGCATGTTAGATCTCTCTTGGCCTTTAAAAGGGGTGTGAAGATGCATACTTTCAATTTTGCTTTTTAAAATATATAATTTTAATAATATAATAGTTTTACTGTTTTTTGTTTTGTTTTAAGGTTCTACTGTTTTAAATTGCTGGACTCCGCCTTGATGGTTTACACTGCCTTTTTAGCCGATAAATGCTAATAAATAAATAGTGTGGGTGAATCACCTAGAGAGCTTTGGCTATTGGGCAGTGTAGAAATGAACTTAAATAAATAAATAAATAAATATAGTGGGCAGGACAGTACCTTTGTGGACATTGTCAATAATAAATAGACAAATGGTCTGACTTAGTATAAGGCAGCTTACTATGTTCCTATGATGGGAGTTGCAGAAGGCATCAGCTGTTGAATGCAGCCTGTATCCAAGCCAGCATGACAACTGTCTGGACTCACAAATTTTTATGGAGGACTTGGGGAAGAAATACACACTCTAGAAGTTTCACCAAACAATGAAGAAAAGTATTGCTGACTTGAATTCCAGTAAGCCACTGTGGAGGGAGCTGCCCCTACATCTCCCTGCATTAGGTGTGGCCTGATGGCAAAAATTAGGAATGGGCCAGGGCTCTACAGTCGTAAATACCATGGAAAATAACGGATACAAGGGAGATGCAAGTGTTGATCCATCAGAAGTGTGTTGTGCTTACCAGAGACTGAAAGACCAGTAGTCCATATTTTTCTGTGTTGTCATCCAAAATCACAAACAATGTATCCAGAATATCCTGCAAAAACTGGAAAATTCATATGATATCATCTTATAAACAATTCTATCAAAACAGGCCAATTCTATCAAAACAGATGTCTAGACAGAAGCAAGTGCCACTGAGTTCAATGGCACTTACTCAAAGGTAAATGTATAAAGGATTATAGCCTTTCTCAAGTTATGTGTAAGACTATTCAAGATTGCCCCTAGTACTGGAAAGGGAAATTATTTAGACATATATTACCATATGTAGCATTGTTTCACTTTAATTGCCCTATTTCTTCGATTCTAAGACACATTTTCCCCCCATATAAACATCTCTAAAAATGGGGTGCGTCTTAGAATCACGGGTGTTTCTTAGGGTTTTTTTTCCTGTTGGTGGTACTGAAATTAGTGTGCGTCTTACAATCGATGGCGTCTTACAATCGAAGAAATACGGTATCTGGAAATTTACTATCCTAAACTGAAATATTTTCAGGTATAGGTAACTTGTGGCCCTCCAGACTTTGGACTACAGCCCTCATTATCCTTACCTGGCTAAGTCTGGTGGATGCTGCAATCCAACAATATCTGGAGGGCCACAAGTTGCCCTCCTCTGTTCTACATAAACACAAAGCCAGAGATTTTCAGTAAATGGTAATTGTTCCTAGTCCTCATTTTGAGAGTCTTCAGATGGGCATTGTTTTATGCAATCATCATGGTTTGGTCATGAGTTTTCCCGCACACTTTACATGATACTGTCACCATGCAGTTGTTGTCTCATGTCTCCCCCCGTTCTTTTTTTTTCATTGCTATGGGCAAAATGCGGTATCTTTGCAGTCATGTGATGAAACCACCATCGTCTCCCCGTGTAATCCTTCCATTGCACTATGTTCTGCTTTGTGTGGGTGGGTGTTGGGCAGTGCAGCGTTGATGTCAGGATCAGTTGGGAGGATTCCGTATTTCAGGAATGCCTAAGCAGATGGATAATGGGGAGGGAGATGGTGGTTGCAACGGACGTAAGCACATGCGAGCAATTTTTATTTAATCTCCTCTCCCAGTGTATACTCAAACAAGAAAAGTGTTACTGTTGCTTTTACAGGAACAATTCTGGTTTGCACATGGGGTTGAGGAGGTGGACCTCTGAAGACTTCTGAACTTGCAAAGAATCAGTGCTTAACAATGGGATGGAGGCTGCTCTACACATGCTGCCAGGAAAACTTTTAGCCCTTTCTATTCAATCCCCATTCACACAGGAGAGAAGTGTAACCCCCTTCCACTCAATCCCCTCTCCCAGTGTATAGAAAGAGAAAGAAGAATACTCCGGGTGAACGAATGGCTACAAAAGTGGTGCAGACATGAGAGATTTGGATTCTGGGACCAAGGACTATGTTACTTGGAAGATGGACTGCTGGCAAGGGATGGGTTGCACCTCACAAGGGCGAAAGAATGTGTTTGGCCACAGCATGAAGAACTACACTGATGTCATTACCAGCACTGTATTGCGTCTAAAAACTGTGACTGTGGTATATGTATATCATGTATCAGAAAGTATTTATTGTAAAAAGATTATTGTCTCAGGAGTAAATTGCATGCACAGTTTTGTTAGGCAACTAGCAGTTTGCCATTTATGACCGTGCAGGTTGATGCATCAGGTATATTTGTGAATAAATAAGGTTAATGATCACTATCTATCCCTGTATATCGTGTAGTAGTTTGCTTTGAGCACTCTGTAAACATTAGATTGTTCCTTTCTTTTGCTGCCTTCCTTCTGCCTTCTTTTTTTTGAATCAAAGAACTTTGACATTTAATAGTAAACGTCAAGAATGGCTAAGTGCCTTTGGCCAATGATCACATTTCCCCCCATTTCTGTCATTTAGCCATATGAATTCACACATTTTGTGGCACATACAGGTAAATGTTAAATGACACAAAAATGTCTAGAATTCATTAGAAAACCTACATAATTTCCACGTCCCTTCAAGGAAAGATACCATTTCACCCTCATTTCCACTATTCAATAGTAAATCTTATTCACAGGAGGCTGGGAAGTGCCCAAAATAATGAAAATAAACAATGGCTTTTCAAAATTCTCTAGGTTTTCTCAAAACTGTAAACTATTCTAAAATGGGAATGACTGAGCACATATTTTCCCAACACAATCTAAGTACAATAATATCCTGTTAAAACATAAACATCTCAAATAAATGTTTTGCTTTCAACAACAGCTCAGTTCACAAGTTACAGAAGAATTTAAAAATCAAAATATTGTATCATTTTATTACATAATCTTATTATTTTCATACAGCTCTTAATCACCACCAAAAACTACAACCCATTGCATGTCTTCCTCCTCTCTTCTGAGGAAATACCTAATGATGCATCATGTTCTGAGCTTCCTATTTCTGCAAGCTGCAACCAAAGAAGTGGCATAGGGAAACTCAAAGTATGGTGTTTTCATGCCACACATTTTGCATTAGTAGATGTTACCAGAAGAAAGGGGAGCAAGAGATTTAGGTGTGCGGGCAGCCCCAAATCTTTCATCCCATCTAGTTCCATCTTTAGTCTCATGAACTGATGATACACTGTAAGCCCAGTACTTCTTAGGGTTGTGCTTAAGATAATCACATCTGATTTTACCTACTAACAGAAGACAATCAGAGGAAGTAATCCTTTCAGGGTTTTTTTCCTCAAAGAGAGTTATTGTCACAATAATAACAACTGAGACTGGACTCAGTACCTTAACAATTTCTTCACCACTGACATGCCTCAGTCTTCCTAAGATATCCATTATACGATCTGGATAAGCCTTCCATTTCAAGAGAGCAAGCAGATCCACTGAAAATTATTTAAAAAAATAATAAAGATGGGCATATGGACAATATACTAAAACATACAATTATAGGAAAAGATTAAAATAAAATAGAATTATGAGAACTCTGGAAATATTTTTAACTATTGTCAGGTGTTCACAGAGACAGAGGTGTAGGTTAAGATAAGAGCAACAAGGACTACAATCCTATGCATACTTACTTGGGAGTAAATCCCATTCAACAGAGTGAGACATATGAATAAACCTGCATGGATTATGTTGTACAAATCTATAAATAAACATAGAAATAGTACTACCACAATAAATACATTTTGAATAGTTTGCTAATATTGTTCTCTGCCTATGCTTAGTTCTCTACAATAAGCAAAACAAAATGTCAGCGCGTAAATCCTGGTTAACAATATTTGTTAAAGAACTGAATGCGATGCAAAATGTTTCTCTGTGTGTATGTCTTTTAGCATGTATAGATGTTGCTGAAAACTAACACCCACATTTCAAATCATAGAGCTTCAGACCAGAAAGTCCTCTAGTCCAATTCCCTGCCCAAAGCCCAGACTATCCATTCACCACCCCAATTACAATCTTCCAGAACTAGACAGCAAATATATATTAAACATGCTTGCCAAGCAATAGCTCAAGACAATTGGGCGGCATAAAAATGCAATAAATAATAATAATAATAATAATAATAATAATAATAATAATGTAAGCAAGCCAAGCTACCAATTGAAGGAAAGAAGTATAAACACCATTCCAATCTGGGGGGAAATTCTTTGGGCCCAAAACACAGGGCACAACCCCCCCAAAACCTATCTGATGAGACATTCTGAAACATTGTGCTGGACACAATTATGCAAACTTTAAGCCTTGACAGCAGCTTTATATGTCCATTTTTATTCCTCTCTATCTTTGTTTGTAGTGCATAAACCAGAAGCTTGCTGGGAGAAAAGAGATGTGATCATCCACTTCATATATTCATCACTTTGCATGTGTGAAACTCAGTCTTGATCATGAAAAATGTCTATTAGAAGATTAATTAAAAATACAATAAAAGGAACAATTTCATTATAATTTGTTGTTTAAGTGTTACTTATTTGTTATAAGGAAAAATGTGTCTTTCTACCCAGTCTGAAAACTTCCAATTACTTACTTTAATGGTGCTGCAATGTATTATTAAAACCTGGTGGCATGAAGGAAGGAGAGGGATGCAGATCTTGAATGTTAAAATAATTTCACAGTTGTTATATGGTGCAAAAAGATGGTGTCATAGTGCTTATTCTAATTTGAAAACAGTAGAAAATCTAATGCTGGCGATTGTTTTGGACACTCCTAATTATACACCTAGCGTTTCTGTGAGCTGATTCCAGTAAATTGCCAAATGAAATAAAACTACATTTTTATAGTTTTAGTTATTGGATTAAAATTTGATATAGGGGGAGGGAAGCTGTTAAACTATCTACTGTAGCAATCGTCTTTTACTTCCTAGTAAAAGCCATCTATAGAAAACAACTTGTTTGATGAAATCCTTTGGCTTTTCCTTAGAATATTTTCTTAATTGAAAAAAAGAGTGTCAAATTTAAAAATCATCTGAGAAAGTATTCTAATCAGCAGGCTCTTCCTCTGCTGAAAATATGCTCCATGTTTTGGTATGCTCAAATTTAATAATGATTATGAAACATAATTCTGATCTTAACCATTTGTCAAAAGGACATGTTTCTGTTTACCTGCAATTGCAGCAAATGCCCTTAGGCATTCTTATTCTTATTTATTACATTTATATACTGCCCCATAGCCAAAGCTTTCTGGGCAGTTTACAAAGATTAAAGCACGGAACATTAAAAACAAATACACAAAATTTAAAACCATAAAAAGCATAAAAACAGATTATATACAAAAAAACAGATTATATACAATTCTTGATGACCATTATAAAAGCATTCTATATAATAAAGGTTATTTATTTGTGAACTTGTGTTTGTGAATAACATTCACCATTATCTATTTGATTGTGGTACTCATTAAGAGGCCAGACCTCAGCTTTTTCTCCTCCATTTCTATTAACTTTTGCTATTGGTCCAATTCACAAACAGCATTTTTTTTTTTTTACTGGCAAATCAAAACAGACTGATCACAAAAAGAAGCTTCTTTTGCATTGGCAGCTGAAATATCAAGACAACTTTTTATGAACCTTGCTCTAAGCATACTTGATTCTTCTAATAATCTGATATTATTTTTTTAAATTAGATTTGTAGTTAATTATGTTTTATATCTGCTTTATTACAACCATGACTTTATCCACTCCAGGAAGCTAGCCACAACAAAAGAGTATTTTTTTTTAGTCTGACATTGCCTTCAGTCTTGCATTTTACAGCTACTTCCTAAGAAACAAAGTCTTTCCAGTACAGGTATATGCTGCAGACAGCCCCAACAAATCAGGAACCCCTTTCTATGTGAATCCATATCAACATGTATATGTTGTTCACTAAAATGGAATTTCTGAAGCACCCCTCTTCCTTTTTGCATTCTTTAAGTGAAAGTTACTGTACCGTTCTGTGTGAGTTTGGTAGAAGAAAGTTGGGTAGAGATTGAAAAAGACTCTTTGGTGCTACGCTGGAAAATCAGGCTTGAAGGGATGTTAGGACAACCATTATAGTCCTCTTTGCAGCATGGAAGACCCAAATACAGTGCATGGTTATTGAATGTGCTGTTTTCATCACACTGGAGACACAAAAAATGAAATTATTTTTACCAATTGATTTGCTACTTTACTCCATACATTCCTAGGTAAATAACCAGAATATATAACACTTTGTATTGATCCTATGCATGCAGATATTCTGCATATAGAATATGTATAGTACTCATTCATTCAGTACACTTTAGAAAACAGTTTTCTACCAAGAAATCACTTTAGATACTCTTGTGATAATTAACAAGTAACACGCATCCTCCATTAAAATTAACCTCCTTTTAAATAATTAAAGTATATTTGGTAAGAAAAAACCCCCTCTCTTGTAGTGTTCACTTCTGTGCTTAAATATGCCCCCCCAAGCACAAGAGCTTTTATTAGAATACTACTTCTCAAACATCAGCACTATTTATACCATAATATTAATCTTTTGCTGAAGGGCAATGTTGTTTAGAGTCAAGTGGGATACTTGACTCTATTCACAATAAAGGAGAAAAAACATCCTAAGATGGGGGAAATATTATTTTTTCCAGTCTAAGTGCCAATGATGTGCTAGGATGGTCCTAGTATGCTGTGATACAGGTGAGAGGGTACAACACATTCCAGTGAGAGTTTTGTTTAATTATTAAATTTAACATTATATTAAAAAACATCCCCCAAACATTAAATAAAACAGCTAAATTTTGTGCCATTGTGGGACAGAGGTGCCCCCATTAAATGTAAGCTTGTAAATCTAGAAGTCATCTACGTTGAACCCAAAGTATAAAGAAGGATACCAGTCTAAATACATCAGAAAAAAGAAAGAGGGGATATTCTAAAGAAAGAGTAAGAAAATTAAAATAATGATGCCAGGCACTTCTGGTCTATCTCCTTGCAGTGTTTTACAATTTGTGATGCACTGTAATAAGCAGATGACCCAAGATCCATCCAGGCACTTATTTTACTGACACAGCATGTCTTAAATTTGTGCCATTACAGATTTACTCATATATAGTTACAGTGAACTATGAGGCAGTGATGGCAGGGCTAAAATTAGTACCTTATAAACATAAAGCTCATGAATATCATCAGACAGTGTGGTTCCATCGTCTCTCATTAATGGTGTAAATGCAAAGCCAAAAAGCTTCTTTTCTCCTTTATCTTTTGCTGCAATAGGAAAATTAAATGTTTGCATAAATTGTTGAAAAACTTGCAGACAAACCCCTTAGCTCGACTGTTACTTATAACCAGTACAAAAACACTTCCCATGATACATGTTTTGCATTGTCCCAGTTCAGATTGTGTTTTCTATCGAACCCATGGAAGAGTTTGCTTTCTAATGCCTAATGCTAACAAATACATATCTTTCAGAATATCTAAATTCCTCATCAATGCTTTACAAATGCATGAATGCTTGAGAAAGGGGCCAGACCTGAATAAGATTTATATTAATTAGAATTACACACAACACCATGTGACTGTCTATCACTTATTTCCCATCTCTTGGAATGTAGACTTGGCCAACAATCACATTCAGCATTACTCATCACATATGGTTTTTTAAGAATTTAAAAACCATTAAGAATTTTTATCCTGGGTTATGACTAAAATACAGAACACACTTGTCATTTTCCTACTCCCTAGGGGACATCGCTTAAAAATGTTTACATTGGGTAAATGTATATAAGTCTGCCAAATTTCATAGTTTAAACTCAAAGTGTATGATGTTAGGCTTAATCTTTTCATCAATGAAGAGTATGGATGATACATTACATTAACAAAAACAAAGTTTTAAACATTCAAAAAACAAAATCGACCATAAATTCTGGATGTATCTCGGGGAAAAGATGCAGCTAGACAAATTTATATGAGTAGCTGGCACAGAAAAAGAATTAAAACACAGTAAATTTGTGCCCCTAGAGTACAAGTTTTTGCTTAATGAGTAATCAGTAATAATTCTGCCTATTTATTGATAAATATTACAGTCCTCTCTGGCCTTGGTGAGGGTTTATCCAATTGCATATGCAAGTTTTGGTTTAGGCACAATAGCCTAAACTACCCCGCAAAAAATTGCCTTGCTAGAGGTTGTTACAGCTGTAAACCTGCAAAAGCAGATTTGTTGTTGTTGTTATTGCTGCTGTAACTACTATCAGATGAAACTGTTGTGATAATGTGCCCTATCATGTGTTTTCAATTTGTTGTTGTTTTCCTGCTTCTTTGCAAAATTAGTGCAAGCACTGATCTGCAGGAAAAAACCAATCTATGAAAATTAGGTTTCTTCCAGATAAAAGCATGTTGCACTCACTGGAACAATGCCTGAACTCAAATCGGAGGTGAGAGCCACGGAACCTGTCTATAGGAATGGGGAGTTTGATGACTTCTCCCCAACGAGGGCTGTTACTATGATAGAGGACAAAGGAATGATATACACTCCTACTTGGCTCTCCTGAGCCTAAGCTGATGCAGTCCTAGGGAGAAAAAGAAAAAGAAGACAAAGTAAGAATAAAAGACTATAGCACTACAGATGAGATACAATACTGCTAAGGAAGTCTTATGTTAAGGATGCAGAAAGTGTAGCATATTTTAATTAGTCTAATTCATACTTGTCTACTACTAAACAAACTCAAGGATAGAATCCAAACCTTGGAATACAGAAGTCTGTAGACTCTGACGGCAAAAACTAGAGATTTTGAAAATATTTTTCTAAGTGAAGCAGGTAAGGAGTGAGAACTAATGGTGAGATGAATGTAATATGTGATCCGTATTTTGACTTCAGAATAAGGTGAGCTCTTTAAAGAGAGGCATGGCTTGTTTGAGGGGGAAACAACCTCAAATAACCCAACAACAGGCCATAGGTTATTTGAGGGTTGTTTCCCCCTCAAACAAGCCATGGTACCTGGGTTCGGACAACACGACAAGCTGTGCTGAGGTAGGTAATTAGGCAAATGTTGTCCAGCACACACCGCAGCTTAAACAATGTGCGCAAACTAGGTCATGTAGCTTTCTTCTTTGTATTACTATAAAACAGAACTTTCAACAAATATTTAGCTTAAGTATAAGGGGGAAAGAACTACAGACAAAGAGAAACCATATGTAACTGTCATACAAGGTTCATACATTTTTATTTTTAATAGGAGATGATTAATTAAGAGCCAGGAATAACTTTTATGAGTAAAAATATGTAGAAAATGGAGGGGGCAATCTATGTCCCCTGGACAGAGTTGTGTGTGTGTGTGTGTGTGTGTGTGTGTGTGTGTGTGCGGGGGGACATAGGATGGTTCAGTTTCCTGACTCTAAGCTTAGCATGTGGTAGATTGAGCATTAAAACAATAACAGTAGAAATTTTGATTATCAAATAATGCTTTTTGTCCAAAAAAAATATATCCATACAGATCCTATGAACCAAACAAATATATAATATAACTTCAAAAACACTCTTCTTCGTTTTTATTTTATATTGATATTTGAATATCCTTATGCTTATGACCAAATACATTTACTTACTAAATTAATTGATGCTCTCATTTATCTGTCTAGAACACAGGAAACATCCTAACATTACATCCACTAAGTGGGGCAGTATGGGGAAGCAATAAGATAGATATTGCTCAGTTAATAATTCACAAGCTTCAAAAGGTCAGAAACACTTTGACTCACCGAAAATTTTAACTAGTCTAATTGTAATATTTCCCCTTGTTTTAATTTTTTTTAGCCATTTCACGAAGGTGTGAAATAAATGCACAAATGTGACAGAGATGACTTCACTCTGATTCGACATTATTTTTTTCTGTTAGATACATATTTTGCCAGAAACAAGCTTTTTTGAGAAGAGAGTGAACAATCTTTTGACATTATGTTCTTTTCCAAAGAGGTTTTGATAAATTTCAGAACCTTCACTAGCAAAAATGGAGAATGGTCTATGGTACTAACTGTAATACAAAACACTTCTCATATCAAGAAATCGCCATGAGGAATAGCAGAAAATTAGCAGAAAACAGAAGTCAAGCAGATCCAAAGCATCAGACTGTGCTAGAATGAAAAAAGGCTGCTCAAAAGATACTTTATATTATGAAAAACATAGCTAAAATAGAAGGTCTGACAATAAATGGTGATTTGTGAAGTATTTAGTCATTTTATTTATATGCCACCTTTCCTTTAAAAAAGTCATGGTGGTTAAAAATAGTAAGTTAAAACTAAGAGCAGAACACCTGCACAAAAAGCAACCCTGCTATTAAAACAATTGGGGATCTCCCAGCAATAAAAACAATCAGCAAATCCCCACTCAGCCATGAATCTCCCTTGAGTGACCTGAGGATAAAATGGGAGTGGTGGTGGTAAGAACCACGTATGTTGCCCTGCGCTCCTTGGAGGAAGGATGAGGCTAAGATGTAATAATAAATTAAGTAGCCCATTCTAGAAGAAATACTAGTGCTGGATGTTCTTAGATAGAAAACAAATGAAGCAGGCTTGGTTAACAGTGAAAGAACCTTTAATCAGAATCCGTCAGTGGAATGAGAGATTTTCCTGATTGAGAAACTAGGCTTTGCATTTATCACTTCACAGATTCATAAAAAGCAACCACTGTAATAATATAATCTAAAGAGCTAAACATAATTAAGTAACTCAATTCCTTAATGTGTAAATTGTTTTTAAAAAATAAAGAGTAAAAACTTTAACAGTACTAACTTTGTGCTATGTTTAATAGAAAGTATAACTATTTACCTTCAGAATTTCTCCATCTGCATAAAGCACATACATAGTCACTTCAATGTTCTTCTGTACACTTTTCCCACCTCTCTCAAAGTCACCTTTCTCTAAAGTCAGGTACAAGTCATTGCGTATATCACCTACACATAGAGAAAATAATAATAATTTTAAAAAAGACATAGAAGATGTGCTACCTCTGTGAAGGCTAGTGATGTTTTTGTTCACAATTTTGATGGGAATCCAACTCATTCCACGAATAAAATAAACAGTTAATAAAAATGAACATTTTGACACCAATGCATTAAATCAGATGGCTGTTAGTAATGCTATATGAAGTCTGAATTGAGGAATCACTTATGAAAAAAAGAGGAAGGAGAGGGTAAGATTTTCATATTGCTTTGCTAAGTTTATCTGGTTAAGAAATAAATGTCAAAACACTCATGGCAACTGTACTTGAAGGGCAATGGCTGAGTAACAACCTATGGGAGATATACATCCAATGCTCTGGTTTTTAGCAGCCTCCAACCCCATCCACCCCATAAAATATGTCCGGGCTACAAAGTAGCTCGCCTGCTCAGTACTCCTCCTCAAGGAATTGTGCTTAGAGATCAGTGCCAAGCTTCTACCCTGGATAATATCTCTCTTAGCACAGAATGCCTTACATGGAATCTGCATTATTACTGGGAGGATTCTTTAGCCTGGATAGGTGGGACATCCCCATCCCAGGTGCATAGTTAATGCGGGTATCATGGCAAACAGGGATCCAGCCCCTGAACAGCCTAGCAAGGAAGGATCTATGGCAGCCTACCCAACCTGGTGCTCTCCAGATGTTTTGGACAAAACTCAGGATTCCTGACCATTGACCATGCTGGATGGGGGTGATGGAAATGGAAGTCCACAACACCAGGTTGTTGGGCACCAGGTTGGAGAAAGCTTCTAGAGCATAGGTGACTGTTCTGATACCTGATGAGTTCAAACTTCTACTCAAACATAAAAACAGTGTTTTAGTACTACTTTATCAAAAGCAAAAGTTTTCTTAATATATATACCTGTCTAAAATACAAATGTCAATTCAGAAATGAATATAAAATCAACAAGCTTCAAGCTGGATTTCAGGGTAGCTTGCAGTTTTTGTACAGGCCAGAAGAAAGTGGGAATTCTCACCTATTTTTCAAGACATTCAGAGAAATTACTATATTCAAGAAAAACATCAGCTAAGTGCAGAATCTAGCATTCTGTCAGTTCCCTGTCAACTGAAATACTACTGAAAAAATAATTTACCACAAAAAAATAGGATGGTTTTTACTTGCCCTACTTGGAAGTAATTTTGCTACTTCAATGTTAGGAACAACTAAGAATTTAAATATTTAGTGTCTAGAAACATGCAGCAGTATTTGTTTTTAGACTGTATTGACTAGCTGTAAAATTATTTTGTTTTGTTAAAAAATAAGTACACTCCTTTTGTCCTCTATAATATACATTAATAAATATATTTATTTTGCTAAAACATGTTAATTCTGAATTAGAATTTTGCTCCACTACTCTCAATTCCACCTTTTAAAGTCTCTGGCCTAAAGCATGTCACAGGTAGGAGCTTACAAATGCTAAGGCTTGTTAAATGGATTTTTTTTAAATCCCAAGAAGAATTGGTAAAGAGTGGCTGCGATCTTAAATACTGTTGATATAACATCTAAGTAACATGCACAGATTTGTACTTTTAGATCATTTATCTAACCTTTCTTTGTCATAATTTATAGATATTCAATAATCCACAAAAACATAATTATACTTTGTAATCAGTTCAACTGTTCAAAGGAAATACCTACATCACGCCCTTTACCCGATCCATCAGGAAGGTATGTAGCATTTACTTACACATATGAAGTGCTAATTTCTGAAACAATGTTTTGCCTATAACAATTGGCAAAGCAATCCTAACCTCCTTGGAAGGAATTAGGATGGGAAACGTGTCATCTCTGTCAGCCAGGACAGTATCCTCTCCAGAAACCCTTTTACATCTACTGAAAGCTCTCTGGAGCCAAATTCCTGTTCCCCAAGAAGGCTTGAGATTACTTCAGTCCAGCCTGGAGCTGGTGTAGTTAATTCCCTCCTCTGTTGCTTTCAATGGGGAAGATTTTTTTAAAAAATCCACCAGGCTGAAAACCCCAGCAAAGTCTCCCCCCCACACACCTACTGTCCTGACTGGTGTAAACTGGGAGGGCTTCAGAAGCAGCTGCATTTCACCCCACACCCCTACTTAGGATTGCTCTATTAGTTTCTTGTTGCTAGATGGCTCTATCTTTTTGGAGGTCAATTCAACCAATATGTAGTTTCAATGACAGACAGCTAATAATAATAATAATAATAATAATAATAATAATAATAATTGTTACCAGCCTCTCCCTCTGGATCGAGGCGGGGTACAACACAAATAAAAACACCATAAAATACATATGTGTTGTATTGTATTCTAATTCAATATGGCACACATACATTCCAGCAGATTTTACAAAGGGAAAATAGCTTGACAATATTGATCTGGTTTGCACATAATTAAAATTCATGGGTTGTTTAACCCATGAACTGGCCGAGCCACACCAGAGAGAGTGGGCACACTGTCTCCCATACACTACCACTTCTGCTTTGCGTCAGCTTTCATAAACAACCAGGAGCACCTGTGCTAACTGGGAACTCTGTTCATTGAGGAAGAAGCAACCCAACAATACACCATAGGTTCAAACTCTGGGTTGTTTGTCCCTCAACACCCCATAGTTCCTGGTTTGGACATTGCATCAAATAATCCAGGAACTGGCGTTCCTGGGTTGTTTATGAAATCTGATGAGTGAGTAGAAAGTGCACCTGTTTGCTGATGCACAATCCCATCGACTATGAGTTGTTTAACCTATAGCTAGGTGTTACATACAAATCAGGCCAATGTGAAGGACACCCAGCAAGGAAGATACACAAATGTAAGCAACCTCAATGCATAGATTCTCTTGCATCTGCACAACAAGGTACATTCAGATAATAGGCATTTTATATGGCTCCTATATACATTAGAAGGTATGGAAACCACTCCAAGTAACAGTGACCCTGTTCATATGACACACTAAGCCACAGTGGTTAAGCATTTTGAGCTAAACATTAGCATGTTGTGTGAACCATTCCTAACCATGGTGGCTATATAACCACAGTTTAAACATGCTTGCTAACCATTTGCTGCAAAAATCTTTGAGGCCTAACCATGTCGTAGTGTGTTGTGTGGATTAAATGTGCATTCCAACCACTTTTGGCTTGTGTGTGCACCACAGGATGAAACAATATCTAGATACTGGACCAACAGCATTTGTGTAACTGCTTCCAACAGACAAAATGATTAAAACTGAAAAGCATTAGGGTCCAGCACAAATTAGTTCCAAAAATGTCATGATATCGTTAATACTAGTACAGATGCAATAGACCATTTAGAAAATGAGTGCTATCGCATAGAAGAAATTAAAACAAATGTAGCTATTCAAGAATGTAAAAAATCTGTTTGCTAGAAGTATCCTAGAAAACATAAAAACTGGAATTAAACCAAGTTCTCTATTTCAGTAGTGAGACTACTATGGCTTAGATGCCCTTGAGGTAATGAAGGACAGGGCAGAATATTTTATTTATTTATTTATTACATTTTTATACTACCCATCAGCCAAAGTGCTCTGGGCAGTGCACAATTAAAAAATAGATATTGTAGAACTTCATGACTGAAAGCTGTTGGCTCCCAGAATCTCCTCTCTGGATGAGTCCAATATATTTGTGGTGCGAAGGTCGATAAATAAGATGAGACAACAACAGCTGGATTTAAACAGGGCCACATTTTATTAAATGATCTGCAAGAGTGGGTGAATCCTACCAGGCATCCAGCATGGCCTGTTGCCAGGCCCCTGAAGTTGGGCGAGCCATTCGTGGCCCAAGGGTAGACCCCAAAGGGTCTTTCGCCTTCCCCCGGGCCTGCCCCTTGTGGGGTTGGGGACCTTCTTTTGTCACGCCCTATCTCATACCGTACAGCTCTGAGTGGGTGAGTAGGGTCGGCCTCAAAAGTAAGTCTTATCTCCCAGGCAGGCCGTGGGGCTCAAAGCTGGGAGTCTGTACAGAGCTGTACAGAGTTCGGCTCATTTTAATTTTTTATGTAACAATGTGTGATAATATGTGTTCGGCTAAAACCCATTCAGGGTAGCCATAAATAAAATTTGTATTACTAGTCACTGTGAACAGTGCCATGTGCTCACCATTCCCACTTCCACTCTGGATGCCCATACCTAGCACCAAATAGCAAAATGTGACCAAATTAGCAACAGATTAACCTAATTAATACACCCAAACTGTCTCACAGTGTGGAGTAGGTGAAAAGACTCCTGCACAATTCAGAACAGGAGTGAAAAATTCCTACTCGGCTCCAAACTGCAACCAGCAAGCCCACACTGCCTACAGGGAGGAAGGGAGGGAGGCACGCAGCAAAGAGGGGGAAGGGAGGGAGAGCCCTTTACTTCAGGCCTCTAACTCCTCCTCCCATGTGGCACCATACCAGCCCCAGCCAATGCTGGCTGGGCACGTCTCCTCTCTCCCCCGCCCACAAACACCTCCCCACGCCCAGGCTATGCCGGGCGTGGCAGAATGGCCATTCTAACAAAATCTAGTTTATCATTATAATGGGTGATGGAGGGAACACATGTAAAGTGCAAGGAGTTTAAAGAATGATCCGGTGGGATCCCAATCAGTGAGGATCAAGTCATCCAGGAACAGGGATAGCAGGTTTTACTTTCACAACAGATACCCAGATACCCATGAAAGGAGGAATCCTAAGCCCCCTAGACTTTATCTGAGGAATCATCAGATATCTTCTTGGCTCTTTTACTGATGGGTGACTGTGATTTCCCATGTCTGTCTGTACATACTAAGATTATGTTTATAACTGTGTATTCTTGTTATAGATATATGGGCTGGTAATATCTCTAGGGTGAGAATGGGGGATTTGCATGTGTGAGCTGACTGGCTGAGAGAGTGAGAAGGAGGAGGTGAAGTGTGTGTGTGCTATAAAAACTGAGTGTTGGGCCTGTGGGAGGCAGACAGGGACAAGATGACAAATGGTTTAGATCAGAAATAGGGAAATCGTCTAGTAGAGTTGGGGGAAGGGAAGGAGAGAGAGAATGAGTTAAGGATTCAGTGAAAGTCTGTAGTGGTTGTAAGAGGATTGTTTGAGTGTGTAATATAGAGTATTTGGTGGGAGAGATCAAATTTTGATAGAAATATTAAGAGTTATTTGTTTATTATTCAACAACTTATTATTGTAATAAAGCTTTATTTATAAATCCTACTCTTCCTGCTTGTGACTATGTAAGGGGGAGGTAATAAAGGAAACAATATAAGGTTAAAGCATAAAGGCTGTGTGTCCTCACAGCTCAAGAACTGAGTAAAGGGTTGAACCTGAGCTTTAAACATCCTGATGGCAGCAAAATCCAGTACTGTAAGTGTGAGAGAAAGTGATTCCTGCTTGGTGTGAGAAAGGCCTTAGCGGAGGGAAATTCTCACTAGGATAGGGACAGGAACACCACAGTAACATTTCAAGGACTTCTCTCATCCTGAGCTGAAGCTAGGGCCATCTACAGTTCCCCCAGATATTCTCCACCCATTCTTAACTCTTCCACCCTGGCTGGCCCTTTCCCCATCTTACAGTTTTCAAGCAATAGCTCCTAGTGCTCATTCCCAGAAGTGTGTACAAAGCAGGCATTGAGCAAACGCTAGGTGGAACACCTGATATAACTCATTTTTAAAAAAATGCCACAGACATTTTTCATATTCTTCTTGGATTATAAACATTTTCAGGCTTCTCATTAACTATACATTTCGTGGGCCAGATCTATACCATAGATGTTTAAGGTCCTTTAAAGCCTCCATCAGCACAGGAAAGGCCTTTAAAGCTCCTATCAGCCGGGGGGTGGGGGTAGGGTTAGGGTTAGGGGGAGAGAGAAAAAAGCAATTTCCTCAACCACTAGAGTGAAAGGAGAAAATAGGAAATTTCCTCAGTCTTGGAGAAATTGCATATTCCCCCACCCCCACCCCCACCCCCACACTGTGTTAATGGCAGCCATCATTAACACAGCAGGGGAAAAGGATAAAGGGTGCACGTCAGGGCGCAACAGTTCCACCAGGTGTGTCTGTCTGGGCCCGTGAGGGCTGGATGCGGAGGTGTCTGCTGCCCTCATGGGTCAAGGTGGATTTTCACCCCAACACTACTCTCTCCCACTTGTCTTTCCAAATCCAGGAGATAGAATGCTTACATGCTTGTCTGTTTCACTCTGTTTAAGTAGCTCAGAAAAGCCAATGGGTGGGTGTGGAAAAGAAAATGTGAAGGTTGAGTTAACATAATCATCATTTTAAATGTATTTTAAATCTCTGTATTGCTGCTCTGTTTCACTCTGGTTGTACTTTTATATTGTGTTTTTACATTATGGTTTAAGCCTTGTGTGGCGCAGAGTGGTAAGCAGCAGTTACTGCAGCCGAAACTCTCCCCACGGCCTGAGTTCGATCCCAGCGGAAGCTGGTTCTCAGGCAGCCGGCTCAGGTCGACTCAGCCTTCCATCCTTCTGAGGTCGGTAAAATGAGTACCCAGTTATCTGGGGGGAAAGGTAGCCATGACTGGGGAAGGCAATGGAAAACCACCCCGCTACAAAGTCTGCCAAGAAAACGTCACCGAAAGCATGCGTCCCTCTAGGAGTCAGTAATGACTCAAGTGCTTGCATGAGAGGTTCCTTTCCTTTCCTTAAGTTTTATACTTTAAATGGTACTTTGTTTTTTATTTTTGTGAACTGCCCAGAGAGCTTCAGCTATTGGGTGGTATAGAAATGTAATAAAACAAACAAATCACCACCATCATTATCATCATCATGTACCTATCTCTCTTCTCTGTTAGCAAGTATTATTATTATTATTATTATTATTATTATTTTATTTATTTATTTATTTATTTATTTATATAGCGCCATCAATGTACATGGGGTACTTAAGCAGGAAGGTAAAAATTAACCGGCTGCTGAAAGCATTTACCTGGTGACCCTTCTAGGGGTGGAGTCTGGAACATAATTGCAATGTACAAGTGACCTTTTCATATGGATGTATGCCCAAGTGTCACACTTGACACTGTTGGAGGGATCTTTTAAATGTTGTTGTTATTATTATTATTATTATTATTATTATATTTATATTATATTTATTTGTATCCCGCCTTTTGCCCAATGCTGGGCCTCAAGGCGGCCTTACAAAGTTTAAAACATACATTGGGGGGGGGGGAAACAAAACCATAAACGTTTAAAATACACAACAAAATTATAAGACATTAACATAGATGGAGGTCCAGATTATTCTCCAAAGGCCTGCTGGAACAAAAAAGTTTTAGCCTGCTTCTGAAAGCCCATCAAGGAGGGAGCCAGCCTAGCTTCCCCGGGAAAAGAGTTCCAGAGCACTGGAGCAGCCACCGAGAAGGCCCTCTCACATGTTCCTACCAAGCACGCCTGTGAAGATGGCGGGAATGAAAGAAGGCCTTCTCCAGAAGATCTTAAAGCACGGGCAGGCTCATAAGGGAGAATACGTTCTTTCAAATAACCTGGACCCGAGCCATATAGGGCTTAGCACTGAGTGTTGTCAGATGTTGAGCACTGAGTGTCCCAAAGCACGGCATCTTAAAGATTAATGGGATTTGGAGATTAAAGACATAGTTGCTTAACCAAGAGTTATTTTATGACAAAGAACTAAAAACGTGCGTTCAAAAGATCAGACTAATGGGGGTAAATTCATACATACAAACTAATAGTACTAACTATCAAGATAGATACCTTGAAAGCAATGGTTTGATGTAATTGACTAGCATGTAGTAGAGGAATGAGAAGAGCTAGCAGCAAAGAGAAGAAGGGAGATGGATGTGGAGAATAGCATGGGAGGCTAAGGAAACTGATAATGGATCTAGCTGAACTTAGGTGCCAAGAGAGGCATCCATCAAGCTGCTAACCTTCCTGGAGCCACACAACCCCGGGGAAGAGATAGAAAAAGGAGCGGCAAAAAGCTGGCTAGGTTCCCCAGAAAAGTGGGGGCAAGAAAGGGAAGAGGGGGCAAGCTAATGGATTTGTCAGGGAGAGATTAGGAGGATTATAATACCTGTCCTACTTGTACTGTGCAGTTTTGAGTCCGATGAAGGTGGGGGCAATGGGGCACCTCTTCAGCAACACAAAGAGAAAGAGAGGGAGCAGGGGAGAAGATCCACAAGATTCCTCCTGTGGGAGAGAATGAGGCTCCTTCGGGTCAATGAGTCCTAGCTCTTGGGCTCACTGAATGCTTATTATCCCTCAAAAGCTGAGTTTCATTATTAAAACTCAAACAATGACAAGAACACTGATACCAATGGCTCAACAAAACCAAGATGTTGAATGACTTCAAAGGTGTTAGTTTGGAGGAAACGGGACTAACAGTTCCTCTTCCTTCTGACTTAAGCAGGAAGGTAAAAATTAACCGGCTGCTGAAAGCATTTACCTGGTGACCCTTCTAGGGGTGGAGTCTGGAACATAATTGCAATTTTGCAAGTCATATTCAGGGAAAGGAAGTGGTCAAGTTTGGAGGACAATGGGCATGCCAGAGAAGGGCCATGACCTTGTTTCATGTAAACAGGTCTGTTGTGAGTGACAGACCTGGCTTTTAAAAAGGCAAAGAATTCTCCTGAGCATTTCCCAAGAAGGAATGAAGCCTCCTTTTCTAGGCACAGATTACCATTAAAAAAAATAATCTGTTATCCGTTTGTGTCTCCCACACACAGCCCAACCTTCTCAGTTTCACTTTCCAGCTACTAAACACAAAGGAATTGGGGACAGAAAATGGCAGTGGGACGCTGAAGGAAAAGTATTATCCTCATGTATTTTCTTTCATAAGCCCCGTTGCTTTTCTTTTGCACACAACACAAACGGGAAAGAGGAAACTGGTTATTTGATATATTAGGTTTTAGTATGAGTACTGACACCACTTCGTCCTCTCAGCACTCAAAGTGGCCCTCTACTAAAATTAGTTGTTTACTATGGATATGAAGGGAGTAATACAGTGCTATTACCAAATAAATACATTATAAAACTGACAGAATATATTTGTTTGAGCATCAGGTTTCACAGTATAAGAATTCTGTATGCAAACTGGAAGAAGGCTGACATTTTAATTCTTGAAAATTTCATTCTTTCATCTTGTTGTCACTTGAACAAGAGGCCCTTGTCAAGCCAATAGAATAACAGAGTTCTTATGATAGGAAAAAGAATCATAGAATCATAGAATAGCAGAGTTGGAAGGGGCCTACAAGGCCATCGAGTCCAACCCCCAGCTCAATGCAGGACTCCACCCTAAAGCATCCCTGACAGATGCTTGTCCAGCTGCCTCTTGAAGGCCTCTAGTGTGGGAGAGCCCACAACCTCCCTAGGGAACTGATTCCATTGTCGCACTGCTCTAACAGTCAGGACGTTTTTCCTGATGTCCAGCTGGAATCTGGCTTCCTTTAACTTGAGCCCGTTATTCCGTGTCCTGCACTCTGGGAGGATCGAGAAGAGATCCTGGCCCTCCTCTGTGTGACAACCTTTTAAGTATTTGAAGAGTGCTATCATGTCTCCCCTCAATCTTCTCTTCTCCAGGCTAAACATGCCCAGTTCTTTCAGTCTCTCTTCATAGGGCTTTGTTTCCAGACCCCTGATCATCCTGGTTGCCCTCCTCTGAACACGCTCCAGCTTGTCTGCGTCCTTCTTGAATTGTGGAGCCCAGAACTGGATGCAATACTCTAGATGAGGCCTAACCAGGGCCGAATAGAGAGGAACCAGTACCTCACGTGATTTGGAAGCTATACTTCTATTAATGCAGCCCAAAATAGCATTGGCCTTTCTTGCAGCCATATCGCACTGTTGGCTCATATTCAGCTTGCAATCTACAACAATTCCAAGATCCTTCCCGTTTGTAGTATTGCTGAGCCAAGTATCCCCCATCTTGTAACTGTGCCTTTGGTTTCTATTTCCTAAATGTAGAACTTGGCATTTATCCCTATTAAATTTCATCCTGTTGTTTTCAGCCCAGCACTCCAGCCTATCAAGATCACTTTGAAGTTTGTTTCTGTCTTCCAGGGTATTAGCTATCCCACCCAATTTTGTGTCATCTGCAAATTTGATAAGCGTTCCCTGCACCTCCTCGTCCAAATAGGCTTTTTCCCAGTCCCTAGCCTCCTCCCTTCCTTCTGTCTGTTTGGCTGTCTCCTTGGACTCAGCTGTCTCCTTCTTTAATTCCTCCTTATCTTCAACTCTTGATAATCTTGCTCCATCTACAACTCGGATAGTTCGCCCTTCTCAACCCCAACCGTGGCTCACCTCTTCCCTCCGCTACCTTCGCTCTTGTTCCCGGGCAGCTGAACGCCTTTGGCGTAAGACCAGGGACCGGGCAGACTTTGTCCATTACAAATTTGTACTTTCCTCTTTCTCTTCTGCCATCTCACTGGCCAAACAGCAGTACTACTCAACGCTGATCCAGTCAAATGCTAGGCATCCTCAGCGGCTCTTTGCGTCCTTCAATTCTCTTCTGAAGCCTAATCCGCCATCTCTCCCCGCCTCTCTGTCTGCTAACAACTTTGCCTCTTTTTTCAATGCTAAAATCCAAACTATCCGCTCTGATCTGGCCAGCTCTGCTCCTCTTCCAGTTCCTGTTCCTCATCTGTCAGCTCCTCCTGCAAATTTCTCTGCGTTTCCTTCGGTCTCTGCGGATGAACTGTCTACAATACTGCGCTCTTCGAAGCCTTCCACTTGTTCTCGTGATCCGATTCCTTCTCGCGTCTTTATTAATCTTATTCCTGCTATCCTCCCTTCCTTGCTACATATTATTAATCTTTCTCTGTCCTCTGGTTCATTTCCTTCTGCTTTTAAACATGCTACAGTCTCTCCCATTCTCAAGAAACCTACTCTTGATAGGCTATCTCTGTCTAACTACCGACCTGTCTCTTTGTTGCCGTTTGTTTCAAAGATCCTGGAGCGTGCGGTCTACTCTCGCTGTCTTGACTTTCTTTCTAGTAACTCTGCTTTGGATCCATTTCAATCTGGATTCCGTCCTCTGCATTCCACCGAAACAGCCCTTACTAAGATCACCAATGATCTCCTTACTGCCAAGTCTAAAGGCCATTATTCCGTTCTTATTCTCCTTGATCTAACTGCAGCCTTTGACACGGTTGATCATGATCTTCTCTTAGATTCCCTTCATGACCTTGGATTTTGTGGCTCTGTCTATAACTGGTTTGCCTCCTATCTAGCGGGTCGCTCTTTCAGCGTGTTGACTAATGGCAGCTCGTCTTCCTCCTTTCCCCTTTCAGTAGGGGTTCCGCAAGGCTCGGTGCTTGGCCCGTTGTTGTTTTCCTTATACATGTTGCCCTTGGGCAAGCTTATTCAATCTCATGGTCTCCAATATCATCTGTACGCCGATGATACACAACTATATCTGTCATCTCCGGAACTTTCTCCTGATGTTCACGATCGTATCTCGGCATGTCTTTCAGATATCTCAGCTTGGCTGCTTCATCGTCGCTTGAAGCTTAACATGGCAAAGACTGAATTGCTTGTTTTTCCTCCTAAACCTTCTCCTCATCTCTCATTCTCTCTTACTGTCAATGATGTTACGCTTACTCCGGTCAAGGAAGCTCGTAGCCTTGGCTTTATCTTCGACTCCTCGCTCTCCTTTATTCCTCATATTGAGGCAGTAGCTAAATCTTGTCGATTTTTCCTGTATAATATTGCCAGGATTCGATCATTTTTGTCTGTCTCTTCTGCCAAGACGCTTGTTCATGCACTGGTTATTTCACGGTTGGACTACTGCAACCTTCTTCTCTCTGGCCTTCCTTCTTCTCACATCAGCCCGTTGGTTTCTGTTCACCACTCTGCCGCAAAGATCATCTTCTTAGCACGCCGCTCCGACCATGTTACTCCGCTTCTGAAATCTCTTCATTGGCTTCCAATTCACTTCAGAATCCAATATAAACTTCTCCTGTTAACCTTCAAAGCTTTTCACGGTCTAGCTCCTTCCTATCTCTCCTCTCTCATCTCACACTATTGCCCCGCTCGTGCTCTTCGCTCCTCTGATGCCATGTTTCTCGCCTGCCCAAGGGCCTCTACTTCCCTTGCTCGGCTTCGTCCATTTTCGTCTGCTGCCCCTTACGCCTGGAACGCTCTTCCAGAACATTTGAGAACTACAAGTTCAACCACAGCTTTTAAAGCTCAACTAAAAACTTTTCTTTTTCCTAAAGCTTTTAAAACTTGATGTTGTGCAGACTTCTACTGTTACTTTCTACTGTTAGTTTTTCCCTACCCTGTGCCTGCTTACCCTTCCCTGTACCTGTTGGCATTCTCTTCCCCTCCTTATTGTTTTACTATGATTTTATTAGATTGTAAGCCTATGCGGCAGAGTCTTGCTATTTACTGTTTTACTCTGTACAGCACCATGTACATTGATGGTGCTATATAAATAAATAATAATAATAATAATAATAATAAATAGATTAGTGGATGATGCAACCACTTTTTCTGCATTGATAAACACAATATATTTTAAAATCTGAAATCAACTTTGAGATTGAATGGGCTGGATGAGGGCCAATAAATTGAAACTGAATCTTGGTAAGGCAGAAGCCAAGTGTGTGAGTGGTTCCTGGGGTCAGGAGATAGGTTCACTGCCTGTTCTGGATGGGGTTGCACTCCCTTTGTAGTCTGGAGGTACTCCTAGATCCATCACTGTTGCTGCAGGCCCAAGTGGCCACGGCGGCTCGAAGTGCCTTTTACCAGCTTCGCTTGGTTTGCCAGCTATGGCATCTCCTGGATAGGGATAGCTTGGCCTCAATGGTACAGGTGCCAGTAACTTCAAGACTGGATTACTACAATGTACTCTATGTGGGGCTGCCTTTAAGGCTGCTCCTGAAACTGAAGTTAGTGCAGAACACAGCAGCTAGGCTGCTCCTTTTCAACATCCAACTCCTTTGCTGAGGGAACTGCACTGGCTGCCTATTTACAACTGGGCCAGGTTTAAGGTTTTGGTATTAGTGCATAAAGTCCTAAACAACTTGGGACCAGAATACCCAAGAGAGTGCCTTCTCCTTTTCCAAACTGACCCATCACTGAGATTATTATCATGCTCCTGGTGCTTTCACATGGTCTCATGGACCGACTGGACTCCACCTGGAAAGGAGCCTTCAGTGTGGTGGCTCCTTTTCCATGGAACTCCCTGCCTCTGGAGGCCAGGCAGGTGCCAACAGTGCCTTGTGTTCAGTGCCTCCTGAAAAGAGCTCTTTTCCAGGAAGCTTTCCTTGGTTGACCAGCTTTGGTTTTATTGGCACTCTGTTTTTTAAAGAATAATTTTAATGTCATGCTTCTTTTTCTCTTTTGTTCATTTTATCTCATGTTGTTTACCGCTCTGGAATATGTCTAGATGTGGAGCGGGATACAAATGTTGAGCTTTTATATTGTATTTTATATTATGGTTTTATGCTGTTGTTTTATATTTTGAATGTTTTTAATTTTTGTGAACCGCCCAGAGAGCTCCGGCTATTGGGCAGTATAGAAATGTAATAAATAAATAAATAAATGTTGTAAATAAATAAATAAACATTATTGCCATGACTATGGAAACTGAATATTTTCATTCTATAGACTTCACTGAAAATAGTTTCCATTTTGTTAACAGTTTCATATTTAAGTATCTTTGCATTTTAAACATGTGGACTAATAAGTAAGTTAAGCCTCTTCTTATTTATTCATTGTCAACAAAAACATAGCTCCCTTGGTTTAAAAACAAATTCAGGTCATTTACCTCTTCCATCACCACCCTCAAAACATCTTCAGGAGAGGGACAAACTATGTGTTCTTTCAACATTGTAGACATTCCTGAAACAACACACCTACAACTAGGGAACAATGTCCCCTGGAACTTCAATTTCTAATATATTTTCTTGCTATGAAGCTATGAATTTTTTCAAGTATTGCTATTGCTATGTTCTTTTACTTCCAACCTAATGTTCCTAATGTTCTGAAAAACATAACCATGAAACTTAGAGGTATGTATACTTTTATGTAAACATATAAACATACTGTTATTGAAAACTCCTATTTTTACTTATTTTATTTATTACATTTTTATACCGCCCAATAGCTGAACAAGAGCCATTTCCCATAACTGTGCTCTTTACAGTGACAAGTCCTGTGGAATGTGGATTTCCAACACCCTTCTTTTCATCTGGGAGAACTTTGGTTGAAAACACTCACAGGTGTTTTAAATGTATAAAACAATCACCGTCTACCTATTTTGATGGCTTATCCATTTCTTTGAAGTGTTAGAAAATTAAGTTGGGGGATTCTGTGTAACCTTTGTTCCCAACAAATTAAGTTCCCAACAAATTAAGCTCAAGAAGAAATTCCTGCTGATTTCCCATAGTCAAGTAGGTATCTCATTAGCAGATCCCAGCTTGGTATGTGATTTTGAGCCCTGGCCCTCCTGGGCCTAATCGGGTAAAAGTTCCAAAACCAAACTATTTTAGCATCTTCTTTGAAAATAAAGGAGAGGCCAGATAACACCCATCCTGGGGATTTGCTGTCTGACGTATTACCCAATATAAGTATGCAAGTAGCTGAATCCTAGCCTAGTCACTTAAAGATTTAGAACAAGCTCAACACAATACTATGAATGCAGAGCTAGAGCAGAGCAGTAGAAGTTATGTTTAACCCATTTATTTTCCTTTCTGAATTGCTTGTTTGATGGATACCTATATCTGTGTTTTATCAATACAAAATATATGTCCTGGTTCAAATAGTCTAGATTGTTTATTGAAAGCTCAAAGATTCTCTACATACTAGATACTCTCTATGTTACTGAACTAGGAGGAGTGGAAGATTGAAAAGATCTAACACCAAGGAGACCAGGGATAACAACATAAGAAGAGCCACGCTGGATTAAAACAAAGGTCCATCTAGTCTAGCATTCTGTTCACACAATGGTCAATCAGCTGCCCAGGGAAAACTGATAAGTAGGACATGGATGCAACAGCACCCCTCCTGCCAATATTCCCCAGCAACTGGTATACATAGCATATGCATAATTTTGTACATCTCTATCATGTCTCCCTTCACTTGACATTTCCCTAATTTAAACAATCCCAGCTGTTTCTGTATCTTTTCCTCATAGGGGAGATGCTCAAACCCCTTGATCATTTTAGATGTCCTTTTCTGCACTTTTCCCAACTTTACAATATTCTTTTATTAGGTGCGGTGACCACAAGAACTGTACACAATATTTTAAGCGTGGTTGCACCATCATTTTGTACAGTATATGAGGAGTATGATCTTGGAAGTTTTATTTTCTATTCTTTTCCTAATAATTCCTAATAGTGATTTTGCCTTTTTCACAGCAGCTGCACAATGGGTTGAAACTTTCATTGAGCTGTCCACCACAAACTCAAGATCTCTTCCTTGGTCAGTTATCGCTATTTCAGATCCCATCAGTTTATACTTAAAGTTCAGATTTTTTTGCCCCAACGTGCATCATTTTACACTTGCTTACACTGTGTTGCCATTTTGATGCCCATTCACAAACCTGCTCTTGTATTCTATCTTCCTAGGTAACGCCTTTCAGAAATACCCCCTACTTGGGGGCAGAATAGTCTATGGGTGAGAGCAACTACTTCTCTCTGAGCACAGCTCAGAGGAATAGTTTCAGTCAAAATGTGCAAGGCGGTGATCTAACCTTTCAAGCAAGCATTTTGTGACACATACTCCCCCTGCAAAATTGTTAATTTATTATCTTTATTAAGTTCAAACATCCAATGAGAAAATATGGTGTAGAAATGGGAAAACAGCAAGCAATAAATGGACAGAACACAGTAAAGCAAAAACTTACACCCAACTATCTTCATCTCTGCGCCATAAGAAAGGGGAGAGAATGAAGGGAAAGTAAACAAAGAGCCAGGAAAATTTAGACAAGAAAAATAAAAACCAAATACCACTGATAGTTAAAAGATGAAAGCATGCACTTTTCATCAGACACTCAAAATAAAAGACCGAATACTTCACAAGTGGTAAAGAGAAGAGATGTACTTGGAGAAACCACCTTGCTTGCAATGTAGACTGATCAGAATATGTGCTTATACAAATGATACTGCAGTGTTTCTCAAAACCTCCTGCCTTCTTGGGAGACAATAACAAGGGCTGCTAAGTAATCTACAAAGTTTTATTCAAGCAATAAACATCTCTTCCCACCTGAAGAGTCTAATCTCTAGGAACTTTCCCCCAGGCAAACTATGCAAACTAAGCAAGACAATTGTCTTTTCAAGAAGAATGGAAAGCCCTTTCCCAAGATGCATTAACTTTAGAGAGACTAGTTGTGAGGCAGCTTCGCATGGGACGACAGCAGGGCCAACTTTCTCTCACCTTCCTTCAGCTCTGCCCGTTTTAGTCTGTGGCGTACTCTAGGATCAGCTAACCTCTCCGTACTCTCCCCCTCAGAAGAATGTTGGCTTCTCACTGACTGTGTATTATTTGCCCTTGATGAGATAAGCTCTGGAGAGGGTTCACTGCCAGCTGTGAAGAGCCTGTGAGAGATTTCTCCCCCACTTGTACAGGCCAGCCTGCTTCTGGTGCAGACTCTTCTACTTCAGAGTCTGATTCTGATTGATCACTTGAAACACCTTCTTCCAACCCAGGGGAGCAGGGCTAGATATGACAGATACAAATTAGAAACCAAAAGGTACTTTGGATAACTCCAGTGGGATTTCCCCCGCTTCTTTTCTACGAGCAGCAGACTCCTATGCCAAATCAGAAACAGCTTTTGAATTGCCCTTCGCTTTCAACATGATTTGAGCTCAAGAAACGAATGTCAAAAGGGACCCTTGTGTGCACCATGGCTCTTTCTTTGTTGTTGTTTAAAACAATAGACATGCTGTTGGAATTTAAAAAGAAAACAAATTCTTAATACGTAATGTCCGCCCCCAATAACTGAATACTACACTCATTATTGGTCTTCATTATTAAAAAAGTCAATGTGTGAGGATTTTAAGGATGACAACTATGGTTTTCCTTTTAAGATGTTTCTCTGCAGCACTCTGTATATGAAAATAATAGTTGTAATTCTCTTCATGGTTTAATGCCCTTTGACCTCAATGGGATTTAAATCACCCAACTATGTGCAGGACTACAGCCCTAGACCTGTCATGACACAAAAATAGGAATGATTTCCAGAAAAATAAGATGCTTATTATATCAATCCTTTCTACTAAAATTGGCTCGTTAGGAAATAAATCTTACAATTTTGAAATAATGTTACTTCATGCAAGACACACTGCAGCAAATTGCTTAAAGGCTCAAGCATATGTTTGGTTATCAATTTCGGTAGAGTTTCACATTTTCAATTATCAATTCTAAATTTAAGAGATGATAAATAGGTCCAGGCCTCATTTAAGGCATTTTAGGGTTCAATCTTATGCATATTAGGACAGAAAAAAGTGTTACAATTACAACTCCCAGCATTCCCCAGCTAGCCATGCTGGCTAGGGTATGATGCAATTTGTGGGACTTTTTTCAATCTAAACATGCATAAAATTGCACCCTTAATTATAGGACTGCTTAAATATTATTATTATTATTATTATTATTATTATTATATTTATATAGCACAATCAGTGTACATGGTGCTGTACAGAGTTGGCAATATCTCATGTATCTCACCAACTTTCTGAGCAGTTACTGGAGCACCACCAGTGTTACCATATTCTTTACAGTCCTTCATTTTAAAATTACCAACGAAGTTTACAAAAACAAGATAATAAAAATATAATAAAACATCAAACAAATCCCAGGCTTGTTTGTTCTTCAGTTTTGTTTTTAAATGTTTGTTGTTATGTTTTCAGACCTTTCCCTGTTGCTGATTTTATTCTGCTTTAAACTTTTCAACATTTTATATTATGTTTTATCATGTTGCATTTTAGAATTTTAATATTTGTGAACCACCCATAGAGCTTTGACAATTGGGCAGTACAGAAATGTTATAAATAAAATATAATTAAAATGATATGGTAGATCCCAAATTAGACAAATAAGAAGGTCTTTTGGTTCTGCTTATGAAAAAAAATTAAATTTGTATTAAAAATTCTACAATGGCAGAGGGGGCAAAGAGCTGCTTGGGTCAAATAACACATTCTGATATTTTTTTTAATTTGTTAGCTGTTGTACTTTTTACTTGAGATTTTTTATTAATTGAATTTGAATTTGTAAGCTGCCTTGGAATGCTGAGGAAAGCCAAGGGGAAAATGTTTAAACAAACATGCTTGTATTTGCTTGGTAGAATGTTTTTACTTTCACTTTGCTGTGACATGAGGGTCAGTTGTTCAAAGTGTTTTTGCCCCCTTGATTTACAAAAGCATTTTGTCATGCAGCATGGGGTGCTGCTGTTAAAAAAAACCCCAAGTCTAAAGCCCCCTTGGGCGCAGAGAACTGCTTTCGTGACTAATATAACTCTAGCTAATATAAGCTCTCTCCTGCTATTGATCCCAGAGGAAATGTGCTCCAATAACACCAGCCAGAAGAGCCTTTCACTAATTGAAACATAATAATTACTAATTTTAGACTTGTTTCTAGTGCTTGTGCATGGAAACTTCAAGTAACAGCAAAGAGGAAAAAAGTGATGCACTAGAAGCAGAATAGTAGCCGAAAGCTATATGAGTGGCATAAGACTATCCCCAGCCTAAGACCATCTGTTGGTCTCTAACCAGTCCACCATGCAGTTTGCTTCACATACACTATGCTACCCCTCCTTATCCTGCTCTCCTTTCCTCCTGCTTTGGAAGGAATTTGGCAACAAGCATCATTAATCTGCACGACATCTATAGAGGATGTTTAATAAATATAAAAAGACAGTTCTGAACTTAAAATAGCTCTGCTATGCATGTATCAGTATATAACTAAAAATGAGCACTTTCTCACAAGTCACATTTAAATTGCTCCAACATTATCAGGCTATGTAAAAAACATCTTATTGTCCTATCTTCAGCGATAATTATATGTGCTAAATAACTGTATCCACTCACCAGGCATGATGACATCTGGGAAACCTATTTTTCTAGTAGCAGCCATCCCTCTATTAAAGATCATAGGATACTCCCTTCGAATCTGCTCCATTTCTCCACGAAGAAGCTGAAGAGAAATTATAAGTCCTGCAAAAAGAAAAAAAGAAGAAAAAAAGAAGTACAACTAATTTCTCAAACCCTAGAACTTCACAATTCAGTCCAGTATACAACTCACATACAAACTACCTGCGGGGAAATGGGTTTATGCTGAAGACAGAATGTAAAACTGTCATTATCTGGATTTCTTTCAAGCAGCTTGCGACTCAGCTAACCCTTTCTGCAACTGTCCAGATGAAAAATCTAAAGCTATTCAAACTTTGAAACAAGAAAAGTCTGAATAATTTGCAGAAGAAATCGTTAGAGATTCCCTTTGAAGTAATTCTAGAACTTCAGCAAAAGCAGAAAATGCTGGCATTTTCTTTTATTGGTCTTTTATAGGTCCTCCTTTCCTTAGGGATTGCAAGGGGCTGTGTGTGTGTGCACATGTGTGCACACTGGTGGAGAGAAAGGAAGTGGAGAGAGAGAGAGAGAGAGAAGGAAAAGAGCTTAAAACTATACTTCTTTCACTTTCACTTTCTTGTTGTGAGAAAAGGAAAGAAGTAGAGGAAAGAAGCACCACCTAGGAACCCATGATTGGTATACAACACAAAACCCTTTATAAAGATTCAGTAAGGTATCAATTGCTGAGTATGCCTTTTAAATGTGTTATTCCATTTCTAAGATACAGAGTAAATAGTCGTATTGGAAGAAGTGTTTGGCTAGGCATTTTCTCCACAATGTATTTTATTTCCAGTAGCACTGGATATGCTAAAGACCAATTTCAACTACATTTTTCATAATTCTAAATTTTGCATTCATTTGGTAATAGAAACGGTTCCCATTTAAAAGGAACAACTGTATCTGTCTTTTAAAACAACAACAACAAACTTTCAGGAATCAATGTGGCAACAACATTTACAAAGTGTCAGTTCAAAAATCCACTACAATTACTGAAAAGAACACAGTAAGTAAAAGTATACCAACAATGTGCCTGATTCTCATATTATTACTTGTATTCATTAGCCAATAAGAAGCAACTAATTACTTAATCTCTGCCCAGCCAGGTCCAGAAAATGGGGGGTAAAACAAGGGTCCTGGAGAAAATTTCATTCTTTATTGTAACGTCCGGGAAAGTCACACACCCCTCCTGTGCGGTTATCTGGGTCTTTTCTTGGCTGATGCAATAGCGATAGCCATGAAGAAGCCTGAATAGCCACGCGGGAGGGGATTGGAGGGCGCGTGTCTGCATTTCCAGAAATGCATCCTCCAAGCCCCTCCCACTGCCCATCTAGGCTTCTTCTTGGCTGGCGCAATGGCGTCTGGCAAGAAAAGGCCCAGATTGCTGCGTGGGAGGGGCTTGGAGGGCTCTTTTCTGCACTTTTGGGAATAGCCCTCTGAGCTCCTCCTTCTGCTCATGCAGGCTTCTTCTTGGCTGGCGCAATGGCGTTGGGCAAGAAAAGGCCCAGGTGGCTGCATGGGAGGGGCTCAGAGGGCTCTTTTCCATGTTTCCAGAAAGAGCCCTTCCAGCCCCTCCCATTGCCTTGCTGTTGCTGTACTTATCAGGGTCCCGCATAAGCACAAGCCAATAAAAGCAAAGAAGAATGATTTTTAATTCTGGTACAGAATACAGAACAGGCGTGTTTAATGAAGACATAACAGATAAACAAAGGTAAGTTCTGGTGTAGTAATGAGATTCATCATTAAGCTTAAGCAGCATCTTCTTTAAAAATCCTATTACTAACTTGCTATATCAGCAAATTGATAATGGTTTCTTTCTTTTTTTTTACAAAAAATCTAATAGCCATCTGGAAAATTGTAGAAATAAACTGGTGTAAAAACTGCATCAATTTATTAGGAAGGGGCACAGCAGGTGAGACAGTTTTATCCTGGCAGTTACAAAGAGCTGAGAATTTTTCCAAAGGTAATATAAAATTGCCCACCACCTGTCTGGACCTCTCCTCCCCCAGGACTTTTCCTGTACCATTACTTTTCTAATCCACCCCTCTCTCTGCAACCCCTTGCTGCTGCTAAGAATATTTCCAAGGTGAATGTAAAAATCCCCTTCATTTGCCCAGAGAAATGGGAAGGGGGAGACAGTGAAAGCAAGCATAGCAGTAGTCTTGGGCAGGAGTGTATTTATGTGATAGGTGAATGGGGTGCGTGGTTGTTTATCTATGAATGGGTGTAAGTGAGTGTGTTTTGGGGTGGATGATCCTGAGAGTGTATGTGTAGTTTGTGTGCGTGTTGGCAGTGTGTGGGCTGTAGTTTTGTGTGTGTGAGTCGGGGGGGAATGATTTGGAGGTGATATTCCTATTTATGGGAAATCAATTTGAGCGAATTAATTTTCTAAAAATTTCTTTAGAGATGATTTCTGGAAAACACGGGTTTTGCTGGAACAGAAAACTGGCTTCAAAGCAGTACCTTTGTCTTGTTACCTCACCCATTTGCTTTTCTTTTATTGTTTTGTTGGAGGAGAACATTGTAATACATTTATGTATGAATTATTGGCAATGTTTATTTACCACTTCTAATTTGAACAAATCCTGAAGCAGTTTAGAAAAATAAAATAAAAATGTGCATTGGTATCATATAGACACTCATTTGAAGGTAGCTCATGGCCATGTGAAAGGCAAAGTAAATGGATGTAATTTTGATGGGCCTTTTAAACATCATGATAACATCATTTATTATCTGTCTCTATTGAAGGATGGTTGTTACTGGCTATGGTGTTTTCACCTCATTTATGTGATTTTTACTAATGCTGGCAATTGTTTTATCCTTTTAGTATAGAAACAGACGATTCTTGTTAAATACAGTATCCTCCCCCAAGCTGGTTCTCTCCAGATGTGTTGGATACAACTCCCAACGCCCAGTCAACATGACCAGATAGGGGTCATAGTCAAAAACCTTTCGAGATGATCAGGTTGGGGAAGGCTGAAATACATAGAGTTTTCAGATATATTTTTTAATGTCATATTCCTCCTCAGTTTATTAATCTTCACAAGATCTTACCTAGCTAAGCTGGAGACTGGATCCACATTGTATATTCTATATATTTCCTCAATTAATTATCAAAAACCGTGTCAGACTGTTAATGAGCTGGATACCAAAATCACTTCCAAACTTTGACTTCCTGAACTGCTATTTCAACTGGATACTGTTCCTTTACTACTTTTGGCACCTTTGACATGGTTTTTGAGAATTAATTGAGGAAATATATAGAATATACAATGTATATCTAGACTCCAGCTCAGCTAGATATGATCTTATGAAGATTAATGATTTGGAGAGGCAATTCAAGCTTATCTACTGTAAGAGCAGAAGTGGAAAAAGGGTACACTTTAAGAAGCTTTTATTTAAAATACACAGAACATGTAGTTTCAATTATTTAGATAATTATTTTCTTAAAGAAGAGCACACGAACGGTCGTGCGCAAAACGTAGGGTTCTTTATTTTAAATTAATTTCCTGGCTCCCTCCATCCTACTCCTTCCCGTGCGCAGGTCCTGGCTCCATGCAAGGAACCGTGAGGAACTGGGACGAACTGCGACTCCTGCACACACATTCCGCTGTATCGGAATCAGCCCGAGACCATGGAAAAAGCATGCTCAAGGGGGAGGGCGAGATCCCTCCCTGCTCCTAGGATCCCCTGTGCATCATGTGGACGCACAGAGACGATCCCGGGGATCGCCCTGGGATTTCGCCCTGTCTAGCTATGGCCTTAGTCAAGCATCAGGTCGGGCAAGTAACTTCTGATTTTGGTAGTTCAAAACATGGCTGGTTTCAGTATACATAAAGAATCCAGCTACCTTTACAAGAATGTGGTCCACCAAAATCAGGAACAGGATGCACAATCATGATTAAGAGAGTTCTTAAGGGACTTCTAAGGGTAGAACAATAATCTCTTTTTAAATATTTAGGGGAGATTCTGCACTGTCAAAAAAACATTGTACTCTGCTCTTATTCTCAAGAGGGGGTTGAAACTTCATTCTCCTAACAGCAAACCCTTGTGTTGTAAGTTTGTGTTCAACGTTTTCACTTTCTCTTCATATTCTTATTGATAAATTCCTGGAGGAGAAGGCTATCAATGGCTACTAGCCATGATGGCTCTATGCTCCCTCCAGTACCAGAGGCAGAAAGCTTATATACAACAGTTGCTGGGGAACATAGGTGGGAGGGTGCTGTTGCACGATGTCCTGCTTTATTGGTTCCTGGTCAACAGCTGGTTGGCCACTGTGCGAAAAGAGTGCTGGACTAGATGGACCCTCGGTCTGATCCAGCATCAGGGCACTTCTTATGTTCTTATGCTTACTTCTATTTGGGCCATTTCTCCCCACCCTGTCCTACACACTCATGGAAATGAAAATAATTTCCCTGGTCTAAAAATAATTTAAAATAAAAATAATAATTTTTTAAAATGAGAGGAAGGGGAGGTGGATGTGGGAGAGCATAGCACTTAATTAACTTGTGAGGGATGGAAAACCTACAGAATGATACCAGTAACGCTGGAATCTATTTTGGGGGGTTTGAGAGTGCACCCCTTGAGTTCACCGTAGTGCCTTGGGGCCTTGAAGCTACAATTGTGCTTACCAGTCCACATTATTGGCAGGGACTGCTTGGAGAAGCTCAACGCCTTTGCCACCTGTAATTATGTGCTCGGCATGGGACATGGGAAGGTTGCCAGCTGCCTGGTGATCAAAAGAGTTTAATGTGAATTGGGGGGTGAGGGATCAATCTACTGTTTCTTTGTTACTTTGCATGGTAAATTACCTTTTCTACAACAAAAATGTGCTTAGTCCCATGTAAATGTGCTTAGTCCATTTTATTCATGTATTCATTATGGTATTATGATTTAAGTTAGTTTAAGCAGCTGTAAAGCATAGAATGGCACACCTTATGGCATCTTGAAGGATCTATAGCATTAATTCATATCCCTCTCATAAAATGACACGGATAGTTCAGCATATTGAAGCTGTGATCCAAACCACAGAACCACTTTGAATTCTCCTAAGGTTTTCCAATAAATTCACTGATCTTTTGGATCTAACTATTAGCTCTTGTGCCAATGGGCTTGGGGGTTGGGAAAGGATTTTTAACTTCTCCTGTAATTGCTAGTTATTTCATATCGTCCACCTGCAGTTTCTGAAGACTGATACTGCAAAAAGCCCAAAGTAAAATTATTAAAAGTCATAAAGACGTTTCCTGGAGGCGTGATATAAATTTATTATGTGCATCTGCATATAGATTAACTTTCTCCCTTTAATACCTATCACTAGAAATGTTAAAATATTTTAGCAGTTAATTTTTTAAAAAATTGGCATGCAGTCAGAAAATTTCATGTTGAAGGATGGGCAATTTTGACTTTCAGAGAATGACTGTGTAGTTGTCCTTACGCCATAAAGCAGTTGCAGCTTAATGGGAATACTGGCATCTCATAATATGGATTAATTGAATGCAAGGGTAGGCAACTCTTAACTGTTCTTTAAAAGGGTATGGAATAGGCTGCACATAGAGTCCATGAACTCTATGTTCATAGAGACAGAACAACTACGGTTCTTTCTCTTGAGTAACCCATACAGGATTCCCCATTTGCCTTTTGTTTATACACGGGGATATCTGGTCAATCAACAAAAGAGGGCAGGGCTCCTGCAGCTTTAACTGTTGTGATGCAAATCCACGGATATAAATTAAAAATATATATTTTTGGGTGCTCATGGGCACCATGTTGGGGGGCCCTTTTGAGGGAGCCATTAGATATGCCTGTGTGTGCCATTGGAAGTGCCTGTGGGTGCTATGGCAACTGTGGATGCTGCACTGGGTGGGAGCTGCTTTAGAGAGTAACTGATACCAAAAAAACCAACAACTACACAATCCCTGCCCTGTATCTAAATACTGACACACACAGTTGTTGACATCTCCAACACACACATATACAATTTCCATCTCTCAACATTACAGGTGCAATTTCTAGCCCAGTACCTTTCCAAAGAACCTTAGAAGTCGCATGAAAAATCAAGAAAATTCCCTGTCCATTTAAACTGTTTCCTGCAACCATCCACCCTTTTCCAGAAATTTTGAGGAAGGAAGAAGGGAAGAAAGAGGTAATAGGTAGAAACACTCCAACTTTACTATGGGGCCCTGATTATTCTTCAATTTATTATTAATATCTGCTAAAAAGACATCAGTGCAGTGTATTTATTTATTATGCATTTATTAGTAATATTTATATACTGCATAATATAATAAAATCCTTTAGTGGCTCTACAACAATTGTTAACAATTTAAAACAATAAAACATTACAACATCAAAGACAAGAAATTAAAAACAGCAAAAAACTTAAATCATTTTTTAAAAAACCCCACATATTTTTAAAAATTCCAGACACTGTTCAGGTGTAGGCCCATTTACTTCTGCTGTTGGACTAGCCAGAGATCTTTCCTGATCATCCTTTGTTCTCTTGCACCTGTTAGTTGGGGAGCTGGACTGGGAATCTCCAGATAAAGAACCCTCCCCTCCAAGTATTCAGAGCACTTCTAATCCAGAGAGTGACAGTGATGCCTACTATGATAGGAAGCTGACCGGGACAGGTAGGACCTACTGAGTTTACTGCTGCAGCATTTCCTGGATTGATGGAAGTGGGATCTGCCGTACCTGCCCATCCCTGTAGATGCCTGACCTGGGACTGCTCCTAAAGAAGCGATTTCTCTGGTTGGGGAAAGAGTTCCTTTCTTAGCCCTGTGGTCTGATCTGCTGTAGCACTTAAAAGCCACTTTAAGCAGGCACAATAAATACAATTCTGGCTTTATTTCAAAAGAGTGTACAGGGCACTAGGTCTTGCTGGCATAAGCTTTTTTTTAGGGGGGGATGCACCATGGGAGAATGCTAAATACGATTCCTTCAACTTCTGAGTAACCCTGAGTATTTTAACAAAGTAACTGCAGGAATTTGTTTTGCAGAGGTGCCTTATATTTACATTTGGAGGTAACCCTGGGGCAATTGTATGCTTCAACAGACATTGCTTGGGAAAGAAACATACTCTACCAATTAAGCAAAGGAAAAAACTGTTGAGTACCCAAAGAAGGATTTATAAGCCATTAACCTGAAATGGTCTGAAAAGTCAGAAAGTAAAACTATAAAACATGTGATGAAGGCTATGGATAATTTATCATTACTCACAAATACACTCTCCCATAAATTTTTTTTTAAATAATTCATGTCTCAAAGTATGTTTAATAGAGATAAAATTAAAAATTACCATAGTTTGAGCTAGGTGCTGTATATTTGGTGCTGGACTTGCGAATGATGTTTTCATGGATCTGATACCATTCATTTTCATTGTTGCACCTGAAAAAGTACAGTCTTTTATTTCATGTAGATATAATCTACACAGTGAAGAAATCATTTATAACTTTATTAAACAATAATGTGTTGAAGAACAGAAACCCATGCAAGTCTGCTTAAGAGAAGTAAAATATAAAATGATACATAAAATATTACAGGCCTTTTTTCATTACGAACCTCCAAGCCATATCTTTTAAATCCACTGAAGTAGTATCGGTACTGAAAATTACAGGCAGCTCCTTGACACGTCTACTGTATGTTTGGAGTTGTGCTTCTCCTCTTGACATTTTACATAGCTATCTTAATGAATGAAATCTTTATTGCTAAAAGCGATAAGCCATCACAATTATCCATTTTTAACTTATTTATTTTGTTTTTATTATGTCGAATTGTGATGGCTTATCGCTTTTAGCAATAAAGATTTCATTCATAGCTATCACTGGTACACTTGTGCTGCAACATCAAGTGTGAATCGTTTCTTAAACTTATGGTGGTGCTGTGTTGATTAAACATAATGTTACACTTTAGTCTTCTTATTTAAGAACTTAAGGGATAATGTCAGATCTCAACACATATATGTGTGATTACACGGCTGCCTACATCAAAAGCTGAGGTTGCACATTGTTGGAAATTTGCTCAAAGCCCTACATTGGATCAATGGCTTGACAAGATATGGACAGAGCAATCTGGAAATCTTTAAATTGACAAATTTCATTCAGCCAAAGGAAGGAAAGGTTTTCTCCAACCTGGTGTCTTGCAGATGTTTTGGACTACAACTCTAGTATCCTTGGCTATTAGCCATGTTAACTGGGGCTGATGGAAGTTGGAGTTCAGCATCATCTAAACTAATAAAATTAAAGCTTCATTGACTTCTGAAACTCTGGATATACACAGATGATTGGGAACAAGAACTCATCCACTCACCAGAAGTAATGTCCCCATGACCTCTGGCAAGGATGTCCATCAGCAGGCATTCCATTAGTGACAGTAAGAAACAGTAAGATAATCTCTCACTATTTCTTATCTTCTCCAAATCTCAATATAAATCTTCAGATCTTCTCCAGACCTCAGTATAAATGAGTGAAGACCCAACCTCTGGTACACCATAGTACTTCATAGCAGGGAGGTGAATGGCAAGCACAAAATGAGCCCAGTAAGCCAAGCCAATGGACCCCAGATAGGAAGGATAGATGGCATTTTTGTTGTTGTAAATCATTGTATGTCCAAAGGTTGAGCATTTATATCTGTAGTACTACTTTTAATATTTTTAATGTAACTAAATATAATTAATCATTCATTGTGCCCTCTTTTCATGACTCATGTAGGGCTCCCACCTTTACTGCAGAGGGTTCATAGGTCAATGGCACATTCTTTGCAGGCATACCATTCCAGCATTTCTGTGTTTCACAGCAGAGCTGGGAAATATTTCTATCTGTGACCTTGGAGACCCACAGACAATCAGAGGACACAATACTATGCTAGATGGGCCAATGATCTGATTCTGCCTAAGGTAGCATCATATGTTCTCTACAAGATTTTAAAAGAAGGTTACAGAAGCAATCTATTTCTGGTATGTAGGGCAGGCAGTGAAATACTCTATTTGGCTTTTCAGGGTTTTTACTATATGATGGAAGTTTTAACTTTGCTCCTTTGATTTTAAGTCATTGTTTTAATTTTTGTTATCTGATGGTATTTGCCTTCATTTGGGTTTATTCTGCTACATAATCCACTTTGGAAGTCCTTGTTAGGGCCAAAAAGCAGTATAAAAAGGTGTTTTTTAAATAAATAAAACAAAATATCTGTGTTGTCTAGCTTTTTAAAGATGACCTGTCAATCAGATCAACAACAATACAAAAACATTTGTGACTCATTTGCATTTAAAGATTATTCAAAAGTTCTAGTTCTAAACATTTAAAATATGATTGTTTAGTATAACCATATATTTGACTAATATGTCTGATCAGGTTGTCTATATGGGCATGTCTACACCATGCCTATATCCCGAGGTTGTCTCCAGGTCATCCCTGTGCATCCACATGATGCACAGGGGATCCGGGGGGAAACCTGGGACAACCAGGAACTTTCCCCGGGATATCTGGGACCGTGGATTTCCCGATATTTCCACGGTCCCGGGACCATCCCGAGAAGTGAGGATGTTGTGGCTGCTGCTCCTGGGTCATCCATTCTTCCCTGCAAGTAGCGGGGTTCTGGAAATGGGCATGGAGCTGTGTGGGGGCAGTCTGCGGGGATGGGGAGCAGTTGCAAGGTGTTTTTTTTAACTTACATGTGCTGGAGCACAATTGTGATCCATCTCCGTTCTGGGGAGAAAAAAATGGCAGCCACGACGTCCGTCTTCTCTTCCAGGATGTCGTGCGGCTGTCAAGATGCTGGGGGAGGATCGCAGAAGCAGGTAAGTCCGTGATCCTCCCCCCTCCCTCCCTCTACACCCTTAGGTGTAGATATGTCCTATGTTATTGATCTTATATAGTTGATGGCTAATGACAAAACATTTATTTATTTATTTTTGCATTTCTATACTGCCCAATAACCAGGTGGTTCACAAAAATAAAAAACACAAAATACAGTATGAAATACAATATAAAATATAATGGCTTTAAAAAACTGCAGTATAAAATTGCAACCAGAGGAAAACCTAGCACAATGCAGAGATTTAAATGCCATAAAGTACAATTTAAAGTATAAAACTTAAACCACAATATAAAATTACAACCAGGATATAACAGAGCAGCAATGCAGAGATTTGAAATACAGATTTAAAATAGCAAAATTTAAAAGACTAAGATGGTAAAATGTTAAAATACTGGGAAAATAAAAAGGTCTTCACCTGGAGTCTAAAGGCATATTATTATTATTATTATTATTATTATTATTATTATTATTATTATTATTATTAATTTATATAGCACCATCAATGTACATGGTGCTGTACAGATTACACAGTAAATAGCAAGACCCTGCCGCATAGGCTTACAATGTGAACCTCTCTAGGGAGCTCATTCCACAGCTGGGCTGCCACAGCAGAGAAGGCCCTCCTCCTGGTAGCCACCCACCTGACTTCCTTTGGCAGGGGCTCACGGAGACGGACCCCTGAAGATGATCTTAGGGTCTAGGCAGGTACATATGAGGCGTTCCTTCAGATAACCTGGCCCCAAGCTGTTTAGGGCCTTGAATGTTAATACAACAGTCTGAATTGGGTCCAGACCTGGACTGGCAGCTGGAAAAGGACTGGCGTAATGGGGTCTTATTGGCCAGTCCCTGTTAACAATCGTGCTGTCCTATTTTGTACCAGCTAAAGTTTCTGGACCATTTTCAAAGGCAGCCTAAAGGCATTGCAGTAATCCAGATAAGAGATGATCAGACCATGGATAACTGTAGCTAGGCTATCTCTGTCCAGATAAGAGCACAGTTAGTATATCAGCCTTAGCTGATAGAAGGTGCTCCTTGCCACTGAGTCCACTAGTGCTTCAAGTGATAGTTCTGGATCCCAAAGCACCCCCAAACTACAAACCCAATCCTTTAGGGGGAGTGAAACCCCCTCCAGGACAGGTTGAACATCTCCTAGCCGGACAGATGAACCATCCGCTAACAGTACCTCCATCTTGTCTGGATTGAGTCTCAGTTTGTTGGTCCTCATCCAGTCTATTACCATACCCAGGCACTGATTCAGAACATCCACTGCTTCACCTGAGTTTGGTGAAAAGGAGATGTAGAGCTGAGTGTCATCTACATATTGATGACACCTCAGTCCATCTTCGGAGAACCTCTCCCAGTGGTGTCATGTAGATGTTGAACAGCACAGGGGATAAAATAGAGCCCTGTGGAACCCATGGCCTAAGTGCCACAGCACAGAGCAATAACCTCCCAGCACCACCTTCTGGAATCGACCACCCATTGGATTCCATTAGCCTCTGGGGGTGGACCATTTTAATAGGCCCCCTACCCTTGTTTCATTTAGCTGTGAGTGAAGTCACAGTAATAAATAGTCACAGTCTTAGGCCTGGTTCGCATGTAATGGCAACCCAAGAATTCACAACTTGAAAACAAATCATGGGTTCTTTCCCAGGTTGTTAGTGGTTAACAATCCACAGTTATACCATAGTGTAGGGTTCACGTGTAACAACAACCCACAATTCAATAACAACCAACAATCCAATGGTAATCTATACCAGTGGTTCCCAAACTTTTTCAGTTAACCGCCCCCTTGGTTCCACAAACTCATGCCCAGCACCCCCCTACCCTACACTATAAAAATCATTATTCAGAATGACCCACCAAGGAAGATAATTTATTTATTTATTTATTTATTTATTACATTTCTATACCGCCCAATAGCCGAAGCTCTCTGGGCGGTTCACAAAAGTAATAACAATAAAATTCAAAACAGTAACAATTAATTGAATACTTTATTCAAAATCCAATTGGTGTGCCCTGCCACACTGGCTGCAAACAGAGGCGTTCACTCTCTTTTCCCTCCCTCCCTCAGGAAGCCTGGGGTGGGTACTTCCCATTTAGAGGGGATTCTAGGAGTTGAAGGACTTTTTTCTGTCTAAACATGCATAAAATTGTGCCTTTAACTTATCATGTCACACTAGCATGAATATAGGAATCAAATAGGATTTCCTTCTTCAGTGGAACACACTTACTTAGGAGTTAGCACCATTTTGTTATAGGAAAGGATAATGTATTTTAATTAAAATTTTAAAATAATTATCTGCCACCTGGTACAGAGTTTTCCTATGGAAAATCTGGCTGGGACTGAAGTAGAGGGGCACTAATTTTACTGTACTTATTGTCTTTAAATATGGTTAAATATCCCACAGTTACCTTGCTATTCTATTTCTACAATTAATTTTCTCCTGTCTTTTCTTCATCCTCTTCATTTTCAGGCTGAATCCTATGCACATTTACCTCAGAGTAAGTTCTATTGATCTCAGTGGGGCTTACTTCTGAGAAGACATACTTAGGATTGTGCTGCAGCTCTGTTTTTATGGTGACACAAGATACACACATACCATGTTTACCAAAAGAATGCTTGAAAAATGGGGGTTGGACACCCTGAAATAAGCAAGGGCAGATAGGAATTGTTTCAGCAAGCATCCTGAAAAAAGATGCTGCTGAATCTTCTTTAGCCACGAAGGACCTTGGGAAATGCAATTCTCTCTACCTCCCACTTTTCTTTTCTCTCCCAATCCTGTTGTAGTCCAGATTTTTTCGGGGGTGGGAGCACACACACAGGCACACAGCATCTCTCTCTCTCTCTAACCCCCCTCCCCCCAAGCCTCACTCTCTCTCTCTCCAACCCCCCCTCCCCCCAAGCCTCACAATAGCTGCCGGGCTGATTACGACAGGAGGGCAGCAGCTCAGAGGGCAGATGGCCCCAATCTGCAACTCCTGACAGGGGAAGGGAGCCTGGTGATACCTTGCAGCTGCACAAGCAGTCCTGCTCCCCACCCAGCCTGCCGGCTGACTGCTGTTCTTGGCAGCTGCTCTGCCACCCGCTGTCCTCCACATGCTCCTTCCTCTCCGCCACACGGCTGCTGCTCCCACCTTGTGCAGCAACTATTGCGAGAGGTCTGCCGGGGCAGCTTGTAGGAGGGAGCAGCTCTGGCCGAGGGAGCGAGCGGGTGGCTGTGGCTCCAGCAGGAAAGAAGCCCTGGGCCCTCTTAGGCAGGAAAAGAGTGGGCAGAGCAGCTGAATTTGCCGCTCTTTCCTGCTCGGTCCCTGGGTTTTAGGACCTTCTGGAGAGACCACCTTGAGTGCCCCCCTGCTGCCCCTTTGCCTGTTAGCGCCCCCTGCCATCCCTTTGCCTCTTAACGCCCCCCTATGCAATCCCACCACCCCCAAGGGGGCAATACCGCCCACTTTGGGAACCACTGATCTATACTCAACCCATACTGTGGGTTGTTATTTCATGTAAACCAGGTTTAAGACTGTGACAATTTATCATTGTGAATGGTGAATAATGATCTCCTAATGACTTCACTTGCAACTAAATTAAAAATGTTTTGTCATTAGCCAGCCATGCTGAAACCTTTTAAATGTAGTTTAGAACAATGAAAACAAATTCACAGTAAACCGTAGTCTGAGATTAATATGTTTAGAGCTAGTAACTCCTAAATCCACTCCCATCAACCTAATTCCCTCTGCCTTCCATATTCCTCCCTCTCTCTCTTCCAGCTGTCCACTGACAAAATTCCTACTACTGCCCCAACTGTAATCCTATGCTTCCCCCAACTCCCCCCTCCCAGTTACCTTAACAATCTATACTCCGAGCAATCTCCTTCCCTTCAAACACAAACCCCAAACCTGGTTCATTACAGTATGGTAGCACCATGCTGCCAACTGTACCAATCTTTGCAAATTAATGACCAATTTTACTTTCAGTTTCTGCTGACATAGCCTGACATTTCTCAGACAAATAGATCTGCAATCATTTAAAGATGCACAGAAGCTATTCACTTCTTCAAAGCTACAATGAGACTGGGAATTAAATGTTTAAATTACATAAAAAGAAGCTGGATAAATTATCAACCTACTTTAAAATACAATAATACATACAGGTAGCCTTGAACCTGATTGTTTTATTCTCCAGCTAACATTAATCTTTCATAGGCTAACTGTATGTATAGCCATTGAAAAGTACAATTTACCTTAAAAAGTTTTAAATAGAACACATGACAATATAGAACTCCATGACAATTTACGAAGTTGGTTTATTTTGTTTGCAATGTCTTCTCTATACCCATATATACAGACACATGAACAGTATTCACTGCTTTGAATTTTATGGAAGGAGAGAAGATCTGCAATCAAGGGAAGAATCAGACTAGCCACTATCCCACAGCCTTTTATTGTCAAGGTTTGGGATGGAGCAAGCATATTCCACTAATGGTCTTTTCTCTGGAATTGATAGCTGTCATTTTCCTTATTAGCATTTATATGGAGAGAAGGGCAGATACAACGTTTTTTTCTGGAGATAGGGGTTGAGGAAGCAGAATCATTCTGTGGTGGAACTATAGACATTCTGCTCACATGAGTACTTTTAAAAATAGTTTTAGCAAAGCTACAAAATGTAACATGCCAATGGAATCTGATTCAGATCACTGCATAATACCACTTTAAAATGTTACTTGACTCTTAGGTCATTCATACATTAAAGGTAGGTACATGACTTTATTCTTATATTCTTGCAGCTAATTCTTATATTCTTAAGACTTTTGGGGAAGAAACACAAGTGTTTGTTTTCTTTTTCTGTGGGTGTGGATGAGCAATTAATCAAAATCAAGGAATTTTAAGATTTTGGTAGTATTATTTCTCGTGTTTCCTTAACCTTTTCTCCTCCTGAAATCCATGGTGCTTTCTCATGTTGCCTAGTTAAACAAACACTATATTCCACATAGCTATGGTTTGCCTACCTGAATCACTAGGGAGTGAGAGAATTAACCAGTTGATTTAGCTGTGTGCTGCTCCAAATAGTATTCTGGCACAATTTCTTAAGACATCCAGAGTGAAGTCTGGCCTATGAATAATGATAAGGGAGATGAACTGCTAGACCCTGAAGCTCACTTGGTCATCTAGCTGAGGCAGTGGCTATTTTTGTAAAGCTATCTTAATTTTCAAACAAAGCAGCTTCTGAGTTAAAGAGGATTATTGGCAAATGTCTTCAGTATTTTTAAAGCCAACCAACTATTGCTTTACCTTGTCTGGGTTAGAAGTCTATGAATTCTTTTAAGTACAAAGAACTGTGACATTGCTGAACAACTGTGTTACGCACCCACCACCAAAATAGGATAAGCTATACCAAATTAAACAAACTGCCAACAAATAGTGATCAAAGAAAGGTCCAAAACATTTCTACTTTGATTATATAGGTTTATATGTGGAGGAGATTAGCGTGGTAAAGAGTTTACCAAACAACTATCTAGTATTTTCTAAATGTTACTGTCAGGCATATGAAATAGGATTGGTTTGCAACCCTCATGAAAATTCTGCCTTCAATTCTGTTTGTCAATACCAGAAAAATTATTTCCATTAGAAGATTTGGAACCATCAAGATCTATATAACATATGGTACATATTTCTCTGTGATGCTTGCATGTAGCCCATAGATGATGGTGTGCATGCACACCTGAAATGCATAGGCATTTTAATGTAGATTGCATGGCAGCGTTAAGACTCATGATTGGTAAAAATGCTGGGCAAAAATAAAACTTTACACAGTTCTTAGTATAAGAGGTGATATTGCAGAGTTAGAAAAGATTGGTCAAGATAGTTTAATTGAAAAAAGGTTTAATATTACAAGAATGCGCATATTGAGAAAATATAGAATGAGATTCAATGTGGTATTAAAGAATTCTGAGACTTTCTGAAACATCCAAGCCAAATGTGTACAATGGGCTTGAGAAAATTATTGCATATTTTGGTTAGCTGCCAGAAATTTCAGAACAATGTTTTGAGATTTGGAAACTATATACACTCAAAGAATCTGCTATTTAAGAATGTAAGCAGCAGCATTAAAATATTTTCTTATATTGCATCGGTTCATATTAGGAAATATAGTGATAGTAATATTACAGAGGCCACAGAGTGGTGCCCTTCAGATGTTTTGGACTACAACTTCTATAATTCCTGACCATGCTGGCTGAGGCTCAAAGCATTTGTTGTCAAAAACATCTAAAATAGTTCTAACCTATTTTAGATGCCCTCGTGGCATCTAAGTTAGTTATTTCCTAATTTGCTTGCAAAAATATTTGTTAACAACAGAGTTCCATGTTTGAACATCTGACCTACAAGTCCATAAACAGATGCTACAATAAGCATTTTCCGAAATAGAAAAATAAAATAAATGTTGCCATAACCATATTCAGTTCAAACTATGATTGAACAAATCCATAAAGCAGTGCCAAACGTCTAAGCTGAACACACTGCATTTGAATTGCCCTCTTGGAGCTGCAACAAACTCTTGATTTGTATCATTCTGAGAAACACATTATACTGAAATAAAATCCTCTTACTGAAGAAAATGCAAGCAATATTTATCATTGGTCTTCTAGGAGAAAGAGGTACAGGAGGCAGGAATAAATACAGAATTTGATCTGTTACAGAAGAGAACTCAAGTGAAGCATACATTTATCAAATAAGAATATGTACACGCTATCTATCCCACCACAAATCTGTTTGGAGTACAAGCAGAAATCTAGAATCTCTTGTTGCAAGGAATGCAGGAATTACTTTGCAAGTAAGCACTTCAATGTGCTACATGAAGTGGAAACAAAAAACCTTCCTCATAAAAAGATATCTTTTCAGATAGGTGTTCTAGGTCATCACTGGAATGATTGTGGCACCTTGTCTATCCATATAGACAAGGTGCCCCAATCATATGTGCTCCAACTTGCTGCTTCAAACTGCAAGCTTGCTGCAAAGAACATTTCTTGTAATCTCTAGGAAAAGTTAATGCCTTTTAATGGGGTACTGATTTTACTAAAAAAACAAAACTTGGAGGTGGAGTTCTAATCAGGGAATAACTCCCAGGATGAGGTGTACTCTGTTCCAGCTGTTGCCAGAACATATTGCAGGGGAAAAAGCAGATGGGATGGGTAAAAGTGGGGGGCTCTTTTAATGGATTTTTGTTTACATTTTAATAAAAAAATACTGTTTCTTTTTTTTAAATAGCCTGATCTAAAACAAAATTCGAATTTAATACAATTTAATGTGTTAAAGCTCAATACAGAAGACACATAATTCATGAGAGTATGAACTACACTGAGCCCCATCCATGTGCCTTTCATTATCTTGTACTATGGATTAATATGCTTTTCTCTTCCCTTTTCTTTATGCTTAAATACAAATGTCTTTTACCAATTTCTACTCTTGATTGTTCTCCCAAGCCAACCTAGATGAGATGCCAAATGAATCTTAAAATGGTAAATAGATCTGGATCAGGCCCCTGGCAGGGATGGCTACCTGCTGTGGGGGCCTCACACCTCCTACTTACACTGAAAGAAAAGCTCAGATTTTCATGCCAAGGAAGCTTTTCTTTCAATGCAAATAGCAGGTGCAGAACCCTGATCTAGATGTAGACCAGAGCAGGGGGCAAAAGGTTAAAGATCCCCTGCTACGCACCCCAAGATCCCAATGTGGATCAGGGTCCCCACACTGCCTATTTATTTTTAAAACGCCATTCACATAATTGCTAATTGTATGAATGGCATCTCATCTAGTTGTACCACAATGATTTTAATCTATATAACTACTCATTTAGTTGAGGCCTATTCATGGCTTATGTTTACCCATGACCTCTAATTTGCACTATAGACAAATCTCAGAGCAGTCAGGTATTGCCTAAACCCTGCGTACAACCATGCTTCTATGGCTAAATGCGTTACAGAATAACCACAGAAGCATAGATGAAGGTGGTGGTTTCACCCACAGTTACACCACTGAGTTGGAATCAGAGTGCTTGTGCAGACATTCAGTTTTCTCTACATCCACTGCTGCTTTCCTTTGCCTTGAAGTCTTCTCTGTCAGGGAACTCACCCTAGCTCGGGGAACAGTATTTTATTCACATTTAAAAATCTAAGCTTGGCAGTCACTGTCAGTGCCATCAGTAATAAAAAGGAAGCCTATAAATCTTAACCGGAGATGACTTACAATGAGTAAGCTTAAAAATAGCTTGGCTCACAGACAATCAGCAGGAAAGCACAGCATTGGAACTGATTACAAAACAGGGCTTGTTGAAAAAATTCAGTGACAGTTGTTTTTTCTACTCTGCACTTTGCTTTCCTATGGGAAAAGTGTCAAGTCACAATAGTTATTTAAAGAACTGTGTATTAGCATCGCCAAGCCAAAGCAAACAAATTAGAAGGTAGGAGAGTTAGTAAAAGGGATGCATATACACACTCCTGAATGAGATTCATCTACTTACTTGAGTATAAAAGCAGTTGGCATAACCTGTCAGAGATAGGAACACACTTTAACTGTTTGAATGATGTTTTTAAAGAGCTCATCCTAGGTCATGACCATGGCACAGATATTTTATATACCAGATATCTGACCTAGCACGAACAACACATTTTTTCACTTATTTTTGGAATAAATAACTTACGTGTAAACTTTGAGAACAAAATCTTTTTCTTCTTTTAGTTCAGAAATCGATGGAATTACATCCATAATACTCAATACTGCACAGCCATATGGGCGCCGGTAATGCAGATGAGATGGACCCTTTCTTGAGTCATTTAGCAACATACGTCCTAAATCAAAGAATTACAGGCATTATAATTCAGCTTCCATTCTCAACTCTAACACATCTGTTTTTCATATAATATGTGAATAAATTTTATCACTTTCATCTCATATATATTGGTCATAAAACTGAGAAAGGATCATATAATCAGATCTTGCTGTTCTGGTACATAAGTGGTTAAAATGAGTTATATCAAAAGCTGCATCAACTTAACTATCACAAACATTGATTTATATCTGTGCTGCAGCAATATTACATAAACAGCAACTTTTAGTATCATGGCTACAAGACAGCTTGTATTTTACAAGTTAAGGGACATTTATATTTTTCATTCTTTAACATACAAGAATATAACTTTATGAATAAAGGGAAATGTTTCTTTAAAAAACACACCACCAACTCCTTGGTGAGGAATTGTGAAATATTTTCCAGTGATTATTTTATAGAGGTTCAGATGTTGATCCTTAAAAAATCTACATATTTACAACAACAACAAAAACCCTAAACGAATAAAATGCCATTATTTTATCCATTAAAATCATCTTCATCATTTTACTGTATTATGTGGTCACAGAGCCATTAGTATCCATTAAAATAATATTTCCTTCAAAACAGAAATCACTGTCCCTATAAATTTATTTTTACCAATAGTCCTTGGAGAATACAGAAATGATTGCAACTAGTATTCTTAATTGTATAACCCACTGTGTTGAATAAATAGTATTGAAGTCCTAGAACAGCGAATATTTGCTGTGGAGAAGACTTACAGCTTTTAAAGTCTGCAGATTTCATAAGAAAGTAGATTAACCATTACATGCAGTTTTCAAACCAAGAGGCAAGCCTTGAAGAAGGCATGAGTAATTCCTTCAGAAAATCCATTTCCAAGTCCAGGTTATACACGTTTTTCTAGATCAGGAGAAATAATCTATATGGCATTTAAATCTAAGGCATTTTTTGATATTGCTGCTACTGCTGCTGCCACCAACACCTGCAATTCCAGGTGCAGGAATTTACCCAGGACCTCCCTAAGACTGCAAGTGTGAACCACTAGGGGAGACTGAACCCTAACCAATGATGGATGTTTCCCTCCCCCACTATTTTTCCTTTCCCCTAATAACAGGACCATTTTATATATATATAAAAAAACCACAACAGGATAGAAACCTGTGTAATTTTACTGCCTAATGAGTAGATTTTACTTAGAACTTTTTGTTCCCTAGTGCTAGATCTAAATAGAGCTAGAACTACATTGTCAAACTGTGGGAACAGCCAACTTCTTGAGCCTGAGGGGTAGGGGGTGGATTGTCCCTGGCTAGAAACTGTCACATACAGATGTTGCTACCTCTTCTCCCCAGCAGCTTGGAGAGGAATTTCAGCGCACACCCATACCCACACACCAGCCTCATATTCAGATATTGTCAGGGAGGACACTTGCAAGGTAAAGGTGCCTGGTACTGTTTGTACTGATTGACAGTACCTTTACAAAGTCTCAGTCAGAGATCTTTCTCATTCCTGCTACCTGAGATATTTTAACAGGAGATGCTAGGGACTGAACCTGGAACCTTATGCATGTAAAGCAAATACTGTAGCACTGAGCTTTGACTCCTCCCTATGTAATGATGCAGAGCCTCTAGTGCAAGCCCTGATTTCCTAAATAAAGAAGTATTAGCGTAGTTGAAAGCAGTATACAACTCTCTTGCATGCAGGCAGCCCTCCAAGAAAATGAGAGGGGCTCATGCCAGCAATGCCATGACTTCTGCTCCCAATTGGCTTCACGGTGGGATAGTGGGGGTTAAGAAAGGTCAGGGCGGACCAGATGTGACACATGGGTTGCCAGGTGGCCATCTCAGGACTGCAAATTATATAGAGCCATATATATTGTTATCTTCTCCAGCAGATCAGTTTTTAATTCACAATTTCATCACAAATGTAAATATTTCTCAGACCTTCTACAATATCCAAGCCTCATTTCATGTAAAAGGTTTTGGTTGCACTTTCTAATCCAAATAACCGTTTAGCAATTACAATTAGTAAAGCAACAACGTGACCTCTTTTTTTCTTTTAACCGAAGCCTCCTAATGTACAAACACAGGATCACAGCATACACAACATATGATGCAAAACACCTCTATTCACGTTTTACTCATATATAGGGCCTTACAGTGTTGAAAGCGGGAGTGGGGCTGCAGTATTAGCCCCACCTGCAACGTTGCATCGCTATTGTTGGATATCTCTGTATAGAGCATGGTTTTTTGTTGCTCGCATGTAGCGACTCTGAGTGACTGGGATACCTGATTGCTGCAGTATTCTGATCATTTGGAGCCCCTACATGTGAGCAGCTATTTGTGCATTGACATTCCTATGCAAACCAATTATGCTCAAAATGTGGATATTAGACAACAGAGATCCTATGTCAGGGACCAGGGCTATACATGAGTAACATGTGACTAGAGCTAATTTTTATGTCGATTCTAAATAAATATCTTAAAATGTATTCAATAAAGCATACTATACCTATACGGATTACATGGGCAACTATGTATAAATCTTTCTTCATATCCTTGCTGCTCAGATCCTAACAGATTCATGAAATATAAAAGTAAAATCATTGTCAACAATATTTATATTAGAGTATATACAACTTTCAAATAGAAATCTACCAATAGGGAAAAAATTGAAAGTAAACATGATTTCTTTTTACATGATGATTCCACACACACCCTATTTTTCTAGTGAAAAACTGGGAATTTTCAGAAACTCGAAAATAAGCATCTTATGCAATGTTTTTTTCTTTCAGAATGAAGAGTGAAAATATACCTGTAATTATAGAATCATAGAATAGCAGAGTTGGAAGGGGCCTACAAGGCCATCGAGTCCAACCCCCAGCTCAATGCAGGAATCCACCCTAAAGCATCCCTGACAGATGGTTGTCCAGCTGCCTCTTGAAGGCCTCTAGTGTGGGAGAGCCCACAACCTCCCTAGGTAACTGATTCCATTGTCGTACTACTCTAACAGTCAGGAAGTTTTTCCTGATGTCCAGCTGGAATCTGGCTTCCTTTAACTTGAGCCCATTATTCCATGTCCTGCACTCTGGGAGGATCAAGAAGAGATCCTGGCCCTCCTCTGCGTGACAACCTTTTAAGTATTTGAAGAGTGCTATCATGTCTCCCCTCAATCTTCTCTTCTCCAGGCTAAACATGCCCAGTTCTTTCAGTCTCTCTTCATAGGGCTTTGTGAAGAATTACTCTAAATACAATAATTTACAGACATTTATATACTTTTACATGTCAAATGTACAATCTTACATGACAAGTTAGTTACACATGACACATTTCATGTTCTTAAATTAGTAAGTTTAGGTTTGATAAAGAACTACTGGACATATTTATTTAATGAATCTGTATCCTTCTTTTCTATAGAAAATTATATTCAAAGCAGCTTACAAACAGTATAACTAAAAGATCATAGAACAACAATGTCACTACATTCACAATCAAAACATAATAATACAAATTACAAAACTCATAACAGAAATCAAGAAAGAAACAGATGAATCATGTCAGGTTCACCAGAGTGTAATGAAACACTTGCCAAAGCAAGCAGATTTTGTGGACCCCTGATCAAAGGCCTGTCTAAAAAATGTGTTAAGTGCCTGCCTGAATGCTGGGACAGGAGGGGTCTAACTGGTCTCCTCAATTTTGATTTCATCATAGAAAAGGCCCTGACTCTGATCCCTGTCTGCCATATCTCTATTAGACATGGTACAGAGCCCATTTTAAGGCACAAGTTGGCTCATAAGAAACATGGTTGCTTAGATATTCAGGACCTAGGCCATTAAGGTCTTTCAAAAGTAATGTCAAGACTTTGAATTGAGCCCAAAAATAGACAGGTAACCAACAGAGATGGTATAGGATTAGAGTTATATGATCAAATTTCCATGCATCAGTAAAAGGCCCAGCTGCACATTTTACAGATGTCTTTAAAAGAAATCCCACATAGAAAACATAACAGTAAATAATATTTTTAGTTTCCCTACAAATTTCCATCTCTTCTGGAAAAAACAGGAATAACTTTTTATATGGTTTTAACATTTCCAGGCATTATATATCTCCACAACTTCTGTCATAGCAACCTGGCAAATCACTTGCTCCTTCCTTTACCATGGTTCATGCTACAAGGTAGGTGGGGTAGCAGCAGAACTACCAAATGTCTTGATATTCTAATACCAGAAACCAGATCATTTAAATTTTCTCCATCAGAACTTATAACAAATTTACCCCTAAGTATATACAACACATTGAAACAAAATTCCCTTCCATACTTCTCCCCAAACTTTTACAAGCAAACAATTAGCATAATGGACACATGCTAATACATTTCCAACCTCAGAGTATGTAATCAAAAGGCTCCAAAGCTCAAAACACTGATAATGGTAACTTCTTTATATAGGAAGAAGCAAGAAATATCAGAGAGAAATGTCAGAGAGAAAAACTTCATAAAAATATTCAAATGCAAATCCTCTTCCATTTATTGGAGTCCTAAATCAAAGCACATTTATGCAACTCTTCTCAGTACTGGCTGCAGTAAATATAGGCTAATTTTAATTGCATGTTTAGTGAGAAACACTGGGCTAAACAAATGCCAAATGAAATACAAATGTGGCATTAAAAGGACTGTTTCCACATGTACTTTTATAGTTAATTTTAAATTTACTATTGCTCCTTTAATACAATACATGCTACAAGTAATCTCAAAAAATCATGCTAGCATTTTATTCAAATATAGCATATAATTATGGTTCTCAATGTGTAACATGAAATATATGTAACATGAAACCATGGTTGGGGCAGGTTCAGATGTACAAACAAATCACAAATTAATCTTGGCTTAGCATTACTTGCCAATGCAGCCAATGACCCTGTTCAGACGACATGCTAAGCCACAGTGGTTAAGCATTTTGAGATAAACATTATGGCTTAGCATGCCATGTAAACCACAACTTAGTGTGTCCTGTGAACCATTCCTAACCATGGTGGCTACATAACCATGGTTTAAATATGCTCACTAACCATGGCTTAGTGTGTTGTCTGGATAGAATGAATTATATTTGCTGTGTGGTTTTAATCCTGGTTGTGCTTTTTATATTATATTTTGTATTCGTGTTTTTAAATTGTTGGTTGTTTTTATGCTTTTCATGGTTTTGCCCAGAGACCTTCGGCTATTGGGCAGTATAAAAATGTAATAAATAAATAAATAAATAAATAAATAAATAAATAAATAAATGTCTCAATCTCTGAACCTGAGCCTGGTCAGAATGCATAGTTTATTGGGAACCAACAAACCAGAGAAGCGATTCAATAGAGATCTTCAGAGAAATTGGTCAATTCTGATCCAATACTGGAATCAATATAGACCAGAGCTGTAAGCAACCATAGATATCCAAAAAATGAATTAAATCAATATTATATGAATATGTATAATGCAAAAGAATGTGACAGAATACCCATTTAGTATTTGTTTTTCTTAGCACAATATTTAGAGTATTTGACTTTATGCTATATAATATTGATGATACAGAAGACTGATTATAAATTATATTGGTATGCGTATGAGGAATGTAATATGAGTCCTGAGCAATACATAGGAAACAAAAGCAGACAACCAGCTAAAAATCATGTTTTGCCTGCTGAATTTCTGGAAACTCAAACTATGGTATGAGCTCTTAACTATGATAAGCACGAACGATGGTTTTGTATAACATCTGAACCCTGCCACAGCCTGCAAAAAAAAATCTCAGTGGATGATAAAGAAACTGAGAAATGTAACGTACTGTGAAAAGTGCACACATTCGATCAATCTTCTCTGGATTCTTGGGGCCCCCATTCTTGTTTAATCTTACCAGAAATCGTTCACTGAAAGTCAAAAGATAAGGAACACTTTGAGTTACCTATTGTACATACTTTGGTCAGAATTCCTAAATATTTATGGAACAATTCAGAGATCCAGATTCATCTTAATCTGAAAAAGATTCTAAATTGGTAGGTCATTTTGAAGAATACTTTCAGATACCTTCTTGTTATGTATGGTAGAAATGAATGAATTACTTGGTGCATCTAATGAAAGTGTATGAATAATTTCTAATTTGAAATTACACACTGTAGCGTGTTTTGTTTATATCAGAAGTAGAATTTAATAATCAGAAAAATAATCTCTCAGAGAAATTGGTCAACATTTATCCAGTACTGGATTTAACCATAGATATCCTAACAATGAATTAAATAAATATTATATTAATATGTAGTAAAGTAAAGGAATGTGATAGAATACCTATTTATTATTACAAAACATCAGAAATCAAAAGGAACTCATAGGTTATCAGGATTCAGCACAGAAGTTTACTTAACATCTTAACATCTTCAAAGAAGATTCTACTCCTATTATTAGGAAGCATGTTTTACTGTTACTTAGACTGTAGCTTTATTTATTTATTTTTATTTCATTTATTTATTGCATTTATATCCCACTTTTTTTCATCCAAGGAACCCAAGGTGCATACATAATCCTCCTCCTCTCCATTTTATCCTCACAACAACAACCCTGTGTGGTAGGTTGGACTGAGAGCCTGTGACTGGCCCAAAGTCACCCAGTGAGTTTCCATGGCCAAGCGAGGAATAGAACCCAGATCTCCAGACTTCCAGTCCAACACTTTAGCCACTACACTACACTGGCTTTACAATTTTTATATACCGCTCCATATCTAAAATAGATTCCAGAGCGCTGCACATAGGTATAAACAGTAAAAAGAAAGAAGATTTAAAAAGCAAATTAAAATTGTTTAAAACAAAGGACCAGTAAAAATAATGGCTAGTCAGGTGAGTTGAAGAAGGCTTCTTGAAATAGAGTTGTTTTCAGGAGGTGCTGGGAGCAGCCTACTGTTGGTGCCTGCCTGACCTCCAGGGGCAGGAAGTTCCTAAAGAGGCTAAAGGCTTTTCTCCTGGTGAATTCCAAACAGGCCATAGGTCCATGTGGAACCACCAGGTGCATGCCCTCCAATGACCTCAGTGACTGGGCAAGTTGGTAAGGGAGAAGGTGCTCTCTCTGGTATCCTGTTCCCAAGTTGTTCAGAGCTTTGTCTACTGGTACAAAAACCTTAAACCTGGCCCAGCAGCCAATAGGCAGCCAGTGCAATTCCCTCAGCAAAGGAGTTATATGCTGAAAAGATGCAGCTCCTGACAACAGCTGAGCTGCTGCGTTCTGTACTAGCTCCAGCTTCCAGAGCAGCCTTAAGGACAGCCCCACATAGAGCGCATTGCAGTAATCCAGTCTTGAGATTACTAATGCCCGTACCACTGTGGCCAAGCTACCCCTGTCCAGAAGAGGCCATAGCTGGTGAGCCAAAGCTGGTTAAAGGCACTCTGAGTTGCTGTGGCCACTTGGGCCTCCAGCAACAATGATGGACTTGGGAACCACTTACCCACAGGGCTTCCATCTTGCCAGGATTCAGCTTCAGTTTACTGGCCCTCATCCAGCCCATTACTGAGTTTAGGCACTGATTTAGGACTTCCACAGCCTCTCCTGATTCAGATGTCACAGGGAGATACTGATGGCATTTTGCTCCAAATCCCCTAATGACCGCTCCCAGAGGCTTCATATACATGTTAAACAACATTGGGGACAGGATGGTGCCCAGTGGTATGAGCCAAGGAATGATCACCCAATGTTACCCTCTGAAATTGCCTCTGCAGGTAGGACTGGAACCACTATAACACAGTGCCTCCAATGCCCATCCCATGGTGTCGATTGAGGATACCATGGTCAATGGTATCAAAAGGCGATGAGACATTGAGCAGAATTAACAGGGTTGCACTCCCTCTCTTGATAAAGGTCATCCATCAGGACGACCAAGGCTGATTCAGTCCCATAACCAGGTCAAAACCCAGATTGACATGTGGAACCCAACAGCATAACTGCCAAAGTACACAGCAATAATCCTTTAGAACCACAGTTTTGAATCAGCCATCCGAGTAGGAGCACAACCATTGCAACACCGACTCTCCAAGACCAGCCCAGAAAGCCTATCCAGAAGGATATAATTATTGTTGTTATCAAAGGCAGCTAGGGACAGGGAAGTGCACCCTTACTGATTCTCTTGGACCTCTCAGCTGCCTTTGATAACATCAATAATGATAGTGTTAGTTTATATCTATGTCTTTCTGTATAATTAAAGTCTTCGTACTTGGTAAATTAAGTTAGCAGATTACCTCCCAGATTACCTTCTTCCAGTTAAGAAGCTGGAAAGTTTTAATAAGAACAAAGATGGTGGGGGAGGAAATATTTAATGTAGAACAGATTATTGCAATTTCATGTCAGTCCACAACCCCAATTGGTATGAGGTGATAAATAATTCTGCATGAGTAGCAGCAGGTATAAATAGGGGGTAGATTCAGCAGAGAAGCTGGGCACTCATTTCTCTTTTCTCACCCAGAATTCAAGCCATGCCTCTAAAGCCTACCTCGCTCATTATCAGTTAAAAGATTTCTGAACAAAAGACTGGTAATCTTCTATGCATTCTGAAAAAACGAATAAGGGGGCACTTTTGACTTACCTGATCTGCTTGCCTTCTCGAACATCATACAGAAAAAAGAAAACATCTGCATCTTCTCCAATTGTATTATAAGTGAAACTCTTTAGACTGAGAAAGAAGTGGTGAGGAACTGGCAGACGGCATGCTTCTCCATGACGTGGGCGTATTGTATCTACCTAATTTGGAAGAAGAAATTAAAGGAGGGGTGTTTTTTTTGGATCGAATATTTCATAGTAATACATTCAATAATGCAGTTAAAAATGATGGTTTGTTTTTTCTTCTTTAAAGAATATCAGACTCTCTTCTAGAAATAAATGAAATATTTTTCATTATGTGTACTGATTTTTAATTTGAGTGTTTTGAAAATTCAGCAATACCACCAAAATCCACTCAACTATCAGGAAATCCTGTCATGTCCATTGTATAGAAGCTAAAGCTATTTTGCAGCAATTCTGTATTGGACAGAATTAAGGATGAACAAAATTCACTTTAAAAAAACACATATTTTAAGACAACACATTGAATTGTATTTGCTTATAAAAGGCTGCACTGGGAATAGTGCAATATATATTGTGACAATATCTTGTCAATGAAACCCTGGCAGATTTTTCCCTATTACAGGTACTCTGTTAATAGTTGAGTATTTCTTCATGAAAAGCCCATTTCTAATTGCCTGCTCTAGATTGCATTCTAGAAATACATTTAGGTTCTCATAACTAGGAACATCTTACAGAACATATCCATTTTCTTTACTCCTTAGAAGAGTATTGCAGCTGAGTCAGTGCCTTCTTCATGCTCTGAACTGTGGAATGAAACTAGAAACTAAAATGAGACCACAGCTATATGGCTAAGGGCAGATGAGCTTAGAAAAATATCATATAGATCCCATAAAGACCTACGGAGGTGGCAGTGACAGATGCTATAGGTCGGTCCTGTGTGTGTGTGTGTGTGTGTGTGTGTGGATTGGTGTTCAGCAAAACTCTTCCATGTGGTACATGAGTCTCAATAGATACAACTACATGTCACCTGCAGACCACTGAGATATGTTTGGGAGACATTTTGCTGATAAAGTAACTTGCATCCAATTGAACATAGACACTACAATTAATCCAAAGTTTGATTCGATCAGTAACCATATGAAGGTGGACAAGACGGACAGGTATGACAATTGCTCCCTTAAACCTAGCTCATCTTTGTTGGTGAAGGATTAGATTGGCTTCATTCTTGCATTCTTGGTGAAAATTAAAGAGCAGGGAAAAATTCTGTATCTGCTTAAGTAGCTAGAAATCAGACCCAAGTGTGTAGGGTAGTGAAATGTTATGTTTGTTTTCATTAAATTACTCTTGCAACATGTGCTTTGAAAATGTCCTGACTATTTCGATATCTTCTCCCTGTTATGGATGGATTAACTTTGTGAATGCCACTTACAATGAAGGAGACCTAAGTGGAAGGAGACCCAAGACCAAAGTACATTTTGCCCATTTAATTTTATGATTAAGGAAACAGTTAAAATATATTTTGATGCATAGCAAGGTCTATTTGAAGCTTATTTTGTGACCAGAGAAGCAAGAAAAAGGAGTAATTAGGCCTGTTCAGATGACATGCTAAGCCAAGATTAGTTTGCTAATGCTTTTGAAGCAAATAGTTAGTGAGTGTATTTAAACTGTGGCCTTAGCTAGACCTAAGGATTATCCCAGGCAAATGGAGGGGTTGTCCCTGCCTGCTCCCGGGATCCCGTGTGTCATTTGGATGCACAGGGATGATTCCGGGACAATCCTAGGATATAGGCCTGGTCTAGCCATGGCCTGTGCTTATGTAGTCACCATGGTTAGGAATGGCTCACACAATATGCTAAGTCATGGTTCACACGACATGCTAAGCCATAATGTTTAGATCAAAATGCTTAACCACCATGGCTAACAGTGTGGTCTGAACAGGATCACTATCTTCAACTCCTAGTAATCATTATAACAACAACAAAACTTGTATATGTGGAAGGTAATTATCCAAGTAGAGTACATTTTAAAAAAAGCAACAACACCATTTGCACAAGATCACACCCTTGTACACCACATGGATTTATCTAGAACAATTAACACTCCTTAGTTTTATATAATATATCCCCAGTGCAGATAAATTCCCACTTCTATCACTGCTTTCCCCAATGCCAGCTGGGGGATTCTGTAAATTGTAGCCCAACATATCTGGTCTGCTCTGTCAACATGTACTCTTTTATCCCAGCATTACATACAGTGTTAACAATTAATTAATTGTTAATTTTAATTAATCCTCATTAAAATTATCTTAATTACGTATCTTTAAAAAATGCCTAATTACTGTGAATATGAACAAACTTCACAAAACCACATTCTTTCGCAGATCCATTGGAAAACACCTGTATTTAATGTTAAAAATCATTAATGGAAATTATCACTACCACTTTTCCATGCACATATAAAAATGCATGGAAAAAGTAGGAAAGGTCCACTCATAACTATACTCATTGTGTGGTTACTGTGTTTTTAAGGTGCAAGTAACTACTCGTTACATATTCTTGACTACGTGATAGATACAGGAAAGGATTATTCCATAAAAACTAGGGAAATTTACATTTTTGTTGGGTGTGCAGTATGTGGTGGGAGCAGATTTTACTGTACCTAGCTTCCTCTATTTGGTAGAGATAAAAAACAGAAAGAGGAACAATTTCTCTAAATAAATTACATCAATTCTATTGGAAAAGCATTCCCACCCCGTCCTTGAAATGTGTGTGCATGTTTTGGTCTTCAAGCACCTGATGTGAAAGAGCAGCTTGTAGGAATGCTAGTGGGGGAGGGGGGAGGAAGGGCAGGAGAACAGGAAAGACAATCCTGTGTGGGAAGGCTTAATACACTTAAGATGCAGAAAGGAAGAAATGAGTGTGGTCCTGAGAAGCCATGCAGCTGCTCCTACCTTACATAAGATTCCCCACTTCTGCTGGCATAGAATAATAGAATAGTAGATTTGGAGGGGGGCTTTAAGGCCATCATTTACAATTAAGTGATAGTTCCCTCCTGGGTGAGTGCCTACTACATTGTCCAGGTCTTGTTTCATATAAAACATTTCTTTAAAATATTTTAAACATGATGTGTCACTGTCTCCATGCAAATCCACGGAGAACAATCGAGACATTCGAGCTTCCTCACTACGCCACTATCAGAATAAAGCAATCGGTATAACTCAAAGCCCTTGATTAAAGTCGTTACAGAAAAAAGTAAAACAAAATCCATACACTGGTAAGGCTGAATAAATAGTTCTAAACATGAATAAATACATTTTTTCAGTATACCTTATGAGTTACTTCACAATAAGGAAAGAGACTAGACTTCTGTAGCTTATCTTACCTGTGATGTGCTCTGTTGTACACTATGCCTACTAGATAAATGCTGTGAAAATAAAAGAAAGAAATAGTTGTGTTCAGGGACACTGTTTTGTTTTTCCACCTACCTAAGCAAATTTCATTATTTTTAAATCTCTACTTTTCAAACAGATTTCGCAGTGTATTATTATTATTATTATTATTATTATTATTATTATTATTATTATTTAGAATATTTATATACCACTCCTCACTGAAAAATTTCAGAGCAGTGTACAAGATAAAATGAAAATAAAAACAGAATAAAACAGTTAAAACAAAATTTAAAAGAAGCAAAAACAGAGATCCAAGCCTTCTTAAGGAAAGGCTTCTTGGAATAAAGATTAAGGAAAGGCTTCTTGGAATAAAGATGTTTTCAGGAGGTGCTGAAAGGAGTACAAGGTTGGTGCCTGCCTGACCTCCAGAGGCAGGGAATTCCACAGGAGGGGCGCCACCACGCTGAAGGCCCTTTCTGAAGACCAGGGTGTCTTCTTCAGTGACCCCAGGCTTCACAGAGCTCTTGTAAAATGTATTTGTACGGGCTGACTTAATAGAAAAGCCCTGAATTGGGTAGTGTTTTGCTACCTGAATTGGGTAGCGGCTTGCTCTATTGGATAGACGGGAGTGACATTGGCTACCCAATTCAGGGCTTTTCTATTAAGTCAGCCTGTACAAATACATTTTACAAGAGCTCTGTGAAGCCTGGGGTCACTGAAGAAGACACCCTGGTGTCGAAATGCGTTTGACCTGCTTTTTTAATTTCTCTTTTGGTATTCTTGTATAACATTAATGCAATCAGATGTATACAGTAGATGCCAGTGCACTTTAATTGTTTAATACTGTTGTTGAATTGTATTTATGTGATAAAACTTTGTTAAAATTGTCTTTTTCCTTGATCCTTTGAATCTGGATAATGATCTACTGCTATACAGGTACCATAACTTTTCTTTTTCCTAAAGTTTTTAAAACTTGATCTTGTTCTGACTTTTATACTGCCTGTTTGGTGCATTCTCTTCCCCTCCTTATTGTTTTATTAGGATTTTATTAGAATGTAAGCTTATGCGGCAGGGTCTTGCTATTTATTGTTTTACTCTGTACAGCACCATGTACATTGATGGTGCTATATAAATAAATAAATAAATAAATAATAATAATAATAATAATATCAAAATCACATCTGTGCAACAAAGCTGGGGAATGAAAAGTAGTTTTCTAATAATAATAATAATAATAATAATAATGAAGTAACCTTCTGATATTAAGCTGCATTTACTATAATGTTAACAAACACACCCGCACACACCAATTCCTGTTACACACAGAACATGACCTTGAACAAAGAATTTACAGTCAACAAAACAATATAAAATATTCTCTTAAAATAAGAGCAACACCACAAATTCTGAATCAGAGGATGATCCTGTTTTTAATGTTTTTTCATGTTAAAGGTTAATGTTACCAATCAAATAATGGACAGCAAGTCTCCTACTGTGCCTTTTTAATCTCCAGATGGAAGATTTAAATAGTAATCCAAACGGAAAAGGTTTAAAAGGTGTTCTTTAATCATATTTTCATATCTTCCTATATGTGTCTATCTTACATTTTAGATACTGTTATGGTTCTTATTAGATTTTAGAGAAATCCAGAAAATTATCAATCTGCCAACACTAGAAATACATTAAGAATACATTTCTATATCCCATTATCAAAGCCACACAAAATGGCTTCCTGTAACTTGAGCCTGTTATTCCGTGTCCTGCACTCTGGGAGGATCAAGAAGAGATCCTGGCCCTCCTCTGTGTGACAACCTTTCAAGTATTTGAAGAGTGCTATCATGTCTCCCCTCAATTTTCTCTTCTCCAGGCTAAACATGCCCAGTTCTTTCAGTCTCTCTTCATAGGGCTTTGTTTCCAGACCCCTGATCATCCTGGTTGCCCTCCTATGAACACGCTCCAGCTTGTCTGCGTCCTTCTTGAATTGTGGAGCCCAGAACTGGACGCAATACTCTAGATGAGGCCTAACCAGGGCCGAATAGAGAGGAACCAGTACCTCACGTGATTTGGAAGCTATACTTCTATTAATGCAGCCCAAAATAGCATTTGCCTTTCTTGCAGCCATATCACACTGTTGGCTCATATTCAGCTTGCGATCTACAACAATTCCAAGATCCTTCTCGTTTGTAGTATTGCTGAGCCAAGTATCCCCCATCTTGTAACTGTGCCTTTGGTTTCTATTTCCTAAATGTAGAACTTGGCATTTATCCCTATTAAATTTCATTCTGTTGTTTTTCAGCCCAGCACTCCAGCCTATCAAGATCACTTTGAAGTTTGTTTCTGTCTTCCAGGGTATTAGCTATCCCACCAAATTTTGTGTCATCTGCAAATTTGATAAGCGTTCCCTGCACCTCCTTGTCCAAATCATTAATAAAAATGTTGAAGAGCACTGGGCCCAGGACTAAGCCCTGCGGTACCCCACTCGTTGCCTCCAATTAATGGTTGGAGGAAAGGGGGTGGGGGAATGGGGTGGGGACATGGCCTTCTGAGGGACCCTCGAATGCCAAATTGGGATCCCAGGAGAACTGGATTTGGCTTCTGGACCTGAAGTTCCCTACCCCCAAATACTGTTATCATCTTTCTTTCCCCATAAAATATTACCATTTTGTATAGATCGGAGACACTGATTTGATCTGAATCCACCACCTCAAAGTCCTTCCGTGGGACAAGATCCAAGCCCAAATGCCTGTAAAGAAAAAATAATGCAATAATCATACAGAAAATATATTTTGCTTTGTCCATCCTAAAATTGACATATAATTACTTTGGCACTGAAAATAACACATGCGCTAAAAACTGTGAAACTGATTTTCAGGGGGCCCAAAGTGTCTTCTCCAAGTGCCCCATCAGATAAAGTGTATTGGCTGGTTACTAGGAAAAGGGCTTTTTTTAGCAGTGACAACTTTGGAACACTCTCCCCAGAAAGGCCTACCTAGCATCCATGTTGATATCATTCCAACATCAGGTAAAAACCATTTTACTCTCCCAGGTCTTTTATTTGTTTAAGCTTCAAAACAGTGTTTTTTGTTTTTTTAAAATTATTTCCATCATGTGATTTTATGGCATCTTTATTTTATGTATTTTAAACACTTGGGGTTGTGTGTTGTTGTTTTTAACTACATACGCCACCCTGTGTAATCAATTGGAGTGCAGGATACAGAGTTCCACAGTAGATAAATCTGTAGCCATTCTAGAAGAGGAAACCAATAGAGAAACAGTAGCCATACTAGAAGAGGAAACCAATAGAGAGTTGCCAATAGAACACAGGTCACCAGTGCCAAATTTGTGCAGAAAGTACAAATTTTATACTGAAGGATAAAATAGAAGGCCAGAAGGCTGTTGCAGAAGTGACTGTGGAGGTGCCAATGCTACAAGTGGAGTTGAAAAAGGCAATAGCAAGGTTCTCAAAGATGTACAATGGTCAAAAGCCAAACAATTCCCACAACTGAGGTTGTAGAAGCGTGGCTTGCAGTTCTAGCCTGCGGTGGGTACTGCAACAAGTTCAATGAAAAAATCATGCAGGAGGGCACAGCTAGAGATGTGAAGGGCTAGGAAAAATTGGAAAGAAACTGGGGGTAAACTGAAAAATTGGGGGGGGGGGGTTCCTCCAGGGACTCTTTTTGTCTTTTTTGTTTAAAAAAGAGAAAATTACAGTATTATTTGTTCATATGGAAATACAGCAATCATGGACTTCTTTAGTTGGCAGTCTACTGCCACACCCTTTACATTTCTTGAAGGAGGTACACTTGTGCCAGAAGGTACCCAGTCACAAACATGACGAATGTGGGGTGAAATCAAAATGCAAAACTGAGACACTGAAAGACGGAAGAAAAACACACAGCCTTAAAACACTTGGTTCACAAACCAAGACAAATTTCCTTTTAATCCCATTGAGGTGGCAGTCAAAGAAGAACTGAGTGGGAAAATGTGGGGTCCACCCCTTGGGCATGCATGTTTAATTCAGGGTGTGTAACCCTGCTGCCAAAAGCTTATAGCCTTACATTCTAGAAGATTCCTAATACTGCTCTATGCTTGCACAGAAAGCCTAATACCCACATGTATGCTTGCACAGAAAGCAAAAAGAATAACAACGGTGAGGTGGGGTTTTTTCATGCCTTTGTCGCTTGATATCTAAGAATTTTTTTGGATGGGCTGCTTACAAAAAGAGAACAAATGCTCTGTTTCTAAAAAGTAAGAGGAGAGGAGAAAATGACTGTAGTCTCATTATAAAAATCATGTTGCATTTCTCATATGTTTAAAGACTTTTGGGTTTACCAATATAAGCAAGGACTAGATCGTTTGTTAAATAAGCAAATGATAGCTTAATATAATTTATCACAATCACGATGAACACTCTTTGTCACAGTTACCTTTGAACCTTATCTGATATGCTAAATTTAGTTAAAATCCCCTAACACCATGGATTTTCAGCTCAACGGATTCTCTTTCACTAATGCTATGTTAATCCTTCATTCTGCTTGTTCATACAGCTACCTGTATAATGTCAGAGCAAATGATTCAATGTTCAGCAGCCATAAAAGCAGACTGAACCTCCTTTCAACATTTTCAAGGAAAAGCTAGACACACATAAGTAGGAGACGTTTTCGGGAGAGAGTAGCCTGCCTTACATCAGACTACTAAAGCTTCTTATAAACCATCTAATTGTAATATAGATTTATTTATTTACAATATTTATATACCGCTCCCCATTCAAGAATTTTGGATGCATATTGTATCATATGAAGTTGTCTTGTAAAACAAAGTCCTAACTCTGAATAAACATTGATTACATTAATTTTATTTACTCTAGGACTAGCCTACAAGATGCTTAATATACATGATGGCAACTCATCTTCAAAACAGATGATTAGATGGTAACAACAAAGCCGATGAGCAGGTGAAAGCATTTTCTATATATGTTTGCAAGCATGATTTTAGAGCTTCCTTGCTGGGGCGGGGGTCCTTCAGAGAAATATAGGTGAAGATTAAATAGCATTTTCTGTTTAAAATCCCTCTATATAAGGTTCTTTCTATGAGCCTTGACATACCAACTTATCAGGATTTTCATAAATTTTTGTTAGCACAATAAATCTAGGATAATAGCCTATATCTCCTTTACTTTTGTATCACAATCTAAGTTGCAATGTCCATGCACTGATAATTAGCCAACCAACCTGAACTTTATCAAGCTGTGATGAAAAGTGCAGCCAGAAGCTATGTTGCAATCCATAGTCTTATGAACAAGCCAAGAACGTTTTTTACCCCAGTCCTTGCAAATGCACTTCTTCGAGTGGTCATCTGTGCATTCAGACATCTGGGCTCTGTGCCTGCGTGGAGCCTCACTGAGGCGTTTTGGGTGGGAACCCCTCCCCTGCTGTGTACTGCACATGCCTGACAGGGTTCCTGCCCATTCCCCTCAGTTCCTAGAGACCGACATCATGGCCCTGGAACCAAGAGTCCCTTGACATCGACACCAATGGTAGATGGGTTGTAGGAATGCACAGATGACCATTCGAAGAACTACAGTTACACATAAACAAACTGCATTTCTTCTTCGTGGTCTCTTTCATTCACACAACTGGGCAATTAGCAAGCTGACTTAGCTTGGGGAGGGATGGTGTCTATGCCAGAATGGATAACAACAGTGCTTTCCCAAATGCACAGTCAGCTCGGGCCCGTAGATCTAGGCAGTAATGTTTGATGAATGTCGATGGAGTCGACCAGGTCGCCACTCTACACAAGTCTGGGATATGGATCCCTCTCTCAAAAGCCATCAAGGTGGCTAATGTTCTGGTTGAATGGGCATGAACTGGCCAATAAGGAGGAGATATGCCAGTTTGTATGCCAAGGTAATTGTTCTCACAATCCATACCGACAAGCACTGCAAAGAGAGTGCCAAGCCTTTATGCTGTCCAGAATAACATATAAAGAGATGCATAGACTTTTGGAAGGAGCTTGTTCTGTCTTTGTAAAAGACTAAAGCCCTACACACATCCAGACTGTGGAAAGTGGTTTCCAGTTTGGAAGAAGGATTAGGGGAAAAGGCAGGCAGTACTATATCCTGATTTTAGTGAAAACCAGAAATAACTTTCGGGAGGAAAGCCACATCAGGTCGAAGCAAAGCTTTATCCCTGTGGAAAGCAAAATAAGGGGTGGGGTTCGATACGAAGAGCGCATAGCTTGTTTGACCAACGTGCAGAAGTCATTGTGGCTAAAACTGTAGTCTTCCAAGAAAATAACCTGAAATCAACTTTTGCTAAAGGTTTGAACAGCGGAGCTGTGAGCCAATAAATCAAAACCACCAATAAACTCCATGCTGGTATAAGTGAATGCACTGGTGGAGTGAGGTTCTTTAGTCCTTTAAGAAACTTCTATTGTTAAAGGGTGTGAAAAAACTGTGAACCCCTTAATGAGGTGGTGAACTGATGAAACAACTGAAAGATAAACTTTTATAGACGATGGACCTAGTCCCCTTTGAACTAGGCCATGTAGAAATAACAAAATATTCTGTAATGAAGACGATTTAGGCATGAAACTATGCAACTTTGCAAAATTAGAAAAAATAGACCACTTCCTTGTATAGGAGTTACGCATTGAGGGCTTTTTTGAGGCATTAAGAATGAGTTTTATGGGCGAGGGTAAATCCTCTATGCCGTCATCCTGAGCATCGTAAGGTCCAGATGTCTGACTAGACCGTGCTGTTGGGGCAGAAGACTGGAGTTGTTTTGCAATCTGTAATATTTGTCTGCCAACAGGCTCAGGAGGTATGACAACCATATCTGTCGAGGCCACCACGCTACTATCAGGATGCATGAGGTCCTGTCAACTATGATATTGGTTAGCACTCGGGAGATTAGTGGAAATGGAGGGAACATGTAAAACAGGGTCCTAGTCCATTGAATGGTGAAAGCGTTGCTGAGTCTTTTCCTCATCCTGTCCTGCTGCAAAAATTCGGAAGAATCGTGTTCGTGTCGGTGGCAAATAGGTCAACGTTGGGCTGCCCCCATGCTGGAAGAGAGTCCTCAAGGTCTCCTTGTTCAATTCCCACTAGTGCAACCCTGCAACATTCTGCTCAGCCAACCTGCCAGAGTGTTGTCCACTCCTGCGATGTGCATTGCTGAGAGCTGTATCCATTATGAAGTGCACCATTCAAAAACTTTTAGAGTCAATTCGAGTAGTCGCGTTGATTTGGTTCCTCCTTGTCTGTTCAAGTCTGACGCCACTTGTATTAGATGGCCAACCACGTTGGGCTTGAAGGGCTTTGTCGACTGCCCTGAGCTCCAAAAGGTTGATGAAAAAACACCTCTGCATCTAGCGATGAGATAGAAGGTTGAACTGATGCTGGAGAAGATGAATCCGAACAGTAATCTTCCGGGTCAGATATGGCAGAAGTTCCCACCTGTGGGTCTAAATTAGGTTGTTGTGCTGTAGGTGCCCTGTCACTAAGAGTAGTAATGTGGGCAATGGACTGCTTCCCCAATGCCTGAGGAAGGGCCGCTTGCTGAACTGAGTGCGTGCAGACCTCAGAGTGAGTAGTTTGAGGTGGTTGGTGTGACCTCTCATACTGGAGTCCCTGATCGTCTCTCTGTACCGAAGGAGATGGTCAACAATGTCTATACTCTGGTGGGGAAACATAGCGCCTATTGGTATAGTAATTATCGGCTCTGGGGTCACGTTCGCAATATCTGGGTCTGTAGGCAGGTCAACCCCAATCAGAATGCCCATCCCACTCCAGTGGAGATCTGAATCGATCCCTAGATCCTCTGTCCAAAGGTGCAGAAAACATTGAATCAGGTGAATCGTGTCTGCGATCTCTCTCTGAGGCTCCCTTGCACGCACAGGCTGCGGTGAAGGGACCTGAATCTCCCCCTCAGAGACTGAGTGAGATGGTATGTTTCTCACCAGCAGAATCAGCGAGAATAATAGTGGGGGTGGCAACTGAACAGCGTCTATTGACACTGGTATAGGATCGACATCAACCCAGTCGACATCGATGTTGTCGAAACTGATACAGTGCGGAGCGGAAACGTTGACATCAACTGATTCAACAGGCTGTACAAGCGCTGGAGACTGAGAAACAGCTCTACTCGGTACAGGAGCCTTGTTTCCCACTTGTGGTCTCCTCTTTTTTCTTTTCTTCCCTTCTCCTGTTATATTGCTGATCTGCTTAGATGTCTTTGCTTTTTCTTTTTTTTACAATTCCTTGGCAAGAGACACAGCAACTGAACAGCTCAGAGAGGAAGGTTGAGTGCATATATCGCCCTCCTCAAGCAAAGGCGAGGGAGGGGAATGCTCTGAAGAATTGATTACAGACATCTGTCCTAAAGACTGAACTTTTGCCGGGGTGTCCACCGATTGCAAGGCCTTGCTCCACAGGATAGCCTTAAGCCTGTCCGACCTGTGCCTCCTTGTCTGTTTTGAAAACGCTTGACAAAAATGACAAGATTCCACAACGTGCCCTTCTCCTAAGCACAGCAAACAGAAGTACTGCCCATCGAAAGGGGGCAATTTACTGCCGCAATTAGAACGTTTTCTGAATGGGGCCCGGAGGGCCATATGCTTGCCTGGACAATCCCAGGACCACTGACGCAAGTCCCGCTCCAATTTAGTAAAGTAAAAGAGAAAGACAGAAAATAACACTTTTTTAAAAAAAGAAGAAAAAGAAGGAGGAGGAGGAGGAGTTGGCCTCTAACAAGAATTTGAAAGGTTTGACAAAAAGTCACCAAACGATGCTGCCACAAGGGTGGTCAAAAGAGAACTGAGGGGAATGGGTGGGAACACTGTCAGGCATGCGCAGTACACAATGGGGGAGGGGTTCCCATCCCAAAGGCCTCGGCTATAGAAATTTTCCTGAATGAGGGTCCACGCAGGCACAGAACCCAAATGTGTGAACGACAGAGACCATGAAGAACAACTGTTACTCTGAAATTGCTGCTGCAATTCAACTCTCAATTTCACAGGAAATTCTTTCCTCTAACAGAATGTTCATTGAAATATTTTCAGAAAATGAATAGTTCAATAAAATATCAGCCATTATCTCCATCTTAAAATATAATCTTGTATAAATTAATCAGTTCCCTCTTATTCAGAATACTTCTCTTCTTATTGTAATGTGTGTGTGTGTGTAGAACGAGAGACATTTTTTATTTATTTCAGGATATATGATCACGCATCTCTTCTTTATGGCCTCCCCTAGGAAAAAAATTACTTTCTTTTATTAATCTCTTTTTTCACATTCAGTTCATTGACTGGCAATGTTTATAACCACTAAAAGTATTATTTACAGGGATAACGAATATAACAAGCAAACTGAATGTGGCAGACTGACTTCTTACACATTACCCAAATAGTTTTGGGTGAGTCTCTCTAGTCTCAATTGAATATTTGCTCAGCATTTACAAATATCTAGAAAAAGCTGACTATTTCCTAAGTGTAGTCTCCTGGCCCGTAATATCTGTGCATGAGCATTAATGGTCCTATACACATACACATTATCACAGTTACACCTGGGAATTGTTTATAACCACTACAAATATTATTTAGAGGAACAAAGAGTGCAACAAACAGATCGAATGTAGTAATTTAAAAAAATCACTTCTTATGCATTACCCAAATAGTGATGAATGAGTCTCTGTAGCCTCAATTCAAAATCTGCTCAGTATTTATAAGTATCTTGAAAAAGCTAGCCTATTTTCTAAGAGTAGTCTCCTGGCCCATAATATATGTGCATGAGCACTAATGGGCCACATGCACATTATCACAGTCCCACCTGGAATTGTTGTTTTGCTTGATACCACATGTATGACTGAAGATGCGCCAAGATGTGGATGATTGCTAGCTAACTGCCTACCACAAGGATATGACACAAGAGGGCATCCATGTTCAACACAAAGATGGGTGCAGAGCAGAGGGCATGTATCAAACAGAAATGGATTAGATTAGGCAAATCTCTCCATTGGTCTGGTTGTCTGATGAGTGCTGTTCCTTGTTGGACTGTTGCCCATCTGATGCCTAATAATAATAATAATAATAACAACAACAACAATAACAACAACAACAACAACAGAGAAAGCTGACCAGAAGAGTTTCGAAGGCATTGCTTATAAGGGCAATGCAGGACCACCATTGTCTGTTGGATTGCTACCTGCATCACCTAAGAGTAAAGCATCCCAAATCTAAAGAAGTTATTTTCTGTCGGCACATAAAACCTCCGACTCCGACTCCTTTTTTTCATGGCACATCCGACTCCTTTAATTATATATCGATATAGGAAATAAATTTTCTATATATTTCCTACATCTTTTTAGAACCCTAACCTGTTAAAGCCCGGGTCTAAAGGTTATAGCTAAAACATTCTGGTTTTTTAATTTTATTTATTAAAGAAGCCCAAAAATGAAAACAATGAGGTTATATTTTCTAAAATCCAAATAAAAATCTCCTTTACTGTGTTACGTGATATGCTCTCATTAGACCTGTGTAGAACTTGCACACGTTCTAATGAGACTCACACACACACACACTTGTAAGGAATCTTTAGACATTGGTCATAGAGCGTCTGATTCTTATCTAAATGAATTGCTTAACCTAGCCTTGTGATTGCTCTCAGCCCCATTCCTGTGTTTTTTTCCCTCATCCCTGTTAGAGATGGAGGGATGAAGACACCTTGACTGTTAGCTGCCTCAAAATGGAGTCTGTACTGCTCACTCACAGGAGAGCTACTTCGTAACAACTGTATTTTATTCAGTTAAAAATTAAAGTTTGGTTTTGTGCTTCCTTTCCTTCCTCCCCCCACTCCCTCCCTCATACACCCCAAAAAACTCTTTCTTCCATCACAAACAACCCAGTGGGGCCCAGTACTTTCCGCAACCAGCCAAGATTACCAAACTCCTTCTTGTGCTTGGAACTCACATGCTTGGAGCACCTGAGTCATGGTGACTCGTCTGAGCCTGCCTGTGAAGGAGCAGCAGCACTCTGGAAAAGGCGGCACATTGATCCGTCTTTTTCTCTGCTGCTGCCAATCTGCTGAGGGGGTCTGAATTTCTCTGGCCAGCTGGACTGCGAATCCGGGATTTTTGTCCAACCAGCCAGAATATTTTGGAATTGGTTGGAATCCAGGACAATCTTGGTTTTCAGGGACATATCGCAACTCTATATACAATTTAAATTTATTAGGAGTCGGAGTCGGTACATTTTTACCGACTCTGACTCCAACTCCAGTAACCCAAGAATTGCTTCTGACTCCACAGCCCTGCATGCTACCACATCATTCAATTCTTCAGTAGGCTATAATTATCAACAAAATGAGGAATCTGTTTAATTTGGTACAGTATGTGAAGGAGCAGTGATTAAATGGAATTATCTGCACTACAGTTTCCATGGTACAAGTTCCAACTTGCATATTTTTTTAAATTTAATTAACATTTATAAACCACCCTCAATGCAGAAAGGATCCCATGGTTGTGTAATACAAAAGTATTAAAATAGCAAACAGAGTTCTTGAGCAAGTGGTTGTCACTAGCTCCAGAAGCTCTTGATTGAGACCAATTATTTAAATCCATTTCAGTTGGGGTTCAGGCTAGGCTTTGGGATGAAAACAGCCTCAGTCACCCTGTATGATTATCTATGTCAGGAGAGACATGAGGGATGTGACCTAGTTGATTCTCCTTGCTATCTTTAGTAGCTTTCAATATCATCGAGCATGGCATCATTCTGAGGTGATAGTGAGTTGGAAGTAGGGGGTACTACATTGCAGTGGCTTTGCTTCTACTTGGGTGGTCAGCTCCAGAATGCGGTACTTAAGAGATATTGCTCTACCCAATGGATTCTCCAACATGTGCTTCCACAGAGGTCAGTTTTGTTCGTCATGCTATTTAACAGCTACATGAAACCCCTGAGTGGGGTCATTTGGAGTTTTTGAATGCACTGCCATCAGAATGCTGATGACATACAGCTCTATTTCTCCTTTTTATCTTCATCGAGGAGGCTGAGGCCATGCTAGATTGGTACCTGGCTGTGACAATGGACTGGATGAGGCTAATAAGCTGAAACTCAATCCAGAAAAGACTGATGCATGGTTCTTCTGGCCACATGGAGGGCATCCAGCCTACTGGATGGGGTTGCACTCTCCCTCAAGGAACAGGTTCATTGCTTGGGGTTTCTCCTTGAGTAATCCTTGTCACTTCAGGGTCAGTTGGTCTCAGTAGCATAGAATGCCTTTTACTAGCTTTCGTTGGTGGCCCAGCTACGTCCCTAACTGGACAGTCATAACCTGGCTTCAATAGTCTATGCTTTGGTAACCTTCAGGTTAGATTACTGCAATGCACTGGGGCTGCCTTTGAAAATGTTTCGGACTGCAGTTTGTACATAATGTAGCAACTAGTCTGATAACGGGCACAAGACAGTTTGAGCGTATAGCACTGATTCTGGACCACTTGCGATGTCTATTTGCATGTTTCGAAGCCCAATTTAAGGTGCTGGCTTTGACTTATAAAGCTCCTCTCCCTTTATAAATCGTTACAATCAACACCTGAGGGTCTCCTCCAAGCAAGGTTCAGAGTGTCAGCCTCTAGCCACCAAACAAAGACTTTATCTCCAGGTCAATAGGATTTATTATGCAAAACAGTTGGCATGTTCAGACAACACGCTAAGCCATGGTTAGGCCACATTAGTGAGCAAGTAAATGATTAGTGAGCATTTTAAACCATGGTTATGTAGCCACCATGGTTAGGAATGGTTCCCACAACACACTAAGCCATAATGTTCAGCTCAAAATGCTTAGCCACCATGGCTTAGGGTGTCATCTGAACAGGGCCAGTCAGTCTCTCAGTAATTCAGATCTCAGTCTCAACTAGCTTCCAGACAATCTGAAACTAAGTTCTTTGACTGAGCCGTCACATCTCTAACTAGCTACTTAAAGATCCCCTGAAGAGATGCACTATGGTAGGAGAGAAAGTTGCTGCAAATCTAACATTACTCTGCAACACAGAACTTGAAAGGCTGTCTCAGTACTTCCAAAAAAAACCTCCAGTGATGGGACAAACTGGCTGAAAGCACAGAAACGGAGGCAGCAATTGTAAGTAACCAACAGAGACAAATGCTAAACAGCATATAACTGACGAAGTATAGGCCAGGAGAGGGTTGGGTTTGCATTGGAGGAGTCCCGTGACGAAGTATAAATAACAATCAAAGCACTGGGGTAAACACACTAATGTAATATGTTAGCATGAAAGAAATTGCAACAGGACATGTAACATCAATTTACATATGTTCGTAACAGAGTGAAAACATTCAGAAACAGTTGCATATATTTAGTAATGAAATGCTGAAATGAAAAGAAACGCACACAGCAAAATTTGGCTTTACAGGTCTCTGGATTTTGCACCTGTTTCTCCGCAGCTTTCTTAAATTGTTCCTCTGCCCCAAAACATAGAATCATAAAATCATAGAACAGCAGAGTTGGAAGGGGCCTACAATCCTCCCTAAAGCATCCCTGACAGATCTTTAATAGTCTCCAAGATGGATTGATTCAAATTCCAGGCAAGTTTTCCAGAAAGCTTCAGAAGTGGTGAGTTTTCACAGCTGCTTGAAAAAACTCTGGCTTTGATTCCATGGTCTCTACAGGGAGTCTGGGCTCAATCCTGACTCAGAGGATGGCAACTAGGGAGAGGGCCTTTGCTGTGATGGTCCCCAATTGTGGAATGCTCTCTCCAGTGAGATTCGACTGGTACCAAAATTGTCATATTTTCAGCACCACATTAAAACTTTCTTCCACTGCCATGCATTTGATATTAAGGGACTTTAAAATTTTTGATTATTTAATCAGATATTTTATTTTATTGTGAATTGTTTTAGCCATTTTAAATTGATTTACATTTTTGTATGTCTTAATCCTTGTTGTAAATGCCTTGATTCTCTAGACTGTTGATTTGCTGTTGTTGTTTTGAATAGAGGTACAACAGTTTCTCTTTTCTGCAGACATACTAATAAAAGTCTACCCAGAACACTATCAGCCTACTTCCGTTCATGTCTCAAAAGAGAGATACTATTACTCTTCTAGGCCTGTTTTGTAATATATATAAGAAGCTCTAGAACTTTATTCAGTATAACATTAATTTCTATATTATAATAAGAATATAAGAAGAGCTGTGCTGGATCAGACCAAGATTCCATCTAGTCCAGCACTCTGGTTCACACAGTGGCCAACCAACTGTCGACCAGGACACAGTGCAATAGCACCCTCCCACTGATGTTCCCCAGCAACTGGTGTATATAGGCTTGCTGCTTCTGATAATGGAGGTAGCACATAGCCAGCATGACTAGTAGCTATTAATAGCCTTCTCCTCCAGGAATTTATCCAACCCCCTTTTAAAGTCATCCAAATTGGTGACCATCACCACATCTTGTAGTAGTGAATTCCATAGTTTAACTATGCGCTGTGTAAAGAAGGACTTCCTTTTATTTGTCCTGAATCTCCCACCAATCTGCTTTGTGGGATGACCCCGGTTTCTAGTAATATGGGAGAGGGAGAAAAATGTCTCCCTATCTGCATTCTCCACACCATGAATAATTTTGTATACCTCTATCATGTCTCCCCTTAGCCTCCTTTTTTCCAAGCTAAACAATCCCAGCTCTTGTAACCTTCCTTCATAGAGAAGAAGCTCCAGTGCCTTGATCATTTTAGTTGCCCTTTTCTGCACTTTTTCCAGCGCTACAATACCTTTTTTTAGGTGTGGTGACCATAACAATACACAGTATTCCAAGTGTGGTCGCACCATAAATTTGTATAAAGGCAGTATGATAATGGCAGTTCTATTATCAACTCCTTTTCTAATAATGCCTAACATTGACTTTGCCTTCTTTACAGTGGCTGCACACGTAGTTGACATGATAGCACTCTTCAAATACTTGAAAGGTTGTCACACAGAGGAGGGCTAGGATCTCTTCTCAATCATTCCAGAATGCAGGACATGGTCTAATGGGCTCAAGTTACAGGAAGCCAGGTTCCAGCTGGACATCAGGAAAAACTTCCTGACTGTTAGAACAGTATGACAATGGAACCAATTACCTAGAGAGGTATTGGATTCTCTCAAGCTACAGGAATTCAAGAGACAGCTGGACAACCATCTGTCAGGGATGCTCTAAGGTGGATTCCTGCATTGAGCAGGGGGATGGACTCGACAGCCCTATAGGTCCCTTCCAACTCTACGATTCTATGACATTTTCATCGAGCTGTCCACCATAATAGTAGTAATAATAATAATAATAATAATAATGACTATAACAACAACAGCAACAACATTTGAATTGATGCAATTAAATCCATGCATCTTCTTCCCCAAATCTAGATGCACTGTGCCAAAATGTGACCCTAAAGCAGGGCTACACAACCTGTGGCTCTTTACTGAGGCTGAAGTTTCATCAGTTTTAATTATATAGTCTCTTCCTCCATATGCCTATAAAGAATAGGGCAAGGGTAATGAATCTATATTCAATTGCAAGCAAGCACATTCCATTTTTTTCAAATTGAGTTACATGCTGTTAAAACAAAACGGTATCCATACTTACTCATTACCCCAGTCTAATCGTACAGTCAGGTGCCTCTTGACCTCTCGTACCTGGTCCTGGGTTAGATGACCAGACAGTAGTTGTCTGCGAAGATCAATCAGTTCATTCATTACATGGCGCAGTTTGTAGAAGAGATCTATTTTATGTTTCTGTGAAGGGATTTTGGGGGAGATGGGGAAGAAACAGGATAAGAAAATAAAAGCTTTAATTGCACTGTTCAAAACACTACTATATTACTTTAACAAAACCCAAAAAACTTTTGAGTGCATGTATGTTGCATCACAGTTAACCATTTCCAGAGGAGTAATTGTATTAACCTCTTGCAGCAAACACAAGAGAAGATTGCATCCAGAGATGGAGAGAAATTCTGCTTGCACAATAGGTTTACACAATGGGGAAGATACCACTTCCTCATATGCACTCTGTTGGCAGGTGTGTGTGTGTGTGTGTGTGTGTACACATTTATGTTTATAGTTTACAAGTCTCTTGGGACTGGATCAAGGGATGTCTTGTGTGAGTGGAAAAGTACTTCTGCTTGCTCAAAGCAGCCTTACTGAATTCTTCCAATTTCTCTGTCACAACATTCAGGAGTGGCTATTATGGCTGGACTGCAGGATAAAGTCAGGAAAACCACATTCTCCAAACATAGTTCTGCTCATCTATCTCCATATCCAATCTGTTGATATGTTTGCTATAAGAGACTAATACGTCTACTCCTCTGGAAATGATTAACTTTGGTGTAGTACATATGCACACATAGGTTTAGAAAACAACTGGAGCCAAATGGCAATGAAATGCAAAAACTCTGTGGCAATTCTACATAAAGATAAGCAAGTGACCATTCGCAACAGCAACAATTGGCACAATCATCCTATTAACAGCTATCGTGGGAGCACTGTCTTTATTGGGACCTAAAACAGACAGAATCAAACTTCTTGAGAAGTTCCTTGAAATTCTTTTATTGGATAATGCTAACCTTCAGGTCAGTAGTAGATTGTCCTGGGAAATTGCTAAGTTCCCCGCTGTTTTCTGAATGTTGCAATTTCTGATGTCAGATTTGTGCCCACTTATTCTTTTGTTTTGACACTAACTTGTTTGCCCCATGTAGAACACAAAAGGGCATTGTTGACAAGTAGCAGCATGTATTATATTGAAAGAAGCAAATGAATGAGTCTCTGGTGTTATGGCTATGTTATTTTCTATAGTAGTGTTGTCTGGAGTGAAATAGGGTCAGCGCTGGCATCTCTGTTTGTTGCAAAGTCTAGCCTCTGTGTTTCTGTGGCTGCTTTAGATTATGGGGCTATCTCAAAGTAAAGACAGGTCTACCACACAAGCCTGGTGAGAGGCAACAGTCATTGTCGAGAACTGACTGTGGATCACTGATGATATGCTGGAATAGATTTTGCTGAGCTCTCCATGTGACAAAAAAACCAGAAGAGAAAGTAACAGAACATCACTTATCACCTTACAGCTCCCATCAACAATACATGCTGACAAAATAATGCATTGTTCTGTGGTTGCCACAGTAGGTAGGTAAAGACTGCAGCGAATGCTTTCAGCGATGAAAAGGGAGGGATGGCAATGCAGCCATGCAGATTGTCACTCATTTGTGAACTGCCCAGAGAGCTTCGGCTATTGGGTGGTATAAAAATGAAATAAATAAATAAATCTGGTAACATGGGATATGTAAGATTTGCAAGTCCCATTTGTAATACAATATTTTTTAAAAATTGAGCATTAAAATCTGTATCATAGAACATAAAGGAATTTCTAAACCAGGGTTGGGCAACCGGGTGCCTTCCGGATAGATGTTTCAGCCCAGGATGGCCAATGGTAAGTGATGATGCGAATTGTAGTCTAAAGCATCTGGAAGGCACTAGGTTGCCTATCTTGATCTACAGCAACTTTAATAATGTTAGGTCCCAGGAACCTAAGATTCAATGGCTTGGCAATGGAGGGCCTAATGGGACTCCTGAAATGCCTGATCATTCTGGTTCAGGCGAACAGAATTATCTCTCTCCCTCTCAACCCAAGTATGTCTAGCCAGTAAGCAGGGAAACAAGCATGCAGCAAAACAGCTCTTTTTTATTTTAGAATTTATTTTTTCTTGAACCAAGTAATAAATGAAAGCAAAGTACAGTGACAAAAATTAAAACAACTGTACTCCACCACATATAGTTCAATATATAAATATAAAGATTTCATAAAAGAAACATGACAAAATGTTTTTAATAATTTTATTTGAAGCAACGTTTTAGCCACAAGGCTTTCCTTTAGCTATGGGGGGAAATAAACAAAGAAGCTAGCAGTTACATAAGCTTGTTCTATTTCTAAAGAAGGCTTCCTATTACAAACACAGCATTTTATAATCTTTTGCATGTATTTTGAAATATATAAAAATAGCTATGTGTTATAGGAATAAAATGTAAAACCTGTAACCTTACATAAGCAGTTTTAGTCATTCAAATCTGGCTTCTTACATTACTTAATTGATTACATTTCTATACCATCCATTAGCCATTGGAACGAGGTTACCTGAAGGATTCTCTTTCCATATATACCTGCACAGACCCTAAGATGCTATAGAAACAGAGAATTTTTACTACGAAGTAAATAGAGTGTAAGTCTATGAGGGAAAAGTAGACAATACCTGTCAAAGTCTTTAAACTCTTGTAATTAAGCCATTATTTGCCCTTTCTACCTCATAATTGGCACAGACTATCCTCGAACTCATCTCTCATACACTGCCAAGTTTCAGATCAGTCAGTTGATCTATTTTCTCAGTATAAGCCATAGAACCTACTGTCCGCCTGAATTCTGACTATAATGTCGGAATATGATTCAGCTGACATATTCAGCATAAAGCCACTACAGTGGCTCTATAATCCCTAAACTGTATGCTAATTGTGTGTGAAAAGAGAACTTCTCTACATGAGTGATTTATTGCACACACAAGATTGGCCACTCATAGAAGTTTACAGGTCCTTTACATAGCGCCATTAACCTCCAGGACATCTCCCATGCCTTCCCCCCAGTAATCTCACTTTAAAAATGATCAGAGATAATACATTATTTAAAATTATCACAGGATATTTTAGGCCACTAGATGGCACAGTTTCATTCAACTTTATGGAGCATTGCCAAGAGGGGAAGTTTTCAATTACAAATAACATGGTTGCCCTTGGTCACCATCTAAAGGAGCCATAATCAATGTGGAAAGACCCCAGAAAAAGAAAAATGGTAAAGGTGCGATTTTTTTTTCTTTAATGTAAAGATGCTCAGAGAGACAGAGTGTGGGGGTAGTTGGGGAGGTGTGTGTGAGTGAGTGAAACAGAAGAAGAAGCCAATAGCTCATTCAATCTAGAACAGGTGCTGGAAGAAAGTAGGTTTATGAATATTTTTGGTTATTCTCCCCTCCCCCCACGGGGTTTTTTAATCTTTGTAAACTTGTTTAGGATTTTATTTTTTGCCTTTGGGTGAATTCACCTCAAACACTTCACTATTATCCCATGCACTCAGCTTTCCAGGCATGCAAAGGTCACAGTGCCACCTTTTGCAATAGGTTGCTGCTAGATACAAAAGCTGCTCTCTGTTGCTCTGAGGAAATAATCATCATATGACCACATACAAAGGGTGGTTTTTGGATGCTCTCAGAACTAGAGATGTCATGAGAGCCTGAATGGGTCCTGGAGTCCAGCAGATTCCCTGGCACCCCGCCCCCTGGACCCAGCTCACTGAGCAGTGGCACATTCACCAGCCCATTCTTTGAGCACCCTGCACAAGAATTTTTGCCGCCCCGTGAGCACCTGATGAAGCCACAGGGCTGGGCAAGGGCAGGCAGCCCCGCATCTTTGTTGGGTGTTTGCTGGGCTGCGAAGAAGCTCATGCAGCAGAGCAAGCAGGGTTAGGCAGTTCCAGCTTGGCAGGTGCCTGACAGAGCCGGACATAGATGAGTCTGTCCATCCTTACTCAGGACTTGCTACTCTACTTACTTCTGAATACTACAGTCCTTTCTTTTGAGTAGATGTACATAAACTGGATTTTCATACTGTGCTACTTTTCATGATTTCTTCTAAGTAGACATGCAAAGAGATAGTTTTCAGGATATTCTGTGGACATGGTTTTTGTGTATGCAATGGGATTGCTGCTGCTGGATCTTTAGTGTTTCAAAGAAATGCCATGTACATAACTGTTGCTGTTCTGTAAATACTCTTGTGTGGTCTCTGAGAGGCTATATAGCGGCTATATAGCCTAGTGTTGTTGCTGCATTGGAGGCCTGGTTAGTAGTAGCTGCTTGGTGACATTCTGAAGGAGAGAGCGGCAGTTGCTGGTAATATTTTCAGATAGGGGCCCAGATCAGGTAAATTCAATTCTGATTGGCTAAGGGTTCTAGGTAGGTGGAAAATAGCAATTGAGAAATGACAGGATTCGAGTGAGTTTGTGGGTAGAGAGAAAGAGAAGGTCTGCTGTTAGGTGGGTAGTGTTATAGGAGGACTAGAAGAAAGATTAGGAGAAAATGAGTAACTAAGACTTGAATACTAACCTATTCCATCTCTGTGGGTTAACCATACATGGCTGGTGAAGATCAGGAGTAGGGAACAGGACGCTACCCTAAAATATTGCCAGAAGATTAAACAAGCAGGTACTAAAACTCGGATGAACTGTTCAAGCACCCAGAGATACAAAAGGAGGAGTTTTGGGAGTCAGAAGAAGCCTGTAACCAAGAGCTGGACCTGGTTGAGGATATATTTGGCTGGGGTGCAAATTTAGGGATTTGGTCTACAGTAAAATAAGCCAGTTTTGTAGTAGCAACAGTATTTCTTGAGTCTTTAAGAAGTGTTAGCAAGCAATTCTTGAGCTCAAATTAAATACTAGTATTCCCTTATGTGAAAAATATCCCTTTATAAATTATCTTGTTTAATAGTTCATTTTGTCTCTAGTGCTGATCCCCATCTAATGCTTAAGCCTCTTATACCAAGCTACTAGGAGGCTTTAAAATATTCTAACAGAACTGGTGGAAGCAGAAAAGGAACTCTTCTTGTGGAACTCTTAGCAGCAAAGAGATCCTTAGGTGCTGATCTATAAGCATTTGCTAAAAATAAGAAACTCTGTAAGTGGGATTACCCAATGAAGGAACAGTTTCCCCATAAGCAGTGGTAGTGCTAGAGAGAAAATCCCCCATACTGGTATTGGATCTTTAGTGCTTTGCACTTCTGGTGTTAAAGTTGAATTGCCTGGTATGCTTTGCTTTCTCCTTTTTGTGCAATGGGTTGCTGGTGGAGCAGGGCAACAAGAACTCTAGGGAGTGCTTTGGTTCTTCAGAGCAGATATACTACCTCGTCCCCCTGCTTTGCACACCTTGGATTTAAGTTAACTATGAACTCATTTGCCTTGGTTTCCCTTTTCTGTTGATGTGTTGCCCTTAAAACTGACATATGGACTTCAATTGTTACTACACTATTATGCCCAATATCCCAAATGAACACCATTAGTTAGTATGCAGATAATGAAGCAAGTAATAACATATTACACAATAGCTAACATGACCAGTCTCTTAAATGTAAAAAATAAATAAATCTAATTTACTACAGCTCTTGAGACAAACAATAATATATTTTCTGATACTCAACACTAACAAGGCTGAAAAAATCAGCTTTGCTTTATGACACGTACAGTGGTACATCACAATACAAATAAATAATCCGTAGAATGTCCTTTAATCCTACAAAGCATACAACTTCCCTTTGGTGTCAGTTTCCATTTCCATTTGTCTTTTTAAAAAGAGACCTTGAGCTCTAAATTCTTGTTTTGATACTATTAATATACCTGGGTAGACTTGCCAAAAATGGTTTGGCAAAGGAAGATTTAGTTGCACAAAATGTTAATAACAGTCAACTGAAGGTGGTTGGCAGTGAAATGTATCACAGCAGACAAAGGTTTTGGATTTCAGTAACTTAAGAAGCTTGTTTTATTTCCGTTAAGCAATTTAGTTTCTATAATTAATTATACATATTTAGCTTCTATACTTTAGTAAGTATTTATAAGATTAAAGAATAACTCCCCCCTAATATATAGGGCTTGAATTTATAAGGTTACCACTACAATTTAAACACCTCACAATATTTTTCAAAAAAAAATTTTTTACTTAAGTGAATGACCATAGCCCAAATTATCAATAACTTTGTTTTTTCTATTCTTAAACCTGCAAAATTTCAAGTTATTCACATTTCAAGTTATGCTATCTTCCCTCCAGGAAGCTGTTTTGAAGCTAAAGACAAAACCAATCACATCTGTGTCCTGAGAGTTAACAAAACTAAGGGCATAGCTAGATGGGGTGATATCCCAGGGATCGTCCTAGGATTGTCCCTGTGTGTCCACATGATGCACAGGGGATCCTGGGAGCAAGGAGGGATGATCCCTCCCTTTCCCCAGAATATCACCTACTCTTTTTTCATGGTTTTTCAGCAGTCTCGGGATGATCTTGAGACCACCTGCCGTCGCGGTTTGTCCCGGCTCCTCGCGAGTAAGCATGAGGAGCCGGGCATGGGATACAGAGCTCCGTAGGAGATCTGTGCCCATCTGGGGTGGGAGGAGTGGGAAAATATATATTTTTAAAAAATGCTAACATTTTGCGCAGAAGCGCTCATATGCTCTGTCTCCTTGAAAAGAAAAAAACAAAATGGCTGCCACAATGTTGCACGCCGCGTGTAAACAAGGGCGACGATCTCACGATCATAAAATCGTGAGATCATCACCCTCCACCACCACCCTTGTCTAGCTGAGGCCAGTCTGTTACATCTCAATCAGTCCTTTTTCACGTTTCACCCTCATTAAAATTTGATTTCATGTTAAGAGAAAAACAGCTAGGTATGAGCCTTTGTACTGAAAATACATTCTCGATCTAAATTCTGTTTCCAATTACGTTCCAGCTTTTCCCCAAGAAGCCAGAGTTCCCACACTTGCTTGAAAGCACAGAGAAATCTACCAAACCAAAAACATGACTGGGCCAATGACAGAATAAAGAGAAACAGCAAATGGCCTGGAAAAAAAGAGCAATTTAGCTTGAAAGTCTAAGGTACACTACCACCTGGCCTAAATGTTGGTGCATGTAACCAGTTTAGATGCTACACTGTACTATTTCTGTATGATGGAAAACTGATGCTTACCCTACTTAAAGAGATGAATACATGATACAATGAATAAAAAGCAGTGATCCAAAATAGCAGATCTGTTGTAAAGTCATCACACAAAAAATAAGTTATGTCCTGAATTGGTGCCTAAGCAGGATAATGGACTGGATGAGGACCAACAAACTGAAGCTGAACTCAGACAACAGAGAAGTACTGTGAACAGGTGGTTTATCTGGCAGGTTGAATAGTGTTCAGGTGCACAGCTTGAGGGTGCTCCTAGATCCATCATAGTTACTTGAGATCCAGATAGCCATCAGCTTAGGTTGATATACCTACTGCAATCCTGTTTGGATAGTGATAGTCCAACAACAGTTATGCACACCCTGGTAACTTACCAGTTGGATTACTGCAACCTATGATTTGTAGGGCTATCTTCAAAGATGGTTTGGAAACTTCAGTTAGTTCAAAACAGAGTGCTACGTTACTAAGTGGGCCTGGCCAATATGATCATGTGACACCAGTGTTTTGTCAGCTGTAATGGTTTCCAGCACATTTTGGAGCCTAATTCAAAATGTTGGTGTTAACTGTTAAAGTCATAGAATCATAGGATCATAGAATAGTAGAATTGGAACGCGCCTATAAGGCCACTGAGTCCAACCCCCTGCTCAATGTAGGAATCCACCTTATAGTACACCTGACAGATGGCTGTCCAGCTGCCTCTTGAATGCCTCTAGTGTGGGAGAGCCCGTGACCTCCCCAGGTCATTGGTTCCATTGTCGTACTGCTCCAGCCGGAATCTGGCTTCCTGTAACTTCAGCTCATTTTTCCGTGTCCTGCATTCTGGGAGGATCGAGAAGAGATCCTGGCCCTCCTCTGTATGACAACCTTTCAAGTATCTGAAGAGTGCTATCATGTCTCCCCTCAATCATCTCTTCTCCAGGCTAAACATGCCCAATTCTTTCAGTCTCTCTTCATAGGGCTTTGTTTCCAGACCCCTGATCATCCTCGTTGCCCTCCTCTGAACTCCCTCCAACTTGTCTGCATCCTTCTTGAAGTGTTATATTTCCACCAGGCAAAGACCTTTCTTTTCTCCTAGGGGTTTCAGAAACCTAGTTGTACATTTTTATATCAATTTTATCCTTTCCTGTGGTGTTTGTATTGTATTGTATTCATATTTGTATAGTATTTTATATTTTTAACTGTTTGTAATCCTCCTACAGAATGTTGGTAATTGGGTAAATTAAAAACAAACAGACAAACGAACAAATAAATTATAACGTCTGTTTATTGAATAGAAAGCTGTCAAGTTCATGTTTGTTATTGATCACAATGGACTCTTCCTATTTGGGGCAGGAAAAGGATTTTTCTCCAGGCCAGCTTCACTGGTAATTCTGAGGGTATTTTGCCTTCTGTACCTTAGGGAACCTCAACTTCAGTGCTCTTTTATTTGTTCCTGTACTCTAGTTGTGAAATATTACACTCTATAAAGATAATAAAACCTTTTAAATCAGTCATTCGTTCATGCATTACATTTCTATACTGCCAAATAGTCAAAGCTTTCTGGGCAGTTTACAAATATTTTAAACCTTCAAAATATTATATTACACGTAATATAACATCGAATGACATACAAACATATAAACATACAACACACACACACATTCATACAAATGTATCTAAAAAAAGTAACAATAAGAAATCCCAGGACCCGATTAAAATCATATGCTGCCAAATATGTGAGAGCAGAGGAAGGTTTTAACCTCGCACTTCGGATCTCATTGGTGAGATCATTCCACAATTTGGGGGCCACTACTGAGAAGGCTCTCTCCCTTTATTGCTACTTTTCGAGCTTCTCTTGGAGGAGGCACTTAGAGGAGGGTCTCAGATGATGAACATAGAATATGGTTGTGGTACTAATGGTTGTGGTATATAGATCCTGTCTTTAAGTAAAACCTGTAGTTACCTTGTATCTTAACAGGCATTTTATAATTATACAAGAGAGCACTGCAGAAAGCTATAATGCAGTCCTGATCTATGATTACCTTAAATATTCTATTTCTAATCCCTTCAATTAATATCTAACTTTTCAATATAAAGAGATTGATATTAAAGGGGTCATGTATTTAAAATTGTAACTCAAGCTGAGATGCTAAAACTAACCATAAGGATGTTAAAGATATTTCATTTATTAGAAGAAACTAAAATTACCATTTTATAAAAGTTGTTAACAAATAGTAAACTGAATGTAATAACATGGCTTTTCATTCACACAAAGTTCAATGTTTGGGAGTTGGTCTTTGAAAATACTTTCAACCCTCCCATGTGAGAAAGTTGTGCATAACTATTACATTGCTTATTACTTATATGTAATGCAGTTCTTATTTTCAAGGCACCTACCACATATAACTGCTTCCAGAGGACAGACCATTCCTGTAGGGTTGCTGTAACTTCAGTGATAACAGAATCTTCAAGAGGAACCACTGTCTCATACTGCCTGTAAATTTTACAAAAGCTTCCATGAAAATGTTATAATGGTTATTAAGACACTTTGAAAAGAAGTATTACAAAATCATTACTTCAATCTTACCCTGGCTTTAATGAAATAATCAAGACTCGTTTATACAAAGAAATCTTTACTTCATATGGAATTATTTGCCATGCCACTGAATGCAGAACACATAAATTGGTGTGTGTGCCATTCCTAAATAACCATCCTGCCTTGTATTTGTAGTTAATTACACAAGGGCCACTTTGATGGCAATTTTAACTCTGTCTTTTTACTATGCACAGCCATGCTTTTCAACATCTACATGAATCTAGTGGGGAAGTCATCCATGGTTTGGGCTACAGTGTCATCAATAGGCAAGTGACACACAATTCTACCTCACATGTCCATCTATTAATACCAGAGAGGCTGTGGGAGTTTTGACATGGATGAGAGTGAAGAAACTGAAGGTTAACCCTGACAAAAAAAAACCTAGATACTGTGAGTAGAAAAGCCGATATATTTATTTATTACATTTTTAAACCACCAATACTTTATTTATTAAATGTATATTCCGCTTTTGCAAAAACTGACAGTGAAGGCAGCTAACACAAGTTTTCTGGGCAGTGTGTAAATATAAAATACAAAGTAGCAATAAAACAAAGTCAGATAAAAGCATTTTTTAAAAAAACAAACAGCAGCACATAGTAATACTAGCAGCAGATTTAAAGCAGAGCAAAGATCTTAAAGCACTAAAAACAGTTATTAAAATGCCTGGTGCTGGAAAGACCATAACGTAGGCACCAGGCATGCCTCTCTGAGGAGGGCATTCCATAGACATGGCTTCACTGAAAAAGCCCTTTTAGCCAATGACACATTTCCCACTGGACCTTGGGGCAAAAGTCCAACTCTTCAGCTCAGGAGGAGGGGCCCCAAATGCTATACAGCAGGAGCATTACTTTAAGAAACTTCTCAGTCAGCAGCACTGTGCAAGAGCTCACTCATTCACTGAAAACAGAGGCTCTGCCAAAGTTATGCAGTCTCTGATCCACCGGCTAATAGTACTCCTGCATACCTGACAGTCCTGATCGCCCAGTTTGTAGGAGACAAAAAGACTGTCAGGGCATCTGATATCCTTTGTCCGCCTGATTTATATTTTAAGTGCTCTCCACACATCCAAGTTATGCCATAACTGTTTCCTAGGGTGGGAAGGGTTGGGACAAAAATTAGGCAAGACAATGTCTTGTGACCGATAAAAGGCAGAGTTAATTTTTGGAATAAACATTGGAATGGTATGGAGAATCACCCTGTCAGGGTGAAAAACACACAGCTCTTCTTGGACAGAAAAGGCATGTATTTCTCCAACCCTCTTAGTGGAGGTGATTGCTACAAGGAACACCACCTTCCAAGTTAATTCTTTGAGGGAAATGGAATGGAGAGACTCAAATGGTGATTTGGTGAGAACTAAATTGAGATCTCATGTTGAGAATCTATGTATGGGTGGGGATAGAACAGTCGCCCCCTTTAGAAATCGCTTAACTTGGAGGTAGCGAGCAACAGACCCCAGAATAGTTCCCAAAGCTGCTTTAAGGTATTGGTCATTAATCCTTGCTCAAGTCCAGATTGTAGGAAATCCAGAAGATGGGGGAGCTCAGCCTGAAATAGAGAGATTTTCCTTCTCCTACACCATCTCTGGAACACATTCCAAGTCATTTGCTAAATCTTATTGGTAGATGACCTTCTGGAGGCTAGAATGGTAGAAATCATGCCTTCCAAGATGCCTTGTGCTAGGACCTGCTGCCGCTCAATGTTCAGGTGCAGAAGTGGAGCCACTCCAGGCCCAGATGAAACAGGGGACCTTGTGTCAGGAGGTCAGGATGCATTGGAAGTTTCCTGGGAGGATTTATGCTCCCTGAGATCTGAAAACCATGGCCAGTTATTGAGGAGCCACCACAATAACTTGTACTTTCAATGCTCTCACCTTCCTCAAAACCCTGGAAAGGAGAAGGAATGGGGGGAATCCCACCTCCTGTCAAGAAGAGAGAGGGCTCTGCCAAGGCTTCTTTCTCCGGTGATGGCCATTTCAAAAGTCATGCTGTGACCATCACCAGAGAAAGAAGCCCCAGCGGAGCCCTCTCTCCTCTTGACAGGAGGTGGGATTCCTATGCTGCTGTGGCCACCGCTTAGCAATGGGCACACCACATCTCCACACAGTCTGTCTCTCCTTCCCCCCTCCGTTCCTCCCCACAGAATGGTGGCGCCTTGGTAAGGTAAGCAGTAACCAGCGCTGCCATTCGGTGGGGAGAGCCAAGAGAAGAGGGTGGGGAGGCAACAACTCCATGGTGTGGAAATAGTCCACTCCACGGAACAGCACTTCAATGTTGCCCAAAGGCACCCCGGAAATAGCCATCCGAGGAGTGGGCTAAAGTGTTGTCCAACACACCCTCCATCTTGCCTTTCCTGGTGTTCTGCCACCAAGAGATAGCAAGGAGGAGAGATAAGTGCGCCATTTCTTTACGCAAGATATGGAACCCTGGTGAGAGAAGGGCCTCTTTCTGCTGTTTGAGGGTGGACTGCTTGAAGTGCCTTGTGTGTGTTTTTATTCCTTTTTTTCACAGTGAATTTGTTATTAGGTCTTATTTTTAGGACTCTGATCTCAGAGTTGGAAATAAGGCAAGGGCCCTAGTTCTGGCTAAGGAAATCTCAAGGTTTCCCTAGCTAGCTCTGGTGCTAAAAATGAAAATTCTGGGTCCCTATGGCTCCATGGAACACAGTGGAAGTGGCTGAGAATTGTGCACTCCAGTCTAGGACATGAAGTGACTCTCCTCCAGCCACATAATTACTTGTTTTTGAACTGCATCAATAAATACCTATTATTAAATAAACAATAATATAAAGATAAGAGATGGCATGGAGCACTGTTAAGATTCTAAATTACTGCAGCCAGATTCTGACCACTGGGCCTTAATACAGGGGAGGCAGGAGAGAGAATTACAAAGTGTGTTCAAGGCTGACGAAAAATTAAAACAAGAGAAAAACCCTAGGATGGAATCTCTAGCCATTATCTAGATGAGAAGCCAACCGGAAGCCAATAGCAAACATGTGATCACAAGATAATCTCACCTTGTGAGACAACATAGCATTCTTGCTGACTTGCCTTGTAGTTCTATGAAGAGCATTATTTTGCTCTGCCTCTGTCAATGGCATCCAAGAATGTTCAGTTGAACGGCAAGAAATGAACTTCATGCAGTAAGGCCACAGGTAATATTGAGCAAAGGGTGAATGAACAGTGGCCAATCAAGGATAGAAAGGCAATGAGCTAGAAGCACTTAGGTTCAGAATTATGTGTAGTGAGAAACAGGCAAGTTTTCTTATTTATATTTACAAAGGATAGACACATTCAAGGGGCCTTCCTTGGTAGAGACTCACATTCAAGCTTTTAGTTCTTGTTTTCAGTTTGAATCTGTGTTCTTATTGCCTCAATTTGCTCTAAGGTATGGAATGAGAACAACTCGGTGCTATATGCTTTTATTTTTCTTGACTGTAGACCCATCTAAGCCTATGCAGCATGTTGTCTTGGAGCATGTAGCAGACCACATCATGCGGCTATCACCTCTCTATTTGATTAATATTTTATAACGGAGCAGAGGTTCAGGAGCAGGCCTAGAACACTGAGCTCAGTACTGCTCCTTGAGAGCAAACGAGTATAAATGTAGCTACTTAACTCTCTCCACATAAATAAACAAGTGGACATATGCCTCTCATGCTGATGGCTTCAAATTCTAGTTCACAGAAAGTCCAAGTGACAAGTTGCTAGTCTGCCAAATTGTATGATTCAATTTGGGTTACACCATGCTACAGTCTGTCCAACAAGGAACAATAATGGAAGTCACCAATGTGACCTTTCTCCTCTCTTTTCCACAATGCCCAAGGAAGATATGGTCCTGTGCAAGAATGAGTACCTAAAACGATGAGTCTCTTAATATGCTGGCAACAGCCAATTCCTTTAATAAGCTGCTTTTGGAAACCAACATTTGTTCTCATAGGGAATCAAAAGAAAATCTATCTGCATCTCCAACAACAAAGATGAAAGGGTTAAGAACACTTTATTTCTTTATTTAAAAAATTATAAACTCTACCTTCATCCAGACATAGATCCCAGAGCACTTTACGTTAAAAAATCCAAATATGAATACAAAACTAAAAACAATAAATAGACAAAAACAAATCAACCAGCTAAAACAATACATTTTAAGTGTCTGGGTGAATAAAAATGTTTTGACCTGGCACCGAAAATAATATAATGTAGGTACCCTCAGTTAGGAGGGTATTCCAAAGTTGGGGTACCAACAGCAAAAGGCCCTCTTCTTGGTAGATGCATAATGTACTTATACTTCAGATGGAACACAGAGACATACCTCATCTGAGGATCTTAATACATAAGCAGTTTTTTATGAGAGGAGGCACTCCATCAGCTATTTGGATACCAAGCCATTTAGGGATTTAAAGGTAAGCACCAGCACCTTAAAATGGCTCAGAAACAAAAAGGCAGCAACTGCAATCCCTTCATAATAGCTGTACTGTGGCACCACCCATATAGACCAGTTCGAATTCTAGCAACAGAATTCTGCACTAGTTGCAATTTCTGAACTATCTTCAAGGGCAGGCCCACCTATAATGCATTGTAGTAATCCAACCTGGAGGTTACCAGAGTATGCATGATCAGAGCCAGGCTATCCTTGTCCAGTAAAGGCCACAGCCTGTAGACCACCCAAAATAGTAAAACGTTCTCTCAGCCACCAAGGTCACTTCAGTTTCTAGTAAAAATGTTGGATCAAGCAACACCCCCAAACTACACTTCTGAAAGAAAAGTGTAGGGCAACTCCATCCAAAATAGGTTGCATACCTAAGTCCCAGACAGGGAAACTACTTGCCCACAAAGTCTCCATGTTGTCAGGATTCAGGTTCAGTTTATTGGCCCTCATCCAGCCCATTACTACCGTATTTCTTCGATTGTAAGACGCCATTGATTGTAAGACGCACACTAATTTCAGTACCACCAACTAGGTTTTTTTCAGGAAAAAAAAACCTAAGGCACACCCGCGATTCTAAGACGCACCCCATTTTTAGAGATGTTTATATGGGGAAAAAAGTGCGTCTTAGAATCAAAGAAATAGGGTAAGTCCAAACAATGGTTCAGAACCTCCACAACCTCACCTGATTCAGATGAGAAATGGAAATAGAGCTGGTATCATTAGCATCATAGGCTGATGGCACTCCAAATCCCCAAGATGACCTTTCCCAGAAGCTTCATATACTTGTTAAAAAGTATAAGACAGAAATGCCATTGAGTCAAATAAAAATCCCTAATGTTACCTACTGAAATCAACTCTGCAGATACAACTGGAACGACTGTATCACTGAAGCTGAGCATTATGAGTCAGTAATGTTTGTTTTTCAAGCCAAAGTTGTTTTTCAAGCCAAATTTTAGCAACATCACTAAGCCTAAATGGTTAGGCCCAGTGGAAGAAATTTACACCCCTCAAAGGGATGAGGGGAAAGGGAGTGTTTTGCTTGTTTCCAATTGCTACAGGAATGGCTTAGCTTCCTGATGTGCCAGCAGTAGCTCTGGCTAGAGTGGGGGCAGTGTTAGATACTGCCCATAGTTTTTTTTAAAAAAGCTGACAGACTTGAGTTAATAAATCATATTTGCAGCAAAGTTCAAACTCATGAAAAAACATTTTACCACATAAACAGTAATAATTCTGATATATACATATGCAGATAGTAGGCAGATAATTTTTCTAAACAATTTCCCTCTAGTTACCTAAACTAGATTTATTGCAAACTGGTATTACATATTACATCTCAGATGGAATAAACAAATACTTTAAATACAATTTTGGTAAAACATCTTTAACTATTTCATGAAGGAATTTTTCTGTAGAACATTTAAGTTTAAGCAAAATTATCACACCCTCGTTTAGCAAAATCAGATCTATAGAAATATTTCAGGAGAAAAGATAATTCAACTCTTGCTGCTGTGTTCATTAGAGTTATTCCAGTTTCCTTTCATAAGCTGGTGGTACACATGAGCACCATCTTAATCACTTGTTTTATTAGCCCATATTGAGCAACATCATCTGATCATTTAAATCAAGAAAATCTGCATGCAAATCGATCTTATATACAGCAATGTAGATGGGTTTGCGTGCAAAAAAACTGTCCTGAGTAAATTGTCAATAATTACGATTTTCTTCCATTACTTGGAAAACCTGGTATTTCATTACAGAAATTCACAACAACAATTAACATCTGGTTACTAATATGTTTCTAGGCCCACTTTAAAGTGCTGCTGGATGACTTAGGACCAGGCTATTTAAAGAACTACATGAACCTGCCTGGGCCTAAGATCAGCCATAGACTTGTGCATCTGCCAATAAGATATATTAGGTTGGTGAGCACAAGATATACGGCCTTTTCTGTGGCGGCCCATTCTTATGGGAAGCCCTATCATGGGAAGTGCACATGGCTCCCTCCCTGTTTTTAAATGAGCTTTAAAGACCTGAATATTCCAATCCGCTTTTAAATGAATGAGTGCTCATCTTTATTTTATTAACTGGATTTTTTTTTACTGTTGCTGTTATTTTAAATATTTTATGCTGCTTTTAGTGAAATCTATTTTTAATATTTAATCTATTTCTTTAAAAAAAATTGGTTCAACAGATGAAATACTGAAAAGGCAAGAGAAATGTAACACGTATTGAATACATACATTGATTGATAGAATGCACAATGCTCCAAAAGTCCCTATAATGACTTCTATCTTAGTAATTACCACAGTTTAAAAAATAAACTTATGCTAGTTCTACAAAGAATCCATTCATCTAACAGTTCCACTCTTTAATTTTACAGTTTTATCAAGAAAACCTTTAAAAGAGAAAATGTTTATGTGTTTTATACATTCACTCAACATTACTGAACTTTTATTCATTTGAAATACCTTATATGTATCCATCTCCAAATTATACCTCACTTACATAAATGTTTTAAAAGGTTTCTATTGCATTTCAAAGAGTGCTATCATTTGCCTATTCTTTCTCAACCAGACAAATTCAGAACTATTTCTAGAACTTTCCATACTTTCACTAGGCGTTCCCTTAATGAAGCTAGTCTAGTTTCTCATATCTCCTTGCTTTCATCATCTTGGCTGCTGTTAATAGATTCCATACTATCTCCTTGTCCTTTGATTTAACATTCCATCTTTATAACCCAATAGAACAACTAAGGAGATATGCAGTATCCTATGGCCACTCATATGCTGATGAAGGGCCATAGGATCACTATCCAACTGTATTTTATACATTTTTAAAAAATCTTGCAATCACATGAGAAGACTTTTCCTTGAAAGGTGGTATAATATTTTAAATAAAATCAAGTAGCCATGCTCCTTATTAATATGGGCAATTAGCTCCTCTTCTTACAATACTTTTAATATAGAATGTTTGCCCAACATGCACCACAATTACTTCCATAGCCGCATCAAATAGCAGAATGAAAAATAACATCTCTTTCAAGCTCCCTTACCAGGCAAAACGTTTGAGAATATGGATTAACTAATATCCCTCAAAAACGTTTTTGCTACTACCTAGACCTATGTCATCATGTAGCAAAAGAAATAAATGAGGAATACTCATTCTTTGTAGTGAGGCAAATCAAATGAAATGCTTACAGGGAAGCATTTGCTGGTACAATATTTTGTTCTTTGGAGTTATATTAGAATTTCAAGACAAGATGGGGATATTAAAGAGTAAATTTATTTAAAATGCAGACCATATTTAATAAAGCTAAGGGAACTACCCCCATTTGTCAGGATTGTATGCAATTGTGTGTTTTGTTTTATCCACACAAATATCTCAATTTTTTGGTAATCAAGGGATATACTCACCCTCTGTTACTGACAACTGCCTTTTTCAAGTGTATATAACTAGCAGGAAAGATCCCCTGCAAGATAAAATAATTGTACTAATTTCAACAAGAAATGAAATAGCACAACACATATGAAATAATTTGTTAACTGGAAACTGACCAGAAGTTCTGAAATCAACACATCAGTTTTGCTAAAGAAAATGTGCAATTGTTAAGCACTTTCATAAAAGAATATCACTTTGAAGCAAACATTAACCATACACAATACAATCAGGTATTTTCAAATAGCTACAAAATGATTGCATATGTTTACTCTGCCAAAAGCAGTTTTGCTCAATGTCCAAACATTTCGAACAGCTAATTCAATATGCAGTTTTCTCTAATACGGTTTCTTTGAAGAACAAAAATTGGAAAGAAAAAGAATATGAGACAAATTCTATGAAGTACATTTATATAAAATTGCCCATGCCAGAGGAAACACTAGCTATACTTATTACCACTAGTACTAAATGGTAGCAATTTTCATCTTATTCGCAAATGTTTCCCATAAGCATGTATATTCCTATGCAGCAAGTTAGCAGTTTCGATACATTGATTCTCTATGTATGTGGAAATGCAGAAATGAGGAATTTAATAGGGTACCATTTTCACAGCAGAGATATGGATAGGATATGGATAAGGGAATATAGTTCCATCTGCATTGCGATTCAAATGGGAATCTGTGCTTCCAATGACCCAATTTGCATGACATGCTGGGTTTATTGTGGATTATTTAATCCACAAGAGCCACAGTGGGTACCAGGTGCCATTTTGAATATGAACCACCAATAGGGTTGTGGTGTGCTCTCTGAACCCGGTCATCAGGGGTTGTGCAAGATTTAACATAATCCTCACATAATCCTCAGTTTGTTGTAGGGTTAAGTGAGGGTTGTTTAACCCCCCTATAGCTGGTTTCAGACAACACGTTGCAATCCAATTGCAGGTTGCAGGTTCAAAATGGCACCCCACACATGACATGGCTCACTGTGGGTTTAAATAATCCATAATAAGGATGGCATGTCATGAGAACTGAATCTCTGGCCTTTGCTAGACCTACCTTCAAATCCGTGTGGGAGGAGGGGTGATCTCGCATTGTAACTAACGTGAGATCCCGCCCTCGTCTTGACGTCAGGCGAGGTGACCCTAGTAGAGAGCTGTTGCGCCCACCATTTTGTTTTGGTGTTTCAAGGGGCCACAGCGCAGGAGCGCTGTGGCCACAAAAAGTAAGGTGTGTTTTTTTAAAAAAAAATTACCGATCCCCTCCCTGGCCCTGATCTCTCCCCCCGGCCCCGATCTCTCTTCCCCGATCTCCCCACCCTGGTTCCGATCTCTCCCCCTGCCCCAATGGGCCCAACGCTCCAATGGAGCGCTGCGCCCCGTCCACGGCTTCTCCAGGCTACTCACAAGTAATTGCGGTAGCCGGGAAAAGTGGCGGAACGGGCTCAGCCTGAGACCACGGGAAATACCGGGCCAAAAGATGTGCCCATTATCCCAGGCCAAGGGAGGGTTTATTTATTTATTTATTTATTTATTTATTTTATTTAAGGATTTTTATGCCGCCATTCAGCCAAAAAAGGCTCTCACGGCGGCTTACAAAAGTATTTCTTGACAGTCCCTGCCCATAGGCTTACAATTTAAAAGACATGACACAAAAGGAAAGGGGATTGGGAGGGAGGAGGAGGAGGGGGGAAAGGAAAGCAAATTCAGGCACTACAATCTTAGTTGCAAAGTTCAACAGTTACAGTTGACAGCAGGAGGGAGGGGGCTCTCAGCTGGAGCTGGACCCAGGCACGGTGGAGAGGTGCCTGGCTGCTGCTTCCTCCCTCACTGGTGGCCTCTGCAGAGACAGTTGGTAGCAAGAGGGAGGGGGCTCTCAGCTGGAGCTGGACCCAGGCACGGTGGAGAGGTGCCTGGCTGCTGCTTCCTCCCTCACTGGTGGCCTCTGCAGGTTACCCCTACCTGAGCCCAGGATCCCCTGTGTGTCAACTGGACGCACAGGGGCGAGCCCGGGGTTCACCCCGGGATAAACCGTGGTCTAGCAAAGGCCTCTGTCTCCAACTGTGAACAAATCACTGATTGCAACTATATGTGGATCACAGGCATTTTGGGTACTCTTCATAAAGGGTTAGATACATTAACCCAATTAAGAAATCACTAAGTACACAGATGTTTTAAGTCTCCTAGATTTCAGTGGGTCTTATCATATTTAACTTTCCCTTGGTCATGCCAGTGCAATGCACCTAGAGCAAACAAAAACGTTCTTTCTGTGTGGAAGCTCCAAGATGAAAATGCAGTTTCAGATTCCCCAGCCTATGTATAAACACCTGTCAAGGATCGCATCAATAACTTTTTGAATAATCCCAATTTATTTCTATGATTATTTATTTTAAAAGATTATATACCATTTTTCCAAAAGAAAAAAAAGTTTAAATAATAGTTTACACGATGGTTGCATTTATTTTATTGATATTTGAACTTCTTTCTTCCAGGCTGGCTTTCCCCAAGAATGTTTTTGTGCAGCTGGCTTAATGCGATTCTGAGCTATTTAATTTATTTGTTGGAATTGTTATGGCAGCCTTTCCCAACCTAGTACTCTCCAGATGTTTTGAACTTCAAGTCCATAATTCCCAGCCCACAAGACCAATGATCAAGAATGTTGGGAATTGTAGCCCACCACATTTGGAGGGCAGGAAGTTGAAGAAGGCTACTTTATGGTATCATTCAGATATACAAACTTAAAGGATTGTCTCATTAATGTATACAAATCTGATGTGCCTAATGTATCTTTCTTCAGTGTATGCTGCTTTGTGAGGGCATTACCATGAAAACCAGGCTATAAATATATTAAAGTCAAAAACAACAAAAACATATATATAATTAATTCATTCTATTTATACCCTGCCTTTCGGCACAGATGGGGCGTCCTGGCATCATACATTTGTTTCGTGGAAAAACCTGAGATCAATTTTAAATGATCAGACACCCTTCCACCAGTAAGTAAAGATGTTTTTATTCAAGCAGGCCTTTGGTGTGAAAGCTGGTCTGTTGCACTAGTAGCTGTTTTTATTCTTATTGTTGTTTTTTAATTTTTTTCAATATATTTGTTCTATGATTGTTTATTTATGTTTTTTATTTTATACGTTGCCTTTTGTTAGCCACATTGAGTGTCATTTGTTTGTAGAAATTTAATTAATTAATTAAATGGCAGATATCAAAGCACTAAAATTGTTTTTCACTATTTTTTTCAAATTATTTTCTTTCTTTCAAATTATTTTCCACTACATTTCCATAGTTAAAGTCTTCTGCAATACATTTTTTAAAAGATATAGATTTTTTTCAGAGGTTTAGTATTTAATAGTAACAAGAGAATTCATTCAAACTGATTGATTGGGTATGATACAAATAGCAGCTTAGAAAACTCATTCATAGCAACAACTTATGCTATCACTAGAAGATCCTGTTCACTGCATATGTAATATACTATAAAATATTTTTATAATACTGAAGTAACATTTTGAATATTTCAACTTTGTGTTACATGGAAGGGATTTATAAAGCCCTAGGAAACAGAAAATGTAAGATTTTCAAAAATATCAATTACTGCAACTCACACGATTAAATGTGTTCACTTCCAATAAAACAAGGAAAGGAACCTCTTGTGCAAGCACTTGAGTCATTGCTGACTCCTAGAGGGACACCTGCTTTCACTGACGTTTACTTGGCAGACTTTGTAGCGGGGTGGTTTGCCATTGCCTTCCCCAGTCGCAGTTTCCTTTCCCCCAGCTAGCTGGGTACTCATTTTACCGACCTTGGAAGGATGGAAAGCTGAGTCGACCTGAGCCGGCTGACTGAGAACCAGCTACTGCTGGGATCGAACTCAGGCCGTGGGGAGAGTTTCGGCTGCAGTAACTGCCACTTACCACTCTGCGCCACACGAGGCTCAAAATAAAACTAACTTCATAAGAAAAAATGTTTACAGAAGTATGGGGAGAAAATGGACAAATATTCTATTAGAATTGTTAACAGTATAGCAAAGCCATCCTATCAGTCTAGGCCTGTAACTGCCACGCTAGTAGCTAGCAAGAATCACATCCAGAAGAAAAATGCAACAAAGCTTTTTCTTTCTTTTTTTGCTCCTCCCCCACTCCACCTTTTTAAAAAATAGACTGAGGTGACAGAGGTATGTGTGGGTAGGCAGGGTATAAAAATGTTTTTGTGAATTAATAAGTAATACAGACTTATTTGCAAAATTGTATCAATTTCAATATTGATATTGTAAAAAAAAAGAGGGGGAATTCAGACTCACCTTTACATTGGGTTTCTTTAATGAAATTCCTCTGTACCATCCTGCAATACAACATAATAAATTATAACAAGAAGAGATGTATATTCTTCATAAAGTTAATAAAAATATAGTTATCAATGAAGAGCCCTTACTCTTATTTAACACTAGAAAAGATTCAAATTGTATCTTGGCAGTGTCTGTAATTAGAGCTCTAAGGCCTTTTGAGGGGAAAGAAAGTGAGTACCCAATGATTCTTAGGAAGTTTGGATAGATATCCACAAACATACACCCATTAACCAAAAATAGATCTACTTGTGAATAGGAGGACTTCAACTTGCCATATCAAGTAGCAGGGTACTCAATATGTTTAAATCTGCAGAATAGAAACTTTCCTCACCTATTTTTTCACACAGCACACTAGCGTCTTGTTACCAGGAGGGGCAGCAGACTGCAGCTCTTCCTTTCTAACCAATTATCTTCTGCTGCATGAAGCAGTCAGCTAGGGCCCTTGTCCTCTCAAGCAGATCTATGGGAGCGGGGGCATATTCTGCTTCATTATGGACTGCAGTGCTTCATCATTTTTAGGCAAAGTGCTGTACCGTGCAGTGGCTTCGAGGCAATGTTGGATGATGCAGGTTATTTGGATCCACTCCAATTAGGGTTCAGGCCTGGCTTTGGGACAGAAACAGCCTTCTTCACCCTAGTGGATGACTTACACTGGGGAATGGATGCGGGCCATGCAACACCAACGGTTCTCCTAGACCTCTCAGTAACTTTTGATACCATCAGCAATTGTATCCTTCTAGATAATTTGTCTGGGTGTTTCTTGTCCCTCCTGAATGAATGGTCTCAAAAGGTGGTACTGAAAGACCTGTGCTCCACGCCATGGCCTTTGGCCTACAGTGTGTCACAATGTTCCATCTTGTCCCCTATGCTCTTCAGCATCTACATGAATCTACTGGGAAAATCATTCAGAGCTTTGGGCTAAAGTCTCATAGATATGCAGATGACACTATGTTTTACCTCTCCTTTCAGTTTAATGATCCTAGGGAGACTGTTGAATGCCTGAACCAGTGTCTGGAGGCTCTTTTGGGATGGATAAGGCCAAACAGACTGAGACTTAATGCAGACAAGATGGAGGTACTGCAGGTAGGTAAACCAATCTGGATAGAGGAATACATCTGATCTTAGATGGGGTTGCACTCCTCCTGAAGGCAACCTGAAAATCATTTTAAATGAAATAAAATAAAAACTGGATCTGCTTAAAACAGCTGGGTAGCCTGCTCCTTCCTCCACCTCACAAAGCAGATCTGCTTGCAAGGACTATATCAACAAGCACCTCAGCATGGCCGTTATTCATGTGTAATAATTGTGCTGCTCTTTGTGTGTAGATTGCAAACGTGGAAACATGGTAAGTACGCTACACTACAAGAACCTATTTGGACAAGGAAGTAAAAACTCAAGAGAGCTTGACCCTCCTTGCCATTTACTTCCAGAAAGAGATAAGCTGGTTCATACACAAGCAAACTTCAGAACTTCTGAATCACTTTATTTTATACTCAACTTAAAGACCGTTTAAAGGTTTCGTGGAAACAGAATGCAACCACTCCTCCTGAAGGGAGTTTACTATCATAAGCACCTTCCACTATTGCCTCGGAGTCTATTTCTAATCCTCAGAGTTGCAGAGGTATGTTTGAAAAGATGAAGTCAATGTTTTGCCAAAGCTGTCAGTGTGCCAGGGCTAGAATTTATATGCCCTCAATAACTACAATCATTTGTATCTAACCTACATTATTTCTACCTAGATACAAGATTACTCATTACTTACCCATACTTCTCTATAAAAACAGACATTCTACAAACAAAAACACCTACATCTCTAATTAGGCAAAATAAGGATATCTTTGAGTGAACAGTCTGAGCGGTAGCCACCTAGAGGAAGCAGTATGCAATGCATGTAGTCCAGCATCAAAAGAGTTCCAATGACATATTGGGAAGGGATGTAAAAGGGCAACAGGAGTTGGGTTAGGGAATGCTTTGCTGTCTACTTTAGGTTACAATCCTATACACTTAAGTCCTATTGCTCAATGAAATTTACTTCTGAACAGACATGCATAGGAATGTGCTGTAAATATCAACGTATTTGGTTATTGCAAACATTATACGTCATTAGGATATTCTCCATAACATATGGAAATTCATTTTTGGGAATGAGTCCATATTAATATCTGATATAACAAAATTCATGAACTTGTCTAGGTATATGTAAAAATTTTTTACCAGACACTGATACTACAAGATAATAATGTCAGGGTTCAAATATTTCTAGACAGATGGTTAATAAACATGCTGACCCCCTTTCTGGCTGGCCCCTTTTTTACTGGATTACTACCAATAATGCTCCAGTCAATCTTAGAGAAAGTGGGTCAGTCTAGGTTTTACTAAGCATTTGAATAATCACGGGCCTCAAATAATTCATTAAAACATAGGTTCTCAAACTGTGGAGTACACTCTCTTGGGGGAGGGATAGACATCAGCAGAGCACAACATGGTTGGCTTTTCTCTGCCTGCTGGAAAACAAGGAACTACAGAGATTGGCATTTTCTTTCTTCCATGTAAGCAGCATTAGAATGATGCAAAGGAACAATGCTAAATGCAAAGAAGATTCTACTGAATCTGACCATGCAACAAGAATGAGACACCTGCCCCTCTGGCTCAACCACTAGCAAAAAAGCAGAAACACAACCAGTCCTCTCTTATCTTTTTTTCTTCTTCATTTGGCTGTATGGCAGAAGGGAGAGATGAATGGAAAACAAGAGAAACAGGAACTTTTATGTCAGCCTTTGAATTCATGAGCATCATTGCAGCTCAGCTCTCAGCTTTTCCCATTCAGTCAATTAGAATAGACTCAGCAAGAAGGTGATACTGGGGGAGCACAAAATGGTTTTCAGAAAAGGAAAAGTTCTATAGACGTTGGGGATTAAGGGAGTTATGTATGAGGTACAGAAACAGTAAAGAACCCCCACTACTATGTTACCAACTGAATGTAGTAGTGGGGGCAGGGAAAAGATTTTTAAAACATCAGCTAAATTCTGGTTGCAACAGCTTTTGTTTTCCTTCCTCTCTTGGCCCTGCAAACTGGATCAAGCCACTGCGTGTATGGGAGATGCATTGCTGGTCAAAGAATCTTTACAGATCTACCCTATGCATGTTTATCCCTAGTAAGTGTGCATAGGATTACAAACTTCATACTTGAATATACAGGTTTTTACTACAGCACTTGCTACACATGCACCCACAATCCTAGAATGTCCAAAGATACATGCCACTAGGTTCGATGAGTGGGTAAAGTGAAGTAAGTGAAGGAGAGGGGTGAGTTCAAAAAGTTTGAGAAATACTGTATTGAAACAAGCACAGACATATTTTCAATACATCAAACTCACCTTCACATTTTTCCAGGATTTGGACAGTTTCTCCTAATTCTAGAACCAAGCCTTGTTGCAGAGGCCCTCGGAAGCTGCATATAACTAGGGGGAAATAATATATTAAAAAGTTAGAGGTTGAATCCTTTAAAAGAATATATTACCCTCATTTCATAAATATAGCAGCTACATTATTTCCTGTCAAGTTTTGCATAATATTCAACCTTTATTACAACTTCCTTCATACTGAATAAGAGAGGAGCCACAAGGAAATGAGACATTATCAAGATCTTTCTCAAGAATTTGGGAAAACAAGGCAGGTGATTCACAATAACTTTGTGGGAGGGCAGACGAGGGTAGGTAAAAAGCAAAGATAAGTTGGGAGTCAGGTTGTGTAGGTATAGAAAAGAAAGCAGAGAGAAATCCACAGTCGGTATCACTAATTTAAGATGAAAAAGATCTCCAAACAAATAAGTAACCCAATCCAGAAATATAGGCATGCAATCTGAAAGGAAGCCTGAAGAATAATTAGCAACAATATTATCAACAACTATTTATAAAAAGTAGTAATTTTTGGAAATTGTTAGAGTTGGATGCAACTCGGCATTTTATTGTTTATGTCCCTTTCGAAAAAGGACACAGTCCAAAAACTTCATAAGTTTAAAAATATGTTACAAATTTATTTAGATTATATATGAGCAATATTGGGAGGAATTCAACTTTCAGCTCTTCATACTGAAAACTGTACAACTGTCCTGACAGAAGACTGAAAATATTGCATGTTAATGATACTGAAGATTTTTGAGAAATAAGCCATTGAAACTTATCAATAACAATGTATTTGGCAATTGTGTTAATAGATGACTGTTAAAGTACAAATGTGCTTCACTTTCATGGTACTCTCTATGCAGAGTCAACAGTTTTCAAGTTACTTTTTTAAAATTTCTGATAGTTTTAAATTAAGCAAACAAAAATATATAACTGAAATTTTCCTATTGCTTTGCATTACTAAATTAAGAACTAACAGTAAACCCCAATTCATGGGATTCTTTAGGTCAGGGTTAGGCAATGTGGTGCCCTTGGACACAAGTGTGCCCTTGGACTTCTTTCTTGATGGGGTTCAGAAACATTTTTAGGAAATAAGATGGCAGGTGGCTGCAGACTGATGCTTTCAGCAGTAGCATGCCTACTTTGTGGCGACGCCCAAGACAGTTTCTCAAATTGCCAAATGCGCCTAAAAAGTTTGCCTACCCCTGCTTTAGACCCTATCGAGACAATACTCCAAGCTGTGGTTTGGAGGATTAGAAATGAGCTGAACTTTATGGGCTCCTTCTCTTCTCCAATCGCATTGCTTTATTTTCTGTTTCCTATTTAGTGCTAACAGAGTTCACTGAGGCATCCATGCTGGCAAACTATGCTTTGCACTTATCCTCCTAACCAGAATTTGAAATCAACGATTTGGAAGATCATTTGAATATGAATCATAGAATAGTAGAGTTGGAAGGGGCCTATAAGGCCATCGAGTCCAACTTACTGTAGAATCAATCTACTGAATACAATAATTGACTTTCAGTTTCTAAATTCAAAACTTAGTTTTTCCATTTCTCCAGGAACAGTACCATATTCATAAGATTACTATGAAGCAAAATAAGAAAACGACTGTGTTCAGATGTAATTTAGTGGTATGTGAATAACTCTCAGGTTCAGGCACTCTCCCCCCACCCCTTCTTGTACATGACTGCAAGGAGAAGATTGGAAGCAACTGTCTCCATTTAAAAAACCCTGCAGTTTGTCATTTAAACTACAGTTTGTTGAAACAAGACAAGATCAAACAATGTTTTATGTCATGCGGCAGCATACAAGTGTTGTTATTCTGATCTTCTCCTTGTAGCCATGCTGTAGGTAGAGAGCTGGGAGGAGCACTGAACTATGGGTTAGTGTTACATCCAAATATAGCCATTTATTGAAAAGTAGTGTGCACTGTTAGAATGATTTTGTAAACAAAGGTTCCAGATATTGTTGCTTCTGGTTCCATCTAACTAAACCCCACTGTGGGCTTCTTTGCATCTGCCATCCTGCTTCACTTGCATTCCACCAAATAATAGTGTTACATTATTATTTTATAGAACAGTACTAGCAGTGACTGTTCTCTGTCTTCCTTCCAGACTGTTAAGATGTAAGGCTGGGAGAGACATTCTCCATCATAGTACTTTGTATTAGACAGGGCTGAATTATGCAGGCTCCACGAGTGATTTTGCCCTCACTCTAACCTCAGTGACAATGCCTATATAGGGCTAGTAGGGAGAATAGGGACTAGAGACATTTTTACTCCATACAAGCAACCAAGTGGCTAATTACAGATTTGTCTTAAATAGCTTGATGCTTAAAGAACTGCTCTATTTCCAGCCAAAGCTGACAGAAACTTAAAATTTAGAAGATTAAAAAACCTCATTTCTACAATTCATAATCATTCCCTATTTTCCAAGAGATCCCAGCATCCAGAAAAGGAAGGAGAACAAATTGACAAATACCTCTAAATACACTACATAGTAAGAGGTTATATCCTATTAAAGTTGTAATAACATAGAAGAAGGACCGAGGGGACAGGAGCAGGCAGAAGTAACATCGGGGCCTGCTCCTGCTGGACTCTTCCCCCCCCCACACACGGCAAACTGCCATCTTGACCCTGTGGGGAAGAAGAAGGACCGAGGGGACAGGAGCAGGCAGAAGTAACATCGGGGCCTGCTCCTGCTGAACTCTTCCCCCCCCCACAGGGCAAACTGCCATCTTGACCCTGTGGGGAAGAAGAAGGACCGAGGGGACAGGAGCAGGCAGAAGTAACATCGGAGCCTGCTCCTGCTGGACTCTTCCCCCCCCCCCACAGGGCAAACTGCCATCTTGGCCCTGTGGGGAAGAAGAAGGACCGAGGGGACAGGAGCAGGCAGAAGTAACATCGGGGCCTGCTCCTGCTGGACTCTTCCCCCCCCCCTCACAGGGCAAACTGCCATCTTGGCCCTGTGGGGAAGAAGAAGGACCGAGGGGACAGGAGCAGGCAGAAGTAACATCGGGGCCTGCTCCTGCTGGACTTTCTCTCTCTCTCTCTCTCTCTCTCTCTCTCTCTCTCTCTCTCTCTCTCTCTCTTTCTCTCTCCTCCCTCCCTCCCTCCTTGACTCCTTTTCCTTGTGTGTCATGTCTTTATTAGATTGTAAGCCTGAGGGCAGGGACTGTCTTTTTTGCTAAGTGTAAGCCGCTCCGAGAGCCTTTTTTGGCTGAGGAGCGGGGTATAAGTATGATAAATAAATAATAAATAAATAAATAAACATACATGATTTGTTACTTCAGTCCAATCGTCAAGTTTATTGCTTTGGTTAAATCCCAATTAAGTATTTGGAGGGATGGGGTGGAATCATACTGTATTCATCTTTTGCCATGTACTATAAAATTGACATACATTCAATAAAATATGAAAATTTGTACTACTTCATATCTAAATAATTGAAAGCAGTTACATACTTAGATGTTTGGTGTCCTACTTTTTGTGTTTTTTTTGTTTTTGTTCATACAACATCTCTCTATAAGGAATTCTTGGTATAAAATACCTAGAGCCCACAGAAAGGGAAATAATGATAGGTTTATTCAGCCATAAAACATAGTGCTATGCTCCAAGGCAAAGACTCCAATCAGCTGCATTAGAATCCCTTAACAGATGCAACCATCCAAAAGACCAAATCATGCATGACTGCATGTATCTCACTATAATTATACCCATCACTATTAGCATCAGGATTTTATTTTATTACATTAACTGACAGAATCTTATTTTAAAAGAAACTCTATAAATATTTTGTCTCTACTACAAACACAACATAAAACTAAAGTTACAAATATGCTTTGATCTCCCAAAACTACTCTGAATTAGGAGTACTGCCACCACATTTCTAAATTGTCCAGTAGCCCTATTCTGTTGTATTCAAGTTGTTGTACCAAACCTATATCTCTTTTCTTAGGGGAGAGATGGGTGCTTCACCTATTTACAAATTAAGAAAGTACATCATAACAAAAAGCATACATAGAAGATAACTTTGTAAAAAAAAAGGACTGTATTTTCTATACATGTATACATCAAGATACCATTTAGCTGCAAGTCCTGTAAGACATGCTCATTGCTATCACGCCTGGGGTGGTGAGGTTCTGACAGACTGCAGCTACAAAGACTAATCCTGCTTCTGAAGGTGCCTAGACAGTTACACTCCACTTGGTACATGTTATGGAACAAATTGGTGGTTTTTTGCTGCCTTACTGTATTGAAGAATTGCTGAATGCTTAAGGTGACCATATGAAAAGGAGGACGAGGGCTCCTGTATCTTTAACAGCTGCATAGAAAAGGGAATTTCAGCAGGTGTCATTTGCATATATGAAGAACCTGGTGAAATTTCCTCTTCATCACAACAGTTAAAGCTGCAGGTGCCCTGCCCTCTTTTAAATCTGGTCACTCTAGTATAGCTCCTGCAGCTTTTAACTGTGATGATGGAGATGGAATTTCACCAGGTTCTTCATATATACAAATGACAGCTGCTGAAATTCCCTTTTCAATACAGCTGTTAAAGATACAGGAGCCCTGTCCTCCTTTTCATTATGGTCACCCTATGAATGCTGAAAAAAATGAACATGGCATCTGCAAAGGTAAGTCTTGGCCAGATCTACACCAAGCAGGATATAGCACTATGAAAGTGGTATAAAAGCAGACTATGGCCTTAGCTAGACCTAAGGTTTATCCTGGGGGTCATCCCTGTTCATGTAAATGACACACAGGGGATCCCAGGAGCAGGCAGGGACGACCCTGGGACGATCCCGGGATAAACCTTAGGTCTAGCTAAGGCCTATGGCCCCAACAGTTGTCAGTTCACTTCAATACCACTATAAAGTAGTAGTGTAGATCCTACTCTTGTCTCACTAAACTTTTACAGTTTGAGAATGTCAACAAGCATGTGGATAGGAATGATCCAGTAAACATTGTTTACTTGGATGAAGTAGTCATAGATTAAGAGGAGAGGTACTGTAATGGATAGGTAGCTAGTTAAAGAATAGATGGGGTCTGACCTGGTTGTGACTGACCAGTAAAAGGATAAAACTTTAGGCACTTTAAATAAAAATAAACAAAACCTGTAATATCACAATAAGACACTGTAAATCCATGAAAACAATACATCTCCCAACAGTCTGAAGACAGTACTTGTATTCCTCTGCATAGCTCCCTGTCACACCCAAAAGCTACTATGAAGTTGACTTAGATCCATATCATTGCTATATTCTGTAATGCCATAAGCAAGAAATTAAAGCGGCAATCCCATGCATATTTACTTGAAAAGAAATATGCATATTTCCTATGCATATTTACTTGAAAATAAATAAATAAATAAATAATAAATAAATTGAAAAGACCCACTGAATTCAATGATTTATTTCTGTGTAAACAGATACAGAAGTAGGCTGTAAAAGGCATTTCATAGAGTTTAAAGTAAGAGTGGATGAAATTGTTTTTAAATTAAACAGTTTCGTTTAATGTTTATTTCCTTTTAAAATGTCAACTATACTTTTATGGTTTTAAATTTTGTATATTGTTTTTTAATGTCCAGTCTTTTAATCTTTGTAAACCGCCCAGAGAGCTTCGGCTATGGGGCGGTATATAAATGCAATAAATAAATAAATAAATTATAGGTTTTTTTTAATAGCCTTGCTGAATCTGAATCTAAAGCAAATGTGTTAAAACAAAAGACTTAAATTAGACTTACGTACAACTGAATCTATGAAGCTCTATCAAACATGAGAGTCAGCATGAATAAGAACATGATTAACAAATTTATCATTAGGAAATCCAAGTGGTATCAGGGACAGTGTTAACCAGGGTTTGGCTTTATTTGGAGGCGGGTGCACTAGAGTCACTGCATTTTTATAGTATTTGGTTTATTTACAAATTTATGAATAGAGCATAAATGCAAATAAGCAGCACACCTACCAGGCAGCATATCTACTACCTATATCAGATCCCCATAGAGAGGGAGAGCCACTCTGTAATGAATATGCTTTCAGCATTTAACTTATAGCTGTCTCCCTCTGCTCCCTATCTCAAATTGCTATTTCTTCACTAACATAGCTCCAGACAAGGCACTTCTCACCCTCCCATGTTCTCTCATCACCTCTATCTTAAGAAAAAAAAAACCCATGGAAAATCCATCAAAAAGGAATAGAAGGAGTACTTGCACAATTCCTTTTGAGTGCTAGTGCTGGGACCTTGCTATCTAGAAGCACTCTATATGTACTGTGCCCCCACCTCCAGCTAGAGTGAGAAAAAGTTTGCCACATTCCAAGCACTGATGGCTTTCCCATTCAAAATATTCCAGAGAATTCTCTGTATCAATAAACTGTTTTCTAACTTTTAGTTCCCATAAAAAGAAACATTCCCTGGCCATTCCGGATAATTAAGGAATATTATATTTTTTGTCAAATCCCAGACTGTGATCATGCTTTGCTTCAAGACAGGGTATGGAACCTGCTTTCTTCCAGATGATTGGGACTACAATTCCCATAATTCCTTAACATTTGCCATGCTGGCTGGTGCTAATGAGAGTTCAAAACATCTGGAGGGCACCAAGTTGCCTACCCCAGCTTTAAAGTAAATCCATAGTGATAATTTCACTCACAGTAATTTAACAAAGATATTGACCTAATTCCAGATATTACATTGACCCCATTTCAGATAAAGTTATTTGTCATTAAGGTGAAATCCTATATGAAAGCCACTTTTACCTGTTTCAGTAGACATGCATAGGCATTTTTAGGACCCAAGTTTTGCATGTCAGCCTTTCAGGTATTTAAAGAGCACTATCATGTTTCCCTAAATCCTCTCTTCTCCAGGCTAAGCCTATTTAGATAACTCCAGTTTGTCATTATCCTTCTTAAAATGTGGTATCCAGAAGAAGACGCAGTACTCCCAATACAATCTGATTAATGCATAAAAGGGTAGACCTATTACTTCCTATGTCCTGGGTACTATGTTTCTTTTAATGCAGGCCAAGACTGCATCAGCATTTTAGCAGCTGCACTGTTAGCAGAACCACCTCCATTTTTAACAGGAAACTGTAAAATCTCCATTGCACTCCAAGCAAAATGTCAAAATGCCCTGTATGAGAATGTCGCCTTGTGTGCGTCCTTGCATCCTTGATTACTAATATAAACAAGAGTCCTGGCTCCAGCTGTCTGTGTTGAAGTTAACTCTCTGTAACTTACTGTCAGGCCAAAGGTATTGTTTACAGGACTGTTTAGCATAATTAGCTATGCCTCAGTGTTATGTTCTGATTGGTTAATGCTGCTACTGGGCCCTGCCCCTTGAAAGCTTTAATACTGTACCATATTCCCTATGTCTTTTGTCTGATTGCTCCCTTTAAAGAGACCAGGCCTTGATTACTAATCAATAAAGCGCTTTTGAACCCTCTGTCGTTGGAATGGTGGAGTCGTGCTTAAGGGCTGTTTGGATCTCGTCCTTGGGTGAAAAGAACATTGATCTAACAAATGGCGCCTGACTCGGATCTACCCCAAGACGGATTCATGCCTGCCAGTGGAGCCTAGATTGAGAAGCGATCGCCAAGAGAGATTTCTCTTGCCTCAAGTAGGTTAACATGCACTGTGCAGACATGGAGACCGAATTGACGGGACCATTCGAGCCAAGGTTACAAAATCGACTCCACCCGACAGATGGAAGGGAACAGGCAACAACAATTTGCAATCAGACGTGATTAGAAAGGGCGAAGACGGGAGACGGCTATTTGGTGAGTGAAACCTTTAATCCCATGGACCCTGACGGGAAATGGAGGGAGTGGGTGTTCACAATTGACCTCAGAAATGGGAAGCTTATCGTCAGTATTGGAAAAGAGTCCCCGAGCCCATTGGGGTTGTTGTCTTTGGGAAAGCTTTCATTGAAATTGAAATTGAGATTTTGAAACTGTAACAGTGTAACAATGAGTTAAAAATGTTTGTGACTGTGAATGAATGTCTTTTTTATGTTAGATTGTGGATTTTTTGAACTTGATCCAAAGTTAATTTCAGCTGTGTCATTGGAATCAATTTGCAAACATAGAAATGTAATTGAGTAAATGTACCTCTCAAAGGATCGCCCTTTAGTGTTGGAATGTGAATTACAGAAAAGTTGGTGTTGTGTTAAAGTGAAAGGAAAAAATTGTCAGTTTGTGTTTTCCACCCGGCCCAAGTGAAAGAAATTTGAAGTTTTTGTTTTCCTTCTCCTCCCTAGTGTTTTTTTTGCTTCTCCTATGCTTAGCAGCTAGAGATAAGCAGTTTTATTTTCAGTGAAAAGTTTTTGTTTTAGATTTTGAAGACTTTGTGTATTTTCTCTTTCACAAACCTCAGATAATTAGAACCCCATTTTCACGGAAGATATAGTCTTCCATAGCTTTGAAGATTCACTGCCTGAGTTGAAAAGCTCAAGTCCTTGTACAAATAGTTTTGCCAACCGTTTTGCCAATATGAGAGAAAGAAAAAGTATGTTGTTAAAAGTGGATGAGAGAAATGTCTGAAAAAAGAGAGAGAGAGAGAAGGCTGTGCAGAAGAGATAGTTTGAAAAAAGGTTGTTTTGGTTGTTTTGAAAAGAAGTTGATTTGAAAGTGTATGTGAATAGAAGAAGATGAGAAGTTGAAATGTAGAAAAAGAAGAAAAAGGAAAGTGTTTGAAGGTCAGTGTACGTGGCATGGTTTTTGACCAGAAGGAAAAGGGGGGTGAAGAAGCCCTGCCTTGAAAAAGTTAGTGAATGGACAATCTTGCATCCTCTGCTGATGAAGATTGGAAATACTGAATTGCTATATTTTTGTGTGTGTTTTGAACGTTGTGTTCTGAAAATTGCCCAGTGGCTCCTTTTTTGGGGGGCAGAGATATTCTAACTTTGGCCTAATAGAACTTTTGAAATGCTTTGAGCCCTGAGCCTGAGCCGTAAATGCAACTACAATTGAAGTCTAAAAGCACCCCTGTGTTCTTGCATCAGTATCCTTTGAAATTAGAAGCCAGAAGAAGAATACAGCTATTGCTTTTTAAAAATGGATTTGTGAAATGATTAAAGCAATTAAAAACTCCAGCTTGCATCACTGTGTTTGCCCTACCAGCCTCAAGTGTGCTGTGCCAAAAACGTGGCACAGACCAGTGGAGTACAGTGGCAGAAGCTAACACCTGAACCCTGCCTGCCAGTCCAGATATGAGATCAACCTCCTCGTGGACCCAAGGCTTGCCTCATTGAATCCTGCCACGTTGATACCTGAACTACAAAGAAAAGAAGTTCCAGAGCATGAATGCCTTGAAGTCTTGCAACTTGGCACCAAACCTCGCCCAGACCTATAAGATGACCTCGAGTTGTTTACTGATGGATCCAGCTACAATTGTACAACAAGCAGCTGAACTCGTAGTATGCACAGAAGCCCTGATGCTTGTTTCAGGCAAAAGACTATATTTACTGATTCAAAATATCACATGGACAGATTTGGAAAGAAAGAAGATTTGTGACTGCCCATGGAGCAGTGACCCATGGAGAATTAACAGTTGATCTGTTAAAAGCCCTGATGTTGCCAAAAGAATTGGCTAATTTGTCTACAAGCGAGCTGCCATAATTGGAGCTAGCCCATTTCTCAATATTTGAATCCACCTTATGAAAAAGAAGACTTGGAATTAGCACAATAACTCAAAGTTTTCGAGAACCCAGAAAGATGGGATTTGTTACCCCTGATGTGCCAAGAATCATCATGACCTCCCTGTCATGACCTCCCTGAATCAGCCAAAGAATATAAATGCACAGTGAATTGTTTTTACTGGCTTCATTTGTAAATGCATCAAAAGAAAAGCCCCTGCAGACATGGACTTGTTATCTTTTTTTAAGAATCCAGATTGACTTTGTTGAAATGTAAAAGTTTTTTGAACACCTACTGTTTTGTTCAGGCCTGAAACCATAGAATCAGATCTAGAAAGCTATTTTACTTCTTAGGTAGTGTAGAACATGGCACTTTTGTCCTAAAAATAGGCTGGCATCTCATGAAGATTCCAGTCTGGTAGGCAGATAGAGTTAATAGGACCCTGAAAAGAGACCCTAGCAAAAATTAAATTAGAAATTTCCTTGAAATGGGTGGATGTATTTCCAATTGCATTATTAAAGTCAGAAAAAGTCTTAAATTGTTTCATTTTGAGCTAATGTTTGGCTTTTCCTCTCAGTTTTTAGTGGGGGAACAAGAAAGAATTAAATAGGAATTGGGAAATGTTTTATTCCAAGAATATGTAATTGCCCTGCAGTTTTCTCTTTTCCAGCTCCATCGTTACCTGCACCTTTCCAGAGATTGTCGTTAGAAGAACCCTGCCTATTCCAGCCTACCTGCTTAAAGTAGGACCCCAGGATTGAGAAAGCCCTTGCTGCTTTGTACTTGTAAGTTGTAAGTGAAATTATTATAGACAGATAAATGGACACATTGTTCTAAAATAAAGCCTCCCCTGTGCCAGAAGACACAGGCAAAGCAAAGTTCATCTGCCTTCTGGTGCACCGGAAGCCACCAGCAACATAGGCGAAAAAACCAGCACGGAGCAACCTAGGTACTCAACCCAACATTTAAAAGACACTAAAGTTATCTTACATGTGTGTGAAGATTGTGTAGTTGTAATTTTGATAATTCTTACTTTAGTAGGTTCCAAGTGTTTCTTTAATTGTCATAGCAAATGTTTTTAAGAAAGGATTTGTGCCTTTTACCACTCATAAGTGACTTGGCTTCGTTCCACAACTGCCAAATGTTCTTTGCAAAAGCTTATCTTCCTGCCCTGCAAAAGCTTGTGATCACCACACAAGCCAAAATATCAGAATTGTGTACACATATTATGATTCTACCCAAGGACTTTTAGAGCCCTACGGTAGTTGTAAATGAAAGTTAACAAAGAATAGCAGAGTTGGAAGGGGCCTACAAGACCATCAAGTCCAACCCCCTGCTCAATGCAGGAATCCACCCTAAAGCATCCCTGACAGATGCTTGTCCAGCTGCCTCTTGAATGCCTCTAGTGTGGGAGACCCCACAACCTCCCTAGGTAACTGATTCCACTGTTGCACTGCTCTAACAGTTAGGAAGTTTTTCCTGATGTCCAGCTGGAATCTGGCTTCTTTTAATTTGAGCCTGTTATTCCGTGTCTTGCATTCTGAGAAGAGATCTTGGCCCTCCTCTGTGTGACAACCTTTTAAGTATTTGAAGAGTGCTATCATGTCTCCCCTCAATCTTCTCTTCTCCAGGCTAAACATGCCCAGTTCTTTCAGTCTCTCTTCATAGGACTTTGTTTCTAGACCTCTGATCATCCTGGTTGCCCTCTTCTGAACACGCTCCAGCTTGTTTGCGTCCTTCTTGAATTGTGGAGCCCAGAACTAGACACAATACTCTAGGTGAGGCCTAACCAGGACTGAATAGAGAAGAACCAGTACCTCACGTGATTTGGAAGCTATACTTCTCTTAATGCAGCCCAAAATAGCATTTGCCTTTCTTGCAGCCATATTGTGCTATTGGCTCATATTCAGCTTGTGATCCAAAACAATTCTCGTTTGTAGTATTGCTGAGCCAAGTGTCCCCCATCTTGTAACTGTGCATTTAGTTTCTATTCCCTAAATGTAGAACTTGGCATTTATTCCTATTAAGTTTCATTCTGTTGTTTTCAGCCCAGCACTCCAGTCTATCAAGATCACTTTGAAGTTTGTTTCTGTCTTCCAGAGTATTAGCTATCCTACCCAATTTTGTGTCATCTGCAAATTTGATCAGCGTTCCCTACACCTCCTGACAAATCCATTTCGGCTTCTAGTAATCACTGCATTGATTTCAAGGTGTTTACAGATTGACTTCTTTATAATCTGTTCCAGAATTTTCTCAGAGATGACTGGTCTGTAGTTCCCAGGTTCCCAGGTTCCTTTTTGCCCTTTTTGAAGATAAGGACAACGTTAGCCCTCCTCCAGTCGTCCGGCACCTCACCCATCTTCCATGATTTTACAAAGATAATAGACAAGAGTTCTGAGAGTTCTTCTGCTAGCTCCTTCATTACTCTTAGATACAGTTCATCGGGCCCTGGAGATTTAAACTCATTCAGGGAAATTAGGTGTTCTTTGACCATTTCTTTATCAATCTCAAACTGCAATCCTGCCTCCTCAACTTCACTTTTTCCAGGAAGGAGTCATAGACCCGCTTTTAGGAGAAGACCGAGGCAAAATAGGAATTAAGCACTTCAGCCTTTTCTTTGTTGTCTGTTATCAATTTGCCTTCCTCATTAAGCAGTTGAACCACCCACTGATGATCTATTTAGATGGCTCACTAGTTATCCAATATAGAGTAGTTAAAAGAGGGATTTCTTGCATTGTATTTTGTTCCATTGTAATGATTTTTGTTTATCCTTGCTTTTTGCCTTCCCTGTATTTTGTCTTTTATGAAAAATCTTGCAAAGTCTGTAATCCACCAGCAAATGTATTTGTATTGTGAAGCCTTAGCCACAGATGATCTAAAAGAAGTTAGCAAGCTTGATTTTTAAATTGCTTTAAAGGGGGGAAAATGTTAGCAGAACCACCTCCATTTTTAACAGGAAACTGTAAAATCTCCATTGCACTCCAAGCAAAATGTCAAAATGCCCTGTATGAGAATGTCTCCTTGTGTGCATCCTTGCATCCTTGATTACTAATATAAACAAGAGTCCTGGCTCCAGCTGTCTGTGTTGAAGTTAACTCTCTGTAACTTACTGTCAGGCCAAAGGTATTGTTTACAGGACTGTTTAGCATAATTAGCTATGCCTCAGTGTTATGTTCTGATTGGTTAATGCTGCTACTGGGCCCTGCCCCTTGAAAGCTTTAATACTGTACCATATTCCCTATGTCTTTTGTCTGATTGCTCCCTTTGAAGAGACCAGGCCTTGATTACTAATCAATAAAGCGCTTTTGAACCCTCTGTCGTTGGAATGGTGGAGTCGTGCTTAAGGGCTGTTTGGATCTCGTCCTTGGGTGAAAAGAACATTGATCTAACAGCACTGCAATGCAGGCTCATGTTCAGCTTGTGATCCACTATGGCTGTGTCTACATCAGCCATTTATTAGAGAATATCGAATATAGCAACACAAGTACTGCACCAGTGTAGCATTTGCGCACTCCGTCTGGCTGTCCAACTGAGGGTGGTGGGCTGAGGACCGATGGATTTAGACAACAAGGGTGTTAAACAGGGTTTGCTAGAACCGGGTTGCGAACTGGGGCGCTCGGGTAGGTCAGTGATGAAGTCCAAGGAGATGGATTGCCATGGGCCCGGGGGAGTCGGGAGAGGGAGCAGGAGCCCTGGTGGTCACCCTGGGGCAGTCTTGGCCTGCTGACAAGTATCACAAGCTGCCACATAGCTCTTAATGTCTGCATGAACCTGAGGCCACCAGAACTCCCTCAGAACCAGATGGAGTGTCTTGTATGTATGAAGTGGCCTGCTGGCCAACTGTCATGTCACAATTGAAGCACCTCTCCCTGCAGGTCACCTGGGGGAATGTACAACCGACGCTGATGATACAAAGTACCGTTATTTATGGAGAAATGGCTGTCTGTGGCAGGGTTTCCTGACTGGAGTGTTTGCAGATGCAATTGTGCATATGGGTTGCCTTGCTGCTATCCACGTATCTGGTCCACCAAGTGCTGTGGGTGCTGGGTGTCCACAAAGTTTCTGGATGAAGAAATGGGCTGAAGAGGAGGATCTGGCATTCAGGCTTATAGGAGAGGACATCTACAAGCTTGTTCTGGTGACTAAGGAGGTAGGTGACCTTGAAATCAAACTGGGAAAAGAAAAGGGACCACCAGATCTGGTGCTATAAGTATTCTAAGTTCCGATGATCAGTTTGCACTTGCACTGGATGTCACACACCTTCCAATAGATGGCACCATGTCTTGAATGCCTCCTTAATGGCCAACAACTCCTTTTCTCAGATAATGTAGTTCTGCTCTGAGGAGTTCAGTTTCCTGGAGTGGAATGCACATGGGAACATGATAGGCCCCTTCCTGACTGGCTGTAACAAGACAGCTGTCACGGCCTTGTCAGATGCATCGGTTTACATGATGAAAGACTTTGCCGGGTCAGGCTGCTGCAGGATCAGATATGAGGCGAAGGCCTTCTTGAGACTTTGGAACACCTGTTAAACCATCTCGGTTCAGCAGAAGTTCTCCTTGTCTCAGAGGAGGTCTGAGATGGGCACAGTCAACTCAGAGAAGTGGAGAATGAACTATTTATAATAATTAACAAAGCCCAAAAGACGCTGCACGTCCTTGATGCAGTGGGGCGCCTTCCACTCTAAGATAGTTTCAATCTTCACTGGGTCCATCTGGAGGGGGAGATGCGATGACCCAGGAAGTTGACGGTGACCAAGTAAAATTCGAACTTCTCTATCTGGGTGAACAGGTGGTGTTCTTGCAGGCACTGCAACATAGCTCATACGTGTTGTTTGTGTTCATGGGCATTGTGGGAATATACAGGGATATCATCCAAGTAAATCGCTAGGAAGCTGTCTAGGAAGTCTTGAAAAATGTGAAGTAAATTTTAGTATTTCCTTATACGTAAAATATCCCTTTAATAATTTAACTTGTTTAATAGTTCATCCGGTTTCTAGTATTGGTGCCTATCTCATGCCTAACCCTCTTATACCAAGCTACTAGGAGGTTAAGCCCTGAAATATAACAATTTGCTAAAAATAAGAAAATTATAGAAAAGAAAAACTTAGTCACTGAACACTGAGGGACCCAAAATTGAGCAATTGTAACTTTTTCCGTAGACAATACTTCCCTAAAGAACTACGTTAGAAGTGCCTTCCCTCACTTCCCCCTCAAAGTAATTCAGAAATAATTTTTATTATTATAATTTATATCCTGCTCTTCTCCTAAAAGTATCCAGAGCAAACAAACCATAAGAACATATAACCTAAATGATAAAAATGCAAATACAATAATTTCTATAAACAAAATATAATCAACATGGAGTAAAAGATGTTATACATTAAAACAAATAGCAATAAAACTAGATTTTACACATTAAAAGCCCATTATAATAAATATATCTTTAATTAGTGGCAAAAGGCCCACAAAAGGGAAGCCTGATGAATTTCAAAAAAAGACCCTCTCTCTCAAGCTTACTCACCAAATGTCCTGAGAAGACACCATCTAATCTTCCTGGACACGCCTGCATGACAGCAAGCAGTTCATAAGGCAGAGATGGGCAACTTGTGGCCCTCTAAATGTTTTAGACTACAATTCCCTTCAGCCCTAGCCAGCAGAATCAATAGTGAGGGATGATGGGAGTTGTAAGCCAAAACATCAGGAGGGCCACAGGTTGCCTACTCTTCCCCTAAGGTAACCTGCTCTTAAATTCTTTCCTGCTTTTAAAAGGTCCTGGACAGAGACAGACAGCAACTCAATTCCAGTCCCTCTCCTTTCTAGTTCTTATTTCCACCCTGTTTCAACAATCAGCCAGCATGCTGACATGGCCACCGAGCTTGCTTAGTAGTCTTCATCAGAGCTGATAAAAATCTTTTTTTAAAAAAAATAAAGTGTTCTTTAAATAGGATTTCTTTGATTTAAATTAATTTTTGAAATTTTCTTAAATCAATTATTAAAAAAAAACAAGAGGCTAGATTAAATATATCATAATGAATACTAATTATACAACTTCTAACTATATTCTATGAATATGTCAACAGCAGTATATGTAGATGGGAGATAACCTGATCACTCCTATTCTACACTGCACATGGTGTACATGCTCTCTCTCTCTCTAGGCCTTACTTCTCTCTGAGTGCAAGAGCGGATCTACACGTAAGTGGATAAACCACTTATAAACGTTTTTAATGGTGTTTCCATCTTATTTCGCCATATGACACTTGGCTTTTATCGTTTTATCACTTACCCTTCCTGTTATATTATTTTGTGATGTTATTCTTATACATAAGTCGTTGTATGACCTGTTATGTGCCCAATTGAATCATTTCTAAGCGTTCTTTCTTTTTCTATTTTTTTTTAAAGCCATTCAGCTTCCTAGGGGTGTGTTCCTTTTCTTTCCGCGCCCAAAGTTGCAGATGTTTTTTCAGTCTTGCCTCATGTTGAAGAACTACATTTACAGGTAAGCAACCTGCATTTCTTCTTCGTGGTCTCTATGCATCACACATATGGGCGATTAACAAGCTGACGTACCTGGAGGCGGGTTGGTGTGTCATCTTAATATCTCAGACAGGACCGCTCTTCCAAATGAACAATCCTGTCGTGCCCGAACGTCAAGGTTATAATGCTTAATGAACGTGGATGGAGTTGACCACGTTGCTGCCTTGCATACATCCTGTAGAGGGATACCCCTACGAAAAGCCACTGAAGTTGCCATTGACCTGGTGGAATGGGCTGTCACAGTGTCAGACAGTTGCAGTTTAGATAAGGCGTAAGCCATCTCGATTGCTTGTGTTATCCAGTGGGAAAGACGTTGGGAGGATATAGGGAGACCTTTACGGGGTTCCCCATAGCACACAAGCAATTGTTTTGTCTTTCTGAAGTTTTCTGTCCTTGCCTTATAGAAAGCAAGGGCTCTTCTAACGTCTAACAGGTGTAAGGTACGGTCCACTGGGGTTGTAGGATTAGGGAAGAATGCAGGCAGTACAATGTCCTGCATCATATGAAAAGCCGATACTACCTTCGGTAAGAAGGCTATGTCGGTACGGAGTATCACCTTATCTCTGTGAAAGGTTAAATAAGGTGAGTCGACTCTTAAAGCCCTAATTTCGCTTGCACACTGTGCAGAAGTTATTGCTGTAAGGAATGCTACTTTAAATTATAATAGTCTTAGGTCGACCGTGGCCAATGGCTCGAAGGATTTCTTTGTTAAAGCATGCAGTACTACTGACAGGCTCCAAGCCGGAAGTATGTGTCTGGTTGTCGGTATCGAGTTCTTTAGTCCCCGTAAAAACTTTTTCGTTACCGGGTGAGTGAAGGGTGAGCAGTTGTCAACGCCCTTATGCGACACCGCAATAGCTGCTAGATGGACCCTTATCGATGACAGCTTTAAACCCTGTTGGTGCAAGGAGAGTAGGTACTCCAAGATATGCCTAATAGAGCAAGAGTCAGGTTGAGAATTCCTGTTTCTGGAAAAAATAGAGAATCTCCTCCATCTGATTTTCTGGTCGATGGTTTACGAGACGCTAGCAATATCTCATCGATGGTTAGTGAGTTGTTGTGTCTAGACTGTGGGGAGTTATCCTCCATGCCGTCATTTTCAGTGTTGACAATTCTGGATGTCGGATCAAGCCTCGATCCCGAGTCAGCAGTGTCGGTATCGATGGGAGCTGTATGTAATTGCAGTTCGACAGTCGTAATACATGGGAGAACCACGGTTGTTGAGGCCACCACGGGGCTATTAAGATGCAGTCCGATTTGTCCGTTTGGATCTTGGCCAGAACGCGCGTTAGGAGTGGAAAGGGTGGAAACAAGTAGAGTAGTGTTCCTCTCCACGTCCTGGTGAATGCATCTCCTAAAGAATGTCTTCCTCTGCCTGCTCTGCTGCAGAACTTGGGGCATACGGTATTGGTTTCTGAAGCGAAGACATCGATCATGGGGAAACCCCGGTATTGAAAAAGATCCTGCCTTGTCTCGAGATCGAGCTCCCACTCGTGTTCGGTATGGAAGGATCTGCTTAAGAAGTCTGCCACAGTGTTTTTCTTCCCTGCAACATGGATGGCAGTAAAGAAGATGTTTCTCCTTATGCACCAGTTCCAGATGCATAGGGTTGACCTTGTTAGGGGATGAGATCTCGTGCCACCCTGCCTGTTGAGGTAGCAAACAACAGTGGTATTGTCGGTAGCGACAAGTACACTGCGTCCCTCTAGGGTCAATGCAAAGGCTTTTAATGCTCTCTCCACTGCTAGCAGCTCGAGATGGTTGATGTGCTCGCTCTTCTGTGGTCCAGACCACCGGCCTTGGACCTGGAGGGATTCACAGTGGGCGCCCCATCCTATTAGAGAGGCGTTGGTAACGACCGTCCTTGATGGGCTTGGGCTTTGAAAAGGTACTCCCTCAAGGAGGTTCCTGTCTAGTACCCACCACAGGAGGGATGATCGTACCAAGGGTGGTAACGACAGCCGAGTCCGTCGTGCATTGGCACGGAGATCGGAGGTTCTGAGGAACCAATTTTGGAGGATCCTCATACATAGTCTCGCAAACCTGATGACTGCAGTGGTTGCAGACATCAATCCAAGTAGTCTCTGTATCGTCCATGCGGTAGTGAAGCGTCGATCCCTGATAACGAGTATCAGTTTGCGCAAGTTTACAGCCCTCGATTTCGGGAGGTAAGCTCTCCCCTCCATCGACGACAGGGTGACACCTATGAAGTCTATCTTCATTCGGGGTGTTAGGGTAGATTTTTCTGTGTTTACCCATAGCCCCAGACTGTCGAGGAGCTGCAAGGTAATAGCAACGTTCTCTTGTAGGGTAGCGCTGTCTTCTGCTACCAGTAGCCAGTTGTCGATGTAAGGGTATACAGAGATGGCCCGTTGTCTGAGGTATGCGCAGACCACCAACATGACCTTCGTGAAGACTCGAGGGGCTGTTGCGAGTCCAAACGGGAGGACGGTGAATTGGAAGGGCTGGTCCCCAACTAAAAAGCGGAGGAAGGGTTGGCTTGACTCCCTGATGCAGATATGGAAGTACGCGTCCTTCAGATCTATTACTGCAAACCAGACGCCCTTCTGTAGCAGTTGAAGAACAGATGTAACCGTAAAAATACGGAATTTTGGGGGAGTGATGAAGGTGTCGAGTTGTCTTAGGTCTAAAATCGGTCGAAGACCCCCGTCCTTTTTCGGAACCGTAAAGTAGGAGGAATAAAACCCCTGATTGATCTGGGGAATGGGTACATGCGAGATAGCTCCCTTGTTGAGGAGAGTCTGTATCTCTTGGAGGAGCGGAGTCGATGGTGGCGTTATCTTTATTCCCGAAAAAGGAGGGGTGGTGTCGAACTCGATGCTGTATCCCTTGTGGATGATGGTGAGGACCCAAGAGTCCGTGGTTATAGTCTCCCATTGTTGGATGAATTGCTGAAGTCGGTGTCCGAAAGGTGGTGGGTACGGGTAAAGGCAGTCAAAGGTGCTGTTTCTTGCCAAAGTCAGGTTGGCGGCATGGCTGTTGATACTGGGGTGGGTAGCTTCGCTTTCTCTGCAGTTGCTGTTGCTGCTGCTGTCTAGGCTGCTTATCATACTGAAAGCGCTGTTGTTGGGGAAATGGTTGTCTGGACCATCTTCTAGGCCTATACTGAACAGTTGGTGTGGAGAAACCCATCCTTTTTGCTGTAGTGTGAGCTTTATGGATGGAATCCATTGCCTCGTCTGTTTTGGCGTTGAATAGTCCTTCGCCATCGAAGGGTAAATTCTCGATGTGTGTCCTAGTCTCATGGCTTAAACCAGTAGACCTGAACCACGCATGTCTACGCAGAGCTATAGAGCCCATCATGGCTTTAGAGTCACGGTCTGTTTGGTGTCTAGCAGTACTGAGTTATTGTTTTGAAATGGCCGATGCCTCCGCTTGGAAGACTCTGGCTAACTCCCTTTTATCGTCGGGTAGGTAGTCACAGAGTGATTGGATTTTCTCCCACAGGAAAACCTGGTAACGCACCATGGTCACTTGGTAGGTGGCAGCCCGCAACCCTAAAGAAGTAGATGCATAATTTTTTCTGCCCAGGAAGTCTAATTTCCTTCCTTCTTTATCGACAGGTGCAGAGTGAATCTTTTGGGATTTCCCCTGTGAGGATTCGACGATGATTGAATTCGGTTTTGGGTGCTGAAATAGAAATTCAGCCCCCTTTTCTTGGATGTGATACATCGGCTCAAGCCATTTTGAAGTTGGTGCCGTGGAGGAAGGTGCTTTTCAGGACATTTGTGCGGTCTGCAGCAAGGTAGGTGGGAATAGTATAACGACTGGTGCATTGGTGTCGGTGTGGAGCATGTCGTAGATGGGGTCGTCTAGCCTCTCTAGGGGCTGATGGGTGATGAGCCGTAATGATTGAGTCATTCTTAGAATGTGCTCAGAAAAATGTCCCATATCCTCGGATGGAGAAGCAGGGTCTTTAGAGTTAACCGCATCATCGGGTGATGGAATAGATGGCGTTGGTGATACAGAGGAAATTGAATCTGACTGATAATCATCGTCAGGTGACATAGAGTGCTGTTGTCCTTGCGGTGATGATGGCAAGGGTTGAACTTCTTGATCTGACTGCGGCGGCAGTACGGGCACGATTGCCGTGTTCGGTATCGTGGCTGATTGTTCATGGTATCGACGGGATGCCGGAGTTGGTGGCGCTGACTGTTCACGGTACCGATGGGGTGTCGGTGTAGGTGGTGGAGGTGCCATGGGGCCCGGGAGGGCTCTCGATACCGGTGGAGGCTGAGCAAACTGACTCTCTACGGGTTGTCGGTATCGATAGTAATAGTCATCTGCCGGTAAATAGGCATGCGGGCGATAGTATTCCCAGTCACCCCATTTGAGACGTCTATAGGGGTCCACGTAAGCTGATTGTCTGTCCCAATCAGAACAGGGAGAGTATGATCGCTCTCTATAAGCTGTTGGTCTAGGCGATCTAGATCTGGCTGAGGAGATCGGAGGCATACTTTGTTGCAGTTGCCTTTCGGGATTTACAGCCGCTTACTCGCATTGAGGTGTGCTGTACTGATTGTGTCGGTGTCGAGTCTCTAATTTCACCTTCCGAGATTGATTCCAACGGCCTTGGTATCGAGGTCGGTACCGATGGTGGTCGGCTCGATACCGTAGCGGTCGGTATCGTAGAGCTGCGCGGCGAGGAAGATTTGTTAGAGTCCTTTCTCTTTTTCTTCCTTTTCTGCAATTCAGCAGACTTTGGGGTCCGGGCTTTTTTAGAAATCTTTCTAGCCACAGAGCTCACCAAAGAGCGACCAGGCATGAGGGATATATCCATCCTCTTTTCTGCCATGGTCGTTTCCGATATGACGAACGTTTGTACGCCAGAGCTCTGGTCATCGTTGATACTCTGTTGAGTAAGAGTTATGGTCTTTTTTGGGATCGAAGGCTTCTCCATTACTCTTTGTTTGGGAGCGTCAGTTGCCTTGAGGGCTTTTTCCCACAAAATGGCTCTCAGCCGATCAGCCCGGTTTTTGCGTGTCTGCTTTGTAAAAGACATGCAATGGTGGCACGTTTCGACCTTATGGCCCTCGCCCAGACAGATTATTCAAAGCGAGTGACCGTCAGTTGGGGGGAGTTTTGCCCGGCAGCTAACACATTTCCTAAAAGGAGCTTTTACTGCCATAGGCCCAGTAGGCCCCAGCGACCAGCGGATCGCTGCGAAAACGAAAGTAAGAAATGTTATATATATATATAAAGTTTTTTTGTTTGTTTTTAGATAGAAGTAAGAGAGAAGTAAGAAGAAGGATACTGAGAGAAAGTAGTAAATTTAAGGTAAGTATGAGAGGATTATAAGGAAAAATGCTAAGAGGTTGGTTTTCTAGGTCTAGCCACAATGGTGGACGACAAAGAACTGAGGTATAGGCGGGAACCGCGTGCACATGCGCAGTAGCGCTGGGGATGGTTCCCGCTTAAAACGTTATATTTAGCTATTTGAGGTTCCGGTTCCGGTTTCCACGCGGGCGCAGAGCCCATATGTGTGATGCATAGAGACCACGAAGAAGAACCACAACCTACCTCCCCCTTTCCATGTATGGGCATTGTTCTATATGTGTTTACTCAGAAGTAAGACTCTCTCTGTTCAATGGGCTTTCCTCAAAGGTAAGCCAGCAAGTGATGTTAGCAGTTGAAATCAATGGGATTTACTTTTGAGTAAGGGAACCAGCACACCTGTAGTTCATAAACTTGAAGATGCAAGCAAGCAGGGAGGGAGACTCCAGGCAGGGTTAGTGGATTTACTTTACTCAAAAGTAAATCCCATTGATTTCAACTGCTAACATGATATGCTGCCCCTTGGTCTGTGCTTAGGAAAAGGGCACAGAAAGAGGGGGAATCTTTCCAGCCCCCCTTCTCTCCATTTCTCTCTCCTCCAAGCACAGACCAAGGGGCAGCAGGTCACGTTAGCAGTTGAAACCAGTGGGATTTACTTTTGAGTAAAGTAAATCCCCTAACCCTGCCTGGAGGAGGGATAATGGAAGAAAAGAGGAAGTGGGAGGAACAATAAGCAGATGGAGACTTGAGAAAACAACGATAAAAATACATTGTGTGGCCCAGATCAGCGGATATCTACGGACAACACAATGGTAAGAAACGTATTAATAAATACATGTGCCCAGGGACGTATAAAATCGTAATAAAATAATACGTTTAATGACTCAAAAAATGACATTTCATATATCTGTGTAGATCCGCTCCAAATATAGAGAAGGTCAATGAATAGAGAATTTGGGTAGATGGAGCAGATTTGAACAAGGAGGAGTCTGGATTTATTTATTTATTAGATTTCTATACCGCCCAATAGCCGGAGCTCTCTGGGCAGTTCACAAAAATTAAAAACATTCAAAGTATAAAACAACAGTATAAAACCATAATATAAAATACAATATAAAAGCTCAATCAGATAAAAACAGCAGCAATGCAAAATTACGAATTTAAAACACCAAGTTAAAATTTATTTATAGACTGTTAAAATGCTGGAATAAAAAGGTCTTCACCTGGCGTCTAAAAGCATATAATGTACGTGCCAAGTGAACCTCCTTAGGGAGCTCATTCCACAGCCAGGTGCCACAGCAGAGAAGGCCCTCGTCCTGGTAGCCACCTGCCTCACCTCCTTTGGCAGGGGCTCACGGAGAAGGACCCCTGGGGATGACCTTAGGGTCCGGGCAGGTACATATGGGAGGAGGCGTTCCTTCAGATAGCCTGGCCCCAAGCCATTTAGGGCTTTAAATGTTAATACCAGCACTTTGAATCGGGCCCGGACCTGGACTGGCAGCCAGGATATAAATGCAGGGGATAGGGGAGGGGAATAGGAAGTGAAACCAAATGTGAACAGAACATATTCATGCAGTCTTGACTCCTGAGAAAACTTTTACTGCATGTATCCTCCACTGTAGAGGGAAACACATAGTATGGCAGCAGCAGGCCATAAAAGAGACTCAATTTGAGAATATTTTGTTTCTGTTCCTGCTGTGGTTGAAAGTGCGTAAATTTTATTTTTTTAAAAGAACTTTACATTTACCTAAAAACTGAAATAGTTAACCATTCAAAAATCCATGTGTGCGTTTTGTTAATATATTTATTTGCTGAAGAGGAAAACAAACCAGAAGAGAAAAAAACAATCAGTACAATTTTAAAGCCTGTTTGGTGGCAGTGATTCTGGCACATCGTGACAAAAATAACATGATTTGTTGAACAGCTGTTCAACTCCTGAATGACTTCACAAGTTCATTCTGCTTTAGTATTAAAATGACCAAATTATCATCCCACTTTTTTTTATGAAAACTAATCTGAAAACAATTCAGAATAATTGCTTAGTGTGTACCTAACTTCTAATGAACCCTACTTCTCTCAATATGTATTAAGGTTATATTAAACAATGTACTCCTATTAAAAATGATGATTAAATAGAATCTTCTTCACTAGTGATTTAAACTGTGCTTTAAATCATTAAAATTGAGTCCTTCAAAAAAGCAATTTAAATCGTGATTTAAATCCAATCAACCCTGATCCTCATTGAGCTGTTGTTGGTCCTTCCCTTAGGTTTTTTTCTTTCTTGGGCGGGTGGGGGAATACCTCTGCAAACTTTGGAGTTTTCCCAGTCTTGCAGATACCTCCTTCTTGTGCAAGGACAGTTCCTTTTTTGCTACATAAGGACTGGCACTAAAGAGAATTAAGTTTGCTATCAGTACCACACAGTGATTACTGTTCTCTGCTGCATACTGTCCTCCCACATTATGTTAGCTGGACCACACCCACCCTCTTCTATATCTTCTTGACCTCCATGTAGATCATACTTTCCTAAACTGTGGTTCCCTGCTCTTTTCTATTCATTGGCTGGGTTTGCATGTCACACTAAGCCACCCCTGCAAATAACCCTCAGTGCGTTGGTTGTTCACTCGCTCACCCATGATCAGCCTCTCTCCTTGTCATAGCTTGCTTCAGTCTTTGTCCTTCCATCCACTCACGTTTCCCAGGGGCATTTACAGCAAAATCAGCCTCCCACAATCCCTTGCTCCCTTAGCAGCTTTTCCCCTATTGCTCTGTGTTTGGGGTGTGCTTATCTCTGCTAGCTCCCAGCAGAAAGTTTCTCAATCCCTCCCCTGCCCCTTGCAAGCTGGAACTAGCCAACACATGATTTTCAAATAAAAACTTTAAACAATAATGTGCCATCTTATGTGTTTTATTAGCTGCTTTCTTCACCTGTGTCTTCAATGTGTCCTTCTTCCTTCACTCTACAGCATGGTTTTTCCAAAGGATTACCTTGCAGCATAAACCTCTAAATATTTTAATCGAAGTTAGTTTTGCATTCCTACCCATTACTACGGTTGTGTGCAATTTTTTTGTATTTGATCAATGACAAGGGGCTAATATTAAGTGCTACAAAGTCCTCTTGTGTTGTGTCACCTTCATGTAATGTAGCTGGAATCCTATCTATTGTCCAGACTAGAATCCACACACAAAAATGCAGACAGACATCTAATATACTCAAAAGACTTCCTCAGGCATCAATTCCTCTCCCCTCAGGCCTGGCAAGTTGGTTAGTGAACTAGCTGAAATCCTATCTTACAATCACAGCACAATAGCAGGATTAGATAGCACAGCAGGGGAACACAGTTCTTATATCAAGTGACAACAGGCTAGATCACTCTGCACTCAAGCTTATGGAATAGACATACAGAAGAGGGAAATTTTATTTAACAATGTATACTCCACTTTAAAAAAATAATCAACGCAGACTACAAAATAAAAATAAAAAGAGAAACAGAACAAAACCACAATAGCATTAGAGAAAGCATCCAAAGGGAGACAGAATAAAACCATAGAAATCAATGACAAAATGTCTGACTGAACAAAAAGATTTTTACCACATATTTTAAAGAGGGAGATATTTGCAGATATTTCAGAGGAGAGAATTCCAGGACATCATAGTGATAAAGAACTCTTCTGCACAACCTACAGGCAAAGGCATAGTCCCATAGAAAAGAAAGTAGAGCATCCTCACGGTCTCAGACTTCCTCAAAGGATATTCTTCTGGACACAATACACCAAACAAGTATCTCAAGAATCTCAACACAGATAACAAGGAAGGGAGGTGGAACAATAGATTACCATCACTCAAATGTGCACCATCCGACAACTTTTCCCCAAAACATTCTGAGTACAAAGATGGGCATAGGGAGAAGGAGAACAACAATGGTCAAAGTGTTCCCCACACCAGTGATGTGAACTTGATACTGGCTATACTACCTCCTTTACACACAAGGTCACAATTCCATAGAATCGCAGTGTGGTATTAGGTGGAGAATTCAAATAATGGGGCTTGGCAGGTAAAAATAATATGAATCTATAAGTTCCACAGTTTTTTTGGTACCAACTGTCAATTAGCTTTAAAGTATATTTCTTTTTCCATTTCCAATGTAATGACATTTGTTCTAAATCAATATCAGTAAAGCAGCTTTTACTTTGCTATGTTTTTCAGTTCTGCAAAAGTCACACAACTTGGCAACATTATAAAACTGACTGGAAAGGCTCCAGGACCAGATTTAGTTATGCCCAAACTCTTAAAAGTTAATGTTACATGGTAGGCACCTTTATTAGCATCCCTATTTATACAAATCAATAGGACTGCTCAACTGCCTGATAGCTGGTCTCAGGCTATTATAATTCCTATATATATAAGAAAGGAGATAGAAATGATCTCTCTAATTATCAGACAATCAGTCTACTTTCAGTAGTGTGTAAATGGTATGCCTGCTACCTTAATAATAAACTGGTTACCTGGATTGATGATGAAAATATCCTAGGAGATGAGTAGACTGACTTTAGAAGTAGAACATTTGACCACTGCCTGGTTTTAAGACATTTATCGAAAAAATATACAAGATTTCCCAGTAAGGGTCTATATGCTGCTTTTATAGATCTAAAATCTGTTTTAGATTCAATCCCAAGAGATAATTTATGGGCTAGGCTCTACTGCTCTTCCACTGATAAAATATTATTTTACTTAATTATCAATAGAATAGGAAGGACAAGAGACCTCTTCCAGAAAATTAGAAACATCGGAGGTAAATTCCAGGCAAAAATGGGTATGATCAAAAACAAAGATGGCAAGGACCTAACAGAAACAGAAGAGATCAAGAAAAGGTGGCAAGAATATACGGAAGATCTGTATAGGAAGGATAATAATATCGGGGATAGCTCAGACGGTGTGGTCAGTGAGTTAGAGCCAGACATCCTGAAGAGTGAGGTTGAATGGGCCTTAAGAAGCATTGCTAATAACAAGGCAGCAGGAGACGACGGTATCCCAGCTGAACTGTTTAAAATATTGCAAGATGATGCTGTCAAGGTGATGCATGCCATATGCCAGCAAATCTGGAAAACACAAGAATGGCCATCAGACTGGAAAAAATCAACTTATATCCCCATACCAAAAAAGGGAAACACTAAAGAATGTTCCAACTATCGTACAGTGGCACTTATTTCACATGCCAGCAAGGTAATGCTCAAGATCCTGCAAGGTAGACTCCAGCAATTCATGGAGCGAGAATTGCCAGATGTACAAGCTGGGTTTAGAAAAGGCAGAGGAACTAGAGACCAAATTGCCAATATCCGCTGGATAATGGAGAAAGCCAGGGAGTTCCAGAAAAACATCTATTTCTGTTTTATCGACTATTCTAAAGCCTTTGACTGTGTGGATCATAACAAACTGTGGCAAGTTCTTGGTGGTATGGGGATACCAAGTCATCTTGTCTGCCTCCTGAGGAATCTGTATAACGAACAAGTAGCAACGGTAAGAACAGACCACGGAACAACGGACTGGTTTAAGATTGGGAAAGGAGTACGGCAGGGTTGTATACTCTCACCTTTTCTATTTAACTTGTATACAGAACACATCATGCGACGTGCTGGGCTTGACGAATCCAAGGCTGGAGTTAAAATTGCAGGAAGAAACATTAACAACCTCAGATATGCAGATGACACCACTTTGATGGCTGAAAGCGAGGAGGAGCTGAGGAGCCTTATGACAAAGGTGAAAGAAGAAAGTGCAAAAGCCGGGTTGCAGTTAAACCTCAAAAAAACCAAGATTATGGCAACTAGCTTGATTGATAACTGGCAAATAGAGGGAGAAAACGTGGAGGCAGTGACAGACTTTGTATTTCTGGGTGCAAAGATTACTGCAGACGCTGACTGCAGCCAGGAAATCAGAAGACGTTTAGTTCTTGGGAGAAGAGCAATGACAAATCTTGATAAAATAGTTAAGAGCAGAGACACCACACTGACAACAAAGGTCGCATAGTTAAAGCAATGGTATTCCCCGTAGTAACCTATGGCTGCGAGAGCTGGACCATAAGGAAGGCTGAGCGAAGGAAGATAGATGCTTTTGAACTGTGGTGTTGGAGGAAAATTCTGAGAGTGCCGTGGACTGCAAGAAGATCAAACCAGTCCATACTCCAGGAAATAAAGCCAGACTGCTCACTTGAGGGAATGGTATTAAAGGCAAAACTGAAGTACTTTGGCCACATAATGAGAAGACAGGATACCCTGGAGAAGAGGCTGATGCTAGGGAAAGTGGAAGGCAAAAGGAAGAGGGGCCGACCAAGGGCAAGATGGATGGATGATATTCTGGAGGTGATGGACTTGACCTTGGGGAAGCTGAGGGTGGCGACAGGTGACAGAAAGCTCTGGCGTGGGCTGGTCCATGAAGTCACGAAGAGTCGGAAACGACTGAACGAATAAACAACAACAATCAGAATACTACTGTATAAGTGAGAAGTGGCATGGAGGGCATCCTAACTAATCCTATCCCTGCTACTAAGGGAGTACATCAGGTTTGTATACTTGCATCCAGCCTATTTAATCTGTACCTTAATGACCTATCTAAGATTTATTCTTCACCAGATTTTCATGCCCCCAAATTGGCTAGTTAGCATCCTTGTACTAATCATGCAGATGATGCTCTTCTCCTCTCTTCCACTAAAGTTGGCTTGAAACAAATGTTGAAAGCAATCATACGTTATTGCAAAGAAAATGTGCTAACTTACAATTTTAGTAAAACCAAGATTATGGTTTTCAGCAAGAGACTTACTTTGAGTAAATGCGTTATAGGTGGTCAGATCATGGAGCAATTTAGACAGCTCAAGTATTTGGGGATTGTTTTTCAATCTTCGGGTTCTTGAGTGACTCATCAGACTTCTGCTATACAATCAGCATCTAATAGTGCCAAAGCTGCTGACCTTTTTTTTGTTTTTTGTTCTGTTTTTTTTAGACTAGAGTGCATCCCTGCTGCACTCCGAGTTTTTAAGGCCAAGGTGTTGCCACAATTATTGTATGGAATTCCAGTGTGGATTTTAAGTTTTTCTTCTGTTTTAGAACAAATGCTTTCATCTTTTTTGTGCCAACTCTTTCATGCACCTAATTGTGTGCAATTAGCAGTTCTATGGATGGAGGCTGAGCTTTCATCGATGGAATGTATGGCTTGATGTTGGGCATTCAGAAATTGGCTAAAACTTGTTTATGCAAACTCTTAATCAGGATATGTGTCCCTCCTTCAGGAAGACTACTACACTAGTCAGTGGTCTAAAGCAATAAGAGATAAACAGAGATGTTGGGTTTCTCTGACAACTTCATTCGCACATAAGATACTTCTCAAGTAAAATCTAATCTTGCACTCTGGAACAAAGATATTGATATTCAATATTCATTATCTGCTGCCCATACTACCTGTTCCCCAACTTATTAGGTTTGACATTTGATATGAAGAGCTGTGCAAAATACCTTGAAAACTTGACTATACCTAAAAATCGGATAACTTTTTCTAAAGCCAGGTTTAATGCAATAGCTTCTGCTGTAAAGGATGGTCACTTCCAGAGAATTCATTATGCAAATCTTCTCTGCCCATGTGGAGATGAAGCGATAGAGTCTCTATCTCAAATATTGCTTTTTAGTAACTTTTCTAGAGATGAGAGAATAAGACATATTGCACCTATCTTAAATAAATTCCCTGGAAGGTCCTCCAATTGGTATGTGACTTAGTTACTGGCCAGTACTAATAAATATGTAACAGAGGTTGTTGCAATTTTTTTTATTTTCCATTCTTCAGACTTGTAAGTAATAATTGGCTGATGAGTTTTAGGTTCTAAATATTTTAAATGGTTGCTGAATCTTTAGTTGGTCTTTTGTTTTGTTTGTTGGTATGTATTCTGCTTTGTTGATTATCCTGTGTTTAAAATGGTCTGTGACCATATAATAAAGATTGATTGATTGATATTATATTCAGCGGTATATAAAGGTTACAAATAAAGAGTCCACACCTTTTTTGTAGCAAAGAAAGAAAACAGCTTTACTCACAAGTATTCTTGCACATAAAATGCAGGCACAGTGTAGGATTACAAAAAATAAAACTGACTGGAGGTGGGAAAATGAAGACAGGCCTCACACAGAGTGCTATTTATCTTAGGGCTAGCCTTTTGTCTGGGTGAAGAATTCTAATTTTTATCATCACCAAGTACTCACAGTCATCCTCAAACTGCAATTGTCAGCAATATTTCTAACAACACATGGTGTTGAGGGTCCATATGGACAACTAATCCCCAAACCCAGAAAAGCTACTAGCATGCGTGGATGAAAGGAACTGGGAGCTCAGGTAATTAGGGGTTCAGGCACAAAGCCCTATAGCAGTTTCCATGGCTTAGAGCCATGGTGATGTGCACATTTAGGTTTGTTGATTATTTCAATATTTCATGGCATCAGTTTCTATTATAAGTTATATGTTTGATAGTTAGATGCTTATTAAATTATTCACACCAAAGTTGATATACTGAAATCACAACTTTTGATTTTAGTGTGTTAGGGTATTATGTTGATTTTATTATGTATCTTGCTTGTAGATCAATAAATCAGCAATGGTGTAATCCCTAGACAGAGTCTGGGGATACTTTGAACTCCAGGAACTGAGGTAAGAGAGACCATTCTAACCTCAGACTGAGGAGTTTGAGCTCCCCGCCCCTGCTCCTTGCAGTCAGTGTGGAGTTATTTACCATGTAAATTCTATGTCTGTCTACTCAGAAGCAATTCCCACTTAATTCAATGAATTCAATATGTATATAAGATTGCACCTCAGAGGCTAAAAACAAGCATTCTGCAAGAACACTAAAAACATTACTAGACCACCTCACAAATTTACTAGGCCAACTCAGACATTTATGCAGATAAACACTTTCTATATTCCTTCTAGATTACTTGTTTCGATCTCAACACTAAAAAATAAAAATAAAATAAAAATGCTATAGCCATAAAAAAAGAGTAAACCATGCTGGTCCATAAAACTCCAAAATCCCTGGTCAGGCAATAACTTTATTGGGACCAACCAAATGTACATAAAATTGATTTAGTGATTTCTATTATCAACCAATAGCTGAAGCTCTCTGGGAGGTTCAAAACTTTATGGGCAAGCTTTCAACAGCTTCAAATCTCGTTATCAGGCAAGATAGTACAAGTCTGTGTCTCCTCTTCCACTCCATCTTAAGATTCTGGTCATAGAAATGTCATGACTTCAACATCAAGTCAACCTTTTTTTCTCTACTCTCTTTGTCCTTGCTTTTTGTAACATCTTGCCCAATGGAGACCTAGAGATCTCAAAATCTTGCTTACAGTGTTGTGCATATTTGGTTGGTCCTAATAAAAGTACTGCTTGAGCATATATTTTCTAATAGCAATGTTATTCTGAGATACAAAGTTGTCATGCCTGACCCAGACCAGGATGAGTCTTTAGAAGAAAACCTGACATTGCAGAGCCTGTGGGACCACCTGACTCTAGGAGAACCACTTTCCCAAACTCCATCTGTAGGTTTGGAAAAACTATACTGGGTTCTTCAGCGATGGTGGACATTGATAAACCATCAGATAAGTATCTGCTCAGCCCTAGAGCACACCAACCCCTGAGGGTGGAGGCACAGGACACCATTATATATTTATTTAAAATATTTTCTGCCACCTTTCAGGGCAGAAACCATCCTAAGGCAGCATACAGCAATAAACCACATAAAACCAGTATGATATTAAGAATAAAAATGTATTAAAAACAATAAGAAGACAATACAATAGAAACAGCAAACAAAACAATAATATTAGGAGAATATTCAAAGCTTTCCTAAAAGTCTACAATGTTGGAACATTGCAAACCTTCGATGGCAACTTATTCCAGAGGTGTGGGGCCACTGCAGAGAAGCCTCTCTCACATGTGGTCACCCACCTAATTGCTCTTACAAGTGGGCAAATGAGAAGGACCTCTCTTGCTGAAAGTGCAGGCAGGCTGATATGGGTGAAGGTGGTTTTTCAAGTAAGTTGGTCCCAAACTATTTAAGGCTTTAAAAGTCAAAACCAGCACTTTAAATCAGGCTCGGAAACACACTGGTAACCAGTGCAGCTGGCACAGTATAAGCATTATATGATCAAATTGCTTTGCCAATTGCTACTTGGCTGGCAGCATTCTGCACTAGATGACGTTTCTGAACCATCTTCAAAGGCAGCCTCACGTACAGCACATTACAGTAGTCCAGCCTAGATAACTGAGGGAAGGTCCATTCTCTCCAGATAGGGCTGCAGCTGGCATACCAGACCCTTGGACACCTGGGCTTCCCCAGTTAGTGCAGAATCCAGGAGCTCCCAGACTACTTGATCTTTAGGGGAACTGCTACTTTGGTTGGAGGTTGTAAACCTCCATCCAGAGTATTTGGTTTCCCAAGCCACAGTACGTTTGTAATGGTACCTCTTTAATAAGTCCCCCAGCACCATCTTCTGAGACCGCTCCTCCAGGAAAGACTGGAACCACTTTCAAACTGTGCCTCCCAAGCCCAATCCAGAAGAATAACATGGCTGATAGTACTGAAAGCTGCAGAGAGGTCCAGAAGAACCAAGAGGGTTGTACTAAATAATCAGTATCATCACCACACACTCCAGCACGTTGCCCAAGAGTGGCAAATTTGATACCAGGTAGTAATTATTAGATACCGGGTGGCCTAGATTTATTTTATTCATAAAGGGCCTCACCACTGCTTCTTTCAAAGCTGCAGGGATATCGCTGACCATGTTGGAGGTTCAGGTGCCCAGGTGCTCTGGCAGATTTCACAAGCCATGATGGACAAGATCTAAAGGGCAAGTAATAGACGATGTGTACATCTCAAGACTTGCAGCACCTAGGCTCCTCGAGAGTAAATGTCTACTCAAGAGCAAGGCTCTCCTCTGAAGTCAGAATTAATGGCTTGCAGCTGTACCTGTGTGTGAGTTGGGAGATGTGATTATATAAACTCTCAGTTGAGACTCCTTTATTTCAATAAAGGGATAATTTTATTTTAACTCCAAGTAAGGTAGCTTTCCTACCCATGCTTCTTTGAATTGATCTCTCATGCTGCACACTCCTGATAAGACCCTGTTCCTTGAACTGTGCTTGATTTGGACTGCTTGTCTGTACTTGAGGTATCTGCCTCATACCCTGCTTTTGTACTGCTCTTCTTCTTGACCAGTAATAGTATATTTCTGATCTTTGCGTGCCAAGAAGACAGAAATCCAAGAAGGTAGTATCCTTCCACATGATCAAATGGACCAAGGACAAAACTATTTTTTAGTGTACACAGACACCAATCTATAATTTCCCAATCTACAATTTGAATAAGGGATTAATACAACTTTCCCTCTAAAAGTTATTTTTCCTGCCAGTGCTCAATCACAGAACATCCCAAGTAATAAACTAGAGGGCCTTTGAGCATATAAGAATATCAGACCTCTAAATACTAAAGATAAAACACCAACAGAAAATCTTAGACATACTTGAGTAAAAAGCTTGCATTTCTGCTACCTCTTCACATTAACCAAGTGGTTATAAATAATAATAATAATAATAATAATAATAATAATAATAATAATAAATACAATAAAATCTTCCACTATTTGCCCCTAAAATCTCTTCATATTTTACTAGGAACTACTCAAAGAACTTTGCAGTTGAAGATGGACATTCTCCATGCATTAACAACTCATTACTAACCTTTGCTAATGACTGAGCCTCAGGGCAAGCAGGAATCTGATAAGAGCTTATTCCAATGTTGTTGCAATTAACTGGATTTCAGTTGGGAAAGATTAAACATACATTGCTTACAAACAAAGTGGTGTGTGTGTGTGTGTGCTCTGGCAGGAAGCTTTCAATTCTGGTAGAAAGTATTGGCACATAATTTACTCACCTGAGCTTGAAAACTGTCTGAGGCCAGCATACCTATTCTCTAAGGGGTAGAAAACTGACTGAGCCCAGCATACCTACTCTTTAAGGAGTATGCTGCAAATCTGAGGACCAAAATCTTCTCACCCGGTGGTGGTGGGGCATGTTATAAAGTCAAGGAGAGTTGTTTACACTTTATTTGCAAGCTTGAATTGGATACTTCAAACTCCTGTAATGAAGCTCACAGTGGTTGGGTTCGCACATAAAGCTAACCCGTGCTACGGGTTGTTATGTTGTGCAAACTATCATTTTTAAGCATGTTCTAATAGAATTACTAGGCAGAGTTAGAAAAGGCAGGAGTTGTTTGAGTTTACAGGTGAATGGCAGAAGCAATTTTGGGTTGCCAATGTTGTGATTACTTCTACCTCCTTCCACATCCATATAAAACCTGTTTAATTGTTCATCTAGATAAACTGCCCACTAACCTACCAAAAGGAAGCCAATCTTGTAAAATCCTGCCATGAAATCTTCAAGTCTTCAAGAAGGGGGGGGGGGCACACAGTAATATTTTTATTTATGAAGAATCAATGGCTGAGAGAGTAGCAGTTTTCCCTTTATCAAGGAATGAGTATTATTCGGACCAAGACCTTCTATATCCAATAACTGTAAAACACATAGTCGAAATAGAGTACTGGCCTTGCTCTCATAAAGGCATCATTCTATGTAACAAGCACCACCCAATTTTTGGGAAGTTCTAACAGTAAATTTAACAGAATTTATTATAGGTACCACCTCTTTGCAAAAGCTTCAGCCATATGCTTCAGGTTTAGCATTGTATTAAGAAAGATGTGTTATTCTTAACTTTAAATAGATATTTTAACCATTCCAGGAAAACCAATCCCCAAAACATTAACCTTTTAGATCACTTTAAAATTCAACAAATTGCAGCAGATTGAAAAGTTTAAATTTGAGTTAATTATCCAAGGCCTTAAATTAAAATTACAATATTAATCTGACCATACAAAAAGTTAACATTAATTAATACTAATGTATATAACTTCATAGTGCAATCCAACAGTAGTGAGATATAAGGTCTATGAATCCTAATGATAATTATGGAAACTCCATAGTTTTACCATGATAGCCTTTGTGACTCAAAACCAGTCCTTTTCTAAATATTGAATAGGGTTTATATTAACCAATTCCATGTTTTGTGAAATAAAATGATGTATAAATTAGGCTAACAATGAGTACTTAATTGTCAGGGTATGTGCAAAAGTAAGTGAACCCCTGGCTGAATCAGCTCAATTAAAGGGAATAATTAGAATCAGTTGCTTAATAATTAAGTAGATCTTCAGGGGTGAGTTTGGAAGGCCCCACCCCACAAAAGATTCAGAAATTTTGTGAGTCTGGTCTTCACCATAAGATTGTGTGGAAACATGTCATACCATGATTAAAACCCATCTCTGAAGGCCTCAGAAAAGCAATTATTGTTGGTTATCAGTCTAGAAAGGGTTACAAAACAATTTCTAAGGATCTGCAGCCCACTTTCACCTTGGCTAATATGAGTGTTCATGACACAACGATCCAAAAAAGACTGAACCAGAATGGCATTCATGGGAAGAAGCCATTGCTCTCTAAAAAGAAAATTGTTGCCTGTCTGAAGTTTGCTCAAAGATAACATAGATGATCCCCAAGATGTGTGGAATAACGTTCTCTGGACAGATGAGTCAAAGGTAGAACTTTTGGGTCTCAATTATTTTTCCAAAAATGTTACGTTTGGAAAAATAAACACTGAGTTTGAACAGAATAATCTCATTCCAGCAATCAAGCATGGTGGTAGGGATCTGATGGTTTGGGCCTGCTTTGCTGCCTCAGGACCTAGACAGCTTCCCATCATTGACACAGCCATGAATTCTGCAATGTATCAGAAGATTCTAGAGGAGAATGTCAAGCCATCTATCTGTCCAAGAGCTGAAGCTGAACCAAAAGTGGGTCATGAAGCAGTCAAGGCAATGATCCTAAACATACAAGCAGATCTACAAAAGAATGGCTGCAGAAGAAGAAATTCTGTGTTTTAGAATAGCGTCAAAGTCCAGACCTAAATCCTATCAAAATGTTGTGGCAGGACCTGAAGCAAGTTCTTCATACAAGGAAGTCCTCAAATGTCACTGAATTGAAGCAGTTCTGAAGGAGAAACAGGCCAAAATTCCTCAAAACCAATGTGAGAGACTGGCCCAAAAGTTACAGGAAATGCTTACTTGAAGTCATTGCTGCTCAAGGGGTACTGAATCAAGTACTGAATCTAAAGGTTCACATACTTTTCCACACATGGATATTGAATACTGAATAAGTTGTAGATAAATAAACATTTGTTTAACTATGTTATCTATTGTTCTGCATTTAGGATTATGGGTTAGACTGAGATTTAATAACATTTTAGGCTGGAAATATGTGACAATCCTAAGGGGTATACAAACTTTTCTCACCACAGTATACAAGTTTATTAAGAAGAAAGTCTCACTGCATTCAATGGAGTTTACCCAAAGTACATGGGATTGCAACTTTAGTTTTAATGAATGATTTTGTATTTCACTGTTTTAATCAAAAACGTTTGCAATTTTATAAGGTATTCTAGTTTAATCTTACGTGAACTAGTACCATTTCATACCATTTAGTTCTGATTATCTTTTTTGTGAACCGCCCAGAGAACTTTGGCTACTGGGCAGTATAGAAATGCAATAAATAAATAAATTCTGTGATTAGGTTGGGTAGCAGGGCTCAGCTATGGAGCAGACGTTGAGCAGAGATCAGGTTTCTCAGGAAGCAAGATGAAAAGAGATCAGCACCATGGAAAGCTCCAAGTGGGGCTGGAATCAGACTGGGTTGTCTATCGCTGTGTCTGAATGATCTCAACAGGGGAAGAAGCTATCGTGGCTTCCCCCACCCCACATGTGACCGCTATTTGCATGATCCTCTGCAGTGCAGCACAGGTTGGCTGTCATCCAAACCGGGTATGCAGCATGACAACTTCATAACCACCCTACAACCTCTACTGCACATTGTGGGTTTTAGGGTAGGCATGAAGCTAGCATGCCCGGTTCAGATGACTCAACAAGTCACACTGCATCATAGGGGATTATGCAAATAGTAGCTGCATGCATTCCCCATCATGATCATCTGAACCCAGCCTATATGTTGGTCCAACAAGGATCAGAGCAAGACTGAAACTTAAATACAAATGTAGCCCTTTAGGCAGGCTGGCCTTGCCTCCATACCAGCTGAAGCTTGAAGTTTTAAAGGCGCCTGGCCTGTTTTAGCAATCTCACGTGGTGATTACATGGGAGTGGCTAGCGTACGCTAGTATCCTCATGACCCAAGTCTGAGGACAGTAAAGGGACCTCCTCTTGACACAGGCAAGTATACGCCTGGGATTGTTCTGGTGAACTGGGTGCCAGGGAAGTGGAAGCCTTATGATGCTTTTTTGTGGTCAAGTCATCTCCCTAAACCAATAACTCTGGAGGCTCCTTAGAGAACAATAGGTCAGGATCCTATGAAAATGAGGATTCAGGGTGTTGGTCCATGACAAAACCATAGTAAAATGTCAAAACTGGTATAATGACAATAATGTAGAGTTCTAAGCATGTGTACTGACATGCAAACACATAAAGCCTAAGTTCATTTGAGCATCCAGCAAATAGACTAGTACTACACATGACATGCCCTTACCAGTTATCGTATAGAAGACTTAAACCTGAGTGCCTACCACCTTCATATAGAAGAATTAAACTTGAGCCAAACAAGACAACAATTTTGTCTTTTACTTTTTTAAAAATAGTGTGAAACATATCCAAAGTCCTTGAAAATCATGGGATTTTACACACAACTCCCATTGGGTCAGACCAAGTGTTAATCTAGTCCAGCATTCTGTTTCCAACACTGTTCTGTATGAATTGGAATTGGATGATGGCTGGTTGCTAAAAAAAAATACAATAAAATGAATCTGAATCTGTTTCTAACAGTGCCCAGCCATTTGTTTCCAGGAAGCCCAGAGGCATGGCATGAAGAAGGTAACAGCCTTCTCTTGCTATTTACCTCCCTCCCAACTTATAGTATATTGCCTCTAAACATGGAAGTTCCATTTGGCTAGCATGGCTAATAATCACCAATAGACCTATACTTCATGAATTGGTTTGATCATCTTTTAAGATCACCTTTTGTATTTATGTTTTAGTGGTTTCATTATGTTTTGGTATTTTAATGGAAATTGATTTTAGCTATTTTATATTATTTATGTTTTAATAATTTTGTTGTCAGTCACCTTGGAACTTTAAGACAAAGGTGACTAAAAATTCATTAAACAAGCAAATAAATATAAATAAATAAAACCTTGCACCAGTGGTCATCACCACATCATGTGCCAGTGAATTAAATAATTATGAACTGTGTGAACAGACTCTAAATGGGTCAATATACCTCAAATATTCCTATTGTTGGATTCCAAAGTAGGGCTGACAAAATATGGTTGGGGGGAGGCCCAGCTGAGGCGGCAGAGACATGCATATGGTCTCCTGCCTCAAGTGGTGGGAGAGCTTATTCTGGCCCTGGTCTTAAGTGATAACATGCCAGCAAGAGTTGCACAATATGACTTGGTTGATTATGTACTTCAGATCTTAGCAGATGAAATTTGTTTCCTTTATTTATTCATTTAAGCATTTTTATCCCGCCATTCAGCAAAAAAAGGGTCTCACTGTGGCTTACAAAAATATTTCTTGACAGTCCCTGCCCACAGGCTTACAATCTAAAAAACATGACACAAAAGGAAAGGGGATTGGGAGGAAGGAGGGAAAAAGTCAAAACTATTATGTTTCTGAAGTCAGACTCTTCTTAGCTAAAAGTTTATTAATTTGAATCCTAACTTCCTTTCCATGAACGTTCACATTTACTGAATACAGCCTCCTGCACTCCCTGAAAATCTGCTCCTGAGGGTTGGGGGACCACTGAAAATGTTGTGGGCTATGGTGCAGGGGACTGGATATGGATGGGCAGAAATTGCTTCTCCACCCTTTAAGTGAATGGAAGAGCAACATAGTATCCAAGTTATTGGGGTTTTTTTTAAAAAAAGCAACACCCTAAATTCCCAAGCCAGTAACCATCACTAACAATTTGATAAACTGAGATGACATGAGATTCTAATAAACATCAGCACCATTGGCTTTATGATAAGAACAAGATTCTGTTCAGCAGCAACCAAATTATAAAGGCCAGAGCATTTTTCTTATAGTCTGAAAATTCATATTCCTAGCATCTTTTTAATCTTTTATTACAGCCTAAAAAGGAGGTAGCAGAAAACTAGAAACTTTTATGGCTTTGCTAGATTCTCCCTAGCACATGGTACCAATTCAAAAATTGAAATTGTTTTTCACAAGCACTATCTCAAAGCATGTACTCTCAAGTAGACAACAGTAGTTTTCTGTGAGGGATATTTAGATAACTAGAGGATGCTGGTGTTACTATATTATAAACAGAGTAAGAAACAAAGGAAGGGTTAGTGTTCAGGAAGGGGAATAGATAGGGTTACTACTGAGGAAGGAGGAGGGGTAATTTAAGTGAAGTGAGGATTCATTTGGGATATTGCTTGGTATTATTTCTTATAAACTGTTTAAAAAATCAGAAAGAAGCACCAAAATGAGTATTTGGGCCTCCAAGGCCAGCAGCAAAGCTTTAACACTGCATTGCAACATGAGACAGTGAAAAGAATGAGTACCTCACCAAAACTCAACACCTATTCATCAACCATGAGAAAACTGTTGGTATATCCAAAAATAATTATTCATATTTATTAGGGAAGGTTGAAAATAAGTTGTATGTTTAAATAATGACTTTAATCATTTGTTATTCTCAGTTGTAAGGTTCAACTTATTAACTGTATAATACATGGACTGGCTATATAAAGAAATTTAGTCTATTATTATTATCATCATCATCATTTACTACCTTATTTTACAGTGCAAAGTTAAAGCTATCATGACCGTTACTGGTAGTTATTGGTAAATTTGTATTCCCTTTATTTTTCGCCTTTAAGTCTGCAATAACAGTTTTTCCCAGTGAGTTATTGCAGTGCTGACTATCACACTGTGCAATTGTTTGTGATAGAGTTATGCTTTCTGAATATCGTCAGATGCCTGTTTTCAAAGTTGAACTGTTGCATAAAACACCTACATCCTGGATTTTTCTATTAGTATAATGATAAGATATTGAAATATAAAAGGCTGCATTATATGTGAGCCAACAGCTCTGATGCTTTAAAATTTAGTTGAAATAATATGGCAATTTTACCATAATCTAAAATATAGCCTATCTAAACAATATTTAACAATACAAAACCAAAATGTATTATTTTTTAAAAGGAAATGTCAAGATTGTACAAAGAAACCGGAGCATGCAATCTCATCATTATGGTTCTTTTGTCACCCTCTATCACAGCAGCAATGCCATTTTTTGTTTGTTTCAAACTTTCACCTGGAACAGGAGTATAATATAGAGCCCCAAAACTATGAATAAATAACATCCCAAGCCTAAAATTTATACACATTAATACAAATCAGCTACATGATGTTATAGATGGAAAGGAAAACTAGCTGATGAGAAAAGCCATTAGAATTGCATCTGTTGAATTCCTGTATTTGTATACCATACGTGTACCGATTCTCTACAGTTAACCAAGTTGCGTTTTGGTTATCCTTCTGAAAAGAATATTAACACAGAGCAGGTGCGTAATTGGCGCCCCCTAACGACGGCAGAGTCACAATTCCTTATCTCGAACCATAACAAGATAATCATAGACAGCTGATAACAAGGAAGGCATTGTACAAATAAGTAGGTTAAAATGGTGAGATCGGATTTTTGTTTATTTCAGTAGGCTGGTCCTGCACATGGAGTTCGGACGGCTGGATTTTTCACCCCATAAATACACGCGCTCACCAGACGGCAAGTTTTCAAATCCATACTAGCGCTTGAGCACTGGATCAGAAAAGCTAACCGAATCCCTTCAAAAGCGAACCATACAAAGCGCACGATGACCACTTTTTCATTGCTGGAACACAACCTGTTCAGTCAGTACATAAATTAAGTGGGCCTTTCTCCTCCGCCTCTTTCCATCTTGTGATGGGAGAGAGTAAAGAAGCCTAACAAGGAGGAGGGCGGGGGAAGTCTGGGCTGCAGCAGAAATACGAATAACGTTGCACACGCCACGGTTTCCGAAAAGAAAGAGAGGCGGCTCGCAGTTACCATCCAACAGAAGCAACCCCCGCATCCCTCCGACCTCAACTCCCCCCCTCCCACGAAAAGCAACGTCCCCAAAACGCCATTTTCTGACAAAGAACCAAGTTGGGCTCACCGGGAGAGCCAGAAAAGTACGAGGCAGAGGCAACGCGCGCGCAACAGGGAATCAGCGCCGCCGCCGCCAGCCCCCCTCCCCACCTAAGAAAACCACCTCCGCTCCGCTCCCCTCCGCCATCCCATTCCCAGCGCGCAAGGGGAGCCGAAGGAGAAGAGACTCGGCACCTACCCACGCCGTATTTTTCCTCCTCCGTTGGGGTCCACATGCTGCCACCGCCGCCACCGCTGCTCCTGCAGCCGGCTCCCCCCTGCCAGAGCGGAGCTGCCGAGCCGCGATGCTCATGGACGAGCGGAGGCGGCTTCTCCTGATGAGCCCGGGGCCGCTGCTCCGTACAGCCCCCCGGGCACCGCGGCTGTGGCGGCGGCGACGTCTTCTCCTTTTCCACAGGCCGGGCAGGTGCGCTGGGCGGCAGCAACGGCAGCAGGAGCAGCAAGACGAAGGAGCGACGAGGCTTTCCCTGGAGAGCAGCGACGGATTCCTCAGCGCTCGACAAGAAGCAGCGCAGCCAGCGCTCCCCCACCCCGACTCAACCCTCCGAGGCAAAACGGCTCCGCAGGTTCTTCGCCTTAATCCAGCAGACACAAGGGACCTCCCTCCTGGTAACAGAAAGGGGTACCGACAGCCCTCAACCGCCGCCTCCTCCTCAGCAGCGGCGGCAACGACGACGGCTGCTGCTGCTGCTGCTGCTGCTGTTGTTGTCGCCGCTGAAGGACTCGCGCGCCCACCCACTTGCCAATCAGGCGCATGCGCGGAAGCCTCCTCTGCCAACCTTCCCGCGCGGCCTCCACCAGTTGTGGAACGCGTCGTGCCGAGGCGGTTGAGGGGAATGAGGCGCGAGGCCTTCCCCCAGCAGGGGCCTTTCTTCTAGTAACGTTCTTCAGGGTATTTTTATCCCCCGCCCCAGGTAAGTCAGTGGCCGGGCCCGACGGTCCGTTAAAATCTGTTTTTCACACAAAATACATCTCCTCCTCCTCCTCCTCCTCCTCAGACAACATCAGCCGATAAAACATAGGCTTGCGTAAGAAATAGCTTCAAAGAATTCAGAGCGTAAAATGTCATGAGAAATTAACCGCCTGTAGAAAGTTGGTGGGATTTTCGGGTGGGTGGAGGATGGGAAGACTCGCAGTTGGTCAAATGGCCTTTCTACGTGACACCAATGCATTTTAAAACAAATACCACACATCATAATACCTGATACTTCAATCCCCAAGCTGGCCCCAAGACTGCAAAATCAAATGGAGAGGGTAGCTTCAGAAGAGAGGAATGAGATAATCCTATTGACCAGAAAATCATGCCTCTGAACATGATCTGGGAGGGTGCCATTGTCCTTATATCCTGCTTGTAGGGTTCCCCTTTAGGGAACTAGTTGGCCACTGTGAGAACAGAATGCTGGACTAAATAGGCCTTTGTTTTTTAAATATGTTTTTCTTCTGCTAGAACAATAATTCTTAACTTCTTTCCTACCATACAATACAATGCCTGTTACAATACAATATACATTTGAATAATTGTACATTTTCACGATCACTTACATATGCATTATATGCTTCTTGTGCCTAATTTAAAATTACCAATAAACGATGTTCTTTTAATAAATCCTTAAACTGTATAAATAACAATCAGGTTATTGATAAACAAAATTGAATATTTGGATATATTACTTTACATCCTAAATGGCCTTTTGTCTGATCCAGCAGAGCTCTTCTTTCACATTAGGTGGAAAAACAGTAGGTGGAAAACTGATTACTGATTAGCCAACTAGTATAGAGCGAAATAAGGTATTTAGAGTGGAATGACACTTGAACAGAATATCAGTGGCTAGTATAGAATAAGGCATTAGGCAGTATCACAATGAATAGAGCGTGGATGGTAATAACAGCATCTGGAATTGATAGAGCAATAACAGATGCAAGAGAGAGTGCACAAAAGTGGGTGGAATGAACCTTGAATGAAATGACAAGGTCAAGTGAAACGTCAGTAGAATGAATAATCTAGAATAGAATTATGGGAATTGATGTTGATTGCCTGAGTAGAATCTGGAGGGGAGCATCTGTGCAGTCCGGAAAAACATGGTGGAATGACAGTTTATAGATGAATCATAAGATTTGGAGTGGTGCCATTGGAATAACGGTATCAAGGAGTTCGGAAGTGGGATCCTAACAAAATGAAAGGGTAAATAATGGAATAACATTAGAATGATAATTTCCAGTGTAGTGTGACAGTGGAATGTCAGCTGTGGAATGTCTGTGAAACATTGGCATCAAGAGTAGAGTTCTATGGTTCAAAATTGGCTGGCAGTGGAATAATAGCTGCATCCATAAGTGAAATTACAAGCATTATGGCACCTAAAGATATAAGCCCTATTCACATGAGAGAGGAGGGGGGTTATGGCAATTGAGGGGAGGGAAACTACTGCAAATGGGCCTGTCATGTAACAAGGAACCACGCCATGCCATGTGGTCCCTGTACCCACCCACTTTGTAGTTATCTGGTGATTCTCTGCACAGTTTATCCACACATCCCTGTGGCCTTGGCTCTTAGCAGCCGCTCCATCTGTCGCATAGTGTCAAAAAACAGAAAAAGTACGCAGCAGGAACAACATCATCAAAACTGGCAGACTCTGTGGTCCATCTTTTTTTGCACAAAACAGAGCAATCTAACCATAGGGATCCATCAGACAACACAGGAACCACTGTGCACGTCCACTAACTCCACTGCAGAAGGTGGGTAGTTGGTGTGGATAGTTGGACCATCGTGGGGGGAATTCCTACCACATGGTGCACTAAGCCGCTGTGGATAGCATTTTTGAACGATGCATGGTGGCTTAGCATGACATCTGAACAGGCCCCTATTCTTGTAGTCTTTAAGCATTCTGTTTCAGGGAATCCGTAATCTGGGTTTTCACAGATTACTTTTATTTCATAATGAAAAATAAAGTAATGGTAACACAATGGATAACAATGATACCCCTTTCCCTCCTGTCTTCTTTCCTATAGTTAACAATGTCCCAAGATAGCTTGGCTGAAATGCCATCTTTTTGTAACCTATCCTGCCCTGCAGTCCTCATAGCCATTATGATTAAACATAAATTCACAACAATTAAAAGCACAAAATACAAGACAATAAAATGCAGGCAATAATAAACAATTTAAAAGTTCAAAACTATAATATAAAAATAAATAAACACCAAACTGAAGCTAGCAGTATTGCAAAAAATTAAATAAATACCATATATTAAAAAACTGAAAAACTAAAATGTCTGGGATAGTAAGAATAATTCACCTGATTCTGAAATGAGCACAATGTACACACCACTTCCTCACTTCCTTTGGTGGTGGCTCCCAGAGAAGAACTGCTGAAGCTGATCTTAAGGTTCGAGCAGGTATATATGGGAGGAAATGATCCTTCAGATAGCCTGACCCCAATCCTTTTAGGGCTTTGAATGTTAGTACCAGCACTTTGAATGGACTGCGCCGATGGAGAAGTACTAACTTAATATGATCACATTGGCCAGTCCTAGTTAACAGTCTTGCTGCCCTATTTTGGGCAAGCTGAAGTTTCTGAACCATTTTCAAAGCCAGCCCCATGTATAATGCATCACAGTAATTCAAACAAGAGCTTATTAGAGCATGGATAACTGTAGCTAGGCTATCTTTGTCCAGATAAGGTCATAGTTAATATATCAGCCTAAGCTGACAAAAAGTGTGCCATGCCACCGAGTCTACCTGTGCCTCGAGTGATAGACCAAGAGCACCCACAAACTACAAACCTGTTCCTTTAGACTTTAGAGGGAATGCAGCCCCTTCCAGAACAGATTCAACATCACTTAGCCAGACAGATGAGCCATCCACCAACAACACTCCTATCTTGTCTGGATTGAGTCTATTTATTGGCCATACTCCAGTCCATTATTACACCTAGGCATTGGTTCAGAACTCCCACTGCCTCACCTGCATTGGATGAAAAGGAGAGATAGAGCTGGGTGTCATCTGCATATTGGTGACACCTCAGTCCATATCTCCAGATAATCTCCCCCAGTGGTTTCATGTAAATGCTGAACAGCATGGGGAATAAAATAGAACCTTGTGGCACCCCAGAGCATTACTGCTAAGGACCAGGGCAATAAACCCCCATCAGCACCTTCCGAAATCAGAGCAGAACCTTTGCAGTGCAGTACCTCCAACTCCCAGCCTAGACAGCCTATCAAGAAGGATACTTTGGTTGATATTATCGAAAAATGCTGAGAGGTCCAAGAGAATCAACAGGATGGCACTCTCCCTGTCCCTCTCCTGGCAAAGTCCATCCCACAGGGCAACCAAGTCAGTTTCTGTTCCAAAACTTGGTCCCAAGCCCAATTGAAATGGATCTATTGAAGTCATGACCTTCATCCAACCTGTAGCCTTCTAAAAACAGTAACTAAGGGAACCATCACAAAAAGCTGTACCCCCTCTGATTCCCTTGTAATTCAAGCAGTGCTTAGATCAGGATAAGGAGATGTGTTGCCCTCCAAATAATTGGATTCCATCTCCTGTAAGCCCCAGCCAGCATAGCCAGTGGTCACAGATGTTGGGAGTTGTAGTCCAACAATGTCTGGAAGACTGTGGGTTCTCCACCACTGGCTTAGATTAATATTCAGTTTGGTCTTATCCTCTGCCTTAGAAATAATGGCCCTAATCCAAAGATCCTCTAGCATTTATCAATTGTTGGGAGGGGGTCCTAGATTCAGTTTTCCCATCCCATTACAGATTATCAACACTGTCTGAGCTGACAGTGCTGATAATTGATCCAGAGTAGCTCTCAGAGTTTGGCATCAAATCACCACCATCACTGTTATTATCTGTTTGCTCTCATCTTGGGGCAGCTCACTTTCATAATTGCAGTGCATTTTTACTAGGTCAGCAGCAATATTTCTGCCTGTTTCTTTGCTATCTTTCAACAGCAACAAAAATTGAAATGTTGTGTACTGAAGAAGACATATAAAGGATGCTAATGCCTAAATTATGGGACTGAAAAATCAAAAGTGAGGGGGAGACAATATTGCCTCATTTTATTCTTTCACAGGCTGCATACACAGCTTCATGAGAGCATTAGGCATAATGGCATGCTGCTGGTTCAAGGGAAAAAGCATTGTTCCTGAGGATGGTTCTCACCCCCATACAAGGGTAGACATGGGATCTGCCTCTCACCTGTGTCCCTGGCATAGCAGGGATGGAAATGTGTAATTATTTATGTATTTATTAAATTATTTTATTACTTGTATTAAATAATAATTTGTTTAAATAATAGTTTATTTATTAATTATTATGCTTTTAACTTTGATTTTAAATATTTTAATTAATGGGGTTTTGTATTTATTATGATGTATTTTAAACTTTAAATTATAAACCTTTTTGAAATACCTTTAGATTTGGTAAGCAGCATATAAATTGATTCACAGTATGATCCTAGAAATTACTCAAAAGTAAGCCCTTTTGCCATTATTATTATGTTTTTTTCACTCATGGAGGTTTTTCTAGACGGACATGATGGGCATTGCCAAGTTGTGCTCTCTTTTACAGATTCAGGAATTTCCTGACAATTGAGCACATTTTAAGTATGACTGTTTTCTGGATGTTGGTGTGGATATATTTTGGTAGGCCCAGTTTCTGAAGGTTTTCTGTATATTTTTTGATGTGATGCCGGTGACTGATGTGACTAATGGAATAATTGTGACCTTTTCCTGTTGCCATAGTTCTTTGACTTCCATGGCCAGTGGTGTATATTTCTCTCTCTCTTTCTCTTCCTTTTGAACAACGTTTTTGTCATTCGGTATTGCTATGTCAATGAGGTATGTGTTTTTTTCTTTTTTGTCTATGACCATTATATCTGGTTGGTTGCAAGGTATTGTTTTGACAGTATGAACAAACTGTCCCAGTATATTTTATGATCTGCATTTTCCAATATTGTTTCAGGTGAGTATGTATAGTATGGTGTAGGTTGTTTGGTAAGGTTGAATTTGATGGACAGTTGTTGGTGAATTATTTTTGCAGCTGTATTGTGTCTGTCTGTATAGTCCATTCCTGCCAGAATTTTACATCCTGCTGTTACATGGTTTATTGTTTCTTGAAATTGATGGCATTTCCTGCATAGGTCTGTTGTTACTTTGTTATCTTTTATGATGTATTTTTGGCAGTTCTTGGTTTCTATAACTTGTTCCTGTATAGCTATTAGGAATCCTTCTGTTTCTGGAAATAGTTCACCCTTCCTAAGCCATCGTATGATTGTTCTTTTTTTATTTGTGGTTCTGTATTATGTTGTAGTGCTTCCCATGGAGTGCTTTTTGTGCCCATTTTTCTTTTTTCTCTGCGAGTGAGAGTGGTCATGTTTGGTCTTAATTTTGTAGTGCTAGGTTGTAGTCCTAACTCAGCAGAAAAACAACAACAACCCCACAGCCATTAAGTACTACTGGTGGAATGAAGAAAATTGGAGACATGTGATTCAAGCCAGTTTGTTTGTTTATTTATTTATTTATTACATTTCTATACCGCCCAATAGCCGAAGCTCTCTGGGTGGTTCACAAAAATTAAACTACAGTAAGACAACCAACAGGTTAAAAGCACAAATATAAAATACAATATAAAAAGCACAGTTTACTGAGATTTACTTCCTTATAAATGTTAGGAGAGGATTGCCTTAGGATTGCCTAAGGTGCATAGCTGTCTTTGATTTGTCTCAGATTTTACGATCACCCAGTCGTCTCCCTGTCCCAGGTGAAATCCAAGGTAGGATGTTATCGGGCATGCATTTGTTTGGTGCCCGTTCCTGGAAAAAGGAGGGCAAAGAATTGGGAGCTTATCCTACGTATAGAAATCACTAATTGCAGCTAGACACCATTATTCCCTGTGCCTTTTTACTGCTACTTCTGTTTTCCTAGATTCCTTCAGCATTTAATGAATCATACCACAGGCTTGGTAGATCAACTTGACCTCAAACAAAAGCTTGACATCTTCCTTCTATGTATCCTTGTCAGGGTTGTTATTTGCATCCATGGAGTTAAATCTACTATTGCAAAATACTCCAACTGTACTCCAGTAACATCCAGAATAGTGAATTGACAGGCTTATGCACATAAAGATATTCATATAGATAGACCCATTTACAAACAATGTTTTGGCCAGTCTTGCTTTCAGTTTTCTTCCATTTGCAGCTAATAACTGACATGAAACAAGCCCACATTTGAATTGCATTGCAAAACTTGTATTAAAAAGTATTATTTTTCTGTAATGTTTGTATTTTCTGATATATATGTAAAGGCCTTATGGCAGCATTATGTTTGAAAATATACTTTCAAACACCTCATTGTTGAGGGCTGAAAAGGATTAGTATCTAAAGCTCTATAGGAAAAAAGGGGGGAAATGCTACCTCATCTTTTGTCTACCCATTGTGCTCTGCTTCATAGAATCATAGAATAGCAGAGTTGGAAGGGGCCTACAAGGCCATCGAGTCCAACCCCCTGCTCAATGCAGGAATCCACCCTAAAGCATCCCTGACAGATGGTTGTCCAGCTGCCTCTTGAAAGCCTCTAGCGTGGGAGAGCCCACAACCTCCCTAGGTAACTGATTCCATTGTCGTACTGCTCTAACAGTCAGGAAGTTTTTCCTGATGTCCAGCTGGAATCTGGCTTCCTTTAACTTGAGGGAGTAAAAAGAAGCCAAAGGTAAAGGTAGAACCAGGCAATCTTCAAAACAGAATATTTGCAAAAGTTTATTTACAGTGCCAAGGTGCTGCCTACGTGTTTCGAACGCAAACTGCGCTCTTCCTCAGGGCTGTTATCTAAAAAATAAGTAAATAAAAAAGTCCTTTGAATCATAATATTTACAATTAGAGGCGTTTTACAAGTTTATGTACCTTAAAAATACTTTAAAAAACTTATGTATATCCAGACATACAAATTGTAATCAAATGTGTAATACATCATCATACAGTTAATTAAAGTATATATACAAAAATCTACCAACCAGGAGTAAATATCTACGTTACAAATGCAAACATCAGAGTTTACTTACAGAGTTCGTTAAGTTGTCTGCAGAACGCTGCTAGACTGACATACTAAAGGAGGTGAGATTTATAGGGAGGGAAAAGAGACCTTGACAGCTAATTGGAAACAAATGTTTCTTATAACAGCCTGTTATTCCATGTCCTGCACTCTGGGAGGATCGAGAAGAGATCCTGGCCCTCCTCTGTGTGACAACCTTTTAAGTATTTGAAGAGTGCTATCATGTCTCCCCTCAAACTTCTCTTCTCCAGGCTCAACATGCCCAGTTCTTTCAGTCTCTCTTCATAGGGCTTTGTTTCCAGACCCCTGATCATCCTGGTTGCCCTCCTCTGAACATGCTCCAGCTTGTCTGCGTCCTTCTTGAATTGTGGAGCCCAGAACTGGACACAATACTCTAGATGAGGCCTAACCAGGGCCAAATAGAGAGGAACCAGTACCTCACGTGATTTGGAAGCTATACTTCTATTAATACAGCCCAAAATAGCATTTGCCTTTCTTGCAGCCATATCGCACTGTTGGCTCATATTCAGCTTGCAGTCTACAACAATTCCAAGATCCTTCTCGTTTGTAGTATTGCTGATCCAAGTATCCCCCATCTTGTAACTGTGCCTTTGGTTTCTATTTCCTAAATGTAGAACTTGGCATTTATCCCTGTTAAATTTCATTCTGTTGTTTTCAGCCCAGCACTCCAGCCTATCAAGATCACTGTGTCATCTGCAAATTTGATAAGCGTTCCCTGCACCTCCTCGTCCAAATCATTAATAAAAATGTTGAAGAGCACTGGGCCCAGGACTGAGCCCTGCGGTACCCCACTCGTTGCCTCTCCCCAGTTTGAGAAGGTTCCATTGATAAGTACTCTTTGAGTCCAATTCTGTAGCCAACTGTGAATCCACCTAATAGTTGTTCCATCTAGCCCACTTTTAGCTAGTTTGTTAATCAGAATATCATGGGGCACTTCGTCAAAAGCTTTGCTGAAGTCAAGATATATGACGTCCACAGCATTCCCACAGTCCACAATGGAGGTTACGCAATCAAAAAATGAGTTCAAATTAGTCTGACAGGACTTGTTCCTGACAAATCCATGTTGGCTTCTAGTAATACTGCATTGATTTCAAGGTGTTTACAGATTGACTTCTTTATAATCTGCTCCAGAATTTTCCCAGGGATGGATGTCAGACTGACTGGTCTGTAGTTCCCAGGTTCCTCCTTTTTGCCCTTTTTGAAGATAGGGACAACGTTAGCCCTCCTCCAGTTGTCCGGCACTTCACCCGTCTTCCATGATTTTGCAAAGATAATAGATAAAGGTTCTGAGAATTCTGCTAGCTCCTTCATTATTCTAGGATGCAGTTCATCGGGCCCTGGAGATTTGAACTCATTCAAGGAAATTAGGTGTTCTTTGACCATTTGTTTATCAATCTCAGACTGCAATTCTGCCCCCTCAACTTCTGCTTCACATTTTCCAGGGGGGTTATAGACCCGCTTTTGGGAGAAGACTGAGGCAAAGTAGGAATTGAGCACTTCAGCCTTTTCTTTGTCATCTGTTATCAATTTGCCATCCTCATTAAGCAGTTGAACCACCATTTCTTTCCTCTGTCTTTTACTACTCACTTATCTGAAGAAAGCCTTTTTATTGCTTTTAGCATCCCTTGCTAATCTCAGCACATTCTGAGCTTTAGCCTTGTTATATAACAATAAGCCTTTTTATGCTTAGAGTAGACTCATTGAAATCAATGCGTTTTAAATTAGTCATAACTAACTAGTCCTGTTGTTCTGAGGATCTACTCTATGGATTCAACCCATTATTTCAAACATATAAAAGGTAAACATTAATTTTGATTAGGCTTTTCCCTATAGTGATCATTAAGCAATATGACACAGGGATGAAAATTATGTAATCCTCTTAATTTGCTATTCTGACCTCTGCCCTAAAGCACTAATTCCAAAGGTGTTTGCAGATACATTCATTCATTTAATTGAGGTTGTGCACAGAAAAGGTTTTGTAATGTTGGACTTTAAATCTGAAAGCTGCAATCCTATACACCAGAGGTGTTGAATCCCTTTCACCCTGATGACTGAATTCCATTTTCGGAAGTTCTTAAGGGCCACATTCCAGTGGTGGGCGGGGCTAAAGTTAAAAGGGGTGGGGCCAAAATTCCAGCTCTTCAAAGCTCTTACTGCTAGTAACTAAGCCTTAAGAGAAGCCTTTCAACCTTTTAGAACAGTGGGAAATGCACAAAAGCTGGGAAACAATCAAATGATTGATGATTGGGGGGAAAGAGTGTGGGGTCAAGGGAAGAAGATGTGGCCATCTGGGAACCTTGGAGCACTAGACAGGGATCCACAGAGGGCCAGATTTTGCCCTTGGGCATGAGGTTCTGCACCCCTGCTATGTTTAACAGTTGCTAATTACAGAAAAGTCCAATGTTAGTTTTTAATGCTGACTTCAATTTAACCTCTGACCTCAGTCTATTTGAATTCTTTATAACATATAAGAAATCGTATATTATTTGCATTTCAGTAATCTAATGTGCTACCTAAATAACATTATTATTCAACAAGTACATTCCCTAATTTATTGCATATGAACTATATTTCTACTCTTATTGAATTCTGTAATTATTTTTTTCATTCTGAATACAGTAACATTTGCACAGTAGTTGTTTCATAAGACAAAGTTAGATGTATAAATGTAGCCTTTTATTTTCACAGCATATATGTTCTGTATTTATGTAATGAAGCAGAATGAAGAGTGCAGAGCTCAGGGAGGTTGCTGTGGAAACCTATTCTGAATCTTTGTGCTACTGAAGTTCCAGACTGTATGATGCCCTAATATATTTTGATTTGGAATAGAGTCTAGTAGAGATCTACAGAAAAATGCAAGGTCCTATATTTGTGTAGATTTCCCCTTTATTTAAATATGTTCCTCCTGTAATCAAACCCACATTTCCAAGAACCTGATATTTTAAATTATATTTTGTTATTACCCAATTTGTGATATGGATGGCTTTCTGCCATTTTATAAAGGGCCTTCACAGTTTGTCCAACTTCTAGTGTTTGGGTCCTTCCTTCATTTAAGTAGCAAGGTTCAGAAGTGAAGATGAAGTATTTGTTTTGCCTAACTCACCACATATTATCACTCTTCTGAATGGTTGCAGTTTTTTGTTTGTTTACTTTGAAGCAACTTTTTGAGTTGATTTCAGGTTTCTGTAAATGCAAAGAAGTTTGCATTTCAGAAGATGTATGAGAACTGTAACTCCAAGTATACTAGGTCATGGTCTGAAATTACCAATGTATCAATCTGGCAAGCCTTTATTTGCTGCAGTAAAAAAGTAGAAACCAAGAAATAATCTAATCAAAAACAGTTATGATGTACTGGTGAAGTAAAGGTGTACTCTCTATCATCAGGGTGCAGTATTCTCCAAACATCAACCATATAGGCCTGAAGCGTATGTCTCACCACTGTTCGGGTCTTAGGGGTGGGTGTATGTCTATACAATGAGGGATGTAAGACCTCATTAAAATCCCCTTATGACAGCTAAAAGACTTATACTAACATGTTGGAAGGACAAATGCTCACCTGCCATCAACGTTTGAACACGTGTTATATAGGTGCAACTTGCAAGTGGATAAATACATGGATATATGGTCTGCTTTTCTTGAAACATATGCATAATTCTTTCCCTTTTTTTTTAAAAAAAAAGAACTGTATGGAAAAAATTGTGATGTTTCTGTATATGTAATGTTTTATTTTCTTTTTCACAATTTTTTTTCTGTTTTGTTAATATTCACAATTTAAAAAAGAGAAAAAATGATGGCTATATGATACTTCCAGTATCAGAATAAGTATGCCTCTCAATATCAGTTCCTGGGGAACAACAGCAGAAGAGAGCTGTTGCACTCATGTCCTACTTGTGGGCTTCCCATAAGCATCTGGCTGACCACTATGTTTTTGGGTTATGTAGGCCTGATCCAGCATGTTCTTCTTTTGTTCTTATTGTAGTACTTTTACAAAATACCCTGTTTAAATGGCAGTAAGTAGCATTAGAATGGAACACAAGTAACTATGATTGCCAAGGCCTTTGGGTCTTTGGCGTTTTAATGTTTCTCTATAAAAGGATGAGATGTTGAAATCTCAGATCTTCGCTGAATTGTCTGAATATTTTAATATCAACGATGGTACTGCAGGTTCCTGTGCCATGGAATGGGAGGCCATCAAAGCCTTTATTAGGGGCCAAATCATTGCCTATGCTTTACATAAGAAAAAGCTTAGAATAGGACAACAGGTGCTTTTAAATACAAAGTTGAAATCTCTTATAACCCAGTTTGCTAGTTCCCCATCAGTACAACTGTATCAAAAGTTAAAAAAAAGTTAATTGTGAGCTAAACAATATTCTTTCTCAGCAGGCGGAATTTGCCTTAACTTGCTTGCAACAGACATACTGGGAAAATGGGGAACATCACGGTAAAATTTTGGCACACTATCTTAAACATCAAAAACATTGAAATGTTATTTCCACCATTAAAGATGAAAATAACACAATACATAGTTCTCCTATGGATATAAATTTACAATTTTTAAGATTTTATATGGAGTTGTATAGTAAGGGTAGCAAGATATCGGAGCAGGATATGAATACTTTTTTTGCTCAGATTAAGCTCCCTTGCTTAGATTCTCTGCAAATGCAACATCTTATGGCTCCTATAAGACTTGAAGATATTACAAAAGCAATTATGAATATGAACAGTGGGAAATCCCCAGTCCAGCTGGGTTCCCAATTGAGTGGTATAAAACCTTTTCTACTTTTCTAGCTCCAAAAGTTTATCAACTTTACAAATATATATTTGAAGCGGGTTCACTTTCTTCATCATTAAATGATGTTTATATTATTGTCATCCCTAAACCTGGTAAGGATCATACTAACTGTGCTAATTACTAACCAATCGCGCTCAAGTGGGATTTATTAAAAACAGTCAGGGAGGCGATAACTTGAGATTAGTTGTGGATTTGATAACTTTAAATAGTGAAACAACTGACCAGGTGCCCATTGTCTCTTTGTACGCTGAGAAGGCCTTTGACAAAATTCATTGGAAGTTTATGCTTGCCACATTAAATAATTCTGGGTTTCTAATGGTATTTCTGAAGTGGGTTAGAATTTTATATTTGACCTGAAGAGCAGGAGTTATGTCAAATGGTTGGTTGTCAGCTTTATTTGTGCTTGGGCAAGGTACTAGGCAAGGATGTTCACTTTCCCCATTGATATTTGATCTATGTTTGGAACCTGTGGTTCTTCTTCGTGGTCTCTATGCATCACACATATGGGCTTTGCGCCTGCGCAGAGACCAGACCGGAACCTTCTCTAGCTAAGTGGAACGTTTTTGGCGGGAACCCCTCCCCCACGCTACCGCGCATGTCCATGGGGTTCCCGCCCTTACCTCAGTTCTTCGTCGTCCGCCGTTGTGCCTAGACCGAATAACTTTACCTCTAGCGTTTTCTCTGTAGATCTGTTTAAAATACTTTTCTAGCTTACCTTTTCTTCAGCTTTCTTCTTTTTCGTCCCTTTTTTCTCTCTTTATCTATATAAAAAAAAAAAAAAAAAAGTTTTTTGTAGTTAGATTTCTCCTCAGCGACTTCGGTCGTGTGAGGCCTTTATGGCAATCAAAGCACCATTTAGAAAGTGCGTCAAATGTGGAGCTAAGCTCCCTCCGTCTGACGGCCATTCTTTGTGCATTATCTGTTTGGGAGAGGGACATGTGGTAGAGACCTGCCACCATTGTATGTCTTTTACCAAACAAACCAGAAAACACCGAGCAGACCGACTCCGCTCCGTACTTTGGGAGAAGGCTCTCAAGGCCACAGAGGCCCCTTCAATGGAAAGAACGGCGGTTCATAAGTCTGTTGCCCGTAAAACGGCAGTTACAAAGACTGTTGCGGAGAAACCGTCAGACCATAGCACTGAAGTGCAGACCAGAGCAAATAGGGCTGAGATACCCCTCACGCCTGGTCGGTCTTTATCGAGTTCTATGGCTAAGACAATCCCTAAAACAGCCAGAACTCTGATATCTTCTTCTGAGCCGGAGAAGAAAAAGAAGAAGAAGAAAAAGAGGGATGTGGAGAAATCCACCGTACCGTCACCTCGACATCGGGAATCGGCCAAGAGCCATTCCACGCCTCCTGCCGTACCGACCACTTCGATACCGAGGTCACCTTCGGTACCGAGATCTATGTCAGTACCGACGGCCATGATACCGACATGTCCTCCAAGTTTATCAGAGGGTGAAATTCGGGATTCAGTGTCGGTAACGTCCGCTCGGCAACCTATGAGGCCGCAAGAACTCGTACAGCCTTCCCCAAGACGGACCTCAAGAACAGATTGGGACAGAGCATCGCAGTACTCTGATTCCCAGCCTAGATATTATGACTGGGAAAGATACCGTCCTCAACAATATTTTCAAGGGGATCAAGGTTACTACCAGCAGGAAGGTTATTATGCACAACCTCCTCCAACAACAAGAGTCTGCCAGTTGCCTCTGCCTTCTCCATCCGCTCAGTTAATGTCGACGGTATCGACGCCTCGACACCGTGCACAGCAAGCAATACCATCTGCTGCATCTGCTACTGTGCTACCGCAAGATGAACAACATGGTCTGCAAGTGGTGACGTTATCCTCACCAGAGGATAACTATCCTTCCGATTCTGAATCTGAACATTCAGTTGCTCCAGCTGCCCCTTCACCTGACGATGCAATCGATGATACAGACCCGTCCTCTCCTTCGGACGATATGGTTCGTTTTTCGGACCATATGCTTAGGATGTCCAGAGCATTGGGACTTGACATACAGGAAACAGATGAATCGGTAGTCGACCCAATTTATGATGTCTTTCAGTCGACAACGAACCAACGTTTGGCCATTCCTGTTCCTCAAGCCTTGAAACAAACGGCTCAACTGTCATGGAAAACCCCTGCAGTGACACAGGCAACATCAAAGAGATTGGAGACACTCTATAAAGTTAAGGAAGAGGATGCACAATTTTTGCTTCAACATCCTAAGCCGAATTCCATTGTAGTGGAATCGGCACAGGGACAGTCACAAGAGACTCATTCTGCACCTGTCGATAGAGAGGGGAGGAAATTGGACCAAACTGGCAGGAGAGTTTACTCGTCCTCATCTTTGGGCATCAGAGCATCGGTGTACGAGGCAACTATGGCGAGATATCAGATTTTCCTTTGGGAAAAGATGGGTTCTCTATGCGAACATCTTCCGGAGGATAAGAAGGAGCTCGCAAGAGTATTCCAGAATGAAGCGACAGCCATAGCAAGGCAGCAATTGTCTACCGCTCGACATCAGGTGGATTGCCACTCAAAGTCGATGATGGGGGCCATTTCTTTGAGGAGGCACGCTTGGCTCAGATCAGCCAATCTTACTCAAGAAACGAAAGGGAGGATAGAGAGCATGCCATTCGATGGCGAAGGTCTATTTAATACAAAGACCGACGAGACGCTGGACTCTATCTACAAGGCGAGAACAACAGCCAAAAAGATGGGGTTTACTGCTCCTCCTCCACAGACTCAATACCGACAGAAGAGATGGATAAGACCTCCTCCACAACAACAACGGCCCCAATACCAGCAACCAAGGCAGCAGCAGCAACAACTTCAAAGGAAGCGGCCTTATCAGAGCCGTTTCCAACAGGAAAAGCGTCAGCCCGACTTCTCTAAGAAGCAGCGGGTTTGACTCCTCGGCTCCAGATCCACCCCCTTTTGCGAACCGCCTAGCACCCCATTACCATCAATGGGAGTTAATAACAACAGACTCCTGGGTGCTCACTATCATCAACTCGGGCTATGCCATCGAGCTCGATGCCCTCCCTCCTTTTTCCGGCGTGAAAGCAACGACTCCATCCCCTCCTCTGCTGCTCGAGGTACAGACCTTACTATCGAAGGGAGCCATCTCTCCCGTACCTGCAGAGGAACTCAATCAGGGATTTTTCTCTCGTTACTTCACGGTCCCGAAGAAAGATGGAGGTCTTCGACCGATCATGGACTTAAGACAGCTGAACAAGTTCATCACCCCGAGGAAGTTCCGTATGACAACGGTTACTTCAATTCTGCAGCTTCTACAGAAAGGAGTTTGGTTTGCAGTGGTGGATCTGAAGGATGCGTACTTCCACATTTCCATCAGGAAGTCGCATCAAGCTTACCTTCGGTTTTCGATCGGAGCGTCCCAGTACCAGTTCACCGTTCTTCCGTTCGGATTGGCCACGGCGCCGAGGGTCTTCACGAAGGTTATGGCGGTGGTATGTGCTCACCTAAGGCAGAAAGGCATTTACGTGTATCCGTACCTGGACGATTGGCTTCTCGTAGCGGACAGCAGCGAGGCGCTCCAGTCGGATATACTAACCACCCTCAACCTGTTGGACTCGTTGGGGCTGTGGGTCAACCACGAAAAGTCCATTTTGACTCCGCAGCAGAGATTGGACTTCATAGGGGTAACCCTATCCTCTCGAGACGGGAGGGCATACTTACCGTCAACCAGGGCGAACACCTTACAGCAGTTAGCCATCGATACCGAGAGCCGCCGGAAGGTTTCGGCATGGACAATTCAGAGACTGTTAGGATTGATGGCAGCTACTACGGCGGTCATCAGATTTGCAAGGCTCAGAATGAGGATCTTGCAGGCCTGGTTTTTGAGGACTTTCGACCTCAGACACAATGCTCGACGAACTTACCTTTCGATACCGAAGCAGGTGAGGGCATCCCTGAGATGGTGGTTCTCGATGTCGACTCTTCTCGAAGGCGTTCCATTCCAACAAGACGCGCCTTCGGTAACGATCACGACGGATGCATCTTTAGAAGGATGGGGAGCCCATTGCAGCTCTTTAACCTCTCAGGGTCGTTGGCCTCGATCACAGAGGGAGCATCACATCAACCATCTCGAACTCCTGGCAGTAGAAAATGCAGTAAAAGCATTTGCACAGATGATCGAGGGCAAGAATGTCTTGATCGCGACAGACAATACTACTGTAGTGGCATACATCAACAGGCAGGGTGGAACAAGATCACACCCCCTGAACCGTTCTGCACTCAGGATATGGAACTGGTGCATAAAGAGAAGGACTTACCTGACTGCGATCCATGTAGCCGGCAAGGAAAACGTCACTGCGGACTCTCTCAGCAGATCCTTCCATGTCGACCACGAGTGGGAGCTCGACGTCGAAGTGCGGGAAAGCCTTTTTCGGTACTGGGGCCGCCCTGTTGTCGATGTCTTCGCTACCGAGGACAACGCAGTCTGCGCCAAGTTTTGCAGCAGGGCAGGAAAAGGAAGGCGCTCTCTAGGAGACGCTTTCACCAGGACTTGGAGAGGGAATCTCCTGTACATGTTTCCTCCCTTTCCACTTTTGACAAGAGTGATAGCCAAGATCCAGATGGACAACTCCGATTGCATCCTGATCACGCCGTGGTGGCCTCGACAGACGTGGTTCTCACACGCTCTTCGGTTATCGAGAGGGGATTACATCAGGCTCCCGTCGACACCGAAGCTACTGTCTCGACACCAGGGCAGGGTTCGACACGCAGATCTGTCGACCCTCAAGATGACTGCATGGAGGATAACAACCACTCCTCCTCTGCAACTAAAACTTTGACTGTGGATCACATTATATTGGCAGCACTAAAGCCTTCCACTAGGAAAACTTATGCAGCAAAGTGGCAAAGATTTCGGAACTTTGCTTCAGTACAAGATCAAACACCAGAATCTTGCCACTTACCCTTCATCCTTAATTATTTATTGACACTTTTCCAGCAGGGACTTAAGCTCGCATCCATCAGGGTTCACCTTGCTGCGATTACATCTTTTCACCGGGGTGTGGATGGTTTTACACCTTTTACCCATCCAACAACCAAGAAATTTCTGAAAGGTCTGAAGAACACGATACCGACTGTGAAGACTATCGTGCCGCCTTGGAGCCTGTCAGTTGTGCTGCAAGCATTGACACGCAAGCCCTTCGAGCCCATGGTGTCGACAGACCTTAGGCTGCTTACTTTAAAGACTGTCTTTTTAGTAGCCATTACATCGGCAAGACGTGCAAGTGAGCTTAAAGCTCTTAGGATAGATGTCCCGTATACTATTTTTCATAAGGACAAGGTTGTGCTACGCACGGACCCAGCCTTCCTACCTAAGGTAGTGTCACCTTTTCATCTGTCCCAGCACATTACTTTGCCTGCTTTCTTTCCCAATCCATCTACACCTCTTGAGTCTTCCTTGCATACTCTCGATGTAAGAAGGGCTCTTGCTTTTTATAAAGACAGGACAGAGACATTTAGAAAAACAAAGCAACTGTTTATTTGTTATGGTGAGCCTTCTAAGGGACTCCCTGTCTCCTGCCAACGACTTTCACGCTGGATAGTGGAGACAATAGAATTGGCCTACTCTATTGCTAAATTAGAGTTAGTGAAACCTGTAACAGCTCATTCTACCAGAGCTGTTTCAACGTCGGTGGCTTTCACCAGAGGTGTTCCACTGACTGAAGTCTGTAGAGCCGCAACGTGGTCCACTCCATCCACGTTTGTCAAGCACTACAGTTTGGACACCCGTGCGAGGCAGGACTGCTCATTTGGGAGGACAGTGCTTTCAGAGATCTTCAGATGATGCACCAACCCACCTCCAAAGGTATGTCAGCTTGCTACTCGCCCATATGTGTGATGCATAGAGACCACGAAGAAGAAATGCAGGTTGCTTACCTGTAACTGTAGTTCTTCGAGTGGTCATCTATGCATTCACACAACCCACCCACCATCCCCACTTGGTGGTGTGAGACTTACAAATGACACTGTTTTATTGTGGAATGTACCTTATTTTATTTACTCTCATGTTTATGGGGGCACAACGTCGGACTCCTGTAAACTGAGGTAAGGGCGGGAACCCCATGGACATGCGCGGTAGCGTGGGGGAGGGGTTCCCGCCAAAAACGTTCCACTTAGCTAGAGAAGGTTCCGGTCTGGTCTCTGCGCAGGCGCAAAGCCCATATGTGTGAATGCATAGATGACCACTCGAAGAACTACAGTTACAGGTAAGCAACCTGCATTTTGCGCAATTAGACAGAATAGTAGTATTCACAGATTTGTGTAAAATTGACTTTATGGGGAAATCCAGACTTAAGAAATGGAAAGAAAGCGTTCTTGTGGAGGACATAGATGGATAAGAATATTTTTACTTTGGATCAATTAATAGGCCCAGACAACGAGTTTTTGTCATTTACTGATTTACGTGTTAAATATAATTTACTTACTACAGTTGAATGGCAATACTTGCAATTGCAACACTTACTGGTATCTAGGTTTGGTCTAGCTGTTTTCCCAGCTTCAGATCCTCCAATATTGTTAGAAACACTTATAGCAGCTGAACAGACACGTTGACCCAAGACCCATCCATATATATAGCTGTACCCTGCCACGCGTTGCTGTGGCTCAGTCTGGTTAAATTGAAAAGAAAGAAAAGACAAAGCGGATGTTTCTAATATGTTTAATTTCACAATGCTTGTGGATATACAATATTTTTAGTTGTTCCATTGTCTGTGTAGATATAGAGATTGTCTGGTTTGCCGACTCTAGAACACGCAATATATAATTGTCCATGGGAGAAGCAATCCATGTCTAGATCTAAACCGCACAATTCTAAAGATTGGCCCTGAGCTTTGTTGATGGTGATTGCAAACGCCAATCGAATTGGGAATTGCAATCTCTTAAATTGAAATGGCATATCTGTTGGAATCATAGGAATGCGAGGAATGAGGACATCTTCACCTTTGAAAGGTCCTGTCAAGATTGATCTCCGACTATAACAATTGCCACTTCGTCTATAGTTGGAGCATTGAATCTTCGCACATGTTCTCCAGCAGGCGTTTTGTCAGCATGAATAACAATCTTGTGTGTATCAGATGGCATCATGTCAATTGCTGTTTTGAACAAATGTACTAAATTGTTTTTTTCGTGAAGTAGCTGTTGCAATTTTGAAACGATGGACCTTTTTATGCCGGTATAAATTCTGCAGTGTGCATTCAATTCATCATTGCCATCACCAATGAAATACATTTGTAGGAATTTATGTTGACTATCTTGAAACGGAAGGAAGGAGCTGGCTTTATGATAAATTTGTCCTTTGACTTTGAAAGTTGGCATAAATGGAGCTGTGATGATTTCTGCGCCAAACGACGTCATTTGGAAGCATGAGTTGTATTTCCTGATGTTAGATAGGAAATGCTTTGATTCTGCGGTATATCCGGCAAGCAAAGTTTGTAATGGCTCTGGTGGTTCTCCAAGTTGAGGCAGTTTAATTTTTCCAGCAGCGCAACATATTCCTTTTGTTTCTCCATTAAATTTAAGAGCCTTGCAATAAGGACACACTTCAGTCATAGTGCCACCTCAAACTATAATCATCAGCTGGGTTGTACCGGAATGCAAGGCGATTGTAATCATGTGATTGTTTACCACGGAGTCATGTTTGACGCTGATGTGCTGCTGTTTCTCGTTGACGTCTTTCAGCCACTCTCAGCCTGTCGCGTTCATTCTGTTGAGAACAAAGCAGATCTGAAGCTGTAGAATGCGATTGCTGTGCTCGCAACCATGCATCCTCAAGTCTGGCTGAACGTTGCTTGGCTGGTTCCTTGGCACGTATTTGAGGCATTCTTTTTCTTTTTTTCTCGTTTGCTTAAGCCCGTTCTTCCTCAGTCTGATTTGCTTTGATTCTGCGGTATATCCGGCAAGCAAAGTTTGTAATGGCTCTGGTGGTTCTCCAAGTTGAGGCAGTTTAATTTTTCCAGCAGCGCAACACATTCCTTTTGTTTCTCCGTTAAATTTAAGAGCCTTGCATCTTCCTCAGTCTGATTTGCAATTTCTCGTCGCAGTGCTTCCGCTCCACGAGTACGACGACCTAAGTGTGATCTTCTGCGAGGCATTATTTGGATGAAGTAAAGCAGATTGTTTGGTTTTTTAAAAAGGATGTTTTTACAATGAGAGGGTTAGTGGAAACTCCTGGCAGTTACCTTTCTTCAGAACGTGTAACTGTCACAGGTGTGACATCTATATTCACTCAGCCAATTGTGAGAAAACATGCAAATAGGAGAAGAAGCAGAGGCAGCGGATTGGCCTACTGGTTGGCGATGTCACAATGATCAGCAGGACTGGTTTTGAGGAGGCCTATTTCTTCGATTTTAAGACAAACCTTTGACCCCATATAGAACATAGTTACATAACAACACTCGCGTATTCGAATGCAACGTTGTGTCAAAATTTCAAAGCAATCGGTGAAGAACTTTCGGAGATATAACGTCTGTTTCGAACGGACATTTACATTTTTATATATATATATATATATATATATATATATATATAAGCATTTAGTAGTAGTAAGTAAATATGATACCCATGGTTTAAGGCAGGATTGGAATAGAGAATTGGAGTGTCCTATTTTGCCTAATCAATGGATTGTTGCTTTAGAGTCTGTATCTGAAGCTTCTATGGATCTTAGGCTATGTCTTATTCAGCAAAAAATCTTTTTTCAGGTTTATTGGACTCCACAATGCCTTTTCAATAAGTGTCTGTCTAATTTACATAGCTGTTGGAGATGTAATGCACGTAGTGCTTCTGTAATTCATATGTTTTGGCAATGCCCAGTAGTTGCCCCCTTTTAAGATGAGGTTATAAGGAAAAACTTTGTACTTTAATATGGTACACTTTAATATGGAAAGATGTACATGTCCTCCTAAACTACTTATCGGCTTCTTGGAAGTTAACACACGGTCAATGCAAATGGATTTTCATATAGCCATCATGACTAGTAGCCATTGAGAGCCTTACCCTCCATGAATTCGTCTAATCTCCTTCAAAGCTGTTCAGGTTAGGAGCCATCACTACATTTTGATGTAGCAAATTCCATAGTTTAATTAATGCTATTTCAACTCAGTGTCATTTAATTTTTACCACATGGATTTAGCAGTATGCCACATGTGTGAATCACAGCAGGTAATACAGGAAATTAATTTGATTTTCAGTGCAGAATCAAATCATCCCCAAGGACCAGTAGCTGTATAATATAGGATTTTATTATTTAGGAAGACAGTATTGAACTCTACTGTAAAGCTTCCGTAGGTGTATTTCATTTTGCAGAGGATGCAAAGGTCATACAATATTTTCCCATTATTGTGCTGTCACTTATCACAGTGCTTCTCTGTTTCACACATTAGTCACAGCTCTCTTGCCATCAAATTAAATATTCCTTGGTACTCCAAAAATGAAACAAATGACCATATATTGGGTTTATTTCATGGTAGTTATTTTTAGAGAAATTCTTCATTATTCTGGCCAATATAGTGAATATAGAGGCACAAACTGTTCTGTAAGGCACTGGATTACCTAAAAAAACCTGTTGCTTGTAAGAACGTTTCTTATGTACAGCACTTTCTCATCGGCTCTCTTTGAAATAATAGAATAAATAGCATGGGGCTGTCTGCAAGCATGCTTTTCAGAACATTAAGATAAATGACAAGGAGCTGTCCATGGTGCTGGCATGCACCAAGCTATTAGTGACTTTTCTTCTATATGGGATAGTGTTACTTGAGATGCACACCAACTCCAAGATTCAGTTTGGATCTGGATTCAGTGCTTTGGCTCAGGCCAATTTGGAGTCCATCTACTTTAAATGATTATCAAGCCCGAATTGAGATTCAGAAATCTGAGGCTTCATGCTTCCTACTGAATATCATGGGATTTTTTTTAAATCTTCTTCAAAACTGGATGATATTTGCAGGCATTCTACCCCCTTAGGAGGGGCTTATGCCTGGTAAAGTTTAGGAAAATGGGTGCAGAGGTCTTTGTGCTATGCACCTTTAAAGTTTGATATTTTTAAAGGGATCTGCTGATAACTCGCCCTGCCCCAGAATTAGATGAAAAATTGCAGGGGTAGTAGCCCATTCTGAGTGGATCAAGCCTATCATATTTCAGAATGATTGCTGCAGGGGGTTGTGCAAGAGCAGCCTTGATATTTTGAGGGTATCCAAAAGAGTATGTGCTTATCCCTCTATATTCTTTGTGGACCAATGTTTTGAAAATGACAGGCAGCTTATAGGTGTCCCTAAGTAAGAATCCTGTAATCATTCATAAGGATAGGTGCAGTAGTTCAGGTAGAAGAGGAGTCCTCAAATTAGAGTGGGGTGGACGAATAATTCACTTCCCGTTCTTTCCCCTTGAAGTTTCTGGGACAATTTGTATGAAAGTGGCATACAATCCTGTGAGGTAGGTTAGGCTGAGAGTCAGTGACTGGCCCCAAGTCTCCCAGTGAGCTTCATGGCTGAGTGAGAACTTGAACCTGGGTCTCCCTAGTCATAGTCCAACAGTCTAACCACTACACACTGGATCTAATTTTGTTGGAGTTTGATGTACATTTGTCACATGATTTTAACTTCCATTGGGTGGGGTTTTGGGGGGGGGTTGTTCATTTTAGCTACAGCAGCCCTACAAAGCATCAAGGGCTCAGTCTTTTCTTTTTTGTTTCTTCTCCCTGTTCCCCCACTACCATCCTGCAATCCACTCCTCTCCCTTCTGTTCAGTGCACCTGAAGTCTGCATGTGGGGAAAAGGACAAACAACAGTACTAGATAGAAAGAAAGTCAGAAGTCATGGCTGCTGCCTCAAGGAATTTAAAGCTATGTGCTCCAGTTAACCCCAAACTAATGGCAAGGTCATAAGTGGTTGCTGATCTGGCAGGTGGGGCTATGCATGCTCTCATGTGAACCTCAGTAACTCTTTGGATTCAGGCTAATGTTTCTAGTGATAATTTCTTACGGATTTATTTGAAAACTTGTAAGTAGAAATTAATCCTAATGTTCAACACTCCCTGGGATACAAGAATAGTGTTAAAGGATTCCTGCATTGAGCAGGGGGTTGGACTCCATGGCCTTATAGGCCCCTTCCAACTCTACTATTATATGATTCTATACCTTATGCAGAGAGCTCTCTCAATAGGTTTTCCTTGATTGTTGCCATTGACAGATCATTTATAAATGAAACCTCATTTATCCCCTGTATGTGGAATGCAAGTCATACCTATCTCTGCAGAGCAGTAACTTAAACCAGGGTGCAAAGAGAATGAAATGGATAGTTTGATGGGGGTGGGGAACCAGTTCTACATTTCTGAAAATGGTTGGTAGTCATTTGGGGGGTTTCAGAGATACCACTCTTGATTTGGGGCTGGTACTACTTTGGAGCTTACGCTGCTTGAATGCGTGCCTACATGCTTTCCACTTGCCTATCCTTTGTACTACAAAAGTGTGCACCTCTAGTACTCTGTGCTCTAATAGAAAATTTCCCTATAAAGGTGTGTGTCTGTGTGTTTTGCCTGGGTCAGCGTTTTAAGTGTGGGTGGGTGTCTTGCCTGGGTGTGTGACCTCAGACCCCTCTTCTGTCTTGAACATGTTCTTGGGCAACTTTTCTTTTAGCCTCACCAATTTGCCTTCTGGAAAATGAGTGTTTTATGACTGACTACAGCCACTACAACATTAATTTTGTGAATGGGCATGCCCCCTATGACTGCCATTTTGTGAGGGTGCCCATGACATTCTCTCAAAATCACTCTCTCAAAATTCCAAATGTGCCCACCAGTCCAAAAAGATTGAGGACCTCTGACATAGTGAAGAGTTTAGAGTCGGAATTTTCCAACCAAAATTCAAATTCCAAGCAGCATAGCTGGAAGCCTGTATACATGTGCAAAGTCCAATCAGTTTCAGTGGGACTTATTGGTGCATAACTGTACACAGGACTGCAGTCTAGAAAAGCTTTATAAGCTGTTAATAATAACAGGAACAATGCTAAAAATAAACTGTACTTTTATGTGTTTGACCCTTTCCACTTTTATTACCTCATAGAGAAGCATGATAAAGAATTTAGAAAAAGAAAACATACCAGCACAGATGTTATTACTTAAACAGAAAGATTTTTCTTGTTAATGTGTGATTTTATGTCTGTCTGAAATCACTTGGCTCCTACAGCAAGGTCATGATGTCAATTTGCTCTGTGACTGCTTGACCTTATTAGTCCAAGTCTAGTCATAACAGCTGTTCTTTGTCACCTTCTACAGAATGCCAACTACAATTACAGCATTCGAGGGAAATGTAAGGATTGAAACTCTTGTAGGGACTGATTGGGGCAGCTGCAAAGACTTGTTTTAGCTGATAGGTAATCTTTCTCTTGCCTTAACCATGTTTCAACCTGTCAGACTCTTAATTTCCTTCAAGAGAAGCTGGTTGTCCTTAGGGAATTCTTTGGAGTATGTCACACTTGTCACATTTGCAGAAAACAGTGCTGTGCAGTTTTTCTGTAGTGAAGGTTGTAGTTAATAGCTCCAATGAAGAGAGTGAGAAAGAGTAATTGACCTTTGTGAAATGAAGACTGATAAACTTATAGTAATACCATTATTTGTTTAAATTTAAACAAATGTGATGTAGTACTTAGAGGGTTGGACTAACACTGGAGCAATTCAGGATCAAATCTCCAATCAGCCATGAAGCTCACTGAGTGACTTTGAGCCAGTCACTATCTTTCAGTCTAATCTCAGCCTAAATACCTCCCAGTCAACAAACTTCTGCTACTTCATTCCAATTGAGGGTAGATTTTTTTAAGAACAGGAAGGTTTATTTTGTAAATTCTTATGTTCACTGCTCCAGAATCTGTTTCAGATATGGAGTGAGTGGTATATAAATTTTGTAAATAAATAAATAAATAAATAAATAAATAAATAAAATAATAAATGGTTGGCTGCATGGCAGAGGGCAATTTCAAATCTCCCTTTTAAGAAGAGTTGTTAAGTGTGAAATTGTGCACTTTGGGTTAAAAGTATGAAACTTGACCGATAGTTAACATGCCAGGACAAAAATTCTTATCACATACAATTAATAGTGCTGAGTATGATTGTTGTCCAGCTCTACATTGCAAGATATAGAAAGCATGCAGTTCTGTATGTAATCACACGTTATATAAAGCTTAACCAACCGTGTAGCAAAAGGAAGTGGCTGGCCTAAGGCAGCACTAGTGGCTAGGTGGGTGGGTATGGAGGAGATACAAGAGTGCTTAGTGAGGTCACCTCCGCCTCCAGTACGGTGTCCTCTGTGAGTTGCCACAGTATTGCTTCTGGACCAACACTTTGTTTAGGCTCCAGTCATTGTCAAGCATACTGCCACCGTTGCAATAATAAACAACATGTGTATAAATAAATGATGAACTTGGAGTGTGCACCCCAAACCAAGTTTTGGACCATCCCAACTCATACATCCTCATCTTCAGAAGAGTGATCTCTGTGAGAAGCCACAGCATTGCATCTGCCCCAACTCTTTGTTTGGGCACAAATAGATTCAAGCATGGCACCCCCAAGCCAATAATGCCCTATGTATGCAAAACTGAATAAGAAATTGGGGATATGCACCCCACTGTAAGCTTTTTGCTACCTGCAATACATATACCCAAACCTCCATGGGAGTGTCCTCTGTGAGCAGCATATCATCATTTCTGGTCCAAATCTTCATTCAGTCACAAGGACACTGTCAAGCATGGAGACCCACACCTACTGGGCACGATATGACTTAGGTCTTTGCTGGCAAAAGCAAAAAAGTTAGCTTGGGACACACACTATATTTCCATATGTCACATCTGCATTTCCGGCATTAGCAGCAGCTCTAACATATATCCCTGACAGTACCATAGTGCTTCATGAAAGGTTTGTAGTACGTAGTTCTATATGGTAACCGATGGCTTATGCAAAGACACTGAGGCAAAGCACCTATTTTCAAGAAGGTCTTGATTCCTAGAGAATATTCCACTTATGCAGACATTTCTCAAAAAACACGCAATGCATGCAGTCTCTTAATGGGGACAAATATGGGAAATTTATTTCAGGAAGATCCAGAGTTACCAAGTCCTGCAGACTGGGTTGGGACAGAAAAGGTGATCTCAATGGCAACCAAGGTGAACAATGCCTAGTCCAATCTCAGGAAAAGTGTTATGAACTGACACATTGTAACTATCCAAAGGCCTATTCAAGTGATACAAGGCCAGCCTTAATTGCACTCATCTTTGCCACTGTGAAGGAAACTCTTTTCAAGAATATTTTAACTTAAATAACTAATGGGATTATATATTTCACAGTGAATTAATGTCATAAACAGGACAAGGATTTTGGGTTCCAATTAAGGTTGGGTAATAGGTGTAAAATGGGTCATGTTATTGCATAGAAATTGATTTGACAGGACATTTTCTATTGCAACTTATTTCCAACAATAACTAGTAATAATGTAACTTCCATACTTAAAATTGATGGGATGTATCCAATTTAAATATATGTTATACTGAAATATATACATTAATTTATATTAATTTATTAATTTATTTGGTGTTCTTACACATTTAAGCATAGGGCAAGTAAAAATCCATGGGTTGTATCCAGGATCTGCCTTCTGTGAGAGGAAGGAACCTTCCACAAGAGGAAGGGCTCTGTTCACAGAATGTCCCAATGCCTGATTTTGGTGGATCCCCCCTCCAGCCCACAGCTTACCCATTCAGTCTGACTCTCTGTGTAGCATTTTCAAGGGGCTAGAGAGGGGCTGATTTAGGAAGAAGGGGGCAAAGAAGTCCACTCCTGCCAGCGCAGCTGATTCAGCTTAAATCTGAATCCAACCCAATATAAATAAATGGTGTGTAAAAAGAATAAGAACCCTAACAGTGGAACTCTATACATGTGTACTCAGAATTAAATGCTGTTGAGTTTAAAGGGGCTTATCTCTGGGTATTTTGGTGTAGGATTGCAGCTTTAGGATGCAATCCTATTGGATCCGCCCTGGATACTTACTCATAAGGCTCCAAATTCAGAGGCTTACAGGTATCCAGTGCAGAACAGGAGAGGGCTTGTGTCTCCTGCTCTGCATTTAAGCTAGACAGATGATTTTGCATTTCTAGTGGAGGGTTTGGGAAAGGAAGGAGACTGGGAACAGCTGGGGATATTTAATAGCCCCACATCTCCAGTCCCCCCCTCCTCGCCCCGAGGAATACCTGCTTTTTCCCATCTCCATGCTCTGTTTTGCCAACGTGAGGAAGTAGCCAGTGTGGTTCTCTCCATGTTGGCTACAATGGAGAGGAGGAAAGGAGTGCAGTTTCCTGGCTCCCAGCAAAGAGCCCTGTTTATGAACTTGGAGCCAGGAAACCAAACAATCCTATGTCCCCTCAGACGCTGTCTAGGGGACAAAGGATTTCTCCCTCAGTAATCTTTCTATGGACAAGATGAACAAATTAATAACTTTCATTCAACATTTTCTGTTTATGGACCATGTATTTTGTGCTCCCCAAGAGCATAACAGATAGGCTTGGTACTGCTATCTTTGGCTACTATCCAGCATGGCTCTTCTTAGGCATAATGGCTGTAGTGTACTTCCAGGTTGAGAGACAGCATGTCTTTGAATACCAGTTACTGGGGAACAACAGTGAGAAGAAGGCTATTGCCCTTATGTCCTGCTTGTGGGCTCCCCAGAGATATTTGGGTGGCCACTGGGGGATAAAGGATGCTGGACTAGATTGTATCCCCTGTGTATAATAATATAGGGCAATTACTACATATTAGATCAGCAGCAACCACACATTTATAAGCCAATATTTTAAAATTAATGCATCAAAGTTGTCCTCCAGTCTCTAGAAATTCAGTTTAGTATTTCTAGGCTGAGACCTCAGCAATGCTCCATTTTATTTTATGGCAAGTGTTTAACTTGAAAGGCAAGATGCAAAATCAAGAATATGAAATTATTTATCTGTCTTAGGTAGTAGCCTTAATACTAATTGACTGGAGTATTTAGCACACCAAACAGATAGCTAAAGTACTGATTTGTAATTAGTTCCAAATCAGGTTAGCGATAAAAATACCATGCTAATTGGCTTGCAGAACTGTGCATAGAGGGAGGGCCCTGTAGGATACTGAGAGCACTGGGTTCCTGTGGCTTTGCTACCTGACAGTGAGCAACTCATTTATATGCAATATAGCACTGGGAATTTTGATACAACATAAAGAGAAGCAAATACCCAGAAATCAGTCAAGAAAGCAATATGATATTTACACTTAAGGCCAATATAACAATTATCCTTATCACTAGGAAGTAGTAGAAAGTATTGGAACAATGGTTTATATTTCTAAGTATCAACTTCATGGAACAAAAAGCATTAGGAAAGAGTTCCCATAAAATAAATAATTTCTGGAGCCTTCAACATTGTGCTAAGTTAAGATCTGAAAAGTTGTAGAAAGTAAGGACTTGGAAACTAGGACTGCACTAGAATTTTGTTCACACCCAAACGGGGATGCACATGGCTGAGTATTTGAATGTTTTGACATCTAACCTCAACTGCATTAAAATGTCAAAATTGCTTTTGTTTTGCATATTTTAAACTACTTAAAATCATGTTGTTTTGTTGCAGCTGAACTTTATATTGTGGGTGAGAATACATTCTAGGCAGATATTTTTAGCTTCTTAAGTTTTCGCAGGTTTAACTTGCTATTTTGTGTTAGCAAAATGCCTAAGACAGGCTTTTATAAGTATTTTCTAACCATGATTGTGAGTGCGCACATTCATCTAGGAAAAACAAAGTCCTATTAGCTACATTGCCATTTGCCCACAATTGGGGCAGAATTTTCCAAAGAATTTAGCCACATTAAATAAATATTAAATAACAGATATCTAGTACTCTTCACAATGCCAGGATTCTGGATGGCTTTGGAGTATTGGGCAATTGCCCAAGCATTACTCCTGTACATACTTGATTCATCTTTACAGGGCTTTTGCAGGAATAATACTTAATGGATTGCTCCTGGGATTATTGGTATGTGACTGTTAAAAATGAAAATGATGTTTAACCAAGTTTGGGTTTAACCAAGAACAAAGATAAAAATTAGATGTGGTTATCAGTGCTTAGTCTTTCATTAGAAAGGGGGAAGATAAAAAGGCAGTATTTGACACTTCACATGGATCGAACTGAAATCTTATGTACTTGCAAATTGTTGATAATTTTTTTTTTGTTTTTTGTTTTTACTGGAAATATTATTACGTATAATACGTAATATATGCCTGAGCCCGGGATCCCCTGTGCATCATCTGGATGCACAGGGGCGAGCCCTGGGCTAACACGTAGTCTAGCAAAGGCCTTGGTGAGACAGGACTTACCTTTGCGGAAGCTGTGTTGATTCTTTTTCAATAGAACTTGTCCTTCTATATTTAACAGCATTTAACAACACTAAATTTGTTTTTTAATGGACCCCAGAACTGTTGTTTTTAAATGGATACTGTTGTTTTTATACTGTTTGTTTTTATGTTTCTGATGGTTTTTAAATTTTGTATAGTTTTTAATGTTTACTGTTTTTAACTTTTGTAAACCGCCCAGAGAGCTTCGGCTATGGGGCGGTATATAAATGTAATAAATAAATAAATATATGCTTACTAATTTTAACTTTAATAATTCTTTCAACCAATTTAAGCTAACCGGCCTGTAATTTCCCGGATCCCTCCTGGATCCCTTTTTAAAAATTGGTGTAATATTGGCTTCCAGTATTCTGGTACAGATCTTAAGGACATGTTGCATATTTTTGTTAGAAGATTAGCAATTTCATATTTGAGTTCTTTAAGAAGTCTAGGATGGATACCATTTGGGCCTGGTTATTTATTTACTTTCAGTTTGTCAGTAAGGTTGATAACTTCATCTTTTGTCACTACTGTTTGCCTCAGATCCTCAGACTCCCTTCCTGAAAGCATCAGTTTAGGTACAGGTATCTATACTATATCCTCTGCAGTGAAGATAGATTAGAAAAATTCATGCAGCTTCTCTGCAATTTCCTTATCCTCCTTTATTACTCCTTTAACTCAATTGTCATCTAACATTTTACTCCCTAGGAAGTTGCATGTATGCCTATGCACATCTACATCCCACTGCATTCAGTGGGATTTGCTTTCTAGTAAGCGTGCATAGGATTGTAGCTTTACACTGCAACTCACTGCAGTTTCTTGGAAGTTAGTCCCACTGTGTTTAATGAGATTTACTCCGTAATGTGTTTGTTTAGGTTTGCAGCCTTACGGACTTCTTTAGCCAAACAATGCATGCTGTGCAATTGCATTTTATCAATAGCACTATACTGCTGCAAAGCCTTCATATGCCCAATCTACAATGTAAGAGATGAAGCCATGAACCTGCCTGCACATTTTGATCATTGGAAGAGGCTCTGCTCACGATCTCTTCACCTGTAAGGTTTGGGAAGTGAGGGCATGGGATAGCGGCTTCTCATCAGTGGTCATCAGCTTTCTTGCCCCAGGAGATTCAGCTGGTGTCTTTATTTGGATGCATTGAGGCATTGGATGAGAACAAGATTGTTTAGATGTACATTTTATCAAAGTATAATACTGATCTGACTAATCTTGGTTTCGGATGTTTTTATTGTTTGGTATAGTATTGATTGTGATGTTTTGACAACTGCCCTGAAGGTACGACCAGAATGGAAAGTGTGAGATACAAATACTTTTTAAATTTTATTTACTTATTTGTGAGTAGATAAAGCAACATTATCAAAAGGTGCTTTAACTGTCTTGATAGATACATTAAAAAAAGTTGTTCTCAACAAATGATTGCATCGAGTCTATCATTTTCACTCACAGCTTTTATGTCAACACACCTTTCTGCAATGCAGGAGGAAAGGATAATGGGGAAAGAGAGGTGGTAAAGGAATCACGTGTCTGAAGGTAGTATACATGTGGGAGAGTAAGTGAAGGAAGCAATAGTGGACTAGATTGCCTAATAATATATTATATAAATAACTTGAATGAATGTTTGCTCTATGTCATGCCTTACTTCTTTTTGTCTTTATTTTAATGTAATTCAATGCTTCTTTGAAGGCAGGAAGCAGTTACTATCAGGAATTAGATCATCTGTGTTAGTCTGTGTTTCATTTCATTTCATCTGATACTAGAAAAATAAAAATAATACATATTTGACACGTTACACACATTTTGATTGAACTGAAATTTAATTCAGGGAATTCCCTCCTACATAAGAAAGTGTGAGGCATCCTGCTATATATCATGCTGAAGGTCTATCTAGTCCAGCATCTTGTTTCCCATAGGTGCCAACTAGATGCTTCTGGGAAGCTCACAAGCAGGACATGGTCCCAGCAACTGCTATTCATTGACACATTGCCTCCAAACTAGAAGTTTTATTTAATCATAATGGCTAATAGCTGTTGATAGACCTAGCCATCTAAGGTAGTAGTCATCTTATGGTAGTAATTTCAGACATTTTTTATTGTATGACAAAGTAGTAGTGCAATCATATGTGTCTACGCAGAAATAAGTCCTAATTAGTTCAATGAAGTTAGGAGTAAACTAACGTATAGAATTGGGTAATTATAAATGAGTAATTATACATTGGGTAATTATACCTCAAACAATCCAGCTGAGCCAATGTGTTGTGGGTTTCACGTTGAAATACACATTTTTAGCTGGTTTTGTCCAGGTGAATTCCATTAATTTGTTATGGCATTGTGTGAAGAAGTACTTTCAATAACCATGCCATCAGTTTTATTAGGTAATCTTGAGTTTAATATTTTCCCCACCATGTATCATTTTATAGTCATCTGTCATGTCCCCTTTTGATTTCTGCTGCATCATACTGTTACTGTTATGAATGCTGGGCTGGTCATACCTTTTGTCAGGCAAATAGTTTGATAATGCTCTAGGTTGTTCTTTAGGTAGTAAAGTGCCCAAACTCTGTAAGCTACATATTTAGTAGCATAGTTACAAGTAAATGGCCCAGAATGGCTAGAAAATAGTTGGGAGATTCCTTCAGATGTGAAAGCCATTTAGAGAAGATCCTGCTAAGAATGATGTAGGATAGATCTGAATGTGTAAGAATAAAGAAACATTTTTAGGAAAGAGATAAGAAACGGTAGTTTCAGATAGAGAAGAAAGTTTGGTTCTTTATGTTCTGTTACTCATACATATGGGTTATGCACCTGTGCAGACAATAATTTGGAATATTCTAGTTCTGAATAGAGTTTAGGCAGAAATCCCTCCCACCCCCTCAATGGACACTCAAGGCGTGGCTCCTGCCTGCCTTTCACTTCTGAGACCACTACAGCGGAGAAATTTCAAAAAACAACAGCAACTGAGGCATTGAAATGGGAAGGAGAGTGGGTTGTATGAGTTCACAGACAGGTGACCATTTGAGGAACCACAATTATAGGTAACCAGCCTGCCCTTCATCTTCATGGTCTCTGTGACTCCCATATATGGGTGGCTGAAAAGCAAGAGACTTACCAGATCAGGAACAATGATATAGAGTATAAAATGATGCTAATAATACTAAAACTCTAGATTACCTAATAAAACTGATAGCAAGCAGTTTTGAAAAGTACTTCATCACATAATGCCATAATTAGTTATTGGAATTCATTTGGATAAAAATAGCACAATTTTTGCTGGGTCAGACAAAGGCATTCCAGCATTCTGTTACTATAGTAGCCAACCAGGTGCTTATGGGAAAGTCCACAAGTACGACATAAGTTCAGTAGTTTCCTTCTGCTTGTGTGCCCCAACAACTGGCATTGGGAGGCAGACTGTCTCCGATTCTGGAGGTAATATATAACCATCATAAATAGTAGTGATCTATAGCTTTATCTTCCATGCTTACCTGGGGACAATGAGGGGTGTGGATTTCCTGTGTGTAGGAGTGCTATACTGATTGCCTCCAGCTATGCTCTAGTTGTGTGTAACTTTTTGTAAATTGACAGTTGATATTATTCGAAATGCTGCCATATCATAGATTTATATAAAGCCATTACAGTACTGGTAGCTTTATTTTCAGTCCCTTTCCCTTGCATTGAACTAGTCATTTTCACTGCCACTGGACACTAACATTTTATTGACATACGTACCAATAACCCAAAGTTCTCTTTCCTGGGTCATCATTGTCAGGTTTTTTGGTTGTTGTTGTTGTGTCCCCACCCCACCCCCATATTCACCCACTTTGGAGATAATATCCTGACTGGGTAGTACAGAGGAGGAGCCACTCAGTCATCCCCCTGCCCTGTTTCTCTTGTTGACTGGAATTCAGGGTCTTGCAGGCTCCCTAATAAGCCCTCACACAAAACAACAACAAAGGCAACTAGAGAGCAACTTTCAGAAACACTCGGTGATCTCCCAGGTCATACTGCATCTTTTTAAGAAATTTAGAAATATCTTTGATATGTAGTGAACTGTCAAATTTGTGGTTAAGTTGAAATTTGGAATAAAAATTGCTCAATCTTGGCCTTTCTCAAATGAACATCATCTAGCGCTAATAAACATTTCAAAATTCATATATGCCATTATTTCATGTACCATGTCGTACAAGAACTGAAGTGTTTTTGGAAGTGAAATTCAAATCCTACAAGCGTGTGTGTGTGTGTGTGTGTGTGTGCATGTATTTGTGTTGATATTGTTACAGGTTTCAACCTGGTTCATTTCATTAAAATAGTTTGGAGGGGGAAACAGCATTCAATCCTCCACAGTTGCATCTGCCTTGCTTACTTTGTGCTATTTGTAACATATTACAATCTAATAACAACACTATATTGACTTCTTTTTAAATGAAATCTCTCTCTGTTTCTCATAGCATTTCTGACATTCCCTCATGCAGAATGTTTTGGCATTAAAAACCTGAACATGCAATTAAAATTTATAGGCTGCACTTCCTCAATGCAACTTGGTTGCAATAAAACAGACTTCTATTACTAAATATATTATTATTCAGCCAAATCCTATGTTATAGCTTCCTTCCTTTCTCTTTCTTTAATAGCTCTGGACAGAAGCCTCACTGTACTAGGCACATCTAAACCTTGACAAATTATTCCCTTGAACTGCCAGCTACTGTGGATTCATATTCATGAGCTGCAAGGAGATTACTGTGCTGCTGCAATATGAGAATTGTGTTCTAGTAGCCTTCTAGCAGTCTAATTTAATCTATTTGAAGCTTCAGTAGAAATGAGGATAATCTTTGCAAATAGCCCAGGGACTACAGAACACCCCACACTATTTGAAAGCAAAATGCCTGTCATCTTCCCCCTTGGAGCTACAACTTCAGTACTATGGGTTAGCAGTCATTGTAGAGCCTCATAAGGGAATGCTCTTTCTGCAGCACACATTTATTTCAATTGTTGATACCTTGTAAAAGTGACTGAATTCACAGCATGTGCCACCTCTTGAAATATGTATACCTTATAAGGACAATTAATATTTAGTCTGTTTCCTTTTCCCTGTGGATGCCAGAGGAATATTTAGTCTCCCTTCTGTATGGTATTCCTATATATGGTATTATAGAAATGTCATGCATTCTACTGAAGGGCTTCTCAAGTAATATATTCCAGCATCAGAGGAATACTGGGTGTATGTCCAAAAGCAGAGGGACTGTAATTCTCTTCATAGGTGTTAAAGTGAAGTTGCTGCTAGAATTAGAAATAGTATTACTTATTATTGGCTCTGATTTCAGCAGATTAAAATTAATATTTATTTCAAGTAATTTATTAGCTGCTCTTCAGTCAAGACTTTCAAAGCTACTTACATAACAAAACAGTACACAATAAAATCATTTGGAGATCTTGGTATTTGGAAAGGAACACTATAGTTTCTGCTCTAATATTATGATCCTCTGAGCCAAGTTGGAGGAGTGCTTCGTTTTAAAGGAGAACATATAGTGAACATGGTGGAATGGAAGGACCCATGTGATATGGTTATCTCTGGATACAAACATTGTAAGAAGGGCATAATGGGAGTGGAGCTGCTCTGTACATCAAAGATGGCTGGTGTCAAACAAACTAGAAAAGGGGCAGACTCCTCCACAGAATCACTGCAGATAAGAATACCAGGACCTCAAAGTAATTTAGTAATGGGGTCATAGTTATGGTTTCCCTGACCAAAATGCTCGTGGTGATCTTGATATAGAATATGAAATCAAGGAAGCATATAAAGGAGAAAAACTTGTACTGATGATTTTTAGGGGAATTAAAGAAGTACAAAAGGAGGATTAGAGATTGCAGAGAAGCTGAATGAATTCTTTGGCCTTAGCTAGACCTGCCTTCTATCCCACGACGGAGGAGGGAAGATCTCGTGTTGTGATTAATGTGAGATCCCTCCTCCGTTTACACGTAAGGCGCGACGACCTCAGGAGGAGAGGCGTCACGCCTGCCTTTTTTTATTTTTAAAAGAAGACGGAGTGCACGAACGGTCATGCGCAAAGGTAAGTTTTTTTAAAAAAATTAACTTAATTTCCCCGCTCCCACCACCCTATCCCCGATGGACGCAGCACTCCTGAGGAACGCTGCGCCCAGTGTGTGGCTCCTGGCTCCAAGCGAGTAATTATGCGGAGTTGGGTCAAGTCACGGGAACAGGCCACACGTTCCGCGGTCTCAGGCCCAAAGTGGAGGGCGAGATCCCGGGGCAAGGGAGGGATCATCCCTTCCTGATCCCGGGATCCCCTGTGAGTCATGTGGACGCACAGGGACAATCCCAGGGTTCACCCCCGGATTTTGCCTGGTCTAGCTAAGGCCTTTGAGTCTGTATACCTGAACTGATATTTTTGGGAAGGGAGTCTGGAGAACAGAGGCAAATAGGGGTGACAGGACATGAAATTCCAGTCTATACAAATTGATAAATGAATCACCAGAGCCAGATAGTATTCATAGTTTCAAGTTTTTTAGCTTAGGAAAAAAAGACAAGGGGAGACATGATAAAAGTGGATATAATTATACATGATGTAGAGAAAGTTAATTGGGAGACATTTTCCTTCCTTACTAATACTAGAACCCAATGTGATCCAGTGAAACTCAAGGCTGGGAGATTCAGGACAGACAATTTGAAGTATGTCTTCACAAAGCACAATCAAATTGTGGAAATTGCTACTACAAGTTGTAGTAATGGCCACCAACTTGGGTGATTTTAAAAGGAGATTAGACATATTTATGGGGGATAAGACTGTCAATGGCTACTTGTCATGATGGCTATATATTATCTCCAGGCAGTATGCCTCTCAGTTGCTGAGGAACATGAGCTGGACGGTGCTGTTGTATTCATGTCCAGCTTTTGAGCTTCTCATGAGCATCTGGCTGGCTGTTGTGGAAACTAGATAGACTTTTGGTCTGATCCAGCAGAGGTCTCATGTTCTCATCTAGCACACAAAATAACATATCAGAATAAAAGTACACATACACAATAAAATATCTAAAAGGCCTGGGAAAATAAAAAAGCTTTTAAGAAAAAGAAAACAAAGACTTTGCTAGGCAAACCTCTCTGGGGAAATGAATTCCTGTGGTGTGGTGCCACAACTGAGAAGACCTGCCTCTAGCTTCACCCTCCTTGCTTCAAAAGGCAAAAGGTTCTGGGGCAAGGCCTTGGAGGTTGATCTCAATATTGGTGCATGTTCATGTGGGAAAAGTGCCCCTTCAGATACCCTGATCTCAAGCTGTTTAGGGTATTACAGATCACAATTCAGCACTTTGAATAGTGCATGAAAATGGTATGGAAGCCAGTGATCTTCTTAAGCTTACACAGGCCTCAGCTAGCGGGACGGAGGGGTGAAGATCTCGCAATATTTTTATCGCAAGATCTCCCCCTCTGTTTACATGTGGCGCATGACAACCTTGGAGGGTGAGGATGCCATGGCTGCCATTTTTAAAAAAATCTTAAAGAAGAAAAGCGCACAAACACTTGTATGCAGACAGGTAGGGTTTCTTAAATTTAAACTTAATTTCCGCCTCACCCCACCCCACCCTCCTCGTGAGGAACCGGGACAACCAGCAATGCTCTCCCACACGTTCTGCGCTCTCGGGATCGTCCCAAGACTGCGGAAAAACCGGGCTCAAAGGTGAGGGCGAGATCCCAGGGCAAGGGAGGGATCATCCCTCCCTGATCCCAGGATCCCCTGTGCATCATGTGGACGCACAGGGACGATCCCGGGGATTGCCTGGGGATTTCACCCCGTCTAGCTAAGGCCACAGTTTCATCTGAATTTAATGAAAAAGGGAAATGGAGCTGGGTGATGATGACTCGCCACTCCAAAACTCAGTTTAACCCAAGTCAGCAATTTCATGTGGATGTTGAATGGTGTGGGGGACATAATCGATCCCTACAGAAGTTCATAGTACAGAGAGCAATGCTTTCTGGAATAAATAACATTGTAGGAGCAGAACCACATCAATACTGTGCTCCGACTTCCCACCCCAGCTAGCCGATCCAGAAGGATGGTTAATTATATTGAACGCTACAGAGAGATCCAGGGGAACCAACAGGATTGAACTCCCTTAGCATATAGCTGATGGAGAATTTTATCCACCAGAAAAGCACTTTTGGAAGGCATTGTGAAGTTATGATGGTAGCAGTGAATGATTGCTTCTTCATAGTTATCACTACCACAGAGCAGGCTGAAAAAAGAGTTCTTACTTGTGTCTGCTACTTGTGCTTTAGCCATTATCTCAACTGTTACATTGCCTCAGGGCCTTGCTAGACCTACTAGTTAATGCGGAGAGGAGAAGGAGCGAGGCCACGCTGCAGCTAGCACGGGCCGTCGCCCTTTTCTACACGTAAGACGCGATGGGGAAAGGAAAGCCCCGTCGCGTCCTGCATTTTAAAAAAAACTTAAAGGGCCATGTGCGCAGTAGCGCACCAACGAAAAGGTAAGTCTTTGTTTTTTATAAAAAGGGTTCCCTGCTCCCCCCTGCCCCCAATTCCCCCCAATGTATGATGTCCCCCCCACTCGCCCCCTCACTCGCCCGTCCATCCGCTCACCCCCCACTTGCCCCCTCGCCCCCCCACTCGCCATGTCCACCCCCCCGCTCGCTCGCCCCCACATACCCCACTCACCCCCCCACCAGCCCAATGGGCACAGCACGCGGCTTCTCCCGGCTAATCGTGAGTAAGCGAGCAGCTGGGAAAAGCCGCAGAACTAACTAGACCTTCCACAGCCCCGGGCTGAGCCCGGGGCTGTGGAAAAGCCAGGCCACAAGCAGATCCGGTTATCCCGAGTCAAGGGAGGGTTTAGCCCGGCCTGACCCCGGGATCCCCTGTGCGTCGTCTGCACGCACAGCAAGGAGCCCGGGCCTTGCACCGGGCTAAACTCTCATCTAGCAACAGCCTCAGTCTACCTAGGAAACCAATGAATCGAATGGGCTCTACCCAGTAGGAGGGGGCACTTTTGGGTGAATATGTTTACTGCACAAGCCATCTCCATATGCTTAGAGCAGTGAAGGCTTCAACAGCAGCACTATAGTCTGGTATTCCCTTGTTTGTGTCAAAACTGTTTTGATTACTTTCCCCATTTCTATGCTTTGATCACCACAAAGCATACAGTTCCATCAAGTTCTGCCCTTAATTCTCCCTTATGTATCCTTGCTGCCCTCTCCTTGCCCTAGAAGTGGAAGAGCTGCTACTGCAAAGTACAATTGAATATGCTGTATTAGCCAATTACATTAAAGTGGGTGAGTTGATAAATGATGGTGTATTCGTAATGCATAGTGACATTGTATAATGACGGCATGGCAACTTTTTTTGAAAATAACAAAAATAAGCAAATGTTTTGAGGAAGGGAATATAAGAGAACCAAAAAACAATGATGATTCTGTTGTTTGAACTGTTAAGGGCAGTTTCTTTTTTTTCTTTTTATTTTTTTTTATTTTTTTATTTTCTACAATACTTAAACATACACAATAACAATTAAAACAACAATACACTACATAAATGTTGAATAAATGTTGAATACATAATATCTTATCTGAGTAACATAATCAAACTTAACATACAAGTGCACCCCCCACCTCGGGATCTCATTCCTGATTCCAAAATCTCATACTTTCTTCTGCTGGTGGTTTCCCACTTCCCTTAGAAAACACAAATATTAGAAACTGTTTCCAAATTCCTTCAAAATCATTTGTTTTAGCTATACCTCTTCTCCATTTAATATTACATGTCAATTTATCATTAATAGCTATATCCCATACTTCTTTATACCATTCTTCAATAGAATATTCCCCTTGAATCTTCCAGTTCCTAGCTACACTCAATCTTGCTGCAGTCAGCAAATTCGTTATCAGTTCCTTAATTTCTTTTTTACATTTTAAATCTTCAAATAGTGACAGTAATGCAACTTTTGGTGTTCGTTCTATCTTTATTCCCACAATTTCTTCAATCTCCAAAAACACCATCTTCCAAAATTTTTGTACATAGTTGCATTCCCACCACATAAGTAAATACGTTCCTTTTCCCCCACATCCTCTCCAACAGTTTGCTGATTGCTGATTATTTATCTTGTTTAATCTAACCGGAGTTAGGTACCGCCTCCATATAATTTTAAAATAATTCTCTTTTATTCTTACTGACATATTTCTCAACGCCCTTTGTTTCCATAGTCCCTCCCAGCCCTGTTGTCCTATTTGTACATTCAAATCTGTCTCCCAAACCATTTTACCTGAAGTATCCATCAACCCTTTCTCCACCAATATTCTATATATTTCACTCATCAACCCTTTTGACGCTGTTCTTTCCCCCCTATCGTTTTCTTTCTTAACTATTCATTCCTCAAACTTCGTCAATTCTCTACAATCTCCGTTGTCTCTTACCCACTTTTTAGTCCACTGTTCTAATTGCCAATAATTTAACCAAGTTAATTTTTTATCTTTAAGGACCTCTTCCATATCCTCTCTTGTATTCATTCCTCTTAACCATTCCCTTAATTTCATTTTATTTTTTTCTATTAAAACTTTACTTAATCTACTCTTTAATTCCTCCGGGAAATTTTTTAACATTATTACCGGTGACAAAGGGGAGCTGCTCGGAAGCAGCTCCCCTTTATATTTGCTCCAAATTTCCCAGTGAAACCTTAAGAGCGGGTTACCTATGCTTTCTACCCATTTTTTTTCCTTCCCTGAAAAATACATTTTCCAGATTACTCTGTATTACTTGTAGTTTTATCCTCCATCCAATCTAATTCTCCTATTCCTATAATTGCCTCCACAATGTGTCTTAATCTGTTAGCTACATAATATAGTTTAATATTTGGGAGACCCAATCCTCCCTTTTTTTGACTTAAATACCATTTACTTTTATTTACCCTCGCTTTCTTATCTCCATTACAATAATTATTTATAATACTTTGCCAACTTTTTATCTCTAATTCTGAAATTTTTATTGGTAGCATTCTAAACACAAAATTGATCTTTGCTAAAATCTTCATTTTTATTAATGCTATTCTTCCAAACCAGGATAAATTTAATCTTTTATATTTTTCCAATTTTACTAAAATCTCTTTTTTAAAAATATTTAAATTCTCTTTCTTTAAACTCTCTAAATTCTGTGTAATTTTTATTCCCAAATATCTAATCTGTTCCTTAACTCTCATTTCTCTTCCCTTTTCTTCCCAGTCCTTCTCTTCCTTTTTAGTATAATTAAAAGCATCATTTCTGATTTGGACCAATTTATTCTTAACCCAGTAATATCCTCAAATTCTCCCAATTGCTGTTTAATTCTCCCCATCTTTTCTATTGGACTCTTAATGGTTAGCAGAGTATCATCTGCAAACATATTCAGTTTTATTTTTTTCATACTACCTATTCCTTCGATCTCCTCATCTTCTCTTATTGCATTCGCCAATAATTCCATTACCATTACAAACAGGACCGGCGAGAGTGGACATCCTTGCTTTGTCCCTCTGGCTAGTCGTATCTTATCCGTCACACCATCATTCACTACCACTACAGCTGTATTTTGAGAGTACAACTGTCAGTTGTACTGTCAGGGCAGTTTCAGTGATAGGACTTCATTAAAATCCTTGCAAGACTATTTTCAGTTTGCACAAGCAGTAGCCAAAGGAGTGAGCCAAGATTTCCAGGACATACCCAATGGAAATACACAATGCATGCCTGAATTATAGAACTCTACAGTTGCCTCATTCTTAATTAAGGGTAAGCTAATGTGAACAGAAGCATGAACTAACCTTCTGTTCTGAAGAACTCCCATTTTAATTTTGGCCCGGACTTGTTTGAATGTGAGAGAACTAAACCAAAAAGGGAATAAATGGGGATCAAATCATCAGCCATAACCACCTCCCAAGTATCTGAAAATACCCAATATAACCATATAAAATGTAACTTTTACATAAATACACAAACTGAGCATTGATATATATTAGAGCTGGAGTTTTTTGGATGGGCATCATTGGGGTGTTGTTTAGAATGTGAGAGAAAGCAGGCTGAACACATACGTCTGATATATGCAGAACTGATTTTGTGGTTATATTTTTTCCATTATTTTATGAACCAGAGATTGTGTAGTGAAATTCACCTATATTTGACAATTATAGTGTCGTCAGATCAGAAAATCAGAACTGACAGGAAAAGGATAGGAAAGTATGAAGAACAAACACTTTAAAGCTCGGAACAACAGTGAGATCAATGTTGCTTAAGAGCAGGATTAGGTATTTAATGCAGCAACATAAGAATGGAAAGAGCTTTTTTATTGCATCTAGTTCTGAATATTTAATGCTAATTATTTTAGCTTATTCTGTTTATAGAACTGTAGTGTATAGGCCAACAGTGAATATTGCTTGCATCAGTTTATGGTTTTGACTAATTAATAATACTTAGTTATTACTTACATTTGTTATGGTGGTTCTGGAAACCAGTTACAGAGTTTTATAAGATACCCTCAATGTTTGTTAAAATATTTATTGTTTTGCAATTTTAAGCGGACTCCCAATATAGCTTTGAGGGAGAAATGCATCTGATGCCCATTTATGAATAATCAGAGATCTTGTTCACTAAAATACGTTAATGAAGGAAGTTTTTCAATAAACAGGAAACAAAAGCACACAGATATATTAAACGACACAAGCATAATTAAGGCAATACATTTTATTGTATTATAAACACTCATTGTAACTGTACAGAGGGAAGTAGAAAGGCACAGTAGGAGTTGGTTACACACAGGCAGCTTATGGCCCACATTCAACTTGTATTTGCCCTGCAAGTGTATCACAGAGTTCCAGGAATGGCAGTTTGAAGTGCTAAAAATGGGGAAGACAGAAGGCCAAGTAAAGCAACTTTCAGATTGCATGTTTGCAATTTGGGATGGGTGATACTATGGTGCATGTTCACGTGTACATACTGCCTGTTGAAATGTCTCTTTGCATATGCTTTATGTTTAATTAACCTTTTTCCCGTCCCCTGAAGAACTTTTGTTTCAGGTATCATTAACAGAATTAAAGTACAGTCCGGTTGTGTGCTATACACATTTACTAGCATAGGCGTGTGCAGCACATAACATTAGGGTGTGCACCCAGGGATTATTTTTTTAAGGTGAACACTTACTGAATACTCAAATCATATAGGACATTATTTTCATTCATTTATTTATTAAATACTGTAGACACTGATGCCCTACTCCCAGCAGAGAGGCCCCCAGCACAGCGATTCCTTTTCATTCCTGCTGTCAGGAGCAATGGTGCTCTCTCAGAGGCAGCAGTTCTTTGGCATGGCAGCAGAGCAGCTGGAGGGCAGCCTAAGGACTGTTCCCACTGCGTTTGGATCCCCCTCTGGATCCCTACTCAATGCCCCCCTCAATTCAGCGCTTGTTGCTTGAGACATTAGGGTGTGCCTTGGCACACCTGGCACACCCCTTGCACATGCCTATGTTTACTAGGGTAGAGTAGGACTTACTTCTTAGTAACCATTATCATGCATAGGACTGGACTATTAAGACCAAATCTAAAGAAAAGTAAGTATGCTTTTAATCTCATTGACAGAAATGGGGCTTGAGTGCTCTGGGTGCTCCAGAGCGCTCTTTACTGGAACTCACAGCATACTTAACTTTTTTCCCCCCTGAATTGCACCTTTAATTTGATCGTAATGTTGATAAACATCAAGTTTAAGCTGCTGAATTTCTACTGGTCTTTAGAAAGACTGAAATGTGCTTATTTGGGGAGACATGCAGAACTTAATTTCTCATTGTGACCAAACACTTATTGTTGAAGTTTATCATTTGAGAACACAATTAACAAGTCTTAATTTTCCATTTTACACTCTGATCCTAACCATCTACATAGGTGTACCTCTTTATTGCATTATCAGAATATCTACCATGCCAACACAGTGTAACAGCAAGTGGCATTGCACTCATTAGACACTTTGTCCTCTTTATTTATTTGCTTGCATAGCAAGTATTAAGACTACATTGCTAGTCTACATAAAAAAAATACTACAAATGGCATCACATAAGACGTGTAATGCCTACCAGCCACATCCTGACATTACCCAGAATAATACAGATTTTATGCAGAAAAAGATGCTGCATCCCTACATTTTTCTCTGATGTATAATAAATCTGGAATAAACTGAGCCAAGAAGAACACTATATAAACTATAGATGAAGATCATACATGCAGGTTATAATGCCAGGAAATTTAAATCCATTCATTATATCAGTAATAAAAAAGCAGCATACATGCCAAAGGTGCATGCGCATACACACACAAGATAAAACAAAGAAAATAATTTCCTGACCAATAAAAACCAAAAGGAATAAGAGATCACACAGGTAATAATAATGTAATAATAAGATAATGTATAAAATGTAGCTACAATTACACATCAGAAAGTCCAGTTAAAAATCAATATTTGAACTAACTTCTCAGAAATATACATGAGTTATTAGCTGTACCCGGTGTAACATATGGTGTTGTAGCATATCTTAAAGGTTATTAATTATCATTGCATTTTAATTCTTTATTCATTCATATATTTCATTGTAAACACAATTAACAATCTTGTTCTTCTCAGATACAACACTTAATGAGCTCAATGATCGAACTCTTGAGAGAGGAACAGAAGTAAAATTGCTTGAAATTTTGAAGCCATGGGGAAAACAATTGGGGGGGGGATAATGGAAAAATATGCAATTTTTAGTTCTCTTTACAGATCTAAAGTCACTTTGTTGCTTTTGGACAGCTTTCCCCAACCAGATGTTTTCCACTTCAACTCCCATCAGCCCCATGCAGCTTGGCCAATGGTGAGGAACTCTGCAAGTTGTAATCTAAAGCATGTGGAGGGCACCAGGTTGAGGAAGACTGTCCCCAGTATAGAGTGCATTTAATTGGTACCCAAAAAATAAAAGGAAGAAGAGATGACAGGGCTCTAGGGAAACACTCCTCCTCCAACCCGCATTGATCTGGAATCCCTAAATCTCCGGATGGGTGGGGGGATTCTCTGTGGTGCTGAGGGAAATGCACTTTGCACATGGCACACCCTCCTCGACTCTTCACTTCCAAGATGAACGCCCAGGGTGGGGGGGACACAAACGAAGAATGCCACATCCAGGGGAAGGGATTAGAATCCAGATTTAATAATTTTTTAAAAGTGTGTGTGTTGAGGGGGCGGCAGAATTCAGCCCCCTGAGGTAGCCCTCCCCCTCCCCCCAACTTTCCCTCATACCATGCGGGTGATCTTTAAGCCTCCCCTCACGGAGCGCAGGAAAGCCTGGTTCACTGCCACCATAGTCGCTTCTGAGGCAACAGAGCTGAGCGCGGGCGGTGCCAGAAGGGGCGCCTGTTACTCAGCAGCGGCTGCGAGCCCAAAGAAGGCCACTCATTTTCCCCTCGCAGGATGGCGGAACGTCCATTGAGGCGAAAGCAGCCGCCCTAGCTGGGCTGGGCGAGGTTCAAGTGCCCGTCTTCCCTCCGTCAAGCGTGAGGGTGGCCTTGGCTCCCCCCCTCCCTCTCTCCCTGCCTGGCCTACCTCATGGGGTGGTTGTGAGGATAAACGCGGAGGAAGAGGGCCCACGTCTGCCGCCCTGAGCTCCTTGGATGGATAGTGATATAATTAAATGAACCACTGGGGATAAGCAGTGCCTTTTACATTTTTTCCCAATGGATTTGTTACATTCATGTGAACCACCCGGAGAGCTTCAGCTATTGGGCAGTATAGAAATGCAATAATTTATTTATTTGTTTATTTATTAAATTTTTATACTGCCCAATAGCCGAAGCTCTCTGGGCGGTTTACAAAAATTAAAACCATGGGGGCGGAGCCGTGCTCGAGCTCTGCCCAGGCGGACCTGACGGCGCTGAGGGGAGGCCGAACTCGCTCTGTACGGTTGCTTAGCAATGGGAAAAGAGTGCGAGGGCATGCGGTAGGGTGGGGGAGGTTTTTGGCCGCTGGGTCTTAGAGTCCCAACAGTCATCCCTCCCTCCCCTCACCACGCCCCACCTGCGGTTGAGTTACTGAGCTATAACAGTGGGGGGCGGGGCTGCGGTTGCTTAGCAGTGCTGGAATCTTCACGGAAACACACCTGCATACCCAAGAATTTTATATATATAGATAAGGACAGGCAAAATATTACAACCCTGTTACAAACTTCATAGTCTCAAATAACAAGGGCAGTCTGTGGAATTTAACATTGCTCTTTGCTAATTAATGGATGGACCTACTCTAGCCCATTAGGGCTCTTCTTATGTATTGTGAGCCTTCTGTCCAATTTCATAAATGTTCCATTGTCTTGTTTGTTGAAAATGTATTGATACATTCGAACAACTGCCACCTTGTTTCCAAGGTAATCAATTTTGCAAATAGGTTGCCATAATAATTGCTTGCCCTAGTACCTAGCAGGGGTGGGCAACTTGTGGCCCTCCCAATATTTTGAATTTTAATTCCCATCAGCCCTAGTCAGAAGAATGGTGGGAGTTGTAGGCCAATACATTTGGAGTGCTGCAGGTTGCCCACCCCTAACTTACAGGAAATAATATGCATCTTAACTAGGATATGGGTTTTCCTTTCTGCTATCCCATTTTGTTCAGGTGTGTTATAGCATGGTTGTCTGAATTAGAAACATCTCATTCCTTTAAATATGCTTCCACTTCCTTTCCTATGTATTCCCCACCATTGTCTGTGTTGAGTATTTTCAGCATCCTTGTTTGCAGGTCAAATAAAGCCAGACTGCTCACTTGAGGGAATGGTATTAAAGGCAAAACTGAAGTACTTTGGCCACATAATGAGAAGACAGGATACCCTGGAGAAGAGGCTGATGCTAGGGAAAGTGGAAGGCAAAAGGAAGAGGGGCCGACCAAGGGCAAGATGAATGGATGATATTCTGGAGGTGACAGACTTGACCTTGGGGAAGCTGGGGGTGGCGACAGCCGACAGAAAGCTCTGGCGTGGGCTGGTCCATGAAGTCACGAAGAGTCGGAAACGACTGAACGAATAAACAACAAAACCATAAATTCTTAATTTTCCAGACACTTTGGTGTATATGTCCTCTTGGACTCATAAATTTCACTGTGGTCAATTCCTTGAATTGCACATGAGCCTGTTGAAAGCAGTGTGCTTTACTGACCGGATTTTCCTCTAGGTTTGGGACATTTTATTTATTAATTTATTAATTTATTTATTATTGCATTTACAACCCACTTCCAAGGAACCCAAGTCGATGTATATAATCTTCCTCTTCTCCATTTTGTCCTCACAACAGCAATCCTGTGAGGTGGGTTGTGCTGAGAGTCTGTGACTGGCCTAAAGTCACCCAGTGGGTTTCCATGGCTGAGTGGAGACTAAACCCAGATCTCCTGACTCCCAGTCTGATACTTTAGCCACTACAGCACACTAGAATCTTTCATGGGAATGTTGTGTCTCACTGCAACTAAAGAAACTGCAATCAGTACCTTCTGCCATTATACTTTTTCCATTTGCTAAACAGAAGTTTTCCTTCATGAAAAATTCCTGCTTGCTTGTCACGTGGCTTGCACCCCCCCCCCAAGTCAATGTGCTACCCATGCAAAGTGTTACCCTGATGGTTTTAAGGCAACTATCCCATACCTGATCTGCAGACTCAGCTATACGGCCTTAACTCTTTTTTTCCTTCTTTTTTTGGGGTGTTTCTGTTTCCACTTTCAGCTTTCCAAATAGTACAATGGGTTTTTTTCAGGTGACCTACTTTCTTGCAGCTAACCTCCTGGTTTCTTTCTTCTACCTTATTCTCTCATCTACCTTGAGAATTGTGTCAGGTTGTCTATTCAGGCCTTCACGAAAGCCCTGAAGACTCTCAGTTTTTGTTAGATTTCCCTTGAATTGTATTTTAGGGGGATGGTGGCTTTAGTTGTAATATTTATGACTGAATTGGATTGGGGTTGCTTGGTCATTGGCATTTATTGTTTTATTGATTATTCTTACTGTGTAATCGTATTGTTTTCTTTTCCTATAGATGATGCCTTGGGAGGTTTTCATCCTTAAAGGTGGCCTTAAAATAAATTTAATTAATAGATTAAAGAAATAAAATGCCATTTATATGTTCATATATCTATCCCCTGCTGAGTCTCACCTTATACAATTTATGTAGCTATATAATTTACTGTTTATATTTGAGCACTCGTACAATTTATGGACTTTAGTCCATACACCGTTAGCATTGCTCTCTTTCCTTAGGTGGCTGAGTTGACCATCTTCCACCAGAAGGCTTATAATTTATTTCGCTTGCCCATTTTTACAGTCCAAATCAGCTAGGTTGTTAGCTGGTCTGTTTATGCTTAAAACATCCCATGGGTCATCTTTGGATAGCAGTATTCCTACCTTGAAATTCCAAGTTGGTAATCCCCATTATTCAACTTCGTCACAGCAAATTTAACATCAGTACTCCTCCTGTCATTAGCTAAGTGTGCCCCTTCCTTTTTCCTTACAGTTACGGATTTCTTGCAGTTTGTTCTGGGCCCATATCCTGTTAGCAAGATCCTAGTATTGCCATGAAAATCAGCATCAAAATCAGAACTGCATTTTGATTTCCTTTATTGCAGGAACAGACTACAAGCAACACTGCATGGCTTAACTTCAGCAGAAAAAACAGGAACAGGAAGATAGGGAGGAAGGTACATGGATCAGAAAGAGAAACAAACAAGCACTAACCAACTAACATGACAGGTTAAAGCTCCACCTACCTTGGAGCGGACCAATTGCACCCTTGATCAGTACACAGTGAACTAACTGTTCACATGCTGTAAAAAACAACACTTTTTAACTCCCCTTTCAAACAATATCCGCCAACTTTTCTAGCCAATTTACTCTTCTTATTAAAGATTTTTTGAAATGGTTGATCTTAATGGTTTTAATGATAATATTATTCAGTTTCTTGTTTTGTTTTGCACTCCTAATTGTCTGTTTGCAGGAGGGGGAGCAAAGTTTCTATTCCCTTTTTCCAAATTTTGGCAAGACGTTTTCTGAAGGAAGCCTTCTTGTCTCTAATAGCTTCCTTAACTCTGCTTGTTAACTACGCTAGTATCCTCTTAGACTTGATTATACCTTTCCTGATCTTCAGTGTACATTCTATAGAGCTTCTAATATTGTGGTTTTGAAAAGTCCCCAAATGTTATTTTGACCCTCTTGACTTTCAGCTTCCTTTTTACCAGTCTTTTTTTTTCTTTTCTTTTTTTAGACGTTTCCTCTCTGAAAGTCGACTTTCTCATTTGTGCTTCTTCAGAAGGCACCAATCCAAATTAAGCTTGAAAAATAACATGGATGTTTAAAAGCAGCATATTTTATCTTCACACATTTTAAAGTGTTGATGGTTAATTCATTACTGCTGCTTGGTCACTTGAAAACTGAAATAGATATTATTTGCCATTAAGATTAGCAAGTCAAAATGCTATACAATTATTATGCTTTGATTACTTCTTTCTGCTTTACTATACCTCAATCATTGAAAAATACATATTTATTTGCAATAGCAGTGGGGTGCTATAGGCATTTGTGTCAGTCTTATTTACAACCTCAGTTCCATTTTTACACAAATACATAATTTATTATTCTTGCTTTTGCATTATGAAAGATAATTGTGCCTTCTTTCTTCACAACAAAGTAAGTTTGGCTGAGAGTAGTGACTGCCCCAGTGAACTTCATAGCTGAGTGGGGATTTGAATCTGTGTGTCCCCAATCTGAGTCCAACACTCTTAACAGTTAGACTCTAACCACTACACCATGGTGACTCTCTTTAAAGGCTCCGTTTCGTTCTGCTGGGATTTAAAATAAGAAGTGCAGCAAGGCCAGGCCTTAAGAGGCTTGCTGACACACACACACATACACACACACACGCACAGAGAGAGAGAGAGAGAGAATGAGAATGTTTGGAAAATGGGAGTCAGACTTCATATTATGCAAAATGTGCCACCACTAAATTTTATCTCGAATTCCAGATGGAGGGATTCTTCAGCCCATCTCTAAATTGGACATCTTGTCTCTTTTTTAAAAAATGATTCCTTGTACTTTTTACTGAGAAATTAAAATCTAGGCACTGGAAGAGGAAAGAAAGTTTGCACACAATACTTTCTGATCTATTATAAACAGAGTTGCCAACCTGACTTCTCAAAAACTGGCAAGGGCATGGAAAGACATGATTGATCTCGAACTATTTGCTAGCATCCCTTAGATTCCAGCCATGTCCCAATTAATTTTAATAGGTATGCATTGCATATGATGCAACTGGGCGAGGTCCTTTGTTGGGAGAAATTGTCACCTATTTTTTTATACAAAAGATTTTCTCTACAATACTGTTGTTTTTGATTAAACAAAGAGGGATAAGAAAAATAATAAGAACCAAAAAGGCTGCCTTTTTTGGTATTACTACTTTCTTATATAGAGAACCATTCCAAAAAAAACCAGGTCAAAGGCCTTGAATATTTCTCTTCTGTCTTGACTGCTTCTACCAGAGACATTTATATCCAGTGGGTTTTGTAGCACACAATGTAGCTTTCTTTTTCAGAGGAATTCTCAAACCTTTATCTCTGTTGGATAAGAACTAATGATACCTACCTATTTTGGTGTCAAGGGTGACCGCTGATTCAGCCTATACACTTACATATTTTCTTTATTGATATTATTTTGCTTAAGTTTTTTTTTCTACAAAGAAAGTAAAAGTTATCCGTAGGAGGCAAGGAGAAATGTAAGTCAATATATTGCAGGATCTATGGACAGGTTCAGTCATCACTTTAATTCATGCTGGCTTAATTAGCTATGGACAGTAGCTGATGTTTTAAATCATCCACACTGTTCCACCCCACAAATGGGTTAATAAGTTACATTTCATAGTTTATTAAGCTACTGTGTGTAATTTGAGTCATCCCCCCACCCTCTGTCCACTGCGGTCCTCCTGCCCAAGTGCACTAGTATCCCATCTTCCCTTGCAGTTTTTAAGCCCATTTAAGCCTCCCACCCCATAGACAATACTAGGTTTAAGCTGTCCTCAATGCCAATACCGCAGTAGCATAGGGTTTTGATGGTGCCTTAGGGGCCTCTCTATCGGGGGAACCTGTGTGTCAAGTTTTGTCCCACCCGTACAAGGTTCCAAGGTTTACAGATGGCACTTCCTTTTTGGTTCACCGGGGATTTTCACTCCACTCTGTGTAATTGCTCAGGGTTTTGAAAGTGCATCAAATGCCTCCCTACCAGGGGAAGCTGTGTGTCGTTTTATCCCGATCCTGCAAAGTTCCAATGATTTACTGATGTAAACCGCCCAGAGAACTTTGGCTATGGGGCGGTATATAAAGGTAAATAATAATAAAAATAAAATAATAATAATAATAATAGACAATAGCCGGTTTCAGCTGTCCCCCATACAAGCGTTGTGCTAATTTGCTCTGTTGCTATATTGTAGTTGCTTATATAAAGCCATAGGTGATACTGAAGTAGCCGCTTTTGTTCTTCTAATGATCCAGATAGCTGGTATTGTAGTCGAAAACATTTGGAGGGCACCAGGTTGCAGAAGACTGTTCTAAATAGTGTTCACCAATGTTTCCAAGATGAAGGAAATCATTCTAGGATGATTCATGTGAAGTTGTCAACGATATTATAAGGCCAGCAATGCCTCAAAATATACATTCTTAAGACAACTGTACTATGTTTGTGCGTCTGAGTTCTCCCTCCCCACTCTTGTTCCTATATGTGAGTGTTTTTATCTCTCACTCCAAATAAAGTTTTGTTGGAGTTCATGAAGCTTCTTGAATAAAAATCTCTTCTGCATTATAGCGCTGTTCATTTCCCAGGAACTTCATCTACTCTGTGTAGGCTTCTAAATGTCATGGAATGTGATGCTAAACAACAAAGAGCACACACAAGGAAAGTGAACAGGGCCAGATCTACACCAAGCAGGATATGACACTTTGAAAACGGTTTGAGAACTGTATATGTTTGAAAACATATACAAACATATATGTTTGTCAATATACAGTTTGAAAACTGTATATTGACAACTGAGCCCCAACAGTTGTCACTACTGTTATAAACTGCTTTTAAATAGTAGTGTAGATCCTGCCCAGGTGTGTTGTAGCAGTGTGCACTGCTGTGAAGCTTTGCCTTACCTCCCCCCCCCCGGAAAAATTCCATTGAAAACCCATTGCAATATATGATGGCCTATCCAGTTTGTCCTAACAACAACTCCACGAGGGAGATTGACCTGAAAGACAGTGATTGGCCCAAGGTTTTGGAAACAGAAACTGCCCATGCTACAGATTTATGGAATCATGCACTGAGTAGAACATCAACATGTTCATTTTTGGAGGGTAGTATCTTCATTAAAGAAGGTTACTGGAATTTTAAAAAAAAACTTCGATGACAAAAAGCACAGCTGTGAAATTACTGTGCTTTGTGATTTTCTGAGTTACATCAGCATTTCCACTGGGCTTAATTGGATACTGTTGATGCTACCATCTTCCCTATGGAGATGAGTCAGCAGTTGTTGTAATAAGTAGCACCTCTAAAGTGGCTGAAGGCAGCTGACCTAGGAAGCCGAAGTTCGCCACTCATCTCAAATTGCACCATCCCTTATGGTGATAGCCTTTCTATGTGCAGTGCATATGTGAAGGAGAAAATGGATATGGAAGAGCAAGGCCATGAGAGGGAGGAGCTTTCAATCTTTTGCCTAACATCTCCTTGAGAGAAGGGAAGGCAAATTGCTTTCCTTCATGCTCAAAATTCAACAGTGACTACATACTAGATGTTGCAGTTGTTTACCTAAGAGAGAGTGTGAGAGTGGGGAGATCAATCCTTAGCATCTTTGGCCCTTTCTACACCTAAGATTATCCCAGGAAAATGGAGGGATCGTCCCTGCCTGCTCTCAGTATCACCTGTGTGTCATTTGCATGAACAGGGACGATCCCAGGGAAAAAGGCAGATGTAGAAATGGCCTAGGACTCACTTATTTCAAAAGGATTTACTCCCAAATTAAGTGAGCATGGGATTGTAATTCTAATCTTTAAAAGTGCCTTCTGGGGGGAAAGGAAAACAATTGAATGGACAGACAGACACATAAATACATCTTTGCTAGAAGTTGATTGCTAGCTTTCTCCAAATTAAATATGGGGTGGGGAGAAGCAGCAATGAGAAGTCAAAACAATCTGTACAGTGTATTTTTTAATAATTTTAATAGGATCTTGCTTTTAGAGACCAGAGGTTGTTGCTACTTAGTCTTCTAATGGTAGAATTAACTGCAGTTGTAAGATTTCTAAAGAGGTAAGATCTAAGATTTCTAAAGAGGGAAGGTATATTGACTGTAGTGAGTCCACCTTTCCCTGCTCCCACTGACCCAGCCATATGAAAGAGGCTGCACGTTAGTGCAAGAAGGGAGCAGCAGGTTAAAAGAGCAACCTTTGATCTATTGTGGTGTTGCTAGGTTTTAGAGTGCTATCCTGAGAGGATTTCTGCCAGTTGTGGCAGCATTGAAGGCCAAGGGGGCAATGAAGGCCAAGAAGCGAGGTGACAGGGCTTAATTTCACATACTTGTTTGAACTAAACAGCCAAACATGCAGACCTAATTAAACAATAAAGTAAGAACAAAAGGGAGATCCCGGGGAAGGGAATATTGGGATAGAGTGAAACTTTGGTGGATCTTAAGTAGTGCAAAGATAATTCATCTTCAGAGGGTAGAAGAAAATGTACAAGATTTCCAGAGGGGAAAGGGATTTTACCTGAAAAATGAAGCAGCAACAGAGGCTTTCCCTGATCCTTTTTAAAAAATAAATAAATCACAGCAGCAGTGGTCTTCCAAACAACTCAACAGCCATGTCTTCCATGCATATCTCCCCTGAGTTGTGCATAGTTAGAAGAATAAAACCATGATATCCACATTTCTCCTCCAGATTGTGGGGGATGAAAGATGACAAAGCATCTGGAACAAAGCTTGTAATGACATAGCACTGCTCCAGGGAAATCTTGGGGGCAAGTCATGGCCACCAGGATGTTTTAAGGGGTGTCGCCACTGCTGCTGTAACAGAAAGAAAAGTGAAAAGACTGCTGTGCTTTTTTAGGTACAGCTTTCTTCCCCTCCAATTTTTTTTAAAAAAATTCTTCTGCCCCCTCCAAAAATTGCAGAAAATCACCACCATTTTTTGTGGGCTGCAAACGGGTCCATGAAGGTGGGAGGGCATTTTTGGAACAGAACTAATTCCAGTCCTTGGTTTTAACATCAGTTTTTCTGCTGAGGCAAGCACTTTGATTTATTCTTTCCTTCAAACGTATTAGAGTCTTTGTGAAGCACTTTGAAAGAAAGATATTTTTAAGTGCTGTCTCAATATAAAAGAAAGGAGAAAAAGAAAAGAGATACTTTAATTAAAATTTGGGAAGTACTGCAGATCTGTGAGTTATTAAGAAATAAGAATGATAAATTATCAGCAATAATCAATCACTCCATGCATGCTTGCAACAAAACATGGACAGCATTCATTCAGTATATCCTTTCGCTTTTCAACTGCAAGCTGCATCTGTACACACTGCCCTCTAAAACTTCCAAAATATATATTTAACAAAAGAAGTGCCTCACCATTTTTTCACACAGCTTGCTCTTAGTTGTACAGTTATATTTCTCTGATATGTAAAATCAGTTTAATTGAATACAATGGATTGCTACCAGGCAATGCTTTCTGAGTAATCCGAAGAAGGAGAAGGAGAAGAAGAAGACCTGCATGATGGGGGGAAATGTAGAATAATGATATAGAAAGGAGTGTTAATGCAATTGTTTAAGTGGTAAATAATAATCAAATTTTCCAAAAAGATAGTAGTATATAGGGGTGTGCACGGACCCCCCAATCCGCTTCGTGGCCCGATCTGGAAAATCCGGATTGGGCCCGATCCTCTTCGCGCCGCTCCGCCCGTCTCCCGTTCCGCGGAGCAAGATCCGGCTTCGCCGCCGTCACTATATGGACAGCGGCGGCGGCGCAAGAAAAACCACCCACCCACCCCGCCCCCTTACCTTCCTCCGTCGCAGGATTCAATTGAGGCCCCGGTTGAAGCTGGAAGAGGCCTCGGCCTTCACTTCCAGCTTCAACCGGAGCCTCAATTGAAGCCGTCGACAGAGGAAGTTAAGTGTCCCTCCTCCCTGCTCCTTTACCTGGTGCTGCCGCCGCCACATGGATGGCAGCGCCGGCAGCGCCAGATTAATCCCCCTCCCCCCCACTTACCTTCAGGCGAAGCTCCGGATTGAGGCAATCCTCTTCGCCTTGATCCGCAGCCCCCCTGACTCTCTTCGCCTCCGCCTTAAGGGTAGGCGAAGCCCCCCGCTCCGCTCCTGCTTCTCCGGTTCGAGGAGAAGCGGAGCACATCCCTAGTAGTATATAAACAAAGTTCAAAATATTGTGCTATTTCACTAAAATTCTCACCCCTCCTAGCTACTGCTAAACTTTTTTTAGTTTATGTATAGTTATAAACTGATTTTCCATCAAAGAACTCCAAAGTTGTGTACAATGTAAGATAAAACCACAAACAGTAAAATTCAAAAATACTAACCATCACAGAAGTTGAAATAAGTAAAAACCAAGCAGCAAAAAATCAATAAAAATAAAATCTGTGGCAACTGAATATAAAAACTGCCCCCCCCCAAAAAATGATAAATTAAAAGTATTCCAACCAAAAATCCCAACAAAACAAGACTGTTTAACCAGGAGGGAGCACCAGTGTCTAATTATGGCGACTGATAAGGCCCTGTTCCACATGTCTCCCAGCATAGTCATATGACAAAGAGCAAGACATCCACCCATGATTTCAGTGGGCAAGCAGACCTTTAACTAACCTGGTTCCAAACCACATAGGGCTTTAAAAATAATGAGCAGCTTTTGCGTTGTTTCGCTTTTGCGAAACAAAACTGAGAGTTAGGCAGACAAATTAAACAGCAGGTACCTGCTCCTGTTCCAGCTGGACATCCCCTTCTCCAATCATAGGCCAAGTAACACCAACTGCCCTGTGGGGAGGATTCCAAGAGCAGGGGGAAGAGGCACATGAATTTATTTATTTATTTATTACATTTATATACCGCCCCACAGCCAAAGCTCTCTGGGCGGTTCACATGAAGAAAACACCAGGAGCCTGCTCCTACTGTAGCTGGGATTATTTTGTGAACCAATGTGGATTAAACAACAGTAGAGTTACATGAACCAAATAATAGCCTCTTGACAAGATTCTTCCCCTCAGCATGCAACAGAACACTGCATCAGCCATTCTGAAGACTTTTCAAAGGCAGCCCCATGTAGAATATATTCCAATTATCCAGCCTGGATGTGATCAAGGTACGTGTGACATTAGCCAGATCTTCATTCTCCAGGAAAGAGTTTAGTTGATGCATCATCAGCCAAAGCTGTATAAAAGTTCTGTCCCAGGTGGTGGTTCTGTCCAGATGGGGCTTTAAAGTTCAGATAGTGGCAATGCGAACTCAAGCAAGGCAAAGTCCAGGTTCTGGTAAGGTGAAGTTGAAGTTCTTTGTTGTCTCTGTGCATCACACATACGGGCACTGCACCTGCATGGAGCCTCGCTTCGGAAACTTTCATACCTGAGGAAATATTTTTGGCGGGAACCTTTCCCACTGTCATACAGTGTATGCTTAGTACATTCCTGCCCTATTTATTTAGTTATTTATTTATTGGATTTCTATACCGCCCAATAGCCAAAGCTCTCTGGGCGGTTTACAAAAAGTTAAAACCATCAGACACGAATCAAAGCAACAGTATAAAACAAACAACAGTATAAACGCACAATAAAATACTATCTCTTTCGACTGCTATCACAGTTACCTCACTAGGAACTTTGTTGTTCTTTTTACTATCAAACTGTACTGAGGAGTTACCTCATTTTTTGCTCCATTAGAGAGTATTTTCCTTCTCTTTACAACTTTCTTCTTTGTTTTTTTCTTGGTAGTTAGTTTGTGCCCCTCAGACTATTCTTGAAGGCTTCATTCAATAAGTACATCCAATGGTCATACTTTATGCCTTTTGTGCCTCAGAGAGGCACAATGTTGTAGAGCCTTGTTAGTTAACTCCATGTGAAGCTTAGGCTGTAGATCCATATGTGCAGGCCCACTTCAGCAACAGGTAAACCTAAGCAGGATCTACACTACTGCTTTAAAGTGCTTTATAACAGTTATAAAGCGCTTTAACTGCTTTAAAGCGCTATAAAACTGTTATAAAGCGCTTTAAAGCAGTAGTGTAGATCCGGCCCTAGACTAAGCCTTAAACCATGGGTTTGGCCTTCCAGATGTTTTGGCCTACAACTCCTGTCAGCCCTAACCATCATAGCCAATGCTGAGAGATCATGGGAGTTGTAAGCCAAACCGTCTGGAGGGCCACATGTTGCGCACCCTTGCCTTAAATAGCTGCACCTGCATCTGGGTGGCTAAATGCATCCAGTGACATAAGTGTCTTGAACTAAAGAGGCCTTGCCATTAACTGAAATGCAGAGACTGGGGCTTCTGGGCGGGAGTTTTCTGAGTTCAAAGATGGAAATGTGACATCCCCAGCCCAGGGAGGTGCTGGTAAACCACACTTCTGCAGTATAGCTTCAGGGCAGTGGGAATGTCCAGAATCAGTTCTGAGGATAGTTTCCTAACTCACTTTGATACCTCCCCCAAACCCATTGCCTTCTTTCTCTCTCCTCTTCCACCCCTATAGTTTTTGACAGCAAAAACACTCCTGGCCATTGCCTGAGCATCCACCAACAAGGCTGCAGCCAAGACCATTCCCAAATTGCTCACCTGATCCTTCAATAGAAATGCAACTTCATCCAAAACAGACTGTGCACTGAAATCTGGATCAGCTTTCCTACCGATCAAAATCACTTCTGTATTGCCTGTATTGAATGACTCCACTTTGACAGACCACATTCAGTTTCAAGCACCAGAATCAGATGGTAAAGACAGTTGTTTATTTGGCTTCAAGCACCAGAATCAGATGGTAAAGACAGTTGTTTATTTATTTACAATATTTATATGCCATTTCTCATTTGATACAAAGCAATTTAAAAAATCAAAACAAAAAGACCACACAAATACATGCACATATAATGGTGTCAGCTCATGGCTGGAAGAAAGCCAAAGCAACAGATAAGTTTTCAAAAAACATCTAAAACACTCAAACACTGAGTCCTAATAAGGCCAGAGGGGAGATCATTCCATAGGGCTGGTTTCACTGCAGAAAATTGTCATCTCTGCATGGTCACCAAAGCAAGGAGGAGGAACATGCTGGAAGGGTGGGATAGAGAAGCCTCTAGCAAACCCCTGAGAGGGCTCAGGTGCAGCAACTGAGGATGAATGCATAAGGACTCTTCCCTTATCAGGACTCACAATCCTACGTTCCCACTCAAGGACGAAGAGGTGGGGATCTGGCACTTGATAATTATTTTGCCCATGAAGGAGAGCCTAGTACCAGACAAACCCAGCTGCCGAGGGATTCTTTAATGTTGGGAGGATCAGCATTTCCATCTATTGTTCCCACCTATTGTTACTATTGGGGGTGCACAAGGTAGATTGGATTCCTGGATCCTAAATTGGAGATAGCCAGTGAGGAGAGAACCCACCAGCTGTCTCTCCAAGTTCACAAAAGTAACCTCAGAGAGGTCAGAAAGGGAGGGAAGGGTGGATTTGAGCTATCCCCCTCCTCTGAGCCCTAGCTAGACAGGCAAAAATGTCAATCTAGCAAAAATGCAGAGTGGGAGAAGCACAGAAGTGATGATTGCCTCCGTGTTTCTCCCACTCTACATAGGATGCCGTCAGCCTCCGAGTTTGGAGGCTGATGGCCATCCACATAGGATTGCACCCTTACACACACACTTATTATTATTATTATTATTATTTATTTATTTATTTATTTATTTATATGATCTAAGGTCATGGACCCTCAAATACTTATCTAGAAAAATACAAATGGGAAGCCACAGAAAAGGAGTTCAATCTTACTCCAGGCAGTAGACCTTCAGCAAGGCTTCCAGGGGACTGCAAAAGTTCATTCCTGTGAGCTGGCTGACATTCTCAAATACTTTAGGATATGATCACTAGTGGTGTAACTAGGAAAGCCAGTGAAGACCTACCTTGTAACTTTACTTATCTCAGTCTGTTTCTTGGAGAAGGGATGGCAAATGGTGGCTTCTGAGTTCCCCTGCCTAGGGAACCCATGACAAAGCCAGGTGATCTAATCATCATTCCAAAACCTGAAAGACTTATCCCCCTCACACTCCCGGATGAAACAAGCTGAAACATGGTTCAGTAATCTGATATATGTTTAAAAAAAATTGTCAAGGGAAGTCTGTGAAAAATACATAATATATACTTACTCTATCAATGTATATCATTATAGCTGATCATATATTGTCAGTACAAGTCAGCAAGAGAGCTTTCCATTCATCAAAGTGGGCTCATGAAATATATAGGTGATGGTGAAGCTGGCATCAGATGTGTGATTTCTTCATTGCATCCATGTAGGCCTGATTTATCATATACAAAATCCTTCCACCATTTTTAGTGGATAGAACTGAAGCATACTTGCTGAACTAAATGCAGAATTTGACTTAGCCTTCTAAAGCTCAATTCTGAAATGGTTCTCTTTACAATCGATTTACAAATACATTGAATAAATGGATTTTAAAAAATTATATTCAGCTGGTATGTTACTGCCAAACATACATGCATATATAAAGGTAATGAGTATGTTTCAGAGAAAAGCAAAGTAAGTATCAGTGTTTAGAACTGCTTTGCCAGAGGGGATTTGTAATCATTATTTATAAGTCATTAATTTTGATTAAAAGCTCTCAGGATGCTTAATGCTCAGTAGGGCAGAACTGTACTACATCTAACAAAACTCTTACAAGCATCAAGACACAGGTATTAGGTGTACATGAGCAAACCAATATTTCCTTTCTTAAAAGGATCCTTCTTGAAGATTAATTATTCTTATTGTTTATGGAATAATGTTAATGCATATCAATGGTTACTGACTACTTTAAATCTTTTGCTTCATTAACTTAATATACCATTAGCATAGGATTTACAACTTCCCTTAAATAGATTAAAAAACCTCTCAGTATACTCATAAAAATTTATTGTGTGTTTATTAGCATCACATCTAAAAACAAATCTGTAACGTGTGTCTGACATAAGCAATCTGAGAGAATGGAGAAGCACTAAGTACAGTGAGCAATTTATTTCTGAACTGACCTAACTGTGATAAATGCTAGCCTGAAGATAATTGGTGTTTTTCCCCTTGTGCAGTTGGGTTGCACTCTTGACACCAGAACAGGTCCTTAAGTATGCTTAGCCTGGATACTGACTTGCCTATCATTCATGTGCCATTTAGGCGTATAGTTCACAATACAAACGTTTCATCACTTGATGTCTGCATGACAGAAAGAATATAACAAATAGAATTTTCATATCACCTCAAAAGGAATGTTTTTCGGAGGAGTAAATCCATACATTCAAGATAACTTGAAGCTGTAGAAATTACAGATATCACAGGAATTCATCCAAGTCTGGCTTAGCTATGAACCTTGGGTTTTCAGAATGCCTCCCCCAAAATGGGTGGTTAGTCTTCCAGCTTCTAAACATCCTCTTCCTGTTTGGATCAAATGCAAGCGCTCTGAAGATACGTGTATGCAAACATGCATCTATCCATAGGTATGCAAAGGACAACAAGCTACTAGGATCTTTTGCAGAAGCAGGGGGTGCACTTGAGATATTGTGCTAGACTAAAGTAGGGGAATTAGCTCACTGGCAAAGATTAAGAGTGAGTGACACAGGTTTTATTTTATCACAAGTATTTACAAAAAGAGAAAATGAATAGTATGCCCACCCTGCAATATTGAATTGGTAAACTATTGTTTATACCAGTAATAAAGTGAGGCCTACCCAGTTAAATTTTAAGATGTCTTTTAATACTGTGCTGTTTTTAATAATCTATTCGTTTTAAATGTTTTAAAACGCCTCAGACCATAACATGCTGTGGTATTGGGTCCCATGCAGATGGGACTGCTAAAAGTGATGGTGCAGGCAAATGAAAGGCTAAGCTCTTATTCGGAATCCATGAGTTCCACACACAGTACAGAATGCAGTTTAAAAGTAGAATTTGGAATGGAGGACGCTGAAGTAAAGCTTCTCCTAGGTTCCAGGGTATACCAAGGAAAATAACAAGTATGAAGGTACACCACACATTCCCAAACACGTAGTTACACAATGGTCATGTGCCAGAAATTTTTTGAGTCAGATGTTCCTTTTTACATTTATTGGCAGGCAAACACCTGTCAAACTCTGGTGTGTCTGCTATGCTATGTCAAGTGTGAACTGTCTCTTATGGAACCAGCTCACACTTCTGTATAGGTTTTTATCTTTTTCATACAGCTTTTCTGTACTGTCCAGTGGAAATGCAACTTGTACTTAGCATATGCAAGTGTCAGGAAGTTGCAAGGAAATGAGCCTTTGTTCACTGTTGACAGATCTGTCTAGTAGGAAATGGAGGGACTGATTTGCAGGAAGAGGAGAAGCATTCATCCTTCACTGGAATAAGATGATCTTGTATTATGCAAATACAAAGTAATAAATATGACGGATTTCAGTTTGGGTATACAATGTTTTTCCACTTCAGATATTGCAATTTGTTATGTATACGCACATTGATGTCATCACAGCCGAATTCCTTAGATGGCTCTGCAAGTGAACCTGAAAACGCAATGAGCATGTAGAAAAAGACTGCTGAACTCTATCATTGCCAATATCTCATAAGCAAGATGAAATAATTGTTGTAGCCATAGGCAGCATTTCTGTATACAGTTAGGCTGCTTAAGTCCAATTGAAGTGAACTATGGGGACCAACTTAGATGTGAGATTTATCAACTAGTTTGCCCTTGCATGATAGAATATTCAACAAATAGCTGGCTTGAAGGCGCTGAGCTGGATCAAGCCTATAGTGTGGCAAAAGGAGGGCTTTAACCCTTTGCCAGATTGGAGTTGGGATCCACTGTGCCTGCTATTGTCAATAGGTAGAATGCTCCCATTGGCACTAATGAGAACTTTTCTCTTATTGAGAATAGCATTGACATGAACTGGAGCATTTCTCCCATTATAAGTAATTTGTTCAAGGCCCCTGCCATTGGAACTGCAGTGGAGACAAAGAGTTAAAGTCCCCTCATCCACACCATGGTCCCAATCCACCTCTCTCTCTCTCTCTCTCTCACACACACACACACCAGCTATTTGTTAAAGAAATATCTAGCACATGAGGGCAACTGTGGCCATAGCCAGACGGGGCTTTACCCTGGGGCAATCCCCGGGATCGTCCCTGTGCATCCACATGATGCACCAGGGATCAGGGAGGGATGTTCCCTCCCTTGCCCCGGGATCTCGCCCTCCCCTTTAGGCCCTGTGGTTTTGGGCTGAGCCTGAGACCATGAAACGTGTGGCTGGGTGCCGTGGTTTGTCCCGGCTCCTTGAGAGGAATCGCGAGGAGCCAGGACTCGTGCACAGGGCACAGCGCTCGTCAGGAGCGGTGCACCCATCGAGGATGGGGGTGGGAGCGGGGTAAGTAATTATTTTTTAAAAATCACCTACCTTTTGTGCACGAGCGTTTGTGCACTGCTGTCCCTTTAAGAAAAAAAGAAAAGAAAATAGTGGGCGCGACGCCTCTCCCTCTGAGGACATTGCGCGCTGCGTGTCTACTGACGGGGAGATCTCGCGATAAAAATATTGCGGGATCTTCACCCCTACACCCCGCTAGACCACTAGGTCTAGCTAAGGCTGGTGTCAAACACATCACATCTAATTTGGTCCTGAATCCAGAGATTAACTGTGCAGTATTGCAGCTGGTTATCACAAATCTATATTGTCAGTTTAAGATGGATACTTGTATGTGATTAATTGTAGACCTACACCCAACATTCCATTAATACTTTCAGTTATGTGTTTAATTTATTTGAGGTTTTAATAATTCGGTCCCTTTTACTTAGGATTATATTTATGTTCCTAGAAATGTGTTTAGATTTATAACCAGCTATCCAAAAAAGGCTCAGGGTTGATATAACAACCTTATAAAACAAGAACCAATTTATCTTCACAAATATTGATTATAAAACAAAGAGATTTAGAAGATTAAATATGTATGTAAAGCCTATTACTTTTCATCAATAAAACAATTGCTTGATTATCCCTGACCATTTAATGCTTGCTCAAATAAAGAGGTTTTACATCTCTTCTGCAAGATGATTTCTGGAAGAAATCTCTTGAAGAAATTACCTACCTAGTGAATTAAAATTCAATAAATCCAGGTCAGGAGGATGAAAAGTAATTTAAAATCTGCTGGATTTGCATTTAGACTGTCAGTTCAAATATCATTGTGTTAGAAGTTGGTCATTATGTGATATTGTCTGATAACACTGGTGCATGTAGGGAGTAGTTTCTCTTTGTTCAGTGCCCAGCATCAGCCATCAACCCCATTAGTGCCTTATTGGAAAGATGTTAAAATATTTTATGGAGTATTGAGATCATTCTTGTGTCAAGCCTAGGTGTGGAGGGGGGGTTGGGGGGATTAGATTTATCAACATGAACATCCTGATACAGTGCCTACTTTATGTCGCAGGGCTCTGATCATGCAGAACAGATCTTCCATACACACAAATTGGAATCAGATTTCGCCATGCAGGGGGAAAGCCGCACATCATGTTGTTCAGTCAACATACACATAGCTCAACACTGAATGCTGCTGCATTTGGAGCAAACAGCCAGCTTGCATGGATGAGGGGACGGACTAGCAGAACTATGTATAACTACCCAAACACCGTATGATTCTTTGACCCTTCTATGAGGGTACATTTTCTCTGTTCTCCTTTGAATGCAAATGTTAATATACATCTCTACCTATAAAGCGGAAAGTATGTGTGTGTCACGTATGTCCCAAAATGTTTACCCACTTCCACATATGGTACTGCCTTAATTCTGTTCACCCAGACAGGTCTCCGTGTACTTGGATCAGAAAAAAACTAAAAACATGAATTTGGGGTTTTTAAGTATTTTTTAAAGAATTTAATTAAAAACAACAACATAGATTTACACCTACAATTCCCAGCATGCCTTGGGTAGGAGGCCAGACTTACTGGCCTTTGGTGGCCAATGTGATACCTAAAGTTAGTCAACCCAATTCCACATAAAAGAAAACATAAATGGGCTGCATCCATTTGCGGTGCCTCCTCCTACCTGCCATGTGTAGTTTTAAAATCATAACTAGATACAACAGCATGATTTTGAGAGGCCGAATTCTGGATATGCTCAAAGGCACCCCATCCTGATACTGGTTTTCTCAGAAACTGAGGGAAAAACATGTGCAGCCTTCACCTTTAAGAGGGAGGGAAGGAAGGAGAAGGGAAGCACTCTGCATGCCCAGAAACAGGCTTGCTGAAGAGATGCAAGTGCCCGGCTCACGCTCAGCCCTTCATTACAGGCTCCTGATGGAGCACTTAGTGGGTGAGAAGTGTGGGATGAGGCAGTCCCAGCCTTTTGTCAGCAGAACCGGAAGGGAGCACTTTCCCCTCCCCTTGCGGGCCCCATAGAACCTCAAGATCTACTTCAGAGGACTTGGTGATATTTTTGGTTGGCACAGAGGGCTGCAGGTAGGAAGATATTGGGAGAAAATCCCATTGTGCTAGTGGATGTCTGCTAGCATAACGTTGCATTTCATCTGGGATCATATAGAATGATCTGGAACACACGCTTGCATCAGATTTATCAGTGCTTCACTTACCCCACAAGGTAAAAGAATAAAAATTAGATTGTGAATCACAGGTGTAGCAAGGGGATCAGTAGAGCATAGCCTCAGATCATTTGCACCCAGCTCTGCTTACAAAGCTTACTAGGTGACCCTAGGTCAGTCAATTTTCTCAGCTAACTTACCTCATGAGTTTGTTAATGAGGATAAAGGGGAGGAGAAATCAGGTATCAAGCTCTTTGCAGGAAGGGCAGGATAAAATCTGATCTAGACAGATACTGAATATTGTAATTGAAAGCTATTGTCAATAACCTTAAATGATACAGCAATAAATGACTTGGGGTGAGTGAGGTTTCATTTGGAGGAGGTTTCCTAGATTAATACCTACTTTATTGTCATTACTCCAGCTTGGTAGATATCTGTTGTTTCTTGCAAATGTCTGTATAATTTCATAACTCAGCTACTAATCTCCCTTTTCTGACCACATTCATATAGAATAAGAAAGGTATGCGTTTTCTTACATGAACATATTCTGAGAACTCCATTAATCTCTTGATTATACTATTGATTACATTGAACTCCCAAGAGTAGGTCTAGATTTCTGTGGCATAAAAAATATCACCATGTGTCCACTGGATAAGAATCAAGGGGGACCTGCAACAAAATGTTGCCCTGTATTCCTAGCCATTACGAGGAGCAGTCCTGTTCAGGGCTGTAGCCAGTGTAGAATGAGAGCTTTGCACAGTCCTGTTCAGCCTCTCAAGGGAAGTCAGGGTGGGGGTGTTTTAGAACTGAGGAAGGGACACCTTCTTTCTCTTCCCATTAAAAGATAAAGTAGGAGGTGATGTGTATTGGGATATGTTGGTTTTATATTTACAACCTTATTTAGTTATTGCCAGACTGGGCTTCTGGCCAATAACCTTATAGCAGAGTTTTTGCAACAGTTTCCAGCAAAGTCAGCACAGACACAGATTAAGACTGAGACTTTCAATAGGTTTAAACAAACCTTTACTGGCATATAAAAATATAATTTAGTTATGGCACTCACAAATACTTACATACGGTCAGTCAATACAGCTCTGATACATAGATGGAGTGATCTCTGATAGAGTGATCATTACTGATCTCTGATACATATACATGGGAATACATTCCTTTTTATAGGCTAACTGTACAGTGATGCAACTGCTTGCAATCCCTTAATTGAAACAATCAAGTTACCAATTATTCAATCATGACATCAATGTCCAGGTGCAACGTTGACCTTTAAGTTTTCTGCTGAGTCTTCTGATTCCTCCAGCTCCTCAGCAATTAGTAAATCCATGGAAACATAACCAGAATCCATTCCAGGATTCCAACAATGTGAACGATCCATCTTGGCTGAGCCCCTAGAAAAATGTTTCAAGTCAGACTAACAAATATTCTAAAGGTAGAAGGAAAAGCCTTGTCCTATAGCACTAGAGGATCCAGGGTTTAGAACTGCCAGTTTCTTATAGCTATATAGCATTACTGGAGGTGGGGGGGGGGGGGTGCAGAGTGCAAAAAGAAAAAAGATGTTCTTTTTTCCTTTCCTTCCTCCTAAAACAGCCCTATATATTGCAGGGAGGAGAGTTTTTCTAAATCTCAAAGCACCCAACCCCAACCCCCAAATCTCCCCTTCATAAGGTGTTAGGGGCTTGAGCAGACCAATTCCTTTGCCCCCTTCCAACCTTAAATTTTCTGTCTTCTTGTTTTCTCAAGTAACAACCCAACATTTTGTACAGGCTGGAAGGTCACAGATCCTCTTCAGGCCATTTGGTGTTGTTGTTGTTTTTTTAAAAAAAACGTTTCCTTTTAATTTACAAACTTTTATACCCGCATACCTGCTCTGTTCTCCAACTATATAAAAAAATCACTGTTATTTTTGGGTAGCTGTGTTTTACTTTCAAACCAATAGGCACTCACCACCCAAGTTTGCTATTACCGGGAATGATCATGTCATATGTGGACATGGTTGGAAGGAGGGTGGGAGAGCATTTTGGCAAAAACAATGCCATCAACATGCATCACACCACCAGTTTTTTGCTTCTCATAATTATATATATGAGTCATTTCATTAATCTACAAAGGAGAGAAAACAATTTAATAAACACCCCTATTTCACAACATTCTGTCTGCACTATTTACTTTCCTGGTACTTGAATTAACAACTAAAAACAAAATTATTCTTCTGGGAGATTTAGGTTCAAAAAATTCTAATCGTTGTTCTCATTGCTACTTCCCTGTTAACCTCCATTTTTGTGAGTTTTTTTAATCAGCCACCACTATCTTAAATGGGTCTTAATAATTAATACTTTTCTTTCTGCCTTGTAGGCATTTGTGGGGGGAGGGTATGCCTTGGTTCTTTATATAATTTCCATTTACAACTAGCATGTATGACAGCAGAATCATTAAGGCAGCAATCCTATACCCATTTGTGCGGGAGTAGCCCCCCATTAAACTCAGTAGGACTTACTCCTGGGTAGAAATGTACAGGATTATATTATAAGTGCATCAATAGTTAAAGACATTTAAATCCATAGTCGGATTAATGCATCTGAATAGGTTAACTATTAGGTAATCAGGTCACTTGGAATTCAAAATATAAACAATAACGTGTTCTTTTTAATCTTGCTGAAAAGCAAAAGTCCTTTGTTCCATGATGGCATAAAGAGACACATTACCCAGTTTCCAAAAGGCCTTGTTCTGGCTGTTTCAAAATATCTGTGGCCACATGGTTGCTTGGCCACACTGGCTTCAAGCAGTTCAAGCAAACCATATCTCCTCAACTAGTATAAGCAAAAAATAAGCACTAAATATATAAACTCTGTCCCTGGAAAAAATGTAACACTTCAGGACTGGACAAAACTGTTCACCCCTGTTCTTCTGATGAACCTATTACTGGCCAGGTTCACACATAATGTCAGCCTATGGTATGGGTTGTTGAGTTCTGGGTTGTTGTACAAGCAATGGTTTGTTATCCACAAATAGCCCAGGAAGAGAACCCATAGTTTGTTGTTGGATTGTGTAATCTGGGACGTTTAAACCATGGTTGTTGCATGTAAAGCCAGAACCATGTGTTGTTCATGGATTGGTCTGCCAGGCTACAGAGGCAGTGGGCAAGAGCAGTCACAAACCCCAGCCACTGTACATGCCAGTCTTATAGCACCACAAAAGCATTTGTAAAAAAAGAGAGTGGGTAAATGAGGAGGAAAACAAACAACCCAGTGATTGAAAAAACAAACCATAGTTTGTTTGATCGTCTGCCAGGACAACAAACCATAGGTTAAATAAACCATGGGTTAATGTTATGTGTGAACTAGGCCAATGTCTAAAAGACTACTAGAGACAGTGCTTGTTTAAAACCACTTAGAGATGGGTAAGGGATTAACAATATCAAATACTCAAAAACTACTTCAGGATTTGTTTTAACTTAGAATTGATACATAGTTGTTTAATAAATAAATACTCGAGCTGGAAAGCTTAAAATGGCAGCTCCGAGCAGCCTGGTACTGACCAACATGGGGGACTTCAGAGAACACTTTGCCAAAGACCCCTTCAAACCTAAAGCTGGCCATCTTCTGCGCCACTTGTCTGTACTCTTCTTTTGTAGCCTGGCCTTCCTTCCACTTCCTATATGTATCCCTTTTTGTTTTCAGGTCATCTCTAAGCTTTTTGTGGAACCACATTGGTTTCCTCTGTTGTCTTCTATCTTTTCTCCTTGTTGGAATTGTTTGTAACTGTGCCTTTAAAATTTCCTTTTTTAAATACTCCCACCCATCCTGCACTCCTTTTCTCATTAGGCTCATTTGCCATGGGACCTTACTTATCATAGTTCTAAGTTTATTAAAATCAGCTTTCCTAAAATCCAGAGTATGTGTATGGCTACACTCAATTTTTGTCTCCTTCATAATCAAGAATTCAAGTATGATGTGGTCACTTTCCCCCAGTGTTCCCATAACTGCCACTTTATCCACTAAGTCATCCCTATTGGTCAATATCAAGTCAAGGATTGCTGATCCTTGACTTGATATTGACCAATATCAAGTCAAGGATATTGATATTGACCAATTGACTTGCCGATCCTTGATCAGTGTCACCCTATATCTATCTACTCATGGGTGTAAGGATTGTATCGAGCCTTGGATCATAATTGATCCAATGTAAGATTTTATTGATAATGGTAACAACTTGAACATTTATAAGAAAAAGTGGGTTATTAAACTCAGAAACCTTTGCTTTTAACTTATTACCCAGGTCTTACTTCACCCAGTTCTCTGATCCGATAGTTACTGTTGCCTGAATACCATTTATTAAGAATTTGACCTCTTTGTTTTTCTTGGTGTGCTCCATACAAAGACATCCTTCAGGATCAACCAGGGCCTTTGCTAGACCTACCTTAAAATCCACAACGGAGGAGGGGAGAGCCCGCGATACAACTATCACAGGCTGTCGCCCTAGTCTAGACTTCAGATGTGACGACCCAAAGGAAGGACCCATCGCGTCTGCCATTTTTTTCATAGTTAAAGAGGCGATGTACATGAACGCTCGTGCGCTCAGGTAAGTTTTTTTTTTTAAAAAAAAAATTCATTTCCCCGCTCCCCACCCCCAACCTGCCCCCGATGGGCGCAGCACTCCTGGGGATTGCTGTGCCCCATGCACAGCTTCTCCCAGCTATGCGCGCATAATCGCGCGGAGCTGGGAAAAGCCATGGAACGGGCTACACGCTCACAGTCTCGGGCTGAGCCTGAGACTGTGGGAAAAATCGGGCTAGAAGGGGTAGGCTATATCCTGGGGCCAGGGAGTGTTGATGCCTCCCTGAGCTCGGGATCCCCTGTGTGTCATCTGGACGCAAAGGGGCGGTCCCAGGTATCAGCCTGGGATATAGCCTGGTCTAGCAAAGGCCCAGATAAGTTCTCGTTCTCTTCCCCCTTTCCCTTCCATTCTATTTTCTTACCAACCATAGAACTTCACATTCTAAACAGTCTTTGAACCTACAGAATTACTCAAGACAATGGACCACCAATTGCACCAAAGTTCTACATTTCCCCAACCAGCAGGAACTGCATGTCTTGAATCTCCTATTTTTTCCTGAAGCTCAACTTTATCAAACTGTGTTCTTTATTTTTAAATACAATCTGCCTTAATGTTATAACTACCATTTAATACACACACACACACACATACACACACACACACACACACACACTGCCTATACGTTTCCGAGCCCAATTCAAGGTGCTGGTTTTAACCTATAAAGCCCTACATGGCTTAGGACCGCAATACCTGATGGAACGCCTCTCCCGACATGAACCTACCTGTACACTACGCTCAGCATCTAAGGTCCTCCTCCGAGTGCCTACTCCGAGGGAAGCTCGGAGGATGGCAACAAGGGAGAGGGCCTTCTCGGTGGTGGACCCCTGACTGTGGAATGATCTCCCTGGTGCCAACATTGTTATCTTTTCAGCGCCAGGTCAAGTATTTTCTCTTCTCCCAGGCATTTTAACAGCATTTAACAACGTTAAGTTTGTTTTTAATGGACCCCAGAATTGTTGTTGTAAATGGATACTGTTGTTTTTATACTGCTGCTTTTATGTTTTTGATGGTTTTTAAATTATGTATACTTTTTAATGTTTACCATTTTTAACTGTTGTAAACTGCCCAGAGAGCTTCGGCTGTGGGGCGATATATAAATGTAATAATAAATACACACACACACCCATATCACTATTTTGCAATATTTTATATATCCCCAAACATATACAATTTTCATTATCTATTAACTTGTATTAGGTGTTAATCCCAACCCACACTATATCACAAGCTATCAAATGCTTCATATTCTATTTTGTTGCACACTTCTCACTTCCCTGAGAAGTGAGATGTTCTAGGGGCAGCATGACCTCTCTCCTCCTTTGGAGGAGAGAGTACTGGAGAATGATGGTGTTTTTGTAATATTTGCTTCATTAACAAATATACAAGTGAAGCATGAGTAGAAACAAGCACTCGTTGGCTGGCTATGTGTCCTCCTTTGCAGCTGGCCATTCTCTAGTTGAAGGTGTCATGGCCAACCCTACCATTAAGTAGAGTGAGGATCAGGCTGCCTTGCAGCAGATTTGGAATGACACTAAAGGGCAGCAAATGATTAGTTATGTAATTTATTATTATTGAATTTGTACTGCACAGGTGGGGCAGAGGCTGTGCAGGACCTAAAGCCACAATGACTTGGCCTTAGGTTCTGTATATGCACCTTGATGTGAGGTGAAATGGCACCATTTATTGCCCTGCCTCAGGCAGCAAAATGTCTTGTGTTGGCCCTGGAAGGCACCCTCTATTTAAAGGGCTGTCCAGTCCAAGCTTGCTTTAAAGATAAAGAACCATAAAAAGGGAGAACAGCATGGGTCTCAAAGTCGCCCAACAACAGCACCTGGGCAGCAGACGGATTGGAATTAGAATGACAGTGGATCACAAATGGAAGCATGACTCAATGATGCGACAAACGTTCAAAAAAATCATGTTATTTTGGGTTGCCTTGTCAGACAAGGCAAGATACATGACACAAGTTATGAGTCAGTCAGACTATTAGGTGAGGTTCAGGATACTGTAAGAAAAAACATTGAGAAGAGAACAGGAATAGTACGGGTTTGGGCCACAGTCTTCTCATAGTTCCACACAAATGCAGTTGAAGTACATGAGCGGGGGGGGGGGCATCTTGCTGTTGCACACAACAGTTGTTGATCTCAATGCAGCTAGTGCAGAATATGTTCCAGGTGGATTGTGTCCTTTGAATGAAATGCATCAGAATAAAATAAAGAACTGCAGGGCTGCAGAACTATTTTGGGATGGGTGCAGATTACATGCCACCCCTCAGGCCAAATGGCATCAGGGGATGTGGGGCCCTTTTTTTCTTTCTTTTTCCCCTTTTCTTTGCATTGGAAGGAAGCACAGAACTGGGTCTCCTCCCAGCATGGACAAAGCCCAAGCCACCCTACCGCACCCCCGCTGCTGTACCTGGGATACAAGGCGGCCTGGATGTTAGAACCTGCCACACAAAGAAGAGTGGTGGCCATTCTTCATCACGTGAGTGAGACCCAACGCTTCCCATGGCGATGTTGTCTCCAATCTTGAAGACAGCAGCAGAAATGAAAGGCAGCAGGGTTGGGACTGGCTCGCTCCCCCACCCCACCCCTGTGTGGCCAAATTCTCTCATCCCTGCTACTATCTATTTCCAATCTCAGACTGGAGATAGCAGTAGGGATGTCCTTCAAGGGATTTCCTTCAGGGGTGGGGCTTGGAGCCTAAGCTCCACCCCCTGGGGGAACCCCCAAAAGTGCTATATATGCATTATTTGAAGTGCTATATATGCATTATCTATTTGTGATCCTTACAAGAATTCTTTAAAGGCAAGTCAGTGTTTTTGTCCTCCATATAGCAGATCAAGAGACTAAGGGCTCATCTACACCAAGCAGCATATAGCAGTATGAAAGCGGTATAAAGTATGTCTCAATGGGCCCCAACAGTTGTCAGTGCACTTCAATACTGCTATAAAGCAGTAGTGTGGCTCCTGCCTATTATATACCACTTTCATAGTGGAATATCCTGCTTGGTGTAGATGAACCCTAAGGCCAAGAGAAAGTGGCTTGCCTAAGGCCACCTAACATGTTTGTGGCAGAGGTGAAATTTGAACCAGGCCTTAGCTAGACCTAAGGTTTATCCCGGGGTCATCTCGGGGTCATCCCTGTTCATGCAAATGACACACAGGGGATCCCGGGAGCAGGCAGGGATGACCCCGGGACGATCCCGGGATAAACCTTAGGTCTAGCGCAGTCCTCTGTCTCTTAGCCACTACATCACATCAGCTTCTCATCGTGATGTTGTAAAAACCTGTGATTTCATTTAAGAAAGAAAAACCACAGTCCCAAGTACTGTAATGTGGTGGCCAAACTTTACTGTAAATAGAATTGATGGAAAAGCATGAAAAACATTACTGTTTGAAAAAAACTCATCAATAATGATATACTTAGCAATGATATGTAAAATATCATTTCAGCTTTGGAATCTATTAATGTCTCTTCCTTAAGAATAAGGAATTCCTTTGCTAAAAGGATCTGAAAGAAAAATAAAAGATTAGGCTCTAAAATATGTAAGAAGGGCTCACATTTTAAATGCTTTTAGCTTATACGCTAATTAAAAGATTTACTTAAATATTTCCAGAAATTTCATTCTGCACTCAGAAAATGCTTTAAGCCTGGATGGCAGACAGACACTGTACATAACGAATGGTTTAATCCCTGCTTAAAGTGCAAATCTTACCATTAGCTATGGTGTTGCTATGGCACCTTCACAATAAATATTGGAGACTTTGCTGAAACCTCATCTCCAATGAAACATTAAGCGGTAATGCAGTATCAAAGACATGGCTACCAGGTCTGCTGTTATAGAAGCCACTGCACTACAATAATCAATTGATAAATATGCATGTAAACTAGTTCATAGCAATTGTTATTTCTGGGCAATAGTTGCAAATATTCATTTAGTATTGGCAGTTTATATTAAGCATGCCTTGCAATCAATTGCAATACACCACTAACAAAATCATCTTTTTTTTAAAAAAAATAAACATGTATGGTATTATTAACATATGGAAACATCCTTTAGTTTACTGCAACCTTTCTTCAATAACCAAACATTAACGTGTAGACCATGCCAACAGAGCTGCAAATCCTGTGAAAAGCGCATGGGTATGTTTGTGCCCTTTGTACTGTATCTGTAGCAGGAAAAATATGAGAGATGATGTTCTGCTAGTGGTTGCTTGTTCCACTAGCAGTAGCACAACTAGCACTATTAGCGCAAGCAACCTAGTGTTGGGGTGGCCAACAAAATTCAAGTGGGAAGCCTATAACCCAATGCCCAAGCCCTCGTCTTGATGACGTGGTGCCTGGCTCCCGCACATGACTTCCTTCCCGGCAAATGCACGGGAAGGAACACAAGTGTGAACTTTCCCCATGGCACTGAGGGGGAAAAGAACGAGGGAGCAGGAACAAGGCAGCCAGGAGCAGCCAGGAGGACGAGGAGAGAGACACCGGGTGCCCTAACCACCTCTCCTCCCTCTGACCTGCCTATGGCTGCCCGGTCCTCTCCCCCCACCACTATTTTTTATTTTAAATTTTTGAAGAGGCGTGGGGGACATTCCTCTTCTCCTCCCCCCCCCCCGGTTTTTATTATTATTTTCCACGGGCCACAGGGCTCTCCTGAGGTCTGCCCCCTTCCCTGTCCAGCCCATGGCGACCAATCAGGGGGCGTCATAGGCTGTGACAAGCCTCCAATGCCAAAAAAGTCAGGGTAGATGCCCAACTTTTTCAGAGTGGACTTTCCAGGGTTTGGCCCTGGATGGCTTTGCAATGGCAGCTGCGTCATGTAGATGATGTGCCGCTACTGCGAAGCCACCCCAGGGCAAACCCTTCGTGTAGACATGCCCCAGGCCTCCATGGGCCAAATGACCATACCTTCGATGTCAGGGTTCCCAGCCAATGTGCTAGGTGGATGACCCACCTGCGTGTCGACTGGAACTGGCTTTGCTGTACACAGAGCTTCTACTAGTAGAATGGCACGTTGGATTTGATTTGATGCACATCATTGCTAGAATCACTCACTTTATTTTCTTTTCAGTTGCTTCTGAAAATATTACCATAAAGAGATTGCATTCTGCACATAACAGGGCATAGAATGCAGCATTTGCACATACTATAGAAAACTTAACTCACCACACAGAATTTCTATAATATGTATGAGGGAAAAGATAGAAGGAAAGCAGGCTACATGTGAGGATTGATATGTGGAAATCTTTAAAATGGAATACATTTTGGTTATAATGGGCCAATTTAAAATGCCTGAATAATTCCTGAAACGCTGTGATGTAGGCTTCTGCTAAGTTGTTAACCTCGATTCGGAAAAAATCAATGTAGTGGCATAAAATGTCCTGGCACTGTTCTGTCATATCACCATTGTGCAAGCCAGAACCATATTAACAATCTGCTTTAGCACTGAACAGCACATGTTTGTACAAGAGGCTGCTTAACATGCCAAACAAAGTCTGTAATTCAGCTGCCTGGATAGAGTGGCAGATTCAGCAACATTGCTTTTCCAACATGTTTAATCAAGTGTTGTGTGCAAATCAGATTTCTATGTAACCACAAGGAGGGGGAATGTATATCATATGGTTTAAGAAGTGCTGTTGGAGTGTTCTCAGTGAGAGGAAGGGGCTTCGTCACCTCGTTGAAAAGAATTTTCTTTATAATAGTCCATAATAATTTGGCACTCCCGTAGCAATAATGCAAGGATTTATTTGAAACTGGGACAATGGGAAGAAGAGCCCAAATAAATGAAGTTCAGTTCAGTGCCAAACTACAACAGCTTCGTAGTATTACCCTGAAACGCCTGTCAACTAAATACATATTTGTTTCATAATGTGAGATGAAGGAAGTCTCCAGATGCCTCCCGACATGAAGGCATTTGCCTAGAGTGCCTGAGTTCTGTTAGCTAGTTGTGTCTCTTGAGAGAAAGGCTTAGGAATTGAGAGTGAGCAGGAATGACAAATTAATCAAGGAAATTCTTGGTGGGTCTGTGCAGAGCCAATGAAGGACACATTTGGGGTAGAGCCAGCCTATTATATAACAAGGATGTAGGTGCAGCTGGGACTATTTGAATTCACAATCCCCTGATTCTTGTTTTGATGCACATACATATTTTAACCCCTCCCTCTCTTTTAAATCCTTCCATAGATTTTCTTCTTCTTAACAACATCCCCTCTGAAAGAGAAAACATATAATGATTTCTGAAGTACAAATCTTCATTTAGTAAAGTAATGCTTAGGGGCTTCATTCAAGCTGAGATACATTAAAACGTGCACACACACACACGTCTCACCGCCTGGATGCTGGTTTAGAAATTGGTTGGGAGATGGTTACTTAATGTCTGATTATTCCTCAGATGCAATGCAGCAAATCTGAAGATCTAATTAGGTAAAAGCATATGAGAGTTAGATGAAGCAGGCCCTAGAGGATCATTAGAAACAAAGAGGAAAAAATGAAAAATCCTAGAGAGGCAAATTGATGCCCTTCCTTCCTTTCTGTTGCACCAACTATTTCCCCAGTATGGAATGGGGTCAAGACACAGATCTGCCATACTCTGCTTTCAGCGGGTCTCACCACTTCTCTTTTTCCACATGAAAACAGATGACAGGTGCAGGAGCATTTTATAGCACACTCATTACTGGCCACTCACGGTTTTTTGCGAGTCCTTCTGATGATGATGTCTGCCTCCCACTCCTTCTGGTCTTTTTCCGTCATAAAATGAGACAGAGAAAATTCTATTTTGGGGGCTATAGCAGAACTTGCCGCCATTTCCTGCTAAGTGTAGGAGAAGCAGTGCAACAAAAACGCCCACTGAATGGCCATGTGGTCATTGCTTGCTTCCTCTTCCTTCCCTGTGTGAAGAAAGAGGAAACTGTTCATCCCTATTGTGGGACAGAAGCACGAGGCAAAGCAACAGTAGGGAAACGGGATCCCCCCCCCAATCTGATGACACTCTGAATCTACACTCTGATCCTAAACAAAGTACTTGGAAGCAAGTTCTATTGCTTCCAGGATAGGAGCATCTCAGGTGACTCCACATCCTTAAATAAGCATTAAAATTTGATGACCTCATGAATGTTGTCCTGATCTTCTTGGAGGAGGAGTGGGATAAAAATGTGATTTACAAAACAAAAAGCCTGTATTTTTTAGGTTCCTGGGTATGCTTGAGGGCAGCCCACTGGCAGCTCTCTTCTTCCATGAGATGTTTCTTACTTCCTTTGACTTTCTATGGATCTAATTTTGACCACATCCACCATGCTTCAGTGCATAACAGGAACACGAGAAGCAACCTGTACATTTGCCAGTTTGGCCAGAAGAAGCATCTACAATTGTAGCCTTCTGTCCAGCTGTATTGACAAAGAGGAACCAAGAACCTCTGGTTCTTTTGCTGTATTAAAAAAACAACACCTCTTGTATTGTAACACTGTATGGCATGTAAGCAATAAATCTTTTTAAAGATACAACTCACTAATCCTTAATTTTAAAACGTGCTCTGAATCTGAACCTAAAAATCCTATGAACTTTCACAAATAGATATCCTTTTATTGCCAAATTATACAGTTGTTTCACTGGATTTATTTATTTATTTACAACATTTATATATTGCTCCACATCTAGACAGATTCCAGAGTGGTGAACAATAAAAGATACAAGATAAGATAAAAGAACAAAAGTCCATGTTAAAAGTATTTGAAAAAAATAAAAAAGAAACAGAATTCTGATAAAACCACGGGTGGTCAGTCATGGAAGGCTTCCTGAAATAAAGATGTTTTGGTGCCTGCCTGACCTCCAAAATTCCACGGAAATAAGCATTGCCATTGTGTTTCAGCTGAAGTTGAATTTGGACAGTCCTCTTTAGGCAAAGCTCTTTCATCAGGATGTTGAGGGTGAAACAAGAAGAATTGTGATGAGAGTAGCATCATCCCTCATATATGTGTGTTTGCATATCCCATCTTAGAATTCATATTTATGTTTTGCAGGCATGTTGGGGTTTTGCAGTACTTGGCCCTTCACAAATGCCCCTTAGATCATTATTTTCCGAGCTTGAGAAAGTCAGCTTTCTTCAGCTATATTTTTCCACCAACACATTAGTCTAATTTTAGCTTTGGAGAAGCTTCTCTTCCAGGTCTACCCACCCCTTTTCACATTTAAATTATGCTTCTGCTTATAAGAATGCAGGCATTTTGGTCGCTAAGCAATAAGAAGCAACACCCCCTCTGAGAATGATCTTCCAAGCCTCCCAGAGGCATCAGGAAGGGAATTTCAGGAGAGCTGCAGTGAACTAAACACAACAGTGCATTTAATTGCATGGACCTGAATAGCACCAGGGAGCCAGAGAAACAACTGGTTAGCATTGATGGTCCCCTGTGAACATATAAAGAGGTGACATCCATATAGACAGTTTGGAGTAGCAATTATTGTAACAGCAATACAGCGTTTCTCCTTAATCTGAATACAGTGGAATTTAGCCAAAATACGTTTCACAACTGCTCAAATTACAAGAAAGCTTTCCAAGCTGCCATTGATTTAGCTATTTCAACCCCTGAGCCTCCTGTGATGGTCAGTCTTTGGACAAGTTCCATAAAGGAACAGTGAAGGGAGATCCCTTGACTGCTCCACATTACTCAGCATTAAGCAGAATTCAGCTGGGCTTGGCTGCCAGCCTGGGCAGAGAAAGGCACTGGCTGTTTGCTATAATTTCAGTTTTCTACCCACCTGGGATCAATTAATAGCCACACTTAGCCCTTAGAGCATTCTCAGAATAGCTCCCAATTGTACCAAAAGCTCCAGGGGATCCATGAGGACATGAACAGCGTGCCTCTTAGACCATCAGTATGATACCTGTGTGAGGGACACAGTGTCATGCAGGGGCTTCCTTCAATTAGAGGGGGAAACCTTCGCAAGCCGCTGAAGCTGGTTTTATGGCATCTTTGTGCCAGGTAGGCGGTCGAAGCAGATTGACATACTGGGCTCCCATCTGAACGTTCATATCATTTGTGCCTCCCTAAGCGATGCCAAGCTTGATCAATGGCTTATGCTTTGTTGAAACGCTAGCCTTCCTGGTCACTTTGGGCAGGGGCTAGTCAAAATCCCTATGGAACTCTCCATGCTTGAAACTCCTATTTACCCTGGGAATTATAGTCCAACACATCTGGAGAGCACAGGCTGAGGAAGGCTGACTTCACCTTACAAGAACTATGCTTTCTTAGTATAAAACAGGCCTATACTGTAACCTAGGCGACCCAGCTAATTCAAGGCTGTGTGGGTTGTGATCACAGGTTCACATCATGCACATCCTCCACTGCCTAATGACATTTCTGTTGTGCAAAGCTATGTCTTAAGTATCCATTTACGTTCAGAGTATGCTGCTAGTATTAATCATTATTCCATCAGAGTATAGGATGGCATATATGGCTCTCCTATTTTATCCTCACCACAACCCTGTGGAGTAGGTTAGGCTCAGAGATCGCAGCTGGCCCAAGGTCACTCAGTGGCCCCCGTTCAGAAGATACCTTAATGACGGCTTTAACCATGGTGAATAAGGTTTTTGTCTTATTCACCATGGTTAAAAGCCATGGTTTAAGGTGTCTTCTGAACAGCACCAATAAGTTTTGTCGTTGAGCAGAGATTTGAACCCAAGCCTTCCTGATCAAGTTCCAGCACTCTAGCCCCCCCCCACTTCTCCCCCCTCTGGTGATCTTTTGATCCAAACATGTTTTGATGCGCCCCTGGATCATTTTCATATTGGGAACAATGAGCCAATTAGGTTTCATCATTCTTGTTGTGATAGGGTTTTAATTGTGTGTCTTTTCTGTTTGGCATAGAGAATAATTTCTCCACCAAAGTAAGAGTCATAGGAGAAAATGATTGTTACCCATTATTAGAGCACTTGCTATCAAAAGAGAGCTGTAATGAGTATCTGTAGTGAAAGTATATATGCTGGATTTCAAGTTACACAGAACTCCTGAAGCAGCAGGGAGAATTTCTGACTCACCCTGCACCCCAAGGAATTTTTTGGAGGTGGAATTTCTATTTGGGACTCTTGCCTATAAGACATTGGAACAGGGGTTTTATTTATTTTATTAATTATTTATTATTACATTTATATCCCACCCTTTTTCCTCCAAGGAACACAAGGCTGTTGATATGATCTTCCTCCTCTCTATTTTATTCTCACAACAACTGAGAGTTGTTAAGCTGAGAGTCTTCCAAAGTTACCCAAATGGCTTGTTCAGACTACACACTAAGCCATGGTTAGGCTGCTAAACCTTTGGCAGTAAATGTTTAGTGAAGGTGTTTAAACTCAGGTTATGTAGTCACCATAGTTAGGAATGGTTCACACGACATGCTAAGCCATAATGTTTAGCTCAAAAAGCTTAACCACCATGGTTTAGGGTGTTGTCTGAATAGGGTCAATGAGTTTCATGGCCAAGTGGGGACTAGAAGCTGGATTTCTCAAATCCCAGACCAATACTGTAACCACTACATCACATTGGCTTTCAGTGTCATTTGCAAAATTGAGATAGCCAATAGGGAAAATTAGCTTTGAAGCTAGCCCTTCCAGTATGTTGTCAATTACTAGAGGGGAATGAGACAGGAAAGAATGATCTATTCCTACCACTAACTGCACACTTTGTCCCTTCAATCACAATGCATCTTTCAAGAGAGACAAGGATGAGATAGAGCTCTTGAGCAGGAGAGCGGCTCCTGACTGAGCCATCTCCTCCTCCTCCTTCTCCTCCTCCTCGAGGAGCACTATTCAAGGCAGCAGCTTTGTTGGGTAGGGGAAGCAAAGCTAGCTCCTGAATGAGCTGCTGCCTTAAAGTGGAAAAGGTGAAGGGTGAATGAAGAAGGCTCAATATAGAACTGTGTGTATGCATGTGTGAATGTGTGTGTGTGAACGGACTACTGGCAAGCACATCAGCGGCTGCTTACCTACAGTGGGGGTGGGGGTGGCCCCGCCCAGTGCTGGCAAGTAGCCCCTGACATGCATACCAGGAGCCAATTTGTCCTTCAGGCTGAAAAAGAGTATTTTTATTATTATTTATTTAATGATAGTTACATTAAAATAAATGTCAAAGCAATGTGCAAAACAATACAATATAATATAAACGGAGTTCCCCATCCCAATTTCAAAGACATAAACCATTGGTGAATAGGGCAACTATGTGAAACCATGTGGCGTATTCTAAATCAGCTGCCTAACAATTCTCCAGGTAACCAGCCACATTCGTTTGATGCATGTCAATCAAAGGTCAATTGCAACACTGGATTTAAAAAAGAAAGGGAAAATTGTTCTGAAATGAGGACAGGATCTTAAACTAACAGAGAACAGACAGTATGATCATCCTATTATTTCAGTCTCTGGGCCAGTCAGGAGCTGCTCTTTAATTGGACAGCTGACCCTGGGGCAATAAGGACTAAAGAGAAACCCAGTCCCGGGACTGCCTGCTGAGCTTCCTCAATTAGAAAATGAAACAGCAAGACAGTGGTTTATAATTAAAAATAGATCTGAAATGTAGCATGTCAAAAGAAAGGTTTGTTACACTGTATTTTTCATAGAAGTGAGGTACGGAAAGAAAATTGAGGAAGCAAGGAACTATGACCGTACTAGAGGGCTCACATGAGAGACAGGGTGGGGATGCACAGGAGGGATGTAAGATCCCTCATCAAGATACATAGTAGCAAGAGAGTAACATCAGCAGTTCCTAATTTCATGCTGCTAAGAAAAGCATGGAATCTCAACAGATAGTTGACGTATTTTGGTACTAGACCAGTGGTTCCCAAACATTTTCAGGTAACCGCCCCCTTGGTTACACAAACTCATGCCCAGTGCCCCCCACCCTACACTATAAAAATCATTATTCAGAATAGCAGTTTTCAACGACCCACTAAGGAAGATAATAATAATAAAATTCAAAACAGTAACAATTAATTGAATATTTATTCAAAATCCAATTACATTTTTTTAGTTTATTGAATTAAACTTGATTCAGTGATATCATCTTTTCAAAGTTTGATAGTCATTTAGCAAGAATATTAGATATCACATTTAGTAACTAGGGTAGAATTCCTCACTATTCTTTAAATTCTTAATGTGATGGATGGGCTTTATGAAGTGATACCAGTTTCCCAATGTCTGGTTTAAAGTCACTTAACATGTCTTAAATCACCACGTTTAGTAATCTGGAGTCGATTTCTTTGCTTGGAGAGAAGTAGGCAGACCACACTATAACCACATTCCACCAAATATGATGTTGGAAATGCAACCAGGAGCTTCTGAACCACTCTCCATAGTGCAGAATAGCAGGGCACACCAAGCAGGGTATGTCTCTTCATTAGCGTTTTGGTGCTTTTGGAACATTTCAATTCACCGTTAAAAGGACTCTTCTTAAACGGTATTAATACATGTGTGGATTCTTCCCCTATATGGCTTGGGACCAAACTACCTTCTCCCATAAAAATGTCCCTGGGTTTTAAGACCTTCTGGAGAAGCACTTCTCGGAAAAGACCACCTCGAGTGCCCCCCTGCTGCCCCCTTGCCTCTTAATGCCCCCCTATGCAATCCCACTGCCCCCAAGGCAGCAGTACCACCCACTTTGGGAACCACTGTACTAGACCCTTGACCACTTAACTCTTTCCCACTGAATGACTCTTCAGCTGAAAAGAGTGTAAACTTCAAGCAAGACATGCCTGGTGTTAGTGTCAAGGGCCAACTTCAAGATCACCTACCTTACTGGCATTTGGTGTAACTGAACTTACACTGTAAAGGGGGGATTGCAGTCTCATAAGACTGTGATAAGCAAATGCTCCCCACTTCCAGAGCAATCCTAAGGAGGGGGAAGGCCATGGTGGAGGAACTGCCCCCTTCCTAAACCTTGTCAGGGTAGAAGTGGATGGGGGGGCTGTGTGTGTGTGTGTGTGTGTGTGTGTGTGTGTGTGTGTGTGTCTAGCTGCTGCCCCCTTACTATTGCTTCCAATAGAATCCATTTTCCACACCTGGTCTTGGGCTGGTGTAGATTCCAGCTCTGTGTTGGGGGAATGAGGTCTGCTGTATTCCATGGCCCCTGTGATAACCTCTCAGGGACTATAATGTTCCGCCCTTGGACTTGGGAACCTGAGTTCACCCTAACACAACAGGACACCTTAAATTGGAGAACATTAAAAAAAAAACACAGAAGGGGCTTTCTGAGAGCTTCAGTTCATAGCAAGGCAAAGCTCAGAAGCCAGAAATAATCCCATAACCCAGGGATGCTGAACTTCTTTCTGCCAGAGCGCTGGAAGCCATTTTTGAGAAGCTCTTCGGGTGGGGAGGGGCATTCCAGTAGTGGGCAAGGCTCAAGGCAAAAGGGGTGAGGGCAGAAATACCAGCATATTTTAGCGTAAAGCTCCTACTGCCAGTATCTTAGGAGAAGCATTTCTGCCTTTTTGAATGGGGAAAGGACAGCACAAAAGCTAGGAAGATACCAAATGATAACAGTTGGAGGAAAGTTAGTGGATTCAGGGAAAGTGAGCATAGGACCCCTGCCAGAGCACATCTTTCTAGAATTAAGATGAAAGGAACCTGCTTTGATGCCATATATGGCTGCTTACAGATTCTGAGCTACTTCATGATTTTCAGGAGCTGATGTTCCATACCATGAAGGAATGGTCACCTGGTAACTTAAGATGCATGTGCACACAAAGGAAAGTCTTAACTTCCCTCATTCTGTGAGTTGCACTTCCAAAAATTTGTCATTGGGTTACCTCCTACTCCAAGATGCAAGTTATCTTTTGTCACTCTAGATTGACATAATGTCTTCAAATAGCAGTGATTTCTTTGGTTGTAGTGGTTATGAGTTTTAGGGACCTGAATAAATAGTAACGAGATCTCCTCTGGTTTTGCTATTATTTTTATTTACGATCATTGTGTTCACATTGTTTTCCCCATTTCACTGATGGGGAACTGAGCTCTCTCTATGAGAGCATTTTTCTAGAAGCCACACTCAATGGCAGAAGGTACATCTTCCAAGTCCAAATCTTTGTCCACCTCTTTTGATTAGTTCATTCCATGTTGCCTATTTTTAGGCTTGAAGAAATAGAATGTATTCCCTTCTTTCTCAAAGAATGCTGTTGTAAATTTCCCCCCAAATCGAATTACTCTTTCTTTGTACTTTAAGATAAATTGCTCACTACTTTATTATGGGTTTAGCACAGAATATGACAGTTTCAACAGGATTTGCACAGCATCAGTTCTGTGGTTGTTTGTTGACGGCAGATGCAGCTTGCAACATTGTCGATGCATGTGCACACTTTCAAACTAAATTGGTCAATCTATTAGTTTTAATGCAAAGGCTGGCAGAATCTGATCCATAAGAGTCCTACTGCTTCTGTTGTAAAAGAAATTGGAAGATTATTGGAATAATATTCCCACCAAGCTCAGAATCTATCACTAGAAAAGGATATTCAGGATAATAGTCTGAATTGCAGCCATCAAAATCTCAGAGAACTCACGGCTTTAGTGTGTCAGAGTGCAGTGAATATGTATCTATGCATTTGAGAAAAACAGAATGCAAAAGTGGGGAATAGAGTAGCAGGAGAAAGCAGAGGAAAAGGAGTACTGATTGATAGGTTTAGCATTGCCAGAGCTAGTGTGGTATAGTAGTGTTAGACATGGACTTGGAAACCTGGGTTCAAATCTCTACTTAGATATAAAATTCACTGGGTAAACATGGACATCATAATTATGTTTTTAACGTGTATATTTCTATTTATATGTTTTAATTGTATATGCTTTAATTTTGTAAATTAAAGTCCCAGGATTGGGGAAAAGGCAGGATACAAATAAATATAATAAATAATAAATAAAATTCTACCAAGTATTGAAAGAATTGGGTTGCAGCAGTTTGTGTGTTGGGTTTAACTTCTAGCTTAAATATGTGGGTGTGTTATGCATCTTGGAAATACAGTTTCTGATCAACAGCTCAATGACACAATATAATTTCTTACATAGGCATAATGTCTGTGTAGAAAAACTGTGTGCATATATGACTATATTACTGAAAGTATATTCTGGAAGGTGGTCACAGTTGGCAGTGTGTTCCTGCCACATGTACAATGCCACAGTGAATAAACATGTGTGTTTGTCACATGTAGAAAAGTAGTCTGGAGATGTAGCTGGTGGAAAGCAAATATTCTGGGAATGAAGCCAGCTTGCCTTGTGTGAAATGCATGGCAGTGGGCACCATTGTCAGGAGTAACTGAATGTGCATTGGAACTACAGGTCAGGTTCGACCAAAAACAGCATTGAGGTCAGCCAGGAATCCAGAGTAGAGTGAACAATTCTTCCCATAAACAGGATTAATTTAGACTATCTCAATCCTATAGAAAACCATTGGTCCATCTAGCTCAATATTGGCTACATGCTGCCTAACTCTCCATGATTTCAGAAAGGGGTCTTTCCAAGCCCTATCTGAAGATGCTAATGATTGAACCTGAGGCCTTCTGCATGCAAAGCATCTTGGGAGATTTGTGCTTTCAAGTCTATAGAGCTTGGTTGACATAGAAACAGGTTGGGAAGCAGTTGTTTTAAGCCTTTTGATTTGGTTCAGCCTTACTTAGCAACTCCACTAACTTCTACATTTTAGTTAATTAGAAGATAGAAATAGCACTCTTATCTGGGTAGAAATTATGCCTTCAAATTAAGTTTCCATTCTCTTCTTAAATGCAGTCTCTTTTGTGGAGAGGGGGAGGGGAAGAAGCTGAAGCTAACATAGGCCTCCGTTACATATGTAGGTTAATCACAGTGAAGAAACAGGACCCATGTAGGAAAAAAATGGCAAAGCACCATTTATTAATTTATGCAAAATGTTAATAATATTTCACAAAGAGTCATGAGTTCGTACGTTTATCCAGTGCTTCTTAACATCATCAGTTCAGTGTCTACTTCCAGTTCAAAGAGAAGCATTGAGCGACAAATAGAGATCTTCTGCACTGCATTCACAACATCAGTAGAGGTAATGCTTGTAATTCTGAATGAGGTTATGGTGCAAGGGTCCACAAATATTGGCTATCCTCTCAAGTGTTCTGGCATGTACAGAGGGTGGCGCAGGGGAGCAGAGTGGATTTAACTCATTTGTGCTGAATTTTGGAGAAAGTAATGAACAGCAGGAGTCAATTGTCACTGTTTTCTTAACTGATCTGAAACAAGTGGAAGAAAGCTCTCCCTCTCCCTTGAGCCCTCTGACAACCACAGAGGCCTTACAGGAATTTATCTGAGCTGTGCTGAGATTTCAAGATCACGGGCAATATGAGAAGACTCCTGTTGTTTCTTATTTTCTCCAAACATTCACACAACTGAGGGATCAGGGGATGGGATGTCTGCTGCAATGTCCTTCTTGCTACAGAGCTGGGGGCATTTGGATTTGAGGACACTTGTTAAGCATGCACCCTTACATGGGAACAGCTTGCAAATGATGGAATGGCTTGAATAAGAATAGTTGGCATCTGATGGGAGTTCCACACAGCTAGGCTGTCATGAAATATTGTACAAAAACTTGGAACTCCACCCTGGTTTGCTTAGGAGTGTTTAGCATAACTACTGTTCCTACAGCATTTTGCCACCATGCTGGACATCTAAGCATGGTGGCAAAATGACTTGTTTTTGTTTACATTTCACCATGTCCATCCTAATCCATACCATACTAAGGAACAAACTACTTGATGTATTTATGATAAAATAAGTAAGCCTCACAAATTGTGAAAACGTCTTCTCCATGTAGGCATCTTCCAGTACATGGGGAGTTTCTCAACTTTAGCAGGATTCTTGGCATGTTCACATGTTTGTAACTTCTCTACTACATATATCAGGGCAACACAAGATGCTAATAAATTCTATCATGTCATTGCTATAAACCCAGTAGGCAGAATGGCAGAAGTCAGAAATCAACATCCTAATCTAATACAATCATTGTCTGTAACAAAGGAACCGGAAGGTCAAATTCTAGTTTCAATAGGGAATATAATGTTTCTCCTGTCTTTCTTTTGAACAGCACAGGATCTTCTTTCAACTGAAATCTTTCATTATTTGCACAAATGTGTGCCCTTGGGATTTAACACAACAGAAGATTCATTAACAGCCGCTGTTGGCTAATCTTTGATCCTTAATTTAAAAACAAGGCAGTCTTATAAAATACTGATTGAGAAAATTATGTGCTAAGAATAATTGTGGCATGTATACAGAACAAGGAAGCTGACCAGTTGAATCCTAACATGTAATGATTTCACTCATGCCTATTTTGCTATGGTTATGCTCACCAGGAAGCTATAGCCAATTGCAACTTCCCTGTGTGTGCTGCTACAGTGAAAGAGAAATCTGTGCTATCTCCAAATATGACAATCTACATGTTTTCACAACTTTTCCTAGATGAAGTGCTTTCAATGTAAGAAATTAATGAACATGGAAACATGTCTTAATTATCTTTTAAGGCATTAGATGTAAATATTTTCCTGAAAATCAAGAGCAATGCTATTGTGTGGGTTTGACAGCATTAACCCTAGAAATAAAATAAAACACAGCAAATGAACTGTCAAAGGCAAAGCAGGAATACATTAAAATGTACATTCCTCGTACCTTTCAGTGTGCTCCCTGCAATACTCTGAACTTTCCACTCCTCAGGCCTGTGCCACAGTAAAATTCATTTCTCTTGAGTACATTGGGCATAATCCAGCCAAAGTTAAGCAGATGTAAGTTCCATTGAATTCAGCTGAAGGGAGTTAAGCCCATGCTTAAATCTTTTCATGTAAAAGCATGGGGAATTAATAGTGCTTAAGGTTGGCTGCTGCGCTTGCTGTAAGTATTGAACCTGCCTTGCCCCAAGGACCGATCTATTCATCTAAAGCAGTGGTTCTCAACCTGGGGCACTCCAGATGTGTTGGACTGCATCTCCCAGAATGCCCCAGCCAGCTGGCTGGGGCATTCTGGGAGTTGTAGTCCAACACATCTGGAGCGCCCCAGGTTGAGAAAGGCTGATCTAAAGCGTCATGGGAATCCAAGGCTTTTCTGGAACTCCTTAGGTAGTCTGTACTAAAATGCAAAAGAATGGCAAAAACAAATAAAACTCCCCTTAGGAAAAAAAAACCCAGGGGCCCAAATAAAAAGTTCCAGAACATCACAGTGCACCTTCTCTGTAGGTCGCACGCACACATCCATGTTTCAGTGATGCACTGTTTGTTTTTGGTGTAAAGGTGAGCTGAACCCAAACAAACCAATTGTTCTTTTTTATTCTTATGTTTCTTTATTGGTTGTTGCATCCAGGAGATGCTGAAGAGCTGCCTCCTTGTTTCTGTTTCTTGCGCCGTTTGTTGAGGAGAGGGTTATTGGATGTTTTCAAATCTTTAATTTTGACCTGATCATAGTCCACTCTCATGGTCGCCAGAGCACTAGTCATCTCCTCCTAAAAACCCACAGAAAATAACTGTCAGAATCTTAAAGAGCAGGACTACTTCCCCACTACGCTCTGACAAAAACTGAGCCCTCTGCTGACCTCCCTCATCTAAGGCTGAACTGCATGCTGAATGACAAGAAGACAAGAATTAAATGCAGCATCCTGCTGACAAAGATATTAAAGGACCAAGTGAAATTACGAAGCCAACAGTATCAGAAATATTCAATGAAAGCCGTTTCTGTCTAGAAGTTGCTGTTTTCCTATGTGCTAAAGCCTAGCCTGCCATTTTCCTGGCTTTTGTGCAGTTTTTTTACCCATTCTGACAAGTTGAAATGCCTCTCCTTAGGCTTAATTAGTGGCAGTAAGAGCTTTAAACTATAATATGCTGCTATTTTTATATCTCTGTCCCCACCCACCACTGAAATGCAGCCACCAAAATTGAATTTGACCCTCAGACTGAAAGAGGTTCCTCCCTCTTGGTGTACACTTTAACAATCATTATGCAAATAATGAAGTGCAGCCAAGGTCATGCTACTTAGGGCTGTAGATGTCCAGAAACGAAGAAGCATTTAAAATATAAACAAGCGAGCACTTCTATACACCCAACATATATGACCATTACCTTTACTTCATCCCAGTGATCTTTATCTTCCTGCAGGACCCGGGCAGTGTGAAGAGGTGTTGGTGGCACCACCATGGATTGCTAAGAAAAGAAAGCCAGAAGCACTACGTAAAAATCACTTCTGACAACATAGGGGTGTGCAAGGGGTGTGCAGGGTGTGCCCAGACACACCCTAATGTCTCAAGAACAATGGATGGGGATCCAGACACAGCAGGACAGGTCCTCCGTTGCCCTCCGGCTGCTCTGCCGCTGTGCCAAAGAACCGCTGCCTCCAAGAGAGCACTGTGGCTCCCAGCAGCTGGAGCAAAAAGGAATTGCTCTGCTGAGAGCCTGTCTGCACTCCAAAGAGCCCAGGAGGCCCCCGCAAAGGCTAATATTGCCTCATAAGCCCCTCCTCTGGCTAGTGACACAACAAAGCCCCAGCAGTGCTGGGGCTTTAGGAGTGTCTTCTCATTCCCCCCACCCCAACCAGAAATGGCCCTTCTGCAGTCAGGCAAGCTGAACACAGAGTGGGGCATCAGTGTCTATAGTGTTTAATAAATAAATAAATAAATAAAATAATGTCCTTTATGATTGAGTATTCAATAAATTTTTAAAAAAACCTTTTTTAAAAAACAATTTCCTGGGTGCACACCCTAATGAAATGTGCTGCACATGCCCACGTCTGACAAGAGAACACTCACAGCCTAACCACTCATTGTTCTTGCTAAGGAGATGATTAGAAGTCTTTAAAAAATGCATAAATATGTCTCCTAAGTAGCATGAGAGAGAAGATATACTTGGCTGCATTCTTGAGTACAGTTGTGTTTTTAATAGGATTGAAAGATGTGTAATGTATATAGGAGTGTAGCTATGGCCTTTCTATGTGATCAAAACTCCACAGAGGGAAAAGCTACTAGGAAAGCATAAATTTGGAGCGTGAAAAGAACAGGAGGGGTGACCCTTCCCTTCCATGGCTTCTCTGCTTTCAAATCACCCCCTCAAAAATCCCCTCATCACACCTAGTAATAGGGCTCGAATCTGCATTTATGCATTTTGTTAGTTAGCCCTTGAACAGAAAAAGATCTCGTCCAACCCCCTGCTGCAGCACATGACCTCAGGACCCCCTTTCATAGCTTGCTAATGCAACCTGGACTGATAGCATGACAGCAATTGCACAGCAGAAAGGGGCTTTGAAGCGCAGACTGCTCCAGATGGTGCAAGCAAACCAAGCTATATACTGTAGAAAAAGGCAAACTCAAGTATAATGAAAAATGTGAGCATTTATATTCTGCAACGGCTTGGTACAAAAGGAAAAAGAAATATTCTAATATTTTTTATTTACTTCGAAACCCATTTTACTCCCCATAGCATCTTATCATTTGGATGGCTTTAAATCGCTCATTTCAGCACTAAGTATCCTTGGTCTAGGCTGGCTCTAAATCAGGCTGGAACTAGGAAAACGCCACATCCTTAGAATGAGCCAAGAAGCAATGAAGAATCCCCCATGAATATCCATGTAGCAAAATATAGTATCCTTCATGCCTGTCTTTGCAAATGAATATGGCAGTATGGGTGGTTCAACCTCTCAAGCTCACAACCAAAACATTTCTATAGATAAATCAAAATAAAATAGACTTTCTCAAATCCACTTCAAAAGAGATTACTGGTAGAAATAGAGAGAAAAGAAATCAAACTTTAAACATTTGAGGAATAAATAATTACTGCTTTGAATCTGGAGTCTTCCTTGTGCAAAAAGAAGCCTCATCCGGAAAAGCATTTCTGCTGGCAGAATGGGGGATGAGGCAATCTGCTCTGGACGATTAGAGGCCCCTTGTGCTGGGGGCTGCAGAGGGAAGGACTAATTGGCAAAGATTGCCTCTTGCCACTGTGAAGGTTTGAGGCCTACACAGGCTTGGGTTTGGTTTAAACCTGAAGGCCCCAAAAAATCTCCTGATGGGAGGGGGCATTCCTTGAGTTTCATTTCCCCCCTAAAGGAGTTAAGTTTCATTTCCCCAGTTTTAGGTTACCTAATCGTTTGGTTTCAGTTCTGGGGGAGGGTATAAAAAGGGGTGGAATTAACTGTTCAGGAGGAGAGAGAGGAAGAACTACAGAGAGAGGCTCTGAGGAAGAACAGCCAAGAGAAGGCTGGAAAGGACTCTAGGTCAAAGCCTACAGGTGAAAGAGTAGCTAGGCTAGAGGAAACTGCGTTTTTAATTTTTTTTATGCCTTTTAAAGTCTTACAGCTCTGTTTGAGTAAATACCTTAAGTTTATCTGTCTTTGCCTTATGTCATGTAATCTAGTAAAAAAAAAAGTTAAAACCTTGTGTTCAGGAGCATCATTTACACTACGCCTAAAGCCTAAACCCCACGTTACTAAGAGGGGAAGGTAGAAACTTAACATCAGATGAGAACGGCTCTTAAAGAGGCAAAAAAAAAAGGAGCAGATCAAGGGGTCCAGATAAAGGAGGAACCTTGACAGCCACCATTGGGAACATTCTGAGCAGAAAACCACTCAGGGAATGCTCCTGCTAATGGAAAAGAAGATGGATTTGGCCTACTGACCTGGTTTGCATATAATGACTATCCATGGGCTGTTTAATTCATGGGTTGTCAGTTCTATGTGGTAGTGAGCGAGTGCGCTGCCTCCCACCTGCTCACCGCTGCTTCCATTTTGCATCTGGTTTAGTGAATGACCCAACAATGAACCATGAGTTAAAGCTCTGGGTTGCCATCCCCAACAACCAAGAATTCTGGATTTGCATTTCACATCAAATATCCAGTTTGCTAAACTGGATGCAAAGCGGAAGTGGCAAACGATGGGATACAGAGTGCAAGCAGTCAATTAATTAACTAGGTCACTGATTATGTGTGAATCAGTTCATTGTCTTTTCCTACATTACTGTTTGTGGTTTCAAATCAGATAGAACTGCTATGGCTCCCTCGGCCTCACCTGAAACACTGGGTATTGCAACTTACTGCTAAAAATTGTATGTTCAGATATCCTAGCTCCCTCACAGTAACAATTCCCAGATCTCTTTGATGAAGAAATGTTGTATAAGAAATGGACCATCTTTGCAGATTTCCATGAAGAATCCATGAACAGGATGCCAAGCTGCAAATATAAAATGTTTTAACTTGATTGTACCCTTGGCATCCTGTTCATGGATTCTTCATGGAAATCTACAAAGATGGTCCATTTCTTATACAACATTTCTTTATGAATATATCTCATTTGCAAGGAGGCAACAGCCTCTGTTATTATTATTATTTATTTATATAGCACCATCAATGTACATGGTGTACATTTGTCACTGGAGCTCCCCTTATGCTTGTAGAGATGGCAACTAGATGTCTATTTAACCATTTCTTCTTCGTAGCACAGAGTCAAACTAGCCTTCAAAGTGTTCCTTTCTTCAACCACATTTTTCTTTGAATTTCAGCATAAAATTTCATTAAACTCCTTTTTAATTCATCTGTAGTTTTGCTCTGCACCACCATTTCTGTGACCCAAGCAAGCAATTTACATATAGGCCTTAGCTAGATCTACCTTCTATCCCACGATAGAGGAGGGAAGATCTCGCGTTGTGATTAATGCGAGATCCCTCCTCCGTTTACACATAAGGTGCGACAACCTCAGGAGGAGAGGCGCTGCGCCCGCCATTTTGTAAACAAGACGGAGCGCACAAACAGTCGTGCGCAAAGTTTTTTTTTAAATTTTAACTTAATTTCCCTGCTCCCCCCACCCTACCCCTGATGGGTGCAGCGCTCCTGAGGAGCGCTGCGCCCCATGCGCAGCTCCCGGCTCCACGCAAGTAATCATGCGGAGCTGGGTCAAACCGCGGCAATGGGCCACACGTTCCACGGCCTTGGGCTCAGCCTGGGACTGTGGAAAAAGTGGGCCCAAAGTGGAGGGCGAGATCCCAGGGCAAGGGAGGGATCATCCCTCCCTGATCCCGGGATCCCCTGTGCGTCATGTGGACACACAGGGACGATCCTGGGCTTCGCCCTGGGATTTCGCTTGGTCTAGCTAAGGCCACAGAGTTGCCTCTTTTTCCATATCTATTAAAAATCACTTTGTAAAGCCAAAATCCTTTGCATTCAATTAGCAGAATTAAAGTAGCTGCTAATCAATTGCAAGGGGGGCATTATTATATCAAAGTAAGGAATGATGAAAAAACAATCCATAGAGCAGCAGCACTGAGTTTACCTTGAACTTAAGGGGAAGAAAGAATGAGGAGGGGGATGGGAGAGATTACTTTGGTGTGGTCAGGGAATGGTTTGTGAGGAGGAAGACTTCCTAGCTCCAGCCACAGGCCCGAGGACCAACGGAGGTTGCACCCTGTCACTTACGGAAAGAATATGCTTCACATCTGCCTGCAAACTGCTCTCTAGGGCTATTCATGGATTATTTAGGGGGGTGTAATCTCTTTGGGTTAATTTTCCTTTTTCAAAAATGTAAAAATATAAATAAAGTTACACGCACAAGCTACTGGGAGCCTTAATGATAGAAGAAGATAGAAATCTAACACAAAATAAATGCAGAAAACTTTGCTGATTCCTGCACCGCAATGCACAGAACAGAGATTCTGAAACCTTTTAAACATGTGTCCTTAGCAGTGGCTTGCTTTCTGCTTGAGGCAAAGAATTCTACTCCACGAGGGAGGCCTAGTTCAGGGCTGCCACAGCCTTTTAGTTAGCATCACCCTTAAAAGCAGCCTCTGGTGTTGTTTTCTGAGAGTGCTGTGCATAAACCTCTGCTACCGCCCCACTCCCTGTCCCCAGCTTTTCCAGATCTGTGCCAAAGATTGAGAACGCCCTCAAAGCAGTAGGTTCTCTATTCATATCAACACAGTTCAGCGCGATGGTGCTTGGGCTGTCTAATAATAGCCCTCCATAAATCCTACACTGATGAGGTAACGAAGCTTTTTATAAGTGAGGGGGAAGGAGGGTGTGTGCACGGTGCAATGAACAGCAAATGCTAGCTGAGAGCAGTTGGGATGGGGGTGTAGTGTACTTGACTGCCACTCTCAGGGAAAGATTTTCCCTCTAAGTGTTCCATTAGACTGTGACAGAGAAATTATATCCTTTTTCATACAGGACGGACTCTTGGTTAAACTAGTTATACTCCCCCTTACCCCAGCAGGCAGTCAAGTACCCACGTAAACACACAGACACACACACAGGTGATTGGGCAGGACTTACATTAATCCAGGGGTGATTCATAAATTGAGAAATTGTCATCCTTTCCGTTGGGTCTGTCTTTAGCAATAGGCGAATTAGCTGCTTAACTGCAAAAAGAAAAAAGAAAACAAAAAGAAAAGACCAACACAGATACCAAATGCCTGCAGAACAAAATATTGAAAAACTAATCAGAATCCCTGAAGTCCAGCCACTTTTCCTGAGCTGTCAAATTAGAAAAACGTTTGACACCTCCACATGACTGTGGAACACACACGTTGCTTTATTTAGTGATGATCCGCAAAGAAAGACCAAAGGAGAGGAAAAGCGTGGAGGAGGTGAAAAAGAAAATTATGTAGAACTAAACTGTTTCATAACTTGAGATGTGGAACATACCTTCCACCATTTGCATCTCTCAAGTCACCTTAGTCCCACATTTGACAGCCCAATCCTAATCAGGTTTCACAGAGGTAAATTCCATGGAGTTTAATAGGACTTGATTCCATAAAAGTATGCCTAGGACAGCAGGCTAAAACAGTTCGTATCATCTTTTACGAAGTTTCTCACGCTTCTAGTTCCATAACATATAGGATATTAACTGCTTGCATGTGGAGACTATTCATGCATTATCCATGTAGAAATGGAGGGGGAGCAGGAAGGCCCCACAACCTCCACAATTTCATTCAGTCTTGTGAACAAAATCTACACCAATAAAAGTTGGATGAACATAGGCTCCATTCATAGGTTAAGGTGAAAGCATGGATAGGCCAGGCCAGTGGGAGCATATTCACTCTCCATGCATTCTCATTTATATGGAGGGATGGGGGGATAAGCAGTGCTATGCTGTGTTCGGAATGCTGACATTTCTGACACTTTCCAGGTATGACGAGTAGCGAGGTCTTGCGCTGCTGAAATTCTGCTAAGAAAGTAACATCTTATGTACTGATTCATGTCCCTAAAATAAAGTATTGAAGTGCATGGTTGTGACTGCAGCCAACACATCTGCAACCCTCAGTTCTATCCCAGAAACACTGGTGAAAGGAGATTCATTCCTAACAATGATTACAGTGGTTGGTTTCTGAAGAATCCTAGATATATCCCAGGGTGGACAAGTAATCTCACACATGTTTCTCCTGCCTCTCAAAGAAGGGTGCATTTCCAAGATTAATAAATGTAGCTGCTAATGAGTGCTTGAAAACAGGGGTGGGGAATCTGTGGTCCTCTAGACATTGTCAGACTGTAATACAAATGGTCAGGATGGTAGGAGCTGTAGTCCAAGAACATCTGGAGAGCCACAAATTCCTCACCTGGTAGAAGGAGCCAATATTAGAATGGCTCAGAAATTCTTCCCCCAAAGGAGTACATCAGCTCCAACTATCAGATGCACATGATTGTGTCGACAAAGTTGGCCTGGAAGTGGCAAAATCACTCCAGTATGGTGCATCAGCAAGCTGCTCATAATGTTATACGCATGGTGCCTCATTTCTGTGCTACATAATCTACTTTAGGAAACATCACATCTGCAAGCGGCAGCTGTTGCTGTTATTGCAGTACACATCAACCCGGCACTAACGTAACATGCTGAAGCCAATGAAAATGCCACAGAGGTGGCAATTATGTCCTGGTACAGCACTGTTAATTGGTACACATTCTTGTACCCATCAGGCTCCCCGCTCCTCCTGATGTTCTAAAAACATTTAAGAGTTAATTAAAAATAATTAATTGGAAATAATTGGAAAATAAAAATGGTGGGTGATTGTAGCCTAACACTTCAATTTGAAGCATTTCCAACACACACACACCCCAAAAAAGGAAAAGGTAAGCTGGGGTGGGGGCTAGGGAGGGGATGTTTTGCCTGCATTTGCCTGGTTTTTGTTTGCTTTGTTTTGGTGCCTAGATGGTTTGTTTGTATGATTGCTTGGTATAGTGTGTGTGTGTGTGTGTGTGTGTGTAGCTAGTTGGTTTGTTTTGCTTTAATCTGTGTTGACTTGGTTTCTGTTTTGGTATGGTTTGTTAGCTGGTTTGTTTGTTTATTTTGGTGTGTGTTTTGCCTGTGTGTGTGTGTAGGTTTGAGTGGTTGTGCGGTATGAGTGTGTGTTTTTCTAAGCATCACCAGTTTCCCTGCTGTAAAATGGGTATTTGTTGTGCTTTGTGGGGGCAAGTAAGTGATTTGGCATTTCTGCCTTGTGCTCAGTTTCTTGGCCAAGTTTCTTATCTCTGAGCCTCATCAGTTTGCCTCCTGTGAAATGGGTGTTGGAGAAGAAATGATTAAAAAATTGCTTATTTGTTTTGGACTCACTGCACTGCATTCAGGTTCATGGGCAAGTTACTTTTCTTTTAACTACATCAGTTTCCCTCTTGAGAAATGGATATTTTGTGACTGATCACACCCACTATAGCAGCCATTTTGTGAGAATGTCTATGAAACACTCAAAATTTGAAATGTGCCTTCTAGCCCAAAAAGATCAGGGACATTAAAACACACACACACCTCTTACTCATCACTGATGCATGTGTATTACTGATGCATTGTTTATCAAATACTCACAACAATTCATTTACCTTCATCCGATACCTCTGACCATTCAGGGTTTGGAAATCCATATTGCCCCATCCGAATTCTCCTCTTCATTCCTGGGGAAATGGCTTGGCCAGTGTTGGAGTAGAATGGAGGGAACCCACACAAGCTGCAAAAGAATGGCATATAGAGCTTGTGCTAACTAGGAAATCACCACATCTCCCCCTCCTCTCTGGCCCCACGTAGAGTCACAGATGGCTGCTGATTCTTCTGAAAGAATGAATAATAATCCAGTGACTAATTTCTCTTAGTGCAGCATAAGTGGAAATATCATTAAGGTGCCATTGGCATTAAGAGTGGGTGTTGGTTAGGATACAGAGGAACTGCTCATACCTGACATATCAAGGGCTCTGCTTTGTTAATCTATTCCCCCCACCACCACCACCAGTTCACACTTACAGAATGTACATGATGACACCAAGAGACCACATATCGCAGGATTTGTCATACTTCTCAGGACCAAGAACTTCTGGGGCTAAGGAGTGTGGTGGGGAAGAGAAGCAAAAGAACTGAATGTCAGTTGTTGTTTTTAAAAAATGAATGTTAATTATTTCTATACAAACCCTAAGGGCACTGATGAAGCTTGAGAAGTATTTAACATTGGTTTTACATTTTGTGTGGATGTAAGGTGTCAGGTGTGTCTGCTGTCAGGTTTGCCACCTTACTCCCTGCCCCACCAGTGCTTTCATTGTTTTCCATGGCACATCTGGAAGATTATCCCTGTGCTTTGAGGTCACCATCTAAACTCCACTACAAACATGCCTGAGTAACCAGTCAGCTAACCACAAGAGTTCATTCCTTTATTTTTTTTAAAAAAATATTATTTAACAACACATAATAAATCATATACATACATAACAACAACATTCCTCTTCATTTCTTAGCTATACATTCTATTCTTGAGCCAACTCACATTAATAAGTGTCCCCCACCCTCGGGATCTTATTCTAGTTTCCAAAACTGCATTGAATCTTCTGGAGGTGTTCTTCCTCTCCCTTTTGACCATACATGTTCTAGGAACAATTTCCATATCTCTTCAAAATCATTGTTTTTTGTTATTCCCCTTCCAAATCTAATATTACATGTTAATTTAACATTTATAGCAATATCCCATATTTCTTTATACCAATCTTCTATATCATAATCTCCTTGAACCTTCCAATTTCTGGATATCATTAACCTTGCAGCTGTTAAGAGTTCATTCCTGCCCTCCATGCCCTATAAAACCTCAGAGATTGTTCCTCAGTCTGATCATCCTGCCTCTTGAAAGAGGACACTGCGGGCCTACGCTCCCACCCCCTGTTCTCTGTCACTGCTCTGGAAATTGACCCTCGCCCAATTTTGACCAAGTGTACTCTTCTTCCCACTCCAATCCTGGGTTGCTGCCTTAGAGCTCGTTTGGACCATGCATCTGCTTTTGGCCCAATCAAACTTCTGCTCCCAGTACTGGAACCCAACTGCCTGGGGTTTGACCTTTGCTCAGGCCCGACAACAGGGGAGGAGTGAATTTTCGAAAACACAACGTTCTTCCCCCCACCTCCAAACCTCAAAGTAACTCAATGAAAAGGTGGGGGGAAACACAGACTCACCTACGTAATAGGGAGTGTAACAGGGGGTCTGCAGTGCATTCTGTATGGTCGTCTCTTTGGCAAACCCGAAGTCTGTGAGCTTGAGTACTGCATCCTTCCCTTTGGATGTATAAAGCAGGTTTTCTGGCTGTGATGATGCCAAGAAAGAAAGATAAAATGAAGCTGAACAGGAGAGGTTTCTGGGAATAGGCTTTGTAGGCTCTGTTCCATTCCTCTAAATTGATAGGTACAGTACCCAGAATCAAGTTTGCATTTTATTAGCAGTAGATTTGCAATGTGGTGATGCCAATATTAGGCCTTATAAAAATGCACTGGGCTGCTAGATTACTGAATATTTAGAAGATACAGAATTCAAAACAGGAACCAACTCACTGCCCTCTGTATAATAACATGGCCTGTGTAAATCACCCGTGTCTATTTGCTTTATTATTTAAATTTTCTCCTCTCTGCCAGGCACTTTCAAGCCTTACCTTGACATCTCTATGGGCTATGTTCATCCCATGTAGATGTTGGATGGCTGTTCCGATGTCTCTCATTATTTCAGAGGCCTCTAGAAATATAATTTTAGAGAAAGGTCACATTAACATTCCCACCATACCTCAGACATACGCAACTAGGCAGTGCTTCTGACTAGCAACTAGCTTGTTTGTTTACAGGGCTAGTGTCAAGACAGGGAAAAACTAAAATTAGCCCCAACAGCTGTGTTTTGGTTTTGCAAATCACTGTGCCCCCCCCCACTTTCTTCTTAAGCTCCGCTGCTCCTTAGTCTCCTGCCTAGAAGGCAACAATAAAAAACGATAGAAAACCCTGCATGCTGCACACTTGCAATAAACAAAACACAGTATTAGTTTTTTGTGGTATGACTAATCAATCTGAACCCAAAATAGCACCTCTTGTGTATGAAAAAATATTTCAGATAAGGATTGTAGTGTTCGGTAGGTTTTGTAACCTCCGCACAAGGAGCTCTGGTTTTCAGCACCCTCCTCCGCCGCCCCCCCGCTTCCTCTTGAAAGTGGCTGGGGAGGAACAACCTGCTGAGTGCTCCTAGGCCAGGGCTGGGAGAGTCTCCCTTTGATGTGAATTGCCTGGCTGTGTTGGAGCATGCCCGGAAAACAAGAATTCTACCTAACATTTTGAACATTTTAGAAGACACACAATCTGATCTGGGTTCTCTTCCTAACAACAAAAGCCTTTTCTATGCGCACACACACACACACACGCACACACACACGTTTTCATGGTCTCTGTTCACAAATAAAAAACACCATTCCCATGTTCTACCTTTTTCTGTGAAAGCTTGATCTCCTCGCTCCTGGATCCTGCTGAACAGCTCCCCGCCTTCCATGCTGTGAACAAAGCACACACACACACACAGATGACTCAAAATGCAAGCACAAAAGCATCCCCCTGCAATTTCTACAGCTAATTTTTATGCCACAAAATTTATGAGGGCTGCTATTTTCCCATCTCATCTCTGCTGTGTGTTTCTATTACTAGTTGCATTATTCTTTAAAGGTTGTCAAAAGTTCTTGCTATTGGCCTTATAACCTAGGTGAAAGCCTCAACAATATTTTTCCACAAGTTCCTTGAATGCTTAGAACAGCAGCCCTGAAGAGACGCTGCCTTGCTTGCTATGTAGTTGTGGGGAAATGTATTGCTGATTGGATCTAAATTCTCCTGCTCATGAAGTGTTAGAGCGTGGGATGGTTGCAGAAACACTGGTGTCTGTAGGAAGTAAGGCAGAAAGGGTACCTAAGAGAAGACAACAGCCTTCCCTGCCCCTCAGGTGCAGGCCCAGCAATAATGTAAGCATCACTGGTGGCCAAATTAATGCAACCTGTAGGGTTGCCCATGTTGATGGTTGAGAATCTGTACCTGTTGCAGAAAAGCAGCAGCCCACCTTAGGACAAGGTTGGGCTGCCAAAGTTATATTCAGGTTAGGTGCTTTCTTAAAGTCTTCTGGGAACAATTCAAGGTACTTATGGGCCTTAGCTAGACCTACCTGTTAGCCCACGACAGAGGAGGGAAGATCTTGCGATGTGTTTATTGCGAGATCCCTCCTCTGTTTACATGCGACGCGCGATGACCTCAGAAGGAGAGACGTCGCGTCCGCCTTTTTTAAACTTAAAGGGGCAGCAGCGCACGAACGCTTGTGCGCTAAAGGTAAGTCATTTTTAAAATTTAAATTACTTACCCCACTCCCCCCCACCCTACCCCTGATGGGCGCAGCTCCCGGCTCCTTACGAGGAATTGCGCGGAGCCGGATCAACCCACGGTGCCCAGCCACACATTCCGCGGTCTCGGGCTCAGCCCAGGACAGCAGAAAAACCAGGGCCAAAGGGGAGGGCGAGATCCCGGGGCAAGGGAGGGATCATCCCTCCCTGATCCCAGGATCCCTTGTGCGTCATGTGGATGTACAGGGACGATCCCAGGGATCACCTAGGGATAAAGCCCCGTCTAGCTATGGCCATGGTCTATGAAAGCCCTCAAGAGCTTGGACCCTACACGCCTGAGAGCTTTCCCTGTAGCCCTTAATAAGCATTACAAATGCGCAAGAGTTTTCTTTTTGTATCATCTGTGAATCATGTTGAGTTGGAAAGGTTTAAATGCAGAGCAGTGCACACAATCTTCTTCCCTCGGAGCTTGCAGTGAAGGTCCTTTTTGTTTGTATTAAGTTTGCCAGACCACAGGCTGGAGATCCTGCCCATTCCTTTAAAAACTCCAGCACAGCAAGAAAAGGTGCCACTGCAGCACTTCCTGCCCTACTTCTTTACTAGTTCCTTTGATCACTCTCCTTCCCAGCTTACAGCCAGGCAAAATGAAAGTCCAGCCAGCCATAGCAGTAGAGGGCGGAGAGGAGGGGAAAGGAGCTTGGGGAGAAAGTGGCTTCATCACTTTAAAAGTGGCCAGCAGCAACTCCAGGTTGAGATCTGGAAACCCCAGTCTGGGCTAGGGTAAGCTCTCTGCTGATTTAATATAACCAGTTAGGTTATATTTTGTAAACATGTCACTCATCTCGACTAGGTTGCAATCTTCCACCCAGGCTACTGAAATCCCACAAACATCAATAGGATTTAAGCTGCCTAACAGCATGCAGGACCACTGCTTCAATAAAAATAAATTACCTGCTGTTTGAGATTGGATGCCTGCAGGTTGTTGCCCTACATCAAATTGTGTGTGTGTGTGTGTGTGTGTGTGTGTGTGTGTGTGTGTAAATTTATTTATTAATTAATTAAAAATAGGGGGCAGGGGGACAACAAAAAAGCCTGAGTTTTAAAGCCTGAGGCTTTATATACAGGCAAGCTCTTCAGAGAAAGCTGAATCACTGCTATTAGTTGACCCAACTGGAAATGAGCACAACAGACTGTACTGCAGAAAGGCTAAGAGTAATCCCTGTAGTTCTGATGCCATCAAAATTCTGGAAAGGATGACAAAAACAACAGAAGCAGCAAAAGGAAAGGAAGACACCATCGAAGAGGAATTTAAAATGGGCCTGATAAAGGCTCTGCGCAAGGAGCCATGAAGGGATAAAGAGAAAGAATGTGATCCAAGCCAACATGTGTAGAGTGGGGATGTGAAATGGAAGCCTTAGAACAAAGATGAAGTATTGGGTAGTTTGATTTACATGTATTTCAACTGATTTGGGGGAAAGTCAGATATCCTCCCACAGCAGTGGTTCCCAATTAGCTAAGTACTGCGGACCCCTTGTTTTTCAAATGCCAAGCCATGGACCCCCTACTTTTGAAAAAAAAATGTTATCTCTAGGGTAGCAAAGGATTTTAGGTATACTAAAAAACAGACCATAATATTTGTGATATTAACACGCAAAAATGGCAATGGTTTAGTTAGGAATATAAAGGCGAATTTAATTTTACTAACGTCTAGTTTACAATTGAACAAATTATGACTTGTCTAGCAGCTATTTAAACCTAAATGTGATGGGAGAAATCATGCCTCTTTTTGTCCTGAATATTCCCTTCTACATCCGGTTCAATATTTCCTACTTTTAATCTCAAATCTGGATCAACATCGAGCCGATTTCTATGCTTGTTCTTCATATAACAAAATGTCGAAAATGTTTGTTCATAAAGATATGTGGAACAAAAGGGAACTAGATGTTTCAGAGCTTTTTCACCTAACTTCTTATAATCAGGAAAAACCTTCATCCAGAATTGGTTCAGTCTATATTCTTTGAAAAATGATTTCAATGAACGATCACAAGTCACATCAACAAGTGCATCTTGCTCTTCCGCAGATAGAGTTGTTAGTTGTATATCACATTCAAAAGGATTCATTATCCATGAGCTTTCAGGATTAGGTGCAGGGAAGTAATCACTGAGGCTAGTCGCTAAATCGCACAGGTGCTCAGTGATGTTATATTTTACTTCTGGTAGGAATTCTTCATCATCAGTGGACTCCAGAAATGAATGGTGAATAGTGCCACGGACCCCCTGGGTGGGTTACATGGACCCCCTGGGGTCCGCGGACCACCAATTGGGAACCACTGTCTATTCATAGAATAACAGTTCTATTCTTAGAATGACTGGTGAGAGTGACTGATTTGCCTTTGAATGTACTGCAAAAGGGGTGTTCAACACACCAGTGATGACTCCACCTTCTGCATCTCCTCCAGTTCTCTGCCAGCTTGCCAGGACAGCAGGAAGTTTGCACCAACTCCATTCCTTTATTCACCATCTCAGATCATGTCTGAACAGGAGGTTTTGCTTTGTTTGTATCCTGTGTGTTTCAAAGAGAGCTTTTTTGTCAGGGACAGGATCTGTGTTAACATTCTGTTAACACGACTGGAGAACGAGTTTTTGTGTGAAGACTCAGTTCTTCATTTACTACAGATAACTTCTCCATAACACAAGAAGGAGAATATGAATTCTGTCCCTGAGTGACGGCACCTGTTCAAAATGCATAGATCACTGACTTGAATAAAAGATTTTACAGTGCCTGTGGCTTTTTCTAGTCCAGCACAAAAGCTTCAGACAACACTGCATACATGCTGAAGTGCAGGAAACAGGGCTTATGCAAAGCTGGCATGATCTGGAGTTATCTATACACAATCATGCAACTCCATACATCTGCAACAGAGATAGTTGGGAACTCCACATAAGCTGCGAACTAGTGCAGGGTGTGGGTCCTGGGTGTACAGAATGAGCATATTTCAAATCCAGAACCACACCGTGATCTGTTTTCATGACTCCAATCCAGCCTATTTTCTCAGGCAGTTGTGTGATCATTTTTGTTGCTCCACTGGCCTAAGGCAACGGGGACAAACCTGATTAAACGCTGTGGAAATGTATTAATTAAAGGATGGATATAAATTAAATAGTTTAAACAGAAGAAAATGAAAAGAGCTCTGCATGATCAGAACAAAGATCTAGTTCACCAGTCTGTTCAAATAGGGCCCAATCAGATGTCTATGGGAAACCCACTAGCAGGACATGAGCACAATTTAGCACCCACCTGCTTGTGTTCCCCAGAAATGGTACTGAGAGGCATAATGGCTCCAATACTGGAGGTAATACATAGCCAGCATGACCAGCAGCCACTGATAGCCTTATCCTCCATGAAATGAACAGTTCAGACAATATCATTCATAGAGAGGCTCAGCAGTGACAGCTATCTCCTTCATAGAACAACGCGCACTTTTGAAAGAAATCCGGAAGCTCTAAAATAGAGTGTTGCTGTTGCTTCATTGTGTTTCATAATGAACTTTGATCAATAAGGAGTGGTATTACATGGGAGCAAAGTCAACATAGTGGGTGGTTCTGACTGGGCTAGCCTGCTTTCTAAGGACTCACAGGTAAAGAGAATGATGAAAAGACAAGCAGAGCGTGGTGCACATACACAGCACATAGGGATAGGCACAAAATGCTTTCCCCAGGATTATCTCTGTTTTAAAAATCCTGAAATATAAGACTTTTCATGATTCCAAAAATCTCTGTAGGGCAATGCACCCCCTTTCTTGGGGATTATGACTAACACACGGATGTTTTCTAGAAAGGAGTGTGCTGTTATACTGCCCAATGGAGCTCTTACAACTTTCTCCTAAGATTCAAAAATGTGGATCAAACAAGAACGATCTCAGTTGAGCCATACCACTCCATGAGGATAAGGAGGCATCTCTTTCCATGATGTATATTCTCATAAACATCCAGCATGTGGACAATATGGGGACAGCCTGAAGCCCGCGAATGATGATCCACCTCTTGTCGTGCTTTTGGACTGTCATACAAGAGCTGCAAAGGAACAGGAGAGAAGAAGAATGATCAAACTTGCCTTTCTTGCTTGACTTTTAGCTCATTGTCCTTAGCATTCTAACGGTCATGAAATGTAGCAAATATAGGAGCTCATCGAGCTAGACATTCCTAATTTTCCCCAAAACAATTGTGGACATCTGGCTCAGAAGTTGCTCTGTGCTTTAGGAACAAGCAATTTCACCAAACAATACCTACCATATTGGAGCAGAATAGCCTTATGATGCTACCTCTCATCTATGGCTACTTCTTAAATGAAAGCTGGAGATCTCTTTGGAGACTCACGGCTATCCCCTACAGCTCATACTGGAAAGCTTGAGTTTTGCAAATACCTTTTCAAAGTAATGTGCCTAATTGCCCACTGTAGAGAGGCCAGCACAGTGCCTGCAAAAGTAGATTAGGACAAATGAGTGTAATATTCTGACTCTCCACATGAAGGAGGGGCAGGCATGTGGAAAGGACCTCAACCACTGGCAGAAAAAGCAAAGGGTTTATTCTCCCTCCTCTCTGGCAGGCATAAAATAACTCTTCCTCACTGGTGTACAAACTCAAGCCCTAAGATCTAAGGTTTAAAAGCACTGATCATGAAGACTGGGGATAGAGAAAACTGCTGTAGATCTTCTTCCTGACAGAAGTAACACCTACTTTGAATGGAGTCAAACATTTCTGCTCTCCACACAATGTAAGGAAGGTTGGCTTCTTTTCCTCTCCACTCTAACCAGCACAAAAATTCCAGGGCCCCGAAGCAACCAAGGACTGTTAAATACAGAGTGACTGTATGAATATGCTTCCTGAATGTTAAACCAACCTCATGCATTCCAAGGGTCACTGCCTTCATTTTTATGCTTCAGTCCCCACTATAAGCTCCAACAACTTTATTTTGAAGCATCCACTACTATCAGTCACCATCAGAATACATCACGATAGAGATTAGCTTCCACCATCACAAGAAGTCTGCACTAAGATACTGCTCTATCAAGAGATTACCTTGGAAAATACTTTGAGGAGCACCAGAGTTTTCTGCAATTGCTGTTGGATTATGTGTACTCTGTCCTAAAAGGGGCGAAAATACCCACCCATCAAAATTTGGCATGGAAGTAACCATATTCTATGCCAAGTAAAGATTAATTCTACAACATGTAGAAATGATGCAAATTAAACAAAAATCTGTACATGTATCTCCCAATCATGGGGAGGATAAAAAGAAGGATATGGAAATATTGCCTCCTGGGAACAGAGGTGTCTTATTTAAATACCCTTCTGAGTACTGAGATTTCTCTAGGCATAGTCCCACACACTTCTAAATGTATCCCTGCAACTGTTAAGATGCATTAAAAAAATCACGCAACCTCAGATTTTCATAAAACCAACTCCTGTGTCTAATACTTCGATCTTTGTTTATTCTTTACTTATGTGGAATCATGGGGCTGGATCCAGACTTACTCATACTTTGAGTAGATCCGTTTGAATCAATGGTACTTAAACCCATTATGACTTCAATGAGTTTAGTCTAAGTATGACCAAGTCAGGACAACACATGAATTCAGGTAGCCCGAAGTTTAGTCACAACTGTCTAAACAGAATCCAAGGGTTGTTTCACAACAGCTTCTTATCCTACAGAGAGCTAATGACCAGAAAGGGAAAGACATGTACACAGTTACCTGTTCAATGTACACATGTTTATTTTTGCTATAAATATATTTTATTGGGTATTAGAATAAATAAGGTACATTCGTCTACTGATGTGACTCATTTATTTCACTTGCTGTAAAATGGATTGTTTTTTCTTATGTTTTCAAATTAATGCAATTTTTTTGGCAAACTTTTTGTAATGAAATGAATCCAAACGAGAGTGAGATGCTGGTAGCGGAGGGTTCTTCTGACTGGACAGATGGTGTTCAACCTGTTTTGGATGGGGTTGCACTCCCCCAGAAGGAACAGGTTTGTAGCCTGGGATTTCTCTTGGAGCCGTCATTGTCACTTGAGGTTCAGGTGGCCTAAGTGGCATGACTGTTTTCTACCAGCTTCAGTAGTCTATGCTCTGGTAACCTCCAAGTTAGATTACTGCAGTGCGCTCTGTGTAGGGCTACCTGTGAAGATGGTTCAAAAGCTGCAGTTTGTGCAAAATGCAGTGACCAGATTGATAGGACAGACCAGAAGGTCTGAAGATATAACACTGAACCTGGCACTGCATGCCTGTACATTTCCAAGCCCAATTCAAGGTGCTGGTTTTGACTTACCCATCTCAGGACCATAATACCTGATGGAGCACTCTTCCCATATGAACCTACCCATACTTCAGCTATTGGGCGGTATAAAAATCTAATAAATAAATAAATACACTACAATCATCTGAGGCCTTCCTCCAAGTGCCTCGTCCGACAGAAGTTCAAAAGATGGCAACAAGGGAAAGGGCCTTCTCAGTAGTGGCCCCTCAATTGTGGAACATTTTCCCATGAGGCCTGCCTCTGCCAACACTCTTATCTTTTCCCCACCAGATTAAGACTTTCCTCTACTCCCAGGCATTTGACAGCATGTGATAAGTGTTTTTAATGGTTCTTAGGGTTATTGTTGATTAAAACTGCTTTTATAGTTTATGTTGATAGACTATGTTAATAGTTTTATATTATGTTATCATAAACTACTCAGAGAGCTTTGGCAATTGGGCAGTATAAAAACGTATTAAGTGAATGAATAACTAAATGAATAACCATGTACACTTCTCTGTGTGGAGATTATTTGAGTGGGAAAAATGTCTGCTCTAGGGACAATGGACCAAGGTAGGTCTATCTGCTGCTAGGTGCTCTGCATGCCTATGAGATGAAAGAACACACTTAAAACCTGCAAGTTATAAAAAGAGTGCTGTGTTATAAGTAAAACAGAGAGAGATAGCAAATACTGTTTCACACAGTACTTTTTCTGACACTGAAATGAATCTTACAACACAATCTTCTGCATGTTTACTCAAAAGAAAGTCCCATTGAATTCAATGGGGCTTGCTCCCAGATAAGTGGGTATTCAGTTTGCAGCCCTAGTGTGGTAACAAGAAAGCATTGTTTATGATACATAAATAGCAGAGTGGGAGTCTCATCTTTGGTACAAGCAAAGAAGGGAGGTTAATCTATTTTTAATAAGTGTGAAGCAGTTCAGAATCTTTTCGTCTTTCAAAAGAGCAGACAGTTCTTTTTCTGCAGCAAGATGAACACAAAAATGTTCCGGCATACCTTAGAAACTCAAAAGGGAGGTTTATTTACTCAAGCTTGCTTCAGAACCTTGTCTTCTTAGTCTTTCATTTTTATTCTATTGCATGGACAGACATCTACGATATCACTTCTGCTTTCCTTTGACTAATGAAGATAGGGTTTCTAAATGGCACAGGCCTATTTTCAGCAGCTACCTCATGTAACCTGTTTTTTCTGAAATACAGGAAATTTTGTGTGTACATATATCACTCCATTTGGATTTTAAAAGTGGTTTACCAAAGCCTATGTTCTATTTTAAGGGCATCAATCCATACAAGTGTATTTACACATAACAGCCTGTTCTATGTTGGTGTGAATTTTCGCTGTGCCTTTTAGTATTTGAGTCTGTTGCTTAAAGGTCTAATTAAAAGTTCATTGAGGCACATGTATAATAATGATGTCTAAACAGTCATAGGGCTAGTTTTACTCTAACCAAGGCTCACCATGGAACATTGCTGTTTTGAAATCTGGTGATTTAGGGTCATTGCAAACACCATTTCAGACTTGGATATCTCAATTCCTAGAAATCCGATGTCAACTGCCCCTTCCTTTTCACTTCTGAAGAATCCATTGTTGCTGCAGATGCAGCAGCATTACTCAAGGTCATGGAGACACTCAGGCCTCTCGTCTATTAGGCTCTCTGGTTTTTAGCACTCAGAGAGCAGGCCCTTTAACAGCTGGTTCCTAAATCATCCTTCCAGAAGCAGGCCTCTGAATGCAAGTCCCTAGACTGTCTTCCTGGAAGCAGGAAGCTGTGAGTAAAAATCAGATTAAATTGGAAAATTCTGGTGGTGTGGGGGTCAGGTGGGGCCACTAATACATCATAATACATCACAGGGGCATGTAGTGCACCCTTGCATTAAGAGGACTCTATGCAAGGTATAGATACTTAAATTTCTTTACTTAGCAATGTTGAGTTTTTGTTTGAAGTACTGTGTTCAGCTTTGGTTGGAACATTTTGTAAGGTATCTTGATATATTATTATTTTTTTGGTACATGATGTAGCAGAAGACAAGCACCCTGCAAATAGTATTTCCAAGGGGGCTCTAAAGGGCACACCTCACATGCACTCTGGAACCCACAATCCCCAAATACATAAAGCAGGGGTAGGCAACCTAGTGCCCTCCAAATGTTTTGGACTACAGCTCCCATAGCTCCTAATCATTGGCCATGCTGGTTGAAGCTTACGGGAATTGTAATCTGAAACAGCTGGAAGGTCCCAGGTTGCCTACCCCTGTTAGAGCATACAAACAGACATGCACATGGCACCCACACAAGAAAGGAAAACACCACAGTATGAGACATGAAAGGTACAGAAGGTGCTTTGGTTCTACTGCCTTCACACTTTCTTGGCTGCGGTGCTCTGCCTTTGCAATGTTCTGCCGGGCGAGGTTGCTTGGTGCGTACGCTGTTCTCATTTAGGTACCAGGTGAAAAAAATTTTTTTTTTAATTCTCCCAGGCATTAGAAACGGTTTAAACTTTTAAACCTTTTAAGCCACTCTATTGTATTTGCTTCTCTTAAAAGTTTCCGTTTGTTATGTTTTTATCTACTGTTCTGTTGGTTTTATTGACTTGTGATTGTATTGTTTTTATTATTTTGTTAGCCACTCTCAGGATACTTGTATGCTGAAGGCGCAGGGTAAAAATCTGATAAAATAAACCACCAAACCCTGTAAAGGAAATAGGTCAAGCTTATACTGTGCCATGGTCCCTTCACAAGGGAGAGCAAGCAGCAGCACTTGCTACTGCTTCCATGTTACCTTGAGGGGGCGGGGAATAGAACAAATCACCATTTGAACAAGGACGAGCTGCACAAATTAGAAACAGAGAACTCAGATGGCGGTCAGCATGTTCAGCACGCCTGAAAGAAGCACTAGTTGTAAAACAAGAAAACAGCCAGAAGAGGATGCCAATGAATAAAAGGGAAAGCAACAGGTGGACAACATTCCCCATGGTACTAAGTAAGAAGATGCTCTCTTTGTTATCTAAAATGAACCTGCTGTATTTCCACGGGGTCGCCCTGTGACACAATGGCCTGGTTCAGACATCACGCTAAACCATGCTGCTTAAGCAGCATGGTTTAGCGTGTTGCCTGAACCAGGCCACAATCTTTTCTGAACTCCACTTCTTCAGTCCAGTCCTTTGTGTAGCTTCCTGCATGTGTAACCACATTGTCCAATTCATTCCAGTCTGTCTTCTCTCAATCATGTCAGCCACCCAACTGTCCCACTCAGAATATTCTGCATACCTTTGTCCAGATTTTGCTGTCCCTACCTTTCCCATGACACGGAGTCTGAAGTTATAGCTTCTCAAGAAAAAGCGTTTTCATATTGCAATTATATAGGAAATTAATTACTGCATTTTATACTACTTGTTACTAATTGTTTATACTTTTGGTTATACTAAACATTATGGCTTATTTTCATTTGATTTTACTATTAGAGGATGTGATTGGGGTGGTAATTTGTTTGGGTTGTATTTTAACTGGAGTACAGCAGTGTAGAAAGGCAGAAAAAATGAAATAAAATGACATATTTGTACATATTTCTGCTTGGTCCTAGGAATGGATGGAACAGCCTATATCTGGTATGTACCACTTATGGATGAACAAATGCAAAAGTACGTTGTAATTATTTTTTAAAAAAAAATCCACAAAAACATTTACATTTAAATTCATATTTAAATACATATTCAAATATCAATTTTTGAATGTATTCTCTCAAAATACACATTTCTAAACATTTTTTTTCTAAAAATACACATTCTAAATGTATATGTGTTTATATATTTTTGAGCTGAGAATTGTATCATGAAATTCAGAGAAGTCTAAAATCCAAGGGATAATTATATTTCAATCCACACATTAGCTTGAGAGGTGCAGATAAGGTCAATTTGTATTGGAATTTGCAAAGAACACATTCCTCATGCATCCCTGCTTGGTATTATGCACCTAAAGGCCTTTTAGAGTAACCTAATGTGTGCTTCCAGTTGAGAAGCATCATCAGAATGAACAGGGTAAAGTTAGCTCACCTAACCTTACCATGGATATTTAGGAAGAAATTTCTGATCCTCTGCATCCTGTGGAAAAGGACAGCGCTATTAGGGAAATGGGATAGGGAAGCACTCTCTGGTCAGATCTGGATGTCACTTTAAGTCATGATTGCTTAATAAGCTATGCACAGTACTGTTATCCCCCTTCCCCCCGCCACAATCAGACAAATAAGCAACTGTGTGTAGCTTCTTAAGCTACTGTGTGTAATCTAAGTCATCGCCCCGCCCCCTGTCCTCTTGTAGTCCTCCCACCCATGCTGTTTCACCCTCTGACAGCATTGCAACAGCCTGTTTTAACTTTCTACCATATCCCAACAAGAGGGGAAAGGTGTGGAGTACAGTACGGGGCATAATTCAGTGCTTCTAGCATCACCCTGATATCACCCTGGTGGCTATAAAGCGCTGGAGGATCAAGACAAAACTTCATATACTGCCTCCCCTAGTCAGGAGGCACTGATAAACCATCAGAACCCTACATGATTACACGCAAAGGAGTGAAAACCCCAGGTGCACCAAAAAGGGGTAGGCGCAAATAAACCCATGTAAGTTTGCAGGATTGGGACAAAACTTCATACACACCCTCACCCATTCCTTGTCTTTCCCCCATTGACAGTAGTGCACTTTGGAGTGCTGTAGCGCTCTCTTGCTAAAGCACTATAGTGCTCAAGCGCAATTACACATCCCACCCATAGACACTGCTGATATAGCCTGTGTAAGCCGTTTCCATTACACAGATAATGCCTATGAGGAGCAGAACAGCAGCAATTTGATCCGCTCTTGCTGCACAGCTCTTTAGGCGATAAAAATGACCCATAATGACTACCAGAGGTACTATTTGATAAGCCACGACGGGTTAAATAACCCTTAGTGCAGACCATGGTTATCCGAGTGGGTTATTTTGGCCAAATAAGCCATTGTGGATTAAAAAATACCCAACATCCGAATCCTCTTTGGATAGTTCGGAAGGACAAAAGTCTAAACTTCTATGCCAATTAAATAACAGCAGAAGAATTCCAGGCAAGTTCTAACACTGCAGAAATTGGGCTCAGTGGAAGAGGCAGTTCCACTGGGAGCCCTCATGGTGACCTCCTGTTCATATCGGTATGGGTTGAGGATTTTCTATTTTGCCATCTCCCTTTCTCCTTAAAATGGAAACCACAGACTGGAACCTGCTGCTGCTAGATACCATTGCAACTGTTGAGAGAGATGGAGGCTGCTTTGCTGTGGTGGGAAGCCTCTAACCCCTGTGCACATATACAGTCCTGCCCAGGAGTTTCCATGAGTAAGTAGACAAGGTTACCAACAGGTCTCCTTTGCTGAGCAGCTGGTGCATGTTCTCCCTGCCACAGAGCGGAGGAGGTGGGCAACATGCAGGGAGGTCCAATTACTGGTTCTGTTTGCCCTTGGAAGGGGCTAGTTAAAAATCTCCCTCTAACACCTCTAAAACGCTATCCAACATTGCCTGTCGAGGAAGGAGTCCCCTCAGTCAAGTTTGCCCCAAGCACTGGGGCGGGGGGGGGGGATGAAGTTTTTACTCACTGACCAGGGAAAAGGGAGAATATTTTGCCTTCAAAGCAGAGGAGCGGCATCAAAATTGTTTCAATGTGCGTGGGTAGACAGTATTAATTGAACTTCTTCTATCAAGTTGTTTTACATATGAAACCCTTTTTTATTGGCCAGGTGGACTAACAGGAGGAGAATTATCTTTTGTTTGATTTTAAAAGGTTCTGAAATAGTACTTATTTTTTATTTTCTTTTGATCTCTTTGTATTGTGCCACAACTGAGACAAATAAAAACTTGATTACAGTGACATTTATCAGGACAAGATCTTCAATATCTCCCCCTACATTTGTGAAATGGTACCTAGGTGGTTGTTTTGATGACTACAAAACAATTCTTTCTTCCTCTCACAGACAGTGTTACCAAAAATGCTGGATTTTGTCATTTTGAAACATTGATTCCTGCACCACTGCCTCCCTCATCTCCTGGCCACAAGCCCAGGTGGTTTTTCAAGTGACGTGAATTATCTGTTGTGATATGGTAGTGACAGCTGTCTATAGAAAAGGAGCCAAGCAGGCAGAGAAGTCTTCAGATATTCCAGGGAGCCCTTGATTTAAATTAAATCACCTTGTTTGCACCAAATTCATTACAGATAATATACTTTATAATTTTTGTAAAAGTGAAAGCCAAAATAGGCAAAGCAGAACAGTCCTTGAGAACCAATTTACTATTGCAAAACGAAGAACATCACATGCATGTACAGAGACTAAGAACAACTGTTGCAGGGTTCAGGGTTCCATTTAAGGCTTTATTATATAATCTGTATCTCAATAATCTGTATCTCAACCCATTTATGTTTATATAACCAAGGAATTAAATCAGACCTCAAACTCAATTGGATGTATGAGAGAAAACCTCTGAATGACCATGTCATAATCCTGGAGATGGGTTTTTTTCAACATAGACACTGAATGGGACCCAGTACAACGACAGGGAAAACAACTACAATACCTCCAGATTCAATGCCTGTGAAAGCAATACCACTGATCATTGACATCATGCAGGCAACAAATGTAAACTATCTGTTAGTATTGCAGGATCATATAAACAAGCTCTTGAAATAAAAGATTTGCCAGCAACTCTGACCTACTTATTCCCTTTTTCATACTAAAGGCTAACTAATGTGAAGTGGAAAACTCAAAGTAGCTATTAGTGAAAAGCTAGAGAGTTAAGGGTGTAGTTTTAAGATCAATGAGTAAATAGGTAAATAGAACCTGCTGTTTCAGCTTTGTTCTAAGATGCTTCTAAGGATCTATCATTTTATCTATCCTCTCTTCATCAACATTCTGTCACAGGGCATGTCTACACCTTAGGGCTTTCTGGGACGGGGGGGGGGGGAGGATCCTGGGCTTTCCCACTTCCGAGATCATCCCCCAGGGTGCACATGCCTGTGCATCGTCCCAGAATTGAGGAGTGTTTTTTCCCCAAACCAAAACTTTTGCACAGCAACACAGGCATGATTGGGTGCCAAAGTACGTTTAAAAAGAAAAAAACACACACCTGAAACCTCAGCGACCAAAGACGCCGAGAGTCATCCAAGGGATGGAGAAACTACTTCCCCCCCCCACGATGAGCACAGAGCCCACCCACCCCGGACAGCTCTGTGTCCATTTGCTGAGGCCCTACTCGCAGGGAGGAGGGAGGGCCTAGGAACCCGCACCACACTGCCCGTGGTCCTCAGGGTTGTCCCAGGACTGCAGGGAAAATCATAATATATCCAGTCCATTTTATTCCAGGACAACTGAGAGGTCATCCATTTGGGCACACAGGGACTACCTTGAGCTGACCCAAGGATAAACGGCTGGTGTAAACATGCCCACATAGTAGTGTGACTAAGTAATATGATTTATTTATTTATAGCCGAAGCTCCCTGGGCGGTTCACAAAAATTAAAACCATGAAAAGCGTAATAAAACAACCAATAGTCTAAAAACACTAATAGGAGAACGTTTGCTTCTTGATGGCTGGATTCACCAAAGGAAGGAATCAAGTTTAACTCCACCTCACTGGTATCTATAAGAACATCCCTTTACTTTCTCCTATATGTGAATGGCTGCCCTTCATTCCTGTGGGGGAAAGAAGAGTGCTGCACTGAGGGTCAATGTTGTGGTAGGGAGAAAACCTGCCTACAACCACTGAAACTGGGTAGCCCTGCCAGCAAACAAACACAGTAGGGGGCAATGGTCCTCCTCCCTTCTGAAGAAAGCTGCACGGTTTCAGGGAAGGGAGCAATAGTGCTATTCAAACATCCGTCTGTCTGTACAGCAGAGAACGACACCTGCTGGCTCCTCCCCTGCTTACTCCCTCCCTTTCTGTGTTCAGACAAATATCTGAATAGGTCTATTGTCAGGATTGGCCCCAGTGCTGCTGTGGGACCTATGAGTCCAGGGACAGACTCTGATTCAGGTTTAGAATAGATTAATTGCGGACCCAGTTCAGTCAGAGGGAGCCCTTGGCCATGAGAGTTTAGCTCAGCTTCGTTTCCCACCTGCTTACAGGAGGAGGGAAGGGGCTGGTGGGCCTGAGCAAGATGAGGAATGTCAGAATGGCGAGAGCATCATTATACCTGTCTACTTCACAGGACAGCTGTCCAGCTACAAGTTTTGACCTTGGAAAACAGGACTACATCTAAGAAAGCCAGTAGCCTCTCTGAGAGAACCAGACTGGAGGGGTGGGGTGGGGTGGGGTGGTAACTGGGCTGAGGAAGGAGGCATTTTCAAACCCATCTGCTTGGGAACAGAAGCTGTCTAAAGAGGGATGAGCACACATGCCCTATTAGGTATAATGCTAGTTTATGAGCTAGAGATTCCTATAAAGTAATCCCCCAGAAGTGGGGGTTTATTAGTCATTCCCTTGGTATTTAAGTTTGTTCTGAGGCCACAGAGTTTTTGCTGGGAGTGTTTTCATCTTTACTTCCCCAAATCCTCTTTTCGGACTTACAACCATCTGAGCTGCTCAAAGTGCTTTTCACCTGGATTTGCCAGCCAATCCGGACCCTTGCCTTTTGAACCTTGTATCATTAAGAACCTGCCATGGTATGTAATGCTGGACCACTTTCTTGTTTGGACTTAACCTTTCTAAGTGCTTGGGATTACCACAATGCCTGGGTATTTAGCTTGCCTGGGACCTAGCATCGGAGAGTCACCAAGGGAGAATACCTCTACTTCTTGGCAGTTCCACCTGCCTGCTGTTATCTTGAAACCTGGACTTAGTCTGCCTGAGAGCATAGACTGGAGAGGCACTGAAAGAGAATGTCTCTATTGCCCGTTACCCTCATTCTCTCTAGCTTGGATTTACTGTGCTCCTTGACCTTTGATCTGCTCTGACACACGTCACATGGAAATTCCAATGGAGACCTGATCGTTGGACTGGCCTCTGCCTGTGGGTGGGTGTATTCTAGTTTGTAACTTGCTTTTGAACCACGTCTTGAATTGCCTGGAATGTTATCTTGCCTGGATTCATTGTGACCCTTGATCTTGCCTTAGATTGGGAACAGTAGAGATCCCAACTTGGGAAAAGATCGTGGGACTGATCTCTGACACAGTTGTAGATAAAAGGCTTTGCATTATTTGTTGAGCAAAGCCATGGTCCTGCAGCAGTCATGGAGCTACAAGATTTCTGAAGGGTGCAACCATTAAGCTTTTATTATGAGATTTTGCTACAATAAAGAATCTTGCTGCTTTGGATGTCCCTTGCCAGAGTGTGTGCCACAAGGAAGGGGCCCATAACTATTATTATTAATTGTTATTATTATTGTTGTTGTTGTTGAAGTTTTATGAACCTTGGTTATTGGGTGGCATAGAAATGTAATAAATAAATAAACATTAAGTTTCCAAAGCTTCCCTTGCCACTAACATTCAGGAGCTGGTTTCTGGGGAAGGAAAGGGGGAAAGAGACAATGGTAAAGATGAGGTGGGAGGGTGCTGTTGCCCCATGTCCTCTTTTGTTGGTCCCTGGTCAACAGCTGGTTTATTTATTTATTTATTTATTTATTTATTACATTTCTATACCGCCCAATAGCCGGAGCTCTCTGGGCAGTTCACAAAAATTAAAAACATTCAAAGTATAAAACAACAGAATAAAACCATAATATAAAATACAATATAAAAGCTCAACCAGATAAAAACAGCAGCAATGCAAAATTACGAATTTAAAACACCAAGTTGAAATTTATTTATAGACTGTTAAAATGCTGGGAAAATAAAAAGGTCTTTACCTGGTGTCTAAAAGCATATAATGTAGGTGCCAAGCGAACCTCCTTAGGGAGCTCATTCCACAGCTGGGGTGCCACAGCAGAGAAGGCCCTCCTCCTGGTAGCCACCTGCCTCACTTCCTTTGGCAGGGGCTCGTGGAGAGGGACCCCTGAGGATGACCTTAGGGTCCGGGCAGGTACATATGGGGGAAGCGTTCCTTCAGATAGCCTGGCCCCAAGCCATTTAGGGCTTTAAATGTTAATACCAGCACTTTGAATTGGGCTCGGACCTGGACTGGCAGCCAATGAAGCTGGAAAAGGACTGGCGTGACGTGGTCTCGTCGGCCAGTCCCTGTTAGTAACCATGCTGCCCTGTTTTGTACCAGCTGAAGTTTCCGGACCGTTTTCAAAGGCAGCCCCACGTATAACGCATTGCAGTAATCCAAACGAGAGGTTATCAGAGCATGGATAACTGTAGCTAGGCTATCTCTGTCCAGATAAGGGCGCAGTTGGTATATCAGCCTAAGCTGATAAAAGGTGCTCTTTGCCACTGAGTTCACCTGTGCCTCAAGTGACAGTTCTGGATCCAAGAGCACCCCCAAACTACGGACCAGATCCTTTTAGGGGAGTGCAACCCCGTCCAGGACAGGGCAAACATCACCTCGCCGGACAGATGAACCACCCGCTAACAGTACCTCCGTCTTGTCTGGATTGAGTTTCAGTTTATTAGCCCTCATCCTGTCCATTACCGTGCCATAGGTTGGGCACTATGTGAACAGAGTGCTGGACTAGATGGACTCTCAGTCTGTTCCAGCATGGCTCTTATGTTCTTATGTCGTGGAGAAAAGCCTGAAGGGAAATGGGACCCCATGGTTGAAATTTCATGAACCTATAAAGGGCTAGTTCTCAGGATTCCATCTTAGCTTCATGAGTTAGAGACCCTTCTCTCATATTTTTTTATGAGGGAAAAGACAGGATTGAAACTTATGTGCACCTTTCATAAATGTGCTCTGGTACAAAATTACAAAATTTCTCATAAGAAGTGGACCATCATGATGAATGAATGAAGGAAAGCTGTCAAAGTATACCCAGAAGGGAAAGTGTTGTTTCTACTATCATCACAGGATTAGTCTGTTACCACAGAATGTAGCAACAACAACAAAAGTTCTTGTGGTTCCACAATGTGAAGAGATAATATTTATTGCCTACATCCAGCAAGAGAGCTTGTTCGATTGCACATTACTTAATAGCAGCAGCAGCAGCTTGAAAGTGGCTTGTATTCCCAGTAACTCTTTGCCGCAAGGCCTCTGAAGTATCGCATCTTAGGGCTGAGGGAAGATGGTTTGTCTTCATCTAAATTCTCAGGTACACCAAATCTGAAGTGGAGCAGATGAGTGATGGGTTTCCACCAGTAGTGCCCACATCTTCTCTCTTTTGGTTAACTCCTCCTTTCCCAAGTACTAAATTTGTGGGCATTTCTTCCAATGACAGGAAGGGAGAATGCTTTGTTGGTGGCTTAGCAGCTAACAGACACAAGTCAAAACCTCAGAAAACAGCTGAAGAATGAGATCAGGGGTTGCCTAGAAACCACTATGTGCTTTCCACAATAAACAGCTAACATCAACTCCAAGCCAGCCACAAATGTGCTGGTACCTCTGCAAATACAAACACACACACATGTAAGTGGCTCAAGAGACACTCCTTCATTCTCATTATCTGACCCACACTGGGCTATTTGTGACAGTGGCAATAGTGTGGCTCTACAAGGTAAAAACAATTGAGTCTTTACCTTACATCTTCCACAGATGAACAGCACCTCTTTGGAACACATGCTAGCATTTTTCTTGCACCCTTTAAATCCCAAACTACCTTGGTAAAGCTGTAATTCCTTTGAAGGTATAACTAATACACATATGCTGCACTACAGAAATACAAAGAATACATTGAACAAGTTGCAGAACTCCTATAGTCACCATCGTTTTTATATATTCCCATCAATAACTAAGCTGTAATACATTTTGCTTACTATGAGAAACTTTTGCTTTCTATAGGTCTTGCAACTATTGTGAAATGGAAACTGGTGATTTCAGTAGCACAAACTTTAAGGATAGAAGAGGAGCCCATCGATTTGTTCTCTAAGTGCTGCAGTTCCCAATAGGGGATCCTGTTTAGCATTACTGCTTGCTTTGAACATTATAAATCTTTTGACCTTGAAAATAGGACCGTCTATTGGGAAGCTCAGGTATCAGATACATGATATTTCAATAATTCTGTTCAGAACACTTTTCAAATGGGAAAAGGAGAGAGCAGAAGAACACACACCATTGGGTATAAGATCTCATTTACTTTGTACCTCTTTCCTGCAGATATGGAAAAACACTGGGACAGGATAGAGATCTTGATTTAGGAAAATCTATCAAGATGGAAGGCAAAAAAAAAAGTCCACAGTTGCAGAATATTCTGTGCATGGTTTCCCCTTATAAAATGTATCCTGATGCTGATTAATATACACCTACACTGATGAGTAATCCAAATGAATCTACAATTAACAGTCCTGTTCTAACTTGCAAGCAAGTCCCATTGAGTTCAGTTGGACTTCCTATGCTTAAGACTACAAGCTAAAACATTTTGTTGATTGGCAATGCTGATGCATAATTGTGTGTGTGTTGGGGGGATAGTTCTAACAGCAATGAAATTAGTTAATTAAGCAGACTATATAAAGCAGATAAAGACAAGTTCCTATTGGCGAAAATGCAACCTTTCAAGATTAAGGGAGCCCTTCTTCAGGCAGGAAGTCAACTATGGCAATAAAGCAATAAGAAGAGTTCACATTATATAAGCACCCAAACCAGGGTGATTAAAAGCGGATAATTATGAATAAAGTAGGCCTGGATGCTACAGAGCTTTTGATCCCAGGTTTCCAGTTCATATTTAATGAAGGAATATTTGGACCTCAGAATTTTTGGATTGTGTTAACAGAAAAAGAACTGGTGCTTTAGTCCTCCAATGGAGACATCTTTTGTACCAAAGCAATCATCATAATCTGCAAAGAAATCAAAAGGGCTAAGCAGGGATTTAGCAAGGTTAGTAATAAAGCATTCCAGCTAACTCTGCCCCTTATCTGCCTATTCTGTACTTTTGGAGAAGATAGCTCTGCCTCCCATGATGACAGCAGCACCTTTAATAAGCACTGACTTCAGTTCACAGGAAGAGGGAGATTAAAACCAAATTCATAATGTTTCCTGGCAGACAACAGCAACATTAAGTTGTGCACTCTCTTATTACATCCTAAAACTGTTTACAGTCTCTATATAGAAAAGGAAAAGCCCTCTTACGTCCTTCTGCCTTGGCCTGGTTCAGGCAACACGCTAAACCATGCTGCTTAACCACAAAATGGTTAATGGAATGCACTGACCTTAATGCATTCCATTAACCATTTTGTGGTTAAGCAGCATGGTTTAGCATGTTGTCTGAACCAGGCCATTGTGTGAACACCTCATTCCACCTATTTATTCCAACAGGGTTTATCTCCTGAAAATACAAAAAGTAATTTTGCTATCTCAAGCCAGCAACTGGATCTCCCAAACTCTATATTAACCACTGACATTGTTAATACATCAATTTACTCATCCATTCAAACTTTGATTCATGAGAATACTATAATAATTGCAAACCATTTTACTTCTATAAAATGCAGATTGCAGGTGTAAGAGAAAAACAACTTACAACTTCAAAACAAAGGAAAGTATAAAATTGAGTGGAGTGACAATAGTGATGGAAGAAGAAATACAAGTTCAGCAGGGGAGTTCCCAATAGACAGCAAAGGGGATACAGGAGGAAGGAAGTCATCACAGAGAGAGGTTCCATTGTTTAGGCAAGACAGGACCAGTGTGCTGGCAAGGAGTGAGGAAAGCTTTGTGAAATGTATTAGCTATATATAAAGCACCTTGTCATTTTCTGAAACCTTTTCTCCTCCCTTGGCTGGTAGCCAAGATACAATCTTTAGTGGTGACCAACTAAGATTTATTATTTGGCTATAATTTATCATTAAATTCATTCATTTACCATCTACATTTGGCTAGAATGAGCCAAAATTCTTCATCTTTTAGAGTAACAGGGGCAGTGATATATTCATGTAAATAATAGTTTGCATGGCTTTTGGACTTACTACACAATCTATCCCCTTCTCAAGTATTTGGGTGTGGAGCAGATATTAAAGAGAAAACTATATTTCCAAGATATTATTCCTGCTGCATCTTGTGTAATTTTGGCTTGTTTCATTTTTGCATCATCTGCTTTCTTGTTCTCCTTGATTAAAGATGCACTGGCCTGCTGATGTAGGTGTGTGGGCAGCATTTGTCTATCATCCTTCCAAACAGGCTTATTAATCTTTACAATGACCCTGGTGAGGAAGATCAACATTACAACCCCATATTGAAAATGGAGCAGTGGGGTGCTAATTTGAGATGTAGTGAATTCATGAAATGAGAGCTGAACCAAGGATTAGAAGAGACCTAAGGGCTAAGATGTGGTTCATTTGTACACATGTTGTTCTGCTGCAAATGGGAATTAGTGTGAAACATTTTCCTATCTGCTAAAACATAACTCAGGGGTCACACTGATTCCCAGGTGTAGATAATTTTATGTACTTACAGAGCAATCCAAAGAGGGGTCAGAGAGGAAACAAGTGACAATCCACCACCATACCCCAAGCTCTATCAGCTCATTCTGGCCAGAATGGAAGGGGTTGCCTTGTTGCTCCAGGCTGCCATACCTGTGAGAACTGAGGATCAGCCCCCAAAAGGGATCTGTGGGTTTGAATCCAATGGATTCAAAAGCTGACACCACTGCAATGCCCCTTTGGTCTCCTTCCCCCAGCTACTTTGGCAGGAGCACTGCCCACTGAGCTTTCTGGGTGCAGAATGGAGCTGCCCTCCAGCAAGCTAGCTCCAAAAGTTAGCATTACCCTATTAAAATGATTTTCACCCTGTCTTCCCATTCAAATGCTCAAAGTGTTTTTCAATATGAAAAAAAATTAAAATGTCAATAAAAATACTGGCTAATATAGTCAGGATCAGTATGCATATACCCAATACATCATTCAATATATTCACAGTATTCCATATCTTTTCACATATACATTTTATGTTAATGCCCCTGACAGTGCTCAAAGCAGGATGAGATGCCATCCAACTTCTTTTCAGGTGGACATAACTGAGACTGATCTAACCACACCACTCCCTTTTTTCTTCCTCTCTGAAACTGTGGCCTTAGCTAGACCTAAGGTTTATCCTGGGATCATCCCGGGGTCATCCCCGTTCATGTAAATGACACACAAGATATCCCGGGAGCAGGCAGGGACGATCCCAGGATAAACCTTAGGTCTAGCTAAAGACTGTTTGTTACATTTATATATCCCACCTTTTCTCCAAGGAGACCCATCCCTCTTTGGGGACTAAACCTATATAGAATTGTTACGTGACTAGGAATGCAACTAAGCCACAGTACTGGGTCATGTCTGAAATTAATTTATATTATTGTGAACCGCCCAGAGAGCTTCGGCTATTGGGCGGTATAAAAATGTAATTAATTAATTAATTAATTATATTAATTTATTACATTTCTATACCACCCAATAGTGAAAACTCCCTGTGCAATTCACAACAATTAAAACTATAAAATGCAACATAGGATACAACTTAAAGGTTTAAACCTACAGAATAAAATAAAAGTAAAAAACAAAATAATACGTAGCAGCAACACAAAGATTTAAAATACAGTGACAGATCTAAAACAACAGAAACTGAAAGACTAAAATATTATATCAATGTAAAATGCAGTCTGATCCTTATTTTGCCAGGGGGGTTCTGGCTTACACTATTTGCCATGTAACTGGATGCTGGTTGGGGAAGTCAGTAACACCTGTGCAAATGTATATTGGCAAAAGGGTGAAGGAAAGGGGAGGTTACATGGGCAAGACTTTTCTCATTCCTAACATTTAAGTAGTAAATCACTCCACGAAAAGGTTGCCAATTTCCACCAAGTCAGGTGGTTTTCTAGCAGTGTTTGTTTAGAATAACCTTGTCCATCCTGCTCCTCTGATTTTGTCTGTGCTTTTACATGTTAGGACAGAATGAGCTGCGAACACCTCACAAATGCATCGGATATTATTAAACGATGTAAGCAACCATCCACTGACAGCATAAGGTTGAATTTGAAGCCTTTTCCTAATATCTTTAGCAAGAAAAATTAGCTCAGCTGTGGCAGGCACATACTATGTTTACATATAGAAATAGTATTTGTGAATGATCAAGTGTTACTACTTTTCCTGGTTGTGAAGAGATTACACAGTTATAATCACAAACATCACAAATTGTCTAGTGAGGTCATGGGCTAGGATGTGAATTGAACTAGCTTCTTCTCAATTCTCACTTCTTAGCCACCATATCTCACCAGCTTTCATATGGCAACGTGTGGCTTTCTGCCTCCTCTACTTCAGTGTAACCTTGGAAAAGTAAAAAACGAAAAGACAAGTTGAAATAGGAAACCCTTGATGTTAATTTCTCCCTTTGTACCCAGCCGGACCTTGTTCATCTCCTCCTCCTCTCCCCCTCCCCAACTTCATTCTGTTTTTTGTTTTGTTTTTTGCCCCAGGGAGTATGTGAAGGCGGAGAAAAGGAGGAGGAGAGAGGTGGAGATCTGACATCAGCTTTAGTCTTAACATTGTGTGCCACACCTAAACTTGTTTAAGAGATTATTATTGATCTATACTTGTGGCTTGGCAGGCATAAGTACTTTTCCTTTGTATTACAGTTTATGGGTTACACATATATCTGTTTCAGGCTGAAGGTTGAATTTACTTTTTCATTATTGCAATTTTAAAGATAGGAGTGATAAGAAGCTGCTTCTTTCATAAACCCTACTTGCTTCATTCATACACTTACCTCTCTTTTTCAGGGTTTAACCTTAGGATGTTTTATCACCTGCACCTTACATGACCTTACAAACCGACTGTTCCCCAGATGCATCGGAATACAACTCCTGTCCTCCCACAGCCCACATAGCCATGTGGACTGGAAATAATAGTTGTAACCCAACACTCCTAGGGAACAGCTGATTGGAGAAGGTTGCCCTACACAAAAATGCAGTAGTTACCGTTGGAATAACAGTGGCATTCCAGACTAGCATATCTCAAGCATTAAGTGGTGTTTTGTGAATCAGATTTCTATGCCTGGGATGTCCTCTTTCTTTTCTTGGCTTAGGATACATTGCTGGATTTGCATATGTGAGCTGACTGGGTAAGAGAGTGAGAAGGAAGGGGTGGGTGTGTGCTATAAAAACTGGGTACTGTACCTGTGGGAGGCAGATAGGGACAAGATGACAGAGGGTTTAGATCAGAGACAGAGAAATGGTCTGGAAGGGAGGGGGGAAGGAGAGAGAGAGAGAGAGAGAGAGAGTGTTAAGGATTCCGTGAAGGTCTGTGGTGGTTGTGAGAAGACTGTTTGAGTGTGTCATATAAAGTACTGGCCTTCCTTCTTTTCACATCAGTTTGTTGGTTTCTATTCACCACTTTGCTGCTAAGATCATCTTCTTGGCTCATCGCTCTGCATGTTACTCCACTTCTGAAATCTCTTCATTGGCTTCCAATTTACCTCAGAATCCACTATAACCTTTTCCTGTTGACTTTCAAAACTTGTCGCAGTCTAACTCCTTCCTATCTTTCTTCCCTCATCTCACACTATTGCCCCGCTCACGCTCTTCGCTCATCAAATGCCATGTTTCTTACCCACCCAAGGGTTTCTACTTCTCTTGTTCGGCTTCGTCCGTTTTCTTTCACTGCCCCTTATGCCTGGAATTCTCTTCTAGAGCATTTGTGGATCATGAGTTCAATTACTGTTTTTAAAGCTCAATTGACATCTTTTCTTTTTGCTACAGCTTTTATAACTTGACTTTGTTCTTACTTTCACACTGTTAGTTTTATTGTCCCTTCTGCCTATTTGGTACATTCGCTTCCCTTTCTTATTGTTTTATTATGATTTTATTAGAATGTAAGCCTATGTGGCAGGGTGCTGCTGTGTTATTCTTTTACTATGTACAGCACCATGAACATTGATGGTGCTATATAAATAAATAAATAAATAAATAAATAAATAGGAGTTGAGAACCTATATTGATAGAACCATTTAAGAGTGACTTGTTTTATTATTGAACAACTTATTATGTAATTAATAAAGCTTTATTTTTCTATAAAATCCTGCACCTCCTGCTTGTGGCTGCATAAGGGGAAGGTAATAAAGAGAGAATATAAGACTAAAGTGTAAAGTCTGAGTGTCCTCATAGAGAAGACTGTGTAAGGGCTGACTCTGAAACTTAAAGGCCCTGGTGGCAGCGAAACCAAATGTTAGAGAAGGTGTTTCCTGCCAGGGGTGCGAAAAGTTTTAGAGGAAGAGAATTCCCACTAGAGTAGGGGCAGGAATACCACACTGCTCCACCATGCAGGGGTGTTAGAAGGATGATTGACACCACGCAGAGGACACATTTTGAACATTCAAAAGTGACTACAATCTCCAGGAGAGGCCTATTCCAGCCATGCCACCTGTTGTCTTTAACTGGAGATGCTAGGGATGGAACATGGAACCTTTTACATGCAGAGCACATAGTTCAGAGTACTGAACTATGGTCTCTCCCCCTCTACCAAATCATGGTCTTCCAGAGAAGAACAAAACTTTTCAGATGTTCCCTCCACACATATGGAGGGCAGAAGCAGAGCCACACCTGATGACTGCAACCCTGGCTGGATCTACACTACTGCTTTAAAGCGCTTTAAAGAGCTTTATAACAGTTTTGACAACTGTATATAGTGTGTGTCCTGGGCCCCAGCAGTTGTCAAAACTGTTATAAAGCACTTTAAAGCAGTAGTGTAGATCCTGCCCCTGACAGCACAATATCCAGGTGGCCCTGCCTTCAATGTCAGTGCATTCAGTGGGATATCTATGAAGCTGTACATGCACTGATTCAAGCTTATAAACTTTAAAAGCTAGTTCTTCCATTACAGTCTTTGTGAAAAGGGTTCAAGTCAATTAACCCACCTAGAGAATGTGTTCCCCCTCGCTGAGGAATGTATCCTATCAGTTCTATATTCCAGCATATCCCAGTGGCAAAGGAATGACAGCACCTTCTAGAATAAAAGATCAGGGGATAGGAAACTGCCCTGTATTATTCTAGTTATTCAATGCCTATTCACCGTTATGAAAAGTCAAAATTGTGACATAATATATTATACTTCAACATACAAACATTTTTTTTATGATCTATCCTTTATCCATGCCTCCAAATTCTTGTGCCATATGTAATGATTATCTTGGGAGGTTTCAAGGTCTGAGCTCTGAAAAAAGTTAGAAGAAAGACTATTCCAGAGCTGGGAATCAATAACTGAAAATGCTTCTCTATACGCATGCTGTTTCATTCAAATTATGTATGAATTATATATTTAAGAGGACTCTCACAAATTATCTTAGAAATTGGCATGGAATGTAGGACCAAACTGTTTAGTGGGAGAGAGAGCAGAAGTTGAATATCGTATCTTCCCATTCTTCATGAAGCCCTGTACCGCTTGGCATTATCTATTAACCAGAACAGTATACATGTAAATGCTAGGATGCAGGCATCTACATTTTCTATTTGTACAGATCTTTCACACACCCTTCCTCCACCCATACTAAGAATGGAACCCTGCCATTTTTGAGACCTTGCTAAGATGTCTATACCATCCCCCATTCCATTCCAGCCTTTTCCATTACGTGGAGGAGGAAAAATACAAAAGCTTCTTCCAGGAGTCATCATGATTGATCCAATTTTCCAAGCATTAGAGAAAAGCAATCTGCTTCCTTCCCTGTGCCGATTGGATTACAGGGGTACAGAAGGGCAGGCACATCATGTGGGAAGAAAGGATGAACGAATTTGTGCAGGTGGAATGCTCACTGTTCTGCGTAAGAGAGTGCACGATAATCAAGCATTTCCTTCATATGTAACTATATATTTAAAATATGTTTAGAAGAAACATTTGTTTTTATGGATATCAATGCACAAGCAGGATGGTGCTTGCTTAACTACTGCAGGAGTGAGCAATATTGGCTTGAAAGCCTTCACCAAAGCAGTTGTTTGAGATCAGTGAAATCTTATCAAAGTCCAGACAGCTTGATCTCTTTATTTTAAGCTGAAAAATTCTGCCCTCTGTCGTAATGGAGAAAAGCATGGGGGGAAGGATTAAAGTTCTTATATTCTTAACAAACAACATGTTCTTCGATATATGCTTATTCTTGCTATTATGTAAAGTGGTTGTAGTTTACATCCTTTTGCTGAGAATATCCCTAAATTATAGCTCTGTGTTGTTCTCCATTTATCTAAAACTGGGATAAGAAAACTCAGTTTTGCAGGGGCACTCCATCTGGCCCACAGAGGCCTCCTCCTCCAAGTCCCATCCCCTGGAGGCTAGCAGGGAGAGAAATCCCCACTGTTATCTCCCATCAGCGATTGGAGATAACAGGCAGGATACCCTTTTGGGATACCCAGGATACCCAGTTGGGATGACAAGTGGTGCACAAAGCTTGCAACTCAGCCTAGCACATAGAGCTTCGGCTATTGGGCGGTATAAAAATGTAATAAATAAATAGCACTTGAAGGAGTGCCAAGTGCCAGTCGAATCCTTTTCTCTGTGCCTCTCTCTGCATAGAGAAAAGCAAAATACGTGTGAGAGGGGACAGGGCTTCACCCCTGATGATCTCATGAATGTGTACATGAGATCATCAGAAACTGGATAATAAGCTAGTGAACACCTAGGCCTTAGCTAGACCTACCTTTTATTGCGCAACGGAGGGGTGAAGATCTCGCGATGTTTTTATCACGAGATCCCCCCTCTGCTTACACGCGGCACGCAACGACCTCACATGGAGAGGTATCACGCCTGCCTTTTTTTTTAAAGGGGAAGATGCGCACAAGTGCTCGTGCGCAAAAGGTAAGGTGTTGTTTTTTTAAAAAAACTTATTTTCCCCGCTCCCCCCACCCCATCCTCCTGAGGAGCTCTGCGCCCCTTGCGCAGGTCCCAGCTCCTCATGAGTAACCATGAGGAGCTGAGACAAACCATGACGCCCGGCCACATATTCTGTGGTCTCGGGTTCAGCCTGAGACTGCGAAAAAACCAGGCCTAAAGACTGGGTGAGATCCTGGGGCAAGGAAGGGATCATCCCGGTATCCCCTGTGCATCATGTGGACACACACGGACGATCCTGGGGATTGCCCCAGGATTTCACCCCATCTAGCTAAGGCCCTAGTGTCATTCAGCAAATGTATTCTTACAAGTCTTAGAAGGCAATGATGTAAACATAACACATATGCTTTCGAATATCATTATTTCCAAGCATCTCCTGAAAGGCTGACTCATCATGTTTTTAACATTAGGAACTATAAATAAAAGAGCCTTCAGTTATATGAGCAGACTGGAATGCTCAGCGGATGAAAGAATTCTTGTTTTCATTCCAAAAATACTAGAGCTTCCCCATGAAAAATGAAATGCCACAGAAAACACCAAACCATATAGCATTAAAAAAAGATGACATCCTGTTGAGAATCAAATTGTGCCAATTTTATTAGAATAAATTTAATTAAATAAAAATAAAAAGTGGTTGCCATTTATCAGTTCAAAATCCATTTAAAGTTACGCTTTCTACAAAATGTGCTATAACGGGACAAAACAAAATAGAAAGGAAGAAACAGTTAATGAAAAGATAGAATAGTTTGGTACTGTTGTCATCTTTCTCCTTCAGCATTGTTTTAAATTTAAAAAATAGTCTCATTACCACAAGTTAATAGTGATGGAGAAACTGCAAAGCATCTCACTGGTTGAATCCTGATAGAGAATTGCATCTGTATGGTTTGGACAAGCTGTCTTTGTGTAAATATGAGTTATGATGAGGATAATCTATAGAATGCTTTCCATTTCCTCAAATGAATAGCAGCTGCGTTAACAAATAGTTAATAACTTTCTGAATGCACAGACTTCCACAACAACAGAATGACATGTTATGCCACCTGGTATATTGTCCAGAACATGATGTTCCATGGAACTGGTAAACACGTTTCCATCTTAACTCAGATTTACACAAAGGGAGCTTGAAAACCCATGCAGCTGCAATTCTCTATCAGGATTCAACCAGCATTTCAGTATGCTAGTTGTGATGAAGAAATAGGGATGTACGGATTTTGTTAAAGACTTTTCTCTTCTCCCGGGCAGTTAACAACACGTACTGAGTTTGTTTGTTTTTAACTGACCCCAGAATAGTTGTTTTAAAAGGATATTGTTGTTTTTATGCTTTTGATGGTTTTAAATTTTGTATATTTGTTTTTAATGTTCACTGCTTTAAACTTTTGTAAACCGCCCAGAGAGCTTTGGTTATGGGGCAGTATTTAAGTGAAATAATAAATATTTTACTTGTCAGAAGTCTTTCATTCCATCTGCTCACTGACGGAATAAGATTTGTTATACAAGAATTTCATTCCAGTTTGCAAATAAGCATGTACACAAATCTTCCCCAAAAGTAAAAAAAAATTGGTCTGCAACTCCATGGGATCTGCATAACTCAGTTTGCTAAAGAATGTGGGAGGCATTTTTCTCCCTCTCTCATAATACTTGGGGGTCATCCCATGAAGCTGTTTGGTGGAAGATTCAGAACAGATAAAAGGAAGTACTTCTTCACACAGCACATAGTAAACTATGGAATTCCCTTCCACAAGAGGTACTGATGGCCAACAATTTGGATAGCTTTAAAAGGGGATTGTACAAATTCATATAGGATACTGCCTCAGATACCTCCAGTATCTGAGGCAGTATGCCTATGTGTACCTGTTGCTGGGAAACATGGGCGGGAGGGTGCTATTTCATTCATGCCCTGCATGTAGGTTTCCTATGGGCAGCTCGTTGGTCACTGTGTGAACAGAATGCTTGACTAGATGGACCCTTGGTCTGATCCTGCATGGATCTTTTTATATTCTCTTCTGGTGACCAGAACCATACACAGTATTCCAAGTGTGGTTGCACCATAGATTTGAATATGGGTTTATTTTCAGTTCTTTTCCTAATTATGCCTAACATGGAATTTGCCTTTTCCACAGCAGTCAACTTTTTCATCAAGCTGTCCACCACAACCTCAAGATGTCTTTCTTGGTCAGTCACTACTAGATCAGATCCCAACGGATTATACTTGGTTGGGATTTTTTTGCCCCAACATGCATCACTTTACACTTGCTCACATAGAAACACATTTGCCATTTGGATGTCCATTCTTCTAGTTTGGAGAGCTCCTTTTGGAGGTCCTTATGATCTATTTTTGTTTTCACCATCCTAAATTATTTGGTGACATTGTCAAACCATTTAACTGTGCAGTCCTGATTCATTGATCCCAATATAGATTTCTGGGGGACCCCACTATTTACTTCCCTCCATTGGAATGTTTACCAAATTGTTCATACTCTCTGCTTTCTGTTCTTTAACCAGTTCATTGATCCATAAGAGGGCCTCTCCACTTATTCCATGACTGCTAACTTTGCTCAGGAGTCTTTGGTGAGGAACTTTGCCAAAAGCCTTTTGGAAATCCAAATTAATAATGTGTATACTGGATCACCTCTGTCCATATTACTGCATTATTACTGGATTACTGCAATGCGTTATACGTGGGGCTGCCTTTGAAAACAGTCCGGAAGCTTCAGCTGGTACAAAACAGGGCAGCCCGTTTACTAACAGGGACTGGCCGGCGAGTTCACATTACGCCAGTCCTTTTACAACTTCATTGGCTGCCAGTCCAGGTCCGGGCCCGATTCAAAGTGCTGGTATCGACATTTAAAGCCCTAAACGGTTTTGGGCCAGGTTATTTGAAGGAACGTCTCCTCCCATATGTACCTGCCTGGACCTTAAGATCATCTACAGGGGCCCTTCTCCGTGAGCCCCTGCCAAAGGAAGTGAGGCAGGTGGCTTCTAAGAGGAGGGCTTTCTCCGCTGTGGCACCCCAGTTGTGGAATGAGCTCCCCATAGAGGTCCGCCTGGCGCCTACACTGTACTCCTTTCATCGCCAGCTGACGACCTTTTTGTTCTCTCAGTATTTTAACACTTAATTTTAACTTAAATTTAAATTTTACTGTTCTAACTCTGTATTTTAATCTTATATCAATTTTGCTGTGTGGTTTTATCCTGGTTGTGCTTTTTATACTGTGTTTTGTAATTGTGCTTTTAACCTGTTGGTTGTTTTATTATGGTTTTAATTTTTGTGTACCGCCCAGAAAGCTTCGGCTATTGGGCGGTATAAAAATGTAATAAATAAATAAATAAATAAATAAATAAATAAAATATTGTTTCTAGCAGACTTTTATGTGTGGGAGTGGGGGAGCAATGGAGGTTATCCACATTTGAGTAAAACATGAAGCTGCATATTTCTGAGAATATGTCAACCAACCTCCAATACTGTGCTGGTGGAAGAGGATTTCTCTACCTCCTCCTTTCCACGGCAGCCCCTCCAGCTCCCTGAAAATGCTACAGAGAGTCAGGGGACTTTGCTGAATGGGGGTGAGCTATGGTGTAACAGAGGGATCTCCAAAAATCAGGCAAAGGAAGCTACCACGAGCAGATTCTGGAAGGCAGATTTTCAATCCAACCCAATATATTCAGCCATTCTTGTTGATAAACCAGTATGGTAAAGCCAGGTTCCCACTATTATGATGATAGGACTAAACAAAACATTGGCAGCAAAAATAAAAATAGAACCAAAGCTCTCAAATTAAATACTACACTGAAATTGCTTCTAAAATATATTGTTTCACAAATCTTAACAATGGAGGAGAAATGGTGTCTTGCAGCAGGCCAGACTTTTTCCTGCCAAGGAATGGCCACTGCAGCCAAGACTGGTATATAATGTATAAAAGAAGAAGAAGAAACTGGAATTACTTGATAGATTTAAGAGCTTCCTTTTGCCCTGGAGTTTACTTAAAGAACAGAAACAACATCTTTGCAAACACAAATATATACCACTTAACTTTTAATAATATTTTTATCCCTGTATAAAGGGGATATTGTTGATGCAACTAATGCAGCAGTGGACTACATTAAGGATCTGACTAAAATACGAAGTAAGAGAATGGAAACCATATACATAAATACATAGCATGACTAACAATGAATCCTTATGAATCCTTGAAAGACTGACATCTCTGTTTAAAAGCTTCCATAAATGTAGAAGGCAATGTATGTATCTATGTAAACAAGCCACAGTTTGGCTAAGTTCCCACAGGGACACAGATCATAAGAAGTGTCCTGCTGGATCAGACCAAGGTTTCATCTAGTCCAGCATTCTGTTCACACAGTGACCAACCAGGTGTTGACTGGAAACCCACAAGCAGGACCCTAGTACAACAGCACCCTCCCACCAATGTTCCCCAGTAACTGGTGTACATAGGCTCAGGACTAGTAGCCATTAATCGTCTTCTCCTCCAGGAATTTGTCTAACTCTCTTTTAAAGCCTTCCAAATTTCATAGGTCACAGAAAGGGGGAAATATTTTTAAAAAGACCCGGTGAAATCAAAAGGACTTGAAATTTGTGCCAGATGGATCCTCTGGCACATGTAATTTCTGAGCACCACTACAGAGAAGACCCTCTCCGACATACTTTGAATAGTCAAGGCTCAAGTGGACAATACACTCAGTTTTGCTTAGGTCTATTTCTCATAAGTTCTGCTCTAGATAAAAACAGGACAAGTATGTAATTTAACTTCTCGTGCACATACTAACCAATGATATAATCCACATTCCATTAAGGTACACAGCAAAACTCCCACTGACTTCAGTGGCACTGCATTTCACTCACCTCCATGTTTCTGACTAGAAGAAAGTCAGTGATTGTAAGTGCAAAAAGAGCCACTGAAATCAGTATTTGCCATTATGCTCCACAACAACAGAGACTAATTCTCAAGCACCCATGCCAGATGTCATGCTTTGCAGCCTCTGCTCTAGCATTCTACTGTTTCAACCTTGAATCATGTGAACAAAGGGCTCTCCATATCCTCAACACAAGAAGCACTGTTATGCAAGTCATTATGACAGTAGAATCTAAAAACAACCACAACATTTAACCTTTGATTGGTGGCTACTTCTCTTCCTATTCCACAGGGCAGTGCAAGCTTCAGATGTTCTTTCTCCAGCATCTGCATTTTTAGAGCCCTTTAAATTTAGCTTATGCTTTCTATAGCATCTGTAAAAACAACAAAGAGTCTTGTGGCACCTTAAAGACTAACAAGTTTATTTTGGCATAAGCTTTGTGGACTATAGCCTACTTCATCAGATCCATAAAGGAGAGTTTCAAGTTTTCATACTATAGTCCATGATAGATTAACAGTGCCATCATAACTCTACCTGCTTTTCACTATCTCATCAATACTAAACACACTTGATTCAGATTTGCAAATCAGAAACAAGTGACCATTTAGAGCTCTCTAAAACATGGTGCTCTTAATATTTTGAATAATGTGTGCATGTTACTATAGTTCTTTCATATTTTTAATTAGTTGTCAAGCTCTACCTCACCCTGAAATGGACTTAATTATAAAATATGGAAAAATGGAAATTGCTTCTCTTCCCCTTTTCTTGCAATTTGAGCTTTTATGTACAAATGTTTGGTAAGGTACACTCTCCCCTATCTTCTCCCTACATAGTAGCTCAGTTCAAACAACACGTTTCTCAATAGTGGTTTTAGAACTCCACGGTGGAGTTTTTACACTACCCTTAAGTGGCAGGAAAACTCCACCCCATCGTGGCGGTTTTTTGGGGGTGGGGGGAACACTCCATGCTGAATATCTACGCTGTGTAGAGGAGAGTACCTGTGTGTTGTGTGGAGGGCTCCGTGGAGTTCTCCATTGCGTTGGCTTTTCCCACTGGCTACAGAGTTCCCTGGCAAAAACAGTGAAAGGAGCGAGTGCCCTTCTAGGAGAGCCACCAGGATTGTGGTTTTTTTGCAGCAATGGCTGATGGGATACCATTGGGAGGACCGGGAGAGGAGAGAGGGCGAAGGAACTGTCAATCAAACATCGCAATGGATTTTACTCAACTCCACAGTAGCCCACAGTCACATAACGGTGGAATTAGAACATGTTGTTTTGTAGGGAGTACCTCCTAAAAACTCAACCGCTGAGTGGAGTTTTCACACTGTGTTGACTAACTTGTTGTCTGAACTGAGCCTCTCTCTCTCTCTCTCTCTCTCTGTGTGTGTGTGTGTGAGTGAGAGAGAGAGAGAGAGAGAGATCACAATCACACTTTCCCATCCAGCATTGCTGTCTCATCTCTAACACTCTAGGACATCTAATGTGTTTGTGTGTAATGCTGGACTGTGGCATATGAACTCCAAAGTGTAAACCAAAACTGTGCAGACTATTCCCCAGTCTGGTATAGAGAAAAACAATGGTTAAGGAATTCATATTTGAAAAAGTATGCTCTGTGCAGAGGTGACCACAGCAGAACTAACTTTTTGAAGTACAGACAGAATGCAAACCAAAAATGGGTAAGCAACAATAAGGAAATGTTCTCAATTACCTGTGTGGTGAAATGCATTTTATTACATATCTTAATATGTAATATTAAGCTTCCAAAGTGGTGGCTGTGATGCCTCTTAGGCTCCCACCCACTCATGGTTTTTATTTTAAAATCATCGTCATCATCATCATCATCATCATCATCATCATCATCTCTTTTTTCTCACTCGTGGCAGCTTTTCTAGACAGACATGACAGCTATTTTGTGAGCGTACCCCTACATAACAAATTTATTAGTAGCCCTATTCAGGTGCCAATGCCTGAACCTGAGCAGGGAGGAGCCCACTAGTCCCACCTGCCCCATTGCCATGCTCCATCCCTGACAGGAAGGTCTGAAGGAGGATTCTTCATGCATTTAGCTGAACACACTTAGAATCCTCCTTCAAATTCCCGAATGAGCAAACAGCCCTCTTTCAGACATTTCTGCTCACTTCAAGAAGGTTGGGAGTGGAGCCCGTGGGCATAGGAATGATGGGGGTGGGGCTAGCATACACAGCCCTGTTCTGCCTGCTCCTGCTCCTCCCCCTCCATGGGTTCAGGCAATAATACCAGTATAGGGCTGGTGAAGCCACAAGAATTAAAAACAGTTCTCTTTCTCCCATTGCCAGTGCTCCTTATGACAGGAGTTAAATGCAAAATAAAAGTCCTATATGAAGTTCAGATTTTGGCCCTAGCCAGCACAACCAATTATGAGGATTCATGGGAGTTGTATGCTAAAACAACTGGAGAGCCACAAGTTGACCACCTCTGTTAAAGTGGTAGAATGACAGAACTATTTTCCCCATTTCCCATTTAATAGCTTTGTATGGATTTAGAGCAGCAATTTTACACACACACACACACACACACACACACACACACACACCCTTTATCGCTCTTGGCCCGTGGTTTTTTTGTTTTTGTTTTTTGTAAGCATTAATCTCTGGTCACATTTGCTCTTCAAAAGGCCATCCCATAATATCACTGTTGTCTCCGTTCTGCTTTATATGTGATATAAATGTAAACTAAAATGTAAGAATCATCATCCTTGGGCAGATTAAAATAAACAAAATTCAGACACACTCAACTGAAGCAGCAGCAATGTATCAGACTAATTAAATTTGGTTAGTTAAGCTTTTAACTCTAACTTAGGGTGACCATATGAAAAGGTGGACAGGGCTCCTGTATCTTTAGCAGTTGTACTGAAAAGGGAATTTCAGCAGGTGTCATTTATATGGGGAACCTGGGGAAATTTCCCCTTCATCACAACAGTTAAAGCTGCAGGTGCCCTGCCCTATTTTAAATCTGGTCACTCTAGTATAGCTCCTGCACTTTAAATGTTGTGTTGAAGAGGGAATTTCACCAGGTTCTCCATATATACAAATGACACCTGCTGAAATTCCCTTTTCTATGCAACTGTTAAAGATACAGGAGCCCTGTCCTCCTTTTCATATGGTCACCCTATCTAACTTGCCTAACTATACAGCTCCTCCAGATATTGAATAAAATATCTTTAAAAAATCAGGTTTCTTACTAAACATTCCCCGATACACACACTTCACTTTCAGCAAGGTCATCACCTTTCATCAGAGCCTTATAGTGCAAACCTATGCATACATACTCAGCACTAAGCCCTACTGAGTTCTTTAGGATCCAGAATGTCAATAACCATTTTTTCTCTTTCTTCTTTCTCCACTAATAAGCTATTCCACAACCATAAAGAAACAAAGGAACAGGAATCTTCAAATCTATTCACCCCTATTCCTGTCCTGAGCATGTGCTCAGAAGCACCCTGTGGTCAACCCGGCCCAGAGTGTAAACAGGCAACTAATAAATTAGTAAACCAAGTTAACCAAAAAGATGCTCAAGATGAATCAATGGCAGCACGCTTTTTTCCAAAATTAATGTGCAAACCATTGTTTATGATATCACATACATTAAAAATGGATAACATTTTATCCTCTGCATCAATTACCCATAGAGAGGAAGCTAGACTTGCACATTGGAAGCCATTGTGTATTTGCCAACAGCGAAATACATTCTCCCAAGTATAGTGATGGTTGAAGAAGATAATCAGCTATCACAAATAATCGACCAGCTAAATGCTATTATTATGTGACTCATTAAAAGGGCAAGAGAGTTCACATTTGACAAGCTTCAGTCTCAAGCCTGAATGATGGAAAAACACCCATACATTACTGCCCAACTTCCTATAATCAAGTATATAATGTTTAACCAGAAAACTCACATTAAAGAAGTGCTCATTCTGAAAAGTGACAAAGCTGCCAGGAGTGTAAAAATAATATTATGTCTGCAATGTAATGAACACAAATGGTAGGCACAGCATTAAATGTGTGGCTGACACTGAAAATGGCAACCCCACCCTCTCCATGTCTAGAACCATAGAATCATAGAGTTGGAAGGGACCTATAAGGCCATCGAGTCCAACCCCCTGCTCAATGCAGGAATCCACCTTAAAGCATCCCTGACAGATGGTTGTCCAGCTGCCTCTTGAAGGCCTCTAGTGTGGGAGAGCCCACAACCTCCCTAGGTAACTGGTTCCATTGTCGTACTGCTCTAACAGTCAGGAAGTTTTTCCTGATGTCCAGCCGGAATATGGCTTCCTGTAACTTGAGCCCGTTATTCCGTATCCTGCACTCTGGGATGATCGAGAAGAGATCTTGGCCCTCCTCTGTGTGACAACCTTTTAAGTATTTGAAGAGTGCTATCATGTCTTCCCTCAATCTTCTCTTCTCCAGGAATTGTTTTCAAGGTGCTTACAGATTGACTTCTTTACAATCTGCTCCAAAATTTTCCCAGGGATGGATGTCAGACTGACTGGTCTGTAGTTCCCAGGTTCCTCCTTTTTGCCCTTTTTGAAGATAGGGGCAACATTAGCCCTCCTCCAGTCATCCAGCACTTCACCCACCCATCTTCCATGATTTCGCAAAGATAATAGACAGTGGTTCTGAGAGTTCTTCTGCTAGTCCCTTTATTGCTCTAGGATGCAGTTCATCAGACCCTGGTGATCTGAACTCATGCAAAGAAATTAGGTGTTCCTTGACCATTTGTTTATCAATCTCAAACTGCAATCCTGCCCCTTCAGCTTGTACTTCAGTTTTGCCGGGGGGGGATCATAGACTGTTTTTTGGAGAAGACTGAGCCAAAGTAGGAATTGAGCACTTCGGCCTTTTCTTTGCCATCTGTTATCAATTTGCCATCCTCATTAAGCAGTTGAACTACCATTTCTTTCCTCTGTTTTTTACTATTCAGGTATCTGAATAAAGCCTTTTTATTGTTTTTAGCATCCCTCACTAGTCTCAGCTCATTCTCAGCTTTAGCCTTCCTGATGCAATTTTGGCACTTCTGTGCTACCTGTCTGTACTCTTGTTTTGTAGCCTGGCCTTCCTTCCACTTTCTATATGTGTCCTTTTTGTTTTCAGGTCATCTCTAACCTTTTTGTGGAGCCACATTGGTTTCTGCTACAATTAAACTCATACTTGACGTTATGATGTACAGCATCCCCACTAGCAATTGTAAATTATGTGCCATGGGTGGAGAAAAGAGGTACATTGTGATGTCACAACATGATGTTAGTTCTACCAGATATTATGGAGGGGGAAACTAAACATGTGGTTGCTACTTTTGATGGTAGCTTGGTGAAACAACCCAGGAACAACCCATGGTTCTGGGTTCACAACCACACATGATTTTAACAACCCAGAGTTCAAACCATCAACAAACAAGGGATTCTCTTTCTGGGTTGTTTAGGGTTAACAAACAATAGTTTGTTAGCACAGCCATGTTCACACATCGCGACAACCCTGAATTCAACAATCCATACCACAGGTTAGTGTTATGTGTGCAGCAGCCCATTATGTAAAATCATAATAAGGCTTAGCCTTTAACATGCATTGCTTTCTTATATGTGGGCATGTTAGAAACATGTGATATTATTATTCACCACGTACTTCCTGCTATTTACAAAAGGTCAGCGCCTGAAATTTATAGGAGCCCTCTATTTAGTGATGGGAAGGAGCAAATAGGTAGCAGTCCTGCATGTACAAGTCAACCAAACTCAACTGAATTTTTACATTTCTGTACTACCAGACAACACATGCACATTTCCTACTCCATTGCTCCCCTCCACACTTTTTCTGCTCTTATTTCTTAAGCAGAAGCAGCAACAACCTGACATAGTGGCATGGGTGGGAATGATATACTCTCATTTTTCAATTACCATCTGTGGTTTGTAAGTCCAAAGTTTTGTCCAAAATTTGCTATGTTTAAAAAAACATTTTATTTGCAACAGAATGGTCACAATAAGAGCCAAAAATAACAACAATAAAAGCAGAGTCATTCATATCATGAAACATTTACATATACAATTTTGTATACAACATTTCCTATTGCAAGACAAACACTAGCCCAGTCTTCCCCAACTTGGTGCCCTCCAGATGTGTTAAGGCTACAATCCCCATCATCCTCAGCCAATAATGCCACTGGCTCCAATACATCTGAAGGGCACCAAGTGGGGAAAGCCTATGCTAGACACACACGGGGATTAAAGTTGCATAGGGACTATAAAGAACTCAAGAGTTACACATTCATTAAGAAGCCTTTAATCAGTTTATAATTCAGTATAAATGGTCTTCTCTTCTTCTTCATGGCAAGATAATTATGCTACTTCTCAGATATTTAACACAAAATCCAGTGTTTAATAGTAATCGCCATGTAGCTTCAGATGCATCTGTCAAGTTCTGAAGCACCATTGTCTATCAAATAACTTCAAATCATTCCCTTGCTCTTCCCACTCTCTTAACACTCAGTAAGCTACTGAGCACCTTAGCAACAAGAAAAAAGATAATGCAGCACTAAGAGACTGAGGAAATTTCCACTCCATATCAATCCATCATAATTGCGGCAGTTTCTAAATGAATTGACCTTCTCATCAATCCCTTTCTATCTATCTGTCTTTCCTCAGACTGCTTTTGGAAATCCTGTGGGATGACATTTTGTCACTTTCCAAATTTAGCAAGCCTCCAATGAAACCTAACCCAGTTAATCCTTCAACAAGCTTACCTGGTACAATAAATTTCAGAAGTACATGCAGCTAGGGGTTCTGTCCCTTTGTGCTTCACCAATATTTTGTGTACTGTAAATAATTGGAGGCCTCTGACAGAGTGCAAGGCGCCTGTCTAAAATGATTAACAAGTGCAGAAATAAATCCGACTTCAGAAATTGCAACATATATAGAATCACAAGAAATTATGCTCTCACAGCTCTTTGTAATACTATGAAAAACTAAAATGGGATTATTTAAACTGTGTGTACTTTTGAGGCTAGTTTATGTATCTGAAAGAAATTATATAAAAATGCATGAACCATTCACAGTTGTTGTAATTTTAAAACTTGAATTGTTCGGTTAATAAATTTATTTCTTAACCGCCTCTCCCTCTGGATTGAGGCGGGGAACAACATTAAATGCAATATATTACATAAAACTAGTTAAAAGAGCATATAAAACCAATACAATATTAAAATAGCAATCACAACATCTTAATAGAAAAACTCAACAGAAATTGTGTGCAGGCAGTATCTTGCTCTCTTTTAAAAGCTCAGAACAATGGTACCAAGTGCTCCAATATCAAGATTTTCAGTTAGCAAGAGTAATTTGGACTATATAATGCCTATCAGATCAGATACCGAATGCACCAATCCTGCTAACTCTTATCCATAAGAACAAGGGTCTAATACTGTGTAATTTGAGACAGGTGTGTCTAGGCAATAGTGCTGGAAAATCTGAATACAAGGCTTATTATTACCATGGTGTAGCGTTGGGAGAATCATCAGGGATGGGCAACCTGTGGCCTTCCAGATGTTTTGGCCTACAACTCCATAGTGAGTAGTTGGTGAGCAAAAAAGTGGACTTCGCAGCATTCTTAGCCACCCAGAGACCTGTGTAATTTGGTCTCTAGCAACATTATAGTTAATCAAGCAGCCTTTTCACACGGGCAGTAATTTACAGTTTCACCTTGAAGCTCTTTTGCCCAGCTGAGTGATGCCAGCTCCTAAGAGATGTGATAAGTTCCTCTTCCCATGAGACGGAAAAGCTTCTCCCCCACTTCTCTCTGTCAGCTCCTGAACTGAGAAAGAAAAGCTATAAAATCAAGCAGGCTAGTTTTGGTCTCTGGTCTCGCTCCAAGAGGCAATGTGTGAATGACCAGCTTGGAGAACTTCTGTGGCTCTGGAGGAATGGCTTCTTGGCTGTCTTTGGGGGCACAGATAGACAATGCAGTGTGACAAACACTGAGGAGAGGTGTGAACTTTCTTTGCACATTTATTCTGCATCCATTTTCTATTTAAAAAAAAACCTGTTGGTAATCAAAAGAATTTAATTTGTCTGGGACCTCAAAGAATCCAAATCCCAGATCAATGCAAACTCTCATCAGCCCTAGGTAGCATACTCAGTGGTGAGGAATAATGGGAGGCATAGACCAAAACATCTGGAAGGCTACAAGTTGCCCAGCCTTGTTCACTACCAATATCCCCATCTTTAAAAGGAGGACAACAATTACCTTCCTCTCAAGGCTTGGTCAACACATTCAAATTTGTACAGCGCATTGAATATTAAACCTAATATATAAACAAGTATCAGGGTTTAATTAACAAGTCCTTCTCTACAACAGGAAACACCTTTCAAAGGAAACAGGATGACCCCAAACATCATGAACTCTAAGGCCTTAGCTAGACCGGGTGAAATCCCAGGGCGAACCCCAGGATCGTCCCTGTACGTCCACATGACGCACTGGGGATCCTGGGATCAGGGAGGGATGATCCCTCCCTTGCTCTGGGATCTCGCCCTCCCCTTTGGGCCCGCTTTCTTCACAGTCCCGGGCTGAGCCCAAGACTGCGGAACGTGTGGCCCGTTACTGCGATTCCTCACGCGGAGCCACGCTACACCCATCGGGGGTAGGGTGGGGGGAGAGGGAAAAGTAATTAACATTTTAAAAAAACACCTTACCTTTAGCCCACAAGCATTCATGTGGTCCTTCCTCTTTAAAAAAAAATGGTGGGCGCGATGCCTCTCCTCCTGAGGTCGTCGCGCCTCATGTGTAAACGGAGGAGGGATCTCGTATCAATCACAACACAAGATCTTCCCACCTCCGTCGTGGACTATGAGGTAGGTCTAGCTAAGGCATAAGTCTAGAGTATTTCCAAGAGGCACTCTTTCAGGCTCTTTTAGCAAACTTAGGGAAGGAGATCCCAGAAAACTCTTTTAACTTCTTAAATATTAAGAAAGGTCATACCAACCTCTGTTTGAATGAAGTTAACCCTTCGAATCCATTTCTATATTTCCTTTTAGATACTATTAGTACTGTTATTGCCGACTTATGTTTTTGATTGTCATCTGCAACCAAGCATGCCTATGAAAAGCTATTTGAGGAAGTGCTATGATTAAGAGTGAACAAGCAACTAGCATCTACTTATTCAACTTTCCTGTAAAATCCAAGAGGATTTTTCATTCCAGCAACTTCCCAGTAATCTTTCAATTAAGGACAGGGTGGGGTGGAAACAGATATAAATTAAATCAGCTCAATTTTCTCTAGTGCTTCTGATGTACTTGTATAGAACAATTCTGGATTGTTTGTAATGTCTTTTGCTACTATACATATTCATGCAATTCCATATGATTCCATAGTGATGTGTCCACTTTTCTAATCATCTGTATACCCTCATTTGAATTTTCTAGACATCCACATCTTGGATGCGCCCCTTCCTAGAGCTGGAAGACCTAAAGACGCTAGTGCACTCGCTTGTAAATCCAAGGCTCGACTTCTGCAATGCGCTCTACATATGGCTACCTTTATGCCTAATCTGGAAACTTCAACTAGTTCAAAATATGGCAGCCATGTTACACCAACTTTAAAATCACTTCACTGGCTGCCAATTAGTTTCCAGGCAAAGTATAAAATGTTGGTTATTAACTTTAAAGCCCTACATGGTTTGGGTCCAGGTTACCTGCGGGATCGCCTTCTCCCATACAATCCTCTCCAGACACTCAGGTCCTCTGGGAAGGGTTTACTCCAGTCAGCCGCAACTGGGCTGGCAACTGTTACCCAGAGGACCTTTTCTTCTGCCGCCCCCAGACTATGGAATGCCTGCCGGAGGAGATTCGTCAGCTTAATGCTCTCTCTCTGAGTTTAAGACAGCCATAAAGACTAGTCTCTTCCGGCAGGCCTACCCAGATGAATTTTAAACCTAAGAATTTTAAGATGCTATGATGGTTATTTTTATATAGTATTGGTTTTATATGCTCTTTTAACTAATTTTATGTATTATATTTTATTTAGTGTTGTTCCCTTTCTCGATCCAGAGGGAGAGGTGGGTAATAAATAAATTTATTATTATTATTATTATTATTATTATTATTATTATTATTTTATTTCAAGCTGTATGACAGCATGGTATTTCATGAATTTTGAAAGGACCAAAGTTTTACTCTTAAACGTGTTAATTTGAGCCTAGCACATCTATATCTCTTAGATATTTTTTGATCTCTTCACAGATATGCACAACACCTTCAGTTCTTCTTGTCAATAGTAATAATAATAATAATAACAATAATAATTATTTATTTCTTACCGCCTCTCCCTTTGGATCGAGGCAGGAAACAACATTAGTACAACAAATCAACACATCTTAAAAATTCTTGATTTCACATCCATCTGGGTAGGCCTGCGTGAAAAGGCTAGTATTTAACGTTGCTTTAAATTCAGAGAGAGACTTAATTTTATGAATCTCCTCTGGCAGGTCATTCCACAATCTGTAGGTGAAAGAAGGAAAGGTCCTCTGGGTAACAGCTGTCAGCCTAGTTTTGGCTGACTAAAGTAAGTTCTCTCCAGAGGCCCTGAGTGTGCGGGGCAGACTGTATGGGAGAAGGCGATCCTGCAGGTAACATGGATCAAAACCATGTAGGGCTTTAAAGGTAATGACCAACACTTTGTACTTTGCCCAGAAATAATTGGCAGCCAGTGGAGAGATTTTAATGTTGGGGTAATGTGCTCACCCCTAGATGTACTGGTGACCAACCTGGCTGCCATATTTTGAACTAATTGACGTTTCCGAACTAGGTACAATGGTAGCCCTTTGTACAGCGCATTGCAGAAGTTGAGCCTTGAGGTTACCAGCGCATGCACTGCTGTCTTTAGGTCTTCCAACTCTAGAAAAGGGCGCAGCTGGCGCAACAGCTGAAGCAGATAGTAGGCACTCCTGGATGTCACATCTATCTGGGCTGTCATTTGGGGTGCCAGATCCAGGAGCACCCCAAACTGTGAACGTAGTTTTTCAGGGGGAGTGTAGCCTCATCCAGAATTGGTTGACACACCTCCAAACCCAGGTCAGAGCCCTTGACAACAAGCACCTCCGTCTTGTCTGGATTCAGCTTCAGTATGTTTTTCCTCATCCAGCCCATTACTGCCTCCAAGCATTCATCCAGAAGAGACACACTATCCTTAGCTGATGCTGTTATTGAAGGCATAGAGAAATATATTTGGGTGTCATCAGAATACTGATAGGAATTCATTCTTAAGCTGGTCTCAGTACTTGCATTATTACTACAAGCTAAGACATACGCAGAATATAACTCTTCATAGTTTTGAAATACCAAAGTAGCAAAATTTAATGTTTCCAGAGTTTCATATTTATTACCTCTCATAAAATAATCCTTGCTGTGTAAAAATTCATAGTGTTTATCTTCTCGACTTTCAGCAGGAGTGAACGTTACAGGTTTCCTATAAAATAGTTTTATAGCCTGGCATGTTATTTTTAAGACTGAATTCTTTAACATGTCTCTTTAGGGGATTTATCTACACAGCATTGTTTTGTATTATAGGAGAGATTAGGACTGGATCTCTTTGTTTTTCCCACCGTGACACCCCTTTGACAATTGGTCCCAAGGCATGAGGCACAATGATCTGGTTTGCACATAATGCTAACCTGTGGTTCATTTAAACCATGGTTTGTTGCCCTACCCAGGATTTGTTCAGCAGGCAATCAAATAAACCATGCTTTGTTTTCTCTGTCCCTGGGTGGTTTGTTTCCCTCCTACTTCTTCCACTCCCTCACTGTAGCTCAACTGCCTTTGCAGCACTGCAGTACTGGCATATAAAGAAGCTTTTTTTTTTTTTACCACTCTTGCCCAATACCTATAGATTGGCAAAACAACCCACGATTCTGGGTTCTCATATAATGACAACCCATGATTTAAACAAGCTATAGTTCATAACCCAGTAACAAACCATGAGTTTTCTTCCTGAGTTGTTCGTGGTTAATAACCCATACTTAACCCATAGTTCTAGGTTCTTCTTCTTATTATTATTATTAATAATTTTTATTGTTTTGCAAACATACATGACATAAAAGCATTACATAAAACATTACATCCAGGGAAAAAGGGGAAAGAAGGAAAAAGGAAAAAAAGAAAAAGAAAAGGGAAGAGTAAAGGGAAAAAGAAAAAGAGAGAAAAAAATCCATAGTTCCAGGTTCTCATGTAATACCAACCCACGATTCAACAAACCACATTTAATTAAACGACGGCTTATTTTTATATATGAACCAGAACAATGTATATAGTGAAATCATTTTTTGTTCTAAGAATTCTAAAAAAAATCCACCCTTCACACTTTGTAAACATTATTTGTATTATAAATATTACATTTGAACTTTTATTAACACATATATTTTACATTTAAAAAACTCCTCTATAATAGTTATTTATTGTTTCAAACTTTATTCCACTGATATATTTTGTAGTGTGCATTTAAAAAATAAATAAAAATAATCTTTTCCTTCAAAAATACTATTTCTTTGTAATAATGCTTTTATTTTTTCAATTTTAGCAAATTTCTTGAAACATTAACTTCAAACAAACTTTGTCTTTTGATTTTATTGAAAACATTGTTACTATTAAGCTTGCATTATTTCACATATTAATTAAATTTATATACTGTCCAACTGTCAGACGCCCTTGGAGCAGTTTACAATAATAAAAAAACCTAAACAATAAAATAAACAGATTCACAGTGCAATTCAATTCCTGTTTACACAGATGAAACTCCCTGGTTACTGCACTACTTCCTCATGAAGCAAACAGGGCACCTTTTAATTAACCTTTTACAAGGGAGAATAGGATACAAGAGGTCATTTCCTGTTAAAGATTAAGTACACCAAAACAATAAATGAGTTCAGTTCCATAGTAAAGTGAGAGGCGGGTCTCAGTGAACAATTACTAGAATAGGTGCAACCTCCACAGGCACCTTGAGTTTATGGATCTTTTGATGAAACAAGAGAACAGACTTTCAGCCAAATCCCCTGCCCTTGATAATAAATGCAATATTGGCTCCTGTTTGATCCAGATACCTCAAATGGTGTACACATTCCTCACTATGTATCGTAATTAGACCTGAGGACTAGTGGGACAATTAAATTTCTATCAAGGATTTCACTGCCCTATAAGACCTTCATTATTAAGTATTCCATTGGCCTAGATAGTCCTGTTTTGCTTTTTGCATTTTTCCTGCCACCATCCTTCATTCCACCCCACATATCCCTTCTGAAGCATTTATATTTAAATCATTTTCAATACCATTAGGGGGGTTCCAACTAACCGTTCCTGCAACGGGGCAGATAATAAGGCCTAAATATTACTGGAAAGCCAATATTTAATTTTCATATTACAAATACAGGAACTTCCCTGCAAGGATATTTTGTTTGTTTGCTGTGTTGGTGTTTTCATTTACTACTTCTTCAGGTTATTTAATAAAATGTGTTGAATTTCTTTTTCCTCAGAATCCCCCTGGCTCCATACCTTCATATCATTCTCTTTTGGACTGTTATTAATTGCTGGAGACTTAAATCGGATATGTTATGTTTCCCCAAGGTTTTCTGCCACCATTTATCTTGTGTGCATATTTCTCTTAGTGTTCCTAATACTGTCAACTTTATTTATCCCTCGATGCATATTTAGAAATGTGGACATGTGCATTCATGGCTGTCTCATTATGTTGTCTATCCCCCCCCTTTTAAAATCAGCAAAGCGTTTTGGAAATCTTAACTATTATAAAGGCATGGGCTCAGATTCTTCACATTGGCTTTCCCCCTTTCCCCCTTTCTGTGTATAGTCTCCTTGTGCCTGCGCATTGCCCTCAATTGCTGTTTCTCATCCTTCAGAATCCCTAAAGTGTGCAAGTGCAGCCTGAAGTTTCTCTTGCTTGGGGGACTTTGGGTTTTGTAAGAAGCAGGTTTGGCTACGGAATTTGCTAGAGCACACGCAGAAGGTCCCAGGTCCAAGCCCTGATATCTCCAATTAAAAACGGATCAGGGGTGCTAACAGACAGAAGGCTCCTAGCACTATAGGCAGCAGTTCAATCTTTTTATTTCCTTACCATCTGTGGTAAGGAAAAAGATGGAGGAAGCAGTGGGAAATCAACAGAGGGTTACCTGTGGATACAACATTATCTGGACACCTGTATGTGAAGGAGGAGGATTGTGATATAAAAGCCTCTGAAAAGCCATCACCAAGTAGCAGGTGATGGGAAAGACGTCTGCCTGAAACTCTAGAGAGTTGTTGCCAGGCAGAGTAGACAATATTGGACTAGATTGACAGATAGTGTAACCTGACATGAGAACCCATGACAGATTAAATAAACCCCAATGATTTATTTAACCCATCATGGGTTATCGTGTTATCTCTCAGGAATATTTCAAATCCACGATGGCTTATTTGGCCAAACCCACTCTGATAAAACATGGTCTGCAGTAGGGGTTATTTAACCCAATGTGGGTTTTTCATGTTGTCTAGAGGTCACTGCAGATTATTTGGTCGCCTTCAGAGTTGTGCGGCAAGAACAGTTCAGATCACTGTTCCTCTGCTCCTCATGGGCGTTTTCTATGTAATAGAAACAGCTTACCCCAGGCAATTTCAGTAGTGTCTATGGGAGGAAATGTGCAGTTGAGAACACCTTAAGTCATCTATTTTAGCAGTGTCTATGGGAAGGGAAATGCGCTTTAGTGAATGAATGAAAGAGTGATGGGGGGAACATGTTAAATTGTCTATTTCAGCAGTGTCTATGGGGGCAAATGCATTATTATTATTATTATTAATAATAATAATATTAATATTAACATTTATATACCATCCCATAACTGAAGCTCTCTGGGCAGTTTACAAAGATTGAAACACTGAACATAAAAATATATATACAAAATTTAAAAGCATAAAAACAGATTACATACAATATCCAATTAAAACAACTATTCTGGGTAAGTTAAAAAGTCAACATGTTGTAAACCTCCCAGAGAGCTTGTTGTAAACCGCCCAGAGCGCTTTGGCTTTGGGGCGGTATATAAATGTAATTAAATAAATAAATAAATAAATAAACATATGCTGTCAAAAGCCTGGTAGAAGAGAAAAGACTTGACCTGGCACCAAAAAGATAACAATATTGGTGCCAGGCGAGCCTCGTTGGGGACATTGTTCCATAATTGGGGGCCCACCACTGAAAAGGCCCTCTCTCTTGTTGCTATCCTCCAGGTTTCCCTTGGAGTAGGCACTCGGAGGAGGACCTTAGATGTTGAGCAGAGGGGTTCTGACAGGTATTGTGGTCCCAAGCCAGGTAAGGCTTTATAGGTTAAACCAGCACCTTGAATCGGGCTCAGAACGTACAGGCAGCCAATGCAAGCAGGCCAGAGTAGGTCTTATATATTTGAACATTCTGGTTCCTGTTATCCATCCGGCTGCTTCATACTGCACAAGCTGCAGCTTCTGATTTTGAAGGCAGCCCCATGTAGACTGCATTGCAGTAATCTAACTTGGAGGTTACCAGAGCATAGACAACTGAAGCCAGATTATCCCCGCCCAGATAGGGGCGTAGCTTGGCCATCAACCAAAGTTGGTAGAAGGCACTCTATGCCGCTGAGGCCACCTGAGCCTCAAATGACAGAGATGGTTCTAGGAGAACCTCCAAGCTATGAACCTGCTCCTTCAGAGGGAATGCAACCCCATCCAGAACAGGTCAAACACCCTCTATCTGGTCAGAAGAACCACCCACTAACAGCATCTCAGTCTTGTCTGGATTGAGTTTCAGTTTACTAGCCCTCATCCAGTTCATTGTTGCAGCCAGACACCAGTTCAGCACGTCCACAGCCTCACCTGATGAAGATGAGAAGGAGAAATAGAGCTGTGTGTCATCAGCGTACTGATGACAATGCACTCCAAAACTCTAGATGACTGCACCCATTGGTTTTATGTAAATGTTAAACAGCATGGGGCACAAGACTGACCCCTGCAGGACCCCATAATGGAGAATCCACAGCAATGTTCCCCAAGCACCACCTTCTGGAGCCGACCCGCCAAGTAGGAGTGGAACCACTGCAATGGGACTCCTACTCGCAACTCAGCCAGTTGTCCCAGAAGGATACCATGGCAAATCTCTCTATATAAAACACTTAGGTATGTTTCCGTAAAGGCTTCAGCTGATACAGGTTGCTAAGCAACAGTAACAACATGTAACGTCAGCTGATACAGGTTGCTAAGCCCCTCGCCCAACTCCTCTGGGCTTTCCAAGGTAATCTTACCCCCCTTTCTGCCTCTTCGCTCCCCCCCCCACGAAGGGGGCAGCACCACGATCCGGAGCATGAGCGAGGTGTGGCCGGGTGGGAGGCCGCTTGCCTGCTGCGAGCCGAGGCCCCGGCCCAATCTCATGCGAGTTGGGTGGGCGGCCCAAGGCTGACAGAAACCCTGGGGAGAGGGTCCGGATCATGAGCGAGACACAGCCGGGGCCCTTGGTGGCTGGGTGGGAGGCCGCTCGCCTGCTGCGAGCCGAGGCCCCGGCCCAATCTCATGCGAGCTGGGCAGGCGGCCCAAGGCTGACAGGAACCCCGGGGAGGGGGGGACACCTGCTCCCCCTCCCCCCGACCTCCCTGCCCCCCAGGTCTGGCAGACGGTGCTGTATCAGCAGCCTCTAAGCAGCCCGTGCCCCCACGATGATATTTAATTAATAAACTTTAAGATATGCTACAACGGCGTATGTTACGCCAGACAAAACTAGTGGTATTGAAAGCCGCTGAGAGATCAAGGAAAATCAACAGAGTCACTCTCTCTACCTTTCTCCTGACATAGGTCATCATACCAGGCGACCAAGGCTGTTTCCATGCCAAAGCCAGGCCTGAAACCTGACTGAAATGGATCCAGATAATCACTCTCATCCAAGAGAGTCTGGAGTGGCCCACAAACACTCGCTCAAGAACCTTGCCCAGGAATGGAACATTTGCCACCAGCTTATAGTTACTAAGTTTTTCCGGGTCCAGGGAAGATTTCTTCAGGAGTGGTCTCACTACTGCCTCTTTCAGAGAGCCTGGGACCACTCCATCTTGCAGAGAGTCATTAATCACTTCCATGGCCCAGCTGGCTGTTCCATCCATGCTGACTTTTATTAACTAAGTGGGGCAAGGATCCAATACAGAGCTGGTTGCACGAACCTGTCCAAGCACCTTTGCGCTTTAGCAATATTGGAGACACGTTAAAGCATCTATGTCAGCAATGTTTATTGGGGAAATATGCAATTACACTTTAGCGGTATTGGGATAATGTTAAAGTGTCTATGCCAGCAATGACTATGGCCGGGGCGGGGGGGGAATGAGCATTGACATTTTGGCAAGTGAGGTTTAAGGAACAAATTCAATCAGCTATGTCAGTGGGGAGGATTAAACAATGCAAGGGAAGATAGGATACCATTGTGCTCTGGGGAGAGAACTGCATTGGGGCAGGGGGATTAATCAAATTACACACAGTAGCTTAATAAACTATGAACTGTAGCTTATTAGCCTACCTGTGTGGAGGGGCATCATGGAGCATTTCAAAAACAAGGTACAGTCTGTAGCTTATTAAACCCCCGTGGCTTAAAGTATCATCGAACCTGCCCTTCTGTTCCTAAACCAAGAACCTCTGCAGCGGAAGCTGCAAACAAGTTGAGCTAAAGTACATAGCTGGCCTTTAAAGACAGTTATTGGTGTCCTTTGTAGTTTTGCTGGGGAGGGATTAAAAACGAAGTATACAGTGCCATCAGTGCATAGTTCTTTACAGAATAACAGAAAGGAGTGAGGGAGTTACTAGCTCTTAAATGCAGATAGTGGAAGCATCAATACAAGAGCTGTAAAAGGCAGACCAGTATTATTTTCCTCTATGTTACTTCGGTACTATAGAAAAGAGCTGAGGGCGTGATATGGCTGTTTTTATTTAATTTAATTTATTTGGTTCAACAGTCATATACTCCCCACTCAACATAGACTTCTGGGCGGTTTACAAAATTGAAAGTTAAAACACTAAAACCAAATAATCAAATAGATTAAAACAACCCCCACCATAGTACAAACTAAATGAATAAATAAAGCTAACAACAATAAAATAATATCCACAAAGGGAAACTGAACACTGGCGATCTTAAAATGTCTTAAAACAACCTTAAAACTGTTCATAGAAATTTAATAAATAAACAAACTGATCTTTACAAGCTTTTGAAATGCTTGGGAGAATAAAAAGGGTTTCATTTAATGCAAAAAGGGCTACAATGTAAGTGCCAGCCATGCCTTTCTGGGAAGGACTTTTCATAATTTGGGAACCACCCTGGTAGCCACTGGAGATTTTCTAAACCTTTTCAAACTAAGTGCCCTCCAGATATGTTGGACTATAACTTATTTATTACATTTCTATACTGCCCAATAGCCAGAGCTCTCTAGGCAGTTCACAACAATTAAAATAATAAAATACAACATAAAATTTGAAATTTGAAACTACAGTATAAAAGTAAGACCAAAATAAAACCTAGTAGCAACACAGAGATTTAAAATATAATAAGAGGTTTAAAACAACAGAACGGAAAGACTAACAAGCCTGGAAAAATAAGGGCGCTGATAAAGAGCACAACGTAGGTGCCAAGTGAGCCTCTATGGGAAGCTCACTCCATAACTGGGGAGCCACAGCATAAAAGGCCCTCTTTTTGGTAGGATCCACTTCACTTCCTTTGGCAGGGGTTCCTGGAGAAGGACCACTGAAGATGATCTTAGGGTCAGGGATGGTCACTGCTAGCTCAGATCCCATCAGGTCATTCTTGAAGTCTGGATTTTTTGTCCCAACGTGTATCACTTTAGACTTGTTTACATTGAACCGCATTTGCCATTTAGATGCTTAGAGAGATCCCTTTGGAGCTCTTCATAATCCCTTTGTGTTTGGACTACCCTAAATAATTTGGTGTCATAGGCAAACTTGACCACTTTACTGCTCACTCATAATTCCAGATCATTTATGAATAGGTTGAAAAGCATTAGTCCCGCTGCTGATCTTTGCGGGACCAACTATTTACATCCCTCCATTGGGAGAATTTATCATTTATTCCTACTCTCTCTTTCTGTTCTTTAATCAGTTATTGATCCATAAAAGGACATCTTCTCTTATTCCATGATTGCTATGTTTGCTCAGGAGATTTTAGTGGTTATATACTCCACACATGATTGTAACCCTACATAAGACAAACCAAGGGATGCAGGATCCAGCCATGTGAGTGTGCTGTGCTTTACACACAATTCCCATTTGGTCAGAAAGGAGCATCCTCCTTAAGTAGGCCTGCTTAAGAGCATAAGAAGTTTCGGCATTTCAAGCTGGCGCCCTACCTCCACCCTCCCCAAATGTCAAAATGTGACTGTAAATTGATCTGAAAGGAAAGAGAAGGGGGACAGATATTTAAAAGGCTTTTACCCGTGAGAGACAATGGGCACCTTGTACTGTACTGTGGCTCCAACAGGGGCTTGTGCAGCGCAGACACAGCTGAGCCACAGAACCACCCCCTTCTCTCCCTACCTTCAAGCAATGACATCTTTGGTGTTAACAGCTCTGTTGCCATGGCAACCAGACTGCTTTTGACAAAGCCACATTGACTGAATGCAACATGTGGGGAACTGGAAATCTCTAAAGCCCTGTGAGAAATGGATTCTGAAAAGGGAAATCAGGATAGAAATTTTGAGGTACCTAAAACAAAAACAAAAAATATCAAGCACATAAGAGGGAGGACTGTTATTGGAGTGCTAATGTGATAGAATTAGTCCCAAGTGTTACTGTAAATAGGTACCAAAGAACAACTACACAGAACCAGAGCTCTTGCATCTTCAAACTCTGTGAAGGTTATACAGCAGCCTTCCCCAACCTGGGGCCCTCCAGATGTGTCAGACTACAACCCCCATTATCCTCAGCCAGTGTGTGCCTAAGAGTGAGAGTTGTAATCCAATACATCTCAGGGCATCAGATTGGGGAAAGGTACAGCACAGGATAGGTATTCAAGTCACTAGCTGTTTACTGTGAAACGTGTGTGTGTGTGTGTGTGTGTGTGTTACTCTGTACAGCACCATGTACATTGATGGTGCTATATAAATAAATAATAATAATAATAAAAATGAGAGAGAGAGAGAGAGAGAGAGAGAGAGAGAGAGAGAGAGAGGCGCCTGCAAAAGCCTCACTATGGAATTGGTGTGCTGGGATCAACACTCTTCTTACTCACAAGGATAACCCCACTGTTTTCCTGTGCTTCAGTAAATCCTTTGTTTCCCCTTCCCACTGTTCACCAACTTATAAGTATGCATTAAGGATCATTAGGTTGACACAAGCACACAAATAGGTCAGCTAGATCCTAATTTCACATTACTACTGGATTATCAATATTTAACATTCTTATTAAATACAAGAAGTTTCCTACAAATATCTTGTTCATGGAAAGGTCATTGGTTTTGAACCACTTTCCTTTTCCCATTGTTTAGTAAAGAATGAGAAATGAAGAATTGCAAGGTATGATAATGCCCTTGAAAATTCAATAGAGAGGAAAGAAAATATCAGGAGCTTTCTTAGGTCCTTCAAAGACTGTATCTTTCCCTTCCCTCATATTTTAAGAGCACATTCTGATCACCTTTACCCCTAAATAAATGTGAACCAACTAATCCAAAAAGTCAGAACAACTCAAATGTCAAGTCCCAATGTCTTAGTTACCCACCCCCAGATTTAAGTGTCAAAAGAAATCATATTCTTACAGAAAAAGCCCACAGCTATCAACCAGATTTTAAACTGATGACTGCAAACTTGCTTCAGCTACCTTCTATTTGGATCAGCTCTTGTGAAGAGGACAATACCCCTTTGCTTGTATTTCTAATCTATAGATATATTCTGGGGGTTAGTCAGAGAAAGAAAGAGAAAGAGAGGCCCTATTTAATTAGATGTTCTTGCCTCGCTTCCGTTCCATTTCAGGATAACTGATTGCGTAAATTATAGCATGGCTTTCAAGTCGAATATGCAGAGGTAGAAACTCACTGCAAGCAAACAGCTTCTTAAAAGTGACTGAGGTAGGGAGCATGTGTTATTACAAACACTCTAGGGGGTTCATACATATACAGTCAGGTACACTAATTATGCAAAGAACCTCCAAGAGCAAACATTTTTTTAAAAAATATTTGGCTATTTGGCTAGTTCATTCATTACTATTCATTGACGTTATAAATGTAACTCTTTCAAACTGGTCTGTGAGCATTCTGCTATGACATTTTATTAAAAACAAGTGTTATATATATTTGCCACTTCTTGCTATCTCTCCCTAAGCATAATTTGTTTAACATCCCAGCATGAGCTGCCACATTGTAAAGAGTCAGATAATAGGAAGTGCACAGCTACTTTGCATGTTGAACTATAGTTCTTTCACTCTGCATTTACAATGTATTAAAATGTAAGAGAGTTATAGTTTAATCTCATTGAGAAAGCTTTGAATCATCTTAAACATTTAGAAGGCCTGTGTAAAATACCACCATCCAGATAATTTGTATGCTTCAATAGAGGAAGATGGGCGTCCCGAGTTTCAATTGATTACAAAAGAGGAGGGAGTTCTCATGATTTTCCAACTCAGTAAAGAGGTCAGCTATGCTATTCCATCTTCACTTGATACATCTATGCCAGTCCCACAATCCTGGATGCTGCAGTAGAGTGTGATCTAGAACCAGGAAGCTTAGCCAATAAGGGGTGATCGAAACATTACAGCTCTAACAGGGACATCATGAAACAATATTCATCATTGTCAGGGTTCTCTCCAGCAGGCATAGCTACACCCATATCCTATATGCATATAGAATCTGATCTCCAGCATTTTATATCCCGGTTGATAGGCTGCTCTGACATTCAGTTGTTGCATGTACATAAGCCAATGCATAGGGTCAAAGCCTTTTATATATTATGGCTGCCAACATGGGGAATTTGCTTCCATGTGAGATTTGTAGCATTTAAATAGGCTTGGAATAACCTCTTATCATGGCAAAAACATTTATTTATTTATTTATATTTTTATCCCACACCTCAACCCAAAAGGCTCCTGGAGCAGCTTACAATCAATAAGTAAAGAAGACAGTCTCTGCCCTCAGGCTTACATTCTAAAAAAGACATGAAACATGAGGAAAAGGGGATGGGGAGGGAAGAGGGGGAAGTGAACGGCCATGGCTACGTGGAATTATACATAGTTCCAGCAGTTTGAACGATGCCAGTACTTTAATAACACAAAGACTATCCCATTTCATCTGAAAAGCATTCTGATAGGAAGCAGCACGATGACTGCCATTTTCAATGCACTTCTCAGTACAAGGTGTTGTATAAACCGCTCACTTACATCCATGAAAAAATTACTTCACTTAAGAGATTCTTTAAATATTATTCTATTTCATGTAACCAACTGAACTCTCAGCCCTCTAAGTGGTGACAACTACACCAGAACTTAAATACATAAAAATGTGGTTTCCCCCTACATTTTGACACTCAATATGAGAACCCCATTTGGGTTCGTTTCTACTAGTAAGTATCATAAATAATTACAGTAAAGAATACCTCTATTGATTACTCCATAGCTCTCAAAAAGTTGATTGCCAACATACAGGTATCAGAGAACAAAATCCCAGGGTGTACATATTACTGAGGAAATGTGACACTAATCTTTCCTCTTCTGAAACTTGTTTGTAATATATGATGACATCCTCAATCAGTGGGTTCCATCATAGTTAATGGAGAAGCATGTGTCTCTCAGGAGTAAGCTACACAGTAAGCCAGGAGTTACATGATTGATCTCCCCTTCTTTTCACTAAATGAAGTCACAAGAGGGCTGTTAATTTGCTTAAGGAAATGGCACAGGGGTTGGGAATGTTTAACACTTTTCCCCACAACACCATTTGCTCCATGACAAGAAAAACAGAGACATTGTGCAGGGGCCTGTATTTTTCTCCCATGGATCAAATAGCAGCTTAAGGGGGGGAGGGTGATTTAAATTGGGAAAATGACATGGAGAAGAAAAATAAATAAATACCCCCAGCTCCAGAACTATTTATCTGATCAAACCATCACCTCCCCACCGACACATAAAAATTGTAGCTGCATTAATAATAAAAAAGTAATCAGATCAAGCATGGAGCTCCCAGTGAAACATGTAGTTTGGCCTTCTTATTCTTAAGAAGAATGGATTACCTTAGATCTAGGTCTAATAGATGGACAGACAGATACACACACACACCAACAAATACAGTGAGAGAGACAAATAGAACTTCATTCAATAGTTTTTCAAAAGTGCTCAAAGTTGTAGAAAAATATCTTGATCATCCTGAGGCTTTGTTAAGTCATCAGTCTGGGTAAACTTGTTTCAGTTTTCTGGCAGATTGGAAAATAACATAAAAAGGGAGCAGCAGCGTGGCTTGTTTTACAAAGACACCTTGTGGTTATGCAGTACTCTCCTCCTCACCACCTGCAAATCCTGCATTTCTACTTTGCAAATTTGATGAGTTAGCATCCATTTACTTGAGCTCTAATATGTAATTCCCTTTTTTTAAAGGCAGTCAACACCACTATTGTATTTTAAAATGTTATAGAAAGAGCCACTCTTTTTATCGACTATCTTGGACCGTGGAACAAGCTAGTTTAGAAATATCTAAGTCATTTATATCCTCCCCAACACCTATACACTCCAACAAAGGGCATCCAAAGCATCATCAGAATGTAGCAAACTAAACACCTATCTAAGCACTAGTTATACTTTCAGGTGTGCTCCACAATAACGATACACCTACACTGGAGCGTGTTCAGAGGAGGGCAACTATGATGATCAGGGGTCTGGAAACAAAGCCCTATGAAGAGAGACTGAAAGAACTGGGCATGTTTAGCCTGGAGAAGAGAAGATTGAGGGGAGACATGATAGCACTCTTCAAATACTTAAAAGGTTGTCACACAGAGGAGGGCCAGGATCTCTTCTCGATTCTCCCAGAGTGCAGGACACGGAATAACGGGCTCAAGTTAAAGGAAGCCAGATTCCAGCTGGACATCAGGAAAAACTTCCTGACTGTTAGAGCAGTACGACCATGGAATCAGTTACCTAGGGAGGTTGTGGGCTCTCCCACACTAGAGGCGTTCAAGAGGCAGCTGGACAACCATCTGTCAGAGATGCTTTAGGGTGGATTCCTGCATTGAGCAGGGGGCTGGACTTGATGGCCCCTTCCAACTCTGCTATTCTATGATTGCCCAACATAATTAGCAAAGTATTTAACTTCTGTAAAACCTTTTTAAAAGACTGAGATTTACTTAATTAGTCTCCACAACCATCAGCCAGTACAGAAGTATCCAATAACATTGGGTGTTTTTTTAAAATAAAGGTACTTGAAATATTCCAGGCAGGCTAGTTGATTACATTCGTTACAGAGACACTCAAGAGCTGTTTCACACACTATAGTTTCCTACAGGAATAATCACCTTGCAGGAAGATGCATGTTTAACATAACATGAGAAGTATGGAGTGTTTTTCCACTGCACTTCACACATCATAGGAAATGAGTATTTCCTACAAATATATTAATTCTTTCTAAGATAATTGAGTGTATGAAGTCGCCTCCAGCAAACTGACTGTGCCCTGTCCAAATTTTGGCCTTGCTAATGAGGACAGTGTAGTTTCCCAGAATACCTGAAGTCTCCTTTGATTGTCAAGGGATCAAAAATGTCTCCCTTTCAGGAAGATAATTTATTCCTTGTTGCAAGACAAGAAAAGTTGTTCTGGCTGGTTTGATACTGATTAGCATGGCCTCTCCTGCCAATGAATTACAACCAACTCTAAAGTGAAATATTTCAAGTGCTTAACAGTTTAAAGCTTCCCACAGCTTTACTGTGACCACAGTGGAATCCAGTTTAAATGGTGGAGGTGTAGTGTGATAAACTCCGATTGACTGGAAATTTGGACAGGGTGCAGAAGAGTGCCAGTATTTTACTTTGAAATGTACCCCCACCCCTCAAAAATGTAAATTAAAAAATAAAAATAAAAACCCAGCAGGACACTTTGTGAGCACAGGGGGAGGGGCAGTGCTGTCTTTGAGTACCATGTTGCCTAATTCTCACTATGTATTTTGCACTTTGTAGGAAGCTATATTGTTAGTAGGTTTGCATGGCACACTAAACCACCCCAAGAGTAAGTCATGTTGGATTGCTTGCTCTCTGAACAACCAATATTACTCCTGACAGCACCAAGAGGTGAGTGGTAGTTTGGCATGGCTTCTATTCCCCTTAGTCCTCCAGCCTGCAACCAGCACATATCCTAGTGTCCTTTATGTGGCAACCTGTCTCATTCCAACTCTGCTATTCTATGATTCTGTGATTCTATTATATTCTCATCCCTATGTCAGTAAACTTTACAGCCTCCCCCCTTCCCATTCCGATCACTATTCCTTTTTGATGGATTTACTTCATTCACTACCTTTCTTCCCCCAGTGCTTCAGAAGTAAGGAAATGGGATTGTAACTTTATTTTATCCTGGTTCTTTGCAAGTGAGCGCAGATTACCCTCTAAGTAGTCTCGCACTGTCAATTTTCTTGTCTGGGTACTCCACTTCAGTGCTTCACTTGACAACTGTAACATACAAGGAAATTGACAAGGCAAGAACACACATGGAGGCCAGGCAAAATCATCATAATCCCATTTGGGTACTTCTAAGCATTGAAAAAGAAAAGACGGTGGCAACTGAGTTATGGTCTTTCCAAAGTACCATTTCAGCATTGGTGGAGGGACGATTGCTGGCAAAGGAGGCACACTGGTAAGATCGCAAATGGCAAGACAGGCTCTGTAGCCCCTTAGGAAAAACCATGTTACCAGGTTCAGATGTCACAGTAAGCCACCCTCAACAAACCAACTAGAAGGCCTCAGAGTGGTTTGTTTGCACAAAACTACCCATGCTGAATCATCTGAACACAGCCAGGGTGGCTTGTTAACATGCAGTGTGGCTTATTTTCTTGAACAATACACCTTGAGAACCCATGGTTTGTTGTTGGGATGTTCAGGGTGGTTAAAAAGTCACCCTGGCTGCGTTCAGGCAACACAACAATCCACCCTGCAAAAAATGTGTTGCATACAGACATGCTAAACTATGGCTCAACAAACAATTCATAGTTCAAAACAACCCACACTCCACCACTGAGTGTGGGTTAGTGTGTTGTGTGAACAATCCCAGAGTGTTTCTTTGAGTAACTGCTTTGAAAAGAATGTTTTGCTACAGGGTTATTCTAATACATTTGATGGTTAGTCACACAAGAAGGAAGCATACTTTTCAAAGTATTCTTTTCTCAGCACCAATAGTAGTTACTGTAGGTAATTTGGGTGGATGGGTGCACTTCTGAAGAAAGTCAGATGAGAAACTGCGGTGGAATATGTGTGCTGGGAGTATGGGGGGAAGTGTGTTGGGGGGGGGGATCCTGAATAGGACAGACAGCATTGTGGGCTCAGGTTCAGGCCCCACCTCTGTTATGTTCAAGTTCTTAAGCAAGTTACTCATCTTTTAGCCTCATCAGTATTGCCTCTCTATGAAATAGGTATTTTGTGACTGGCTGCACCTACCAAGGCATCCATTACCACTCCCAATGGCAGCTATTTTATAATGGCCTGGTTCAGACAACACGTTAAACCATGCTGCTTAACCACAAAAAGGTTAATGGAATGCATGCATTCCCTTAACCATTTTGTGGTTAAGCAGCATGGTTTAGCGTGTTGGCTGAACCAGGCCTATGACACTTTCTAAAAAATCTAAATGTATCAACTAGCCCAAAAAGCTTGGAGACCCTGCTGCAAATGCTTCTCTCATGTGTCACAGAATATTAGTTGCCATTTCATTAACTGTTGTCAACTGAAGCGGGGGAAATCAAAATTTCCCTATGAAACAAATAATCCAATTTATTTTGCTTCCTGTGGCTTAATCTTTAATGTTGATTCAAGGACTATCTAAGGGGCTAAATGTTTGGGGTCACTCACTATTGGCCTTAACATTCTATTCAGGATTTTAGTTTATTCCCAAGCAAGAAGAGGGTGGAGGGGAGTTGGAGAGTTTCTATGTACATGAAAGTGCAAAAAATGCAAAAAGCACTCTCTTTTAACCATATTATCACAGGACAATTCAACCATGTTAAAAAGGTATTGATGGGTCACAAAGAAAGATCGGATTCAAGGACCGCCTTGTTGTGGGTGGCATGAACTAGACATGTTTACCCTTCTGTCCTTTTAAATCCATGCAGTCCATCCACTGGAAATACTGCCACTCAAATGGTTTGGCTAATAAACAAGCAACCAGTTTGGGTTTTCTAGACTAAAGCAGCAGTGTGTGTGGCATTTCATTCAAACAAAAACAAAGTTGACAGCATTTCTAAGTGCATAGATAATTGCTATGCCAAGCAGAGTAAATCAAACTACTTAACACTTTAAGAAAATAACTGAAGCCACTATTAAAGCTCCTACAGTATCTTTGGGGAGGGTACATATTACATTCTTAGACAAAAATGATTAGTGAAATTTTAAGGAGCTCCACTTACAGGAACTACAGGAAACAACAGGGACCTCCCAACTAGTGTGTGCAGCCAGTGGTTGAATGACATCTGGCTCTGTGGACAAGTCTTTCTCCCCATTTAAAGCCTTTTTTCATCAAGTACTTGAGTAAAAATTCTTTCCATTGAGTAATCTGTCCAGATCCAGACTGTTCCAATTTTGTTCCCACAGTGAAAGAAAGCTTTTTGGCAAAGAGAAGCTATCTGCCAAGTCCAGAAAAGGTTTGATGGAGAGAATTTGGTGATGCTGGAAACCTACTCTGAATTAGCATTCTCAACAACAGAAACCACTTTGGGTAACAGTAGCTTGTAACATTGAGTGTCAGCACAGAATATCTGGTTGTGTGTATACCAATGTACCTTTATAAATAAATGGAATCCTTCCACGCCTACTATATGAATACACAAAGAATAAATGAAAGCATCTATATTTTACTGCTCTTGGTTTCTGAGTGTCCCTTCAACAATTTTCCTTCATTAATAGTTTGAGCTCACTTTCAGATGACATTTTTAAAAAGCAATGGGTAAGCTTTTCTAGAGTTTTTAAAAAGTAAAGACTCTAGAGGGAAGCTACTGATGAATAAAGTATTAAGAACTCATCTAGAACTATCTGGGATTGTAAACTGGCTCAACAGAATCCTAAAAATAAAGAAAATAAGACAGGTATGATGATAAACTAATTTCTGGTGTCAAAATATTAGTGTTCCCTGTCTATTAAGGATGGAAGTGGAAGTTAGAATTAGGTTGGGTTTTAAATGTTCATAGTGTTTATATTATTAATATAATAATGATTATTCTAAAAGCAAACTAATGAAAAACACTTTTTCTATTGTACCCTTTTAATACTGTTCATTTTGTGAAATTCCTACAAGTTGTTGTGAATACTATGTGTATACTAAGCAGCTGCAATTTGAATATGAATTGAAAAGCTTTTCAGCCTCCTTCCATCCTGGCCAGTATCTTCAATTACAAATGCTGGGTGGGAATTAGTGACAAGGTAGCACAATTCTGTTCAGGGATTATTGTCATCAACATGTATGGACAAGGATCCTGGATGTGACATTAAAGGATCAAAAATACAAGACTTTTGCTATGACAAGGCAGTTTTCATAAATCATGTATATATTAGGTTATGTATTTCTCATATACACAAATTGGATGATAAAAAGCTTCACTGACTAGCATATACATTTAAAAGTTTCTCTCTCTCTCTATTTCACATTAACATACACAAGTGATATAATCCATGGTAAAGTGCTTTTTTAGCATCGTGAAAAAACATCCCAAGGATCTAAAAAGTGAAGGATCTGCAAGAACTAGTCAGAAAAATGAATAAATATGCAAGCAGTTATGATTGACTATACATAAAGACTAAATAAGAGTATGCACAATCTGGCCAAGTAGTAAGCTTAGAAGAAGGTATCTGATCATCACTAATCTCACCTGAATGTTAATATGACAAAGAATTCTTGATCTCAAGTGTACACAGCACATGTTTTCACAGTACCGTCCTATACATGTTTATTTAGAATAAATTCTGAGAGAGAACCCATGGTTTGTCATTAGGTTGTGAACTTTGGGTTCACAACCTAACCATGGGTTCTCTCTCAGAATTTATTCTAAATAAACATGCATAGGATGGTACTGTGAAAACATGTGCTGTGGACAGCTGAAATTAAGAGCGATATTGGAGGACTTCAACAGAAACAAGCAAAGGTATTTTTAGGATACGCAGCAGAATCCATCGGTGTAAGAGAATGTGTAGAATCATTCAGCTCATCCTTCTGATCTAACAATGTCTTTCAGCAGAACGGGGAGGGGTGATTCTCTCTCCTACCGTAGTTTCCCCACACCCTCAAAATCTGCTCCAGAAGGTTGAGGAAGCCTCTGGAGCAAATTTTGGGAGGGCATGGGGGCTGCAGAGGGGAGGAAAAAAAATCTCATAATGCGAGTGGAAATCTGCTTGGGCAACACTGGATTCTGCCCCTTCAGTTTTAAAGCAGTTTCAAATAATTATCAATTTGAGCATTTTAAAAATAATTTTAATTCAGAAAACAATTTTGGCACCAAACAGTTTAAGAAGTATTAAACATATTATTGATTAAAATTACCTTGTTTGAAATAGAAAAGTCCTTCTGCCAAAGGTTAGTCTCAATCAGTATGAAATTCATACAAACATACAAGCACACAACCTCCCTGGACGACACTGCAGATGTAATGTCATAGTTTTATCCAATGTTAGTCTAACTTGTTCCATTCATTTTGATGGATCTACTCTAAGTAGAACATTAGATACAACTCAATGGCAGTATCCAATACTACCACAGCACTCCTGCCTTTTCTGTTGTACTAGCGGTACCCACCCTTTGCACAACAGGAACTAGTGCCGCCAACAGTCATCCTAGAAAGAACTGGAAATGCTCCCTTCTGTAAGCTCTGTTGACCTGACCCATTCCAAAAACAAGTCTTTCATTCATTTCTAATCACTGCAGGATCTGCTAGCTTCCCATTGTGCTAGCATTGTGGGCAGCACTGGATACTGCCCCATGTTTTGTTGTTATAAGAACAAGCAATCTCCTCTTTCTCCATGCTATTCCATCCTTTTATCTTGTCAAACTATAGTTCTGACAGAAGAGCAAAACATGGTTTGACAGAAATTGGCAGGTAGGGAAATGGGGAGAGAAGCATCTAATGTCTAATCTTCAGGTATAGAGGATGATGGCGCATAATGGTTTGGTATTCAGTTTGAATGCAACCAGTCTCTCCATTTCCAAAGATCTCTCTCTCTCTCTCTCTCTCTCTCTCTCCCCCCCCCCCCTCTTCCTACCAATAGCCAACACAATCATTCCTACCTCTTGGCCCTTTGGGAGTCAAAGAAGAGCAAAATGCAGAAAGTTGTTCCTCTTTGCAGTCCAATTTACTCTGCCCCCATCTTGTTCACAGCCATGTTCATAGAATGTGGGCAATTCCAGAGGGGTACATAATTCTGCACTTCCCCTCCCACCTCTTCATGCTAATCTAAGCAAATCAGTATATTCCACTTCTATTACACCTTCTATTTGTATATACGTGGCAATTAAGCCACGTGGGGTTTTTTTTAATTAAAGATTAAATTTGGTGAGAGAGTACATTGTACACCACCCTCCGATTTTATTCTCACCATCCCAAGCTGCTTTGAAGGATCCAGCCTAGCCTGTTAATCACAACCTTGTTTTATCATCAGTGTCAATTCTGCAAGCATAAATGTACCATTTAACAGGATGTTTATCCTCTCAATAATATATGCAAACTTAATTATTCTCATCACCTGTTGAAAACACTTTTGAAAAGTAACAAAAAACTTTTTTTCCTGACCCTACTTCCCCCCAAAAGTGGTTTTGGGCACAATCCTATGTATGTTTAGACAGAAAAAAGGCCTAACATTCCCAGCATTCTCCAGCCAGCAACACTGCAGGACTTATTTCTGTCTAAATGTGTTTAGGATTGTGCCTTTAAAGTGTGGCAATGGATTACCAATCATTAGGAAAGGATTAACAATATAGAGGCTCCACACACTCGCCCCTCCAGTGAAGATCACTTTCATATTAAGTACCACCATGTATGAAAAAATATGTATAATCCTGAAGCAGCATTTGTTACACTGCAACATTGAAAGCGTCTATTAGCTTAGTTTTAACAAAACAAAACAAAAATATGCCATTACACTAAACATGGTCCTAATAGGCAGGAGTCCTTGTATCCTGCTTGGTGTAGATCTGGCCAGAGTTCAGATACAACACTTCGAAAACAGTTTGAAAAGTGTTTATGGAGTGTATCCTGGGCCCCAAGAGTTGTCAATGCCATTATAAACCATTTTAAAGCAGTAGTGTAGTAGATCCTGCCTCTAATGCCCTTGATGTCAATCCACACCAGAATGATTTTGGAAATGCGTTTTGGCGAGTTTTGAGCTCAATCTCTTGCACTGCTAAACTCCAGCAATGTTTTCTTGGTTCGCTACAGTGTAGCTTCAGTATTCAAATCACTATCTGACTCACATGGGGGCGGGTGGGGAGAAGAATAAGGAAGCATATTTCAGCCCACGCCAAGGAGCAAAACAATTTTACAATTAGTAATTTAAAACACTAATCCAGGGACAACTTAGAGGAGCAACAACTGCTTGGAACAACTGGGCTCTGAACAACATAAGATTTCTCTACATGTAGTTTAGAATTTCTAACATGAACTCTTCTGGAATATTGGAGCCTCATCAGGGAAGACAACTGCATCAGAATCAAATAAGGCAAAAATAACTCTACATACCTTTAAAGCACATTTCCGCCCTGTCACCTTGTGAAAGCATTCCAGTACTTTGCCATTAATTCCGAGACCCAGCACCCGCTTAGAGATTTTGTAGTCATCGGTAACTGCGTATTTCTTTATTTCCCCCTTGACAGGAACGGCTCCCCCAGGCAAAGGTCTTGCATTGCTTTTGCTGCCCTCCTGACTCTCTGGTGGGGGGCCCTGCTGACTCTCGCTTTGTTCCATAGCAGGCAGAAAATCCACGTTTAGAAAAAATGGGTGCCAGTCATCCCCACTCCCCACTAGTTTACTGCTTTCTGTAAGATGCCTCCATCAAATAGTTCATAGCAAATCTTTCAAGCAGACTGGATCCATTTCCTAGGATTTCATCAATTGATCTCCTTTGAAACAAAAGTTAAGAGAAATGGAGGTTAACTATAAAGACGCAGAATGATGGACAATTTCTCATTCTCATTTCTTCCCTGGTTCTGCTATGGGACACTAAGTGGCTCCAGGACACTAAGAAATGCAATTCACCTAGTAGTCTCATGGCATGCTAGGTGTACAGCAATTAGGTTGACCCAGGGAAACTAACTTTTTTTTTCTATCAGTGTGCCTGTGCCTTCTGCAGTTGTACAACAGGCAAAAATTCAACAGGTGAAGTATTGCTTATCACTGCATTCCATGCAAAAAGTGCTTCAACTGTCAAATTTCTGACTATAGTGCACTTGTTAAAGGCATAAGCAGAAAAAAGTGACAGCCCTTCTGTTTTAAAGTAAAAACTACTATTTGGAAGTTATTAAGCAAAAAAGGTGTTAGCTTTACAGTTTCAGAATTGGTATGAAGGCTCACATCAGCAAAATTCAGCCATCTGATTTGAATACTTCAGTGGGCCTGCACTAAGAACTAGTGAATCATCTCCATGAGGATAGAAAACAATGCAAGACCTCACGAGAGATTGATTCCAGACAGCAGTGTTTGTGAGAATTGGTGAGCTGAATCACCCATTGTGCCTGACGTGTTGTATTGTACTGATATGCTAGTATTCTTAGCTTCCTTGAGTTCCAAGTACAGAAATGTAAAGGGTATATATTATTACCACCAGCAGCAAGCAAAATGGGGACAATTTTACTACCTATACTGATCATTACTAATCCAAAAAGAGTAACCATGATCAGCATAAGGAGCTAAGCAACGGCAGTACCAATCCAGTCACTGTAGCACCAAATTAGCATCCTAAGAAGTACACTGGCTTTGAAGTACTTCCTGTTCAACTTCCTATGTTGGTGCTATACAGGTTGGGGAAGATGTTGCTTGAAAACATCTCAAGGTCACCACAGGCATTGTGAGGAAAGCAAGGGAAGAGCCACTTACACCCTATGTTATGGAAACGTAAAATCCTACATTGATCCACATACAATTCTTACAATCTTCTTTTTGAGCCAAATCTTCCATGTGAAATCTGGTTACAAGTAGTCTTGCCTAAAAGATATTTATTGGCCTTAAGATTTGTTAAATTCCAGGATTTCACCTCGAAACTCCTAAAGAGTGCCTTATAAGCACGTGCATAGATTTTCTCTCCTTCAACCGTGAATAACCAAAGCCTGCCCATTCTCATCTGCCATGAAGCGATGGGGCTTTCAAGTCAAGAGATGTGACTTCAAAGCCAGAACACCTCTTTGTAGAAATTAGTCACCGCTAATATATTAGAACACCCTTTAATGAAACAAAAAACAGAACAAAGACCAAGAACAAAAACTTAAATGAACTATATAGATTAGCAGAATAAGAGAACAAGTCCCCCCTGTCCTTCCTCTACAATGTATAAAATTAAAAGAAAATCACTATCAACACTTTGGTTTGAATGTGTTTCTACTTCATCTGAGCAGAGGAATTAAAGTCAGAAGGATCCCCAGGTAAGGGTGAAGGGAAGCAACTCAATAAATGAGTCTAGTAGGACTATGTACTCACTCTCTGACAGTAACTGAGGCCCCTAACCATCCTGTCAAGCAAACGGCTAAAATACTTTCCCCCCTCAATCCTACCTAAGGTGGCCAAATTTAAACCCTCAGAGGGCCCATAATCTCTTCGGAAGTTATGTGACGGGGAGAGTTTCCTCAGGATCACACTGATGGGGAAAGTTTCACCTGGTGTTGTTTTGCTTAAAGGAACAGGACGGTGAGCTGGCAAAAACTCCATGGTAGCCCAATGAGGGGGAAGTAGATCAAATTGGAGTTACATGATCCCAAACAGCTCCTCTGTGGGTAGAGGCAAGTATGGGAAGGAAAGTGGTCCACCCCCCCTCTCTACACAAAGAGCCCCCTGCCCGCGCTAAGTTGCACCTGGGAGGCGCATCAGTTGTGCGTTGGGGGAGGCAAGGCGAGAGAAAAGCGTGGGAACAGAGCTTGAGGAAGCTTCCGTAAGCAGCGGCTGGCTATTACCTGCGTTGGGCGCATGCTCCTCACAGGTGGTCGCTCTGCTGCTGCTCCCTCTTCCAACGAGCAGCAAGGAAGGGAGGGGGCCAGCGGACATAAAAGGTCTCGCCGCCCCCGGGCCCAGGCAAGGCTCTTCGCCAACCGTGTAGGGCAGGCTCTGGCGCCTGTTCATGTGACTCCCCGCCCCGGCCGGCCCAACCCGGTCCCGGCAGAGACAGCCGCCGGGAAGGAGGGAGGGGCACGGGGAAGGAGGGGGAGCACGTGCGCTGGGACACCTGGCCGCGAGCAGCAGGCGGGGAAAGCGAGGAGAACGGGATGCTTCTCGTGGCAGTGGGAGGGAATAATGGAGCTGAATGGCGGTAGCCCCCTGAGGGGAAGAGACGGAGTAAGGCTCCTTCGGTTCACAAAGCCTTGCGCAAAAAATGGAAGAACAAGCCACTGCTTCTTGGGGCTCGTCGCCAGCCTCACAGAAACAGAGCCCTGAAGTGAAGGGCCAGAGGAGTCCCCACTTGGCTGGGGTAATGAGGGCGCGAAGCTTTCTAAACAATGCCGGGAAGCCCGCGGTTTGGCGTGACCATTTGCCGAACCTCGGGTGGGGTGTGTGTGCTTTGGGTGACTTGCTTGAACAGGCAGACTGGCTGTCGGCGTGCAAAACAGAGTGAATATATATATATTTCTAGCGTATATCCCCCCTCACCTTCCAAGTCCAATTTCTAGAAGGGGTTGGCTAAGAGAAACCTTCCCCTAGGTTGTAATGCCCCTGAATCGTCATGGTGAACTGACTGCTTTGTTTCATGCTGAATCTCCTTCGTGTTGCGGAGTTGAGACTGAGAACAAAGAGCAACGCGAGAACGAGCGCGTCCTTCAGAGCGGAGTGTTTTGCTGCATCTACGTAGAGCGCTTTTTTTAAAACACACAAAATTTTTAATTTTTTTAAATTATTTTAAGAGAAAAACACTGAAGGAAGCAAATACGAAGCGACTTCGTGAGCCGTAGGGCTCGGTGAGGAAGAGGTGATGGAGGCTTATTTACACCAAGCAAGCCTATTATTATTCTGTAAAATTCCGCAAACAACACGATTGTCTCCAGGAGGGCTGTGAGATGGTAACAGGGCAACACCTACTGGTGGAAAGAGGACATAAGGCGCAGGAGCGTGGGGAGAAGCGAAATGGTGACACAGCGGAGGTGGGAACGCTGTCAGGCTGAGCCGAACGCGTGTCTTTCGCCTCTGTTAGTTTGGAGAGCGAGGCAACGTACGTATTCTCCGCCGAAGTTAATTTTTAAAGCGAGGCTCCAGCCCGTGTGGGTAGCGCGATCTCTCCAAGTATCACTAAAGCTTAACCGCATAGATACTTGCAATGTTCAGATGCGCCATGCGTGTTCTAACAGGCTGAGCTCTAGCATTGATGGCACTTCCGGGGATGAGTCGTGCTAACCTCCAGCTCATCTTAAGGCCTGCTCATCTCGCTGTTTACCAACGCTGATATTCATTTACAAAACACATTTTGCCACATGCCCATGAGTGTTACATAGTAACATAGGAAACTGCCTTATACTGGGGTCAGACCATTGGTCCATCTAACCCAGTATTGTCGACACTGACCCCGGCACTGGCTCTCCTGGGTTTCAGGCAGGAGTTTTTCCTGCCCTACCTGGAGGTGCTGAGATCAAACCTGGGGCCTCCTGCATGCAAAGCAGGTGGTCTATCACATGGAGCTACTGTCCCTCTCCATTTAGTCTGTTGGGCCAATTATATGGGCATACTACTTAGATAATTATAAAGAATAGCCATATTTGAGGTAATTAACTGTGCTGTGTTAACCAACAAATCGAACCAGCAATTGATCTTAAAAGCCACTATTACAGAATATCAATACACCCCAAGAGATTCTTTCCTCCATCCGGGTGAATCCTCTTTGTTCATTTAGACCTGCTGTTGCCCTTGCCCTAGAACCAGGTTCTTCCCCCAAATGAGCCACTGAGGGGTGGGTGTGTTAATCGTGCTATTTCTAATCTGTGATCAACCCATTAACTGGTTAGTTACTCTGATTAATTAAGATAAGTTTTCAGTTCTCAGTGAAGACAAAGTTATTGTTTCCACAGCAACTGTCAGTCAATGCTGAATGAGTTTTTGCATGACATTAAGAGGCTGAACCTCTCATGTTTAGTACATGACCACACATTAATTTCACATGGAAATAAATGCTGCTGCATTTTTATCAAAAATAGGGGAACTAGGCAAACAGGCCACATTTAGTGTCATGTACATATATATCAGTGAGTGTATATATGTACGGGCACGTACCCAATATTCACAATTCCTCTTCAATGGGGAATTGAAATCTCTTCACTGGCTGCCGATTAATTTCCAGGCAAAGTACAAAGTGTTGGTTATCACCTTTAAAGCCCTACATGGTTTGAGTCCAGGTTACCTGTGGGATCACCTTCTCCCATACAATCTGCCCCGCACACTCAGGTCCTCTGGGAAGAACTTCCTTCTGCTCCCAGACAGTGGAATGGCCTGCCAGAGGAGATTCGTCAACTTAACAGTCTTTTAGCATTTAAGAAAGCTATAAAGACTGATCTCTTCCAGCAGGCCTATCCAGTGGAATTTTAGGATGCTTTTAGTATGCTTTTAGTATGTTTTTAGGAAGTTTAAACAATGTATACTGTGTTTTGATTAATATTTTATGTATTTTATACTTGCTGTTGTTCCCTGCCTCAATCAGAACAGAGAAGTGGGTTAGAAATAAATTATTATTATTATTGGAAGAGAAAGAGAAAACCACATGTGACAGATGTTAATGTTGCCTAATGCATAATGGGAGGCACTAAGACACTATGATAATGAGAGCAGTATAAACCCCATCGAGAATTCAATTAAAGGCCTTGGGGATCAAACCGGATTTAACATTCTGCACGTCAGCAACTTCTATTGGGTTAGGACAGAAATTACAAATACTAATGAATCCTCTTTTCTTATAAAACAAGATGAGCTGTAGCTCGGGTTAAACAGAATCTTCATGTTGATGCTATCAAAAATTTAAATAAAAAAAACTGCAGAGATTGAGCAAAGGTTGCCATGTCCTAACACTGAGGATCCCTTATCCAAAAGTTTTTCATAAAAGGGAGAAATAGTTGCAGATTTTTCAGTCACAATGCTACATCAATGGGAGAAGTTGCATCTGATGGAATTATTTGTTCAAGATCATTTTTGATATATGAACCTTCTCAACTAAGTTGTGAACATGAGATATTATTACTTAGATCACTAATTGCCTTGATCAATAATTTACAAATCATTTTATGTAGAATCCATTAATCTGCACTCTACATTGTCTTCTGCAAGCAGAAATACTCTATCTTAAAATCTATTATGGAAGTATTAATTTAATCATTTAATTTTGCTGAATTCGTTGTAGAAAAAGTTACCTTTACTGCAAGAAAAGTATGTTATTCAAAACAACAAATACTGTTGGTATAATCACTGAAATATGTATCATGGGACAGGGATATTACTCAGCAAGTTAATTGGCCATATAGTGTGTATGTACAGTCAAAGTTGCTCCTCTGTGCTGAAAGTTTAACCTGCTAAGAACATTGGATTTCTTTCTCTGATTTCTGCCTTGCTTTGGGCATTCTGACAGTATATATGGAAACAGTAAAGAAACCTTTTAAAAACATTTTTTTAAATAAAAATGTTTGGTTCAGGTTTAAGATAAGCAACCACCAACACTACTACACAATTAATACTTCTCATCTGCGTTTTACCTATTTATTGGAGATCATTGAATCAGCTTCCTAACCCAAGTATTTGTGACAAAATAAACATTTGTATGAGCTTTCTTCAATTTGCACTTTCCCACACTTAAAATGTTCTAATGAGGCTCTGTTTCCAGTTCCTTTGTCTATGCAGGTGAGATCTCAACTATTAAACAGAGCCTTTACAGTGGTGATGGCATTGGTTCCTGGATTTTGCTTCTTAGAGAACTCAGAAAGGACCTCTTATATGCCATCTGTTGCCAGCTGACAACTGGTAGTTTTGGTTTTTAATTAAAAGTTCCCTCTCTTTTTAATCGTTAAGGATTTTAATGCAGTTTGTTTTTATTGCTAATCTTGTTGTTTGTATGTCACTTTGAGCAGCATTCCTTTGGAAAAGCTCCTCTGTAAGGAAATATATTTATCTCTATGTTTTGTTTTGTTTTGTTTTAAATTAGGTGTTAATAGCCTTGCTGGGTGTTCCAACATGAATGCATGTCTCATCTTCCCCTTGTAATACAGTTTGTACCTGTTGCAAGTCATTCAGCTTGTAATCAATACAAAATATGGCCATACGAGCAGTTTCATGCAAATACAGTCCTTCAAGGAAAACATGGGATAGAGGAATAGGTTAATTCCTTAGTCTTTCTCACCTTCTTCTGCCCTCATTTAGCCCCATCTCTGTGGGCAAAAGGAGTACCCAGCAAAAGCAAATCAGCTCACCTAGCTTGGAATTTTTTTGTACAAGAGAAGAGCAATCAAAGGGGGAAAGCTTCTCTACAGCTAAAGCCAGTGAACAGTCCACCAGAACATTTTGATAGCAGAAGCAATGTGTGGTGCATTGAAGTCATCATGAGTTGTGAAAGCCATTGTTCAAGTGGAATGAAAATATTGGAAGTGACAGTTGCACAAGGATCAAAATGGGGTTTCTGCATGTGGTAGAAGCTTTGTGTTATTGAAATGGCACCATTGGATACAACCCAGGGAATATTGCAGCACTTTTATACCAGAAAACACACAACAATTGTCATAGTAAATGTTATATTGAAGTTAATTCTTCTGAGTAAAACAACTTAGATGAGCACAAAGTCCTTACAGCATGTTGCAAGAGTTTTCAGTTTTTTAAACTTATCGCTATTGGTTCAAAGCTGCATCTTCTAACTCTTCTCTTATTACTACCAATTTACTTTTTAATATATGTGTATGCTGGTATGCAAATGTAAATGAATAACCACAGCTGCAAATATAATTTTGTCCTACCCTTAGTAAATCCCACCTGGAAATCCAAGCAACTAATTTTATTTCCACCAACACAGTGAATTTTTTCTTCTTTAGATCTGCCAATTATGCCTATTTAAAAAAAAAATCTGTACAGCATGGTCATTGGTCAGTACTCAGTACTGCAGCTGTGCTCCTGCTGTTTCTGTTGCACTAGTGTGATGCACTGTGCATACAAGAGGAATTAGTGCTTCTCACAGCAGCCCTGAGAATGAGCAGAAATGCTAATTTCCTGAACAGGTCAGCAGAGTTCCTTTCTGTAAGCTCTGCTGACCTGTCCCAATTTGGAAACAAGTGTTTTGGCTTATTTCCAATTGCTGCAGGATCTGGTAGCTTTCTGTTGCATTAGTGGTGCATCGTGTTCAAGGGCAGTGCTGGATTCTGCCCTGTGTTTGAATAGCAAGAGATGTTCTCAGTAGCTGGCTCACAGTAATCTAACTGCCCCGTCCCCAGTTCCCTTTACCCAGTTCCCCAATTCTTTGCCCCATTCTCCTTTCAAACCTGCATTGCTTATACTTTAGAATGCCCACTGTAGGACATCAATGTACATAGAATCATAGAATAGCAGAGTTGGAAGGGGCCTACAAGGCCATCGAGTCCAACCCCCTGCTCAATGCAGGAATCCACCCCAAAGCATCCCTGTCTATACATGCGATAGACCCATGTCTATACATGTCTATACACCCATGTTGATACATGCGATAGACATATTTGTTACATAAAAGCATGTACCAGCTCTTATTTTCTATGCTAGATTGTGAATTGCCCTGAACCCTATGGGTTTAAATGGGCTAGAAGTAGAGATGTAAATTTCTGAAAATTTTGAAGCCATGGGGAAAAGAAACGTTTTTCCCCCGGGGAAATGGAAATTTTCAGAAAAATTGAAATAATGCACTATTAGCATTTTTTACAGATTGAAAGTCACTTTGTTACTTTAAGAACATAAAATGTAATTATGTCCAAGTTGGTTTGGCATAAAATTATCACATTTGGTATATTAAAAGTACAGTGTGTTCAAACAATTATTACATATTGAATTTACTTTTTAACTTTTTTTTACTTTTTTTTGGTAACAAATGGAGCTACAAGCTCCTGAACTGTTAGGAACACCTGAACTGTAAGGAACCTCTTTGGTTTTGCCAGTTTATGAGGAGCAGGCAAAAAACAATTAAAAACAACAACAGAAGAAACCATCAACATTAGTAACAAATAAAATTATTTATGTCTCCGCTAGTCCTCCACAGTGTCAAGCAGACATAAAGCACCCATTCCCATAAAAAGAACTGAGGAAACAAAGGGGGACACCAAAGTTCAATGAATATGCATGAAATTTAATCAGACTCATTTTCTGAGCTATAGCTATCACTATCAGTTTCAGTCTCTGCTTCAATGGAAGTGTCCCCTAGAGGCAGAAATGCATCTTGCTCTTGTATTTGAGAGTTGTAGTCTCAGTTTGCAAGCTAGGACTTGCTTGTCCTTGGTGCACAGAAATTGTAATAATCTGATACTGTACATAGTTTTTAGAAATCATTTGGAGAAGTAAATATCTGAACACCTTGTCTTAAACATTATATTCATCATGCTATAATACAGCATCCCATAATCTATTTTTTCTTCATTTTTTCCAATTTTTCAGAGAAACACACACAAAAGACTTCGGAAAGAAATGGGGGGACTCTTCCCCTCAATTTTTCTGGTTTTTTTCTGGGCCTTCACATCTTTAGCTAGAATTTAAGCTAAATAAATAATCAGTACTGGCCACTTGTACCACCATTTGCACGTTGCTCATGACCCTTCTATGATCTGCAGTAGTTAATCACACTAACTTTGGATCACAACCATGACAGATTTCTTTGGTGCTATGGCCAAATTTCAAAATCATTCCCAATAAAATAAAATAAATATCCATCATTTTCGTTTGTGCAGTCACTATCTTCTCTGAGCCAGTTTAAAGTTTTACAATTTCTCTGCCAAGCTTGTTCTTACAGGAACAAAAGTGCTAGGTCAGAAATTCCTTTGAGTTAGCAATTAACCACTGCCACTTGAGAATAGAAAGCCTACTTTGGTTGTATTTGTTTGCACCCCATCAGAGTATTCCTGATATAGCACTATGGCCTCAAATCCAAATCTTCCAAAGAAATATATTTATTGTGGAAAAATAATTACACTATGTAATTTCCTTTGTGCTTGTGGTGATTCAAACAGCTGAGGATTCCTTTGAGACACTGATGAAGTCTGATAGGCCTGCAGGAGTTGTGAGTGCCATAGGATCTTTTTACTCATTTGAATTACATTTATTGGTGTTTGATTTTTTTTTTAAGTTTTGGAAAATATATGTACCCAGAAGGCAAATGTTTCTTTTCTTCTTTAATCTTTTATGACCCTGAAAATTAAATATTAATTAAAAGTTTATTTTGCTAAAGGCCCTAATTTTATAACTTCCAAACTTTAAATCAGTTCCCCTCATATCCACATTCATGGCTTATCACTATGCTTTCATGGCATAGTTCTAGTTAACAGGTAAAGCCATGACATTGAGTCCACACAGAATGTGCAGGGAAGATGGCCCTAATACAAGATGGTTAGTGTGTATACATTTTTTAGGAAAGGTGTATGTTTTGTCACATCCTTCAAAGTGTTAAATAGAATATTGGAGAAAGACTCAAAAAGATTCATAGAAATGACAGGGAAGGAATGGCTTTGCTATTTTTCTGAGTGTTCCATTGTGAGCACGTTTGGACTTTAAAAGGAACAAACAAGTGAAGTACAATGACTGACAGGCCTCACTTCAGATATCACATTACTATCTACTTTACATCTCTTATCCAATGGTGTAATAGTAAATTTTGAAGTGCAGGTGTTCCTCATGACAGTCCCCATAGCCACGCCCTCAGGGGGAGTCCAAAATTGCAAGTTGCTGTGTTGATCCATATCAATAAACCGTATCTAGCAGTTTTTATCTGCTAAGAGTAGGTCTTTTGTAAAGCTAATGGGTCCTAATTGTCCATTAAAGACCAAGCCACTCCACAATACTTTATTTTGTGCTGGGAAAATTCATTCCCTGCCCCTGAGGGCCAGCTATTATGAAGACTGCAGCTAAGCTCAGAGGGAACAGGGAATTCTGAGGAGAGGTGGGGTAGCAGATGACCTCAGCATCCCTGTGAGTCCTGGCTCTGCTGCACCACTGCTCTTGTCCAGTCCTTTGAAATTAATTCCAAGGGTCAAGTGCTAGAACTTCAAGTAGATAATTGTGTTTTAAATGTGTACACCCAATATTACTCTGATATCTCAATGCTGAAGGAGATAACTCTGTTAAGATATTTTGTTTTAAATCTTTCTTGGCCTTGGAAATGGGTGCAAGATTTGACTTGCATTTTCACAGTGACGAAATGCTGTAGACCTTGTTGGTTTCCAGTTCAGCTGCAGAATTGTGGTGCAGGCATGGGCAGGTCTGAGTGTTGTGGGCTGCTTGTCCTGCAAGAGCCCCCATGCATCATGCAAGCAACACCCATCCACCTCATGTCACTGATGTGCAAAGAGGAAGTGAAGTGAAGTAAACTGGAGGGGACAGAGGAAGATCAGCAAGGAGATGCAGATGTGGGGGAACTGTGGAAAATTGAACACAGCAACACTATTATGGGGGGAATAAGCAGAAAGGCAAGAATCAAGACAAGACTGCTGGTTTGGGAATGAAGCATGTTTGAATATATTGTGAGTTTCCACACTCCCATTCTGTTCTATATTTCTGGTTGCTGCCAGTGAGGCATGGGCATGTATTTTGAATATTTCATCTATTGCAATGGAACTAACCAGACAACATTTTAAGATGCAGAAAGGCAATTTCAATGGAGTCAGCAAGAGAACATCAACTACAGTGAAGGCAAGGATTATTGTTTTGTATTTCTTGTTACTTCTCAGAACAGTATCAGTATTTCTTTCTGATAGGAAATTTATTCTTAAGACTACGTCATTCAAGCTTGGGGGAAAGGGGGAGGTTGTTCGGGGGCCCCAACAATAGCATCTCTTTAGCTGACTGGACAATTGCTGTAACCTTGGTAAACCTTCCCAAGATAATCTTCCAGACCAGTTGTGTCCGTGATGTTAATACATAGCTACATATATACTCTCTGCAAAAAAGTGTTCATTTCTATAAAAGCTGACAGAGTCCCATTGGAAGAACAAGTATGTCACAACCATTGATTTGTTAATTCACAAAATATTACAAATCTAAGCTGTAAGCCAAGGCCTAGCTTTCTTACGCTGCAGTAGCTATCTTAGTGCTTTCAGGATGGTTCAAGGTGACAGCAGAAGGTTTCATGAAAAGCTTTAATTAAGCTTCAGGTTAAATAAATATTAATTGCCCAATAAAGCAAATGCCTAGTTCCTTAATAAAAGAAGCAAATGTGTACACCAACCTTATAAGATCCATTTAAGTGGACTTATAACTAACCATTGGAAGTAATTAAAGTCAGACACCAGTATATTTTCATCATGCATGTACACGAAGGTTGCAGCATGCATCTAAGGAAGGCAATGCTGTATATATTTAAATATTCAAAATATAACTTTCCCACGGCATGCCTGCAATATGATACTACCAGTGGAAATTAGCGCTGCCTTTTAATTATCTGTGATCTTCTAATCTTGCTAAACTTGCAGATTTTATCATCCCCACAGGAAGATAGCTGTGAGGGGGCTGCTACATTTGCATGCTGGGGCTGCTTCTAAGATTTCCAAGGCAGACCTTCCAAGTTAGTACACGGCACACTGAGGATATAGGACTGCTGTGTTGACCTGGGTAAGTGTCTGCTACATATCATCTGCCGTGCTGAACATGCAGGACTACTGTTCTGACTCCACACTGCCACTGGTGTCATGGCCACTTCATATTATGATCCCCAGGCAAACAAGGGATTACAATATATACAGTTCTTTGCTCATCTTGTGGCAGGTCAAATATGGAGTAACAACTGTTGGGCATTCCTTAACACAGGCTGCAGATAAGCAAAGCTGCTTAGGTGTTGAGGGCTGATCTCTATATCAACAAGAAGATTGCCATAAAGAGTGCTTTCTAGGCAAAGTTTGGAGTCACGTTTAAAGAAGGGATGCTATGGCACATTCCTGGCAATTATCCTGCTATGTTTGCCACATTGATGAGGGACCATCATAGAGCAGCAGAATTACATTCCACCTGTAGGCTGCAGTCCAACGAATGAAACAATTATGTTAACTCAAGCAGCAATGCTATCTGCCCCATTGCACTTAGCAGAGGAAACAGCACTGTCTGGAAGTTCTCCAGTTATGCCCTCTCCCAGAAACTTCAGGCCTTTGCTTGGTCATTCATGCTTTAGGGTCTTTCCAGTTGGAAGACTCCTAATATTAGCAACTAGAAGGCATTGTCTCTCTCAAGTTGTTATTGTTTGTAGCCAATGGCCATCACAATACAAACACAAAGCACACAAGTATAAAACAGAAAAACATTTGATACAACAAAGCAAGAATACAATATAATGATCAGGATTTAAAACATTCCTTCTGTTTAACGCCCTTAGGATTTGACAGTGGTATGGTTTAGAAAGGCTGCTCTTATTTTTCTTGCAGCTAGAGCAAATAAAGCTATCCTATAGCTGATGAATTTGTCCACATCAGCCAAAAGCCATCTAATTTTAAAATCGTCTGATTGGCCTTCTAAGGTGATCTAGAAAGGGAGAATAAATTTAGCCCTGGGCAAATTATATAATGGACAGTATAGGATATAATGTATGAGATCTTCAATATGTCCTGTTTTGCATAACCAAAAGTGCTCTTTTACAGGTATATTAGAAAATCTTCCAGTCAGATACTCAGTGGGCATCATTTGAAATCTGAGCTGGGAAAAAGCATGCCTAACAGGGGAAAAAGTTAATTCTCACAGATAAGTAGCCCTTTTATGATCTGTTTTGATTTTGCTATACCAAGTAGCAAATTTACAGTTTTTTATGTATTCAGAATCTCTTTTGGTATCTTCACCAAATGCAATATCTCAGATCTTATGATCGGATACATTCTGCATTATAGTTGTTAAGGGGATACCAGAAGGCATTGTGCAGCTGTTCCATCTTTTTTTCTTGAACAGGTTTTCTGCAGTAAGAAAAAAGATAAAAGAGGTGGTGGGAAAACATGGGAGACTTATGAGTAGAAGATGTCATCATCTGGACCATCCCCTCCAAGTGTGTGGGTTCCAGGGAGTGAAAATGGCCCCTGGAACTTCTGAAGTTGTCCACCCTGACATACATGGTTCCCCCTTATAATATATTTTTTAACCTGTAAAAAGGGGGTACAACCTTATTCCTACAGAGATCAAATTGCATTACCTTTTGGTCTTCTGCACTATTACTTGAAGTCTTCTCTAGGTGGCATTTGTGGAACAATGCAGAATGATAAAACAAACTGGTGGATGGTGGTGGTTTTGTTTTGCATTTCCAAAAAATAGCACATTTTCCCTGCTCCCCCATCCCAAAAAAAGGGAGGGGGAAGTGGTTTGATAGCATGGAAGAGACATTAGAGGATGACAATGTCATCTAAGCACCAGTAAATTAACTTGAGTGAGGAATGATAAGTGCACAATAAAAAGCCTCACCCAGAAAAGCTCACGCAGTATTTCTTCATATCTCCCAATAAAAAGCCCCCCTCTTTGCTGGCTTTTAAAAGAGCTCTATGATGCACAATCCTATGGAGATAGTCATCAGCCGAACTTTGTGCCTGATGATTATCCAGTGCAGGGCAGCTGGAGTGTGGAGGCAATCTTTGCCTCTGTGCTCCAGCCGCCCCACATTTTTGGCTAGGCAGGCAATTTCGCCTGTATAGCAAGGGAGCTTTGGGGCGGGAGTGGGGGAGGACACACAGCTCATAGGAAGTTGTGTAAAGCAGCTTCTAGAGTCTCCTCCCTGTACCCGCCTAGGACCACCCCCTTTTGCCATCTCTGTGCTCCATTTCTGAGTGCGGAAACATAGCCAGCTTGGCAAGAATCACATCGGCTACAAGGGGAGTGGGAGTATTGCTTCTGAGCTCCAAGGTCAGAGCCCTGGTTCCAACCTCGGATTGCAGAAACCAAAAGAATCATATGTCCCCCAGATGCTGTCAAAGGGACATGGGATTGTGCCCTAAGCATAGGTGGGCACAAGGGATGTGCCCAGGCACACCCTAATGTCTCAAGCAATACGTGCTGAGTAGGGATCCAGACACAGTGGGAACAATCCTCCAACTGCTCTCTGACTGCTCTGCCACCATGCCAAAGAACTGCTGTCTCCGAGAGAATATCCTTGCTCCCAGCAGCAGGAATGAAAAGGCCCGCGTCACCACAAAGCCCCACCAATGCTGGAGCTTGAGGAGCATCTCCTCATTCCCCTCCTCACCTGCAATGACCCTCCCATGGTCAGGCAAGCCGAACACAGAGTAGGGCATCAGTGTCTACAGTGTTTAATAAATAAATGAATAGAAATAATGTCCTTTATGATTGAGTATTCAATAAACGTTCATCTTTTTAAAAAACAACAACACCTGGGTGCACGCCCTAATGAAATGTGCTGTACATGCCTATGGCCCTAAGATTATTGCATTCCACTAGGCAGTTTTAGTTGAGCCTTCGTTATGTTTGTAGTCTGCTGCTTTTGATATGGCTCTATGAATATATTTATGATGCTGTTTTACTACTGTGTATTGTTTTAGGTTTGGTTTTTATTGCTTTTTATATTGTGTCTATTAATTTCATTATTGTTGTAATACGTAAAATAAGCATACTTATTTGTACATATAAACTACACATAAAAAGTATAATTATATGATAATATATGTATCTAATTATACACATGCATATGATTTATACATACATACATATATATACATTTATTTATACATAAACACATACATAAAATACTTAAATATATTAAATTAACCAACAATAATTACCAATTTTTAAATTTACATCAAAAAATTATCAATATCTATATTTTCCTGAAATATTAGTTGGAACTCAAATTTGACAAATGAGTTCCAACTTATAAAATTCCTTATATTAGTTAGCCTTTCTCTTCATTCTTGTAATTGCACTTAGGTTGCAATCCTTTGCATGTTCAGACAGTCCTACAGTCCCCAGCCTGCCCCAGCCAATTTCCTGTGATTAACATTTTTATTGCAAACTGCCTTGAGTTTTATTTTATCCTAGAAAATATTATTACGTTCAGATCGAGAAATAACTGAAGATAGGGGCAGTCTACAGTTTATTTTTGCTGCCCTGGGAGATTAAATTTCCTCTCTCTAGAATTCTTTGCAATGCTATTTTCTTGTTTCGTTTTGCATGTTTGCTACTTCTTTATACGCTTCCTTTTTTAACTATGTCTGTACTTAGGCAGGTCATAGCGTTGAGGGACTTGTCTACATGCCTTCTACACTTGGTGGTGGCTGCTCAGTAGCTCTGCACTGTTTAATACGAGACAGCCGCTAACTCGCAGCCATGACAGGCTTTCCCCCCAGAACTGCGCTTTTTCAAAAACGCTGACTTACTGCAATTTTCCCATTTACTCCAAGGTCACCACCTTGTTTGATCTGTCTGTCAGTGACCTTGCTTTGGATTGAGGCTGGGTTGTTCTGGGGGTGGACTGAGGCCCACGGGAGGTTGAATGGCTGCCAGCGCTGCCTGGAAAACCAGTGCTCCCTCTTGCCATGGAGATTTGCTGCTCCCACTCTGCAGCTGCGATGTCACGGGGTTTTGAGGGCAGCAAAGCATCATTGTCAAGACAAACTTGTTTCGCTTGACCCAGCTAATTAAACATCTGAAACTCCTTCAGAATAGGATAAAAAGAAAATACCCTACAGCCAGTACCATCCAATTCCCACCAATTTTACCGTTCTTTAAATATTTCCCTCTGGAGACAGCATTTAACTTCCCTTTGGGACCCAGGCAAAGAAACATCATTAACAGAGTACTGCAAAACATATTTTGCAGATAAATCAGCCAATTAATTTCCCACTATTCCAACATGAGCAGGTATCCAACAAAACCCAAGCTCTGAGTTTGAAGGCTGATGGGCATCTGGATAAGACTGTGCCCTTACTTACTGGGGAGCTGGTGGGTTATGTCTCTGTTGTTTTGCTGCATGGGCAGACAAGTGGACATCTCTGCCATAGCCGATATCTTAGCCAGTAGAGCATCATTACTAGCACAGAGTGAGTAAGAGTTTTTCTACCCAAGGCATTTATCATGCACTCTATGTGTTCTGTGTTGTTTAGATGATAGTGTGACCTTCCAGTTTCACTTCTGTATCTAACCAGCACTTTGGGGGAGTTTTTTTTAAAGCAAGGAAAATGCAGTGTTTAATTGTGAAAGTGAAAGCATGATTTCCTCTTGTGTATTTGCCCTATTCTGCTATTCCACAGTACCATCTAGACGTTATGTAGTGGAAAAGCAGGAAATGGAACACTCTTGTGTAGAGCTTGGATTTCAGTTTTGTGTCAAAACCAAAAGTAGATACAGTGGGTTAAGAGCCGATTAACAGCAGTATGTAGAAAAGCTCTAAGTGAATGTGTGAACAAATGAATGAGGGAAAGGATGAGGATGGCTTCTCGTAAGGTGCTACAACTGTTAGTGTTATTTCTAGTCCCTAGTACATAGGTCTTGTTTTTACATAGGGATACTTTTACCAGCAGGTGGTAGCATTGTATTGTTGAAATCCTGAATGGAATAGTCAGGAATTATTTTTAGCTTTCTCTTTTTTGAACTTTCCAGTAATGCTACTGTGAGCCTTCTTAGAATGTTTGTAATAGAATGCTCTGTAATCACACTTCTCTGCTGGATAAACACATCTTTCATTCATAAACTTGTATGCAATTGGTGATTCACTGATCATCTCTGATGTCATCAGCAAAATGCATGAAGATTTTTCAAGTGCTGTAACCTGGAATTAATAGTACAGTCTGACATTTATATTATCTAGATGCCTGATGCATTCACTGAAATGTTCACCATTCCAATTGCACAATCAGACTACAATTAATTCCTAAAACATATTTTTCCAAGAATAACCTATTCTTTTAATGTAATAGATGCATAACTAAATACTAGAATCCATTAAAATATTATCTCACAATCTTTTCATACTGTTTGATGAATGCAAAATCTTCCATACTTTCCCCCACGAACAGGAAGATGACATATTTCTGAATCCATTAGGGAACTAGTTTGAAAAATGTTCCAGCTATCTAACTTGGGTCTACCTACACATACTGCTGTCCTTTTGTCATAATACTAGAAACCAGCATCATCCCATGAAGGTGATCAGTGGGAGATAAAAGGGAGTGCTTTTTCACCCAGTGTATAGTTAAACTATGGAATTTTCTTTAAAAAGAATTTAAAGGGGGATTAGACAAATTCATGGAGGATAAGGCTGTCAATGGCTATTAGTTCCTCCAGCATCAGATGCAGTAAGCCTATGTGTGCCAGTTGATGGGGAAACATGACCCATCAGGTCCTGCTTGTGGGTTTCCTGTGGACAGGGGCAGCCACTGTGTGATCAGAATGCTGGGCTAGATGGAACCTTGGTTTGATCCAGCAGGGCTCTTCTTGTGTTCTTATGTCCCAACAACTTAATGACAATAACAAATTCAGTCCTTTCAACAACCACAAAATATTGGAAACTTCTGATAAAGCGACTGAGCTATAAGCTATAATCTCAAAGGGTACAATGCAATTTAAAACAAATAGCATGAATGCTCAACATGTACTTTCAGAAGTAATTTTTCAGATTATGACTACTAGATGGCGCTTTCTAACAAGTCTAGGAAGTCTGTGAAGTACATGAAAAAGTGGCTTTCACTCTTATGCTTTTAGGTTTATAATAAGCTGCAGTGATCGTGACATTTCTGTATAATACATCTATAATCTCAAAGAATTCCACTTAATATGGAAATAGTGTGAATTTCCAAAAAGGTTAATTGGGGTTGCAGAAAACAACAGCCTTCATACAGATCCTTTCCATATGTAAATGGATTAACTGGTTTTTTTCTTTCTTTCACTGAAAAGAGAGCTAGCTGTGAGCACAAAAGAATAGACTAGCTACCCATGAGCCACTGGGGGAAAGTGGTCTCAAACTGGGCCTGCCTCTTTACCTCTTGTGTTTGCTAGAGTCAGAGTCACATTCCTGGCACATGCATCGCAGACATAACTGCATTTCTGACGGGTGTCATCTAGCCTTGTCTTCAACAAGTGGCATAGCAGTCAGACAACTGAACCCAAGAACCAATCTGGCTCTGCCAAACCTTATAAACCTTATAAAACCTGAACCTCAGAGTGTGATCTTCAGTCAGAGCAATTTGTCTCACTGGAGAAGGCCTCACCTGGCTAAGTTTACCTACTCCCTCATAGCTAACCTAGCTGTTTTAGGCAGTGATACCCACACAAGGCTTTTTGGTCTGTTTATGAAACTTGCATCATTGCCTGAACAGGACTGTACTTCCTCCAACTGACAGCTGTCATTCCCCAAACCCTGAAACCTGACCATTTGGGGCCTGACCCCTGCTGGACCCTGAAACTCATCCTCCTCCCACACACAAAGTTTTCTGACACAGGCTATTGTGTTAGTGCTGTTGTGTTACAGATGCATCAAGAAATAGCTGCTGCCTTGAAGTTCCTAATCAACTTGGATGGCTTTAAAGGGGGATTAGACAAATTCACGGAGGATAAGACTATCAATGACTACTAGTCCCGATGGCAGTATATTACCTCCAGTTTCAGAGGCCTCTGTATACCAATGTCTCTGTATACCAGTAGCTGGGGAATTCTAGTGGCAGGGTGCTATTGCATTCATGTCCACTTATTTATTCAAAACTGTCTCTTCCACTCTTCAGTCAAAAGACTCCAAGAGCAGCTTACAAGAATCAGCAGACAGGCTCTGCTCTCAGTCTCACAATCTAAAAGGACGCAAGACACAGGATGGGGGAGGGGGGAAAGGCATGATGGTAATGCTTGATTCAGTTGCCCATATGGACTGGAACTCAGGTTTGCATTGCATGTATCATCCTTCTGTGCTATCCTGTTCTTTGCTTGTGGGCTTCCCACAGGAAGCTGGTGGTTGGCCACTGTGAGAACAGAATGCTCGACTAGATGCGCCCTTGGTCTGATCCAGCATGGCTCTTCTTATGTTAAAAAGTATGTGTTCAGGCAGGTCTGCTCATCTAATTTTAGGAATTCACAAGTGAATTGCAAAATGGGGTTCCTCTGTATAATGAAAGAGAAAATCACAATGTTGAAGCAGTTCAATATAGTACTTGTTGGCATTTTTATTAGACCTTTAATGGAAGAGTCATCTGGACATAATTGTATAGTCTGTAATATTCCTGAGACACTTTTAGGTGCAATTCTAGGGATCCAATCAAACATTTCCAAGCTACAGGCCCAGCTCCCTCATCCAGGAGGGTTTGAACTGACAACCTTATGAATAACAACAAAACAAAAAATGCCACAGTTAGTCCTGTGGGGCATAGTAGTTTGCCAGGAAGGATAGACTCTACAATTGCTTTTCAAGCAGCCATCACACTTAGCTGCTTGTTTTCTGAATTTGGGCAGAGATTGTAATCTGATTCAACTTCCAGGGCCCTTTCTATATGTAAGGGTTATCCCAGAAAATGGAGGGATTATTCCTACCTGCTCCCGGGATCCCCTGTGCATCATTTGGATGCACAGGGACAATCCAGGGACAATCCTGGGGGGAAAAGGAAGGTGTAGAAACGGCCCGGGAAAGATGTCAAGAATTATGGCCTTTGGCCTTGATTTTCAAAGCAGCCTAGTGGTGCAAGTCCCACTGGCTTTCAGAACGCTTTGGGAAGGGAGAATGTAATAATACACCATCGTGTACTGCCTGGAATAGGGAAGGAGATCTTTTGTGGGTGGTCACATTCCCATCTAGTCCTAAAATGTATGGATCAATCTGATTGTTTGGGAAGCAATAGAATGGCATGTAATGGCCGCTTCATTATCATCTAGTTCTGTGTGGAGCACTGTATTGGGTTTTGAGGATGCCTTGGAATTAAATATTCTAGGCTGCGTTTATAGTCTGGCTGGGAATGAGTCACAGAATGTAGTTAGTGTATGGCTCTAATTCCTAAATGTTTTCCTCAGGAGTCACTAATACATTTCTTTTTGTTTGTTTGTTTGCTTGTAACTATTTCAGTTCTAAAATTGCTCCTGCCTGTTCCATTCTTTTACAGCTTTTAGTCTCAGCTTTGCGAAAACGTTTTTTTTTTTTTTAAAGGAACGTTGATCATAAGTGAGTACATTGTAATGCAGCGGGAGTCTAATCTATGGTTGTATTATGCAAAGAAAATAAAACTTGTGAGGATGAGATGTGCCTCCACCATCTTTTAGAAGCAGTTTTCCACCATGCGTTTAAAATTCAACTTGTGGAGCTAGAGGAAGGAATTGGGCGGTGGGGGAATCATCTGCCCTCATGGAAACTTTGGAAGGAGCTATTAAGTTTTGACAGTGAAAGAAAACTCCCTCGTGGCACTTGTCAGCCTAGTCAAGGAGACTGTCAGTCCATGCAAGGCAGGGACATGTATTGCTCTCCGCCCCTCAATGAGTCGTCAGAGGACTTACACGCCACTCACCCTCTCTCGCCACAAGGCTAGCGATGCCCCGAAGGCGTTCTGCTGATCCCAGCTCCGCCCGCCCTCTGCTCCGCATGTATGTTGGCGTGCTGGTGCCTCAGCGTGTCGACTGGGTTAGCATCATTGCAGCATCCCGCGTCATCCGCCTCTGATTGGCAGGGCTCCGAGGTCCGGCCCTGCCCACCCTCACTCTGATTGGCAGAAGTATACGGCCCTGCCCTGCTTTCCTGGAAAGTTCTTGGAAATCTATCAAAGGTATTTCCTTGAACGCAGAGAGCGACAGCAGCCGATGCCGATTAAAACTGAAAACAAGCAACAACTTTTTTCTCTCGCAGCAGGATCCCCGCGAGGAATAGACTGGTTTATTTGGACTCACTCCTTTTCCTGCTGGGGGATTGATTTTTTGGGGTGGTGGTATAATTTTCATCCCAGCAGAACAAGCCTGAAATCGAGATATCTGCTACGGACACATCTATTTATACTTTTCATTTTGGTGAATGTCGGAACAGTGATGTGAATACAATACAATTCCAGGAATCCACCACTTCCTGGAATAGATTAAAAGGGAGCAAACAAAAGATTACTTAGTAGTGCTTCCCCTCCCTTCGCTCCCCGAGCGCCGCATTACTTCAAGAGTCAGCGCCGAGGCTAGCTGCTACTCTTTCTCCGCTCTCCGTTTCCATACGTTTAGGCGGAGAGAGATTATTTATTGAGAGAGATATTTATTATTTTTCCATTCCCGTTTTTACTGGCGATTTTAAACGCCACCGGGAAGGCGATTTCTTTCCTCCTTAAATATATGTGCATGTTACTCTGGTAATTTAAAAGCAATTATTTTTAGTACTCTCGTTTACAGCAAGAGTTCGTTGGAGAAGAGCTAAGGTCACGCACATTTTTCTCCCCGTAGCTTGCTGAGTAACGACTTTCTGGATACCTCAAGTTGTTTTCTGTGAGTGGATCTCCAAGGTGCTTTTGAGAAGGCTGGTTAGGATAAATTCAGCCTTCTTTTTCTAGTGACTCTCCAACCGATTGTCGTACCCCCGTTTGGGAACAAAGGCGGACAAAGAGAAGATAACCAAAAGTGGGAGAGCTTTTTCCCAGTTTCCCGAAGACTTGATGCTCTTTCCTTGGTCCTGGAGTGACATGATCCTCTGTGTTCACGGGTAAGATTCTTTACAGACTTAAAAGTTCTGCTTTTTAATTACTTAAAAATGATAATCTTGGGTAGTGTGTGTGTGTGTGTGTGTGTGTGAGAGAGAGAGAGAGAGAGAGAGAGAGAGAGAGAGAAGAGAGAGAGAGAGAGAGAAAGAGAGAGAGAGAGAGAAAGAGAGAGAGAGAGAGAGAGAGAGAGAGAGAGAGAGAGTTAGTTCACACATCTCCCCAGAAACACAGTACCTTGGGAAACTTGCAGTGCAATCCTATACATCTCTACTCAGAAGTAAACCTCACTGAGTTCAGTGGGGCTTGCTCAAAGGTAAATTGCAGCTTTTAGGACAGCACAAATTAGGATGGCATCTTTGACTAGATGTACCTTACTAGTAGTGTTCCTGTTATTATCATGCAGAAGTTTTGGACAAGAACTCACCAGCCAACCTAACATTTGCAGTCTATTACAGACAAAATGTTTACAGCATTTTGTTTGCTGTTTTGCATGCCAGCATGCCAAAATACTGATCAGCTCCTACAGTCATTAACTTATAAGCCATTTAATCTGTTCTGAAGGAGAATCTCACAGTGTATTTCCTCTAAGATTGTAGGAGACAGGGACTTCCACCCTCTCCTTTGGGATTTTGCTTCATTGTACTGCTGATAGGGGCCATGCTGATTTTATGATTTCCTAAGGTTCACTCCTATTATTTTCAGTCCATGTGAAGATTCTCATAACATAATTGCTTGAAATTAAATCTGTGAAGTAACAGAGGAACCGATGGAGAATCAGAAATATACTACTGGCACTTTAGTTAAAATTCAAAATTACAGGGCAGTCCTACACATCTCCACTCAGAAGTAAGCCCTCCTGAGTTCAAAGGAATGTATATATCTGATTCCCATCTGTTCTTCTGTTGCTTCACAGTTCATTTCCTTGTTGAGATGGTTCTTCACTTTGTAATCCATTGTGCTCTAGAATTATGTACAGTTTAGAAGCCCCTTGAGTCCTGCCCCAAATGGGGGAGAGAGAGAGGGGGGAGAGAGAGAGAGAGAGAGAGAGAGAGAGAGAGAGAGAGAGAGAGAGAGAAAGTAAGTGCCTAAAGTTATCCAGTGAGCTTCATGGCTGAGTGAGGATTTGAACTTGAATCTCTTCAGTCTGACACTATCAGTTGCAACACATCCTGGCTCTCAGCCCAAGTCCTGCCTCAGATACATTACACTTTGATGGTTAAGCATTTCTGATTCTCTCCAGCCTCCTTTTGAAAGTGGCTTACAATTCTGATTTTATTCTTGTGCAGTCTGCCCTATGTCTATAATGGCTCCTTCTGTTTTCTTTCCCCTGTGATAACATTTAGGAAGCTGATGCATAGTATAATATCTGTATCTGTTGTATCATGCTTGCATACGCCTACTCAAAAATGTTCCCCAACTTACTACTCATTCAGTCTATTCCATAATCCCAGTCAATGTTTCTGCTAACTCTCTCCCACACTCTGTCTCTCACCTTCATAATTTCCTCTTTCTTTCCATCACACACTCGAACCATTCACTCTGATGAAGAGTAGAAGTCCACCTTATCTCTCTCTCTCTGTCTCCACCCCAAACCCCAACTATTCTCCTAGCTAAGCAGTCAGTAATCATAGAGTTACGAGACCCCAAGTAGAATTTTCCCAGGGAGATATTGTACTAGAGAAAAACCTACAAATGCCATTTCATTGCAGCCCACAAACTGCTCACCCCCAAATTAAAGGAAAGACAACAATGCTTTTTTTAAAAAAGAAACATGTATTTTAACCCCTACAAGCAACATCAATCAGGGCAGTGACATAGCCAAAAGGAGCCACCATGCCAGATCCTTTGCCCTCTCTGCCTAGTAATCCCACCAAGGAGACCTCTGGCTCAAAAAATCCCCTGCCAAGTATTTATTTCGTCCAGGAAATAATGTAGGTTACAGTGGCTTATGCCCTCTTCTCCCCTTGGCAAGGAGAAGACTGTTAATGCCTGTTAGTGCCAACCAAAGTGGCTGTTTTATTAGATGTGATCTGTGAGTGGGGGAGTAAAATTAGTTCATTGTCCACTTGATCATTTGAGTGGTAAACATGCATCTCCAGGAGTGTGTGGGGGGGGAAGAGAAGCACAGTGAATTTTTATTTTGTGCATGATGAAACCATGTAATGAAATCTGAATAAAATGTTGCTAGAAAAAGACAATAGTAGCAACAGTTTATAAATACTACTATTAACAGATTCAGAAATGTCTACATTCTGTCCGCCTTCTAGCATATTCAACACGGTGTTAGTCTTGAGAAACTAGGGAACAAGATTTTCTTTTTTGTTTGTTTGTAACTTTTATTACAATAATTATTTCCATAGCCATTAATGGAGCTTTACATGGTTTCCTAAGCAAGCAAACAAACAAAATCTGGTTCCTGCCTGTTAGGAATTTAAGATTTAAAATAGACAAGGGAGAAGACAGAGAGATGGGAAGAAGATAAAAGTGTTGCAAGTGATTAATGTGTGCTTAATCTAGACTTTAGTTGGGAAGGAGGATTAAGCAGTTAAACTCAAGCCCTAAATGCCTAAACACAAAGGAATTCCAAAGACAGTTCTACAACGCACGCCCCCATCTTCCAAACCAGATATTTCCAAAAACAGACAAGCACTTTCATTTTCAAGCAATAGAGAGGAGGAGGATCATGTAAGCCACCTTGGGATCCTTGCAAGAGGAAAAATGGTGGGATATAAACACAATAAATAAAATACCCCTTTACCATATCTGTAATTCTGTTCCCTTTCTCTCCATGCATGGAAAGTTACTGAGGACAAATTAAGTACAGAATATTATGAATAATCTGGCGGGGGGAAAAAGAATATTCTAAAAGACCCAAGGACAAGAACAGTGACCTTTACAGATTGTAGGACAACATGAGAGGCAGTGATTGACCCCAGGAAGCAGAACTGGGAACTTACTTCTAGTCTTGTCCCTTGTTTAGTCATTTATTACTGTGCAAAGTACTATTATGTCATGATTTGCATATCACACCCACTTTGGAGAGCAAAATGATTACACAAGATGCAAACAAACTAGGAACGCAGGCCCACATAGGTACTTTTGCTTAGGGCAGCATCAGAATACAGAAAAGGTATTTGAATTTAACCGAGTTGGGATACTTGAGCATGGAGACTGTTGTTGGCCACTCTTTGGATGAGATGGGCTTTATATCATGGTTATGGAGAAAGGGTGAGGGCCAATACAAAATGTTGGGTACCGTGGATTTCTAGCAATATCTAGATTTAGCATGTGAATCACATTGGAGCAGATACTAACAAGTGCTATTTAGATGTAGTTTTTGATATCTCACACATTTCACTTTTAGAGAGACACAGAAGCTTGTAGCTCAGAAAACTATGGCAATTAATTGATTGATTAATTTTTTGTGGTAAAGCAATCTGTGTTCAAATCTCTTGTGGGCAGTATTACTTTTTGCCTGCTTTTCCTTGTCCCATCTTTACACTTCAGTTCTAAATGGGGTTAATTGATGTAGCATGATGAAGCTGTGTGGAAGGAAACAAATTAGTTTGAGTGCTGATGGGACAGGAGGGATATATAACTTACCCCTGCTATCATCAGGGTGTCATTGACACTGCATGCAATCAATGTCATGTAGGCAACAGATTTGTGCAAATGGGATGCAGACTCTTTCACTTTGCTGTATGTGTCCTTCATCCATTCTGCATATGGATGAGTTTCCAGTAGCTCTATATTGGATGAGTACAATCCTGTGGGCAGCTGGAAATTGGCAATATAACTGGCAGGAGAGGAGGTAAAGCATAAGCATGGTAAAAAAAGATCCAAGTGCAGGCTGCATTGTAGTATTGCCTTTAACTGTATATTGTATTCTTTGAATCCGCAACTCTTATAAATTTTGTGTTCAGTGTATCATTCTTTCTCCACTCAACCAACGATACCCTATAATATCTTGCTGTAGCAAAAATTTAGGATCTGCATTTGATTTTAAAAAAATGTTTCTTTAAAATGCTGCTACTATGAGCAGTTTCAAAATGAACTTCAATGCATTTGAAGTTTTAAAACTCACCTTTGAGCAACTCTGTCTGCATGGAGAGCAGGTTTCAACTCCCTCAAATCTTGATAGTGGTCTCGTTGGTCAGAGGCCACAGAACACTGGCTGTTTCTGGGGCTGGAAAGGGCTACCACACCATAACTGAGACCACCACACTACAAAGGAGCTGTTCACACAACATGCTAATCCACACTCAGTGGTTGTGTATGAGTTGTTTTGAACCATGGGTTATCTTTGAACTGTGGGATAGCATGTTGTCTGAATGCAATGTATTTTTTTATTGTGTTGTTTGAAATCAGCCAGGGTGGCTTGTTAACCATGTGGTGTGGCTTGTTAATCACCCTGAACAGCCCAACAACAAACCGTGAGTTCTTAAGTTGGCTTGTTTGAGAAAATAAGCCACACTGCATGGTTAATAAGCCACCCTGGCTGCATTCAGAGAACAAATAACTCACGGTTCAAAACAAACCACTGAGTGTAGGTAAGCATGCTATGTGAACAGCCCCATTGTGTTCCTTGAAACCATCCTGAGAAAAAAGTGCTACTTTTAAACTCCATCCACCAATCCTTTACATTCCACAAAGTACTAAAATCTCCCTTATGCTGGAGAGCTTAACAGAGAAAGAAGATATCTAGAGATTTTAGGTTTCTAGAAATTTTTGGAGAGGATTTTCCTTGTTAGAAAAGGAAATGAGAACACTGAACTATCTTCAATAGTTGCTTATCAGACGACATTAAATTTATTATCTTAAAAGTACAAGGAAGTTATAAACATTATTGAAGGTGCAACTCCAACCATACTTAGGAGAGTAGAAAGTCACAGTGACCTCAGTGGAGCTAGCTTTTTTAGTAAATATGCATTGGGTTGCATTACAGATCTGATTACAGGATGAATAAATAACATATGCGCACATGTATGCACGCACGCACACACGCATAAACAAACACACAGAGAATAATGTTTAAATTAGTATTAGAGATTGATCTAGAGGTATTTTCAGCTTCACATTTCTTTATGCACATGTGTTAATATTTGTTGTTTACTAGTTAATTATTCAGGCCCTGTAGTGTAAGAAATATACTGGAAACTAGAACATAATATTTGCAAAGCATCAGGGTGAATTTTAAAACTTTATCCAAATTTCATCCAGTACTTTCTAAAAGCCTTTCTTTTTTTTAAAAAAGGGGTGATTTTTAATGGACATTTTTCAGAACAACGAGAAAGAAAAATACTGGGTTCCGCTACATTCTTAATTGTGCACAGGATCATTTCAGTGAAGTAAAAGGATTTATACCTATGTGGTTTCATCCCATGAGTGTTGTTACGATGGTTATTCATGTGGAACAATGAAACATTCCATATTGGCTTCGAATATGTAAATACATCGATATAAAAGCAAAAGAGTGTTGAGGCTGCAATCCTATATACAATTGCTGAGGAGTAATTTCCGTTGAGCTCCGTAGGACACTTCTGAGTAGACATGAATAGGACTGTGCTGTCAGTTACCCTCTGCCTGGCTGCGAGCGGTGAATGTGTGCTTAACTGCACAACGTTGTGCCTGTGTATGCAAAAGTAGGTTCCGCTGTGTTCTGTGAGGCTCACTCCCTAGTAAGTCTGTTCACAACTGTGGCTGAAGTGACTGATGTTTCTTCTGTTTGGAACATAACTTATATAGGACCCTGCTTATGCAATTTAGCACGTTGTAGCCTAACGGGTTAGTACAGTAGGCAGGAGTTCTATGACGCAACCTGCTTGGATGATGATGATGATGATAATAATAATAATACAAAATGCCCTCCTTTTCAGATCCCATCCTTTGCTGGCAGAGGAGAAGCTCAGGAGGCTATCGCTTGGGGGCCTTGCAGTGAATTTGTCAGAGCAGGTCATGCAGCCTCTCTCAGTCACACCCTTCCAAGAAGAGTCGGCTTCTCCCTTCGCGGCACCCACGCCTGAGAGCAACCCGCCTCAAACACGAGACCCAGAAGAGGATCTGCTGTGCATTGCCAAAACATTTTCATATCTGCGGGAATCAGGTAAGGGCCCTGAGACGGTACTTCTAATCTTTGAAAGAAGAGCCTACTGCCTTCTGGAGTTGCACATAGCAAGGAATGATGATTGAAGTGCCCCCTTATTGGAAACTCCCTGTAGTGGAGAAATGGCTTATGCCAGACTTTCCCAGCCTGTTGCCCTCCCGATGTGTTGGATGACAGCTCCCAGAATCTCCCAGCCTGGCTGGGGAAGGCTGGCTTACTCACACCTCTCCTAGGATGGGCATGGGCACTAAGGCTCTGAGGTCTAGAATGGCAAAACAAGCCATTCTGATAGCAGATTAACTTTTTCCACCAGGCAAGTGGCAGCACGGTCTTTTTAAAAGCCAGCTCATGGGGGCTGGAGCTACAGTGCTTTGCCTGTTTACCTGTAACCAAGCCATATTGAACTCAGTGGGTCTTCCTTTTGAATAGATGTGGGTGGGCTGGGCTGAGCTGGGCTTCTGACAACAGAGCCTGTGTGAGGTAGCAGCAGATAGAGGGTTCAGCTTGGAACAATGAGGCCTGGATTTAAATCCTGTTCAGCCATGAACTCTCAGCCTGATCTACCTCACCAGATTGTTGTGTGTATAAAATGAAGGAAGAGAGGAAAGGAGCCATGTATGTCATTCTGAGCAGTGGAGGCTGGTGACTTTGATAGCAGTGGGGCAGAGAATCCACTCTGAGGTTCAGTCAGAACCAGCCAGAACTTTAAGGGAGCTGTCCAAGGCTCTCAATCCTATCCCCAAAATATGTTCAGCATCTTGGATCACTCTTTTAGAGTTCTGTCTGGTTCTGGTTCTGACTGAAACCCAGAGTGGATTCACCACCCTACTGATATTGGAGCCTTGTGACTCTGAGCTCACTGGAGGCAGGGATACCGATGCGATAGAAAAATAAATACATTTCATTTCCCCTGAACTTTGCCCCCTTGTGTACAGTCTGTACTTTTCCTATGTGTTTCTTAGCCTCTGTCTTTCTTGAACTCCCTTCTAGGCTGGTACTGGGGTTCTATCACAGCCAGTGAAGCCAAGCAGCAGCTCCAGAAGACCCCCGAGGGGACATTCCTGGTACGGGACAGCACTCACCCAAGCTACCTGTTCACACTCTCCGTCAAGACCAACAGAGGCCCCACCAATGTGCGCATTGAATATGCTGACAGCAAGTTCCGGTTAGACTCAAATTGCCTCTCCAAACCTCGTATTATGGCCTTCCCGGACGTGGTCAGCCTTATCCAGCATTACGTTCTTTCTTGCACTGTGGAGAGCAAGAGTGATGCCCCTTACCCACCCCCCATGCCTTCACCTCCCATCCAAAAGGAGATGGCAGCGTCAGCAGTCCATTTGAAACTGATCCAGCCGCACAGCCGCAAGGATTGTGCTCCCAGCCTGCAGCACCTCTGCCGGCTACAGATCAACAGATCCACTGCAGAGACAGACCAGTTGCCTCTACCAAAGAGAATGAAGGACTATTTGAAGCAGTACCCTTTCCAGCTTTGAGGGCACCGCCTGTTTGTCTCGGAGGGACATGCTAGAAGTGACATTATAAAAATCCAAATGGGACAGCGATGTGGCTTTGACCCACTGACGTGGCATGGTACTCAGTGGGCACAGTACATAAATGGCCATCAGAACAGGTTGTAAGCCTTTTTGCCCTCCCTTATTTCCCCCAGCTACCCTGATTCCATTCCTATGCCATGGAGGAGGCTGCTTGTACCAATGGCGTATGTGTGGTACACAATTCCAGTGCCCAAACCTCAGGGCTTCTCTCTCTTTCACTGACTGTGGCTTTGAGGAAACACTCTTGGCTTGTGCGCACTACTTGAATTTCGGAGTGGACATCACACCGGAAATGTTCAAGCATTGTTACTGTCATTTATTTATATCCATGGTAGTTTTTACTCTTTTTTTCACCACCTCTGACTATCATTTAGACTGTTTTTACTTCTTTTTCCTTTTGCAACAAATGACTTGAGATGGGTTCAGTTTTTATCTCCTTGAGGTAGCCCTCAATTCTTGGGGGAGTTTGAATATAGACTTCAGTTACGTTTTATGCCAATTCCCTGCTCCATAATCTCAGATGGTGTATCCCAGCCTTCCCCAATCTGGTGTTGGGCATACAAGTCCCATCATCCTTGGCCAACATGACTAATACTGGCTAAAGATGAGCGGGGCTGTGGTTCAAGCCATCTTGGGAGCGCTAGGTTGAGGGAGGCTGGATATGGTATGAATATGTCGGAAGTGTGTGAAACTTTGACTCCTGTCACAATCAACATTGAGACTTCAGGTTCCTTTCTTATGGCACACAGAATGCTTCCTTTCCTCCCAAGGAGGGTCTTTTTCTCCCCTTCCATCTTCCCCTCTTTGAAGAGGACACTCCCATTATGAACCAGCCAATTAGATCCAAATGATTTGTTTTTAAAAGTACAACAGCGGAGGATCCTGGGTACCTGTCATAGGAGGCTTAAGCCATTTGCCTTTGAGGGGTGTTCATTCCCCAACCTTAGAATAAAGCTGGCTCCTACTGAGCTGCAGTACCAGCAAACTTATATTTATATTCCTTTGGTGAAGGAACTTGGCAGAAAACAGGCCAACTTTCTCCCATCAGCATGATAGTGTCAACCCATCAGTTGAACATTAAATCATTGTTTCACTGGTCTGTTAGTGCCATGTGGTCTCAGAGAGAAAGGAATACTGCTGCACTATTCACCATCTCATCTGCTAGTGGAAGCTTGACTCATAGTCTAAAAGCAATATCACTTCTTGAATCTCATACTAGAATCATAATTTTTTAAAAAACTTCCTTAGGGTGCGGTCCTATGCATGGTTAGACTGAAAGGAAGTCCTACAACTCCCAGCATGCTGGAAGTTGTAGGACTGTTTTGCACCCTTAATGTCCTTTTAGGCTTCCCTAAGGTTCATCTGTGGACACTTATTAACTTTGATTCTGTTCCTTGTATAGAGAGCAAAGAAAGAAAGAATTAAGTGCCATCTTTTCTTCCATCTTTTCTGTACACCATTTATATGCAGCCCTAATGTGCCTTGTATTTGCTAGATACAAGACACCAGAGCTGGTCATGGGATGGTAAGGAAAATCCATTGGCATTAATGCTGCCTTCCACTCCTCCTTCAGACTCATGACAAGTCCTCTGAAGGGGGAAAATTCATATGGTCAAAGGAGAAGGTTGTCCTCCATCATATGTCTAAATCTTCAGGATAGTTATGGATACACGCCTTTTCAGAGGCCTAGGGTTGCATGTGAGAGTGATACTTCTGCTTTGTCAGAGGGTGAGGTGCAGGAAGTGATAGGAACAGCCTCTCCAACCTGAGGCTCTCCAGATATGTTTGACTACAAATCCCATCGTGAGTGGTTGGGGAAGGCTGAGCAAGACTATAAGATAATAAAAGAAACAAGGAACAATCTGCTCCCATCAACAATCCAAGATGACATGGTATATTTAATCAATGTCCATTTCTTTTCATATTTCCATCCAACCTGGATTTTGTTGTATTTCTGGTTTTATTTTGGATACTTTGATAATTGACAAAGAATGTGTGCATGTGTGATGTCTGGTTCTCTTGATCACTGAGCTCTCTGCTTTCCTTGTGCACTATGGCAGGTGCTGGAGCAAGGGCAAATGAATGAGAAAAGAAAATATATTAAAAACAGAATACAATAAATGATATTTTTAAATATAAAAACCCTGTAAAGTGTTTTTTAACCTTCCAACTGCATGAGAATTGTTTCAAACACATCTGCTAACTTTGCATTCCTAGATATCAGCATTGTATCTGCTACAACATTGCCACTGTATTGTTTTACAAGCCTATTTTGTGACATTGCTGAGCTGCGGTGCAAGGAAGTAAGAGGCATAGTTTAAGAATAAGTATTCAGCAAGATGCTTTAGCATTCCACAGTCTGTACACTTAGAAACTCAACTTTTTTTAAAAAAACAACAAGCTAGAGAGTTTAGAGTCAACTTGTAAAGTTAGGATACTCAGATTTAATCCAGTTTACACCTTTGTTGTCTCAGGTTTATTCCAGTTTAGCATCTTTGTCTTCATTTGCCATTATTTAAGGAAGTTCAGTATAATTAATGTGTTGGCTTCACTGGGGTGTTGATGAAAAGGGATCTAATTTCTTCTCAGCTCCAGTGATGAACGGACAGGGAGATCCAGTCCCATAGGCAAGGGATAGAAGGTGCTGGATTTTCTGGAGGGTGGCCCTGAAGCATATCTTGTCACATGAACTGATCCCCTTATGGTAGCTGGGCTCCCTCATAAACGACTTTTTTTAAACAGAATGTTTAATCTCACAACGGATCTATTTGTATTAACTAAATAACTCAAATACACAAATACATTTGGAAACATTTCCTGTATTTGGATAGGCTGTGTATGTGTGTGGCATGCCGGGGTGGGTGGGTGGGCTTGGTGGGGGAAATGGAAAGGAAACTGGTGTACTCTAACGCAAATGTGTTCTAGTAACGCAGTGTTTTTTTAAAGGCATCCTGAACCCCCCCCCCCAAGATGTTTAGGAACAAACTAATATTTATCAGGGACAGGTACCAGGGAATAAAAATTGACCCTGGTAAATAAGGACAGTTGGAACATTCCTGAAAATGTGACAAATATTTGGATCACTTGAACAGCATTTCTAAAAATAAATCTCAGTGTTGAGGAGTGGGCAGTTATAGAATGTGTGAGCAGCAGCAGTGCCCAGTTTTAGAATGGGGCTGCAATCTTATGCACACTTAGCTGGGAATAAGTGCTGTTGAATTCAGCAGGACTTACTTCTTAGTAGACATGCTTAGGATTGCATTATAAATGAATTATTACTATATAAAAGCCTACTGGTCCCCTCCCCTGAAAAATACAATACTGTGTGATATGGCCAAAATGTTGTCTGGCAAGCCTTACTCAACTGTTTCCCCAGTAGATGTATAACCAGGTGGTATACTCAGTCTTATTTGAATTCCTGTTGACTGGTCTGACTCGGATTCATATATTCTGAGTTATTTTCTTTTGAGTATTTATAGATTAGCCCAGCAGCTCTAGGTCATAGCCTGGATATGCAAAGCAGACTTATTTTCACAATACTGTGTTCCAGGGAAAATGTGCCCATTACTTTCTGCCAACTCCATCTGGCAGTTACAGGAATCTTAATCTCAAAGATCTTCATTCTGAGATGAGCCCCAAATATATAAGTGTGTGTGTGTGTGTGTGTTAAAATAAAGACACTAGTGAATCAGCAGAGTATTCAAAACATAAGATGTTACATAACTATTATCCTGCTTGTGGGTTCCTGGTTGACAGCTGGTTGGCCAATGTATGAACAAAGTGCTGGACTAGATGAGTCCTTGGTCTGATCTAGCAGGGCTCTTCTTATGTACATCCTGATTAACCAGCCATACCAAAATGATCTCCACTAACAATAGAACCTTCATCCTTTCTCTATACGTGTATTCCCTAACTTGTGCTAGACTACAAATGTCATCATCCCCAGGCCATGCTGACTGGAGATGTTGGCATTTGTAGTCTAACACATCTGGAGGGCACCAGGTTGGGGAATAATGCTTAAATTGTACCAAAGATGAAGCCTTAATCATAAATAGGGGATCCCAATCAGTTGAAGGGCCCCAACGATATTAGGATCTCAGCATAAGCCATAATATGAATATTGCATTAAATAAAGCAATGCTATTTTACATTGGTGTGAATCTGAAATGATTCATTTATGTTTCTTGAAGGGTAGATAACCTTATGGAGCAGAACAAGAATAAAGTCAAAATGTGTAACTCAACTGCCCCACTGCTAAATGTGATTTTACGTAACTATTTAAAAAAACACTGTGTAGTTTTAATTACATAAATAGCAACTTCTATTTCAATTATTTAGGGGAAGATTTATGGGAAATTGTTGGTAATTCATTTCCATTCCCTTTTTTGTTGGCAGTTGTTCACTTGAAAACCACTAAAATTTATTTGAAAAAACTCAGATTGTTTCAGTTTGGGTCACATTTTGGAAAGATATTTCTTGCAACTAAATGTTGGTTATTTAAATTCAGTTAAAATCTCTGACATGGAGACATTTGTTTATATATATCTAAAAAAAAGTATTGTCACTAATCCTTACATCAGGGATGGGCAACTTGTAGGCCAAAATATATGGTGGCCACAACTCCCTTTGTCCCTCACCATTGCTTATGCTGGCTAGGGTTAGCTAGGGCTGTAGACCAAAACATCTGGGGGGCCACAAGTTGCCTACCCCTAACTTAAATTAATTAGTATTAAGCCAAACTGAACCCTAAAAAAACAAGAACAAAGATCTAATAAGCACACTTGAGTGGTAGGCCCATTGAAATCAATGGGTGGCATCAAGATGGGTCCCTGATTTCTGCCCATTCCTCCTTCCATAGCCCCATGCCACTCTGGGCAGTCCCCTGCCCTCTCTCCCCATGGCTTTGTGAGTGAGACACCAGGCTGCAGTGGGAAGCAAAAGGCAAGTAATCCCCATTGCATAAGTGGAACTGCTCTTGTTCTTCTCTGAATCCAGGCTTCAGTTGCCCTTGCTTGACACTTGACTGCATTGCACCACTTTGGTGCAACTTCCCCTGATGCAAGCTATATTGGAATGAGCTGAAACTGCAAGGCGGCAGTGCCAGGTGAGCGGTGCCTATACATAGCTCTCTCTGAAGTGATTTGCATCAAATGAAAGGCGTTCAGCAATGAGATATTTGAGAAAGATAATGGCAATCAGTATCATTATTCATTGTTTGTGAATTTCCCTCAGGGTCAGCTGGCTCCCCAATTCAGCTGGCTGAAGAAAATGAATGCTTGGCCTGATTTAGCAAGGCAATTACTATCAAGGGAGAGGCCATAGTTCAATGTAGAAATCATGTTTGGCATGCTGAAGGTGTCAGGTTCAATCCCCCACATCTCCAGGGAGGGCCAGAAAAGCCCCCATCTGAAAACCCTGAGAGCCATGGCCAGTCAGTGTAGCCCAGCCTTCCCCAGCATGGCGTCCTCCAGATGTTTTGGACAACAACTACCATTGTTCCTGCCCATTGGCCAAGCTGGGTGGCACTGGTGATGGGGCTTGAAGTCCAATATCTGGAAGGTACCAGATTGGAGATGGTTGATGTAGACAGTACTGAGCAAGATGAACTAATGGTTTGACTCAGAGTTCCATCACACCAGAGATTTGGTGCACTCTCGCCATGCCTGGTGAGTGGATTTGCAGAACGGTACTCACATGATGCCGTGCCTGTCCTGCTGACACCCCGCCACTTCCTCAGCCTTTTCTGTCTTTTCCTAGAATGCCTAAAGTCTGGATTATTTTCCCTAAGCATGTTTTCCTTTGTTGGGTGTGTGCGCTGTGATGAGAGCACAAAGATTGCATCAGGTCCTGGCAGGGAAAAGCGATCTCTCCCAGAAGCCGGCTCCAAGCCTCACTATAAAGCCCAAGCCTTGCATCACAGGCTCTAAAGCATTTTTTAAAATTGTACTATGCCCAGATCTCTGCAGAGACAGGATTGTACTCCCTCGAGGCCTCCAAAGAGCCAGACTAAAGGGTTGTTCCATTTTTGGTGGGCAGAAAGGCGGTCTGGTTGAAGTGCTCATCTTACAGGACCTGTCTTGTTAAAGCGGGGGAAAGGAGCAACCAATGAACTGGAGTGAGAAAAATAAGGGGCGTGGTGGAGTGGAAGAGCAAACAAGCAAAAGAGCATCTGAGGTAAAAAATGCTGAAGCAAAGCAGGAGGGAAAATATGTGTGATGGAGCCTTCAGTATAATGCAGCAGGCCAGCCCAAGACATTTTGCTGCCTGAGACAAAGGTCTCTTTCCATGTATAAAAGCCAACTGGACAGGAAGTTGAATCTTTGACACTGGCAATGTGACAGCATCCTCTATCACAGGAGACATAGGGCACACCACATGGCCCACAGCTCTCTCCTCCAACACCTTGCTGCTGCCTCCCAGGAACTGCTGCCTGAGGTTATTGACTCACTCTGCTTAATGGTAGGGCTGGCCCTGTAAGGCAGCTTCCCATGATGTTAATTAAGATATACTGGCAGCATAAAGTCTGTGCTCACATGGAGCTTCGACTCTCCTCCCTTAGTCCAGCAGAAAACACCAATCCCACAGAAGACAGAGAGGACAAGCCTTTGACAAACTACTTCCCCTATTTGTCTAGATATTCCAGGCTCAACATGAACACATTTATTTGCCTGCTCTCAGGAAAGCTTATGAAGGCAACTTGGGTGGCTCCATGGACAACTCCTGTTATCTCAATGACCATTTCCCGTTTGAGGGCATTTGCCGAGGCAGACATGTTCTTGCTAACACAGACCTCTTTGCCAAAATTTAGTCCTTCCAGGCTCAATTTATTTGTTTAGCCTGTTTAAATTTATTTTGTTTAAATTTATTTATTTGCGCGCGCGCACACACACACATGAAGTAACGAGAGACAAATCATCAATCTGTCTCTGGATGCACAGCATATTTGGGTGGAATTAATTGATCATCTGTATTGTTTTGCTAAGTGGTAAGGAGCATCTTGCTATATTTCTGCAGCTGATCAAAAACCTCTCAGTAGTTGGCAGGCTGGTAGAGAGAAGCAGTCTAGCAAATAATGATATGTACACTATGAGCTGGTCTGCATGACACAGTATAGCTCATTGTCAGTTATTTAATCTATAATGAGTCCATGGGTGCCACTTTGCATATCTGACCCCCACTTGGGAGCTGTTGTGTTGTGTGAACCCAGCAAGTGTGAGTTATTCCATAGTCTGCTCTAGAGTTATGTAAAGATTGCTTAACCCACTTGTGGGTTCGCATGGCATGATAAACCCCGAGCAAAAGTGGCAGCAGCAAGCACCTTGCATGCTCCGCAGCCTCATTGTGGACTTGATAAATGGTAATCTTTATATTGTCTGAGTCAAAACTGTCCATTTTTCATCATCATCTTTTAGTTATAAAGTTCCTAAAACTACAGGACTATAGGCAATTTGATCTTCAGGTGGAGAGAAGGCTACAGAAGCTGACACCCAAAGAAGCTTATCATCATGAAATGAGGGAGCTACTCTGACTTGGCATGCATAATGTCTCGCATGATTTGCTGCTTTTGTGTGTTCAGTTCAAACATAACTCACAAACCACCATAAGTTTTGTTAGGACAGTTTTTTAAGACACATCCTTGTTCCCTCCACCCCCCCGCCCCGTTTCAATCCTCACAAATATTGCAACACAGATGTAGGAGCACAAAGGGATCTGGAGACTCTATTGCTTATTAACATTGGGGTTGTACGAGGAGATTTCCTCACATTTAGAGCATTTCTACTAGGGATGTGCTCCGCTTCTAATCGGGCCGGCGAATTAGAAGCGGAGCGGGGGGCTTCGCCTGCCCTTAAGGCGGAGCCGAAGATGATTGGGGGGCCGGCGGAGCGTGGTGAAGAGGATCGAGGTGAAGGCGGATCCTTCGCCTCGATCCGGAGCACCGCCGGAAAGGTAAGTGAGGTTTACTGGGCCCTGCCGCTGTCGCTGTCGCCCATGCGGCGACAGCAACAGGGCCCGGTAACCCCCCCTGCCCTCCTCTCCCATACCTGCCTCCGTCCGCGGTCCGTCGGCGTCTTCAATTGAGCGGGCTCAATTGAAGACGCAGACGGAGGCAGGTAAGGCCCCCCTCCCCCTTGGTCCTTTACCGGGCTCTGCCGCCGTCGCCGCACGGGCAGCGATGGCGGCAGGGCCCGGTAAACCTCCCGCCCTCCTCTCCCGGCCTTACCTGGCGCCACTCCCCTCCACTGCGGAGCTCCGATTTGGAGCTGGAGCTCCACGGCGAAGAGGAGCGGAGTATGGGCGGAGCGGCGCGGAGCTGGCCGACCCAAAATTTTCGGATCGGCCCACAGGGCGGAGCGGGGGGTCCGTGCACACCCCTAATTTCTACGTGTTAAGTGTCATCTGGAGTGTACAGTGGCTAAGAAAATTGGCAAGCTAAAAGTATGGGGTCAGGGAAGTTGGGCCCAAGTGGTGGTCAGAAGATGACTGTGGTGGGAAGGAATGGACTAGGGCAGCTGGGTATGACGTGTTTGACTACCCTCCAAATAGCAAATTGGAGGGGAGAGGGGTAGGGATAGAGTGGGAAACTATGTTTTATTTCTGAATCTATTGTAGAAAAAGAGCTAAGCTAATTCCTAGGTAGCCTGGATTTGGAGGTGGGTGTAGGGCACTTTTATGCCTTCCTTCAGGGCATATTGTAGTCTCCCACAACAAGAAAGAGGATTTTTTAAAAAGAAAGCTGTAAAGCCAAAAAACAAGACCAAAAAAAGAAAAAAGAAAAAAAAGATGGCCATGTTTCTGACACATCTTGAGAGGTCTTCAGTGGGCGAGCCGGCAGTCCTGATTAGCTTTTTAGGGCGTTTTAGAAGCAAGTGAAATATTTTGCTTGATAAAAAGACACAACTTGAAACACGCTCCAGAGGGCCCTTTAAATCCTCCTCCTTTGGTCGCAGGCCACAGCTCAGCACGAACACTCCAAAGCCTCCAACTGAGAGGATCATCAGATGGGGGTGGGGGAATCACTGTTGCCTACTATTGCTTCTCCCCCCCCCCATCTCCACATTTACACAATACTTCCTCTTTCTGATGCAGAAAAAAGAAGTAAACAAAGACCACGTGGCCCATTCAGTGGGCGTTTTTATTGTACTACTTTTCTGCACACAGTAGGAAATCACGGCAAGTTTCGCTTCTAAAAATAAATTGGACTTGCCAGGGTCTTATTTTGTGATGGGAAGAGAATGATGGGAAGAAAATGTGCCTTTTACAAAAGAGATCTCCTCATGTGTAAAAGACAATGGATGGGCAAGACTCTCCTCATGAGTAGGACCTCCTCTAGTGTACCTCTGATGATCAGGGCTGAGCCCTGGGTGGGGCTCAGGCTTAAAAGCCTTAGTCAGAATTACTACAACAATGTTTGTGCACCAACTCCTACTTGTGTATGTCTTGACTATCCCCTGGATCCCCTGTGTGCTTTGACATTCAGAATTGATCCTGCCTGGCTATTTAGTTCTCTGTTGAACTCTACCTGGTCAGAGCTGGATTGCCTTCTGATCTGACCTTGGAATCTAACCTTTGCTGGTGGCTCGCTCCCCTGCCTTGCCCCCACCTGAAACAGGACAAGGGCTTTCTTGGTGGTAGCCTCAGGTTTTTGGAACTTCCTTCCTATACACCTATGCCTTGAACTTTCTACTTTGGTATTTAGATGGCCCTTAAAGATCTTCTTCTCCAAGGCTGTCTTTGGTACCATAGTTTATGTTGGCAGAGCAACTTCAGATGGTTATTCTGGATGGCTATCCTGATGCGATCATTTTTAAATTGTACTTTGCCTCTCCCTGCTTTTAATACATTGCTTTGGGAAAGCATGGCTTCAACATACTTGATATAAATAATATTGATGGGGTACTAAGCTTAAGAAATTAGTAACATGCGCCAGGTGGTTCTTTAGATAAAAAATAAATTCTGTTTTTTTAGTGTTTCAGTGCTACTGAAAAATCTGCAGTAAAACTAAGGAATCCCACCCACCCCTGCATCACTCCATCTCTGGGCCTTTCCTAGATCTGGGCTTTTACCCATTCAGTTCATCTATCCCATTACCTTATTTATTATAGTACTTTTATCCCGCCCTTTAGCCAAAAAGGCTCTCAAGGCGGCTTACAAGAGCAGTGGCTCTTTCTCTCAGGACTAAGCACAAAAGGGTAGACATTTTATTCCCATTAATGTTTTCTTTAAAGCATTTACATCAAGAAGATGCTTATAAAAGCTTCCATGTTGCTATTTTGCTTTACATTCATGATGTATAAGCCAGTTCATAAGAAACCCTGTGAATGCAAATCTGATTAAAATGACCCTTGGTCACTTTGTGGATACTAATCTAAGTGTCTTAATCTCTTTAGTAATCATAATAGATCTTGAGGAGAATTTGTTGCTGCTGAACTTGTTTGTCAATTCTCTGGTGCATTGGTCTTTCTGGTTTGCCATACTAAGAAACCTGAGACAGTTCTCAGCCATTGTGCTTCAGTTTCTGTTCAGCATTGCCTGTAGCAGTAAGCTGCATGGCCTGCTCTCTGTAAACTTTGTTTATTGCAGTTGTTAGCTTTGTATCCCCTGTGCAGTCTTCTCTTTGTGATATACTTCACATTCTCTTGGACACTTTTGCAATCTGGACAGACTTGAAGTTAGCAGTAGCCACTCATTAAAACATTTACTTGCAACACAGTCATCCACCCAACACAGTTACTTCATATAGGGTGACCATATTTTGGAAACCAAAAAGGAGGACATGGCCGGCCCCCAAGGGGGAGTGCCCACCAACATGTCTGGCCCCAAGGAGCGTGTCCAGTATATCTGGTCACATATCTGATTTTACAGCATACAATTAAAACAAATCTGTTCTACATAACATCTTAATTTTAAAATCACTGAAATAAAGAACAAGTGAGACATTCAATGTATCTGAAATTAACTTTACTCACACCTACTTTTGTAGCTTTTGCTGTACTTTGAAGCTTTTGCTATACTCTGTGATACATTCTCCCCTTCCCTCAAATATATTTTATCTTTAAAAATGACAGCTTTTTAAAAAAAATAATTTTAAATCCTCAATTTTTTAAAAAAACAATCCTAAAAATCAATGGATGAATGGATCTTGATTCAAATTTGGCATGGTTAAAGCTTTGCCTAAGACCTATCATTATGCCAAGTTATCTTTATCTTTAAAAATGACAATTTCCATTAAAGTAGAGCTGCCCTTTGGAGGATGGGAAAAATCCATATTTTTCTTCAAATTTCATAATTCTTGCCACCCCCACCCTCCATTGAGTAGGTTTGTTTTGATTTTCCATTGCTGCTTTTCTTGTAAAGCTTTTGGCTTCTTTTAAACCTTTCTCCATGAACATCTGGGAAGCCCATAATTAAATGCCACTCCACACCTAACATATACAGTGTGAATACTACAAACACATGTATCATATGGGTATGTTTGTAAAGGAGATTAGGTTGGCTGCAGAAGAAGAGCCCTGCTGGATCAGACCTATCTAGTTCAGAATGTTTTCCCTCCCCACAGAGGTCAACCAGATGCCTGTGGGAAGCCCACAAGCAGGACATGAGTGCATTAGCACCCTCTTACTCATGTTCCCCAGCAACTGGTGTTGGAGGAAAATTCTGAGAGTGCCTTGGACTGCAAGAAGATCAAACCAGTCCATACTCCAGGAAATAAAGCCAGACTGCTCACTTGAGGGAATGGTATTAAAGGCAAAACTGAAGTACTTTGGCCACATAATGAGAAGACAGGATACCCTGGAGAAGAGGCTGATGCTAGGGAAAGTGGAAGGCAAAAGGAAGAGGGGCCGACCAAGGGCAAGATGGATGGATGATATTCTGGAGGTGACAGACTTGACCTTGGGGAAGCTGGGGGTGGCGACAGCCGACAGAAAGCTCTGGCGTGGGCTGGTCCATGAAGTCACGAAGAGTTGGAAGTGACTGAACGAATAAACAACAATACTTCCTTTGATGCAAGAGGTAATATATAGCTATCATGACTAGTAGCCATTGATAGCCTTATTCTGCATGAATTTGTCTAAACCCCTTTTAAAGCTGTCCAAATTGGTGGACATCACTACATCTTATGGAAATGAATCCTACAGTTTAACTTCAGTTCCCTGCGTTTGCTTCTGTGTAAAGTGTGAAGGGGGAAAAAATGAAATATGAAAAATGAAAATGAATAGCAAAATAAACAGAGTAATAAGCAATCTCAGTGATTCTTCTGAATAATAAAATCAATATTATAATATTAATATTATTAATATTAGCAGCATCCATGTGATTGGATGGGAGTTTTGATGTTGTGGGAACTTGGATGTTTTCCCTTTGCCTGGTCAATTGTGCTGGCAATATTCAGTACTACCTGTTCCAACTGCAATTTGTCCATCAGTGCCCAAGGTGTTCTATCAATTTTAACTGTGTGAGTGACCTGTTGTTAAATAAAGCCCCCCTGCTCCAGTTATGCTGTCTACAGCTGTTCATAGATGAGATGCAGTCAAGCACACATGGCTTTGTTCCAGGACCCGTCATCACTCACACAAGTCATAGCAATGTCAGCCTGTCGGAATCAATGATGGTGCTCCTGATAGGAAGGAAAGTGGGCCAGAGAGGAAGCCTATGACAGCATCACAACAGTCTTTGATGATTTCTTGGGAAGAGGATGAGCTCTGCTTGCCCACTAGAAAGATCATGCAAAACCCAGAGAGGCGAAGTGGAGAGACAATGCAGCTCTTGTATTTTTACAGGCTGTTGCAATAAGCCCTGGAATCCCCTTCAACCAACCAATCAATAAAACTGGCTGGTGTTTAACAGCTCTGGGAAAGATGAAACAAATCCATGGTGTTATGTAAAGGCAGCAGGAAGAAGACATTATGCTGTTGTGTAACTGGTTTTTCCAAGAATCCTGTCTTAGTCAGACGTCCGTGAAATAAAGGCAGGGTGGAATATAGGATTTGTCTTTGTCATATTACGAAAGGGTGTGGTTAATTAATAAGAGAACTAGCTTTCCATGAGAAGCTCATTAGCTTTTGATCTGCTCAAGCACTCCAGAGTACTGCAAAATAGTGAAGGATAGGGAAGGATTCCCAGGGCAACGCTCCATCACAGATTCCCAAACTACTGTTCAGGGGTGTCTCTCTCTTGCAGTTTTTATAGTGTCGCTGCCAACAGTTGGAAGGTGTGGGGCTGGCTTTACAAGCCCAAGCAAGACTAGTTTTTAGACCACGTCTGCTAGTTTTCCACAGGGAGGCAACATCTGTTCTTCTTAACAAGAAGAGTGAGGATAGGGGGAATAGGGCGAAAACAGATTTGTATGTAGTTTAAAGTCTTGCTTGCTGATTTTCATTAAGCCAGCTCTAATGATGTTATGTGCCGCTAATTCACCAAGCAGAGGCAGGAAGGAGAAAGTCCCCCCCCCCACTGTAATATGGGGATTCCCCAAATGCATGTTAAGAGACTTTATGCTGTGAGGTTAGAATGTTTCCAGAAAATAGGGTATGATTGGAACCCAACTTGGTGGTTTTCATAGAGTTGGAGGCCCCTTAGTGCAAGATATCCTGAGCTACAGCATGAGCTTTATCACACCAGTGTTATACTGTGCAATCACTGCGAATTGTATTCAAAGGACTCCAAAGTTTTCCAGCTTATATTGTGAAGTACTCCCATGCATCCTGCTTTAATTGCGCTTCAAAGGCAAAAGCCTCACTGTATTTTGATACTAGTTTCTGAGTGTATCATCTGAGCGGCCACTGGGACGCAGGAGCAGGATTTGAACAAAAATAAACAAATGCTTACATCTGTGTAAGCTTTAAAGATAGACATCAAAATTGGCACAGTAATGGATATTAAGGAGTGCTTTAAGCATACCAAATTTGAATTGGATTGGGTCATCCATTGATTTTTAATGATTTTTGTACATTTCCCCCCCTTAAACCCATTTCCTGGTATGCAAAGGATCTAGCCGATAGCAACAACAACAACGGCGAAAGCTTAGAGCTGTAGGGGATAATTCGAGGAAACAGGTACGTGGGATGAAGCTACATGGCTAACAGACAGCTGCCCAGCCTCTGCTTGAAAGACCTCCAGCAATGGAGAGGCCCCCCCTCCCCCTGCCATGTTTTCCATGAGTTGTGCATGTTTTAAGTTAAGCTCTTGACATAGCTTGTAGTCTTCTAAATACTCAGTCATATAGGTGCTCTCTAATGGTCATCTAGCTGCTTTGGGTGAGGTAATATTGATCAGGGAAATGGAGCTTAGGGCAAGAGTCCACCACCCACTTCTATTCCCCAGCACTATAGCCCTACTCCTTTTCAGGCCTCACTCATGGGATATTTGATCATGGATCTCCCAGTCTCTCCTAGCAGCTCCAATAGCGGCAAGACCAATGGAGCAGACTATTTCCTTTATACTGGCTGTGCCTGTCAAGCATAGGTCTATTTGTAGTCCTTAGGATACCATATTGACAGTTACTTTGCATCCCACAGAGAAGCCTTGAGGGACATTTTCTTGGTGTTAAGGTGTAAATTGACTAAGTGAAATAAACCAGCTTGGAATTTTGCAAAAGGTAAATATGGCAATATTTATGAAACGGATGAGAAGCTAGGATTGGTGGAAGAATGCATTTCAAAATAGAACCTGGGCATTTTAGATGTTACTGTTTAAGAGGTATAGAAAAGCCAGTTTACTTTGAGGGATCATGGCACTGACTAAGCCTGTGGAAAAGCAGCAAGCATGAATTCTTGCAAGACTGAGGAATCTAAAGGTAAAAGACAAATATTGGCATGACATTGCTATGGCTTCCTTGGGCACACAAGAGAGCTGATGGGAAGGGACTAGTAGTTACCTGGGATTTCCTGTATTCCAGTTGGCAGCCTTTGGTCAAGTTATTTTGGAGTTGTCTACTCCATTTTTAGTTTGTAAGTGTGAGTGCAATGTCTTGTCACAAATGGTTGTAAAAAAACAAACTGAAACTAGAAACCTGCAGAATAAAATTTTAGCAAAGACTGTGTTAACAGATTGATATTCATATAACCAGTTCTGAAGCATCTGTGCTGGCTGCCAGTTTGTTTCCATGCCTATTAGTAGTTTGGGGCCTGAGAAGTCTCCTCTTGTATGAACACAGGCATTTCATAGCATCATACAATAGTAGAGTTGGAAGGAGACTATAAGGCCATTGAGTCCAAATCCCTGCTCAATGCAGGAATCCACCCTAAACCATACCTGACACATGGTTGTCCAGCTGCCTCTTGAATGCCTCTAGTGTGGGAGAGCCTACAACCTCCCTACGTAACTCCATTGTCGTACTGCTCTAACTGTCAGGAAGATTTTCCTGATGTCCAGCCGGAATCTGGCTTCCTGTAACTTGAGCCCATTATTCCGTGTCCTGCACTCTGGGAGGATTGAGAAGAGATCCTGGCCCTCCTCTGTGTGACAACCTTTCAAGTATTTGAAGAGTGCTATCATGTCTCCCCTCAATCTTCTCTTCTCCAGGCTAAACATGCCCAGTTGCTTCAGTCTCTCTTCATAGGGCTTTGTTTCCAGACCCCTGATCATCCTGGTTGCCCTCCTCTGAACACACTCCAGCTTTTCTGCATCCTTCTTGAAGTGTGGTGCCCAGAACTGGATGCAATACTCTAGATGAGGCCTAACCAGGGCCGAATAGAGAGGAACCAGTACCTCACGCGATTTGGAAGCTATACTTCTATTAATGCAGCCCAAAATAGCATTTGCCTTTCTTGTAGCCATATTGCACTGTTGGCTCACATTCAGCTTGCGATCTACAACAATTCCAAGATCCTTCTCTCTTGTAGTATTGCTGAGCCAAGGTTCCCCCATCTTGTAACTGCATTTGGTTTCTATTTCCTAGATGTAGAACTTGGCATTTATCCCAATTAAAATTCATTCTGTTATTTTCAACCCAGCACTCCAGCCTATCAAGATCACTTTGAAGTTTGTTTCTGTCTTCCAGGGTATTAGCTATTCCACCCAATTTTGTATCATCTGCAAATTTGATAAGTGTTCCCTGCACCTGCTCATCCAAATCATTAATAAAAATATTGAAGAGCACTGGGCCCAGGACTGAGCCCTGCAGTACCCCACTTGTTACCTCCCCCCAGTTTGAGAAGGTATCGTTGTTTGAGAATTGGACTCAAACACTCTTTGAGTCTGATTCTATAGTCAACTGTGAATCCATCTAATAGTTGTTCCATCTAGCCCACTTTTATCTAGTTTGTTAATCAGAATATCATGGGGCACTTTGTCAAAAGCTTTGCTGAAGTCAAGATATATTACATACACAGCATTCCCACAATCCACAAGGGAGGTTATCCTATCAAAAAATGAGATCAAATTAGTCTGACAGGATTTGTTCCTGACAAATCCATGTTGGCTTCTAGTAATAACTGCATTGTTTTCAAGGTGCTTACAGATTGACTTCTTTATAATCTGCTCCAGAATTTTTCCAGGGATGGATGTCAGACTGACTGCTCTGTAGTTCCCAGGTTCCTTCTTTTTGCCCTTTTTGAAGATAGGGACAACGTTAGCCCTCCTCCAATCGTCCGGCACCTCACCAGTCTTCCATGATTTTGCAAAGATAATAGACAGTGGTTCTGAGAGTTCTTCTGCTAGCTCCTTCATTACTCTAGGATGCAGTTCATCAAGCCCTGGAGATTTGAACTCATTCAAAGAAATTAGGTGTTCTTTGACCATTTGTTTATCAAGCTCAAACTGCCCCCTCAACTTCTGCTTCACTTTTTCCAGGGGGGTCATAGACCCGCTTTTGGGAGAAGACTGAGGCAAAGTAGGAATTGAGCACTTCAGCTTTTTCTTTGTCATCTGTTATTAATTTGCCATCCTCATTAACAGTTGAACCACCATTTCTTTCCTTTGTCTTTTACTACTCACGTATCTGAAGAAAGCTTTTTTTATTGCTTTTAGCATCCCTCGCTAATCTCAGCTCATTCTCAGCTTTAGCATTCGTGACGCCATTTCAGCACTTCTGTTTTGGAACTGAAACTGTCTTCTTTGCTTTATGGTGAGCAACCTAGTGTCCTCCAGATGCTTTGGACTATAATTCAATGCTGGCTGGGGCTGATCGGAGTTATAGCCCAAAACATATAGAGGGAACCAGGTTGCTCATCCATTCCCTATCAGATGACCTTTGCTGAGAGACAGAGTGAGTGTGACTATCTTGGTTTCTTGGATATTTCTGCAATTTTCAATATCATTGACCATGGTATCCTTCTTGGGAAAGTGCCTCAGCTGGGGATTAGAGGTACTGTGTTACAAATCCTTGTGTCTGTACATGTGTGGTCTAATAAACAAGGTGTCCCAGGAGTTATTGCTGTACTCTTGATATTTTTACCATGGTGCCTGTGGGCACTAATATGACCACAGTTAACTCTCTTGGTGCCTACCAGGATTCTCTACCCTCCTAGGGCCTGTCTTCATGGTGCTGTGTTGCTGCTTCCTCCCTCTCAAACCTCACACTTTCCTTCTCCTGGGACAGCATTGGGTAATCCCAACACCAAGAAGGGAGTGTAGGGTTTCTGGGTGGCCATCCAGGTACCGGAGCTTCCCCCACCCTCTTCCTGGTGGAAGGCAGCCAATTGCCAGTCGCCTTCCACCAGGCACCTCCCCTGGATTAGCCCGGGAGCAACATCAGATAGTGGAAGCACCATATCGACATCATTCCGGTTGAAAAAATTGGGGTAAATCGCTGACTTTTTCAAACCGCAGCATCACGTGGAAATCCCACGGTGGCTGCGAAGCTGTGCCTGCATCATCTAACTGGTGCAGCGCAGATCCACAGCCACCGCAGGGCTTTCCAAGGAATATAGACAGCCCCCATGTTTTTATTTTATTTCTTAAGATTTTTTAAAATTATTTTTATTATTAACTAGGAGGGTAGCATACTGCAAACTGAAGTACCTCCCAGTGCCATTTTTATCTGGATTCAAAAGGAGTTTTGTATTTTGGAACTCAGACCCCACCTCTGCCTTCTACTTAGGTTCTTAGACAAGTTACTTTTCTTTAAGCCTCACCAGTTGGTCTTTTGGGAAATGAACATTTTGTGACAAGCTATGACCAACATAGTGACCATTTTATGAATGGGTAGGCCTCCATGGTAGCCATTTTGTGAGAGTGCCCACAACTCTCTCAACATTCCAAATGTGCCCACCCACCAAAAACTTTGGAGACCACTGCTCTACTCTTTGGCAGTTGTGCAAGGGATTTCATAGGGCTCTACTGTATTCCACATGCTGTTTAATAGCAACTTGAAACCGCTGGGAGAAGTTATCGACAGATGCAAACTGAGTCGCCAATAGCCTTATGAGGAGAGACTGAAATAACTGGGTATGTTTAGCCTTGAGAAGAGAAGTCTGAGGTGAGACATGATAGCACAGAGAGCACACAGACGAGGGTCAGGATCTCTTCTTGAATATCCCAGAGTGCAGGACACGGAATAATGGGCTCAAATTACAGGAAGCCAGATACCAGAAGCTGGACATCAGGAAAAACTTCCTGACTGTTAGAGCAGTATGACAATGGAACCAATGACCTAGGGAGGTAGTGGGCTCTCCCACAGTAGAGGCATTCAAGATGTAGCTGGACAGCTACCTGTCAGGTATGCTTTAATGTGGATTCCTACATTGAGCAGGGGGTTGGACTCAATGGCCCCTTTCAGCTCAACTATTCTATGATTCTATAAAGGTTCAAAGTTTATTGTACTAGCCAAAGGCCATAACAAATACATCAAAAGAATGTATTTACACGTGTATACAGTAATATAAGTATTTCGAACAGTACAAAATTATACAGATAACTTAGAATTTACCCTAACTAAAACTCAGCTTTCACTCAGCAGTCTGAATCTCCATGGCAGTTTATGGCAATTTTGTCTAGTTCTCTCTTCCTAATCTTTTTTGCTGCCAGAGCAAACAAAGCCACTTTATGTGTCACATAACTGTTGGTATCACTCAGAAGAAAAAGAACTGTTTCTGCATGAGCATTCCTATATCCGTGTGATAACAAGGGTTTCAGGAATCTTTCGCTTGGGTCCCTACACAGAGGGCAAATTATCAGAGATGAACAATGTCTTCCACTTGATGTTGGCCACAGATGCGTAGTCTGCAATCAAATGGCACCTTGTGATAGCGTCTGTCCAGAACTGCAGTTGGCATCACTTGGAATCTCAGTTCAATAAAAGCATTTCTTAGGGAAAGTGGCCTCAGTTTGGACAAATAGCTGGCTCTGAAATGTTCTGTTTTCAAAAGAGGGAACCACCGAGAAAATTTAGAGTTTTTAATTAGTTGCAGATTCCTCCTAGAATCTATCCAAAATTGCCAACCCTTTATTTGCTTCTTATCCATATCAAGGATTTGCTTCGGCTCAGGAAAGTAATAGCTATGCAGGAGCATTTGGAGTATTGCTATCCAATAACAATTTTTGTTCATTTCCAGGTAACACATAGCTGGAAGATGTTCATTTGGCAAGGTGGCAATTCATTTAAAATATTTTAACTGAGCACCCTCTATTCTTGTCCTAATTGATGCCCATCCAGATTCTGTATTCAAAAAAGCTGCAGGTGTTCTGGGTGGGAGAGAGAAGAGTTTTTGAAGAAAATTGTTCTGCACAATTTCCAGGGCATTAATGATGCTAGTTTGACAAACCCCCAAATTTCAGACCCATAAAGCATTTGCATTATTGCTTTGATGTTGAAGACTTTTAGGGCAGGTTCAATCATGTCCCCCTTTATTATAATAAAAACTTCATTAAAGCCCCTATAGTTTTCTATGCCTTCAGTTTCACAGCCTCCCTATGCCCTTTCCATGAGAAAGACTCACTGAAAAGAGTGCCCAAGTATTTAAATGAACGGGCTTGTTCAATAACAAGTTAGTCCAAAATCCATCTATTGTGTAGGACTGTGACTACCAAAAACCATTATCTTGGCCTTAGAATAGCTCATTGCCAAGTTTTCATATTTACAGTAAGAACCGAATGTGTCTAAGAGATTTTTCAGACCCAAGCGTGAGAGAGAAATAAGTACTATGTCACCAGCATACATTAAAATAAAAATCTTTCTATTCACAATTACTGGGGAAGGAGAGTTTACTTGAGCTAATGTGACACCAGATCATTAATATAGATATTGAAAAGGGATCCTTGTTTTACTCCCCACATTGTTTTGAAGGCTTCTGTTAGAGAACCATTCAGACCAACTCTAACTCTCATTTCTGTGTTGCTGTATAAGTCTTTTATTGATATCAAGTGTCTATGGTCAATATTGGTGTTTTGTAGCATTTCCCATAGCCTGTTTCTGTTTATAGAATCAAAAGTGGCTGAGAGATCAGTAAAAGCTGCATAAAGGTGTTTCTTAGTATTCTTAGTATATTTCCTGATAATATAATTCAGTGTGAAGCATTGATCAGTAGTATTGTATCCACTTCTAAAACCAGTTTGTTCTTTATGTATAATTTGATTCGATTCTAGCCAATCTAGTAATTTTTGGAGTAAGTGCCTTGCATGTATCTTTGAAGAAACATCTAACATGCTGATTGGCCGATAGTTTTGTGGGTCATTCCTGTCACCTTTCTTATAAATTGGGAAGATAATGCTCACTTTCCATCCAGGGGGCATTTGTCAGGAGTTGTTAATTCTAGTGAATAGAGCAGCAAGAATTGGCATCCACCATTCTAAATATTCTTTATAGAGCTTTGGAGGGAACACACCTTCTCCAGGAATTTTTTTAAGTTGCAGACATGAGATAAGAGTTTATCTCACTGCAGGTAGCTGGGTGCCACTCAGGTAGGTTAGGAAGTTCTTGTTTCTTGATGCAGATGACACCCAGCTCGATTTCTCCTTTTTATCTAATCTAGGTGTGGCAGTGAGTTTTCTAAATTGGTGTCTGGGTGCAGTGCTGCACTGGATGTTGGCCAACAAACTGAGAATGAGTCCAGATAAGATGAAGATGCTGTTAATAGTTGGTTGCTCTGTCCAGCTGAGTGGTGTGCAACCTATTCTAGAGAGGGTTGCACTCCCTGTAAAGGATCAGATGTGCAGTTTGGGGGTCCCCTTAAATCTAGCATTTTCACTGAAGGCACAAGTGACACAGAATGCCTTTTATCAGCTTAGGCTAATATACTAACAGCAATTCTATCTGGGTGGAGATAGACTTACCACAGATATCTATGCACTGGTAACTTCCAATTTGGATTACTGCAATATGTGGGGCTACTTTTGAAAATGATCTGGAAATCTCAGTTGGTCCAAAACTAGGCAGCAAGTTTATTAACTGGGACTGGCCAATATGAACATATTAGGTTGCTAGGTAGGAGGTTGAAATCCAAGACCATCAAGGTGGCTTTCTCTGAAATGCTACCTGTTTCCATGTGCAGGGCCTGCTAGACAGGCAAAGCAGAAGACTCTCAATGTGTGGATGAGATGGTGGTACAGGGAGGAGGGGTTCAGTTTTGTTAGGCAATGGGCACATTTTGGGACAAGCTGGGCCTGAACAAGAGGGACGGGCTCCACTTGAACTGAAATGGAACCAGATTGCTGGCAGTAAACATTAAAAAGGTGGCAGAGCAGCTTTTAAACTAAACCTTGGGGGAGGCTGACTGGAGCTGTAAAGCAGATTGTTTGGGTTAAATCATCCCAAGGGGATGAACATGAAAATGTTTTTGATTACCCAAATGTAGAAGGGTAGAAAACAGGCCATGAGTGAGTATATGGTAGAACACGACAGCCAATCACAGAGGCCTAAGTGCCATAGACAACTGGGGAGAGACACTGTGTATAGGTGTTTCTATGCAAGTGCTAGAAGTCTCTGAGCCAAAATGGTTTACAAGGAGAACCTAGATATAATGGGCATTACAGAAAACTGGTGGAATGGAGAAAACCAGTGAGATATGGTCACCTTTAGATATAAACGCAACAGGAAGGGCATACTGGGGGAGGTGTTATTCTGTACATCAAAGAGGGCATGGTGTTGAGCAGACTAGAACACCTAAAAGGGGTAGACTCTTCCACAGAAGTGCTGGGGGGGACAATACTGAGCTCCAAAACTAATTTAGTGCTAGGAAAATGCTATCATCCTCAGACCATAATGCTCAAGGTGACCTTGAGTTGGAAAATGAAATCATAGAATCATAGAATTGTAGAGTTGGAAGGGGCCTGTAAGGCCATCGAGTCCAACCCCTTGCTCAATGCAGGAATCCACCTTAAAGCATACCTGACAGATGGCTGTCCAGCTGCCTCTTGAATGCCAGGAAGTCCAACACAGTCACATTTGACTTCAGAAGATGAGAAAGTTCTCTAAAATGAGGGAACTGGTGAAAAGGAAGTTGGAAGAGGGTTAACTTCTTACAAAATGCTTGGAGGTTACTCAAAACCACAATAAATAATAGAAGTTCAGTTAAAATGTATACCACAGATTTGGAAAGGTAGCACCAAGTCCAAGAAGTAACCAGCATGGTTAAGGAGCAGTGTCAAGGAAGCTATTAGAGAAAAGAAAGCTTCTTTCAGAAAATAAAAGTCTTACCTGAGTGAGGAAAACAAAAGGGAGGAAAGTTGGCGCAAAGGAGATGCAAGCATAGAATGAGAGATGTCAAAAAGCATTTTGAAGAGCAATGGTGATTCCAGGCGATGGTGCTTAAAGCAAAATCAAGACCAAAAATAAAGAATTCTTTAAATATATCAGAAGCAGAACACCAGACAGGGAGGCAGTTGGACCTTTGGATGACAATGGAGTTAAAGGAGTTTGAAAAACAAGAAGGTTGCAGAGAAGCTGAATGAATGATTCTCATCAGTTTTCACTGCAAAAGATAGAGGGTAGATAACTGTGCCTGAACTAATGTTTTCAGGAAGGGAATATGAGGAACTGACTGGCAAATAGTAGTGACAAAAGATGAAGTTCTCAAACCGTTGTTGACAAACTGAAAGTAAATAAATCATGGGGCCCCAATGGTATCCATCCTAGAGTTCTCAAAGAACTCAAGTATGAAATTGCTGATCTTCTAACCAAAATATGCAACATGTCCCGAAGATAAGCCTCTGTGCCACAGGATTGGAAGATGGCCAGTGTAATATCAATTTTTTTAAAAAAGGATCCAAGCGGGATGCAGGAAATTATGTTAGCATAACCTCTGTTCCGGGTAAACTGGTTGAAAGCATTATTAAAGATAAAATTGGTAAGCATATAGATGGACAAGCTCTGCTGAAAAAGTATCAACACGGCTTCCTCAAAGGTAAGTCCTGTCTCACTAACCTTTTAGAAATATTCGAAGGTGTCAATAAACATATAGTTTGGGGTGATCCAGTAGACACTGTTTACTTGGACTTCCAAAATGATTTTGATAAAGTCCTGAACAAACTTAGCAGTCATGGAATAAGGAGAAATGTCCTCTTATTGATCAGTAACTGGTTAATGAATAGAAAGCAGAGAGTAGGAATAAATGGTAATTTCTCCTAATGGAGGGAAGTAAATAGTGGAGTCCTGCAGAGATTTGTTTTGGGATCAATTCTTTTCAACATGTTCATAAAAGATATGGAATTAGAAGAGAGCAGTGAAAGGGCCAGGCTTGCAAACAACACCAAATCATTTAAGATTGTTAAAACAAAAAGGGATTGCGAGGAGCTCCAAAACGATCTCTCCAAACTGGGATGGGCATCCAAATGGCAGATGTGGTTCAATACAAGCAAGTATAAAATGATACACATTGGGTCAAAAAAATTCCAGCTTCAAGTACAACCTGATGGGATCTGAGCTAGTGGTGACCAAACATTTATGTATTTATTACATTTTTATACCGCCCAATAGCCGAAGAGATTGTTGGGTTGTGGTGGACAGCTCAATCAAAATGTCAACCCAGTGTGAGGCTGATATAAAAAATTGTAAACTCCATTTTAGGCATAATTAGAAAGGGAATTGAGAATAAAACTGCCAGTATCATACTGCCTTTATACAAATTTATGGTGTGACTATGCTTAGAATAATGATCACCATACAGAAAAAAAATATTGTAGACCTGGAAAAAGTGCAGAAAAGGGTAACTAAAATGATAAAGGGACTGGAGCATCTCTCTTATGAGGGAAGGTTACAATACCTGGATTGTTTACCTTGGGAAAAAGGAGGCTAAGGGGAGACATGAGTAAATAACACATGGTGTGGGAAATGTGGATATAGGAAGACCTCTCTCTCTCTTTCTCAATATATGTATACTAGAATCCGGGGTCACCGCATGAACTGATTGGTGGAAGATTCAGGATAGATAAAGGAAAGTATGTTTCCACATAATTAAACTATGGAAGTCACTACCACTAGATGTAGTCATGGTTACCAATTCTAATAACTTCGAAGGGGTGGGGGGGTAGACAAATTCCTGGAGAAGGCTATCAATGGCTACTAGTCCAGGCGGCTACGTGCTACCTCCAGTAGCAGAGGCAGTGAGTCTATGTACACCACTTGCTAGACAAAACGGGTGAGAGGGTACTGTTGTACATGTGTCCTGCTTGTGGGTCCCTGGTCGACAGCTGGTTGGGCACTGTGTGAACAGAATGCTGGACTAGATGGATCCAGATGGTCTGATCCAGCATGGCTCTTCTTATGTTCTTATGCCAGTTGCTTTCCATTTGCACTGGCTACCAGTCTATTTCCAGGCCCAATTCAAAGTACTGATATTAACCTGTAAAGCCCTAAATGGCTCCGGGCCAGATATATCTGCCTGGACCTTCACAATCTTTAGAGTCCTTTCTTTGGACGGCCCCACCAACAGAGATACAGACTGGGTTTGTACATCACAGTAGCTTATAAACCACTATGGCTTATTGTGTCATTGGGAGCTGGATCAGTTACATTTAAAATGTGTAATTCGGCTACCACTGCTTCTTTGCTTCTGTTGCCTCTTAGGGCTGTCATGACACAATACTGTGACAACACCAGAAGCAACAAGGTGTGGAATTCTTGGTGTGTGGGCTCTTTAAAACACTGCAGAGGTGTGTGTGTACATGTGAAGCTCTAGACTGTAGACTTATGCCTCCCCTTGGCTCTGCACTCCCCACTCCCATTCTCTTGCCAACCGTGCAGAGCTCATCCTGGTTCTAGGCCCTGTGTGATGTGTAGTGTTTCCCAGTCCTCCTTTCTGCATGACTTCCTTTCTTCAACTCCATGTCTCCCCCAAGCACTGATTCCTTGGGTCACTGCCTACTTTGTCTCTCCTTTTCGGATGCCCTTTTTCTTGGCCAGCTTCCCACAGCATAAAGCCCCTTCTGACCTTATGGTGTCTTCAGAGCACTCTCTCTCCTTATCACCTTCTTGCCTTTCTTCTGCATCTCCTCTGTTCTTTTCCTGAAGCCTCCTTCTCTTTCATCTATCACTTTTGTGAAGACCGGTGCAAAATGGCTGCTGTCTTGTTCAGTTAGTTAGTTAGTTTCGTTCAAATGGGCTCAAGCCTTTGGGCATCTGGGATGGGAGGGGGGAGTTTTGGGAGACATTCTTTAAGGTTTCTCTTATGGTTTGGGTAATTGACTGTTCCAGGCACTCCCTATCTTCTGTACCAGCACCTGCAGAGTTATCAGCTCCCACAGATCCAACCAAGGCCGTACTAATTGGGGTGTTGATCTGTTTACAGCTGTGGGAAGAGAACGGTCGAGGGAGGGGGGTGCCAGGGGCCCCGGCAGGGCACAGGATTGGTTGAGGCAGGTCACAATACCTGCTGGTCTGAAAAGGGATAAAGAAGCAAGTAGTCGGGGGTTCTCCATCTTTCCTGGACTTACACGTATGTGGAACGGGAGACCACCGGCAAGCCGGGTTATAGCTCGTTTTTAGATAGGTTTGTTGTGTTTTAAGTGTCTGGACTCCAAGGAGGACTTGTCGTCTTTGTGGCAGGACTTATAATGGGTTAAAGTTTTAAGGGATTGATTGGTGTGTGTTTGTTACTTGTTTTTATCTCAAACCCTCTTTCCTTTCCCCCACCTTCCTATTCCCTCCCAACCCTCAAGTTCTGACTGGAGCCTTACGTGTTAGTTTTAGTGTCTGTGAATAAACTGCTTCAGCCTTTAAAGTGTGGTTATTCTCTAGAGGGCTGGCTATTACCGTCTTTGGACGGGGTTAGGGAGGTGGCTATCTGGGAAATCAGTCATTTGGTCCAGGGCCTACCTTGCAGGGAAGTTGCATAGACCCCAACTTTCCTTCACAGCTTTCTCCTTGCTCCCCCATCCCAAGCAGGTCTAATCCTCCTCCAGTCCACCATGCCACAGAGAGGGAGAGGTTGAGGAACCTGCTCTTTGTAGGTGCTTTCACCCCTTGCTTGCCAAAGCAAATGACTAAGTGGAGGAGGTAGCTGCAAGGAACAGCAACTACCACCTGTGCTTTCTTTCTCTTTGCTGCTTAGGCAGGCAAAACACATGGGCATCTCACATGTCCTGATCCTGCAAAATGAGCTACTCATCTGAGCATAATGATGTCAGAGCTAAAAACTCACATGACTCTGCTGTACTTTAAGATTAGAAGGAGGGGCCCTTTTTGTTTTCCCACCTGTGAGAGAAATTAGGTGGGTGTCCACACAGGAGAGGTCCTTCTCAGCAGTGGCCCCACACCTGAGGAACCCAAAGCCCCATCACATCTAGGTCAAACACATGGCTCCTGTTGCTTCTCTGTCGCCGCTTCCTGAAAACAGGAAGTAATTAGCCCCATTCAGTCCAGTAGGAGAGATCAACAACCAGACTTTCTCTGGGTTTTTTTGCAGCATAACAAAAGGCCAGAAGGGGCGGAAGACATGTGAGAGGCAGACGACATCATGTGAGTAATCCGTGAGTGCCCAGTAACGAGTGTGCAGTAAAACGCTCTTCGGATGGAGCTTAAACTCCCATCAGAGGTCTGCCATGCACCATCTTTGCAGGCTTTTAAGAACGCCTATAAAATGTTTTATTTTACCATGGCCTTCTCATGATAAGTACTGTTTTGCTCCTATTGCCATTGCTGTTCTTGTTAGTTTTTATTGTTTTAACTGCTATTTTACTGTGTATGTTTTTATTGTTTTTAATGTTTTGGGAACTTCTTAAAGTTTCAGTTCATTGAAGTGGAGCTGTGAACTTCTGCAAGTTCACAGCTCTGTTACATGCTCCTATGAGTGTACTTCTTGTATATGCCATGTTGTGCATTTATAAGATTGACCCAGCAGCTGATGATCATGGGAACCGATCATTAAATTACATTTTTGTTCTCCCCTTATCCAAAATCTCTTCTTTTATATAGCCAGGACAGCTGTGCAACATATTTGGTGCCTTTGATCTTTTGTCAATTAGCTTGAACCAGTCAAATGATAGCGTTTATCACTGCAGGGCATACTCCACTAGGGTGTTTGACTTCAACACCATTCTCCTGGGTAGTTTCACCTAATTTTTTAGATTCCCCACTCCCATCCCACACACATCAGTGATTTCCCCCTCCCTTAATACTATTGTGTTCTGATCTACAGTGTCCATCTGATCGTTTCTGACATTCTATGTGGTTTTGCAGTTAATTGCACCATGTTTATACATTAATTCAGTATATCTCATCAACAGCAGCATAATCCACCCCTCCGCCCCCATTTTGTTCCAGAGCCAGTTCCGTAGAATGGAACTTGTTTGCCACAGAATTAAATGTTCACTTGAAAGATACATGGAATGAAAGAAGATCTCTTGGGATTCTGGTAATACAACTTCTTCAGCGAAATACAGGGGATTGGAAAGCAAAATCACAGTGACGTAGCTAGCAAACATTCAATTGCCAGAAGGAAAAACAGAACCAGTTTCTCACTTCCTGTATAGACTTACACCTTTGACAAGAAGGGCCTTCTTATTCTCAGAGTCAATTATACTTTAATCATCCACGCTTTTCCAGGAATTCTAAGAAGCTGAGAGCAGAGGCACGCCTCTGCCATCTATCCAATCAGAGGACAGAAGGAAGCTAATTAAACATGTTTTATTGTTACAATGTCTTTGCTACTTCTGGAGAGCTTGTTTTATGAGTGAACTACCTGATACGCCCGGCGTTGCTCAGGTCCATGAATAATGTTTATAACATTTATTTGATAAATAATAAATTGGGTTTTTTGATTTGGTTGAGTTAGTAAATTTCTACCCAGCATTGCTTGGGTCGCTTAAGATATACATGTCTGTGAGGCAATCATCTTAAAGTAGCAGGACGGTGCTAGGCATGCGAGTTAACCTTTAAACAAATTAAATTCATTTCTTTAACCTCCTCTCTTACCCTTATGACAACCCTGCAAGTTAGGCCCTAACCCTAACCCTAGGCCTGTGAGGTAACTTAAAAACAAATTAAATTAGCTTCTTCTTCTTCTCTCTCAGTGAGCGGATCTACACAGATATATGAATCATCATTTTTTGAGTCATTAAACATATTATTTTATTACGATTTTATACGTCCCCGGGCACATGCATTTATTAATATGTTTCTTACTGTTGTGTTGTCTGTAGATATCCGCTGATCTGGGCCACACATTGTATTTTTTATTGTTTTCTCAAGTCCCCGTCTGCTTATTGTTCCTCCTACTTCCTCTTTTCTTCCATTGTCCCTTCTCCCCACTTTCCCCAAGGAAAACTCCCCAAGGGTTTCAGAAGCGTTTTCAGGTTATATCCAGGCCCTTGTCTATACGACAGCGGAGTTGCTTTTCATTAAATTTTAACCCGATTTTAAGCTGATTCGAATTAGTCAATGAGTGTCACACTGCAGCAGCAACAGTGGTTTTTATTTTTTGTAGTGTACTTGATGCTGCGCACATCCACAATGAAGGAGGGGTGAGCAAAACAATGAATTGTATATGTGGAGATCTGCATATTTATATCGGTGAAAGGAGAGGTCAGTGTGGTGTTGCCCTGCAGGATAATGCCCCGGGTTGCAGCCCAGCACCTGAGCCCCAAGGGTCTCTCCCCTCCGCCCCCTCCTCCCACCGGCTGCAGGTCAACCCTTGATGTTATCAATGGGAACAGCAGAACCACCTTGCTTATGTAAAATGTACGTAAACCTTTTAATAATTGTCACTGAGACCTGAGAAGATGAGATGAGTAACCGAGCAGGGGACTGCTCGCTTGTTGCATGTTCGCCATCTTTGTTGTAAAATTGAAAGTGAAAAGGAAAGAGGCGGGAAGGTGGGAAATCAGCCAATCACATGAAAGCTATGCCCACATGTCAAAATGCGATTTAACTCCCCCAAGGACACATAACCATAATGCGATGCAAAGTCGGACATTAACCTAAAAGTCGCGGTAAATTGGAAATGTGAATATGCACATTATCGTGGGTAAAAGCTGCCACTGCAGCGAATGGACGACTGGGTCGTGTGACCTAAAACATGAATCAGCGCATTTACTTTGGTGTAAAGCGGCTGTGTAGCTGTGCCCCAGATTTTCATGAAATCGCTTTGGTCCATCATGGACATACGAAGCAAGAAAAGCAGAGAATACACCACCTAAACATCCACTTTCATGGGTCAAACTCCACCTGAAACCACCATACTTTGGGGTTTGGTGGGTGGAGTCCTGTGAGTAGAACTGAACATCATGAACCATGTAGGTGCTGTTTAGTGAATGAGAGAAGCTTGTTTCCCACCCCTTTCAATGCTCTCCTGCTCAGGGAAGTTTAACGGAAGTGATTAATTATGTCTCTGTAGTTTACCCCACACCTCTCCCCTTACATCCACCAATGGAACACAGTGGGCTTCCTTCCGATAAAGCATGCATTACATAAGGGCTGCAAGACTGCAGTCCTACACTCAAACCCACTTGATCATGGAGGAAGCTGTGATGTTTTACTGCTTATGACTGTGTTGTTTAGTATAAAGTATTAAGGTTTGCAGAGTTAAAAGGTGGTACTCACTGTGTGTTTGTTGCAGATTGGTGAGTATGGGTCATAAAGGAGTTAATGAGCGCTGGATGGAAGGTGAGTGCTGATTGGATGTTTGTGTAGAGTGCCTGGATTGGCTATGTGAGAAGGGGAGGAGTTGGAAGGCTGTAGAGAATAAATAAGCTGCTTCTGAGGAGAAAAGGTATTGAAAGCTTTGGGTTAGAGATAGGAAGAGTCTGAGTGTTTGTTGTTTTAGTGGATTAGCGTGTGAGAATGGGAACAAAGTAGTTTAGAGTGGGGTAGAGTAGGTAGGAGTACTTGAAGTTACGTATATTCTGAGAAACATTAAAGTGAATTAATCTATGAAACCATTACGCTTTGTGCTCTGAAACCATACGCTTGTACTGAGAGATACCAATAAGATTTGAACCTGCATAATTATCTTGTTAAATAAACAACGTTTAATTTATCCTGGTGTGGACATTAGAGTACCTGGGGAAGGGTACAGGTGATCTTACAGTGGCAGCGGAAGGGAGAAGGTTAGGTCAAAAGGTGCTGATCTGTGCTGCTGTGGGGTCTAAGCAGAAGTAGGCGCGCCACAGAGACAGAGTTGGCATCTCTAGCCCTGACATGTGCACCTGAGCTGGGTCCTTTGGAGTCAATAAAGAAGTAAATTGATCCAGAAGTAAACCCAGTGGAGGGTGGATGTCACAGGCAGTAGCAGTAGGTGGGATCCAGAAAGGTCCAGTGCCATTGCAAGACGTCACAGAAGCCCTCATTGAACTCAATGGTGCTTACTTCGGAGAAGACACATCTAGTTGTGGGTTGCATCCTATGCACACACACACACCCTTGACCAGGAAGTAAGTTCTCAGTGAACTCAATGGCACTTACTTCAGAGTAGATGCATCTAATCATTGGTTGCACTGTAAGGCTGCATTTTTATCCAGGGAACCCCATTTGAATTTGGGGCTATGCTATTCCAACGAATCCCACACGCAGTCACTTCTGAAGGAAAGAGTTTCTTTCTCCTCTTTTAAATCCCCTAGCATTTGTGTTTGAAGCCATGCTCCCACACCCTTCTCTGCAAGGCTGGAGAATGAGTTTGCACCCCAATACAACTCAACCACACTGCTACGATATTGCACTACAGCACTCTTTCAGAACTGTGAACTAGCAACATTGAAGCCTCCTTTCTCCACAGAAATGACAGTCAAGTACTTAATGGGACTATCACCTCGATATCACCTGACACTACCACAGTTCATACTTCGCTTGCAACCATAATAGCTCACAAAACTGAGGAAGATTGGAGTGTGTTTGTTAAAGTTGCAGTTGCAGTCTAGGCCGAGAATAAAGGAGTGTTTAAGAAGATGTCTCTGGTGTTTTAAGATTCTTGCAGTACAACAAATTGTAACCCTACCTGCCCCTAAAGCACCAAGACAGCGTGAGTGAGAAACAGTGCAAAGTAAAAATGAAGACGGAAGGGCAAGTGTAATCGTGCTAAGTGGGAAAAGAAGCCTGTGTCCAAAGCATTTACTGCCAATTGGGGGGGTGGAGATGGAGTGGGGAGGGCCAGACTACTTAACCAGGTCACATACGCATGCCCACTATATAGGAGTTAATTTGGGGGGATGGGGCACACAGCAGTGGAACTGCGCTGGAGCTGCATTTAAGGAAAAAAAGACCAAAAGGACTTTACAAAAAATGCGCCTTTTTGAGAGGGAAACTGCAGGGTTGTTGCGAAGTGGCAACGCCATGTGTCACTAACAACCCTGATGTGCTCTCCCTCCACACTAAATCACCAGTGTAGATTGGTCCAAAATGTGTGCTATAGGTGGCTGTAGGAATCCTCTTTCTGTGCATGAGAAAGAGAGGAGAAAATTCGCTCTGTTCAGGCATAGTGGCAGCATTCGGTGGCAATTTGGCTTAGATGATGTAAAACATTACTAATAAAAATGTTATTGAATAGCAAAGTGAGTAATCAGAATATAGCTAAATAACAAAGCATGTATGTACATTCAAAGAAAATGCACGTTTTATAGCCACGTGCTCATTACAATAATGTACCACATTACGTGCCCAGGAGTGTTTGCATATGCATACACATTTTGCCCCAAACCAAACTGCCCCAGCAGGAATTCTTGGACCTTATGTGGAAAAATGTTTTGATTAACCCCCTGAGTTGTCTGGAGTTTAGACTTTGGTTAGGCATCACTGTGAAAGCCGAACATGGTTGTTCAAATGCTTGTGCCCACATATGCCTCTATTTGCTTATACACCAAAATGCAACAATTGGTCATCAAGTCACAATATCTCTAGGGGACTTTTAGATGGGGTGGGTGGGGAGAATCGTGTTTCCTTACCGTGGCTCTCTTCCTGCTTCTCTTCTGTAATTGAAACGAGATGTGATTGCACGGAGAAGAGAGCAGCAACCACATGGCCTGTACATTTCAATGGTACAGTGCCCTCTAGTGGGCATTTTAGTGTGTAACCTCACCTGCACACCACAGAAAATCCTGACAAACCTGACATATCTCAGAAGAGCCGGGTTTTCTGTGGCTTAATTTATGACGTTAAAACTGGGAAATGAAGCGGGAGACGCGCAGGAGGCTGACGGTGTTGTCAAAATGACCTGCGAGCATCTGTGAGTGGCCGGTCACGAGCGTGCTATAAAACGCTTGTTTAAAGATGCTCTAGGAGAGGCAGAAAAGAAAGTAATAGCAGAATAAAGTAGATTTGTTTTTTTTAAAGGAACATGATATCTTTCACCAGGGTTTTAATGAGGAATGTTTGTTCTTGAATAGTTCCACCCTTGAGCTGGTTAAAACTTAATAGCCTTATGTATTACCCCTGAGGTGTCATGTAATTGCACCCTCAGATGCAATTGCATGACAACGACCTGCAAGTAAGGACACTGCCTCATCAAGAATAATTAGGGATTTCTAGAAAGTCTCCTGTTTACATTACTCATAATCCTGCCTAATCTTGCAAAGTTGGATGGCCAGAAAGTTCACACCGCAAACTATCATGGTAGCAGGATGAACTGACTTCATTTAATCCTTTCCTAGCATTCTGGATGTGTCCAAACAAGCAACCTTGTCCTATAGAAGTGTCATTTATTATTTTTTCAGTCGATACTTGCATGATTATGAAATATAGGATTTCTGCCTCCCACGACAGCTATTTTTTCCTCCCCCTTCCTAATAAATGCCTATTTTGTCTCATTGTACTCCATTCACCCAAATAGAGAATAGAAAGAGGGGCCGCATGAGAAGCATGAGCAGAAAACAGCTATGAAAAGGGGTGTAAAGTACTCATACAATTTACACCCTGGTGGAATGTTTTCTAGATTTCTGGTCGCTGAGGCACACTTTCATTCTGAATTAAACTGGGCACACTCTTCACTTTCCACCCTGAAGAGCTTTGCTCATCTATTTCTTTGTTTATTTAATTGTGAAGGGTTATACCCTGCCTTTCAATCAAATGATTCTTAGGGTGGCTTAAGACAATTTGTAGTAATAGAAAATGAAAAAAGAAAAGGATTTCCTGCCTTCAAAAGAAGCCATTTCCTTGTATCTTAGTGACTACAGCTGAAAAAAGAAAAAGAGAAAACAACTTGCAACACTCCAAGCCTCATGGGTTGTTTGGTGGAGAACCCACAACCCCCTCCAATTGTGACACACACCCCTCCCCCATCATGAAGATCTAAGGTGAATAGCACTGGAAGTGTGGGGTTCCTATCTACTAGCTTGTATGGAAGAACTGCAGTTATGGAATGAGTTTTGGAAGCAGTATATAGACATTGTTCTTGCAGTGACCTTGTGCCCTGAGGCAGTGGCAAGATGGACTCCTATTTGGGAGTATACTTAGTTTTGACAACCATTGCAACTTTATAACCACTAGGGGAGGAAAGTCCTAGCACCAGTGATGTAGCTGAGCTGGGGTGCTCAGGGTTGAAGCACTGGGGCTTTTTAATTTGCAAGTACAAATATATCATCTGTCTCTCTTCCCTCAGACTTCCCTGTATCCTTTGAGTATAGTTGCATGCTGGGCTTAGCTGCAGAAGTGAATGGTGGGAGAATGGATTTGGCTTGATTTTAAATGGGCAATTAAGACCCATTACAAATGACATGCTCTCGGTGGAGTGGCTCGAACTGGATTGTTGACATTGATAGTTTCTCACTGTTTCTGGGAAAAGAAACTCATGGAAAGTCTTCAGCTGTGCGTATGTATATACTAGAGGGGCCATGTGTCCTCTTCACAGTATTCTGTTTGAAGGGCTGCCATGGGACTGTCGTCTATTTTGAAGGTGGCCAGTCCAAGTCTGGTTTAAAGAGCAATCAGAAGACGAACTGGGCCTCAAGTTTCCCCATCAACAGCAACTGAAAATAATTTCCATTAAAATTATAGTCATTCTTCCTAAATTTCCCTCTATACATACATATGCAAAATGTATGCAAATTGGTGCCCTCTTTTTGGTGATTCACAGGTGGCCAGCCTATATATATATACACGCACACACATGCAGTACATGCACAAACACACACACACATCTATATATGGATAAAAAAAATACGACTATACCATTGCCTAGCATTGGGAAATAACAGGAGGATTCCTCCAATGCTGACCTCGTCTTCAATCTTCTCCCACTAAACGTCTAACTCTTCACATCCTCCTACTTCTTTACCATTACACTGACTCAAAGTTAAAGTTGTACAAATGCTGTCACTATGCCAACATAAAGCGCCATCACACTAGAGTTATAGTCGCAGTGAATTGCATGCAAAGGACTCAGATGACGCCAACCATGTCCTGCTGTGATTGTGGTTCTTCTCCCCCTCTTAGCGATGTATTTTGGTGCATGGAAAGTCTGGTTCTTCTTGTAATGTGAAGGTGCACATTAAACTTCAACATGTATTTTCATCCATCATTTTCAATCCAAAGTTCTGTGGGTGTGTTTTCAAGGGGTAGTATTGCTGACGAAAGAGAGAGGTGTGCCTTTTCTCCAGTGGGCTACGTAGCTTCTCTCCCCTCCCCTTTCCCTCTCTCCTTTTCATTAAAAGGGAGTTTTAGTTGATTAATCAAACAATTACCCAGAGGACCTCCTCTCAGACTGTGGAATGGCCTGCCATAGGAGACTCGTCAACTTAAAAGTCTTTCAGCATTTAAGAAAGCTATTAAGACTGATCTCTTCCAGCAGGCCTACCCAGTGGAATTTTAGGATGTTTTTAGAATGTTTTAATAATGTTTACTATGTTTTTAATCAATTTTATGTATTTATTGTTCCCCGCCTCGATCCAAACGGAGAGGCGGGTAAGAAATAAATTTTTTATTATTATTATTATTATTATTATTATTATTATTATTATTATTATTAATCTATGGATTAAATTTGCATGTGCTCCAGTCCCTCTGAAGCAAGAAGAGGTCCCATTGAACTCTATGTTCTTACTGCTGAGTAGGCATTTTCACCTTAAAAGAAATGTGGAAAATGCACCCTCCCTGCCAGCAGCACCCCCATTTTTAAAGATAAAGAGATCAAAATCAGCACAGTGATAGTTCTTAGTGAGGGCTTTCAGCATACCAAATTTGAATCAGATTGCGTCATCCCTTGATTTTTAATGATTTTTTAAAAATTTCCTCCCTCAAACCCTTTGGAGCTTATAGTCCACCAGTGTGAAGGATCATAGGATTGCTCTTCCATTCCTTTGATCATACGAAGCTGTGCATCTTCAGGTTCATAAACTACAGATCTGCTGGTTCCCTTACTCAAAAGTAAATCCCATTGATTTCAACTGCTAAAGTCACATGCAGGCTTACCTTTGAGTAAACCCCATTGAACACATCCTCCCATAGGTGCCTGCCCGGACCTTAAGATCATCTACAGGGGTCCTTCTCCGCGAGCCCCTGCCAAAGGAAGCGAGACAGGTGGCTACTAGGAGGAGGATTTTCTCTGCTGTGGCACCCCGGCTGTGGAATGAGCTCCCCAGAGAGGTTCGCTCAGTGCCTACAGTGTACTCCTTTCGTCGCCAGCTGAAGATCTTTTTATTTTCTCAGCATTTTAACACTCAATTTAACTTAAATTTAAACTTTGCTGTTTTAATTCCATATTTTAACCCATATCAATTTTTGCTGTGTGGTTTTAATCCTGGTTCTGCTTTTTATATTGTATTTTGTATTCATGTTTTTAAATTGTTGGTTGTTTTATGCTTTTCATGGTTTTAATTTTTGTGAACCGCCCAGAGAGCTTCGGCTATTGGGCAGTATAAAAATGTAATAAATAAATAAATAAAATAAACAGAGAGAGAGTTACTTCAGAGTAAACACATATTCCAGTTCTAGAGAGCTATGGACGGCTTGTGTGTGTGTGTGTGCACGTGCATGCGTTTGATGGAGCGTGTATGAGAGGTGCACTATGCGAGGTCGGGGAGAGGAAGCGGGCAAGGGGAACCAGGTTTGCCTGGTGCCCTTTCCAAAGGCTTGGACACCAGCTGTTTCCGCGTGCACACACACACACACCTTTCCTTTCTTTCTTTCTACCAGCCCGATCCCAGGCAGCGTTCAGTGCTCCTAACCGGGACTTACTTCCTAGTAATGATGGTAGGAGGGCGCTTAATGACTTACAGGGGATATCTACGAAACTACTTAGGGGAGAGAAGTCCTTACTTTTCCCAAATCTATTCAGCAACAAGTTTAGGTACTGCCAAGAAAAAGCAGAGCAACACCCTAGTAGCCCTATGTCCGTCACAGTCAGTGCAGGGGGTGGGGCAGGGAGTTGTCCAACCACCACCAACCAATAAAATGTAGGGGGAGGTACGAAGGAGATCCGCAGGTAGATGCAATAGCCGATTAGCAGGTGCGCAGGGGAGGAGAGGTGTAAAGATGGATGAACCCTAAAAGCGCACAGGTGTAAGTGATCAGTGCTTCACACGCTATGGAAACGAAGGGGGGGTAATATGAGGGCAAAAAACTATGAGGGCAAAACTTGGTGTGATGGAGCTTAGTGTGAGGAGAACGTCACCATCTGTCTCCATAAATTAGAGGTGTTCCACTGCAAGAGATTTAGTAGCAATCCTATTGTCATTGAGGGTAGAATTGCACCATTACACTGGGTCAGCCCTGAAGGAAAGCTTGAGAAATGTGAGAATTATATGCATAAAGCAATAGTGTAAAAGCTATGTTACAATGGCACATTGCAGTCTATCCTTCCTGCATGCGCTTCCTGCATGAGCTTCCTGTCACACTGCATTCAGTGACTCTGTTGAATGAGAAATTGTTTTACTGTATTTCCTGTGATGGAATCCACAACTGATTATAAAGATTGAAGAGACAAAACATGTTTAGTATTTTGGCCTTAATTATGTGTTACCATGAAATAGCTTTGTTGTCAAATATGCAACAAACAAATATAAAATATTAATGTAAAATGCGCATATATATATTCTAACAATTTGTCATAGAAAAATAATGTTCTATCGTGTCCATTCTTAAATTTAATTTATAAAAATAATGTAAAGGCCTTCCCATACATTACCTCAGTAAATTTTATACAACAATTCTGCATGGTAGATCAGTTTTATTATACTGCTATTCCAAACCAAAACAGTAGTCTATCGATTTTATGAAAATCTGTATAACGAACAAGAAGCAACGGTAAGAACAGACCATGGAACAACGGACTGGTTTAAGATTGGGAAAGGAGTACGGCAGGGTTGTATACTCTCACCTTATCTAGTTAACGTGTATGCAGAACACATCATGCGACTTGCTGGGCTTGACGAATCCAAGGCTGGAGTTAAAATTGCAGGAAGAAACATTAACAACCTCAGATATGCAGATGACACCACATTGATGGCTGAAAGCGAGGAGGAGCTGAGGAGCCTTATGACAAAGGTGAAAGAAGAGAGTGCAAAAGCCGGGTTGCAGTTAAATCTCAAAAAAACCAAGATTATGGCAACTAGCTTGATTGATAACTGGCAAACAGAGGGAGAAAACGTGGAGGCAGTGACAGACTTTGTATTTCTGGGCGCAAAGATTACTGCAGACGCTGACTGCAGCCAGGAAATCAGAAGACGTTTACTTCTTGGGAGGAGAGCAATGACAAATCTTGATAAAATAGTTAAGAGCAGAGACACCACACTGACAACAAAGGTCCACATAGTTAAAGCAATGGTATTCCCCGTAGTAACCTATGGCTACGAGAGCTGGACCATAAGGAAGGCTGAGCGAAGGAAGATAGATGCTTTTGAACTGTGGCGTTGGAGGAAAATTCTGAGAATGCCGTGGACTGCAAGAAGATCAAACCAGTCCAGGAAATAAAGTAACTCCAGGAAATAAAGCCAGACTGCTCCCTTGAGGGAATGGTATTAAAGGCAAAACTGAAGTACTTTGGCCACATAATGAGAAGACAGGATACCCTGGAGAAGAGGCTGATGCTAGGGAAAGTGGAAGGCAAAAGGAAGAGGGGCCGACCAAGGGCAAGATGGATGGATGATATTCTGGAGGTGACAGACTTGACCTTGGGGAAGCTGGGGGTGGCGACAGCCGACAGAAAGCTCTGGCGTGGGCTGGTCCATGAAGTCACGAAGAGTCGGAAACGACTGAACGAATAAACAACAAAAAACAACAACATAGATTAAAATATTTTAAATGTATAAAATTAAAAAAAACTCTGTTACTGGCAGAGTTTGAAATAAGGGTAGCTTGAGCAAAAAAAAAAAATCCATCTGCACTGCCGCAATTCTTTCATGATAATTTCATAGAATCATAGAATGGTAGAGCTGGAAGGGGCCTATAAAGCCACTGAATCCAACCCCCTGCTCCATGCAGGAATCTACCTTAAAGCGTAGCTGACAGATGGTTGTCCACTTGAATGCCTCTAGTGTGGGAGAGCTCACGACCTCCCTAGGTAATTGGTTTCATTGTCATACTGCCCTAACAGTCAGGAAGTTTTTCCTGATGTCCAGCTGGAATCTGGTTTCCTGTAATTTGCACCTATTATTCCTTGTCCTGCATTCTGGGATGATTGAGAAGAGATCCTTGCCCTCCTCTGTGTGACAATCTTTTAAGTATTTGAAGAATGTTATCATGTCTCCCCTCAATCTTCTCTTCTCTAGGCTAAACATGCCCAGTTCTTTCAGACTGTCCTCATAGAACTTTGTTTCCAGAACCTTGATCATCCTCGTTACCCTCCTCTGATCATGCTCCAGCTTGTTTGCAAAGTGGACCATCCACATATACACTGATTTTATTAATTTGAGAATGGATTGTTATGTCTGTACTATCTAAGGAGAGTCTAAGCTAAAGGTTTGATTGCAAATGTAAAAAAAAAGGATGAGATAAGGAGCACCCTCTCTTGTTTCCTCTATTGATTGTGATTTCATTTGAATCCATCTCATTCGTTCTTGTAACTGCCCTGTTATTTTGGTAAATTTGGGACGGACATTTAAAAATGTATCTTTCATACCCAAATGTGCCCCTAATTCCAAGATGTATCACCACTCCAGTTTTTCAAATGCCTTGGAGGCATGTAATGGAACTATTATATGAGAAATCTCTTTGTGCTTTGAACAGTAGCGTACAATTTTTAATAAGCATCTAATTGGATCAGCTAAATTACGCCACTGGATGATCTACTTTTATATATTGGGGCACCAATTCATCCAATCTGTTTGTTAATATGCCAGAAAACATTTTTGCGCCCTGATTGACTAGGGAGATTGGGTGATAACAGTCTAGCTCTTCAGGATTTTGCCCAGGGGATCTACACTAGTGCATGAAACGTTATTTTTACAGTCATTGAATGTTTTGTTTTTGAACGATTTAAAACGTATCATTTTTTAAAACGTTTACTTACTTTTCTCTTTCCGTGGGAATGCATTCCTTTTGGCCACACTAAGAAAACAAATCTGTTTGTTCTTTTCCCCCCTGTCTGCCAATTTCCCCTCCCACTTCCTCTTCTCTCCACTGGCAAACAAACTAGGAAGCAGCCTCTCAAAACTGAAACTAAAAAATGCCTGCAAAAAAGAGGCTTGGAAAAAAAATGGCTCCAACTTTGGGTACGGAAATTACATAAACATGCCTTCAGGAATGCAATTGGCGAATTAAGAACTACAGGAAACCCATTTAATACGATGAAATTGGCCACATCATACCAAATAGAACGACTTATTTCAGAGAAGTTCAAAATAAAAACCGGAGAACAGACAACAATAAAACGTCTCAAACTGAATGTCATGTGGTGAAATACTACCAAATGCACACTTAAAAACGGTAAGACACGTTCCAACTTGACTAGTGTAGATCCCTTTCAGGTTTGCGGATGACAACAATACATGATATCATATCATTAAACTGGGTAGTCATTTGTGGAACCAATTGTTTTGCCCTTCAGTAAATCTATCAACCCTGGGGCCTTTTGATTCTTAATTTGTTGTATAGCTATTTTACCTCGTCTTCTCAGATTTCTATATTCAAAAATGTGTGGTATTCCAGGGAGAACTTGTTCAATTTAGCCTGTTCCAATATTTATCTGATCTGACAGATGTTGGGATCCTGTAAATAATAAGTAGCAAACAATGTGTTAATTTTCTGATGTTCATAAATTCTTTCCTTGCTATTGTTTTTCATAACAAATATTTACTTTTTACCACTTTTTGTTTTACTCAATTAGGCATAAACCTTGAATGTTTTCCACCAAACTCATATTTCTGGTTTAGATATTTTAACTCATTTGTTATTTTGCCAATTTTTAATGTTTTAAAGTCCTCTTTTTGTCTACTTCTAATAAAAAATTCTTATTACCTTTATGTTGACTCTCTAGTTGTTTAATTTCTATTTCTCTAACTACTGTTTCAAAAGTGAGTGCTGTGTTTTTTAAAATATGTATATATAGTTCATTTTCTTTATACAATGTCCCCGGATAACTGCTTTCATAGACTACCATAGCATACTTGATGACATGCCCCGAGTGGCATGTCTTTAAAATTATTTTCCATTTTGTTCTTTAAATGCTCCCTTGTCTCTTGCCTTTGCAGGACAATGGGATTTAATTCCCATACATGTATCATATAATTTGCTTTTCCAGTTTCAAGAGTGGCTGAGATAGGTTCATGATCCGAGACAGCGATGTTACCTATGTTGGCCTCCCAGAGCTTAATACTGTCTATATTTGATATTAAAATGTACTCTTGTCTGGGCGAATAGTAGAAGTCCTCCAGGTATCCAACAAATTAAATTCGAGTAAAGTTTGTTTAAGAACCTCCCCACTTTTTCTACTTGAGAGAACTCTGTGACTCTAGCTATTGTGGATGGCTTCATTATGAGCAGTAATGATTGTCATGCGGTCTTGCTGGACCAATATCTTAAAGGGATAGCCCCATCTGTAGTTAATTTGTTTTTGCCGCAAATATCTGAATACTTTGTATTTCATAAGTGTTTCAGGACTTACGTCTTGGTAAAGTTTAACTTCTTGTTTTTGAACAAAAATTTATTGCCTCCATGGGCTTCAGCCAAAATGGTACCTTTTACCCCAGTGTTGTAAAAACGGAGCTATTATGTCCCTGGGTTTACTCCCTTCTAAATGTTTCACCTGCAAGTGCCCTGTGTGCTCACTCTGTATCATTTTCCTCCAATATGTAGCTCTAGGAGTAACACTTTGCATTTCATAATTAAGAATTCTGGCCCTAAGAAGTTAGAAACCTGTCATGGCTGAGACGGGTCCCCTGCAACATTACCTGCAGGGAGTCAATGCTGAAGCTCTTATAATTGCTGTTTAGTCCATACAATGTTCTTTTTGCTGCGAGTTAGGGACTGAGGAACAGGACCATGCAGCCATTTTGAATAGGTGCAGCCTTCCTTCCCACTCCACAACCTGTTTAGCTGCTTTTAAATCAAGGATGGACAACCTACAATCCTAGGCCACTCAGACCAATTTTATACAGCTCTCGGCCTAAGTTTAAAAGCCCTCTGCAAACTATCAGTTCATACCTCTGCCAAGCATGATTTGCCCTTCCTCTAACAGCCCATGAGGGAGGGAGAAGAGGTTGCCACACCCTCAACCAGCATGTGGCTCCTGACAGATTACCGCTCTGAGTAGGGTGACCATATTGAAAGGAAGACAGGGCTCCTGTATCTTTAACAGTTGCATAGAAAAATGGAGGAGATTAGCTTTGCTGCTTTTTAACCAATTTTTAAAAAATAAAATTAAAAAAATCCTTGAAACCTTAAATTAAAGAAAAAGTAAGCTGGGGGAAATCTTGGCTTGTTATGTTTGAATAACTAATGGAATGTGATCGTGGGGGAAGTTTCATGGCACTAATTACATTACTAAGTAGATCTGAAATGTAGACACAACTCTACTGTAATTATGTTTTGCCCTATAATTATAATGCCAATGGATGAATTATATGGGAGAAGTATCTCAGTCTTTCCAATTAAAAAAGTGTGTAGTGTTTTGCTTGGAAATTGAAATACCCCCATGTCATGACAGATACAGATTCCATCACCCAGTATATTCAGCATCAGGACCTTCGGCTATTGGGTGGTATAAAATTTATTTGTTTATGTAATAAATAAATATGAATAGACGCAGAACAAAACAGGATTCTGGAGCAAAAGACTTTACCTCACATAGGGCCCAATACTATGCATAGAGTGACCATATAGATAGGGGGACAGGGCTCCTGTATCTTTAGCAGTTGTATAGAAAAGTGAATTTCAGCCAGTGTCATTTGTATGTCTGCAGCACCTGGTGAAATTCCCTCTTCATCACAACAGTTAAAGCTGCAGCAGCCCTGCCCTTGAGAATGTGTTGAGTAGCTTTGGATCAGCTGCACCACCTTGCACATGCGATTTCAATAGAGGGTAATTGGTGTGGACGGAAAGTATTTCAGGACAAAGTTAGAAGAAGAGAGTGAAATAAGAAGAGAAGAGAACTGGAAAAAGTGTATGTGTGAACATACCTTGAGATAAGAGTTTCCCACAGGGAGCCTAACCTAACTTCCAGCTGCAGTGTGGGCAGAGTTCCAAGCATGGGCAGAGTTCCAAGCAGCCTCCATTCCAACCTGTTTACCAATGATGCTTACAGCCTTAGGGAAGGGCCAGTTACAGAGCACACACACTCTGCATGCAAAAGGCTCTAGGTTCAATTTCTGGCATCTCCAGGTAGGGCTCCTTTCTGAAACTCTGGAGACCTGCTGTCAGTACAGACAATAGTAATCTAGCTGGAGCAGTGGTCTGACTCAGTATAAGGCAGCTTCTAATGTTGCTACCTTTCTTTCCAGGGAGCAATTTATGTCAGCCAGTTTTTCATGCTGGGGTTGTTTTGGGCTATCTGGTCTCTACGTTTCTTACAAATACAATGAAGGTCTTGTGTCCCTTTGCCTCCTGGCTTCTTGTTGCTAAAAACATTTTAAGGTTGCTTCTGGAGATACAAACCCTCTCAAGGCAACTTCCAGAATAAAGTAGGCACCCAGGGGCTATCCTTGCCTTTGTGGGATTGTCATAACCCTTGGAAACCCATAAACAGTGCCCTGAATGAGTAATTGCACCCTGAGAGAAGATATGTAAAATGTGCTATGCAAATATAAACCCAGTGTGCTTTTCATTTGCAAAACACAAACGCTAAAGCAGCAACATTTCCTCCTGCCTGCACTCCCTCACCCCTCACTTTCAATCTCTCCTCAGCCATGATGAACTTGGTGGGTTTAGGCATCTCTCAGCCTCACCCACTCTATTCTGTCTGCAAAAAAATAAATAAAATAATAATAGCACTAATGCTCACCTACTTTACAGAGTTGATGTGAGGATTAATGAGGCAATGGTATGTGTGAAACACTATATGCGTGTGCAATTTTTGTGAGCAACTATTTTCTGTTCCTTGGAAGGGAAAGAGTAGTTCTGTGTGAACTCTGCAGGGCTCGGTTGACTGTGTAGGGCCTGCCACCTTGGATAACCTCTTAGGAAGCTGTGATCAATAGCTGGAAACTTTCACTGGTTAACCTGATATCCCGTTTTCAAAATCCTGTGGTGGTGAACATTTCCTTCTTCGCTGCATTCTTGTCTCCCAGAGTGAACTGAAGTGAGAAAATAACTTTAAAAACAACAACTGTATTACGATTCCAAAAACAGCCAGACAACCAAACCAAAACAGCTTTTTTTGGGCTCTTTTACCCCTGCCCCCCCCTCCACTACAGACTCATGCTCTGAAATCTCCTTAAGGTCACTGTAACAGCTCTTTTGCGTATTACATTCCATGGAATGGCAGAGAGGATTCCAGGAAGTTTCCCTTCAAGACCAGCAGCCACAGTTCCTAGAACTGGAATTCACAGCTGCTGACTCCACAAAGCTCTTCCTAGAAAAGCTGGCCTTTTAATTGCCTCAGGCCGCAGGCTGGGGAGTGGGGGTGGGGAGAGGAGGAGAAAATATACACATCATGGGGAAATGGAGTTCACTGGCTCCCAAATTGGGGGCGGGGGAGTCTTTTGGTAGCGTAACACACAACTTTCCTATATCTTTTCCTTCTGTTTGTATTCAAATTCAAGCACTATTATTTCCATTGTATTTCGTAAAGTCTGAGGTCCATGAAGGCATATCTGACATTACCTACGAAAGTTTCAGCTTGCCACTGGAACTTAACACGACATCATACTCATTTTTTCCCCTCACAGGGCTCACAGGCAGACATTCAGCAGCTGAAGCTTTTTCAGAATTATATTTTATAGGACATGAGTTTTCAGAAAGATTCTAAAATAGGAGGCAGCAATGACAGTGTGTGAATCCTAATCCTGTTTCTGAGCTGCAGGACTCAGAGCATTTTAGACAAGAAAAGTTCTGAGATAAATCCCAAATTTGTAAAACAACTAATGCCACAACTGCTGCTGTGTTTAATATATTATTTGAAACTATTCTGGGGAAGATAGCCTGTATATTGTGCCTATTGTGTAGCCATCCAGCAGAGCTCTTTCCAGTGTTTTGGGGGTTGTTAATGCTCTCCACAGCGAATGGAGGCCTGGTGACGGGTGTCAAGGACCCGCTGTGACATTTTTGCATTTCACTTTGAGGACAAAATCACTTGTCTCTGCAGCAAACTTGATGCTGTTATTAGTGCAGTTCCAGTCAAGGTGTCTGATACCACCATCTGCCCAATTTTGTGAGATCAATTTCAGCTGCTGTGGCCTGATAATGTTGATAAGGTACTTGCGCCAATGCGACTGACCACGTGCCCTCTCAATCCTTGTCCCTCCTGGCTAATAAAACCTAGCCGAGGGGATTGACTGGGTGGGTCCAAGGTGTAGTGAATGCTTCTCTACAGGAAGGGGTGGTTCCTGCTGTCCTTAAAGAGGCGGTAGTGTGACCACCCCTGAAGAAGCCCCCTCTGGACCCAATGGTAATAGACAACTATCGCCCAGTTGCAAATGCCCCTTTCTTAGGGATGGTATTGGAGAGGGTTGTGGCGGAACAACTGCAGGCACTCCTGGAGGGCACTGATTGTCTAGATCCATTTCAATCTGGGTTTCAACCTGGTTACGGGACTGAATCAGTCTTGGTCGCCCTGATGGAAGACCTTTATCGAGAGAGACACAGGAGGAGGGCAATCCTATTAATTCTGATTGATCTTTCATCAGCTTTTAATACCATTGACCATGGTATCCTCCTGGATGGACTCCATAGGATGGGTGTTGGAGGCACTGTGTTACAGTGGTTCTGGTCCTACCTGCAGGGTCGATTTCAGAGAGTAACTTTGGGTGATCATTTCTTGGCCTCTTGGTAATTAAGCTAAGGGCTACCACAGTGCACCATCGTGTCCCCATTGTTGTTTAACATCTGTATGAAGCCTTTGGGGGGTCATTAGGGGATTTGGAGCAAAATGCCATCAGTACACTGATGACACACAGCTCTGTCTCCCTGTGACAACTGAATCAGGAGAGGCTGTGCAAGTCCTAAACTCAGTAATGGGCTAGATGAGGGTCAATAAACTGAAGCTGAATCCTAGCAAGATGGAAGCCCTGTGGGTGAGTGGTTCCTAAGTCCGAGAAATAGGCTCATTGCCTGTTCTGGATAGGGTTGCACTCTGTCTGAAAGATCAATTTTGTAGTTTGGGAGTACTCTTAGATTGATCATTGTTGCTGGAGTGCGTCTTAACAGCTTTGGCTGGTTCACCTGCCTCTTCTGGACAGGGATTATTATTATTTATTATATTATTTATTACATTTGTATACTGCCCCATAGCTGAGGCTCTCTGGGCAGTTTACATAGGATAAAAACACTTAAAAACAAAACGGGAATAAAAGAATTGATAGAAGTATTACTACAATTCCAACAGGTAGCAGGGCTAAAAGTAAACATGAAGAAATCGGATCTGATGTGTATAAATACAGGACCCAAAAAACAAACAGAAATCTCAAAACAGACAAATATACCTTTAGTAACAAAAGCATTTAGTTATTTGGTAATTCAGATACTGTACCTAAACAACAGAAGAACCTGTGGAAATTAAATTATGGAAAATTGTGGAAAGATATAAAAGAGGATATAATTAGATCGAGAACATGGTGAAATTCTCTCTTCATCACAACACTTAAAGCTGCAGGAGCTATACTAGAGTGACCAGATTTAAAAGAGGGCAGGGCACCTGCAGCTTTAACTAGTGTGATGAAGAGGAAATTTCACCAGGTTCCCCATATGTACAAATGACACCTGCTGAAATTCCCTTTTCAATACAACTGTTAAAGATACAGGAGCCCTGTCCTCCTTTTCATATGGTCACCCTATCTTATGTTCTTATAGGGTGACCGTATGGAAAGGAGGACAGGGGTCCTGTATCTTTAACAGTTGTATAGAAAAGGGAATTTCAGCTGGTGTCATTTATATGCATACAGCACCTGGTGACATTCCCTCTTCATCACAACAGTTAAAGCTGCAGGAGCCCTGCTTTTTTTTGCATCTGCTCACTTCTGTATCTGTTGTGATGAAGAGGGAATGTCACCAGGTGCTGCATGCATACAAATGACATCTGCTGAAATTCCCTTTTCTATGCAACTGTTAAAGATACAGGAGCCCTGTCCTCCTTTTCATATGGTTGCCCTATGTTAAGGTAGGCTCAGGGACAGGGCTGACCCTTCTGAGCCTCTAGTCTTTTGCCACCTATGTCAACCTCTGATGCTGGGTCTGGATGATGCTAGTGCAGCTTTCCCCAATCTGGTGCCCTCTAATTGTGTTGAATCATAAGACAATTTTGCTCATCCAGAAGACTCTGTTAGCTTGGGACGATGGGAGTTGTAGTCAATACAACTGGAGGGCACCAGGTTGGGGAAGGCTGTACTAATACTTTGCATGTGGCACCATGTACATGTCCACAGCACCTTGCGGTCTATAGTGAATCATATTTGGGATTTGGTGAATGTTCCTTCCTTGTGGCAGAGGTTTTATTCAACTTTCTTTTGGCGTTTTCCCACAATATGATTTCTGAGAAGGAACTAGAACTTGATCATTCATCTCTGGCTAGGTTTCATACTACGCCTTGATTTTATATACAGCAGTTTCCTGTGTTCCAGAGACTAGCCAGGAAGGGATGCATAACTAACCTGTTGTTACTCAGTCAGCATGATTATTCAAAGTGCAAGTATGAAAAAGTAGTGGGTCAACAATGCTATCTACCATTGTTTACAATCACAGAGGGATGTGAGATTGCATCCCCAACTTTAGCTCTAGAGGGAGTTACGGTTGCTTCATCTCACCACTGATCATTTGGGAATGCCATCATCACCACAAACTCAATGAAGTTACTTGGAAAAAATGTTACTGGCCGGCAGGAGAGTAGGCAATGGAACTTAAGCATGGACAAGCAAGGGAAAGGGAAGTCTGACAACTTTAGAAAACAAGACAAAAGATAGTTCCCACATCTGGCTCTGATTTATCAAAAAAGAAAAGAAAAAAAGCCCACCATTAACCCATGCTCTGTGAACAACAAACATCCACTCGGTTGCATGTTTCGTTATTCAAATAGCCTTAGCACTTAAGAGAGCTCCTACGGTTGAAGTACCATTTTATCTTTAGGTGAAGGTTTGGACAAAGGAGATGTGGTTTCCTACTTCGGCCGATAGAGTTTCTTACTTGGCCTTTTTGCACATCACATTAGCCAACCACTACTTAATTTACCCCAGGGGGTTATTACATTGTGCTGTGCACCAATTTTTGCATGGTGTCTGTGGGCGCTCAGCTTGCTGTAGCTTGTTACATTGCATGATCCCAGGTGGCAGGGGTTGTTTGAGGGTTAGAGACCCCTCAAATAACCCTAAAGCAAGCCATGGGTAAATTTATTTATTTATTTATTGCATTTTGCATTTTAAGCTACATAGGCTGATGTGTTGTGCAAACCAGGTATCTGTGTTCATGAATGTGGAAACAGTGACTTCCTTCCCCTCCACGTTTAGCCCAGACTATGAAGAACTAGAGAATGAAGGCTGCCATAGTGGCTGATCTGCAAACTTTTGCTTCAAAGAAAGAGCCATGGTTTGTGCTCCACCTCATTACCACTTTTTGCTGTGGTGTTCAGAATTGAATGGGACTTTGTATATGGCAGACCTGCCATTACCACGAAGCAAGGTGAGGTGGCTGCCCTAATCTAGGACAAGACTTTAAATGCTAATAAGGATGGCAGAGTTTGGAAAAAGCCAGATTATTATTATTATTATTATTTATTTATATAGCACCATCAATGTACATTTAACCCATGGGGCACAATCACACATGGGTCATTGTTCCCTTGCACAAGCCCCATTGAAATGAACAGAAGTTGAGCATATCGTTCAATTTGTGCAATTGCAATAGGATGAAGAAGGGCCACATGCCCATGCTAATTGTGTTAGCCATGTGTTTACCCACTGCCACGTGGAGTTGCTGATTCATACAAATAAGTGCTCTGCACAAGCCTCTTCTGGCCACAACTACAGTGGTGGCCCCACCCAAACTCCCTGGGCTATATAAACCATCCCATACTTATCTGTCCTCCTTTTCATTTGGTTACCCTAACTAACACAGTTTGTTTCTTTGTTCATATATTGGAATGTTTATTTCTTGATGTGTATCATTTTCATTCCTGTTTCCACTGTGCCTTGTGCTTATACAAAGTGTGATTGGCGGATCAATTTACCGGTCTCTAATCTCCTGTAATAAATTAATTTACAGTGCAATCCATTGCATGGCCACGCAGAAGCAAGTCGCACTGAATTCAATAGGTAAGTGTATATAGGTCTGCAACCTTAGTTTTTGAGCTGATCAAGTTGGCAGTGATTTGAATGTGCCGCTGCTGCATGAATATGAAGAGTAGTTCACACAACATCTTCCTTGACCATGTGGGCAATCCTGGCTTTCTGTGATCTGGGTAATCATGTTTATGGCTAGCAGCACTCCACAGAGGCATTCCCACCCACCACCCAGGTACCATAATCACAGAAACTGCTGCCAACTAGATGATTGCCTTGATGACACATTGCATTTGCCAATGTGAATGTATACCCAAGAAAGGTTATGATCACACAATTTCCAGAGAGATAGCCGTATCAGACTGTTGCAGCAAAAACAACAAAAAGTCTTGTAACTCTTTAAGGTTAATACATTTATTATGACAAATGCTCTTTTATATGAACTGATGCTCAGTTAATCAGACACATGGAATATCATCTCTCTCTCCCTCTCCACACACACATACACACAGACACTTGATGGCTGGCTCCATTTTAATTATCAAATTCCATTCTGGGACACTCATCCTGATTCACCAAAAACAGCAATGCTTAAAAGCAGAGATTTATGCCAATTTCTAAACTTTGACAGTCCCTTCCAAAGCCAATGGTTTTTTTAAAAAAGAGGAAGTAAAAATATAAAATAACCCCAAACACCCCTGATCATAGGTGCTGCCATTTCTTAAGAATACATCTTGGGTTTACTTCATGGCGTGGCTTTGTTGCCCTGTTGTTCTCTGAGAAAGCATGTATTTACATGTATTTAACAAAGTTTCAGCAAAGTGAACCATTTTGTTTGCCACAAAATGTACCATTTTAACATTCTATAAATAAATTTTAACTTGGTGTTTTAAATTTGTAATTTTGCATTGCTGCTGTTTTTATCTGGTTGAGCTTTTATATTGTATTTTATATTATGGTTTTATACTGTTGTTTTATACTTTGAATATTTTTAATTTTTGTGAACTGCCCAGAGAGCTCTGGCTATTGAGCAGTATCGAAATGTAATAAATAAATAAATACTGGTTGAAGACAATATAAAGAAATATTGGATATTTGAATCACAACAATAATTTTTGAGTATATTTCCAGATTTGATCCAAGCATTATTGTTCTGAGGCTAGCACTAAGAAGTTCAAAAATGAAAAAACCTTTTTTTTCATATGACGCAGGCTACACGAGCAAAATCTAGATCCAATCTGCTATAAAGTATTCAGAATATGAAATACATAGTCTAGTGTGATTGCTAATGTTTGCCCTGGAAGCATGGGTTTCATTTGATAACCGCTGTTTTAGAATCGTTTCTCTCTCTCGCTGAGATCCCTTCCTTACAGCTTTTCCAGAGGCTAAAAACTAAACTAGCACCTACTGTGCCTAAAAACAGCCAGGGAGCAAATTCTGCTCTTTTCTAACTACTGAACTTGGAAGCTTTTAGTAAAGCAACAAATTTTATTTTATTTTATTGCCATTCAGTTACTCCTGAAGAGTCTACTTTTCCTTGATGTTGATGGGATCGTCTAGTATAAAAAGAACAGGTTATAATGGGTTTTCAAAAATCCTATAATAGCATTAGCAAAAAATTCCATTTAGAAGAGCTAAGTCTTGGAGCAGCATTCCATATGGCTGCCAAATTCAGCTGGAGACTAGTAGGAACTTTTGGACATAGTTTAAGGTCAAAGTGACCCAGAACACTTTACACAATTGGCGTCTTTCAAGAAAAAAAAATGGACGCATGCAAAGCATGTTTGACACACAACATGAAAATGAAAATAGTATTAATACCAACTTCAGTGAGAAACTTGAAGGTGCTGCAAAATGCAGATCCACAACTGAAAGAATTTATAACAATTTTAGCATTCCTCAAATTATTTTTTCATGCTTTAATTTTACCCTCTTGTGGGTTTCTAATGTTAAAAAAAATGTATTGGTTCTTTTTTGAGCATTTTTTTTTTTTGGTTAAATAACATTATTGTACGTTTTCAAACACCTCTCTCACTGACCCAGTTTGCCTGACCATAGCAGGGAAATAAAGCCACTGTAGCTTATATCCCCTATCGCATGTGCTGGGGGGGATTTGCATAATTACTCTCACTGCACTGGCCTGCCACGTTGCTGTGGTTAAAAAGACATGGGGTGTTTCAGGGTTCTGGGGTGACTTATTAACAACAAGCTACCCTTGCAGGCTTCGCGTGATATGGCAAGTTGCACCAACGAGGGTGCAATTATGCAAATCCCCCTGCATGTGCAATGCAGGAAATAAGCCACCATAACTTATTTCCTTCTCTGTGATTGTGTGAACAAGGTGTCTCTCTATATATTTAGCATTTATGAATATAGAGCAAACCTTGAGTATATGCAGCGCTAGTTGTCTATATTTACAGCCAGCCTTCAACTGTGATGTGAGCTGAAAGGTAAAACATCATTTTAAAATTCATATTTAAGTGTCAGTGTTTGCTACCTTGCTGATACATCTGCCATTTTTTTTTAATTTGCATTGCAAAACTGCCTTTGGAAGGAACAGATACTTCAGTGGACCTTTCTGTTCACAGTTTTCCCTCTGATGTGATGATAAGAAGTTCAAAAGGAAAAGCCTAATCAAGAAGAGATCAGGGACATTAGCTACACAATTGTGTTCCTGCTTCAGGGTAACAAATAGCACCTTTCCCCAACAACCTTGTGCCAACACTGTTCATAGCTACCTCTTATTGTGAGACTGAAGTAGAATATCCATCACTAGAAGTGTTCATGATTAGACTAGACAAACATTTGGTTGAAGTTTTATTGGGGTGGATTTTGTTTCTGAGGCAGGATGATTGTCTGGAGGTCAGTCTTAAGGTCATCTCCAGCTGTAAACTCAAGGATGACCTTCAGTGCAGATGAGGTTGCATTGCCTTATTACAAGGATAGATTCCTGCTTCTGGAAGGCAGTTAGTTAGCCCTGGTTGTATGATTCTGAGGAAGTGCACCAGGCCGTGACCGCTAGGTGGATACATGGAGGTCCCACAGGTCTGATGTTTATTGTAGACCTTAGTCTAGGTGGGAGAAATCATGCTATATACTGTAGGGCTGTCATGGCACAAACAGAAGCCCTCTTCATGTTTTACTCATGTGAAGCGGGTAGCATACAATTATTGCTGGCAGCCTTGCCCCCAGTTATGAAAATGCCGCTGAGTTTCCCTTTGGATGCCTATGCATTAGCAGGGGCATCTGCAGTGTGGAAGCCTACATGTGAGCATCTAGTCAAGTGTAAGGCTCAGTGCAACTGGGACATGTAACTGCGCTGCTCAAGGGTTTGCTTCTACATTGCAGACAATGATACCAACACGCTGAAGCCTGCATGTGGAGCAACGTGTCTAACTGCAGGGCCAGATGTGTGTTCCTGCTCCACAGTAATTGTGTGGTGGGGGCTAGAAAAGGAACACGAAGTTCATTAGTAGAAAGCCTGAGTCAGGGCCCTGAGCTATACGACAACTGGATTGCACCTCATTAAATATAAACCCGATTTTTCACTGATTTGAGTGTAAAAAAGAGCGTCACACTGCAGCAGGAACAGCGATGTATGTTTTCTGCCTGCCCTGCTCGCCCACCTGTCAAAATGCAAAGCCCCTGCTGCTGTCATGTATGCCCCTACTGCTCCTGTGTTGGGAGCAGCAGGGCTCTTCTTATGTTCTTTCTCAAAGGGGCTCCTATTACTAATGAATCTGTAAATATAAGCACGAGGCCCATGTGAGCCATTAAGACGGAACATACTTTTGAGAGTTAAGATGGAACATACTTTTGAGAGTTTTGTATTTATTTGTGAAGATTTCATTGGCTACAATTGAGAATAGAAAGTTCTCCATCAAAAGACCTCTCATTATATGTGTCTGTGTGTCTGTGTGTGTGTGTTGGTGGGAAAGTGGAGGAACAATCATGCATCCATCTGGAGTAGACAGGTTGGGTCATTTGTGCATTACAATGTGTTGACTAATAACTGTGTCAAAGCATCAGCCACAGCTTTGTCTGCTCCTGTAAGCTGAAGCCAAAAGATTCTGGATCTAAAGGGCAGTTTAAGATTAATTTCATAGGATCACAGAGCCAGAAGAGACCTCAATGGTCATCTTGTAGTCCAAGTTAATGAAGCAAATTGGCTGCTGCAGCTTCCCCGATAGGTCATAAGAACATAAGAACAGCCCTGCTGGAACAGACCAAGGGTCCATCTAGTCCAGCACTCTGTTCACACAGTGGCCAACCAGCTGTCGATCAGGAACCAGCAAAGCAGTGCAGCAACACCCTCCCACCCATGTTCCACAGCAACTGGTGCACACAGGTTTACTACGTTGGATAGTGGAGGTTGCCATCCAACCTCATTTATGTATGAATTTATGTTTTTATACAGCCATCAACGTAACCTACACTTCATGGCTTAGCAAATACAGACAAGGTACTGTCCCAATTAAAACTTATCAGAGAGGAAACTTGCTAGAGATTGAGGGAACGGATAAGGGAGGCAAGTGTATCAAGGGATGAATGTTAGCAAATGTATCCTGACTGGTATGATAAATTGCACCTCTGCCATTTGCATACAGACCAGAGTGAGATTACAGTGTTTCTGCTGCATAGTGTATCTTGGGGGACCTTCCTCCTGCTTCCTGCTATGCTTAAGAAGTAGTAGTGTTGGAGGTACAAACATGCCCTAAACCAGGGTTAGGCAACTTGTGGCCCTCCAGATGTTTGGGCTTTGATTCCCTCACCATTGGCTCTGCTGGCTAAGGCTGATGGTGGTTGTAGGCCACAACATCTGGAAAGCTGCAAGTTGCTCACCCCTGTCATAAGCATTTCTGCAAGAGTTTAGAGTGGGAATATACCAACCGCTAACAATGGAAACAAATTCAACAGGTGGCAGACACATCAATGGAAATGCTTAAAACTGAGATGCATGAAATGTGGCAACATTTTCAAGCATCTTTCTTGAAAATCTTGAGCCACACCCGCTGTGGTAAATTCTGGGAATTGGTTGAAAAATGGTCTGGCCCCAAAAGGCTCTCCTCTCTGGATGGTGTCCTAGTGCTCTTATTATCCAACTCATCAGTGCAGGAAAGTGTAATGCCAAGAACTGGCTCAACTAAGCTGCCAGGTTGGGAAAGAAACTGCCTCCCAGCGCAGGGATTAACCACAATCAGCCCTAGCCAGCATAGCCAACTTGGTTGAACTATAGAAATCCCATCTACATCCCATATGTATCTCAGGGTGGTTGGTGAAGTAAGGCTCTGAGCTGTAGTAAGCTTCACCTGAGCAACCCCCACCTGTTGATACCAAGGGATTTAGCTAGAAAATTTGTCAAGGTCTCTTCATTCTGTTGGGTTAGCTGTGCTGGAACAGTGTGTCCTTGTGCAGACAAAAGCTTTAGTGTGTTAAAAAAAAAGTAGACTCTTGCATTTCTCATGTTTAAGTAGCAGTAGTAAAGATGATCTCCATTTCTGAAAACTTAAAAGGCCTGCTGCAACCCAGAATGCATTGCTAGATTAATCTGATGCCAGTTGTACCTCGCAGTGATTTATTCAGTCTGCAAATCCCCATTTTAAGACTTGGGTTGGGGATATCTTTACATGTTCAAAGCCTTGCTGTGGCTGCGAATCGGCACTGTGTCAGTTATATGACACAGCCACAAATTTGCAGCCACCGTGGGGCTTTTCCATGAAGGTATGCTGATAAAAAGTCGGGGACTTACCCTGACTTTTTCATTGAGAGCGAGGCCTAGCTCTGTGGTCAATCCACGGGGTGTTCCGGGTGGATGGCAACCAGCTATTGGTTGCTGGAAGCCAGGAAGAGGGTGGGGGTAGCTCCAGTACCTGGATTACTGGCAGAAACCCCACACTGCATCCTGGTGTGGGGTTACCTGATGCCACCCTGCAGGAGCAAAACTGCAGGGTTTCGGAGGAACGCTGTACCAACTCAACGCTGTGAAAGCAGGCCTTAGTCTAAACTGTAGACCTCATGGCTACAACGTCTGACCTAATAATTGTACTTGTTTTTTGTCCACTCCCCCCGCTATTTGTACTTGCCTGATGACGAGTTCTTGGGAACTCAAAAGCTTGCACAGTTTGGAGATATTTTGGTTGGTCCTAATAAAGGCATTGCTCAATATGGATTTCAGAAGGTTTTTTTTTATTTTACTCATGGACCAACATGGCTACCTTATTTTATTTTATTTAAAATATTGATTTTATATAGATTCTTGTGGCTTCAGACTAAATTGTTTTCTTCTGGCATATATCACAGTGGTAATTAGCTATCCCATGACCCCTAAATGGCAATTTCTCCTCCCATATAGGTGTCCCCCAATGGGGAGATTGCCTAGAAGGATTTACTCTAGGTACAAGTTTTATTACCCCTACTCTCTACATTTGTGGTCTTTCCAACTTTACTCAGTACCCACTCCAGGCCATGTCACGTTACTGTATTGTCTAGGAAATGCAGGGTTATATTTGAGCTTGGAGCCAAAAAGAGTAGTCTGATCGGTAAAACACACAGAGAAAAAGACATGAACAAGTAAAAATAAATGTGCATGTGGACACACACACACTTATCTGAAGCTTCTCCTCCACCCCTACTTGAAAGTATACTTTAGGAGATAGAATCTTACTTTGGGCAGCTTAGCCAATTAGAACTGGGAGGTCAGGTGTATAGTGTTACTTGCTAATTTAGGTCCAGGCAATGTGCAAGTTTTGAAGCCGGTCTTGCCAGCTCTGTGTATTAATAACTAAAAGGGGATAACTGCTGGAAAGGAGATAACTGTTGGATTGTAATTTATTTATTTATTGCATTTTTCTACCACACAATAGTTGAACCTCTCTGGGAGATTTACAAAAATTAAAACCACAAAAACCATTCAAAATATAAAACAACCAGTATAAAAGCACAATATAAAATACAATATAAAAACACAACCTGGATAAAATCAAACAGCAATGCAGAAATTCATACAGATTTAAAATACAAATTTAAAACACCAAAGTTAAAATTAAATTACTAGACTGTTAAAATGCTGAGAAAATAAAAAGGTCTTCACCTGGCATCTAAAGGAGTATAGTGTAGGTGCCAGGCAAACCTCCTCATTCCACAGCCGGGGTGCCATAGCAGAAAAGGCCCTCCTCCTGGTAGCCACCTGCCTCACTTCCTTTGGCAGAGGCTCACAGAGCAGAACCCTGAGGATGACCTTAGGGGCTGTGCAGGTACATATGGGAGGAGGTGTTCCTTCAGATAATATCCTGTAAAGATTGCTACTTAGCTAGGCTGTTATCAATAAACTGCCTAATCAGGTCACTAAGAGGTTTTAGGGGGTAGAAGACACAGTGGTTATGTGACAGGCTGCCTGGGGCACATTTGGAGTTTCCTGGAACATGACTGATTCTGCATTTTCTCATTGGGTAGATTTTAATTTAAAGATAGCTCCTGGGATATCAAAATATAATCAATTGGGTATTTCTTCATCACAATCACACTGAACTAAAATCTAGAAAGTACATCCAGCAGCACTGTAGTAGCTAAACAACTAGCAGACCAGTTGAGTACCTAGTTTTATTACGTACAACAGACATGTACAATCCAGGTAAATGCTTAGTAGACTTCCATTGTAGTTCCATTACAACCTCAATTCACCACCCCTATTTAGTTAAAATGTGAGGACACCATTTGTCCAGTGAAATCTGCTGTGTGCAATATGATAGAAATATTGATAGTAATGCAAGTTATGCCCATGCATTAGTAGTGAGAGATGTCTGTTATCTTCTGCTGGATGAGTCATTCATGTGGATGGATTTATCAGAAACATTGATGAAATATTTTATGCACCAGTTTTAAAGAGTGTAAATATGCAATCTCATGCATATTTACTCAAGAGTAAGCTGTGTTCAATTAGCCTACTCCCTAGTAAATGTGTTTAGGATTGTGTGATTATATCACACATTTGTGTGACCACTGTATATATAACTCCATGCAGTAAATAAACTAAATTGGGGGGAAATGAAATATTTCCAGTGTTATTGTGCTTTGATTTCTGAGAAAATATAGTTTCTATGCAATGAATGCCGTAGGTAGGCAGAAGTCATTTGGGTCTCCGCACAACAACTGAGTGACATTGAATGAAGTGGGTTGTAGCCAACTAACATTTTTGTGGCAAAAAGCTTGCAGTCCTATGCACGCTTATCTGGGAGTATTGGGATATGGAACACAATGGGACTCACTTTCAAGTCACAGTAAATGTGTTACCCTTTAGGAGCACGCAAGTGTCTTTTATATTTTTATATAAGCTTTTATATTTTTATATTGTTTTATGATGTACCTTGAGGTTTTAATTTTTATGAACTGCCCAGAGATCTTCAGCTATGGGGTGGTATAAAAATGTAATAAATAAATAAATAAATAAATAAATAAATAAATAAATAAATAAATAAATAAATCTACACTAACTGCTCTGTTAGTGCAGGTGTGTGAATTTCCCCTCGGTTTATTTCTCAGCCCTTAAATTTGCATATGTTTCCCAGTCCAAAAAATATTCTCGACAACTTAAAAAAATGCAACCCAAAACCCTTAGAGGTATCAGAATGGGATGGAGCAAATGGGTATGTAAACCCATCCATCTGTACTGGTGGCAGCATATAATAGGAATGCTCAAGGAATTATTTAGTGTGCATTTCAAAGCGAACCAACTTGAGCCACACTTCCCAGATTAATGTGTGAATTGGAATTTTGGAATTTGCATGGTTTTGATTACTTACTATTATAAAAAGTAGTTGATTGCATTAAAATGGTCCCATTTTCTAAAAATAGGTAAATAAATGCTCCAAGTAGCTAGAAAGTCCAGATGCTGCCCCTTGCAACCTCCACATTTGTGTTCAAAATTGGATCACAAATGCCTCTGGGAGTGATGGGATGTGAAGATATACCATCCCTCTCAGGGATATCATGGGGGCATGGCTGCCCCCCCCTCTTGTTGCTCCCAGGAGTATCTTGGCCCCATTTTGAACAAATGCAAGATAGCCTCTGAAAAAAAAAGAGTGAAAAAAATTGAAGGCAGCACACCAACATAACACAGTAAAGTACATATATAAATGTGAATGTAAGCGGGGTTTTGTTGTTGTTGCAAATAGAAACAGCAATGGGATGGGCTATGGACTGGAAATAGGCTGATCTGTCCATCCTTATTATATAACCATCCTGATTACTAGCCATTGATAAGCCTAAACCTCTATGAATTGGTCTAACCCCCTTTTAAAGCCATCTGGATCAGACCATGCTGGGTCAGACCAAGGGTCCATCTAGTCCAGCATGTATGTGAGGAAGAGTGGGCTGACTCTTAGATGACACAAGTGGTACAACTTTGACGTTGACTAGCTTTCCCTTGCTGATTTCGAAGCTGGGTTTTTGCCACACTTGTGGTGAGATTCTTTTCTTCTGCTGAGCCATAATGAAACAACACTGCTAGGAGGAAGTGAGTCAGAGGACTCGCTCTGTTTCAAGGGGAAGTGTGATTCAGTGTTTGTGGCGTTGGCCTTGTCCTCCAAGGGCTCTGCAGGAGGCGATAAAAAAAAAACTTGTGTAATCCACAGAGACAGCTCACTGTACATCCTAAATCTGCTAATCTTCCCATGGGTGGGGTACTCCTACTGAGTACTGTATGTTAGCTAATTTCTTAGAATAAAACACCCGACGCTGAGTGAGCTCACCAAGTTGAAGGCTTTGGTGCTGGGCTGCCTGCCCACAGCGACAGCTGAACTAGGAACCACAGAAGTATCAAATTTATGAAGAGCTCAGCAATGATTTGGCAGAGAACCCATGTTTTGTCTGCTCTTTCCTTCTCTGCGTAGCTTGCAAGGGCAAAAGACATCAGTGAAAGGGACCTAAAAGAAGGGTGGCCACTTACACAGAGCTAAAACAGAGAAAATACATTGCCAAAGAAAGAGGGCACAGATTTGCATAAAATTTGCATACATTACTTTGTATATAGTGATACAAATTTAGAAACAATTTAAATAGGAATTCAATACACCACACCCTAGTGGGGAGGACTGTGACCAGGGGCATGTCTTGATGAAGTGTTTGCTTGGGGTGGATTCGCAGTAGGTCAGGTCATCTACATGATGCAGCCGCCATTGCAAAGCCATCCAGGGGCAAATCCCAGACACTCTGTTGAAAAAAAGTTGGCCACTTACCCCAACCTTTTTGTCTGCGGAGGCGTGTCACAGCCGATGGCGTCCCCTGATTGGTAGCCATCGCCTGGACAGGGAAGGGGGCAAACCTCCAGGAGCTCAAGAGAGCCCCGTGCATCCTGGTAAATAATTTGTTTTTAAAAAATGGGGGGAGAGGAGAGGAATGGGGCCTGTTCTCCCCCTGTTTTTTAATCTGTATCTGTGCAGCTTCATAGATACAAATAAAACAAACAAACAAAAATGGAGAGGGGAGGAATGGGCAGCCAGAGGGAGGTCAGAGAGAGGAGAGGTGGTTTGGATTCCCCACGTCCCTCTCCTCGTCCTCCTCTGGCTGCCTCATTCCTCCCCCATCCTTCCCGGTGCTCAGCGCAGTGGCAGTGGCAGCAGCAACTCCGCACTTGCATTCCTTCTTGTGCAGATGCCAGGAAGGAGTGCAAATGCAGGAGCCAGGGACTTCGCAGTGGCAAAGCGCTGCCAGAGGCCAGATGAACAGTGTGCCTTTTCAGTCTCCTGTCCAGGTACTGAGTGTTGCTGGACAATGCCAAAGTCCCTGCTCTCTCTTCTTACACCTATTTTTTCTTGTTATCAGTTTTATGTATTTTATGGTATTTGTATCTAATTTTGTTCCCCACCTCAACCTAGAGGGAGAGGCAGGTAAGAAATAAACCATCACCATCATCATCATCATCATCAGATTTTTCAGGTTTTGTTACAACATGCAGCCCATCAATTCCTCCTTACCTGCCCAAGTTTCCTCTCACATATTTCCCCAACCCCTTCTTATTATTATTCTTTGTCATTTTAGAAGACAAAGTTGTTGGACTGGACAATCCATCAAATAGAAGATGCCTTCAAACAGAGGACTATTGTTTGTCAGCCCTTTAAATAGAAAACCCTCCACTGATCTCCTTTCAAAGGAAATGATACCCAGGTAAGATCTGTGCCCCTGAAATTTCTCACCACTGAGAGAAATGATGTGAGTGTAGCAATACTGGGCTGATTTATAACGTCGTTTTTAAGATGAACCACACTAAAGTAATATGTATAAAAAAACAATTGCTCTTGCACTTTATAGCTGATCTCAAAGAGGGCAGGCAGGATCTACACTCTGTCCATGTTGTAAACAACCATGGTCACAAACCAATACAGAGATAGTGTATGTCTCTCCAGAACTCAACAAAGAAAGGGTGGATGGGCAGAGAAGGCAGATTTAACCCAAATCCCAGTTTGGAATCTTACCATTCTCACAGGAACTGAAGGTCTGGGAGAGAAAAAAGTGGGTTCACATTGGAAAGTGTTGGGGCTTGGAGTCTGTAAGTGAAGAGGTGAACTGAATTGAAGAGATTCAGGTTGAAGTAAGTCATTCCCAGTTGTGTAAATCAGGTTACTACCAGGCAGGTCAAAGCACGTTACTACAACTCAATAGGGTTATAGATAATCAGGTCAAAGTCAATAAAGGTGAGGTATATCAAAGTAAGTCAAGTCAGGTCAAGGTAAGGCAGTTCCAACTGGCGTTGTTATGACAGGTTCTAGTGAGTAGCGATCAGGACCCTGGATTACTCCCAATATGCTCTGCTAGCTGAGCTACAGAAAGGTGTTGTCTCAGCAAAGGACTTGAGTCTTCTGAGGCCTTAAAAAGGCTGGCTGGGTTTGATCAGAACTGTCTATAATACTTAAAGGGTGCTGATTCTGCAGCATCATGATGCTGCATGGTTCTGGAGTAGGAGAGATCAGAGGAGAGTCATCCTTGGAGTTGGAGGTTGAAGAGAGAGCCATGTTCTTATGCCAGAAAGGTATAGATAGGGGTGTCAAAGGGGATGGGGTGGCCTGTGATTAATTTGAATTCTTCTCCAGCCTATGCCAGGATTGGGATGTAGGGGATATGATAGAGACCTCTCCTTATACAGAAAACGATAATATTCATCCACTCTCAGAATGCAGCACTATTTTAATTTGGTACTTTCCATCAGTTGTGTACACCTCCCCCACACAAGGAAACCCAGAGTTGTGCACAGAACAATCTATCACACACAGTGGTTGGAGCATCTGCCTAGGAAATACCAATAGTGTGGGCAGCACTTTTATTGAAGCAGAATCAAATAGAATGGACTTTCCCCTCCTCAGGATTAACACTGCTGTATGTTTCCGTTTTGTTCAAGAAGGAAGAACCTACATGAGGCAAATGATGAATAAGAGAAAGCTTGATAAGAGAGAGAAAAGAAGGGCCCGGCAAGGGAATTGAACAGTAAGCAAGGAACTGGAACATCAGGGTCAGAACACATGGACAGCTATGATGGAAAATGGTGGAAGGGGGCATGGAATGACTTGTCCACTGTCTGCCCAAAGGAAGGACTATCCATCCATTAGGCCTGCATAGATAGAACAACTCTCTTATTGTATTTTATAACTTTAAGATTGTTTATGAACTGCTCAGAGAGTTTTGGCAAATGGGTGGCACAGACATGACATGAAAAGAAAGAAAGAATGAATACAACTAATACAAACCGAAGTACCATGTTGACTCAAACAAAGAAGTCAGGCTGTTTGTTGCAAAAGAAGTCCAGTCAGTAATGCAGCAATGTAATGCAGTAATGCTGCCATCTCTATTCAATTTGACTTAAGAGGAAAAAATCCTTCTGACCCAAGATATTTATTTATGTATTTATTACATTTCTATACCGCCAAATAGCCGGAGCTCTCAGATATTGAGACTACTCAGACTGAGTGCCACCATCTACCAAGACCCTTTCTCAGAAACAGCAGATGAGGCAGTCGACCTGCTTCTAGACTGTGTCACTTCAGATTCTGGGTGAGGGGCTCATGTGACTGCATGTTCTCCCATACAAAAATAATTCTCTGCATGTAGGGAATGCAGGGAAGCCCAGGTCACTCTGTGGAATGCAGTGATGACTCGGGCAGTTGCCATGATCGCGCCCAAGTGTCCTCTCCCTCTGAGCAGAGCCTGGTCAGCTCCTTGGTATACACCTGAGCTGAGGGCAATGAAGCAAGAGGGGAGACGGCTAGAACGCAGGTGGAGGAAAACTCGTGCTGGGTCTGATCGAACACGGGTTAGACTAAGCTCACTATCGAGCCTACTTCATGGCGGTGAGGGTGGCAAAGAGACAGTTCTTTTCCACCAGCATTGCATCTTCTCAGTGTCGTCTGGCGGAGCTTTTCCAGGTGGTTCATGGCCTGTTACACTCTGGGCCAGGGCGTGAGATGGTTGAACCCTCGCTAGCACGGTGTGACGAGTTTGCATGGCACTTTGAAGATAAAGTCGCTCAGATTCGTCTTGAGTTGGACACCACACTTAATGCAGTTCCACTAATAGAGGCATTCAGAGCACTGTCTGGGCCAGTTTTATTGGATGAGTTTCAGTTATTGAGGCCTGAGGATGTGGACAAGGCGCTTTGCCAAGTCCGGTCGACCACCTGTGTGCTTGACCCTTGCCCTTCATGGCTTATTACATCAAATAAGGAGGGGATCGTCGGCTGGGTCCAGGAGGTTGTAAATGTGGTGCTGGCCTCTTTAAAAGAGGAGGTAATCAGACCACTCCTGAAAAAGCCAAACCTGGACTGGGAAGATGCTAAAAACTATAGGCTGGTGGCGAACATCCCCTTCCTGGGCAAGGTGCTTGAGCGGGTGGTTGCAAGATAACTCCAGGCACTCTTGAATGGAATGGATTATCTAGATCCATTTCAATCGGGTTTCAGGCCGGGTTTTGGAATGGAAACTGCCTTGGTCGCCCTGTGGGATGACCTCTGCCGGGAGAGAGACAGGGGGAGTGCGACCCTGTTGGTTCTCCTGGACCTCTCAGCGACTTTCGATACCATTGACAATGGTATCCTTCTGGGAAGGCTGTCTGAGCTGGGAGTTGGAGGTACTGCGTTGCAGTGGTTCCGCTCCTACTTGGATGGCTGATTCCAGAAGGTGGTGCTGGGGGATTATTGCTCTGTGCCATGGCTCCTAAGCCATGGGGTTCCACAGGGCTCTATTTTATCCCCTATGCTGTTTAACATATACAGGTACATGAAGCTGCTGGGGGAGGTTATCCAGAGATGTGGACTGAGGTGTCATCAATATGCGGATGATACCCAGCTCTACCTTTCCTTTTCATCAAACCCAGGTGAGGCAGTGACTGTTCTGAACCAGTGCCTGGGCACGGTAATGGACTGGATGAGGGCTAACAAACTGAGACTCAATCCAGACAAGACGGAGGTACTATTCATCTGTCCGGCGAGGTGATGTTTACCCTTTAGTGGTTGCACTCTCCCTAAAGGATCAGGTCCGTAGTTTAGGGGATGCTCTTGGGTCCAGAACTATCACTTGAGGCACAAGTGAACTCAGTGGCAAAGTCCCTGGGTTTACTCCCTTCTAAATGTTTCACCTGCAGTGCCCTGTGTGCTCACTCTGTGTCATTTTCCTCCAATATGTAGCTCTAGGAGTAACACTTTGCATTTCATAATTAAGAATTCTGGCCCTAAGAAGTTAGAAACCTGTCATGGCTGAGACGGGAAGTCAGTGCTGAAGCTCTTATAATTGCTTGTTTAGGCTGATATACCAACTACGCCCTTATCTGGACAGAGATAGCCTAGCTACAGTTATCCATGCTCTGATAACCTCTCGTTTGGATTACTGCAATGCGTTATACGTGGGGCTGCCTTGGAAAACGGTCTGGAAGCTTCAGCTGGTACAAAACAGGGCAGCCTGCTTACTAACAGGCACTGGCCAGCGAGACCACATCACACCAGTCTTTCTACAACTTCATTGGCTGCCAGTTCAGATCTGGGCCCGATTCAAAGTGCTGGCACTAACATTCAAAGCCCTAAACGGTTTGGGGCCAGGTTATTTGAAGGAACGCCTGCCCAGACCTTAAGATCATCCACAAGGGTCCTTCTCCGTGAGCCCCTGCCAAAAGAAGTGAGGTAGGTGCCTACTAGGAGGAGGGCTTTCTCTGCTGTGGCACCCGGGCTGTGGAACGAGCTCCCCAGAGAGGTTCGCTTGGCGCCTACAGTGTACTCCTTCTGTCGCCAGCCGAAGACCTTTTCATTTTCTCAGTATTTTAACACCTAATTTAACTTAAATTTAAATTTTGCTGTTTTAATTCCATATTTTAATCTACATCAATTTTTGCTGTGTGGTTTTATCCTGGTTGTGCTTTTTATATTGTATTTTGTATTTGTATTTTTAGATTGTTGGTTGTTTTTATGCTTTTCATGGTTTTAATTTTTCTGAACCGCCCAGAGAGCTTCGGCTATTGGGCGGTATAAAAATGTAATAAATAAATAAATAAACAAATAGAAAGAAAACTATATGCTAGGGGAAAGGATTCTAGCTCAACCTTTTCCTTGACATGCTAGTTCTACCTACCAAACTGTCAATGGACCAGTTCTTAACATCACATTGGTGTAGTTGCCACTCTTCAAGAATCAGGTAAGGAATCAAGCCCTTCTATTCATGGGAGGCAGATTCTGGATCCCACCCGTTAGCTATTTTACTTACAAACAGGGTAAATGTGCCCAAGAGTAGGAACCATTTTACATGCTCGGCTAAATTGCCTCTGGTCCTCCCTCCAGTTGTACAATTAGTATGGATTTTGTCTAACTGGGTTCTGCAGATTGGTTTTGAATGGACTATTTGTACCAAGCTTCTAAAGGAGTCCTTGGAACACTTCTCAAGAATTACAGAGAGAGAGAGAGAGAGAGAGAGAGAGAACCCGCCCCCATCTCATTCAATGAAGAGAAAGAAGAGAGATAAGTTTTCTATGAAGCTTGAAACCTTTAGCGCAATATACCTTTATTTACCTGGGGGCTGTCTGGATGTCAACTTTGCCTGGGGTAGCTCTGAATTCCCACTGTGTCGGTTATATAACACAGCCACAGATTTGAAGCCACCCTAGGGCAAAGAGGCGAACATGTGTGGCTGAAATGTCAGGGACTTATGCTGACTTTTACAGCCCAAGTGAGGTCAGGCCGGCTCTTTTGCTGGTCTGTCCTTGCTTGAAGCCAATCTGGGAGCATTCCTGGATGGAAGGGGACCTCCTATTGACCACTGGAAGTTGCAGGAGGGGGCGGGGCATGAGATTACCCACATTTCCTCCCCTCATAAAGATGACTTGCCACTCCCTCGCACTGGCAATAGCGCAGGGTTTGGCGGCAGGGTGGCGCCAACCTGGCGCCATGAAGACAGCCCCCTGGTCTCTTTCTTAACCGACAACCAACATAGCAGCTAATAATATCCAAGCTTTATAGGTGCAGATCAATAAAACTCAGACAAATTGGGGAAAGGGCAGTAGAGGAGAGAGATTGCAGAACTGCTCATCTTTTCCACTCAGCAGCTCCTGGCTACAGAGAATGTCAGTTTCTTGATATAAACCTCACTGACTTCCAGGAACAGTGAGCTAAACTCAGCTGCTCTTCCCAGCAACATCTGAGGGGGCGGCTGGAGATAGAACTCAACTGTTCTTGGAAAACCCAGCAAAATAAAGCTTTGCCAGGGCTGCACACATTTCCCTTCCCCTCCCTAAACCTACAAACGTGACAGCTCTGTAGTGCAAAACAAGAGCATTCTGAGTTTGATCGAAGAAACACACAAATATTGCAGATGGCAGCAGAGATACGTTGATGAAATAAATTGAGCCCTGGAAATGCTGGGTTATATATTTACAGCACTGTAATAATTCTCCTCAAACCAACAACAACGAACTCTCGAGTGTTTCCTTTTAAGGAAAAGCAAGGCAAAATAAGTAAAGTAAACCTATATTTTTGACTGCTTGACCGGAGGTCGTAACAACACAACATGAAACGATGGAGATAAAGCAAGAAAACAAATGGTTTAAAACAAGGTTCAGAAAGGCATGGGTGGATAGCAAGTTTGTCACATTGATTTGGCTCCTTGGTGACATTGATACAAAAAAGCATCTACACTTACTCTTTAAACTGTTCATTCATAAGTACTAACTCTTTATGATCGCCTTGACAATTGACAGCATGGTCCTTTGTTTACAAATATTCACACATTCCTTCAGTGCTCAAGGGGTTGGATCCAAATCTGTTGTTCTGCTTGTGGAAGAATACTGCTTGTGGAATGGGACTTCCACATCCTCTCCAGCCCCTGCAGCCTCTTCTCCTCCATGCATCCTCCTGATCTGCTCCAGAAGGTCTCCCATCCCTCCAGAGCAGATGTGGAGGGTGCAAGGGTGGGGGCTGCAGGTCAGGGAAAAGAAAGGACATGGAAGCCCCATTCCGCAAGCAGTATCTTTCTGCTAGTAGAATGATTGCTCTAGGTTCATGCCCTTGAGCACTGAAGGAATGTGTGCATACACCATCGGAAATTGGTAATCTCACATCACCACAAACAGAATGCTTTCCCCTCAGTCCCTTCTCAAAGTCAGCTACAAGTCCTTAAGTATTGGGTTGGGTGTTGGTTGTTGTTTTTTGTTTTAAAAAACCCTTTAAAAAACAGAACGTACCTATGAAATTTACATGCAAATAAACAGATTTAAGGGATGAGAAATCAAATGATGGATGTGCAGATGAACATTGGCCCAAACAGTGGGAAGTTCACACAATGGGCGTCATCTGACAGGGCGAAAATCATGGTTCCCTACTGTTGCGTCTCTCCCCCCCCCCCCCGCCCAACGCCACTTCTGTCACACAATGCCTCCTCTTTCTCACGGAAAAGAAAGAGAAAGTAAACAAAGACCATGTGGCCCATTCAGTGGGCAGTTTCATTGCGCTGCTTTTCCTGCACACAGCAGGAGATCATGGCAAGTTTTGTTTCTAAAAATAAGTTGGACTTACCAGAGTCTTATTTTGAGATGGGAAGAAGGCCAGAAGGAGTGGGAGAAACATGGGAGGGGGATGGCATCGTCAAAAGGACTCATGAAAAACCATGAGTGGGCAGTAACGAGCATGTGATAAAACACTCATTTGATGATGCTCAATGTTATGTTCTCTCTCTAACCCTCTGTTTTCCCACCGCTTCCATCTTTTCCTTTACTGAGAAAATATGTTAAGGGAAAAAAGGCGGAATTGCTACCCAATGTCTTCTGATTGCTGGCGCTAGGAGGCCTTTCATCTGGAAGCATCTACGTCCAATCAGGCTTATAGGACAGGTTCAAGCTGAGGGGGTGGAGGGGGGCACAGAAAGGGAAACATTAAAAAAAAACCAATAGTCAATGCAGCAATCCTACCTGGGAAAGAGAGGGAGAAACTGAGATGGAGGAACTGCCATTTCCTATGTCTGGTTGGCTCATATCAGCAAGGTGCAAGGTGTGTGCATGTCGTGGGGGCATGACTTTCTCCCCATTCTATCTATGTGTGTGCATGTGGGTCTGGGGAATAGGAGGGTTGGGATTTGGTGGATTTTCAGCCTTTCCCAGCACACTTCCTTTTCATCCTCTCTGGTGTCGGAGTTCCGACATTGGAGAAGCACCAGCTCACATCACCTCAAACAGAATGCTTTGCATAACATTTGCATATGCTAATATATATGTTGATGCAAATTTAGAAATTATTGTTATATTTTACATAGCAATGGTACATCTTACCATTGTGTGGAAGACTGTGACCAGGTGACTTTGATACCTGCCTGTTCAGTCTACTGTCCAGGGGCTCACTGGGGATGAACACGGAGCAGTAACCTATGTACCAAACAACTCGTAATTGACGGCAACATATCAGGCTAGTTGTTATGAAAATTAATATCCCGTTTACTCACCTACTTCATGATTCAGAGCTCTAAGGTATCACCTTTTCTTTCTTTTTTAAATGGCCAAAAAAACCCTGGATCTGCTCCTCCTCTTTGCCTTCCCTTTGCTCTTGCCTAGATAATGGTGGTGGTGAGAAAGAGGTGTTGGAGTGGAGCAACAACGCTTGTGATAAGTCATTTGAACTAGTGGGGGGCGAGAGACAGAAAGGGAACCAGTTTTCTTCTCCTAGTTCTTCCTTGTAACTACTTGTTTAGCCTGATCAGACTACCAGGAAAGTTCCAGAGACCTACTCCAAAATGAAGCCACTCCGGAGCTACAGGAGATGGGGATCAATCTACCGGGGAAACACAGTTTGGCAAAAGGGTATTAATAAGGTGACCATATGAAAAAGAGGACTGGATTCCCATATCTTTAACAGTTGTATAGAAAAGGGCATTTCAGCAGGTGTCATTTGTATGCATGCAGCACCTGGTGAAATGCCCTCTTCATCACAACAGTTAAAACTGCAGGAGCTCTGCCCTCTTCTGTATCTGGTCTCTGAGGGCAGAGCACCTGCAACATTAATTGTTGTGATGAAGAGGGAATTTCATCAGGTGCTGCATGCATACAGATTAGGGCTGTGCACCGCCTCGGATCTGAACCCTGAATTCGAAGCGGATCGGGGTGATTTGGACCCTCCCAAACCAGATCCAAACCGGTTCAGGTGAAGCCCGAGGCAGCCTGAAGCTGAAGCCAATTGGCTTCGAAGCTTTGGGCCACCTCGGTGCTTGGAGGCGGCCCCACCCACCTCTGCCATGACCTACTTCCTGTCTTATGCATTGGCAGCAGTGGAAGCTGCTGGACGCAAAGATGGCAGCGGCTGAGCAGGTAAGTGGGGAAGGGGGAGGGGGGCTTACCTGGTGCCTCCGCCATCCACAGCGGCGGACAGCAGAGGCACCAGGTAAGTGGGGACAGTTTTCTGGGTGCCGGCTGCGCATTCCAGTTGTGCAGCCGGCACCCGAAAAACTCCCAAGTCGCCTTGGAGGGCCCAAACTTTGCCTTGGCTTTTTTGCTGAAGCGAGTCGCGAACCCGAGGCAGCCTCGAGGTGGATCGAGGCTGCTTCAGGGGCTCCAGATCGGCCTTTGAGGTGGATCGAAGGGTCCCTACACAGCCCTAATACAAATGACACCTGCTGAAATTCCCTTTTCTATACAACTGTTAAAAGATACAGCAGCCCTGTACTCCTTTTCATATGGCCACCCTAGTATTAACCTCTCTCTCTCTCTCCCCTTCCCTTTTTTCTTTCAAGATGAAACTTCTCCTTTTTATTTAAATTCTTTTAGAGTATTGGACATTAACCACCACCACCACCAAGTGTGTCCCCAATTTCATCTGTGAAATATATGTTGGAAGGTAATTAGAATTGCAAGTCTCAGGCTAATCTTTAGGAGGGCTGAGAGGCAGATGGATTCAGATGGTGCCAAAGATACTTGAGGGTTCTCACCTCACCTCTCTGCAGGGGCTGGTGACAGCAGAGCTGGTAGCTAATCCCCAACAAGCCCTCTTTTCTTCTATCTGGAGTGGCAGGTCACTGCCATGTCCTGAAATAGCTTGAATGAAAAAGTGGCAGCACATTGCTACCAATTTCTCATTGGTCAGGCGAATGTAAATTGTCATTACTTCACTGACTCAACAAAGTGGTAATAGTTTTAAACAGCAGGGCAACCTGGGGCATTCAAGCAGGCTGGCTAGGACTCAAATCGGGCAAGGTATTCCTGGCATCCAGAGCTTAGGTTTGCATTTAGACTGGGATCTATATTTAATGTACAGTACTCTTAAGTGAAGCAATCAAAACAGATCCCCAAATAAACATGTAACTCTGCACGTAATGAGGGGTATAGATTGCTTTCTTGGAACCGTCGCAGAAAGATTCCTGGGAAGAAGTCATGACAGGAGGAGGGGGCAAGTTGCTGTCAATATCCTGCAAGCTTGACTCACCTAAGCATACTTTCTTCAATCTGCTCACCTCTGAATCACGGCCCAAAGGTCCGGGGGTTGTATGAAATACTGGAGAGCTGTCCAAAAGTAATGCTTCAGAGATTACGATTAATGCTGGAGGAATTAATGGCTGCACACATGTCCAGGGAGGCAAACTGTGCTTGGCGGATTTATGGAAGGCACTGATCTGTATTCTCAGAGACTTGGGTGTGTAGCTCCCCCAATAGGTTTATTTCACAACTGCAAAGGCTGGTGGTTCTATAAATTGCCAAGAAAAGCCATCCCAGCTGGTAGAACTTTTTTACCATGTCTCAGCCTTCCCTGGAAAACCATCACGTAGGTCACATGCAACCCTACATCATCTAGGCTGGGGTAGGCAACACAGTGACCTTCAGATATATTAGACTACAACTCCCATGATCCCTGGCCATTGGCCAAGCTGGTTGGGGCTGATGGGAGTTGTAGTCAAAAACATCTGGAGCACACCAGGTTGCCTAGATGTACCACAAAGCTAGCTGTTGAACATCTCATTCTTTAAGCCCTGTAGTTTGACTTTGCTGGCTAGGGTTGATATTGACAGAAGAGGAATGGGCAAGTTAAAGATGTGGCTGGTGTAATCATCCCCTCAAGCACAACATGGCCTGTGAAGATGCCCCATTTAAGTTCTGCATTCTAACACCCTCACTCGTAGGAGTATGCATCGCTTATCATACTTCTGAGTCCATTATGAACATGCCATATTCTTTCACATGGATGATGTAAGCACTGAGGACACATCAGTACAGTACTTACCAACTCTGAAAGTGATGCCACACCATTTTGCAAAAATACAGCAGGTGGATGATCCTTTCAAATTAACGTGTGGCTGCAACTGTATTGTACATCATGCAAGATTAATTACACCACCTCCAGGGATTATTTTATTGCAAAGATACTTAATGCTTCATAATCCCTTGTGGGAGGTATTAGAGTCTGTTTGATTCTGTTTGAAGCTGTGGGATCATACATGTTCAGGTCCTGCATGTAGACAACTAGCTCACGGGGAAGTGACCCATGCACAATTTGAGAAGAACTGTGGAATTCTTAAAAAAACTGAGAAGTTCAAGCTGGAAAATCCCCTTCCACTTTGGAGAGGGGTCCCCCCCTTTCCCTCCATTTTCACTGCTGTGTTCTTGGAAAGGATTGTGGCGGGTGTTGAAAAGAGTCCAGGGCTTTGTCCTCCTCTTCTCTCTTCGTGGCACCCTCTGGTGGAACTCTGGTAAGTCAGGTAGCTAAGGCTCTGGCTCTCCTGTCACGGAAGAGGACAATAAAGATAGTTGAGTGATTGAAGGGGGAGGTGGCTTATTACTTGCATCGAATCTTCCTAGCTTATGGTAGACCATTAAAGGAAAACTTACTGCAAACCGTCATCCTTGGAAAAGGTAGTATCTGTATTTTAGTCTCAACCACCTATCCAACTCAGTTTCTTCCCTCGCTATTTCCATTTCTAAGATGTTTCCCGTACTACTTGAGGTGAGCCTCTATTTGCATCTTGAACTCTTTCCTGATTCAGTTTAGCTTCCCTCTTTAGCACCACCAGGGTTTGCACATCTCAACTAGAAGGAGCAACACCAAGTAAGACTCCATCTGATTAGCTCAATTTTGAAATCAAAGTGAACACGCTTACAAGGATCAGCTCCTATTACATTAGGTTGCCTTGCATTAAGGCAGTATTTCCCAAACTTCTGATAGCTGAGGACCCACCCACCCCACACTTTTAAAAGGCAGAGTTAACTCTTACATCTGAAAAACTTTTCTTTTAGAGTGTGACAGAGGGAGAGAATACAGCCCTGTTTCTGTCTGAGTTCCTGTTCCAAGTGAGCAGGGAGCTGTGTATGCACAAGGAAAGCCCCAGGGTGGGTACACAGTGGCGCTGCATCGATTATACGATGGAGCAGCCACCTAGTGCCCAACCTGGGGCTTTCCCATGAAGCTGTGAAGGAAAAAATTGGGGACTTAGCCCAATGTTTTTCCTCCAGAGTGAGGCCAATACGGTGTCTCTATCTGCCATCTATCCTCACTCTGGAGTTGCCACGGAGGTGTGGCCAGATAGTGACCACAGATTGGGCAGGGAGTGGGCCCGGCCACCAGAAACCCCATGTTTTGGCTGCAGTATTGGATTAGCCACCACACCACACCCCTCAAGCAGCAAAAGCGCGGGGTCTTACTTATCGCTGCAGCAACCTGCCACCATATAGACAGGCCCCAGGTCAGCTGCCTGATTGGTAGGAGGCCAAGCCAGATCAGTGAACCATCAGAGATTCAACAGGGCAGCTTTCTTTTCTTTCAGGCTTGCAGAAGCATTACATTATATAATAAATTGTTTACAGCAGACTAGCAATTCTCTCACAGCACATAGCTTGGAAATTACTCAATTAAAGTTTTGTGCTACCCACAGACATGCTGGGACAAAGAAACATTAGCCATTGCTAACTCAGAATGTGCTTTGACTACACAGCAGATTTCTAAGAAAAGGTATGGATGTTGATGTATTGCTTGCAAAAGTCTTTTGTGTTTCTGAAAGCTATAGAGCTTCATTTCTCTGACCTGCAACCCTCCATTTATCAATTAAAGAAAACATTCACTCCTTGAAGACCAGGATTGCTAATCGTGCAAAGAAACAAGTTAAAGACTATGATAGGATAAGTAGTTCCTCATATGAATCGTAGCCAAGTTCATGGTGTTTAGGCCTGGGCACTACTGGAATATTCTCCTGTTGTTTTGCTACTGATGCAGGAATGATAGTAGGAATATTTATAACCCCTGCAGGCTGCTTGTCTCTTTCAGGAAGCCTCTATGACCTCTTTATATTTTGTAAAGGAGAAAAGAAAAGGAAGGAAGAGGCACTTGCAGTTCAAACTTTTCTGGGGGAGGCAGTTCCGTTGAATCCATTAACCTCCTCTTTCAAATGGCAGAGTGCCTGTTTCCATGCAATGAAAGCTATTGCACAGTTTTCTTGTGTCCCCCAGAGCAATTTCAGAAAGGTTCAGTCTGCAGAGATGATATTTAGTAAGAAAAATATTATCAGAAAAAGAGAGAAAGAGTTAAGATAGAGATGTGCCTAGCATTTCGGTTAGACTGGAGGTACTCAGTACGGTGCCTTTCAGATGTCGTGGATCACAGCTCTCATCAGTTCCCACCAGCGTGGCCACTGCACATAGGCAGTGGGAACTACTGCTCCTCCTCGCCTGGGCCAGAGCCAGAGGCAGGTGAGCAGGCAGCTGGTTGCCATGGGAAGAGGAGGAGCAACTTCAGGGGGTTCTTCTCAGTGGGCCCCTGCTCAGGTGTGGGCCCTTGGCAGGTGCCCGGATCATGCCTACCCTTGACACCAACCCTGAGGGATGAACATGCAGAGAACTCCATCTCACAAATACAAGATGGATGTTTGCTAGGGGAAGAGAGAGGCACTGCCTGGTCTCAGCAGTGAACAGGGCTAGCATGTGCCTGCCTGCGAACTCTCTTGATGTTAATTGAATGTGTGGAAGAAGGTGAAGCCCCCCTCACATGTGTCAGCCTCTCTTTACCCTCAGATGAGTAAATAAGAGAGGGGACAGTGGAGAAGACCCCGTCTGCACTGAGAAGGGCACAGCAGGGCAGCCTTAGCAACCTGCAGGCACATAAAGGTCACACTATAAATGCCTTGTGTGGGGGTTGTTGCCTTTTTGTGGCTACATACTCTACACACTTTTTCTTCCACCCACCCTCATTTCACACATCAAATATCATCCCTCCACATCACAAAGGACACCATGCCACAAATGCAGTGTTAAGGGCTAAACCAGCTCTCACTGAAAACATCCCTCATCATGGCTGGTAGAAGCCAGGAAAATACCAAGAGGGTAAATGGGTATCTTCTCTCATTAAATGTCACTATTTTCCCCCCTACTAAACTCATGAAAGATGGTTGACTTGATTCATGTATGGTGGGTAGGCAGTGCGACCAGATAATTTAGACTTGAAACAGAGGAAGCATTACATCATACTAAAAATTCCAAGAAATCTTAATGTATTATTTGTCCCAAGCATGAGTTATTCCCTCCTAGGCGTGTCTACCCTAGCAGATGTGGAGGGTGCATGGATGGGGGCTGCAGGTCAGGGAAAAGAAAGGACATGGAAGCCCCATTCCGCAAGCAGTATCTTTCTGCTAGTAGAATGATCGCTCTAGGTTCATGCCCTTGAGCACTGAAGGAATGTGTGCATACACCATCGGAAATTGGTAATCTCACATCACCTCAAACAGAATGCTTTCCCCTCAGTCCCTTCTCAAAGTCAGCTACAAGTCCTTAAGTATTGGGTTGGGTGTTGGTTCTTGTTTTTTGTTTAAAAAAAACCTTTAAAAAACAGAACGTCCCTATGAAATTTACATGCAAATAAACAGATTTAAGGGATGAGAAATCAAATGATGGATGTGCAGATGAACATTGGCCCAAACAGTGGGAAGTTCACACAATGGGCTTCATCTGACAGGGCGAAAATCATGGTTCCCTACTGTTGCGTCTCCCCCCCCCCCCCGCCCAACGCCACTTCTGTGGCAGTAAATAGCCCTCCAGGTTATGGATTGTGGTGGCGCAATTTGCCAAGAAACAGACATATAATAAATGCATAATGTGTAAAGTGATGGCCATTGGTTGAAGGACCATTCAAAGAAAGCCAAACCGCAGAAGCCGCTTCGTTGCTTTTGTTGCGGCCACATTGGGCACTTTCAAAAGGATTGCAGAGCCAAACTGCAAACGGAGCCAGCTGAGGAGCCACGCTGGAAAGCCAAGCCGAAGAAAACCACTCAGCTACCCTGACTGAAAAAGGATTTTCAGTGTTCTTTGAAGGAGAAAAATGTCTTATCAAGAAGCAGGGGAGCTTAAGAGGAACTGGACATTTGGAAAAAGGCTTATTTTTCCTGGATAACAACATGGAAGAGGAGGAAACCAGGACAATCCCAGCAGGTTGTATGACTAATGAAAATTTACCTCCTCATGAGAACTGTATTCATCTTTTTCACAGAAGGCTCGGGCATGCAAATTTTAAATCCTTAACTAAGACCCTGAATGTCTCAGGAGTGAGAATTCAGAACTGCAATAAGTATTTAGATTGTGCAGTGTGTAAGCTATCTAAGTCCCTTGTAGCGAATATTCCACGTGTCAGAGAGTGGAGAGACAAGGACGTATTGGGCTTGATCCACATCGACTTGACTGGACCATTTCCAGAAAGCATAGGGAAGGTGAAATATGCTTTGATTCTTCTGGATGATAAAACCAGATATTCGTGGGTTTATATGTTAAAGGCGAAATCTGATTGTTTAATTACTGTGAAGAATTGGGTTAATTGGATAGAAAGATTTTTTCAAAAGCAGCTGCAGAAATTTCAGACGGATCGTGGAGGGGAGTTCTAGTCCCTGGAATTTAAGCGTTACTGCACAAAAACAGGCATAACGCATAAATTGATTGATCCAAAAAGTCCCTGGCAAAATGGATCCGTTGAGCGCCAGATCGGCATGTTGAAATCGAAGATGGAATGTCTGATGCAAGATGCCAAAGCTGAACCACAGCTGTGGGGAGAAGCATTTGCCACAACTAATTATCTGTGCAACAGGACTTGGTCAAGTGCTATAAATAATACTCCTTTTCCCTTAATGTATGGGAAGAGCCCCAACCTTAAGCATTTGAGGACTTGGGGAAGTTATGCAGTTAACGTTCCTTTATCCTCTCTTCATTGGCTTCCAATTCACTTCAGAATCCAATATAAACTTCTTCTGTTGACCTTCAAAGCTTTTCACGGTCTAGCTCCTTCCTATCTCTCCTCTCTCATCTCACACTATTGCCCCGCTCGTGTTCTTCGATCCTCTGATGCCATGTTTCTTGCCTGCCCAAGGGTCTCTACTTCCTTTGCTCGGCTTCGTCCATTTTCTTCTGCTGCCCCTTACACCTGGAACGCTCTTCCAGAACATCTGAGATCCACAAGTTCAATCACAGCTTTTAAATTTTTTCTTAGATTGGAGCGTTCAGATAGGCGGTTTGGAAATCATATTGCTTAATTATTAACTTTTCTTTTGCAGCAATAGTTAAAAGCAACCTTAGGGTCTCTGCCTTACACGTGGGAGCAAAAGTTAAATTGTAGTCCATGTCTTTAACTTGATTGAAACCTTTTGCTACAAGTCGGGCTTTGAATTTTTCTCCCCCTGACTCTAACTGCTTTCGCTTAAAGACCCAACGACAGGTTACAGTCTTTTGCCCTGGAGGCAAAACTGTTTCTTGAAACACTGTCAGAGTTCTGTGGAGAAATCACTTGGCTTGTGCAATTACTGAAGAATTTCAAAATCCAAATTGAAACGCCAATCACTGCGTTCTGTGACTGTCAGTCATGTATTGCATTAGCAAATGCAGACATGTTTAAATCAAAATCAAAACACATTGCAATTAAGTACTAAAATGTGAAAGAACATATAAATAGTGGAACTCTAAAGCTGGTTTATTGTGAGTCAAAGGAAAACATTGCTGACTTGTTCACAAAACCTTTAGGAGTTACGAGAAACAGAGAGATTTGTGAAACGTTAGGTTTCAGGCAGGAGGAAATGTGAATAACTGTACAATGTTGTTTTTGTACAAAAACTTATAAAAAGTAAAAGAAGGGGTGTTGGATTCTGGATTGGATTCAGTTTTACTTTTACCACTGTTTTTCAAGTACCTGGAGACCTGAAGAAAAGAAGAAGTCAGCAGAAAATATATTCTCTGAATGTCAAGGTCTCAGCTGGACAATTATTGAACTATTGGCTAGAAGTGTTTTTCAATTAATCAATTAATCCACATCATCAGTACTCACCAACTGAAACTGATCCAGTGTAATCCTACTCATGGAGTTGCTGGACACTTCAGCTTCAGCTTCTGTTATAACGACGGCATCTAAATTGGCTCTTATCAGAGAGATTTTATCTGTGAAATGATCATTAAATGCATGACAGCGAACTACCGAAGGCTCTAGAACTGGGTTCAGGGGAGGAGGTGCCTGAGTTAGACCCCTCACCACCCTAAACAGTTCTGCTGGACGTGAATTCGCAGACGCAATGCGGTCAGAGAAGAAAGCTTTCTTCGCTGCACGTATTGCCACCCCATAGGAACGAAGATGTTCTCTATGACGTGCCTTGTCGGATATGAGACAAGTTTTCCTCCAACGGCGCTCCAGTCGTTGACCTTCCCACTTCAACTTCCTGAGATCTTCTGTGTACCAAGGTGCCCGATTGGAAGCAGGTCGGAGAGGACGTTTGGGGGCAATCGTGTCGATAGCCCTAGTTAGGTCTTGATTCCATCTATTGACCAGGGCTTCAACAGGATCGTCGACAATACCAGCCATAGCACCCTCTAAGGCTTTCTGGAATTCAAGAGGATCCATCAGCCTTCGAGGGCGGACCATCTTAATAGGTCTGCCATCCCTGCAGGGGCAGATGGTAGCCATGATATTAACCCTGACCAGAAAATGGTCTGTCCATGACAACGCAGAGGTATTTATCACCTCCGCCCACAGATCTGTCTATTCGGAACTGAAAATAGCATCAAGGGTGTGACCTGCTGAATGTGTGGGTGCAGAGACCAATTGGGATAGGCCCATGTTTGTCATGGATGCCATGAACTCCTGAGCTGCACCTGACAAACCATTCCCGAAAGGGATGTTGAAGTCGCCCAGGACCAAAAGCCTGGGCGACTTCAACACCAACTCTCACACCAGTTCCGTGAGCTCGGCCAGGGAGACTGATAGGCAGTGGGGTGGCCGGTACACTAACAGAATCCCCAGTCTATCCCTGGTCTTTAGACTCAGGTACACACACTCAATGTGATTCAATTCCCGCACAGGAAGTCTGGTCAGGTTGAGATTATCCTTATAGACCACAGCTACTCCACCCCTCCGCCCACTTTTCCTCACCTGCTCGATAACACAGTACCCAGCTGGGAGGGCCTGGGCCCATGTCGGGCTACTGTCATCTCCCAGCCAGGTCTCTGTGAAACATGCCAGGTCGGCCTCCTCATCTGTGAGGAGATCATAAATTATATTTGTTTTGTTTTTAACCGACCTGGCATTGCATAGGAGCAAGGAGAGGGTCCGTGGTTGGCTTGGTTCATTCTCCAAGTTCCCCAGGGTGGCAGGGTGACCGGAAGGAAAGATGGTTGTTAAATATCTCTCTCTCCTTCCCCTGTAATGGCACTTCGCCCTGCCATCACCATATCTCCCTCTGCCCTGCACAACCTGTATTGTTGCCTCCTTTCCATTATACAACTACAATAACTTCACAATAGCAAATTAACAATACAGAATTAACAGGGGAAATTAACAGTTAATTAGCTTAGTTTGACTGCGGGGGGGAATGGAATGGCTGCTGCCAGGTGACCATTGCTGGAAGGGAGCAGGAGGGATGTCTGAGCAGGTGTCTTCTCAGCAGAGCTCCTTTTCTCTCTGTCTCCTGCAGCCTGGTGGAATGGCTGCTGCCAGGTGACTGTTGCTGGAAGGGAGCAGGAGGGATGGCTGAGCAGGTGTCTTCTCAGCAGAGCTCCCCTTTTCTCTGTCTCCTGCATGTTTGACCATCCTCTGCTGACCACCGTGGCCTTAGCGATGGCTAAGCGACAGCTAGGTGGAGGGCCGTGGTTCAGTGGAAAAGCTTTGCATGAAGATGATCCAAGGATCAGTCCCCACCATAGCTGGTACCACATCACTGCCACCTCTGCCATGATTCCTTTACTGTAGTCCAGTGGTGATGAACTGATTTCAGCCCAGTGGCCAAACTGGCTCCATACACCCCAGCAGTGGGAGGGATCACACTCGTTCAACTCCCCAACACACTTACAGACACACACATGCATCCATCAACATGTCTCCCCTCCCCTCAGTGGCTCGAGAAGCTGCTCCTTGAGGTGCCAGCTGAGTCCTGGCCTAGCTTCACTCCCTTCTTCACTTCACCACTTGGGGGAAAACAAGGGAGAAGAGAAACTGATGCAGCTGTTGCCTTGAGGAGCCGCTCCTAGGCATTATAAGAAAAGGAATTGAGAGAGGGCTTTTTCTGTGGTGGCCCCCCAATTGTGGAACAATCTCCCGCAGCCTGCTCTTCCCGTTTGAGGCCTGGCCCTCAGTTGAAGCTGGCGCTGGACTGCAGCGGAGGCAGGTAAGTGGAGGGGGGAGGGGGCCTTACCTGGCTCTGCCGCCCGCCACCGCCGCGGTCCATGTGATGGCGGATGGCAGAGTCAGGTAATGGGGAGGGGACTTATTCGCTCCACCCCATTTTGTCCCCCCTTCCCCACTTACCTGCCTCCGCTGTGAAGGCAAGTAAGTGGGGAAGGGGGGCAAAATGGCGGGCGAATCTCGATCCGACCCTTTGAATCTCGATCCGAGATCTGATCCGGAGCAGGTTTGGGGAGGGTCGGATCAACCCGAACCAGTTCGGGCCCAATCTGAAAGTTCTGGATCGGGCCATGAAGTGGTTCGGGGGGCTGGTGCACAGCCCTAACCTTCAGTGCTGTTTTTTTTTAGGTTTGCAGGTAATGACAGTAGTTCATCTTTTCAAAGTGGAAAAGGGTAGTATTATAGGCCTGGATTCAAATTCTCACTTGGCCATGAAGTCCACTGCTAGGCCATTCTCAGTCTAATTTACTTCACAGGGTTGGTGTGAGAATAAAATGAGTTGTTCTTCCTCGAAGGAAGTTAAGAAAGAAATGTAATCTGCTTTTAATAACAGCTAGTGATGCATTGTATAATTCCACCATGAAGCATGATGGCCCCTGTAACCTTTGACTCCCAGGGAATGACAAGCTGCAATTTGCCTGCTTCTGATTGGAAGGTGTGCCTTGCTTTTTTCTGTTTATAGGATGCCTGTAACCATGAGAAGAGAACAGAGTATTCTAGCATCTCTCTAGCCACTAGACAGGCCCAAAGCCTGCGACAGGATATACTTCTCAGTAAAAGAGCACAGACTCATCTTTCCAGGCCAGTCCCGGTGGAGGTGATGGACAGTGTGTACTGCGCATAATGATATTTTATTATCACACACGTGCCAAATTAGCAACAGGTCAAGAGACAGCAGGTGCACATGTTGCACAAACAGCACAAATCTAGATTTTTGGAAGGGTCAAGAATAGCTCTTTGGGGGAGGGTGCAGCATTGGGCGACTGGATTCAAACCACAGATGCAGCCATGTTTTCAACTTGCACAAGGCTCCACAGAACACAACATCATGAGAATCAAAGGCACTTACACAACGGTAAGGAGGTTCATTGCTGAAATACAAATCACAGTTGAAGAACACTACCCAGAGCTTGGTGGGAACAAAACTTTAACAGAAGTTTCACGTCCCTTGGAAAGATACTAAAAAACAAATCAAAATAGGAATCAGTTGACTCTGTCCTTGAAGTGCAGACCAAAGATATCTTCTAAGCACCCTCCCCCCAACTTGGTAATATACCAAATCCCAGTTCTGCTTGTTAGCTAACTCTGAAAACCACAACTTTACTGTCATCTGAGCCAGAATTAGAAACTTGGTGCACCTGGTTTCTGGGCTCTAAAATTATAACCGTAATCATACACTGTTCTCTCAAAAGGATGCAGGCATAACATTCTAAGCATGTGAGATGGAATGACTTGCATCTGCCTGCTTTTCTCACAGGTCTCAAGAGATAAAAAGTTGTGACAAAAGGCCCACTTCTACTCCCCCCCTCCTTTGGTTTTAGTGTTGAAAACATCCCTGGGAGCCAACACAGGCAAAGAATATTTCACCACTGGGTGTATTTTAGCAACTGCAGTAAAAAGGATGCTGATGTGGATCTATGCAGTAGTTGTTTAAACTACACATGGAAGTGCAGGGAATTACAGAATAATCTTGAACTGCAATCACTCCTAGACAGTAAAAAAAAAGGAAAAAAAGGTCCAAATAATCTCTGAAATCAGTCTGTGCTTGTATGCCAAAGGGAGGCAGAGATCTATCAGTCTGGGCACATCTAACTCTCTAGCTAATTTATAAAATCTCATTCAAATAGTGATAGAGAAGCTGGAACCAAGCAGGGTCACATGTGTTGGTCCTTCGAGGAGGATCAAACATTTTGGACAGTAGGCTTTGCAGAAATTATTAACAGTAAAATCACAAATGATATCTATATAGCATATTTCAAGTCTGCTAAGCACATCAGATATACTACTTCAGTCATTTCACAACAACCCTGCAAGGTATTGCAAATGGGGGCGGAGCCTGACAGAGCGCCTTGCTTCATGCCACTCGGTGATTTGGGGGCAGGCAAGGCCAGCTAGTGTAGTGGGAGGGGAGGCGTGGTGGGTGAGGGAGCGAGCGAGCGAGCAGCTACTTGACCCTCCTGCTGGCTACTTGCATGTCCAGCCAGCTGGGCCACCATGCATGTGGCTGACAGGACCAAGAGGTGGCAGACCCTTTGGAGGGGGAGAACGCTGCTCTTTGGAGGGGGAGAACGCTACCCTTTGGAGGGGGAGAACGCTGTTCTTCCCATACTCCGCTGCCTGCTGCACCTGCTTCCTCTCACTTCATGGGAGGGCTGGCCCTGGGAAAGATCCTTGTCTGAAACCACTGCCAATTACTGTATACAATGCTAAGTTTATCTGACTTTCAATAAACAGCCTCCTGTATTCATTTTTTTGGTTATTGCACTTGACTGTGGTTACACTCCAGTTTCATTCCCAATCAATGGTTCCTCAGGACTCTTCCTCTCCATTTCTCCATGACTGCAAACTTTTCTTCAGGCCTATTTGCCTATTACAGACTTCCCCAACCTGGTACCCAACAGATGTATTGGACTAGATCTCCCATCATCCCCAGCCAGCATGGGCAATTTACTGAATGTCGCTCCGTCGTAGCCCAAACCTCTGCTCTCTTTAAAGGATCCTTTCTTTACAAGCCAGCCCACAGTTTAACACACGAGGATACTGAGAAATGAGTGGAGCTGTGAATCTCACCCTCGGTTTCGAAAGAACACTTTGAAGTCAAGGGATGTGCTCAAGCAAGTGCATTTGTTACTTCAGCGCTTCGCAATGTTACTAATGGGAACGAAACCTGCTTCGTGCAGAATGCAGAAGGTGCAGGGAAACATTTCTTGGAAAAACGAAAACATGGGTGACTCTTCCCACCTTCTGGAACGACCAGCAACTCTTCCCACAGTTCTCTTCTCATGGGCCATTATCATCATCAGCTCTGCTCTGTGCAGGGCAGGGGCAAGCCTGCCCAAATTGACTGCAGCAATTCACATCCTGTTGAACCTCTTCCAGTCTGAGGGCCAAATTCAATTATGGAGAAGTTTTCAGTAGGGGTGTGCACAGACCCCCCCGCTCTGCTTCTCTTCCAGATCCGCGATTTGCGGATCGGGCTGCTTCGCTCCACCCCTGCTCCGCCTATGTCCGCTCTGCTCCATTGCGGAGCTCCAGATCCGGATCGGAGCTCCGTTTCCCCCCCCCCATAGGCTTGCATTAAGCTAAAAAAGTATACAACTTTTTTCTGTTAAAGTTAGAAACCTCAAGTTTGGCACCATGACACCTCATGGATGTATACACACGCACGCCAAGACTCAAGGCAATCCCATCATCCCCTGATTTTTGGGGAATTTATGAAAATCGGGCATCCCATTCACACCCCTTTCGATAGCTCCATCAATTTGCACATTAGAAACCTCAAACTCGCCACCATGATAGCTTATCCAGGGATACACATGCATGCCAAGACTCAAGGCAGTCCCATCATCCCCTGATTTTTGGGGAATTTATGAAAATCGGGCACCCCATTCACACCCCTTTCGATAGCTCCGTCAATTTGCACGTTAAAAACCTCAAATTCGCCACCATGATAGCTTATCCAGGGATACACATGCACACCAAGAATCAAGACAGTCCCATCATCCCCTGATTTTTGGGGAATTTATGAAAATCGGGCACCCCATTTGCAGATGTGGACTGTTCTCTGACATTTGGACAGATAAAAAAAAGGGAAGTGGGCACACTCACAGATGCCATCTAGACCCACAATCTTGCCAAGGTACAAGGCAATCCCATCATCCCCTGATTTTTGGCGGAGCTTAAACCTGCAGACAGCTCAATGGGGCCATTTCAAAGGAAATCCCAACATGCCATGAATTGGGGAGTAGAGATCAACCTAAATATGAATCTTCTTCCACACTTGAAAAATGGATTTGGAACTTCCAAAAGTCTAATTGAGCGCAGGAAGGACTTCTCCCCTAGTCAAAGCCAGACACAAACCATCCCTGTGAGGCAGGCAGGGGAGGAGGGAGGGAAGGCAGGCAGGTAGCAGACATTTCTGGGGGCATAAGGAAGTGAGCCAAGGATAAGCCAGTAATGCATATAAAATGGAATAAATAAATAAATAAATAAATGAGGGGTGGAATTAAAAGCAGCAGTGTTGCTGAATAAACAACAAGAAGAACTTTTAAAAAAAGGCTATATCTGTCTTTTACCAGCAAGAGTGGGTGTGGGTGGACGTGCCCAAAGGGGGAAGCATCTGCCAGTTTGACTGGTCCTGTCTAGGTACCAGTCTTTAAGAAGCAAACACTCACTTCAACTCATGATAGGCATTGCTTCACTGGGTGACTCTTTGGAGGGCTCTGATGGCCCTCCAAGTACAGGAGAGTACACAGGGCATGTCCACATGCCCTAGTGGAGCTCATCCCCTTGCACCACGTCTATTCAGTTGTTCCCCAAAGTTAGGGTGGGTAGCAGTGCTGTGTTTTTTCTCTTATTATTGGCTTAGTATATGATTTCAGGTTGTGTTTGTGCATTTGGTGGGGCTACTGTTTTAACAAACACTGGGAAAAGTCCGTTCAGACTAAGAAAGAGAAGTTCCCAGAATCCCAAGTTACCCGTTTTGCCTATCCCCTCCTCCAACTTTGGGATCATGTGATCATGACTGGGAGTTGACTCTGCCCCTCAGCCCTTCGAAAAGGTACTCTTTTTCCCGCCTTTACCCTACTTTTAAAAAAATTCTAGCAAGCGAACCGCACCATGCAGAGAGCTGAGAGTAGGCTCAAAATGACCCCCAGCCATGACTCTCTAAGCACAAGAATTTTCAGAAAGATAGCTTCAAAAACAACAGTTATCCCCTTTTCTTTTCCGCAATGCAATCCTATGGGCAAAATGTTTCAAAATGGCGATCGGATTGGTCCGCGGAAAGAGGATCGCTCCAAAAATGGGCGCTTCTCTTCGCCTTGCTTCTAGGGGTCCGCGGTCCACTTCTACTCCGCCTCTGGGCAAGGCTTAGCAGGCCAATTCGCTTCTGATTCTCTGGTTCTAATCGGAGCGGAGCACATGCCTAGTTTTCAGAGGTGGTGGTGGTGCATTCCAGTGGTAGGTGGGGAAAAAGGCAAAAGGGGGCAGAGTCAAAAAGGCAAAAGGGGTGGGTATACAAGAAATACTAGCATACTGCAGCTTAAAGCTCTTACTTTATCTAAATTTAAGGAGAAACATTTCAACCTCTTAGAATGTGGGGGGAAACTTTACAAAAGCCCAGAAGCCGTCAAATGCTTGGCAGTTGGAGGGGAAGTGGGTGGGATCATCTGTGGAATCCTGGAGGGCTGGATTTGATCCCTGGACCTGAAGTTCCCCACCCCTGCTATGGAAGGCGGTTCAGCCCAGCTAGAGATCTGCTTACCTTTAGCCATCCAAGACAGACCTGTTCTTGCTATCTTTTGGTGTCTGGATGGAAAAAAACTTGCCCATGTCAACTCCCAATCCATGCTGAGTGGGTGAGGCACAATGCCCCCGTTGCCACTCACAGGGTTTAGAATTGGCACATCCATATTTAGGGTGGGTTGGGCTGCCAGACAAGAAAACATAATCCCGTGTATGGGGGCAGGTGCACGTAATGGGCTCTTCCCCACGGCTCTGCCCACCATGCTTTCAGGTGGTGAGGGAGGGGGGGTGCTGAACCTCTTTCGGCCTGAGTTCCATTCCAGGGAAGCTCTGGGGCGTGTGCATTCCAATGGTGGGTGGGGCCAAAGGCAAAAGGGGAGGGGCCAGGTCCTAAAGATGCCTGCCTGTTTTAGCTTAAAGCTCTCTTCCTGCCAGTAACTAAGCCTCATGAGAGGCATTACCTTTTGGAGTGGGGAAAAGCACCGCACAAAAGCTGGGAAACCACCAATTGACTGGTAGTTGGGGGAAAGGGGGTGGGGACTTCTGGGGAAACCCAGAGGGCTAGATTGGGACTTCAGGCAGGATGGATTACAGCCCCCGGACCCGAGATTCTGCACACTTATGGTGAGAACAGCACATGCAGATAGTGCTGTTATTAAAAAGCCTCTGTGCTGTCTGGCTGCACTTAACTAGGTGGCTGTCTTCACGGTGCCAGGTTGACGTTGCCTCCCTCCTGAATATAAATATTGTAAATAAATAAACCCTGTAGTTTCCCTGGGGCAGCAGGGATAATCCTGATGCCGAGGAGAGTCAGTGGGGTTTCTGGGCGGCCATCTGGGTCCCGGAGCCACCCCCACACTCCTCCTGGTGGTAGGCAGCCTTTCACCAGCCTCCACTCCCAGGTTGGCCCCAGAGCAACATTACATGGTGGAAGCACCATGTTGATGTTGTTCCCTTTGAAAATGTTGGGGTAAATCCCTGACTTTTTCAAAACGCAGCATTGCGGGTGGCTGCAAACATGTCCCTGCATTGTCTAACCAATGGGGTGCAGATCCACAGCCACCGCTGGGCTTTCCCTGCATGTAGACAGCTCCTAGGTCTGAAAATGGTGCTGCCAAGGCTAATTTGTGTATCCCAGGTTGTAGAAAGAATAATAAAAGAAATCCTTCTCAGTCCACTCCCAAACTGCCTCTTCTGAACCCTGTTGCAAGTCCCCATCATTTTCACAGAAACATGTCACCTAGCCCAGTATCGTTGACACTGACTGGCAGCGGCTCTCCAGGGCTTCAAGCAAGTGTTCTTCCAGTCCTACCTGGAGATGCTGGGAATAAAACCTGGGACCTTCTGCATGCAAAGCAGGGGCTCTGCCACTGAGCTTCGACCCCCCTCCCCTTAAAGAGATCAAAGGCAACTGGAAACAATCCCAGCCAGGGTGAATGTAATCACAAGCCTCACAAGGACTCCAAAGCGGTCAGAATTTCATTCCTAGTTTGATTTGGAAGGAAGAGGCAGTGAAGTGCCACTCTAAGACACAGATAACAGAACAGTCCTCTATCTCCATGTCAGGGTCCTCCTGTGTTGATGATCATCATGATGTGCCTGTAGTTGGAATCATTGCGCCACCTCCTGGCACAGCGCATGTTTCCAGGAAAACTGAAATTGCCAGATGCAGCACATTGTCCCCAAGGAAACCCAATCTGCAGCAGCCTTGTGGGGGGGGGGGGGGGGAAGAGAACAAAACCCAATCTCTGCCAATTTTATTTCAGAAAAACAACCCCCCTCCTCTCCAAGGAATTTAAACACGTGCCAACTAGCTGAGAATGCCGTCTATTTTATTATGACATGATTGTGTAAAATGGGAACGGAAAAAAAAGCCAGCCATATTACCTGCCCGCAGCTATATGAAGCAATTGCTAACTCTCTAAAGAGCTCATATTCAAAGCATGGACTTTCCATGTTAGAACTTCTTCTCTCAAGGAAAGCATCACACCTGGGAGTGTCATTGGCCCTGTAGAAGCTGCCATGTTAATGTCCTGAAAGGCTTCTGCACTGAAATCTTTTGCCAAATGTGCATTGGATACTGCAGTACACACTGTACTGAAAAAGACATGCTTCCGTTACCAGGGCACTTTGGCAAAGAAAGTCAACCTCACGCAAGAGGGAATGGCAATTCTCTCCATTCGTGTCCTTAAGAGAAGGTCAGCGTTGCCCATGCAATCTTACAGAACATCCCCACCATTGGCACAAGACCTGTGACGTGAATATTTGTTTTTAAAAGGGAGGAAAATCGGAGAAGGGAGTATAAGGATCTACGCAGTATGGATCAGGGGAGAAGTGTCGGGCTTGGGCTCAAATTCCACATTAGCCATGTACTCACTGTTGCAGAGAGAAGATTGCCTAAGGCCATCTGGTGAACTCATGGCTAAGGTGAAAATTGGAAGGCAAGAGGCATTTCTTTAAAAAAGAAATCACCACATTAGCAAGCAATAGGATTCAGTGAGGAGTTGCTGTCAGCTAGTGTAACCTCAATTACACTCTCAAATTAAAGGAAGTATTTCAGAGGAGGGTCTTCAAGCCTGCGCAGTAGGAACAAGTCAATAGGAAGCAGGAGCAGTGCTGGAGGGGGGAGGGCAGAGTGGGCAAGTGCCCCCCCAAAACAAGAAGCTCGTGCCCCCTCCATTGCTGGACTCCTGTTGTTACTTGAAGGAAAGGCACTTTTCACAAGTGCAATTCATACATCATAATCTCCGAGACTCTTCAACAGTCCCAGCTGCAGTTCTTCTGCCAACAAAGGTTGCACATTTTGGAGCTACTGACATGCTCTTCAGGATGCCACAGACCAGTGGCAATCCACTGAATGGGGAGGGAAACATCTGACATGCAGGAGAGAAAATTAATTTATTTTTTATACATGGGGTGCCTAAGAGTAAAAAAAAAAAAAATTATAACCACAAATTAATACGCTTCTGTAGCATACCCCACTCCCAGATCTTAACTTACAGTACACATCTTGCCCACCTAGAAATATACTTTGCCTGTTCTGGGGCCACCTCCCCCCAATTTTTTTTCCTGGTGCTGCCGCTAATAGGAAGTTTTGGGATTACACTGAGAAAGCCCTTTCTCTTGTGCATTTTAATGATGGGTACTCAAGAAGGACCTCCCGAGGCAGATCCAGGCAGGATTGTATGAGTGAAGACAGTGCTTCAAATAATCTAGTCCCAAGGCATCTAGGTCTTTACAGGTTAAGATCAGCACTTTGAATTGGGCCCAGAAGGTGACGAGCAGCCACCACAATCAGGGCAAATGCATTTTGTACCAAGTGCAGCTGCCTTCTTCAAAGACACCCCATGAAAAGTGTGTTGCAGTAGTCCAGTTTGGAAGTAGCCAGTGCAAGGAAAAGAGAGGTCAGGATTGCAGCTGGTGTAAAGCCAGAGCTTGTAAAACACACTCCTGGTCACAGCTGCTACCTGTGACTCACCAGACAGCAACCCATGAAGAAGCATCTCCAAGTTGCATACCTGGTTCTCCAAAGGGAGTCAAGTCCATCTAGGACCAGCTTCTCCCCACCATCCAGATCTGCCAACTTCCTAACCCACAGAACCTCTGTCTTTCTCAGGTTTCATCTTGTTCTCCCTCATCCATCCATGACCACTGGACTACTCAAGTGTGTTAAATTATGGTCAGACCAGTATACCTGTTAACTATCCCACAGCAGTACGTGACACTTTGCGAGTGTAACCCATGTAGCTTGAGCATCTTCTTTAAGAAACCACAGTCTCCTTTCAAGTCTAGACAGAATCTGACCAAGTTTACAAAAATATGAATACTTCAGACACTATTTGCTTTCACCTACAAAGCAGCCAGTTTATAGTTAGAAGGGTTTGTCCTCCAGAACACTGAACAGCTACTTCATAGCATATTTTAACCATTCTTGTGAAAATAAGATTAGTAAGGTGACAGGTATTTTCTACTATTCCAGAGAGCTTATGAGTGCAGGAGGAATTCCTATCTGTGTTCAGAGATTGTGAAAACACTCCAACTAATTCCACACAAAACATGCAAAGAAATGGTAAAATTCATCCTTGCATATAGAAACAGCAGGGATCCTCTCATACCAAACCTCAGCCTTAATTTGGTGAACAAAGGGTGGTGCCACATGCTAAGGGGCAATTAACTAGTCATGCAAAATTTAAACGCACTTCAGAGGGCAGCTTTATAAACCCAAAATTGGAACCAGCATTTCCTAAATCCAGAGTAAAGACGGTGATCTTCTGAATCCCCCTTCACCCAAGCCCTCTGTCCAGAGGCTCACAGTCAAACCAATGAGTCAAGTTATGCTTAGATGCCACAATGTAACTTATGCTTATACGCTACAGGATGGCTAGTTCCTTCCTCTATGTGTGGCTTCTTTTCACATCCAGTCCATAACCTACTGGCTTGCTCAGTCTAGGAAAGAAGCCACCCGTCCGGAAATGAAACTGCTCAATTATTTATAACACACACTTTGGTGCTTTCCTTCAGCAAATTCATCTCCTGTTCCTCCAGACATTCCTCCTGGATGAGTGATTTTTCCTGATCAGAAACTCTGGATAAACAAGTCTGGACATGGATTTGAACTAAAGGCAAAGGTCTAAGTTGAATTCAAATTCACTGGAGGTCAAAATCTTGTCAGTGAACACAGCTTGCCTGGGTTTGGCCCCAGGCATCATCTGCCCTTTTCCAAGGAAAGCTGGGGCAAGCACACCTCTTGGATCACACATGGCTTCACATTTGCTAGCCCAAGTGACTGCTTTACTTGCTTGCATGGTTGGGCTAGTGTTGAACATATGGTAGCATCCAGATTAACAAATTAAGGTGAGCAGGAGCAAAGTTTCTACCAGCCTTTCTAAACTAACCAGCAATCATAAATAAGCTGTGCATTTCAAGAAAGTGGGAGTTGTATCCAACTCCAAGTTTTCACTTATGAAAAATTCTTCGTCTCATCAAACAAGATTTGTCGATACAAAATTGAGATCTCAGATCAATTTTTACCAATGTAAATCCTATCAATTTCTGTAAGCCTTGCACTAGCACACAGTGACCTGGTTTGCATGACATTGCAGGCTCATCGGGAGTTGATTAATTCACATGGGCCATGGCATGTAAGGGAGACATTCAGGGGATGCCATATCATGCAAACCCAGTTACTGAGGGTTATACAGGGGTTAAATAACCCTCATACAACCCTCAATTTGTTATAGGATTATGTGAGGGTTGTTTAAACCTAAAATAAAGCTTGTGGATGGGTTTGCATGATATGGCAACCCCCACTTGGGGTTGCATATTTAAAAAGTAACTTGGCATGTGCTGTGGCTTATTGTGGGTGAAATAACCGATGATGAGCTGGCTGTGTCATGCCTACTAGCCTGGTGTGGGTTTCACTTAGGGTGTTTTACCCAGTCATATCTGGAAGCTGACTGATATGTGCCACCAATTTCACTCCATTTCTTCCTGATGTAAAGCATTTCTTGGTAAAAGAACTTTGCCAAGCGGGGGAGACGGAGAAGTGTGTGTGTGTGTGTGTGTGTGTGTGAGAGAGAGAGAGAGAGAGAGAGAGAGATGCTTCTAGGTTGAATGCAACAATCACATGACAGCTGACAGGGCATTCTGATCACATGAATGAAGTGTGTCCACCTACATGTGATGAACTCATCACAAGAGAAGAGTCTGTCTGAGAACACACATTCAGAGATTGGTGGTACAGGCTCAAGAAAGTGGAAAAGAGACTCATGCCTACTTTTTAAAAAAGTATTTCTATTCCGTTCCTCAGCCAAGAGGTGTCCCAGAGCAGTTCACAAACAATCAATTAAACAACAGCCGGGCTGGTAGAATGGCCCTTCTTTCCTTCTCATTTCTGTTACAGCCTGCTGGAATGGCTGCTGGAGGTGACAGTTGGTGGTGTCCTGTTCCTATTGCAGCACTGAGTTCTAATAGGATTCATTACTGTATGGAGTAACTCTAAAGACAGCAATGCTGGGGTGATAGAACTATTAGTGTTCTTCTATGGTCTTCTTCCCATGCTTTTGGATATGGAGAAACCTTGGCCTGTATAGATGGGAAGAAGGCAAACCACAGCATTAGGCCCAATAGAGAGATTTAAGAAGTTACAAAGAGTTTTGTAGCACATTAAAAACCAACACATGTATTATGGAATAAGCTTTTGTGGACTAGAGTCCATTTTGCCTGATGCATGAAATGTTATAGTTCATGAAAGATACATTGGAGAGGTTTTAGCTGGGAGTTGTACTTGACAAGATGTGATGCTCACCTTCAGTCCCTCAGGTATTATACCCTGCTATTTGCATTTGCATTTGGATAGAAAGAGTATAGCAAGTACTTTTTTAATGAGATCAATGAATTTCCAAGGTGTTCCTTCCTTTCAATAGGTCATCTTCCCCAAGCATGTATGCTATGGCTGGACTAAAGTATTTGGCTCAAGCTTTTGCACAGTACATGAATCAGCTAGAACATCTTTCTATCAGAGCTCCAAAATATTCCATGCAAAGGGCAGCTTTTTCCAGTGTTCATTATGCTCCTGTGAAACTACTTCAGTAGACAATGACTTGGTTTGCATGACATGATAGCCCGCCATGGCTTAATTTACCCATGGTGACTGTTGTGTTGTGCCATGTAAAAATGCACCTGCGGGTGCCTGCGCAAAGGGACAGCCACCACAGGAAAATTAAGTCATGGTGGGCTGTCATGTCATGCGAACCAGGTCAACATTGGTGTATTTTATTGCTTATTTCGTAAACTGTCCAGAAAGCTTTGGTTAATGGTTGGTATTAAAATGTGACAGACAGCCCAAACAAGCAAAAATGTACAACTAGGAGTCCCCCTCATCTTACTTTCCACAAAAGTCCTTGTGGGTGGCAGACACAAAGAGGGACAAATCTGGGTGGCAGCACAGCCAGTTCTTCACCATCTCTGGGTGCCGAGGGTCAACTTCCAGAAACACGCTCCTAAAAGCAGACAAAGAGGGAGAGAAATAGCTTGTTCAAAACTTCTTTAAGGGCAGGACACTTGACACGATCTATTTCGCATGTTGAAAATGTGGATTCAGTGGCTCTGGGTAGAGATCAGCACATGCTGAAGCAATTTCTGCGATTGCTCAAACATACTAAGCCTCCAACCCAGCCACAATTACTGCTTTTGCAGCTTTGTGGCCATATTTTAAGCATGAATTAAATGAAGAGCTGGGTGACTGCTGCTGCCATCATACGCCCACTTCAGCCCAGGCCTCACACATCACAGATCACTGATTAGGTCATGAGCATTCAGCCTCTCAAAGGATTCTGCAGTGGTTCATATAGTCCTATACATAATGGTCCAACTGAGGCAACCTGAATTAAACTTTCATTGTTACTTAGGAAAATAGGCTCTGATATTTTTGTTACATATCTCATAATACTGGAATTCCAGGTTTTTAGGAGTGGGATGGGGAGGCTTGGGAAAGATGTTCTCAGTGGGGGCCCTTCACTGAGTGATCCCAACTCCTTCTCCTTGCCCATCACTTGTCTCTCCTTCTGGGACCCATCAGCACCAACCCCCAAAAAGGAGGGAGGAGCGTCTGGAAGTGGCTGCTCTTTCCCTCTCCTTCTCTCCCTGCTTACATTCTCAGAGAGGGAGGTGAGCAGCAGGAAAAACATAAACAAGGAAAAGCTAGAAGGCAACAAGGATGCTCAGTGGGTTCCCTATGGGGGCACGAGCCTCAAGGACGCTGATCACTGATGAGTTTACTTAAGTGTTGTGGATAAAGAAAAGCTGAAATTTGAATGTTTTAGAATAGATTGCACTTGAAAAACAATGGGGGCTTCAGCTGAGAGTTTTCCAAATATGATTTACACAATATTGCTTACCAATAAATGCAGTAGCCAAATGTCAGAGGACATTTATAGAATTAAGAAGTAAATTCTAACAGCCTGAGAGACCATTTATGCATGCAGGAAGTGACCCTGGGTTGGTTTTGGTGGGGTAGGGGTAGAATTGGCCTTAAGTTGCCCACCCCTGCTATAATACTTGGGTCTTACTGCACTCAATATTTATTTATTGTTTATTTAAAACATTTGTATCCCACCTTATATCACTAGGATCACAATAGTGCTTCCTCCTGATCTGAAATTCATGCAAGAAACTCATTATCTTTGACTTACAGGTTCCTCATCTGCATTATGACTACTTATTTCTAAATTTCATTTCCTAACCCCACAACACATAAACCACATCAAACACACAAGGTAAAGCCAGGAAGATAAAACACCAACCAAATTACAAAATACTATGTTGTCACACAGCCCAGTGATATCTCATGACCTGAGCGCTACATTATTTTTTGGGATATCTGCATTCCCCTTCTATTCCATTCTCTTTATGTCAAAACCATCAGTATCGTCATGATCATTTAAGAATTTTCACTCAAACCATCCTTATTCTTGTGGCCAAAGAGCACCATGTGCAAAACTGACTAACTATAAAAGCTTAAGGCTAGGACGTCCAGTGGGGCCGTAGCTCACTGGTAGCCCACTTGCTTTGCATGCAAAGAGTCCCATGTTTAATGTTTGGCATCTCCAGGTAGGGCTGGAAAAAATCCCTTTCTGATATCTTGGGCAGCCACTGTCAGCCAGTGTAAACAATACTGAGAACAACAGTAAACAATACAGGGAATACCGGATGCTCCCAATACCCTTGTGTGCAAAACTATCCTGGCCCTTTAACTGAAGCCATTGATGATACAGAAAGAATGACAGCATAAATGGCAGCAGCAGCCAGAGCACTGCATGGGGCCAGCAAATGTAAAGCTGGAAAAAGAATTCTAAGAACTGCCGATGCTGGATCTGAGCGAGGGGACATCAACTTCAGCCGTCTGTTTCCAACAGTGACCAAGTGCAAGCAAAGCAAGATTGAGAGAGCCATTTCCTGCTGCTCAGCACCTGATAATCAGAAGCTGCTTTTAGCCAGGCTAACTGATAGCTATTGCTAGCCCTATCTTCCATCCCCGAGATGGAGATTGTCATGGCCTCTGGTTGCGATTAATTCCCTGTGCTGAGAACGCATTACATGAAATAGTGCTTTCTCTCATCAGTCCTGAATCTACTGCTAGTCATTTAGCATTATGAGAGAATTCTGCTTTTATTATTTATATATGCCTAATTGCCATAATCTCAATCTTATCTGCCAAACCAATTATCCAAGCCAGGCATAAAACAGAGATTATTTGACACTTCTCACTACATTATAACTGCCCTTCATGCCAAACTACACGATGACTGGGTTCACATGACACAACAAACCATCATAGATGACAAGCCATAGTGGGTTGTCATATTATGTGAAAGTAGATCAATTCCCACATGGTGGCTTGCGAGTGGGAAACAAGCTACCATAACAACCCAGGGCTTCTTTTTTGGTGTTGTTCAACACCCCCTGGGTTGGTGTGTTGTCTGAACCAGCAGTGCAAACCTGTTGTGGGCATTGGGCTGGGAGCTACTCTTTCTGAGTGCAACTGCAATTGCTCTTAGTGATTGCAATGGAGGCTCCATTTTCCCCCCTCGAGTCCTAACATTTGTGCAAAATAGGGCAGATTTTTTAAAAGATTTTTTTAGCCCCAGGAATGTGCACAACTGCCTTTGTAATTAAAAAAAAAATGGGGGGGGGAAATGGGTCAAGGTCACCCCTTTAGCAAGGTGATCCTTAGGTTCTGAAGTGTTGCCCTGGCACTTGGAGATCCCCCCTTTCAGTTCACCCCTCCCATAGTCAGCAGCAACTGGGTTTAGGATGATTTAGGCCCCATGATTTAGGCTACCATTTCTGCTAACCACTTTGACAGCTGTCAAAGTTAGCTGCGGTTAGCATGACTGAGAGAGAAAAAGGGGGTGGTGTGAAGTTCTCCCTGGCAACCAGTTGCTGCTGAATCAGATAGGGGTGGACTGGAAGAGGGGACCACTAAGGGTAAATCCCAAACCTCTAAACATAACAACAATTTTTCTGAGGGGTCAATCTGATCCCGTATCCCCCCCCAAAACCTGTCAACTGTCAAAAGGTGTACAAACATACATGCAGCCTGTCTTGTCAATTACCTTCTATGATTCAGACTTTGATAGCTGAAACATAGGTGATAGGCAACCTGAGCCTATATATTTTTGACAGCCACAATTGTGTACCTCTGCAATGGTGAAAAGCCATACAAAAATAAACAGATAAATATTACGAAGATATTTGTGCACATTCCCAGGGCCAACTCCCCCAGGGCCTGTTTTGCGCAAATGTCTGGATGCAAAAAAGTAATTAACCCCCCTCCCCCCCACTCCAAACGCGACTGGGATGTGGAGCCAGCTGGAGGACCGAAGTGGAAGAAGAGGCAGAACAACCCATGGTAAGCCTGAGCACTGCGTGGCTTATTCCGCAGGGTGGGTTGTCATGACGTGCAAATCTGGGCTATGACTGGGTTCAAACCACGGTGGCTTATTTTCCCCATGTGTATGCTAGTCATTAGCCTAATTAGCCTTACCTGGCGTGAGTTGTTCAATGTCCGAACCGGGAGGAATGGCTGGCTGGGGTGGTTTACAAACTACTCTGAACCCCATGGCTCATTCTAGGTATGCTGGGTAGTTCATACACCACCCCGGCCAGCCCCATCGCCAGAGTCGAACACAGTGTCAACCGCTATCTGCCAAAATCAATTATGCTGATTAAGTGGCTTGTGATCAACACACATGGGGAGAGAAAATAAGTCACCGTGGCTTCCCCGCCCCCCGTGATTGTGCGAATCTGCCTGTTATGTTAACACTGCGATTACAAGGAACGTGTGTTTTTCCCCCTCTTGTTAAACAGCAGTGGTGAGGGAGGGGCAATTGGGATTGGGCACCAATGCAAGGGGAGCTGTTTAAAAAAGAAAAAAAGAAAAATTATGATTTGCCCCTTCAAAAGTCTGATTTGCCCCAAGGGAATACAGGAATTCTAGTGAGAGAAGATTTTCGTCAGGATGATGGTAGGGCGAAGGGTTAAGCTGCCTCTTGTTGAGCCATCGACCCCGATCCCGATTCCCCAGAGGCTGCTATTTAACAACAACAACGAAAGCAACCCAGAAAGGTTAAGTGCAATCATGCGTTTAATGCCTCATGTCGTCTGGTCCAGAAAGGACATTTTTGTGCAGAGCTTAAGGGTTCGACACCTCCCCCCCCCAAACTAATTATTACCAGAATACACATTACCAGCCCACACTGAGAGCCATCTTAATGACTGTGTACCCAAACCTATCCCTAGGATTCTGTCAGCTCAATCACAGCCGATGGCAGTTTTGCAGGCTACAAAATAGGCTGACACAGAAAGAGCCAAATGCAAGAACTAACTGCTTCTCCGAATTCCAGAGCTTTCCCACACAAAACACTCCCTTTGAATCAACCAGGCTCAGTCACACTCACAGATGGGTGTGGATCCCATTTCTGACCTAAAAAAAAAAGTCCCCCCCCCCTCGATGCTGCCACCGCCTGCCGCCTCCACCTCAGGGCGGGGGCTGAGGGAAGGGGAACAAAGAACTGAAATCAAAAACCTTCACAGATCCTGGGAAAAGTGCTACCATAAAACCTGAGGCATGAGATTATGAAGTTCCTGCTCACACTTTGCAGGAGAGATTTTAAGTTACTTTTCTTGGGCTGTTAAAGGCAACAGGGCTTTCGAAAACCCGCAAGAATGTAGCAATAGACTTGCTACCAGTTTTTGCTTTCTTACGCTCCGGAAAAAACATTGCATTTTTTCCCCCCACAGAAATTGCTGGAAAATGTTCAACCCACTTCCGAACAGTTACTCTTCTAAGCCCTAAAAAGCTTAATTTCTCTTTTTAAAGACTTAAGTTCTAAGGTTTTAATGCTTTCATTCCCCTCCCCCCCCTTTTTGATTTGTGCATTCTTGCAGTCCTTTGGTCAAGGATTTCTCTAAATCAGGGACAGTCAATGTCTTTAGCCCAGGGGCTGGATTATCCCCTGCCAAGCTGCTTACATGGCCAGAGACCGCCTTCATTGTGTCAAAATCGATTCCCCAGCCCTGCATCTTTGAGCCTATGAGCATCCTCTCTTTTAGCAGTGGGAGGGGGGCATTAGGGAAGGAGGCCTGAGAGCAGAAGCCAACTTTGACCAGGCCAAATGTTGCTCCCAGTGGGCTTTTCTATGCAGGGCAGTTAATCCATTGCATCTTCTTCTGGTTTCATCACAGAACTGAGCACTACACGAAGCCCGTTTCCTTTGCTGCTTTCTCGCCACATAACCTTTAGATGACAATGCGGTATAGCAGAATAGCGTGAATACACAAGAGGAAATACGGCTTTCTTTTGCCGTTAGAAGTAATACCCCATTTGCCATGCTCTAAAAATCCTCATAGAAAGTGCTGTTTACAAATAGAAGTGAATTTGGAGGGTTGCATCATCATCTAGAAAACCCATAAACAACCGTGAGCAGGGAATGAGGGGCGCACAACAAATGCCTCATGTAGAAAAGCTGCCTGCCCCTCCTAGCGTTAGAATGGAGAGATGCCATTGCCACAGAGGCTTCTGGACTGTATCTCTGCTCCAATGCTAAGAATGAATGGCGAAAGGGCAGCCCAGTTCAGATGTGGGACCCAACTCTCAGGAACGGTGTCTTGAGCACTGCACAAACTAAGCTCAGTGCTATGCACCTGAGCATCATGTGCCACTTCTGAGCTTGACCAGCACCTAAGTACAAGACACCCAGGACATTTACCTCAACCTCTACCTATAAAGAACATTTTCAATATTTTGTGATTTGTTACTTCGTAGAGTTTTCCTCAAGCTTTTTGAAAACTACTGGGTCACTGTAGTTGCAAAAGAGGGGTAATGGGTTGTTACTTGTCCAAGATATTGGCTTCATATTTAATGAGCGAATTTCTTTTGTTTGAATGGAGATTCAGTTAAATCTTGACTTATAATGATCAGGTTAATGAAGCAGACATTAAAGAGATCTTTCTCACACTTGTTTATCTGACCTACTATGGTTTCCTCCTCCCAACCTTCCTTTACAGAGATCCCCACTAGCAGAGCAAGGTTTTCTGGTTAATGGGTGTATCTTTAAACCTAGGGGGCCACACCTTCTCTGTCACTGCAGGACAGCAGGATAGTTTGGGAAACTGCTCCCTGTCTACCTGCCTCTGCTGTTCCCAAAAGAACTGCCTCAAAAAACTCAAGAATCTGCCTTAAATATTAATTCTTTCATCACTTTCCAAGAAGTGCTCTAATATCACACCATCCCTCTAGTTAATCCACTTTTTAAATGTTCCTTTTCATAATTTCATCTTTTCCACTACAACTTTCTTATTCTTTACATTTCAGAGACCAACTTACTCAGTGACCTACAAGCATATCTGGCAACAATGGCCATAGCCAGTAATATTGACATTTAAAGGCCTAAAGTGATGCTCTTTAGGTTACATGAGAAGAACTGTTTGTGTTGGTAAACATTTTATGTACTTTGCATATAGTAATAATTCCCAGGGTGAAACCTTCTAACTAAAAGTAACTTATTTTGCCTATAAGCCCCTCTGGCGCGTGTGTGTGTGTGTGTGTGTGTGTGTGTGTGAGAGAGAGAGAGAGAGGCTTAACCACTCTAAATCTAAGCACAATTTCCTGCTTCCTGCTACTATCAAAAATGATAAGGGTAGTGGGGGGAGGCAGAGACAAGCCCTCAGCCAGGTAAAGAGAGAGGTTCACCATGGTGTGCCCTGGTTTGTGGCTCCCTTTTACCTATGTGAAGCAAGACAATGATAAGGGGGAAAGAGACTAGTGTATTTTTATTTATTTATTTATTTATTAGATTTTTATACTGCCCAATAGCCGAAGCTTTCTGGGCGGTTCACAAAAATTAAAACCACAATAAAACACCCAACAGGTTAAAAACACAATTATGAAATACAGTATAAAAAGCGCAACCAGGATAAAACCACACAGCAAAATTGATATAAGATTAAAATACAGAGTTAAAACAGTAAAATTTAAATTTAAGTTAAAATTAAATGTTAAAATACTGAGTGAATAAAAAGGTCTTCAGCTGGCGACGAAAGCAGTACAGTGTAGGCGCCAGGCGGACCTCTCTGGGGAGCTCGTTCCACAACCGGGGTGCCACAGCAGAGAAAGCCCTCCTCCTAGTAGCCCCCTGCCTCACTTCCTTTGGCAGGGGCTCACGGAGAAGGGCCCCTGTGGATGATCTTAAGGTCCGGGTAGGTACATATGGGAGGAGGCGTTCCTTCAAATAACCTGGCCCCAAACCGTTTAGGGCTTTAAATGTCATACTATACTATACTATATTATATGTGTAGTATGTGTACGCAAGGGTAGGATTTTTCCCCTCAGTGGTGTGCTCCCTCTCAATTTCCCTTCTATCTGACGCTGCAATAGAAAACAAAGGGAACTGGGAAAAGACAGAAGCTGCTCTAATTTGCATACTTCTGTGGTTCTTTGCTTCTAAGCTATTTTGGCTGTGAAGGTAGACAGCGCCCCTGAGGAATCCTCCTTCTCACTTTCCGAGGCCTACAGCAGAGTGTGTTTATAGTATGAAAAGAAGCAGCTAGTATTGGAACTCACCCACACTCCTTGAGGATGAAAGAAGCCAGGTTCAGAATCTCTTTAATTACGTCCATCCCATTGTTTCCTCCATCCAGGGCGCCCAGGTCCTCATAGCTAGAGACCAAAGACAAGGTCTAAAAGCCAAAGCATTACCTGACTTTTCAAACAGCAGCCAAACACACACGTTACTGGAAAACAACTACATAGGACAATATGTCATTAGAGTTTTCTAGAGGCTTAGCAGGTGGGGAATATGGAGAATGAAAAGTTTTGAGAAATGGGAAAGTGGGGACAGTTCCAGTGCACCATTTTGGGGATGATTATCACTTAGTCTGTAATTGTTATTCACTGATTTGCCTTGCACATGTTCATCCCCAAAGATCAATGGCGCCTGTCACCATGTTTTACTTTTGTCTCATTTTGCTGCACAGGAAACAATACTCAATTACATGGAGTACTAAGGGCTACTTTAGACATGGCAGAAATGGGTCCATTTACTTGAACACAGATCTTCTCTAATCACATAGAGTGTGGTTCAATTTTAACAGCAACCAGAGTGAGCAGGTGATCAATGCCAGAGAAGGAGCAGGTGCAGGTGATGGCCCCAGTAAGAGGTTTCATCTCTCTAATGAATGTAATGTGCCAAGGGATAAAAGATGGCTTCTCTGCCAAAGGGTGGCTACAAGTGGCTATATGCCAGATTTGCATTCCTTAATTGTGGACATCATGTCCTAGCAGACAAAGGGAAAAACTTTCAATCAATAGAACATTGAATGTTACCTATGACTCATTGAGATTGTGCACCTTAACTTGAAAATTGAATGTAACTTAACTTGCTAAATCCAGAACTGACCAATAGAAGGGTTAGAAAGAGACTAACACCCTCTTGTAGTCAGGGTCTATATATACTGTGAGATTCCTTTGTTCTGGGTGTCTCCATCTTGTGGAACTGGAGAGCACCCCCATACTGCAGTATCGGAAGTAAATGGATTAAGTATATTCTCCAGCCTCGTGTGTCTGATTGGCTATTAACACGCCAGGGAAGTGGGCCTTTAAATACCTGGTTAAGGGACAACACAGGGAGCTCACTTACCCCTTCTCTGGGAAAAAGGAACACCCAGCTCCAACTGACAGTTGCCCCTTACGACTGGAGAGCAGAAGGGATGCACCTGTTGACCTACAAAGCTTTTCACTGTCTAGCTCCTTCCTATCTCTCCTCTCTCATCTCACACTATTGCCCCGCTCGTGCTCTTCGCTCCTCTGATGCCATGTTTCTCGCCTGCCCAAGGGTCTCTACTTCCCTTGCTCGGCTTCGTCCATTTTCTTCCGCTGCCCCTTACGCCTGGAACGCTCTTCCAGAACATTTGAGAACTACAAGTTCAACCGCAGCTTTTAAAGCTCAGCTAAAAACTTTTCTTTTTCCTAAAGCTTTTAAAACTTGATTTTGTTCTGACTTTATACTGTTAGTTTTACCCTACCCAGTGCCTGTTTACCCTACCCTGTGCCTGTTTGCATTCTCTTCCCCTCCTTATTGTTTTATTATGGTTTTATTAGAATGTCAGCCTATGCGGCAGGGTCTCGCTATTTACTGTTTTACTCTGTACAGCACCATGTACATTGATGGTGCTATATAAATAATAATAATAATAATAATAATAATAATAATAATAATAATAACAGCCATTGTGGAGCCAACCCAGGGCTTTCCACTGAAGCACCTGAGGACAATTCCTCTGCAAAGTTACTGTTTGCCCCATGGGACAGAATATACAATTACCTATGTACCTTTCTCCCAGTAATATACAATTACCTATATTACTTTTCTCCCAGTAAAACAAATAGCAGCTCCAGCAAGAGTAATTTTAAATTGGGAAAACTATATAAAAAGAAAGGCTTATCCCCTCCTCAGTACCACTACTGAATTTTGGCTGCTAGTACTAATTCTTTAAAAATTAAGAGAGATCCTGTTAATACATGGATCACTCACATTGCGTCTAGTTTGGCTCTTACAAGCCCAGCGGTCTTTATCAAAAGAGCAAGGGAAAAATAAAACATCGTAAGGAGGACAGAAGGAAGAGGTGTGTGACTACCGGAGGATTTCTGCCGCCAAGTGAGTCATGTCTTCGTGGAAAACGTAAGGTGGATTACTGATTATAGTGTCTACTAAACCCCAGGGCAGTAGACATTCCCAAGGACCTACATCGAAGAAAGGATCAAAACAAACTTTAGGCATAATAATACAGCAAAAGATTACTCCTCAAATTACATGTATTTCTCCCTCAATTATCATATACCTCCCAACTTGCAGGTATACTTTTGCCTGGTTTGGACAACCACCCCAGACTTCATAAACTATTGCAAATCCTCTCCTATCCCCACATCACATGTTGGTTTTGGCACAAAGGTCTTGTGTGGTATGAAGATATCACATTAACATCAGAACTAGGAACTCTGTCTTAATGTTGGCTAACAAAACCAGGAAAATAAGTCAAGGCATGGTTCTGGCTCAATTTTCTGGGCTGTTAACCAACATTAAACCAGGGTTCCCCAGGTCATAAATAACAGGGAATTCTGGCTTAATGCAAGCCTAGTGCTGAAGTTGAGATGTTGTGGGGAGGTGAAGTTGGAGCACTTAGCCCTAACACTTATTCCTGGCTTCATAAATCATGGTTTATGAATCCTGGAATGATCATTGCCTCCTCCCCTCACCCGAAAATAATCAAGCATATTAAAAAATACATCCCAACCAACCTTAGAGCAAACTGAAAAACAATTTTAATGGACCTGAAGACTGCTGTATCTGGCTGGAACATATGGAATGATGAACAAATTATGTAGAAGTCTAGCCTGGAAAAATGCAAGATAAACTTGGGAGCCATGTTCTCAATAATGCAGTTTTTATTTGCTGTCTCCTGATTGTGGCCCGAGCCTGCTCCAGCTGTATTGTCAATTAATTGAGCAGGTTTGGTTTTGGTTTAAGATAGCACTTTTTCACATTTCTGTTCCAAAAGTCTGATGTGACACTATCATTATGGCTATCCCTTCAAATATATAAGTAAAAATACTTATCCCTGCACCGAAAAACAAGAGGATGCGCCTGGTTGCCCCATTGAGAGCATCTGGATTAAAATAAATGGGGCAAGGAATAAAAGGAACATGATAGTCGGAGCCTACTACTGACCACCCAATCAAGGAGAAGATGAGGATGAAACTTTTGAAAAGCAAATTGCCAGTGTTTCAAGGATGTGTGATGTAGTAGTAATGGGGGACTTCAATTACCCCAATATCTGTTGGGAGACAAATTCTGCCAGAAGTGGCCCCTCCAAGAAATTCCTGACATGTGTGGCTGATAACTTTCTCCTACAGAAAGTGGAGGAATGAACCAGAGGATTGGCAATCCTTGACTTGATACTGACCAATAAGGATGAATTAGTGGATAAAGTGACAGCTACAGGAACTCTGGGGGAAAGTGACCATGTCATACTTGAGTTCTTAATTTTAAAGGAAGCAAAAGCTGAGTGTAGACATACACATAAGCTGGATTTTAGGAAAGCTGATTTTAATGCACCCAGAACAATAATAAGTAAGGCCCCATGGCAAATGACCCTAATTAGTAAAGGAGTCTAAGATGGGTGGGAGTTTCTAAAAAAGGAAATTTTAAAGGCACAATTACAAATAATTCTAAGAAGGAAAAAAGATAGAAGACAACAGAAGAAACCATTGTAGCTCCACAAAAAGCTTAGAGATGACCTGAAAGCAAAGAAGGACACATGTAGGAAATGGAAGGAAGGCCAGGCAACAAAAGAAGAGTACAGAAAGTAGTACAGAAGTGCCGGAATGGCATCAGGAAGGCAAAAGCTGGAATGAGTTGAGGCTAGCAAGGGATGCTAAATACAACAAAAAAGCTTTCTTTAGGTAAGTGCTTAGTAAAAGACAGAGGAAAGAAATGGTGGTTCAACTACTCAATAAGGATGGCATATTGATAACAGATGACAAAGGACAGGCTGAAGTCCTACTTCAGCTCAGTCTTCTCCCAAAAGTGGGTCTATGATCCCCTTGGAAAAAGTGAAGTACAAGCTGAAGGGACAGGATTGCAGCTTGAGATTGATAAACAAATGGTTAAGGAACACCTAATTTCCTTGAATGAGTTCAAATCTCCAGGGCCTGATGAACTGCATCCAAGAGTAATAAAGGAGCTGGCAGAAGAACTCTCAGAACCACTGTCTATTATCTTTGCGAAATCATAGAAAATTGGTGAAGTGCCAGACAACTGGAAGAGGGCTAGTCCCTGTCTTCAAAAAGGAGGAACCTTGGAACTACAGACCAGTTAGTCTGACGTCAATCCCTGTGAATTTGTTTGGAACAGATTATAAAGAAGTCAATCTGTTAGCATCTCGAAAACAATGCAGCAATTACTAGGAGCCAACATGGATTTGTCAAGAACAAATCCTGCCAGACAAAATCTAACTTGCGGACTGTGGGAATGCTGTGGATATAATATAACTTGACTTCAGCAAAGCTTTTGACAAAGTGCCCCATGATATTCTGATTAGCAAACTAGCTACAAGTGGTCTAGATGGAACAACTATTAGGTGGATCACAGTTGGCTACAGAAACAAACTTCAAAGTGAAACCACATGCACAGTTGCAAGATTGGGGATACTTGGCTCAGCAATTCTACAAGTAAGAAAGATCTTGGAGTTGTTGTAGATAACAAGCTGAATATGAGCCAACAGTGAGATGTGGCTGCAAAAAAATCAAATGCTATTTTGGGCTGCATTAATAGAAGTATAGATTCCAAATTGCATGAGGTACTGGTTCCTCTCTTTTCGGCACTGGTTAGGCCTCATCTTGAGTACTGCGTCCAGTTCTGGGCACCACACTTCGAGAAGGATGCAGACAAGCTGGAGGGGGTTCAGAAGAGGGCAATGAAGATGATCAGGGGGATGGAAACAAAGCCCTATGAGGAGAGACTGAAAGAACTGGGCATATTTAGCTTTGAGAAGAGAAGACTGAGGGGAGACATGATAGCACTCTTCAAGTACTTGAAAGGTTGTCACACAGAGGAGGGCAAGAATCTCTTCTCAAACATCCCAGAGTGCAGAACACAGAATAATGGGCTCAAGTTGCAGGAAGCCAGATTCCAGCTGGACGTCAGGAAAAACTTCCTGACTGTTAGAGCAGTATGACAATGGAACCAATTGGCTGGGGAGGTAGCGGGCTCTCCCACACTAGAGGCATTCAAGAGGCAGCTGGACAGCCATCTTTCAGGTGTGCTTTAATGTGGATTCCTGCATTGAGCAGGGGGTTGTTCTCGATGGCCTTATGGGCCCCTTACAACTCTACTATTCTATGATTCTATGATATCAGTATGCTTATTCACATATTTTGGGGGGATACTGCACACTGATGCTGGGAGGTACATAAGCCTTTATTAGCAATAGCATTCTCCAGGCAGTGTTCCTGGCACACAAGCATGCTGGTAGACCTTTCTAGCAGTCTTATATTTTCATGGAAGAGAGATCTCATCTCCCCCCTCCCCCTAGTACCATTTGGAACTGATAAATGCAAATATGAAAGGGACTTACTTGAAAAGACATCATGGTGAAGGATGGTGATCCTATCTTGTAGGTGTAACCTATGGAGACAAAATTATGCACAACACACACACACACACACACACACACACACACACACACACACACTTTAACATTTTATGATTGAAAATATTTGTTAAAACCCATCACTCCCAAATCACAGGTAAAAAGAGCACTGGGGAAAAACAACAACAAAGTTCACAGGATTGTGGAGCTCTTACATTGTTCTCTCATTTTTAATGACTCATTTCTAGGATTTAAGGTAAAACAACCAAGGCTGTGTACATTCGAAAACATAATTAAAAACAAAACCAGCATTAAAACATTAAAAGCAACAACTGAACTAGAAATAATTTAAACTTGCACAAACTCAAAAGAACAACCTGTTGTTGCAACCCTCCGATTATGCAGAACCTTTATTCAGCAACTAATTTTGCACTCCTTTTAGCCATCCCCACTCCCATAGTACATTGCCTAGGAAAGTTATTACCATTCCCACTTTAAAGACTGAAAGCTCAGAACTACTAATCTGCAGAGGGCCATCTGTCAGTCAATGGCTGAACTTGCAAACCTCTGTCTCCCAGACTCGACACAATGTCCATTAGGCCACACTTACTTCACTACAAAAATAATCTCATTACATCTGAAGGTCCCTCTTGGAAATACCAACTGCAGATTTATCCCCCACTCCACACACCCTTTTTGCACCAAGTTGACAGATGTCCCTTATTTTAAGTGAACAAAATAGAAATTATATTAAATTAAATTAATTTTTGCAGCTGCACCGTTTTCTAGTGGTGGCTGAAGTGAAGTAATTGTTATATGAGTGGAAGCAGAGAGAACAGCTGTTTGGCAAGGCCTTACACAACCAGCAACCACTGCAAGTGGTGGTATTTAGGAACTAAGAGAATGAGGTGTCAAGTTTCATAACCTTGCCCTAGTCCCATTACCAGGCATTTTCTGATTAGGAATGAAGGACCAAGAAAAAGAAAATTCATCAGTCTGCAACCACATGCCTTTGGGAGGAACAGGTTTCATTAGCAGAAAATGGCTTTTACCAAACTTTGCCCACAGGGGAACACTAACATCCTAACATGCAGCTTTAAAAGGCAAGCCCACAACTGGCTTAGATTGGAAGTTAACATGGCTTAACATGCTGTCTTCATGGAAAACAGCTTCAGGGCGATGAGTCTTGGCAGCCTCTCAAAGTTAGAAGTAGAAATTAAAGGTGAATTTGTTTGCTTCCCACTAGAACCTCCCTATGCTCTTGTATTAGCAACTAGGGAGACGGTTTGCCTAACTGTGACGTCCAGAATGGTGAAAACCCACGCGGTTTCTGCCTTGTGTGCCGTATGAGAAGGGCAACAGATGAGAAACAGGGTTGGTGACTCTTTTTCAACTCAATGGGTCTGTTCAGATGTAACAGCAGTGTTCAGCGGGAATTTGTAAGTCCAAGTGCAGTAAGTCTGTGCAATTGCTAAATATCGGATTTCCCCCCATACTTCGATACAAATCCCAAGTGTCTAGCAGACTGAGTTGCCTGCAAAGTTCATTACATTGTCTGTACATATAATTTTAGAATAAAAACTGAGCGAGGTGGGGCAAACAAAGTAAATGCAAAATGCAAGCCTTTGTGTTTTTAAAGCGTAGTCTTAAAACCTTTGTCCACAAAGGACAATCTAGGGTACTTGCAGAGGAAAAAGAATGGAAAGAAAAATGTAGGTATATGGAGCAAAGGAAAGTGTGGTAGTATGGAGGCAATGCTGTGAGGCTAACATGTCTACTGCTTACACTCCTAACAAGACAGCTAACATGTCTACTGATTACACGATTCCAAAAGAAGTGAGGCAGGTGGCTACCAGGAAGAGGGCCTTTTCTGCTCTGGCACCCTGGCTTTGGAACGAGCTCCCTAAAGAGGTTTGTCTGGTACCTACGTTGTGCTCTTTCTAAGACCAGGTGATGACCTTTTTATTTCCCTAAGCATTTTTTAGCATTTTAGCATTCCACTTTTTAGCTCTGCTGTTTTAAATCTGCTATTGCATTTAAAACTCTGTATTGTGGTAGGTTTTCCTATTGTTGCCTTTTTATACTACTGTCTTAAGCCATTATCTTTTATATTGTATTTTATACTGTATTTTGTGTTTTTAATTTTTGTGAACTGTCAACAGAGCTTTGGCTATTGGGCAGTTTAGAAATGTAATAAATAAAGGTTCGGATGTTAAAATCTAGGTGCCCTAACTTGCATTTTCTGTGTTTTGTTGTGTTTTCTATACTGGATTTATGCACATTCTACAGCAACTGCTTGGGCAGGTAAGCTGCTTATTTATTAAAATGCAAAAATATCAGCAAAGCTATGTGCTTGTATTATGGTCTGTCTCAAGAGCTGTGATGGGTGGGCGGGCAATTGCATAGCCGATCAACAAAGAATAAACTGTAACAAATTAAAAGGTGGCAGTGTGGAGTGCTCCTAGTTCAGGGATCCAGGCATGCCGTGCTATCCCTCCTTCCCCTAGTTTTCTGCCCCACCCGCAGTCAACATTCTGCGTGAGCATGTGCTGATGGGTGTGTGGTGTGTTCCCAAATATTTTTGTGTCTTTTCGTAAACCTTGTGGGTTTTCCCAAGTGTGCTGATACCACTTGGTTAGATGGTGCCATTTTGGCTTCAAGATTCATCTCAGAGATATGTTCACTCTTAGTGTATGGGATTTGTGCTTTTACCTTTCAGCATTTTCTTTGGTGAGATTCACAGCAGCTTCTAATTTGTCTATGGCAATAACCTGGCTCTGAGAAAGAAAGAAAGAAAGAAAGAAAGAAAGAAAGAAAGAAAGAAAGAAAGAATGAATTTTAGCAAACATGAAACCATTTCTTGGGCACAAGTGAAAAAAGCATCTGAGGTGAACAATGTCAATGTACCGTTTTGGTAAAGAGCTTTTGCTAATATTACAATAGCTCTAGCATGGAAGAGCTTTTAAAAATATTGATATACATACAACTGTTTTCAGGGAGAATTCTTACCTTGTGATATGTCTCCATGTGTTCTTCCCCCCCACCCCTCTCTCTCTCTCTCTCACACACACAAACACATATTGTCACCACATTATGCAGGGCGTATGCTAAATTTTCTGATATGGCCATGAACTATCTTGTTCTAAGAACGTAAGAACAGTCCAGCTGGATCAAACTGAAGACCTATTTACTCCAACAGCCTGGTTTTGACAGTGGCCAACCAGATGCAAACAACTGAGATGCCAGAGGTGATATTATAGCCATCATTATGACTAGTAGCCATTGATAACCTTATCCCCCATGAATTTATCTAATCTCCTTTAAAGCCAACTAAGTTGGTGGCCATCACCACAATTTATGATAAGAATTTGCAAAGTTTGACTATTTATTTATTTTATTTTATTTTATTTATTTATTACATTTTTATACTGCCCAATAGCAGAAGCTGTCTGGGCGATTCACAAAAATTAAAACCATAATAAAACTACCAACGGGTTAAAAACACAAATACAAAATACAGTATCAAAGCACAACTATGCACTATAAAAACAAATACTTCCTTTTGTCTACCTTGAACTACCTTTGTCTACCATTCAACTTCACTGGATGGCCCTGGCTTCTAGAATTATGAGGGAGAAAAATGTATCTCTATTCATTTTCTCTACACCACCAATAATTTTATATATCTTGAACATTTGAAAACTGAAAATAACCAGTTGAGAGGAGAGTACTTGCAAAAGAAAATGTGAATATGATATTTGGTTTTGGTAATTAGGCCCTAAATCATTAATGCTTAGAAGCAGCAGCCCTTCTTTCTTCGTTTGCATTTTTCTGGGTGAAACGGGGACCCAGATATCTCAACACTGTTTTTGTACAAATAGTTAACATTTCACTCACGTGGGGCAGCTTTTTCAGGAGACTCAGAGCAATTGCTCCTGAGCCACAGCCAACCTCCAGGATCACAGGACTACAGGTCTCCGGGGACAGCAAAAGGTTCTTGCTGCATGCCGATTTCAATCTTTTCCTCCATTCTTCATCCACAATAAGGGAGACCATTTCCTAGGAGGCAAAACCAAGCTCTGTGATGATTCCATCCTGAGTTCTCAGTTTCCTGTCTGGACACAGAATGTGCTGTGTGACTCCTTAGAGCTGACTTGGTTTGTTGAGGCCTGTGCTTTTGTAGGCAACAGCCCAAGATGACAGATGCACTTGCCCATTTTACTTACTTTTGCCTGATGAAATAAGCTGTTGCCAATGAAAGCTCATGTTTCAATTGTGTATTAATGCATTTTGTCCTTTTCCTGCTAAAGGTTTTTATCTAGTGGAGTCATTCCACCAGCACAAGGGGACCTTTGTTGGAATTGATTCCCCCCTCTCCTCTGCAGTCCCCCAAATCTGCTCCAGAACGTTGGAGGACCCTCCAGAGAAGATTTGTGGTAGGCGCAGGGTGGGAAAGGATGGGGAAGGCCCTTTACATGCGTGGACTTCTTCTCACACCAGGGTAGGATCCAACCCACAGAGGGAGAGCAGCTTCAGGTATGATAGTATTGCTGAGTAGATAGGAAGCACAAGACCCTCACACATGTTATCCTCTGCCAACAATGTCTCATTCAAAATAAAAATTATGTATCTCCCCGCTACTGGCAGCTTGCACATTTTCCGGGAACGGGAAGATGCAGGAATTGCATTTCAGATGCAGCCCTTCAGCTCCATGTGACAAACATATTTTCTAAATACATTTGCCACAAGTGGGGGGTAAAAGGATAAAAGCCACACAGATGGGGGAGTGGGGGAGAAGAGAAACATCAATCACTGGGGCATTTGTGAATTGGCAGCACAAAGTTACAGAGAGAAAGAAGCTAGAGGTGGGGGTGGGGAGGAAGAGAGAGAGCGAGGGGAAGAAATTAAAAGCAGGTCCCGCACTGAAAGTTCAGGCCAGTAGTGGAAAAATGTAAGGCCAGTATAATAGAAGCATCATTCTAAGAGCTTCCCTTATTACATTACGATCCTATTCAAGCCTTTGGCTGTGCAGAAACAAGCTGTGGGGACACACACACAATAATATGAATGCCTATAAGTATGAGGTGTAAAATGATAGGCTATTAGTTAGTTTCAGCATCAATTTGTATTTTTGGTGTAAACACTAGTGCAGTGTGGAAACTTGCAGGAAGGGCAGATTTCTTCACATGAGAGAGCTGTATAGACAGAAAAGCCTTCGCCAACAGAGAGCCCTGTTTGCCTCTCTACACCTGTTTATTCACACACCTGCTCTTCTCCTCCTCCAGCAAATAACCTATCAGAAAGTGGGTCATAAAGCCTGGAAGGAGACTCATCTGTCTCTCCCAGTTATTTCCCACCATAAATATTTTTGCATGGCACTTCAATTGGTTGCTGTGGAAACAGTTAGGATGTTGCAAACAGGTAACAACATGTAGCAACTGGGGCAGAAGAGTCCCAAAGGGCTTGTTACAAAACATTTATCTAGGGGTAGTGGTGAATTGGATACATTCACACTAACATGGGGAAAAGAGGGAAGGGTTGTAAACGGTGTCAGCTCAGTATAAGGATTACGGCTTTGATGACCCAAACTACGTGTGATAGAGCAGACCCATTTGTTTGAACCTTTTTGTTGTTTATTCGTTCAGTTGCTAAAGTTGCTTCCGACTCTTCGTGACTTCATGGACCAGCCCACGCCACAGCTTTCTGTCGGCTGTCGCCACCCCTAGCTCCCCCAAGGTCAAGTCTGTCACCTCCAGGATATCATCCATCCATCTTACCCTTGGTCGGCCCCTCTTCCTTTTGCCTTCCACTTTCCCTAGCATCAGCCTCTTCTCCAGGGTATCCTGTCTTCTCATTATGTGGCCAAAGTACTTCAGTTTTGCCTTTAATACCATTCCCTCAAGTGAGCAGTCTGGCTTTATTTCCTGGAGTATGAACTGGTTTGATCTTCTTGCAGTCCAAGGCACTCTCAGCATTTTCCTCCAACACCACAGTTCAAAAGCATCTATCTTCCTTCGCTCAGCCTTCCTTATGGTCCAGCTCTCGCAGCCATAGGTTACTACGGGGAATACCATTGCTTTAACTATGCGGACCTTTGTTGTCAGCGTGGTGCCTCTGCTCTTAACTATTTTATCAAGATTTGTCATTGCTTTCCTCCCAAGAAGTAAACGTCTTCTGATTTCCTGGCTGCAGTCAGCGTCTGCAGTAATCTTTGCGCCCAGAAATACAAAGTCTGTCACTGCCTCCACGTTTTCTCCCTCTATTTGCCAGTTATCAATCAAGCTGGTTGCCATAATCTTGGTTTTTTTGAGGTTTAACTGCAACCCGGCTTTTGCACTTTCTTCTTTCACCTTTGTCATAAGGCTCCTCAGCTCCTCTTCGCTTTCAGCCATCAAAGTGGTGTCATCTGCATATCTGAGATTGTTAATGTTTCTTCCTGCGATTTTAACTCCAGCCTTGGATTTGTCAAGCCCAGCACATCGCATGATGTGTTCTGCATACAAATTGAATAGGTAAGGTGGGAGAATACGCCCCTGCTGTACTCCTTTCCCAATCTTAAGCCAGTTCGTTGTTCCGTGGTCTGTTCTTACCATTGCTACTTGTTCGTTATACAGATTCCTCAGGAGGCAGACAAGATGACTTGGGATCCCCATACCACCAAGAACTTGCCACAGTTTGTTATGATCCACACAGTCAAAGGCTTTAGAATAGTCAATAAAACAGAAATAGATGTTTTTCTGGAACTCCCTGGCTTTCTCCATTATCCACCGGATATTGGCAATTTGGTCTCTAGTTCCTCTGCCTTTTCTAAACCCAGCTTATACATCTGGCAATTCTCACTCCATGAATTGCTGGAGTCTACCTTGCAGGATCTTGGGCGTTACCTTGCTGGCATGTGAAATAAGTGCCACTGTCCGATAGTTTGAACATTCTTTAGTGTTTCCCTTTTTTGGTTTGGGGATATAAGTTGATTTTTTCCAGTCTGATGGCCATTCTTGTGTTTTCCAAATTTGCTGGCATATGGCATGCATCACCTTGACAGCATCATCTTGCAATATTTTAAACAGTTCAGCTGGGATACCGTCGTCTCCTGCTGCCTTGTTATTAGCAATGCTTCTTAAGGCCCATTCAACCTCACTCTTCAGGATGTCTGGCTCTAACTCACTGACCACACCGTCTGAGCTATCCCCGATATTATTATCCTTCCTGTACAGATCTTCCATATATTCTTGCCACCTTTTCTTGATCTCTTCTGTTTCTGTTAGGTCCTTGCCATCTTTGTTTTTGAGCATACCCATTTTTGCCTGGAATTTACCTCCGATGTTTCTAACTTTCTGGAAGAGGTCTCTTGTCCTTCCTATTCTATTGTCTTCTTCCACTTCCACGCATTGCTTGTTTAAAAATAATTCCTTATCTCTTCGGGCTAACCTCTGGAATTTTGCATTTAATTGGGCATGTCTCCCCCTATCACTGTTGCCTTTTGCTTTCCTTCTTTCTTGGGCTACTTCCAGTGTCTCAGCAGACAGCCATCTTGCCTTCTTGGTTTTCTTTTTCTTTGGGGCGTTTTTTGTTTCCACCTCTTGGACAATGTTGCGAATTTCTATCCATAGTTCTTTCGGGACCCTATCTACTAAATCTAGTCCCTTAAATCTATTCTTCACTTCCACTGCATATTCATTAGGAATATTAGTGAGCTCATATCTAACTGATCTGTGGGTCTTCCCTATTCTCTTTAGTTTGATTCTAAATTGTGCAATAAGAAGTTCGTGATCTGAACTACAGTCAGCTCCATGTCTTGTTTTTACCGTCTGTATAGATGTCCGCCACCTTTGGCTGCAAAGGATGTAGTCAATCTGATTTCGGTGTCGGCCATCTGGTGAAGTCCATGTATAAAGCTGTCTTTTAGGTTGTTGGAAGAGAGTGTTTGTTATGCACAGTGAGTTGTCCTGGCAAAATTCCAGATGTCATCTGACTACCCACCTTGGCGTTCCAGTCTCCTGTAACGAAAATAACATCTCTTTTTGGTGTATTATCCAGTAGGTGCTGCAGATCCTCATAGAACTGATCTACTTCTGCTTCTTCAGCATCTGTGGTTGGGGCATATATTTGGATCACTGTGGTGTTAAATGGCTTACCGTGAATTCGAATTGAGATCATTCTGTCATTTTTTGGATTGTATCCAAGTACTGCTTTAGCCACTTTATTATTAATTATGAAGGCTACTCCATTTCTTCTGTGATCCTCTTGTCCACAGTAGTAGATCTGGTGGCGATCTGATGCGAAGTGGCCCATTCCATTCCATTTCAGTTCACTGACACCCAATATATCTATATTTAATCTTGACATCTCCCCAATAACCACATCCAATTTGCCCTGGCTCATAGATCTTACATTCCAGGTTCCTTTGGTGTGTTGATCTTTAGAACATCGGATTCGTTGTTCACCACCAGCACCGTCGGCCACTAGCCATGCTTTTGGCTTTGAGCTAGCTGCGTCATCACATCTGGGGCTACTTGAACTTATCCTCTGTTCCTCCCCAGTAGCATTTTGACCATCTTCCGACCTGGGGGTCCCATCTTCCGATGGTATACCGACACATCTCTGGTTGTACTGATCCATTTAGTACCCAACCTAGGTGGGGCCATAGACCTAGAGGTCGCTCATTACCATTCATGTCCTAAGCAACCAGGTTCCCTCCAGATGCATTGAACCATTTATTCTCTTTCTCTCTCTCTATGCTTTTAACACATATCATTCATTGCAGTTATTCACTGCCAAACATATGAACTCACTCTTGCATATAAACGCCACACAATTTTACCGCTTTCATACATGCAGCTTACCTTGAGAGTCAATTCATACTTCCTATCTGAGGTAGATGAAGTCCTTAAGTGGTGACTTTTACAGCTTCATTTTCATGTGGGGTGTGTTTTACTGAAATTACCTCAAACATGAAATTTCCCAAGAGAAACATTCATTTTGAAGTGTATTATCTAAGATGCTAATGTTGGGCATTTCCATAAGAGTGCAGTTTCAGTCAAATGGTTCCCCACGTGAAAATGAGATCATAAAGTCCGCCATACAAAAACTTTACTTCACCTCAGAAATACATGTGAGGCTTTTTCATTCTGTAAAACTTCAACATGATTACTGCCTTGTCCCTCTTACTTCTCAATCAGCTGCTGAGGTAGAAGAAAGGAAAACCATGAGACCTGAAGGATTTCCAGCACATTCTTCCAAATCCAATAGCAACACCACAGAGGCCTAAGTGGGTCCACGAGATTGGGGTATAGTGGTTTGCCTTATGATACAACCGTGGGGATAAGGCACTCAGCTGAAAACATACATCTGCTTCTGGACTTTGGGCTGAAAAGAAATGTTGGCAGGCCACTAAGAGGGTGTCTTCATCCCTTCTAGCTGCCTTTGTTGATGCTGCACAACAGGAAGAATCCATTGACCCACAAAGAGAAAAAAAGGATTCATAGGTCAGATCTGGAATAGTGGTTCCCAGGTTGGCTATTTCTTAGGCATCATAATCCAAAAGAGACAAGCTTGTGTACCTTTATGAACTCCAAACCAAGGCAGCGTTCAGGGAGGTGAAGTTTCTGCAATCTGAAGGGAGAAATTGCTTTTGTGGACTTTCCACAGAACGTTTGGAGCTTAAGCCATAATTCTTTTGGAATATGGCTAACCTTGTTCGCAACAATGATCAAAAGCAAAGTTCTGGGGAGCACAAGAATTGGGGAGCACGCTGTATTAAGAAAATGTTTCTGGAGAACTAGAACATGTAGAATCGCCTACTCCAATAAGGTCAGGTCAGGTCAGGTCAGGATAACACTACTTCTTATAGTGCAGGTGAATCTGGCTGCAATGGGTACCCTGATGCTCATGGAATATTTTTTACGATGTTTTAGAATGTTTTTACAATGTTTTTAACAATGTATATTATGTTTTAATTCAGTTTTATGTATTTTATTTTTACTGCTGTTCCCCGCTTCGATCAGAATGGAGAGGCAGGTAATAAATAAATAAATAAATAAATAAATAGTAATAATCATCAGAGGCTTCACAAAGGCCTGAGATCCCACACAAACTCACGAAAGCAGGACTTTATATCCAGGACTTTCATTTGTTTTGCTCTCTCTTTTTCAAAGATGAAACTCAGAGCTGGGAATGTGCTGTTGGCAGTGGCGATAACAACAGTACTTCCTCGAATTTGCAGATGAAGTTTGTACCTATACCTAGAAAGCTTGATCAGCAAGAGCGCCCTTGAACACGCTGGCCTTCTGGCACTTTATGACTATGTGTTATTTATACAAAGGTTTCAGCACTTCAGGGAAATATCAAGTACCAGGATGGAATGCAGAGAAGTTAAACTCACTAATATAATCCAGACGTTTCTTTCTTAGTCTGTGTGCTCAGGATTACAGCCTTAAAGACCCAAACTACATGTGACAGAGGCAAACCCATTTGTTTAAACCTGGGTTGGGCCTGTTTTTGAGACTACGGAGAGTACTCCATCTCCCTGTACCATGACTTACTGCTATGTAGTCTGTCTCCTCTGGTACTTTTATCATTAGCTGAGAGTTTCAATACCAGAGGTGAACTTGGCTGGGAAAGAAGTGTTTGGGGAGGAGTGGCTATGGGGAGGAAAGCAGTCCACATGGGGCATTTTCAGTTCCAGACACCCCCCCCCCCGCACTTGAAGAATTGGACCCTGACCACATGTTTATGCCTGTTTGGAGCAGAGCCAGTTCTGCCTCCATCATGTATAGTTTGACCCCTCAGTCAATGGTTTGGTGAATGTTTACTCATGGCATCAGTGCAGGAGGCATTATGATTCACATAACACTGGAGTTTAGTATGATTAGTCATCGTCCCTGTCACCGCCCAACAAAGATTGTTTGTTTTACTGAAAGGATGATCTTTAAAATCCTGAAGATATCACATACAGAATAATTAGAATTAAACCAATTGAAGACAAGCACACACCTGAGCGTCCCCAGGTCCTGCTATTATACTGCCAGTTATCATGCCCATTTCTGTACTGTGTAAGAGTCGCGCATAACATGGCAAAAACTCATATGCTGATTGCAGCTATTCCTGCTTCAGTCGCACTAGCCACATGTGCTGTGCCACAGAAATGCCCCAAGGGTCAATTCACAATTCCAAGCCATGATGCCATGCTGGAATCAAGTAACTACAGCCAAACCTTATATGCTTATTTTGTGCAATTGAGCATTATAGTGTTAGGCTGTAATAAAGCTGCCATTAAGCCTTGTGGCCTATTGAAATGGAATATGGAGAATATCCCTGATTCAGCTAAAAGTTAGCCATGACCTACTTGCACCATTTGTTTCCCGGCATCTTACTCACAACTAATTTTATTTGTATTGGGAACTTGTGAATACATTGTCTAAGGGCCTTTGACTAAACTAAGGTTGCTGAGATGCTGGCAGTTTTTGTGTGCAGTCTGCTATGGAACAGAAATGTGAGGGCCTGGTTTGGTCCATATACAGCCCATAATGTGTCACTCTTTGCACTCTACTTTCTGGAGTTATTTTGTATATGAAGCTGGTAACTCGCTAAAGAAATAGATGTCACTGTACAATTTTCTAGACAAAACCAACTAATGTTCCTCTTCCTGCGAATGGTCCTGGCCACTCCACTTCTCTTATTTGATTTCTCCTCTGCTTTAAGAACATAAGAGGAAGCATTCCAGCATTCTGTTATCACAGTGGCCCACCAGCTGCCTGTGCGAAAGTCACACCAAGGACAGCACCCTGCTTCTCAAGTTCTCAGCAAGTGGTGAACGTAGGCATACTGCCCTGATACTGGAGGCAGCACATAGCCATTAGGCCTAGTAGCCATTAATAGTCTTTTCCTCCATGAATTTGTCCAATCTCCTTTTAAAGTCATCCAAATTGTTGGCCATCACTACGTCTTGTGGAAGTGAATTCCATAGTTTAGCTGTGTGAACAAATCCTTCCTCTTATCTTCCCTGAATCTCCCACTAATCAGCTTCATGGGATGATTTCAGGTTTGAGTATTATTATCAGAGAGGGAGAAAAATGTCTCCCTATTCACTTTCTCCACACCATACATGATTTTGTACATATTGTGCACTTTCAATCATGTACACCTCTATCATGTTGCCTTTCCTCTAAGCTACAATATCCCTTTTTAGTTGCGGTGACCAGAATTGTGCACTATATTTTAAGTGTGGTTGCACCATAGATTTGTATAATGGCAGTACAATATTGGTTATTTTCAATTCCTTTCCTAATGATGCTTAACGTGAGATTTGCCTATTTCATAACAGCCACATACCAGGATAACATTGTCATCAAATTGTCCACCATAACCCCAAAATCCCTTTATTGGTCTGTCACTGCTAACTCAGATGGTATCAGCTTATATGTGAAGTTGGGATTTTTTAGCTCCAACATGCATCACTTCACACTTACTTACACTGAACTGCATTTGCCATTTTGATGCCCATTTTCTCAGTCTGAAGAGATCCTTTTGGAGCTCTTCACAATCCCTTTTTTGTTTTAATTACCTGAAATAATTGCAGTCATCAGCAAACTGGCCACCTCACTGCTCACTTCTAATTCCAGATCATTTATGAACAAGTTGAAAAGCATTGGTCCCAATACAGATCCCTGTAGGACTACACAATTTACATCCCTTGACTGGGAGAATGTATCATTTATTCCTACTCTCTTCTTTCTGCTCTTTAACCAGTTACTGATCCCTAAAAGTACCTTTCCTCTTATTCCATAACTGCAAAGTTTGCTCAGGAGACTTTGGTGAAGGACTTTATCAAAGGTCTTTTGGACGTTCAGGTAAACAATGTCTACTGGATCATCCTGTACATATATTTATTGACACTCCTATCTGCTTACTAATTTTATCTTTAATAACGCTTCCTACCAATTTAGAACAGATGTTAGGCTAAACAGTCTGTAATTCCCCAAATCCCCCTGGATACCTTTTTAAAAATTAGTGTTACGTTGGTCATCCTCCAGTCCTCTGGTACAGAGGCTGATCTTAGGGACATTAGCAATTTTATATTTGACTCAAATTTTGACTCAAATTTCATATTTGAGTTCTTTAAGAACTCTAGAGTGGATAACATCTGGGCCTGGTGATTTATTAGCTTTTAATTTGTCAGTAAGGTCAAGAACTTCATCTTTTGTCACTACTATTTGCCTAAATTCCTCAGATCCCTTCCTGAATACATCAGTTCAGGCATAGGGATCTCTCCTACAACTTCTGCAGAGCAAAGAATTCATTCAGCTTCTCAAGAATTTCCTTATCCTCCATTAGTACCCCTTTAACTCCACTGCCATCCAATGGTCCAACTGCTCCCCCCAGCTGGTTTCCTGCTTCTGATATATTTAAAGAATTATTTATTGTTGGCCTTGATGTTGCTTTAAACACCACTTCCTTGAATTTCTAACCATTGCCTCTATGTACCTAGGAACCTTGTTAATTTTGTCTGCTTATTTCTTTCAGGAGAAGTTAAATCAGGCTACATTATGATCCCACAAATTAGCTACTTCAAAATCCCCATTCACGGTTCCCCTCCTTTTTTTTAAGCACACCATATTAGATTTAATGTGGTTACATATTGGTGCACAACTGCAATGTCAGAGATTTAGTATTTATTAAGAAATTAAAGCAACAGCCTTATGATGGAGCATGAGGAGTATATTCGATAAGAAATGCTCAAAGATTAGTACTAGAACATTGCAAGGGGTGGGGAGAAGTGAAATTAAATTAAGTAAAATGAGAACTCTGGATGCAGCCTAATTCTACAGCTAGAGGGGATCAGCCTCCTTGCGATACAGCTTAAGGTTGGAGAAATCAACACAACATCGCTCACTGTTTCTCCATGTTGTCTGTAGCTTCTTCCATGTGCCACACAACAACACTGAAGATACATCTGACCTAGTTTCATATATAACCCACAGCACTGGATAGATGAGTCATTTGGTTGTTGGAGAAGTGCTCAACTAACAGGAATAATACAATGCAAATAACAGCTTAGTAGTGCATCTTACTAGCCACTCACCTCAAGTGCATCCCAAATGCTAGACACCCTGCCAGTCTGAGTCACTGGCACAGGCTTTAAAAGCAGCTGGGGAATTTCAGGGCCTCTTTCCTAGAACTGGCTGAGTAGAAGCAATTCAGAACAAATTCTCTCTCTAGCTTTTGGGGTGGGTGGGGAAGGATCATCAACTTTTTCAACAATTTTGCTCTGACTGCACTATTACTGGGAGAGACAGAAGGAATCCAACAGAGAGAATTGCTTGGTTTTCATTTGTTTTCAGCCTGCAAGGGGCCGCAGGAGCACTCCCTCATTCTCATACTTATTCACTCACTCACTCATATTCCTTTCCTTTCCCCTTTTCTCCCTTTCTTCTCCTGCTCTCTGTCCTTTCTGTCCTCTCTCCTTCCTCTTCTCCCATCTTCCCTGTGCAGTAATTACCATTCACAAAAAAGCTTTTAAAAAAAGACAAATTGCCCCACAGGGTTGGATGGGGTGGTAGTCAAGGCATGTGAGGATTAAAAACCTTCTCTCTCCATCTGTGACTTCCCTCCTCCAAAAATTGTCCCTTGCACAATTAGGCTTACATCTAATTGTGTAAAAGTACACAATTAGGTACTTGAAAAGGAACTTGCTTTTCAAGTACCTAAGCTAAGCCTGTGGATATCAGCTCCACACATTCCCTTTTCCTCCAAATAATAGATCTTAATGATCCTGACTCCCAACCTTACATTTTCCCTGTCCGCCCCAGGCCCAGATCCCACTCCCTATTCCCACCCAAATCCCTAATCCCAAAGTACAGTGTATAAGGGTGAACACATCTTTTATTCTGTAAATGTGGCTAAGAAAAAGTTAGCATAAAGTTTAGTAATGACGGTTGCAATCCTATACTTATTCCCCTTTGAATTCAATCAGACTTAATTCGGTGTAGACATGTATGGTATTGCAATGTTAATTAATCAGGCCTTCCAGAGGGTAGTTGTGTTAGTCTGCTGCACCAAAAGCAATAAAGAGTCTTGTAGTGCCTTAAAGATGTTATCTGATAAAGTGGAATCTAGTCCCCAAAAGTTTTTTATGTCATTAAAAAAAAGTTAGTCTTTAAAGTACTACAAAAAGAGTTCTACTTAGGTATTTAAAATGTCTTTGACTGCTTCGTCAGCAGTATCAGAGCATACACTCCTTCAGTTTTCTAGTCCCTGAAAAATCATTGTCCTATTTTTGTCCCTCTTTTTGCCTTTCGAGTATGCCTTGGTAAAATTTTGTTAAGAGGGAATTGCTAGTAATGTCATTGTTTAGGGTACCGGTGTGTTTTGACCTGCAGGTGTGATGTGTCAAGGTGATGCAGTCTATACTTGTCTTAGTTTTTCTGTAGCCTTTGAGGGTTCAAAGTATACGCTACATGGGAAAATCCAGCAATCTGTTCCCTCACTATACAGCAGCATTGGAAGGGCCAATTGTATTGTTTCTATTCTTTAATTCTTCCCCCTTCTTTTACTCTCTTCCCCAACTAGTGCAAAGCACCCCTTGTCCTCCTTTGCCTTTTGTCTCATGCCTTGCTTAGATGGTAAACCTGCAGACAGGAACTTGTGTTTTTCTATTTTTGTACAGTGTTGAATGCTTATTAGGCACAGTTATAAATACTAAGTGAGTCTGCTGCTCTTTAACTAGTTCTTTTATTGACTGTTGCTGCTCAGGCTATTTTACGGCCATATTTTAAATGTTATGGTTTTTATTTTGTTTTAGCTTTAAGTCATTTGTGGGGGGAGGTTGTATGAGCTGCTTTGGGGACATCTTTCAGTGGAACATTACAGTAGAATATGAATATTGGGGTGGGGGGAGGGGGAAAAAAAAAGAGAAAAATGCTGAAGGCAAAGTGGCCAGAATTGTGTTTTCTTGCTCCACAAAGAAAGAATGGCTTCCTTGTTCGTGGAACGCCTTCATTAGAAGATACATTCCTGGAAGTAGCAAGTTTCCAACCTGGAGGATATTTTCTCTGCTGTACATTCTGGGACTTTTGTTAGGGGAAAAAAATTCAAATCTTCTGTTTGTACAACCAGAAGCCATGGTCAACCGCTTGCAGAGGCTCGAGTGGGCCAGAGATCAAGCTAGCAAACCATTGAGAACATTTTACAAGTCAGCTGTGGGCAGTGTGTGGGCACAAACATTAAAAGGTTATTTTCCTTGACTAAATTATTAACAAAGCTCAGCGTAGCATGATAATATAATCTTAGAAAAACACAAACATCCTCCCCCTCTTGTCCAGATACTGCTGTTCACGTGTCATTAACTGTATTTCATCATGCCTCTTTCTCTGCTGCTCAGGGGCCAACACAGGGTAAACTTTGGTCTGGTATTGTTTCCATTGATTTCATTCAATCTACCTTTAAGGGATTCTGAGCAATTTCCCTATTCAGAAGTAGCTAAGATATCTCATGTTGCTTCTCAGGAGCAAGATTTCATTGGGGGGGGGGAAGGGGAAATCACAAACAGAATCAAAACGCTCTTGTAGAAAACGCTGTTGACTTTTGAAGGAAGTTTCTCTTAGTTTAAGGTTGCCTCCCATTTCTCGGGAGGGTTTATAGGATGCTTTGACTAAAAAGCTAACATCCTAAACTCTTGAGACCTGACTTCATGAAACACAAATAGTGTCAAGAGTATCCACACAATATTTACAGAAAAGACTTGTAGTATCAAAGGGAATTCAGTAGTTGGCAGCTGAAAGTACATAATTCATACTGTGAAGGAACTATTGAAATAGAAAAAAGAGAAAAGAACAAAGAATGTTACCCCCTTCCCCCCACCCCCACATTGACCCAGGAAGTAAAACACTTTGGCCAAGCAAGGAAATGAATCATTCAGTGGTATTTTACAACGCAAAACCAGACAGGCACAAAAATTGTACACATTTAACACGGAACTACAGGAATTCAAAGCCCACAATCTTTTCCAGAGACACCGCTATACAGGTCTCTAAAAGCAAGAGGTACAAGTTGGAGGTGTCTGTCACAAAGCACTGATATGCTTAAATGGAGACAGCTAGTCAGAGAGCAGCAAATAGATACCCTCAGGCAGGGGACGTAGCTCAGCGGTAAAGCACAAGTTTTGCACGCAGAATGTCCAATGTTCAGGCCCTGGCATCTCCAGTCATCCACTCCTCTCCCTCCTCCCACTGGCTCTTTGCCTTTTATGCAGAGCTTGGTTTGGACGTGTAACTATTTTTAACAAACAGAGACTGACTGATTCTGTCTGCGTACACCAAACCTCCGAGGCAGGCCTGAGGCTTTGGGAGCTGCCTGATTCACTTTGAGCTGCTTGAAGGAAACCCCGTTTTGCTTCAGGCAAAGCCCAGATTGCTCCAAAGCATCCTTCAGCTCTGGATTTCGGCTTCGTCTGAAGAGGATGCATTCCCCTAGTAGTCAGCACCCCTTTTAAAACCATTTATGTCATTAGTTTTCTATGGAAGTGCTGTAAACAGCACAGGCATATCCAGAAAGGCTCAGAAAGGTTACTTGAGGATGAGTTATGCGTCCCCCTAGAATTCTCTGAACCAATGGAACAAAAACCAGGCACATGTCTTTCCTGGAAGAAAAGGGGTGGTTGGTTTGAGAAACGAACTTTGACCAAACTTACTTCAATTTCTCCAGAAAGGGAAATGTCAATAAGAAAGAGAGACACCGGAAAGCCTATTAACAGGAGAGCAATAATTCCTGGAAGTCAAAACAACAAAGTGTTCTCCCAACTTTAAACTAGATTGCCCTCTGGTGGCCAAACCCATTTGTTAATCAAAACAGAATACAAGCAGGGGAAAGGCAGATACTGCTGCACTGCGAAAATCCCTCAAAATAAAACAAGGAAGCTTCTTTGAGCTCACTCGCGCACACATTTTGATGCCACATTCACCAAATCCCATGGCCCAGAACTTGTGTTAAAGGCATTTTAAAGATATAAAATTTGACAAGTGGGAAATGCAACAGAGCTGGCGATTCTGGGAAGCCACTCATTCATACAGCCCGCTCTCTCTAGCTGCTCTTAACCTGTGTAGAATTAACACACGCAGAGAAGGAGCTCTCTAGCCCTGCCTGAGCCCCCTCTTTGTACGTTTCCATCACCCTGTACTCATGTAGGGCCAGAGTCTGAAAAGGAGACCTTCCTGTATGTGTGGAAACTCCCTATGCAAGCTGAGATACTTCTTCAAACTATCGCTCTACACAAGTACAGAGAGCAATGGAAATGGCGAAGGTAGGTCTTGAGCACTGCTCCTTGCATATTGATTCCATACATATTAAGAATGCCTGAACAGCTCTCTGTCTCTAGGTGTTGCTGGAGCACTCAACCCCCTTCTATTTCTGTCGGAGCATCCATCTCCAAATGCAGCTGATCTATCTATCTATCTATCTATCTATCTATCTATCTATCTATCTTCTATCTGTGATTGTGAACATGATGTGAATGATCTTTCCTCCATTCCGGCATATAACTAGACCACCAATAAACTGAACTAGCAACAATAGGCATCAAATACAAGCATTCTTAAGAATAAAATTTAAAAATGGCATTTATTTAGCAAATGTCAAGTGTTCCAAGTGCTTCCCATATATTGTCTAATTAATGTGTCCAACATTCTTGGGAGGAAGTTCAGTGTGCGTGTGTGGGACGGTGGGGAGGAAGACCTGCATCCTTTCTGCATTATCTGGTTCTAATATGATGACTTTCAACTGCCAGTTCCTATCTCCCAACTGATTGAACATAAGCTCGTGGCCAGGGCCGGTGCCAGTCTATTTTGTGCCCTAGGCAAGGTGCGCTACTTGCACCCCACCCCCACCAAATTGCCAACTTTGATTTTTAAGAACAGATGTTTTGTAGAAAAAATAAAAAAGCACAAAACTTGAAACTGCTAAATTTATTTTAAACTGCAAGAATAAGCAATAATAATTTTTTGATTAACTTTCGCAAGTCCAACGGGGGGACGGGGGGACGGGACGGGACACCAACTATCTTGTGCATAGACTGAAGGCACCCGGAGGGGTGCAAATGGGGTGCAGAAGCCCATGATCTCACTAGGTGGCCTTAGATGAGCTATGTTTTCTCAAACTCAGCAATCACCCACTAGACTTCTAGCAAATACGGGGATAATACAGGTCGACACTACAGAATTGTTGTAAGGCTTACAACAAAATGATGCATTTGAAACATAGTAAGTTAAATACTAAATGTTATTAGGCAGTTCTGCAAACAACAGCTCTAATAGTAACAACCAGCAAGGCTTTCTTCATAGAACTAGGGGTGGGTGGGTGGCAATCTTATGCATATTTAGATAGACTAGTCCTACAACCCCAAGCATTCCCCAATCAGCATGCTAGAAGCTGTAGGACTTTTTTCTGTCTAAACATGCATAGGATTGCAACATAAGGATACAATGTTTAGAAGGAGGATATAGTCCTACACTCCCAACGTTCCCCAGCCAGCCATGCTGTAGGGCTCTTTTTCTGTCAACATACACAGGATTGCATCTTCAGAGCTTCAATCCTAGACACATCTGAACTGAATGGGACTAGTCCCAATTTACATGTGCCTAGGATCAGACTGCTCTGTTCTCTCAGAGATGAAGGTTGTTTCCTAATAAAGTAATCCTATGCATATCTACTCAGAAGTCAACCCCATTAAGTTCAATGGGACTTACTCCCAGGTAAGTATGGGTACAGGATTGCAGCCTGAACCATTTATTTATATTTTATTTTCTCACGTGGCTGCTGCGATTGCTTCCTCTGTCTTTAGTGTGTGTCCCCCATCTGACCCACTCCAAAAAGACAAATACATCATTACAAACACACACACACACACACACGGATGGGCTCCACTCGATCACGTCGAGCTCTATTTGAAGGCTGCTTACGAACTCCACAGTTTGGTAGCCAAGGCAAGCGCCCAATGCCCCGTGGCTGGTGCTGCATTGTTGTTTACGATCTGCACCCCCTCCCTTTTGCAACCCTCCCTTACCCCGTGACGCTGCATCCACCACTACCACCTCCATTCCCCCTCCTCGGTGGGTAAACGGAGCGCCCCTAAACAGCTTGCTGTTCTCTTAACGGCAGAGCGTGGCGTGGGAGGGGCCGAGGGTGCGCACGGATGACGGTGGACGCATGCCTGCAGCCAATCAGCACCGAGAACAAATGGGGATGGGATATAGCTTGAATGAATAATTAACCTTGACATGCGCTCCTGAGTCTCCCTGGGCTGGGAGACTCAAGGTGTTTTCTCCTGTAGGCTGTTAAGTCGCCAAGTCCTTTCTGCACCAAAAGAAGAATATCACAAGCGCACACGAGGAAAGCGCGAACTGTCGCTTCCACCTGCATCACGATCACATACAGTGCGCCCCTCTGAGGTCACCACCCTAGGCGGCGGCCTTGTTCGCCTAATGGTCACGCCGGCCCTGCTCGCGGCAGGCAAACCATACGGAATCCCTTCAGGACAGTGTCACCAGTCAATAAAATTGTGACCAACTTCACAAATTCAATATATGCCAAACCAGTGTGTATGTTTAGGTGCTGAAGAAGAGAGGGGAACTGGGGCAGATGTTCAATTGCATTTGGGTACTTTTATTTTTAGCTATGTTGATTAAATGCAAGTAAAATAAATATGTTAAGTTTAATCCCCCTAGGGTATCAAAGAAAAAAATACAACGCAAATGGAACATTTTCCTATGCAAATTACCCTAATTAGAATAGGAAAGTTTTCCTGAAAAAATTCCAGTTCAAAATTCTCTGGAAAACCCACATCACTGCATTTTGTCTGCTGTTCAAAGATACAGAGACTGGCAGTCCTTAGTCCATCGCTCATGTTGAGTTCTTGCAGTAAGTGCAAAGTCAAATGAGGCACAAGACAGTGTAATGAAATGCAAACTAGGCTAACACAGTCAGGCACCGATTATGCAAGACTTAGCAATACTGTCTTGTGCTTACTATCACTGCTTGTATCACATGCAGTAGGCACTTGTTGAAAAAAAGGAGCCGGGTGGGGATGGGGTTCCTTGAGGACAATGAGGGCAGGGCACAGAAAGCAGCAATATCAGCAGATAGTCTTGTGCTGGGCTGTCATGTTGGAAGCTCCATTAGCTAATGAATGATTTGGGTATCCAAATAATTAATGAATGCTTTGAAGTTGGGATTTCTTTGTTAGAACTTTGGATTTGCAAGGGACCTCAAAGGTAAATCTGATGCCCAAGCTCTGTACCAAGCAAGCTAGGAATGGCTTTCCCCCACAATGCATAAACAGTGGCCTGGTTCAGAGAACATGCTAAACCTTGCTGCTTAACTACAAAATGGTTAAGGGAATGCATTATGTATTCCCTTAACCATTTTGTGGTTAAGCAGCATGGTTTCGCATGTTCCCTGAACCAGGCCAATGACTTCTAAGAGAATTCTGGAAACCTCTATTTATTTCCTACTGGTTAAGCGTCAGGTTTCTAGGCCTAATGGTTATGAAGTAAAGAGAAAAGCTAGACCAAGGAAGAAGAAGAACCATCACCTAGCACATCAGGGGAGAGTAAATGAAAAAAGAAAAAAAAGAAATAGAAGAAAATTAAAGAGGAGCCAAAACATTATTAAGAAGAGGAAAGGACACTCTCCTTACAGGGCTTGCATTGCATTTTGCTCAGTTCAGGCAACACATTTCTCAGTGGTGGTTTCAGAACTCCACGATGGGAGTTTTTACACCACCATTGAGAAACGTATTGTCTGGTGGGAAAACTCCACCACATGGTGGAGTTCTTTTGGGAAACACTCCATGCTGAATATGTCCACGTTGTGCAAAGGAGAGTTCCTGCATAACTGTTGTGTTGTGTGTTGGGCTCTGTGGAGTTTTCCGTTGCATTGAGTTGACTTTTCCCACTGGCTACAGAGTTCTCTGGAAAAAGTGGAGAAAGGAGTTAGTGCCGATCTAGGAGAGCTGTTGGGATTGTTGTTTTTTTTTTGCAGCAATGGCTGATGGGATACCATCAGGAAGACCAGGGGAGGAGAGAGGGCGGATGAACTGTCAATCAAACTTCGCAATGGATTTAACTCAACTCCATGGTAGCCCTCAGTCACACAATGGTGTGGTTAGAACATGTTGTGTGGGGAGTGCCTCCTAAAAACTCAACCTTTGAGTGGAGTTTTTACACTGTGTTGACTAACGTGCTGTCTGAACTGAGCCTTTGTGTTCCCTGGCACAATTGTTTCAGAAAAAGAATCTGTGCTGTGGTTAGACAAGTGGAGAAATCTTGTATACTTTCCTTGGGACAAATTCCCCCACTCTAATCATGTCAATTCTTTAGTTTAATCTCTTAGATTAAACTCTCCCCTGAAAATGTTCTTTTACTTGATTTTTAGTGTTAATATGATTGAAAAAACAGTGTTGAAATGTTGCTTATACCTGAAAGGTGGCATAAATACATACATTTTAAAGGAGAAACAACATTTAAAGCCTAACTACCTTTTAGACGAGCCCCTGCACTTACACTGGGAAACAACAGCAATGGCACTGTGGAGTCCTAATAGTTTGGAGGCACGAAATGAAGAGGAGGAGCCTGACCGCCCAGCTTTTACTTCAGCAGTAGCTTGCATAGGCTTACCTTGTCCTGCCCTACTTTCTGTTCTTTTGTTGGAGTGCAGGAATGCCATTTTGGAAAATGAGCAAGGAACACAGGCCCAAAGTTCATGTGATGCGAAGTCATTTTACTTCTCAGACATTTTTTTAAAAAACCAAACAAGCAACAAAAGGAAACAAAAGCTATATTGTATTTATTTGATTTGTATCCCAACTTTCTACCAAGAAAAATGGCACTCGGGGCTGAATAGCAGCGGAACCTTTTCAACTCTGGCCATGCTCCCGCTCAGAAATCACTTCCTGGTTGTCTGCAACCACGTGGGGGAAAGGCACCCATCCTGCAGGGTGAAAAGCAGTATGGTGGGTAATTCTGAGTGGGAGAAAAGATGGAGGTGAAAGGGATTAAGCAGCCCCTTCCCTTTCTGCCGATACTCAATTCAATATTGCTGCCTCCATGGCTGCTTTTTAATTGTGGCTTTTAAAAAAAAGGCGGTGTAGAGAGTAGAGAATTGCATGCAGCTGAGCAATACATAATTGGGGCCCTCATGTTGAATTCTATGGAAAGCTTTGATGGAGAACCAGTGAAATCTGAGTTGAGGGTCGGTCCATACAGTCAATGGAAACTGCTAGCTTAGGAAACAGCTGGCTAAAGCTGCAATCCTATACATGCTAACCTGGAAATAAGTCCCAATTGTATTTAATACAGCTTACTTTTGCGTAGACAAGCACATGACTGATCTAGAACTGCTTTCCCCACAATTACTTCCTGAGCCGTTATAGAGCAAATAGTCAAGGTTCCCCCCTTCCTACCAGTTCAAACCAACAGAGAGACCAACAGACTCCACCTGCCCCTATCTCTTCCATTGCCAGTGCTGCAAAACATCCCTGTCTCAGGTTTTAAAGTCAGTTAAATGGCTAACCATTTGTTGACAACACTTTCCACTTCCTACCAGTTCAAACCAGAGCCATTTCAAATATCGATAAAAACTTCAAATATAAAGAAATGGAAGACATCCATCTATCTATGTTATCTAACATACTTTGGCACGACCATAGCACAAAGAAAAGCAATTGCCATTCCAAAGATTTTTCTAAAGGAACAGACCCAAGATAAAATATGCTAGTCAGCCAAGACTGCACTGATGTTGGGCTCCCCCACTTCTCTTTTGGGCGAGGCAGCAAGGACCATCAAAAAGGCTCTGAGATGAGCAGGGAAGGGGGAGTTTCCTTATAGCTGATGGGCACTGCACTTCCTTCAAAAGAGGGTGGGTGTGGGAATGGGTGTGTAGGAATGCAGCAGCACCACAGAATTGCTGAAGCTTTCCCTTTCTGATCACTTGCCTCTGTCTCTGGTCGAGGAATGAAGACTGGAGCTTTCATCTTGAGTGTCAGATCCTGAAAATCCCACTCACCAAGAACATACTGCACCGGCATCCTGGAATAAAAGGAGGCAAGTTACATGGCGTACCTGGCCAGGACTGCAATTACTCACAAGTTCTTATTATCGCACTAGATCTACCATCCTCCTTCAAAGCACAAACCACGGCACTGGCAGTACCTTCCTAAATGGGCGGAGTGGGAGGGAAAGAGAACATTCAGTGCTATCATAGAGAGTTTCCAAATGTCCCTTGATGAAAAATTAGGAGGATTTAACTACTGAGGCTACATGATCTCACTGGCTTTCCATTTCAGGCTATCTGCTACTCTGCCAACCATTCAACTAGACCCTCATACTTCAGCCTCAGGTTTCACTCACTACTCCATTACTGGAGAAAAGCGAACATTCAAGCCATCTAAGATCTTGCAAGAAAGCAATCTACAATCCCTTCACAAAAAATGGTCAAACAGAAAGGAAAGTAAAATGCAAAAATTCAAACTTCATAAGTACTATGCAGTAATTTGGAGTAAACTCATGATCTTGGATAAGAGTTCATGCACTGAAGGTGCAATCTTTTGCATGTTTAGACAGAAAAAAGGCTTATATCTCCCAGCATGCCCCTTCAAGCATGCTGGGAGTTGTAGGATCTTTTTCTGTTTAAACATGCAGAGGATTATGCCCTTGGTAATGCAAACACTTATAATTCTGGATAAATAGTTCCTTAGGAATTAGACCATACAAACTATGAGCTAACTAAACTTTTCTCATTGTTATGTTTCTTTTCAAGGGTACTGCTCTCTGTTGAACATTGGATTAGTTTAGTTTAGTTGTACATTTTTCCTTGGGTGATTATATGATTTATCTGCCAACGTTATGGTTATTTGCAATTGTTTCTATTGCATTTTTTAAAAAATTGTTTGATATCTTGCAAATTACATTTATTGTTGTCCATTTGTTATGTTGTGAGCTGCTTTGGACACAATTTTGTGGAAATGTGGCATACAAATAAAAAGATGATGATGAACCCCACCTCTATTCATTGAATAGAAATCACCAGCATAAGGTATAGCCCATCCAATAGGACACAATATATTCAAGTACACTATAGTCCTATCTCAGCATTTTAATATATATATTCCTGACAGCAGCTAAGATATTTCTAGGTGCTTCATAAAACACATTATACTCAGACCTATAATGCTATGAAAATAGCATAGCTGACATATTTTCATAACTTTCTCAGTCATTCAGGCACTGTCGTCACTTTCCTCCTTCATCACATAAGTCACACCTTCCACCTGAAAAAGCACAAACTAAATGGGGATGGGGGAAATTACTCTGTCACTATCATTTTTGTTTTTAACAGGGTCAAGGTAAGGGTCTAGCATGTTTAATTTAGAATCCATTCATGGATTTAGAATCCAATACAGCTCTATATTTTAGCTTCTGGGCACACTCAGATGCAAGAAACGTAAAACACAGATCTTTGGCATCTTAATTATACACATGACAAATCCCTTGGCGATTAAGCCATATTCAACTAAACTTCAGATCACTATGATTATAGTGTTGAAAGGCATTGTGAATAAGGTAAGTGAAATGATAAAAGCATTTACAGGGCTTAATAGATCTGCTGTGTATTTAAAATCAAGCTGTTGCATATTTTAATTATGCGGTCTTCTCCTGCGGAAAAGAAAAGGGTGCAGAGATTAAAAGTTTGAATCTTCTTCCAACAGCAGAAGTGGGACAACTGAAAGAAATCCCCATACTAGCTATGGGCCTGTTTAGACAACACACTAAGCCATGGTTAGGCTGCTAAGCCTTTTGCAGCAAATGGTTAGTGAGTGTGTTTAAACCGTGGTTATGTAGCCACCATGGTTAGGAATGGTTCACATGACACGCTTAGCCATAATAGTTAGCTCAAAATGCTTAACCACTGTGGCTTAGCATGTCGTCTGAACAGGGTCGATGTGACTTCCATCCTCTGTTGTGACTTAATCCATAGGATGAGTAAAAAACAACTAGGCAATCAGTCATGGCTTAAATAAGTCATGGTGGGCTGCAACGATCATGTGAATCAGGTCAATGTCTACTCTTCTAGCTGTTTTTTGAATTGTAAGCAAGGTCTGAGCTAACTCAAATGCAGACTTTTCCAGGTTGAAAAGGCTGTAACCACGCACCCTGTTTTATACTTTTCCAATTTTGTTGAGGGGTTTTTCTTTGTTTTGCAACAATCAAATTTTGTGTGTAACAAATATATAGCCACATGTTGACAATCATATATTGGCTTAATAAGCTTAAATATGGATAAGCCTTATGCCCCCACATGGAGCCGCTTCACCTCTTTTTGCACAAGCTGGAAAACATTCCAGGAAGGCTCCAGTTAACTACAGTTTCCCATTATTGTGGAACGAGGAAACTATGGGTAACATTTTCAGAACAAGCCAGAGTACTGAACCAACTTTAAACCACGGCTCAATATACTGAGTTGATCTGAAGGTAACAGGAAACTATAGTTAACTGATGACTCCTTGGCTTGTTTGCCAGGAAGGGTACATGGGGGATGCATGGCTCATTAATATCCCAGTTTATTAAGCTATGATTGACCAAACGTGGTTAATGTGTTGTAAATGCAATCCTAACAACAGTTATTAGGGAGTACGTTCTATCGTACTAAGTGGATAAACATGCTTAAGATCATGTTACTTGGTTTTTAAGCAGAAGTATAATTCCCGTAGGTAGAAAGAATAGATTGTTTCATGTCAATGAGTCAGAGTGCAGAGTCCTGTAAAGTGCAAATGTCCCAAATCTACCTTTGGTACATATGTAACGCCTTCTATTACATTTACCAAGAGACCTATAGTGACTATGTTAAGAGGATCCTTGCATGCCTAAAAAACAAATGATGCTAATATTGAATCTTCAGGTAGTATCTAATACTGCTCCTGCACTAGCGGACTCTATCACTGGCACAGTTGGGACCCTAACAGTACCTGAGGCAATCAGAGGTTAGGGGAAATGATCATTTCCAGAATGGCGCATATCAGCGAAACTCGCAGAAGGGCGCTCCACTGAGCTATCCCGTATCCCATTCCAGAAATGAGAGTTTCTGCTAATTTCCAGGTTCATTTGAAAGGGCTAGTTCCTGTTGCGCTTCTGATGGGTCCCACAAACACAACTGAACCAATGGAAGTACGGTATTCTATTTGACATTGCCCCAAACATACTTCTTAAGACATCTGTTCTGAGCAACAACAGACAACACTTAAGAGCGTTGGACTGGGAGGACTAGGGGTTCAAGTCTCCACTTGGCCATGAAACACACTGGTTGACTTTGGGCTAGCCATTGACTCTCAGCTTAACCTCCCTCACAAGGTTGTTGTGAAGATAACGTGGAAAGGAGGAGGATCATGTACCTCACATTGGGCTCCTTGACAGAAAAGGTGAGATATAAATGTAACATATAAATAATTAAACAAGTCGAATGGAACCCTGAAATGTGTATTGCTTTATTATTTGACTCTGAATATTGTACATGGATTTCAAAATCTATATTTTAAATTTTAAATATTGTATTCAATCTTATACTGCATTAATATTCCCCCGTACTGTTCCTTTTATATAGCTTTCCATTTTTATTTTTGGGAGGTTTAATTGCATTGTTTTCGTTTGTATGGATTGTTTTCATTTGCTTTTTAAAGTTGTAGTAAATTGCCCTGTAAGCAGCCTTCTGTTGAAAGGCAGCCTATAAATGTTGGCATAATATTGTCAGCTGCTTCAGACAGCCTGTTGGAAAAGCTGTACAGCAATTTGCACATAAATACAAATAAATAAATGGTGTAGAGAGAACACCCTAAAGGAAAACTGTGTTATCCACAAGGTTGGAGAGGTTCTACCCATTTTGTAACTTCCAGGTTTTAGAATTGTCTTGCTATAAAGCTTTGGTGGTGACAGTATGACCTGTTTCACATGATATGACAGCCCACCATGGCTTAATTTACTCGTGGGGGCTTTTGCATCATGCTGGTGCCCGCAGGTGCCATTTTTGCATGGTGCCAAAAGATGCCCAGCTTGCCATCTCTTGTCGTGTTGTGCGAAGCCAGGTGGCAGGGGTTGTCTGAGGGTTATAACCATGCAATACAACAGCCCCTGTAAGTAAATTAAGCCATGGTGGGCCATTGTGACATGCAAACAGGCCCATTAACTCATAATCGAGATCAGGTTTGGCATGTGTGTGTAACTCACAAGTAACTGACATGAAACACAACGTGCACATCTATGGAAACACAATGTGCACATTTTTACAAAACAATCTAAGAATATTTCACTCCCTTCAATGCATCAGGCAGAAAGTAGGCTTGCCTGGTATCCAGTTACCTGGATACTAGAGGAAAACAGCAAAAGGCAGTACAAAAAACAGATCAGCTTGGCCCAATATGCAGCAAACCGAGATAATAAAGTAGAAAAAGTCCAGAAAAAGACAGTAATCCTAAGCATACTTAATAGGGGAAGTCCTACTGAAGTTATTGGGAGTTACTTCTGAATAACACCCATAATCGTGTGATGTATGTTTTATTGGGAACATATGCCCTCTTCAAAGTGGAGTTGCTTGGACTATGCAAATATAACCTCTACTGGTGGTTAGGCCAAAGCCCAGATAATTCCATTATAATGGATGAAGTCCCACTGGCAATAATTCAACCCCTATTTAGCACATAATGTAGATATACACTTAAGGAAATATGGTGAGACGAAGAGCTGTTTGGGATTGAGGCACACTAGTCCTTCCCACTGGAAGTTGTTATCCAAAATTGCTTTGGTCTTTAAGTTTTTGAGATGTGTGGTACTACAATCCCTTTTTCTCAACTCCCATGAGGGCTAGATGCTGTTGTTTTGGGGTTGGGTGGGTTAAAGAGAACACAACTCCCCCTCCTCAGATTCTAAGAAGTTGAGTACTCTTCCATGATATGAAAAACATGGAGTATCAACTGGGTGGGGTGGGGGGGGTTGTATTTATCTTACATTTTAAAGCATAAGCTAAAGTTCACAGCACAAACAACTTATACATTCCAACAAGAGCAGTAATTAATATTCAGACTGCTGTAAAATCAGAACCAAAAAGATAGCAAGCACTTAAACGCAACCTTCTAGGAAAAAGCAGTTCCCAAAGTGCACCAAAGTTTTCTCAATCCTAATTGTTCCAAATCCACAAATAATTAATCAAATAAATTAAGGCTTTAAGGACACAGTCCTATGCGTTGAGCCTTTGCAAGACCTTACGAGACAGCCCTGCCAGGCTGAAGCTAGCCAGAGGTGATCTTTGCCTCCCCTTCATCTGATTGCTGATATTTTCACTGGAGGTTTTTTTTTTTGCCCATCCAGTGATGGCATTTTAAAAAGAATGGGAAGGAGGCTGGCATAGGCTCAGCATAGCTCGTATCCTGGCCTTTCTGGTCTCCACCGCTCTCTGTCCACTGGAACACCACATTTACCCCCCTCCCTGAGGTTGATTCTGCGACCTCAGAAGACAGCCAGCGTGGCTCTTTCTACACTGGTAGCAAGGGGTCGGAGTAGGAGGTTCAGATCTCTGACTCCTCCTTCCGAGGTTGGAGTTCAGCCTCTGACCTCGGTGGAAAGAGACCCCACTATCCTCTGATCCCTCAGACAATGTCTGTGGGTCACAGGATTGCCCCTAAAACACATGCAGAATGCACTTTTAATTGCAAATCTTTTCAATCTGAGCTTTTAGAAACCTATAGAACTGAAAGATTGAGCTACCCTATATGAACACATTTTAGTATGCGGAGAATTATACATTCTCTATCTCCCCTGGACTCGTACTTTGCTAGAAATTCTCATTTACTTAAATTATTTAAGGGCATTTAATTGCTGGATGGCATGCTTGTAAGCCTAGTAGGTTTGCTTGCTGCTTGCACCTTTCTGCTGGCTCAGTTCTTACTAAAGCCCTATGGGTTTCAAGGAGATTTGCTCATGACTTATTTAAGCACTAAATGGAATGGTAAAGGCCTGCTGCTATTATATAGAGTGACAGGGAGAGTGCTAGTCCTTTCTTGCATTTTTGCTACTAAATAATGTGAAGGCACATCCTACAATTTAAATTGAGACCAATTCCTCTTAAAAGGAACTGCAAATTTAATATACTCCCCCCTCTTCCCTAGTTCTTTCATAGCACAGGTTTGAACCTCAACTTGATTTGAAATTACCTGGCATTCCATAGGCATCCTAGCACAAGGAATTGAGTTCAGAGTTCTAGGGTTTCTCTAAACAAGGGATTTATAGTACGCTCATGATTGGCCACTCACAGATGTTTGCGGGTACATTACATGATGTTGTCAACAGCTAGGATGTCCCCCACAGTTTCCCCCAGTAATCCTGTTTTTAAAAACCACAGAGATAATCCATTATCTAATTTATGAAGGGATTTATTCTGCTACTGGGTGGCACTGTTTCATTTAAAAGAATAGGCTGCAATAACATTCTCTTTTCAATTCAAAATCGTATGATTGCCACTGGTTACTGTCTGAAGGAGCCCTGAAGGCACAAAGACCTGAAAAAAAGAAATCCAGACTCTCTTAATGAGACACTCCTAATCATTTCTTCCTATTCTCTTGTTTTTTATACAAGACCCTTTAAAAGCAGAAACATGTCAGTGTAAGTACCTACCTTTGTAGCCGTTGTGCACATAGCTGCTGCACCTGGTCCTGTTGCTTTGGTGAGAGGGGAGTAGAGATGCTGCTGGCACTCAAGCTCTGGAACTGAAAATGAAGTTATTTGCAGGTGCTTAATAAATAAAGGCCCCAAATGCTGTCAGCCCACAAAACCAAAAGTTTAAACGCCAGCCTACCAACATGTATGTATCTATGGCCAAAAGAGCCCAGCTGGATGAGACCAAAGTCCATCTAGGCCAGCATCCTGCTCCCGTGACCAACAATATCAGCCTTCCCCAACTTGGTGCCCTCCTGATGTTTAGGAATATAACTCCCACCATTCCTATCCATTGCCCGTGCTGGTTAGGGCTTATGGAAATGGAAGGCTACAACATCTGGTGACGGTGGGGAAACATCAGGTTGATAAAGGCTGAACTAGATGCTTCTCTAAGAAGCCGGGAATGACAAGCAACAACCTCACAACTGCAACAGGCATTCAGTGGCTTCTTGCTTTGGAACACAGACATTCCTACTAGCTCTTGTGGCTCTTAAAAGACCTATCCTGCATGAAATTGTCTGATTCTCTTTTATTTAAATACAGTCTTGTATTTAACAACTCACCTAGTCACTATAGGCAACAAGGGATCCCATGCAGGTGATGGTTTCTGGGCTTGCCACAGTAGAACGGACATTCCGTCCTTTGCAACCAACATGGAAATGCACAAGCTGGTATGAGATCAGAATGAACTACTCTTCCTTCACCCATCTATTTAGTTCTGATGCTAGCCACAGAGGAAGGAAAAACCCCTTCCTCTGCAATCAGCACAGAAATCAAGAGAAAGGACCGTTCATTTATTTCTTCTCTGCCAGTCCACTTAGAAGAAAATCTTTTCCCCATGTTGGATATGGTAGAGAGGGCTTCTCTTCCTGTGTACTCAGCAATTAGTTTCATAGTAGGCGAGCATTTATTTTTTTTGCAGTCTAGTAACTTCTATGGATTATTTACATGGATCTCAACCAGCAGTCATTACATTGTGTAACAGCAAATTCCACAAGTAAATTATACAGTGTGTGAAGAAGTGCTTCTGTTTGACTGTCCTCAGTCTACTGGCAAACTATTTCATTGGCTGACCCTGAGTTCTAGTATTATGGGCATGATAGAGAGGGGAAAAAACCTCATTTGAGGCACATTGACAACTTGAAAGCAAAAAAACAAATATCTTACTCGAAATCTTTCCTGATTGCCCACCTGGAGATAATTCCTTATACACTGCTAGCAGGTGAGTGGCTACTATTGCAAGCCTGATGGAACATCTCCTTCAGAATTTGAAAGTCAACTTTTTGGACTTTTGAGAAACGGAGCAAACTGAAACATTACACAGTTCTAAGACCATACAGTATGGTGCTGAGTACCCAGTGCTAAAGCTAATGGAAATGGAATGGTATAAGCAGTAGCTTAGTCATTACAACCATTGGCAAAGAGGGACTAGTTTTCGTCCAACATAAATAGCAATCTAGAACAAATATCTACAGTGTAAACAGGATAAACTGCACTCAGATGTTATTGCAAACAGTCAACAGCCTTGATGCACCTGTTCTTTAAAATCATGCCTGAGCTAAGCCTGGCTTTCTGCAAGAGGCACTATATACCTCATTGGAGAGACATGGGATGTATTAAAAGCACAGAGGGCTGACTGGAGAACCAGATATGATGCAGGTCTCCAGACACACATTTTAGTGTTTTGCAGACAACCATGATTCCAACCACAATACTTAACTGTTTTTGCTCCTAGGACATGGGAAACAATATATTCAGAAGATGCCTGTGGTTCAGGGATCTCATTTGCCTCAAACACGTCTTGCCAATAGTTGACCAGATCAGCAGCTGTAACTGTACCTGCCTTATAAAAGGAATACTGCCTTAGCAGTCTGTGGCAGGGATTGTGGATGGAGCCTTTGGCAGGACTTGTTCCAAAATGTCCACAGTCAGGAAACAAACACAAAAGCTTTCTGTAAAATGAGCCAGTGAGAAGTTTCATGGCTCCAGTAAGTAACAATTTCCAAGGATGAGAACCGGCTCTCTTTTTCTGGACCACCACAGTATCCTGGAAGCCTCTATCAGCAGTCCGGTTTAAGAACATGTATCATCATTGCAGAATGCTCCAATCTCATCATTCCTTATACAGTCAAACATCAGTGCAAGACTTCACATGCCCTCTTGTCCTGGCAAGCACTCAGATGATTCATTTGTGCTGTAGTAAGATAGAGAAAGTGAGACAACCAAAGGGGATCTTCTCAGATTAAAAACAGATTCACTTCCCACACAGGCTAGAATAATAATTTAAAAAGAGGTCATTATGAAAACAGCTTAGATGAATCCATGTTATATACCTGGAGAACGCAGAACACATAACATATTCCTCTTTCCACAACTGTGGTTCTAATCATATTTGTGTAGATTACCACTGAAACTGCCTAGATGTGCTTTCCTAAAGCATGCCAGGCAAAAGGACACTTCATATGTTTCAGAATTCCTACTCAGAAGAAACTTTGAACCCACACTATACACAACACATTTCCCAATACACTTACGCAGTGTGCATTTGTTGTGTGCGATGATCATAGAATCATAGAGTTGGAAGGGGCCTATAAGGCCATCGAGTCCAACCCCCTGCTCAATGTAGAAATCCACCCTAAAGCATCCCTGACAGATGGTTGTCCAGCTGCCTCTTGAATGCCTCTAGTGTGGGAGAGCCCACAACCTCCCTAGGTAACTGGTTCCACTGTCGTACTGCTCTAACAGTCAGGAAGTTTTCCCTGATATCCAGCCGGAATCTGGCTTCCTGTAACTTGAGCCCATTATTCCGTGTCCTGCACTCTGGGATGATCGAGAAGAGATCCTGGCCCTCCTCTGTGTGACAACCTTTTAAGTATTTGAAGAGTGCTATCATGTCTCCCCTCAATCTTCTCTTCTCCAGCTAAACATGAAATCTCCATGTAGATTTCACATTAAGAGTATCTCATGTGTGAAGTGACCTATAGCTTGGCTTATAGATCCCAAATATGTTTATATGGGAGAAGCAAGACGCAATTAACGCCGGGGTGGGCAGACTTCAGACTTGTGGGATCAGTTTTGTTTTTTACTCCACTCCAAAGATCCACCACCCAGAGCCAGCTGCAAGATATATGCTTAGAATTAAAGAATAGGAGTCCTCTGGCACATTATGAGCCTAGGAATTTGTTTTCAATACTAGAATTGAATTGAACTCACACGTCCACTCTCCTGGTTTGACAAAGTTCTTCCCATTTCAGCAACTTAATTTAGGTGGAAAACTTAATTTTGTGGATGTTATTGTTAAACAATTAGGAATGGGAAACCCTTGCAGATCTACTGCAAATCATCTACCCCTTATTTAAGATGTATTTGAGTAGGATATGGGATCCATCCATTTTACATGAGTAAGACTCTCATTTCAGCAGTTTTAAACTGAACTGACTATAAAACATTGCTTTTAAATATATATCTTAGTGTGTGCTTTTATATCTATTTATCTATATACATATCAGGGTGTTCGTTTATATTTTTATGCTTGACCAAGTTATAAGTGAATAGGTCCCCAGCCCTTCCTTAGGTAAGAAGTAACAGAAAGCTGATATACTGGAAATAATGCATGGGAATACAGGAGGTGGTGGGGAATAGAATCAATAACAGGAAGAACAGTATATTAAGGGCACAATCCTATCAGTTGCTCCCTCAGTGATCAGAAACCGTCAAACTCGGGAGTGACCTTCCAATGCATGGCGGGAAGAGTGGCAGAGGCAATCTTTGCTCTCCACCCCCCCCCCATCCTCCCACCCTGCAGCTTTTGCTAGGTGTGCTTTTTATTCCGTCTAGTGAGGCCACTTCGGATAGAGTGGGAAGGAGACTGGAAGAGGGTCAGGATAAGTTGTGTCCTAGCCTCTCCAGTTTCCTGCCCTCTCTGCCTACCGGAATGCCCCCTCCTTCCCCTCTCCGAAGTAGAGTTTCCAACAACTGAGAGGCAGCCAGCATGGTTAGGTTCATGCAAACTGCAAGGGGTCGGGGTCGGATATCCGACTACCCTCCCCCTCCCAAGGGCAGAGTGCTGTTTCTATGGAAGGATTTTATGAGGAACCCTATGGTCCCTGGGATGCTATCTCCCCAAAATAAGGAAACAGCTCTTGGACAGTGAAAAGAGTCAAAACAGTCTGTAAGAGCTGAAAATTGTATGATACAGCTATTGTTTCCCATATACAAGCCTTATTCAGGCATTTGAATAGACTCTGTTCAATCGTGTACAATGGAGATGTGAAGGGGCAGGGAGGATGAGCACACCAGTTCCTCTTCTAGCTAAACAGGCTGTTGCAGCGCTACTACAGAAACTTGTGCATGGAGATTATAATGGAAGAAACAGTCATACTTCTAGCAATGAGGCCTACCTCTATTATACTACCACTTTCAGTTCTGAAGATATCACCATCTGTCTGCAGTAGCCTTACTCTAATAGTGTAAGACTGTCTGCAGTAGTCTTACTCTGATAGTGTAAGGGGGCAACAAGCTAGCTCTGCCCTTTATGCAGGGTGCCTTTTGTATCTGTGTGGGCTCCACGATCAACATCACATGTGGAAACTACACAGAGACAACAGATTCCCTGCTGCCAACATTTGAAAAATGTAGTATGCTGAGTACAGAGCGAGAGCATCTTTCATTGTACCAGCTATCAGAATGCCTGAATAGGCCTTTTGAGACACAGAGATGCCAGAAGATGCCAGCCTTTTCTCCAGAATCCTTTCAATCCTAAACCACAATAGATTGCATCCAGGGTGCGTTGCATTTAGTTCCTGCTGACATCAATGGAACTTAATCTTTGTCGAGATGTAACTTTTTCACATTTATTTCAATAAGTTCAACAAACCTAATCTAGACCCAACCCTTTATTCATTTGATGGAAGACTGAGTGGTGACTTCTTTAAAATCCCTTTCAGGTTAACCCCAATGAAATTTAGAGAAATCTCCAGTCCTCACGCAGCGCTTTGTTCCCCAATCAATACAGCCGAGAAAAATATATACAGAAAATTAAAAGCATAGCAACAAACAAATACACATCAAATAAAACACGTAAACTAAGTTGGCTTAAGCATAGTATCCTATTTAACGGTCGGGTGGGGAGAGGGAAATCAGTAATGTACACCTTCCTTCAGGTGAGAAGTTTGTTAACATGAAGTCGAGGGTGGGTTTTGTTTACCTGTTAATTGACAAAGGCGTCAATGTAACCACTGCGTTCCTTACAGAAGAAGATAAGACTTACGAGCAAGTTGGAAGAGGTCCTGAGCACGGTACTTCCGGTTAAGGTTACAGGCAATACAGCTGTACGGCTAACAACGATGCCGCAATAAAGTTCCTAGAGAGCCGAAGCCCCACCTCCTGCAAGCATCCTCGCACATGCAGGACGCGATAGCAAGACAAGGGAGACCCCGCGTGGAAGCAAGAGCCAGCTACAGCAATCCTTCTCGAAGGAATAATATACGCTATGCAACGAAGTTAAAGTATCTGGTGAAGTCGTGCAATCCGATCCTTTGCAAATTCACTCGGTAAGTCATACTACGATCAGTATTTCATAGGAGAGTAACCTTATGCCTACCACTTGAATGCAGGAGTGCCTCCCCCACGCCCCGAGCATTGAATGGAAAAGCTCCTAAATCTGATAAAGTAGCACTGGAATTATGTTGTTATTCCTGTACTGTTTGTGAGTTTATTGCCTGTCTTTTGATGTTTTCTCTAAAGTACTATCTCCTGTTATTATTTCATGTTAGTGTTCTGTTTTCGTTGTGTTTAAAGCGAACCAAATGGAATCTAAGAGTTTGACACCCCAAACGGCAAGTGATCCAGTACTGGTGTTTAACTTGTTGCTGTAAGCTCTGAATTCAGATCCCAGCTCAGCCATAAAGTCATATATGGCCTCTTCAGATGACATTTCAGGCTCTGTGGTTAATGAAACTGTAGTTCTCTGGGGTTTGCACTAACCACGAGCCATGCTGTTGCACACAACACTTTAAGCCACTGTTAGAGCCGCTAACCCTGCTGCAGATGGTCTGACTGTGGTTAGTGAGTGAGCAGGGATTAGTAAAATGCATTGCATAAGACACCTTAAACCCTGCTGCTTAACCAAAAGCCTTAACATACAAGGTTTATTTATTTAATTTATTTATTAAATTTATATACCGCCCCATAGCCGAAGCTCTTTGGGCAGTTTACAAAAGTTAAAAAACAGTGGACATTAAAAAGTATACAAAATCTAAAACCATCAAAAAATATAAAAACAACAGTATACAGTATCCATTTTAAACAACAGTTCTAGGGTCCATTAAAAAACAAACAAACTTAGCATATGTTGTTAAATGCTGTTAAATGCCTGGGAGAAGAGAAAGGTCTTGACCTGGCGCCGAAAAGATAACAATGTTGGCGCCAGGCGAGCCTCACCGAGGAGATCATTCCATAATTGGGGGGCCACCACTGAGAAGGCTATCTCCCTTGTTGCCATCCTTCAAGCTTCCCTTGGAGTAGGCACTCGAAGGAGGACCTTAGATGTTGAGCATAGTGTACGGGTAGGTTCATGTCGGGAGAGGCGTTCCGTCAGGTACTGTGGTCCCAAACCATGTAAGGCTTTATAGGTTTAAACCAGCACCTTGAATTGGGCTCAGAAACGTATAGGTAGCCAATGCAAGTGGGCCAGAATCGGTGTTATATGTTTGAAACTTCTGGTTCCAGTTATCAATCTGGCCGCTGCATTTTGCACAAGCTGCAGCTTCCGAACCGTCTTCAAAGGCTGCCCCACGTAGAGGGCATTGCAGTAATCTAATTTGGAGGTTACCAGAGCATGGACAACTGAAGCTAGGTTATTCCTGTCCAGATAGGGGCATAGCTGGGCCAGCAAACGGAATTGGTAGAAGGCACTCCATGCCACTGACGCCACCTGGGCCTCAAGTGACAGAGATGGTTCTAGGAGAACCCCCAAGCTACGAACCTGCTCCTTCAGGTGGAGTGCAACCCCATCCAGAACAGGTTGAACACCCACCATCTGACCAGAAGACCCACCCACCAGCAGCATCTCAGTCTTGTCTGGATTGAGTTTCAGTTTATTAGCCCTCATCCAGTCCATTGTCTCAGCCAGGCACTGGTTCAGCACATCCACAGCCTCACCTGATGAAGATGAAAAGGAGAAGTAGAGCTGCGTGTCATCAGCGTACTGATGACAACGCACTCCAAAACTCCGGATGACTGCACCCAACGGTTTCATGTACATGTTAAACAGCATGGGGGACAAGACCGACCCCTGCGGAACCCCATACTGGAGAATCCACGGGGCCGAGCAATGTTCCCCAAGCACCACCTTCTGGTGCTGACCAGCCAAGTAGGAGCGGAACCACTGCAGTGCAGTACCTCCAACTCAGCCAGACGTTCCAGAAGGATACCATGGTCGATGGTATCGAAAGCCACTGAGAGATCAAGGAGAATCAACACAGTCACACTCCCCCTGTCTTTTTCCTGACATAGGTCATCATACAGGGCGACCAAGGCTGTTTCCATGCCAAAACCAGGCCTGAAACCTGACTGAAATGGATCCAGATAATCAGTGTTATCCAAGAGTGTCTGGAGTTTAAGGTGTTTTCTAAACAGGCCCGTAAGGTGGTTTGCAAACCCACATAAGAAACAGTAAAAAGAAAAAGCTAATATTTAAAAAGAGTAGGAACTAAAATACCAAGCCAGAACAATCTTCAATAAAAAGCAGAGGGAAATAATAAAAAAGAGAATTTTTAGGGCTTACTTAAAAGAAACCACACACTTGCTGCCTGAGGGAAATCCAAATCTACTGCAAAAAAGGTCCAGTCTTTGATGCTCACCAGTATGATAGCTCTTAAAGGCAGAACTGAGAGCAGAGCTTCCAAGAGCAGGTTTGTATGGTCAAAGACTTTCTTTGGGCTCAGACTGTTTAAGTCAGGGGTGGACAACTTGTTCTCCGCCATGTGCTTTGGGCTACAGCTCTCATCACTGCTAGCCAGCATAGCCAATGGTGAGGAATGATGGGAGTTGTAAGTCAAAATATCTGGAGGGCCACAAGTTCCCCACCTCTGGATTAAGACTTTCCCAATCTGGTGCTCCTCAGATGTTCTGGGCTACAACTTCCTTCAAGCCCAGCCAGCATGGTCAATAGTCAGGCATAATGGAAGTTGTAGTCTGAAACATCTGGAGTTTATATTTTAGAAATAGCCTATGACCAAAGTATGGAGTCTAATATTCACAAACACTAATGCAGATTAGTAGCATCATTCCATTCATTAACTATAAGTGATAACTATAAGTGTATATAACTATAAGTGATAACTATAACAGTCCTATATATCAGAGTCTTGTAGTATTTTAAAGACTACCACATTTATTCTGGCATAAGCTTTTGTGAACATTGTCCACTTCATCAGATGCAGGAATGGACAGTGTCCATGAAAGCTTATGCTAGAATAAATGTGGTGGTCTTCAAGGTGTCACAAGACTGTGGTTTTTGCAGCAACGGATTAATGCAGCTGCCACTCTGGAAATCCTATACATGTTTACTCAAAAGTAAGGCCCATTGGATTCAATGGGAGTTACTCCTAGGTAAGTATGTATGAGTTTGCAGCCTAAAGTGTAGTGAACTTTGAGAGTGGGGGGTTCTATTGTTAAGCCATTTTAACCACCCTCATTGCTATCTGAATGAAATAACTGCTCGTGAAGTATAATTATGGTGATTCATTGTATGCATGATGAGTGGGAGCAGAGATCTTGGAGTGGTGCTTTGGAGACAGTTGCTGGGGGGAGGGGGCTCCTCCCCTCATGTAACACCTCATTAAGAGGAAAGTGTATGAACCTTGGCATATTGTCTCTGAGCATGTGCAGAATGTCTGCCTCGAAAAAGAAGTTAAAACAAGAAAAAAATACATCTTCTAGAACAGCCTTCCCCAAAACAGTGCCTCGATATGTTTTGGAGGTGAACTCCCATCAGCCGCAGCCAGAGAATCTTGTGAATTGTATTCTAAAACATCTGGAGGGCACCAGGTTGGGGACAGCACCTATAGAAAATAGAATTGGCAACCCGACCAGGCGAGAAGCACTTTGCAAAGAAAAAAACTCTTCTTGCTCAAGGTGGTGGATTTACTCTGGCAAATGTGGAGACAGAAGGGAATACTATAAAGGAGAAACACAATTGGCCATTGGAGGCTGGTGGCTCCGCTTTTGGTAGGGCTGTGAAGCCACTCTGGGTTTCAGTCAGAACCAGCCAGAAGGCTAAAGGAGCTCTGGCTGGTTCTAACTAAAACTCAGCGTGGATTCACAGCCCCACCGAAATCGGAGCCACCAGCCTCCACTGAAAGCGGCTCCTTCACCCTGCCAGGCGCCCGGGCTTTCTCTGGCTGACAGTGAGGCCCGTACAAATCCTGGCTTCTCATTGCCGAACTTCCGAGCTTGCAGCAGCGATCTTCCCCTGCGTGAGTGACACCCCCGCCGGCCCAATCCTGAGCTAAAGCGCTGTCCTCTACTAGCCAATCGCAGGGAAAGAGGAGATCAAAGCAGAACATCAAGAGGGCCGGCGTCGGGAGGGGGCCGGGCTCCTCCGAGCATCTCGGAAATCACAATGGCAAGTAAGGCCATGACAGCCGCCGCCGCTGTTGCCTCTCCGGTGCAGGTAATCTGAACAGCTTGCAAAGCCCCAGAGAGCCGAGGCAGCCCTGCCTGCCGCAAGCCAATCCGATTTGCTGCGGTCCCTCTGGGCAGCCATTGAAGGCGGCTTTCTGCAGAGGAGAGGGGGGCAGATTCTTCCCATCTCCACCACCAGCACACGCATCCACGGTCCTCCCCCTCCCCGCCAGTCACTCTCCCAAGTTCTGGGGAGGGAAGGGCGGGTCAGGCCAGATCACCTGCGTTGCAAAAGACCCCCACACCCACCCACCCGGTGGGGGGATTAAGTCCCTAGCAGCGGGGAGGGGGAATGCCCTCTCCCCTGGCTGCAGCGAGCTTGGCCTGAGGGCGTCTTTCCCAGTCTGAAGTGGGCTCCTGGAACTAGCAGGGGACTGGACGACTCCTCGTCTGGGAATCATCTCAGTAAGTGCTAAGGCCAGGTTTTGGTTTAGGGTGTTAACAAGGGGGTTAATCTCTTCAGCAGGCCACAGGGATTGAGGGAGAGCCTGAGTGTCAGCCATCCCTGCACATCGACCCCCCAAGTAATTTTAAAACCCTGCATCCTGTCTGCTGCATTAGCTGATGTCTGCTCAGGTCCACTATTTCACACCACTTCCCTCCAGGGCTGCTTTTCCCTTCCTCTGTAGTATTAACCATTGGGGGAAATGTGACAAGTGGAAGCTGGGGCAGATCTACACCAAGCAGGATATGACACTGTGAAAATGGTTTGAAAACTGTATATGGAATGTGTCCTGGGGCCCAACAGTTGTCACTACTGTTATAAACTGTTTTAAAACAGTAGTGTAGATCCTGTCTAGAGTTAGTTGAGAATTGACTCCTTATGAATATCCCCATGCATGGTAACAAGGAAAATGCTGTCCATATGAAGTTCCTCTTCTGGAGGGTGGGAGAAAGTGCATCTTGTTGCAAGCATTGCTAACTAGGTAATGGGTCCTGGCGTTCAGATGTTCAGCAGGGCCTTCAAGAATCAGAGTGGGTGGCTCCCCCAGATATACAGAAACATAACCTGGCTATAGGTAAAAAGTTTGGTTTCTGTCAGTTTTGTTTCATGTTTTGGCCACACAGTTCTCACCATGAATAGTGTGGTGAGGGAAGGTTGCTTGAGAAAATAGATTTCTATATGCTATATAACAGGGATGTTGAACCTCTTTCAGCCTGAGGGCCGAATTCTGTTTCAGCAGGGGCATTGCTAGGTCCTTAAAAGTATAGGGCACAGGCCCATAACACAAGTTTGTATGTGCTAGAGATGTGTACCCACCCATCCCGCTTAGACTTAGTCCCTGATTTGGTGCTTCAGAAGACATCCTGTTTCTGCACAGGCCAATTTGGAGTTGGTCCACTGTGACTCACTACCCAACCCAAGTCAGGGTTCAGAAACCCGTGGCTTCGTGCTTCCTGCTGACTGTCATGGGATTTTATTTTTAATTTTTTAAAAATCTAACTTTTTTTCTTTTAGCCAAAGTTGAATGATAGCTGCAGGCATTGTAGACCCTAGGGAGGAGCTCATACCTGTCCCACATCAGAAAAATAGGTGCAGTTTTTTTTTTCTGCTACGTGCCGTTATATTTGGATATTCTTTTAAAGGAAAGTGCCCATAACTATATCTTGGCAGAATTGGATGAAAATGTCAGGATTAGTTGCCCAATCCGAGGAGATCATGTTTCCCAGATAGCAGAGTGATAACCAAAAGGGGTTTTGTGCAAGAGCAGCCTTGACATTTTGAGGTTCTCCAAAAGGTGACATACATTACTCATCTCCCTCTGTTCTTTATGGACCATGTACAGAAAATTGCAATCAGCCTAGATGTGTTCCTAAGTAAGAAAGTAGCAAAGTTTCAGTAGGATAGGTGCAGCAGTTAATGTGGAAGCAGACTTTTCCAATTTGGAAGGGAGAGAGATGCTGCATTCAGACAACATGATAGTCAACAGTGGGGTCATAATCAACTCAACAGTTGTTCAATCATGGTGTGAATTAGCATTGAGTTGACTATTAGTCCACGCTGAGTTGACTCATTCATCCCTGCTCTCTCTCTCCTTAGTTCTTCCACTAGTATTCCATCAGCCATTGCTGCCAAAAATCTATCCTGCCAGCTGGACTAGAGTGGCAGCCACCGCTTTGACCGCTCTTGTCTTGCAACACTTTAGCTGGCGAAATAACCAATGGTGGCTGAGGAAATAACCAGTGGTACCTTCCACACAGCATGATAACCAACGGTGGTTCAAAAGGTCAACTCTGCACAGCGTTGGTTATTTGCATTGGTTATTTTGGCTAAATAACTAACCATTGGTTAAAAAACTCCCTCCACGCAACACGATAACCTATGGTAGGTTAAATAAGCAACCGTCAACTAGTTAAACCACCATTGGTTATCGTGTTGTCTGAACCCAGTCAGAGAGAGAGAGAGAGAGAATGCAAATTTAGAATAACTAGAATTTATTTACATTTCAACAATGTTAGCAACTGTGAGAGTTGTACAGACTTAAACTTTAACTTTATGAGGTGAGGTGGCTAAGGATTTTTTCTTGCTTTTTTAAAACCGTAAAACCTATTTAAAACTTCGGCGCCTCCTGGATCATGACATCACATAGTACTAATTCTCCTTTTGATATAATGTGCTGCATGCAACTATATGTGAGAAGTTAAAGTGGAGGGGGAGAAAGACGTTTGTGGAGGCCAAGTAAGCCTTCACTGTGCTGAAGCTACTGAACTTCTACAGAAGCCAAAGTTTCCGATTTGGGGCAGTAAAATCATGTGCTGTATGAAATTTCATTATTTCACAGGGAGCCCTTCTTTCACTTCCCCCTCCCTCTTCAAAATGTCACTGCAAGCAAGCTCCCCGCAGTGGGCATGTAAGAGTAGAAAAGTAGGGAGAAAGAAAAAACAAAGAGCACATTGGGAGGAAAGGTGGCAGTCTCCTCTCTGGTTTAAAAGGCTGGTGCACAGACAAGAAGATCCAGGGCACATGCTGTGGTGTGCCATTGTATAACAATGCCCATGCATTTTGGAAAAGATATAGGGGGCACATTCCAGTAATGGGAGGGACCAAAGGGAAAAGGGGTGGTGCCAAAATACCAGCTTATTTTAGCTTAAAGCTCTTCCTGCTGGTAGCAGCCTTAGGAAAGGCATGTCAACCTTTTACAATGCAGGGGAAAACTGCAGAAAAACCAGGAAACCGTCAAACAATTGGTGTTTGGGGAGAAAGGGGGTGGGGGCAGGAGAAAGGGGCATGGCTGTCTGGCAACCTTGGATGGCCAGATTTGGCCCTGGGCCAGAGCTTCTGGTCCAGTACTACAAAGTGTCCAAATTGCCTTTCCTTTTACCTTGGGATAGGCAACTTGCACCCCTCCAAATATTTTCGCCTATAACTCCCATCATCCCTCACCATTGGCTATGCTGGCTAAGGCTGATGGGAGTTGTAGGATGAAACACCTGGAGGGCCACAAGTTGCCCAGCCCTCATTCTCTCAAGTGTGTTTCTCCATTGGAACAGAGTTTTTTCTGAGGGTCTGTAGGCAAAAGGATGACTCAGGAAGTGCAGCGTTAATAAGTATGTAATAATGGGCAGAGAATCTTAACTATATATGTACAGTGTGACTGACTGAATTTGAAGTGGCTGTTGGCTGCCCTGGGAAGGGATGGTGTGGTCAAAGTCTTACTTCAGTTGACAGTTGCAACATTATTAAGGCAAAAACAGTGTCATAAAACCCAAGGAAGGCTGAAAAAAAGGCTAAGGCTGCAATATGATGCACACACACTAAAGAGTAAGTCCCATGGAAAACAGTGGACCTTCGGCATACATATGGGTGGCGTTGCCTCTTAATAGCATTGTATATATTTGTATAAGGTGCAATTCTGGTCTCCTTGCTTAAAAAAAGAAGCACAGTATAGCAGGAGAAGATGTAGAAAAGAAAAGAAAGGATTATAGTGAATGGGACAGAAAAAAGCTGTAACCATTAGGGACTTTTTGCGTAGAAAAAAAGGCAGTTCAGGGGAAAACCTTTATGAAGTCATTAATAATCCAAGAAAGAGACCAGGGAGGAACTGTTATCCCCATCTGTCAAAATACAAGAAGTTGTGCTCTTTTGTTGAAATAAGTTGGCAACCAAGTGAAGTGCATGTGCATGTACATAATGCATGTGCACAGTAAGTTTTAGAACTCATTGACATGGGATGTTGTGGTGGAAGTGAGAATAAAAACAACCTTTAAATGATTTGATTCATACAGTGAGAACAGATCTGCCAGTGATTACTAAGTATAATAGACAGAAATGGAGTATATCTCGGAATACAAAATGTTGAGGATTAATAACCGAAGATGGATATTGCTATCATGCCTTGCTTTTAGGCTCCCCATGTTCTGGCCTGGTTATAGGAAGAGAGGAATCCAAACCAGACAGAACATCAGTCCAACCTCATGGGACAGCTCTGGTGGTGTTTTATTATCATGCCAGGAAATGTTTGCAAGAGTTAAGCCTTCTTAAAACAGGGGACACTGTCGGCTTGCCATTGCCCTTTTAAAAGTTTAATGCATCCTAGTTCACCAATGTTCTTGGATGCTTCTCGCTGCGTCTCTCTTGATGAAATATTGGCTTCCCCACCACAAACATGGAGTTTTCCAAAGCAATGACTGAGCTTTATAGAGAGATTCTATGTACCTATTAATGTGAGTACATTGTGGCCATCATCTTTAGTGAAGATGATGTGATGCTTGTCCAGAATTTCCCTTCCTTAAAACCTCTTCCTTTTAATTTGATAGTTATTACACAGGTGGGTGGAAGGTAGATCTCCCAGTGTTTTGAACTTCAATGCCCAGAAGCCCCTGCCAGCATGACTAAGGGTCAGGAATTCTGGGACCTGAATTCTAAAAGATCTGCAGATCTATTTTCTGTCCACCCCTGGCCAGCAGACCTCAGGATACGAGACCAATACCTGCACACACATCTCTCTCCTCACCTGACTGAAGGTTTTTGCTAATCTTTTAAGTAAGCCCTCAGAAGTTATTAGCCTGCAAAATGTTTTACTAGCCTGGTGTTATGTGTCTAGTAGCCTGAATTTCCATGCCTTCCTCTGCAGCCAATATAGAAACGCGAGCTACTATCTGTTAGCAGCACAACTAATTAAACATAAACCCTGCCTTCTATCAAAAGACTGATGGAGGAAGGGCTTGGGTAGCAAGAGTATAGCCCTGTTTCAAATTCCTTAAGCAAACAGCCCCCGTCACAGCTCTCCATCTGTAACATGAGCATACCCTGTACCCTATAGGGTTGCTCTAATGAGAAATTGAGGGAAGGCAATGTCCAATTCTATCTCTTTTTTCTGCCCATATTGCCAGGGTCTAGCCAGGAGGACATCCTTTCAGAAGAGCCAGTAAAGAAAATGCAAGAAAAGAGTTTTCCCATCGGGCACTTGACCGAAGAGGAGAGGTGATGGCTTTGTAGCTAAGATCATTGTAGTTCAAGACATCCTTCAGGAAGAAAAGGATAAACAGCTCTGGGCCAAGATGAATTACAGCACATCCACTGTCAACACTTTGTACCACAGTGGCACAACCACCTCTGAGCCAGACCGTGGGACGGCTGTCGATGGGACTGGATCGGAAACTGCTACAATGACACCTGAAACCAGCAGCTTTAACAGCACCAAGATTCCAGATGTTGCCGGCAACAGCCCTGGCATGGGGACCATGCTGCTGTCCTTTGGCATCATCACTGTGATTGGGTTGGCTGTTGCTATGGTAAGACATTGTTCTTTGGTGGTTCCTGCAGGAGGTTGTGTTGAAGAGGATGGGGACCGAAAGATTCACTGTGATAGAGTGCCTGCTTAGCATGCAGAAGGTCCCAGGTTCGATCCCCGGCTGTTCCAGGTAGGGTGAGGAATGAATCCTGCCTGAAACCCTGGACAGCAGTTGCTGCCAGTCAGTGTCGACAATACTGGGCTAGATGGACCAATGGGTCTGACTCAGTATCAGGCAGCTTCCCATGTTCCTAGGAGCTCCACTTTAAGATTTCAAGAAGTTTACAAAAATGCCTAGACTGGTCCTGTCCTTGGGCATATATCTTGTATTCAACACTGTAGTTTAACTGTCTTGGCCTTCTCCAAAGACTCCTGGGAATTAGTCTAGCTGGTGTGCCAAAGTTTGTTTGAGATCCGTAGCCCCTATCCCATCACAGAATTGCCATTCTATAGGAAGAGGGAATACCTATTAAGCCAGTCTAAGCTGGAAGTGTGGATATAGCCTAAACACCTTGGGGACAGATTATTTGAAAGACTGTCTGCACCTGTATTAACCTGCCCAGGCCCTAAGATTGGCTCATTTGCCCAGCAATAAAGGTCTGTTGGGTTGGCAGGGTACAAATGATGAGGCCTTTTCTGTAGTTGCCTTGTCTTTCTGGAATGCTGTACCATGGCAGATGCACCCTGCCTGTTTTTAAATGGACATTAAGACCTGGTTATTCCAGCCTGCTTTTATATTATAAATTGGAGTTTTTACTGATTCAGGATAGATAAGTGGAAGGACTTCTTCACACAGTGCATAGTCAAACTATGGAATTCGTGTCCAACAGTTTGGATGGTTTTAGAAGGACGCTGGATAAATTTCTGGAGGAGAAAGCTGTCAAAGGCTGCTAGTCCTGACGGCTTTGTGCTACCCCCAATATCAGAGGAAGTTTGCCTAGGTACACCAGTTGCTGAGGAACATGGGCATGAGGGTGTCCTGCTTGTGGGTTTCCCATGGGCAGCTCCTTGGCCACTGTGTGAACAGACTGCTGGATAAGATGGACCCTTGGTCTGATCCAGCAGAGCTCTTCCTATGTTCTTATGTACTACTGCTATTATTATAAATGTTGTATGCTGCTGCTTTAATTGATTGTATTTTATAGTTCATTGTTGTATAACTTAATACTGTAAACTGCCTTGGGGAGGCTTCATCTCAAAAGGTGGCCTAAAATATTTTAAATAAAGGCCTGGTTCCAGACATGCAGTGAAATCCTATGCATGTCAATAAAAGAGAGTCTTCTCAGTTGTGGCACCCCGTTTATGGGATGCCCTTCCCAAGGAAATTTGCCTGGCATCTACGTAGTTATCTTTTCAGTGCCAGGCAAAGACCTTTCTTTTCTCCCAGGCATTTTAGAGACCTATTTCTAGATTATTATTGCTGTTCTATCTATTCCTGTGTTGTTTCTTTTGTATTTTATTCTTTAAAATATTTATATTACATTTTGTATTTTAACTGTCTGTATGGCATTTTAGTCTTTTATCGGTTTATAATCTAGACCAGAGAACATTGGTTATTGGGTGGATAAAAACCATATAACACATAAATGTTTACTAAGAAATCAATTCTTTTGGGTTCAGTGGGACTTATTCCCAAGCAAGTATGTAAATGTGTACTTACCTGGGAGTACTTCTCACAGAATGTGATGGGACTTGCTTAGAATTATGTTGAAAGTTGCCTATGGCCATACTACCTTGAACACGCCTGATCTCGTCTGATCTCGGAAGCTAAGCAGGGTCAGGCCTGGTTACTACCTGGATGGGAGACCGCGTGGGAATACCAGGTGCTGTAGGCTAAAAAAAAAAAAAAGAATTATGTTGAAAGTTAGTTATACTTAGGTCTCATTGAAATCAAAGCAAAAAAGTAATAATGTTTAGTAACTCCCATCAATTTCCATAGGAATTGTGCAACTAATTTAGTCTGGATCCAATCCACACCCTTTAACCATCAGTTTCTCAACTCTGCATGTAGCTTGGGTGAAACTTCAGTGTCTATAACCACATCATAGATACTATAAATTTTTAGTAAATAATGTATTCAAAACTTATGCAACAAGCAAGTTACGTGCCCATTGCCCCATCCATCAATTTCTTGTGGACTTAGTAGGTCCAAGTGTGTACACAGATCACACATACCTGCAAGAGCTGCTCAATTCATTTTAATGGAATCAGCAACTCCAAGTCTGCTTTGTTTATATGATGATGATGATGGTGATGATGATGATGCCAAATGCCTGGGAAAAGAGAAAAGATAACAATGTTGGCGCCAGGTGGGGCAACATTTATTTATTTTGGTATATGAGACTCTGCTGCCTCCATTGGAATGACTAGAGATCCTGTCGTTGTGTTCACTTTGGAGAAGTACAAGCTCAGACAATATGTTTGGTACAGTATACAGTACAAGCAGGTTATGACCCCAAATCATTCCTGGGAAAGACTCACCGATCATAGGGAAGTACTTTGATTTTAAGAATGCAAGAAGAACAGTGCTAGATTAGACCAAGGGCCCATCTAGTCCAGCATTCTCTTCACACAGTGGCCACCCAGTTGCTGTGGAAGCCCATGTGTAGGATGTGTGTGCAATAGCACCCTCCAGCACATGTCTCCCAGAAACTGGTACACATGGGCATATCGCCTTTGGGGGTGAACTGTAGGTATCTTGCTAAGTATGAGAATTTGGTAAAGATAAATTGGATGCCCCAGCAATTCTTTCCCAGTGTGGAAGAGCACCATCCATCCATTCATATGTTTCCCCAGATTCTGCTGCTTTTCTCCATAACTGGGGTAAAGTTCATACAACTGCTCCCTCTATTCAAAGTATCCATTTCAGTTACCCAGAGCAGGGCATCTTGCGGGAAATATGCTTACAACAACAACCATGTTTTTCTGTTTTTATCCCCCCCTAGGTTTTGTATATCAGGAAGAGGAAACGGTGAGTGCTCCCCGCTCTTGGGTAAAACAGTGTTTAGCACCTCCTAGTTTCTGTATCTGCATGTCTCCCACAATGACCTCCATGTTTAAACAGCAGAGGCTGAACCAAATCCAAAGATGGCTTCTCCAAGTTTAAATGCAAGTTTGGGATCAGCAGAAACAATACAGTCTCTGCTCAGAGGATGTAGATTTTTAATCAGCCTTCCCCAACCTGATGTCCTCTGGGTGTGTTGGGCTCTATCTCCCAGCACCTCTCAGCCAGCAGGCCGAGGATGCTAAAAGTTGTAGCCCAACATATCCGGAAGACACCAGATGGGGGAAGGATGTTCTAAATGGTTGCTGAGCAAATATTGGGGAGTTGGAGGGTTTCTGTTTAGTCTGATGCTTCACAGTGGTGGAATTCTCACTCTCCATTTCCCCCTGTAGACTAGAGAAGCTACGGCACCAGCTCATGCCCATGTACAACTTTGATCCTGCGGAAGAACAGGATGAGCTGGAACAAGAGCTGCTGGAGCATGGGCGAGATGCTGCATCTTTGCAGGCTGCCCAGAACAAGGTAATGCCGTTTCTTCCCTATCCAGCAGACCATAAACATTGGAAGGAATACTGTGATCATGGCTCCAGGCAGTGGGGTTCCTAGGAGAGGGTTGTCTGTGCCTTTTCCCCTCCGGCTCTGCTGCTGCCATTTTACAAACTAAGCATGAGCAATTAAAATCAATTTTAGTGCCAAAAATCATAGGTTGATTTAAGTAATAATTAAGGATTAGCTAAAATGATTGCAGAATCCTTAGTAGATAGATCGATAGGATGTCCATTGCTTTGAAATCAGCCCCTTTGGGGGCTAGACAGAGACTTCTGCTACCCACCCAACTCAGCTTGCATTTGTGAGCCAAGCTGTGGGTTTTCCCCAAACGCTGGGGACTTTTTCAATACTTTTTTTTTAAAAAAATGTCACCCACAATGTGCACAAATAGAGTTTTGTACAACTTCTGGCTGAAATTTGCACTACTCTGTGCAACCTGTGACAGCAGTTTGTGTAATTTGCATGACTTGCAACTGAAATGTCTTTCTTATTTATTTATTTGTTTATTTATTTCATTTCATTTCTATACCGCCCACTAGCTGGAGCTCTCTGGGTGGTTCACAAAAATTAAAACCATTTTGTGTAATTTGTGCAAATTGCGGCCGTACTTTGCACGATTTGTGCAAATTCTGTGCCAGGTTGGGGAAGGCTAGATTTTTTTGAAATTGATCCTGGCATCTTGTACCTGTAAAGCAGGAGTGAGGAAGCTGTGGCCCTCCAGATGTTTTTGGACTCCATCACCCCTGACCAGTGCCCATACTAGCTGGGGCTACTGGGCATTGGAGTCCAACAACATATTCTGGCCTCTGCCACTGTGCTACAGACCCTTCCCTCATGCCACAGTGCAGAAGTGTGGACTTTTGATAAAATATTACTACAAGGTAGCATCCATGCATTGAAGCCAAGATTATTATATAGTGGAACAACTGGATGCAACTCTCAAATGCTTTCAAAAAGTGATGAGGAAGAGACACTCGGCATATGTTCACAAGTAAAGCCGATCTCCCATTATTACTTTTTATGTTTCAAACTGAGCTTCTGCATTGAAGGCAAGCTCTCGAATGAAGCCAAGGCTCCCGTAAAGTTCTGGTGAGAGGAGGGGAGACGCTTTAGCTGATTTCACAATATTCTTCATTTTCTCTGTCGCTTTTCTCTGAAAGCCTGGCCAGCGGGGACAGGAAGAGCTGGTATGTTTCTACCAAGGTGGTGTGAACTGTGTAGAATAGACTTACCTCTTGTGCTAGAACCCATCCTTTGTTTATTCATTCAGTCGTTTCCGACTCTTCGTAACTTCATGGATCAGCCCACGCCAGAGCTTTCTGTCAGCTGTTGCCACCCCTAGCTCCCCCAAGGTCAAGTCTGTCACCTCCAGAATATCATCCATCCATCTTACCCTTGGTCGGCCCCTCTTCCTTTTGCCTTCCACTTTCCCTAGCATCAGCCTCTTCTCCAGGGTATCCTGTCTTCTCATTATGTGGCCAAAATACTTCAGTTGTGCCTAGAGTAGACCCATAGAAACCTCATGGGTGCTTTGGGGGAATTGGTTGTGGCTTATGCGACCAGATGGGCAGACTCACACTAGTGAAGAACCTCTTCCTTTCCATGTTGATAGGTAGGAGTTAGTAGATCAGCCCTAAGAAATTAGTTCTGCAGAAAATATCAGCCTTCAAGACAATTGATTTAAGTGGGGCAGGGGAGCCTAGAAAGAACTAATTGAGAACCAGTGTATGATTCCTTTTCTTCTTGCAGGCAACACCTGGGCTTTGGAGGGATGGGCAGCCTGGGGAGAGCTGTGAGTACTTGGGCTGACCTCCAAGGGGAGCTGTCCCTGGCCAGACACTGGGTCAGCTCCCTGTAGAACAGGGCAGTGGAACCTCTCTCAGCCTGAGGGCCAAATTAAGTTTTGGAGAAGCTCTTGGAGGGCTACATTCCAGTGGGGGATGAGGCCAGAGGCAAAAGGGACAAGGGCCAAATACCATAAATGCCAGTATATTGTAGCTTATTTATTTATTTAATTTAATTTATAATATTTCTTGGCTGACTTTCAGGGCAGGAGCCCTCCCAAGGTGGCATACAACACTGACACACTGACAGGTGGCATGCTAAGCCTTGGTGGTTACGATTTTTGAGGGAAGCATTATGACTTAGCATGTCATGTAGACCATTCCTAACCATGGTGGCTACATAACCATGGTTTAAACACAATCACTAACCATTGGCTGCAAAAGGGTTAGTGGCTGAACCACGGCTTAGCATGTTGTGTGAACCATTCCTAACCATGGTGGCTACATAACCACAGTTTAAACATGCTTACTAACCATTTGCTGCAAAAGGGTTAGCAGCCTAACCATGTCTTAGCATGTTTTCTGAACAGGCCCAATGTAACACACATAATAGTAACTGATGTGGTAATAAATACAACAAACATTCCAAAAACCAACAGGCAGCAGCATAAGACAAATCCTACTACTCACAACTGCAGTTACAAACCAGTCTGAGGAAACATAATTGGCAAAGCCCCAAACAAGCAAGTTTTCAATTAGCATAGAGTCCAGGAGGACTCCCAGACTATGCACTTGAACTTTTAGGGGGAGTGCAACCCCATCTAAGATCACTTGTAAATCTCTGTCCAGAGTAGTTGGTACCTCCATCTTGTCTGGATAAAGTCTCTGCATGTTCACCCTCATCCACCACAAAACAGCCTCCAGACACTGCTTCAAGATTTCGACAGCCTCCCAGGATGAGTAGAGGGAACCGAGAGATAGAGCTAAGTATCATTGACATACTGATGGCACTTCACCTGTAAATCACCAAATGACTGGTGGTTGGAGAGAAAGGGTGTGTGGCCATCTGAGGAGCTCTGGAGGGTCAGCTTGGAAGCCTAGGTGGGATAAATTTGGCTTCTAGGCCTGTGGTTCTTTAGCCCTGTGGTGGAGCACGTCCAAGAGGAAGGAAGCAAGGCAATGAGTTTGGGGTACTGCTCTAGCCATCGTTTGGTGCAAATTGCTGGCTTTGATATCCCTGCAGCCAAGGTGCTGTATCTCGTTTCCTCACAGAGAAGCTGTTGTGATTGAAAGGGGCCATGCCCTTTCCCTCAGGCGTTGGCTTTGGCAGGGTGGGGAAGCCGGCTGCTGTCTCTGGTTGCAGTGGTGACTTCGTGAGGGTTCTGTGGAGGTGGCAGGGCCACCTCCACAGGCAAAGCCAATAGTGACGTTGCTGGCTCTTGGGGCTCCTCTCCTGAAGTGTCTCCAGCACAACCAGTATGTCTAGCACTTTCTCCGGGTGTAATTCCTGCCCCTAGTCTTTCCTGTCCTCTGTCCTTAGGAGCTGAGTCCGGGGCCACGGCAGTAGCACTTGCAAGCCCTGCATCTATTTTAGGTTCATATTCCTTCCCATCCCACATTCTGTTTTTTCTCCCCTAACAAGGTTTGTTTAAATGACTACTTCCTGCCACCCAGGTCATCAGAAATTAAGAGATTAGTTGCAAATGGACTTTCAGGACCACATGCATCTTTAAGAACCTGGCTCACTATACCTGTCATTCCCAGGTTTTCCTTCAACTAATCCAACTAATGGTGTGAATCCGGATTCCTGAAGCAAAACCTTTCAGGCCAGAGAGCAAATGAGGGCAAAGTACATGCATATTTCTTGCAAATCTCATTTCTGCACCTCATCCTTTTTTTCTGATTTCATTGTAGACAAACCAAGGGGTGCTCCAGAGACCTAGTCGCCTTGTGTTCACAGATGTTGCGAATGCCATCAATGCATGAACATTGCTTCCGCTACTGGAGACACAGGAGGACAACGACGACCAATTAGCAACTTACCATGGATGGTATCCCCTGATTCCAGCCGGGGAGAAGGTGGCAGGAACCAATTTATGTCAGGAAGGTGAAGACTGCTGATGCTTCTGTTGCCATCCAAGACCCCCATGTGACTACGCTCAGAGTTTGATTGGTAATGCCAATACCAAGTGGCGTGTGATGAAAGATGTGAGGTTATTTGTAGATAGGTTGATCAGAACATACATAGTGACAGGTTAGTGGTGGGAACCAGAGCATCAATTTCCAAGGCCTTTCTCCATTGGGTTGTTGTCGTCAGAGCCTCCTAGCTTCAAAGTCTTGCAGGTTAACCCAAGCCACCCCATGCAGTAGACTGGAAAGATGACACCCATTGCCAATTCTGTGGTGGTAACTTCCTGGAGCTGGAAGCCTGGGCAGCTGTCTCTATCGTGTTGCTGTAAGCATATGATACTGTCTCAGGGCACCTGTGTGTGCAGCTGGTTGCCCCATCCCATGTTTCTTCAGCTGCCCTAAAGCATGACCACAAGGTCTAGATGTTTCCTTGTGACCTTCTATGAGGTTTCTCCAGCACCAGGTTTTCTGCCAGCTAGCCTTAGAGAAGAGAAACGTTGGGGAGATGGTGCTGTGGATGGTGTGATCAGTGTGGCTTCTAGAGGCAGGGAGCTCTCTTATGACAGAACTACACCCCCTTCTGAGCATTTATTGATACTGCAGGGAGTATAAGAGTCTTCGAAGTAAGAGCAGCAATATGAACTCATGGATCTTGAGATAATTCATCCTGTCTGTCTTCAGCCAAAGACAGTAAGCCTCGGCTGAAGAGCAATCACTTTTGGAAGAATATTGTGTGCACATGTTTGCTCTTGCGTATGCTTAACAATCGGAAGCCAGTTCATCTCCATACAGAATGGGTTAAAAGCTTGATCCAGATCTATCTGCTCCCCAGGGCCAGCATTTCAAGGTTCTTTTCTCTGTTCTTTTTTGCCACTCCTAAAATAGGCAAGAACATTACAAGCAAAGAAAAAAAAAGAAAGGATAATGCTACACTTTAAGTACTTAGTTTTGTCCCTGGTGGTGGTGGTGGTGGTCTCGTGTTCCATGCTAAAGAAATTCCATTTTGTTTTGGTTTTTGGTGACAACATAAAGCCGATTTTATTTGAATAAATTATATGAAGTAGGCGATCTTCCATAATTTAAAATTGCACACTTTATTTTCCTGCACTTTAAATGGCATTATTTGTTTGTTTGTTTATTTAGATAACTTATATCTTACTTTTCCATTAAAAAAATATAGCACTCAAGGGTTTGAAGAGTCAGAATTCAGATTTTGTTCCGTTGCAGTGATTTTGGGCATGGGACCAGTTGGGATTCATGTAACATTAAGGAGCCACAGTAATGATGCAGAGGAGGCTGTGCTGAGCTCCATGTTCTTTATAGTTTAACTGAGATAGTTCAGAAATGTTTGCATTTTTTCTTCACAGTTAGGAAGATCATGAGCTTGCTCCTCAATCTCTCGCTCCCTCCCTCCCTCCCAGTGATGGCTTACATACTCAGGAATATGTAGCAGCACTCAGCTTCTGCATTTGTTCATGCTTTGTAGTATGATTGTCGCTCTACCTATGTCTCAATCCTCCTCCCACCGGGCTATTTCTTATTTATGTATTCATTAGATTTCTTTCCTGTCTTTCCATTTTCCATGATCAAGAAGGGAAACAAAATCACTGTTTCGCAAAATAGCTACAACCAGTCTGGATAAAACACACACAGAAGCACACCTATAACAGGAACAATATAGCAAATATATCACATCTTTATACGGGAAAATGATTCTTGATGTACATTTTGGAGAGCTGGTTTTAGGCTCGTCTGCTACTGGCAGTGGGTGTCACCCTATTATGCCATCAAGTGAGCACAGGGAAATGCAAAAACCACAGATTTGGGAGGTTGAAAATCCCTCCTGTTAACCAGGATCACTGTGAAAATCAATCCCACCCTGTGCTCTCCCTCTCCTTCCACCAAGAAGGCCACGTATGTGTCTGTCCCTTGGATCTTCGATAAAAGTGTCAGGAAATTTAAACCTTCCTTCCCCGTCCCCCACCCCAAATACCCTACCCAATACCTGATGCTTTGAAGCCTGCATCCTACTGCCAGCTGCCTTCTTTAAATAACAGCTTTCCCCAACCTGTCCCCCTCCAGATGTATTGGACTACAACCCCCAGAATCCAGCTGGTGGCTGGGGAATTATGGGAGTTGTAGTCCAACACATCTGGAGGGGCCCGAGTTGGGGAAAACTGCTCTATAGGCAGGGCTGAACAGATGACCTAAGCAAAGCATCCTGTTTTGACAGTTGCCAAAAGAAAGTATGTGGGACAAGTGTGGTGAAGAATTGTTAGTGGGAGTGGGACGCTATGGCAGGTTCAAGCAGCAACACTTAAACCGAGAAGTGGTATGAAGAGCACAGATAATACACTGTCATTGTAGGTGTTTGTGTGTGCACACTTTGGTGCGGGTTTGAACTCAACCCCTTCTCATCAGGGCCAAGGAAACTGCAGTTCTAGCATAGGTGGACTTTCATGCTGAGGTTCACTATCCGTGTCCATAGTCCAGTTTCTCTCTTCCCTTGGTAGAACGTTTGTGTGACATAGTTGTTTTCTGCAAGGGGATGGCTGTAAGTCACATGTGGCTGGATCTTTGCCATCGCACAGGTGAGTTAGTGGTGTGATATATGCATTTGTATATCTGTGCTTTTGCTGTATTGTCACCAAATGGGTTTTTTCCAATGCATGCACTTTGTTAGACAAAAGTGGGGTTTTCTCTAGATCCGTAGAACCGTTGTGTAGAGGTGAATTCTGCATATGACTGGCATGTCAAATTCCATAAATTGAAAAAAAATTCAGGCTGTTGAACTCCCCCTACTCCAACATATATTCCTTCCATTTGATGATCTACATATATACAATATATCAATAGGACCGCATTGACGTAATCATTAGTAACACAATTGCCTCCGTTTACTTAGCAACCCCCTCAAATGAATCCAAGGGCTCAGTTGAATCCACAATTCAGAGTTCACCTTAATTCAACTTCTTTTACAGGCCAATTCAACAGGATCGTTGGTTTTGGGGGCATAGAGCGGGGGTGGGGAACACATGTCCCCCAGATGATTTTGAAATACAACTCCCATCATCCCGAACAATTGGCCATGCTGGCTGGGGCTTCTGGATTCTGGAAACACCTGGATGGCCACACAGCTTGCTCACACCAGCCATCGAGGCCACTGATAAACTGGTGGAGTTTATGGAGGCAGTGGCCCCAATTCCAGACTGCTGTCAAATAGCTCTGCTCTGTTGACATCTGTTTGGGAGTGCTCACAGTAGACACGGCAGGCCCATTCACACCAGACTTTTCAGAGGGTGACCATTTGGCCACTGTTGGCCTCCGACAATGGGCTGTTGGGACAGTTCCCCAGCAGTGCTGATTCTCCATCGCTCTGTCGTGCCTGCATTCTTTTCCTCTTCCTTCTTTTCCTTGATGATTGCATTTATACTTTAAGCATCCTCATCACTAAAGCAAAAAATTAAGAACTAAAAGTGACTGGCAAAGGTATTGTGTTTGCTAAAGGCAAGAACATGCTCTCTCAAGTGCTGTTAACTTGAAACCCTTGCCATTCTCAGGCACTTGAAAGCATAGAGGCTGAGTGATTGAACTTCCTGCACATTCGGTACAAACGGGCACTTCAGTCGTAGGCTGTTGCAGAAAAATATACTGTACAGCAGCCGACCCCACCCGGCATCCTCCAGTTGTGTTGGACTACACCTTCCATCACCCACAGCCATCACATGAAGTGACCTGCTGGGGATGATGGGTGTTACAGTCCAACACATCTTGAGGCTGCCTGGCTGGGGGTAGGCTGCTCCATAATTATGGCTGGTCCTGGGAAGAAAGCAGGTTCTGACCTGTTCGTTTTGCTCAGCAAGCTCTGCTCTCTGATCGTGCTGATCACTTGACTAAAAGAATGGTGCCGGCATTTGCTAGACTTGTACCGCAGTATTCTTCTAATGCAATAGCCCTTTTGTTCGTGGCACTTGGAAGTATCTGCATATGGTAGGATAACTGTTACAATATGTCCCTGTATTCGAGATGTTATTAAAATATTTACTTGAAATCAAGTGTGGGTTTTACTTGCTTCCTTCTTTGGTCTTGCTGATCCTGAAGAGTTTTACTTGGTAGGGATGTGCTTTGGATTTGGGAGGAATCTCGAACTGAATCAGGATGATTCAGACAGATTTCGGAGATGCCTGAACTGAAGCAGACAATCCAAATTTGAACACTTGTAAAGATTTGGAATTTGGAAGGACACAAGAGACGCAGACATTGCGTCTCTAAAAACTGAAACATTTCTCCGTAGAAATGTATAAAGAAAACACTAGGTTGCGGGGGAGAGAGAGGAGGGAGTGAAATTTTGGGACTGGCATCTCCATCTTCCCACCATAGCGAATTTTTTTACCAGGGCTCTCCAATACCAGTGCTCTGGGGGAGGGACGTTGAGGTAATATATCGCAAGACTGGTCCAACGTTCAATGCTTTTGCCAGTTCTCTCACTCAGGAGCAAGGATGCTAAAAGAGGCATTGTGGAGTCTGTGGGACCCGGGATGGTGTAGCATCGGGTGCTTGCTTGGAAAGTGCTGGATTTTGATGAATCTTTCTGACACTGTATGCTCCACCTCCATCACCCACTTCTGCCCGATTGCACTTTCTGTGACTTTGATGCCAATTGTGTAGGGAACAAACCTGTCTTCTGTTGTTTTCCATACATTGTAACTCTTTAGCCACTGTCCTCCAGTTTTGCAGGATTCTGGTCTAAGGGCACTTCTACGACATACACCATTTTCATATCCTGACAAATTTAATCCAATTCTACCAATAAATTAAAGAGGTATCAGCAGTTCCCTTTTTTAAAAATAGTAATAATCATAATTTAAAGGCACAAAAATCCTTGCATTTGTTCATCTGAAATTTTACAGGCAAAATCCCCTCATAAGGGACTACTGTGCCTGAAAATTTCATCCAGTTTCCCCTCCCGCCCCAAAGAAAAGTTATAGCAGTTTGTTACTTTCCATTCCAATGATGCATGAGGATTTGGATTTCCGAATCAAGTTTCGTATTCAGCTGTGAGTTGAAGTGGGCGGCCTTCAAATTGGTCTGAGCCAAATCAGGCTGTTTTCTGAAGCTCCAAAACAGGGTCCAAACTGAATCGTGTGGTCGGTGCACACCTCTGGTAAATGGATATCAATATTTTGCCTGATACACATTGGCTTTCCTGTAGTAAAGCTCCTTTCTACACAACATTTAGTAGAGCCCTTCTTGTCCAGCTGCAACAGACTGGGATGGACAAGCGGATAGGAAACGTACTGCAGATACCTGAGTTTTTCCTTTGTTTCTCTGCCATCTACTTCTAAAAAACAAGTTAGATGGTAGCACAGACGTGGCTGCAAGATAGGTGGCTTTTATTTCTCATTCTCTTGCTTCCTGATGGGGGAGACTGGACTTATTTTGGGACCTTCCATGTTCCCTACAGCCTTCCACCAGATTCTACCCCCTATCATCCCTGACCATGGTGGCTAGAGCTGATGGAAGTCGTAGTCTGAAAGTTCTGGAAGGCATCAGGGTGGGGAAGGCTGTAGGGTGACATGAGGGCCACGTTTCCCTGTTATGCAGAGCGAGCCTGATGTATCCTCAGCAGGAAGCCTCAGCCAATCCTGGACCCCAGCTGAGAGTGCCCCTCTTCGATAGATATGTCTGTTGTGTGCTACAATCCCATTTTACATGTTTAGGCGCCCACACTTAACATATCTTAGATGTACACCTAAAAGGCTAATGTGCAAAGAGTGACTTGCAGCTGGCAAGTTTGCATGTGTCATAGGAGCCATTTATTCCATGTTGTCTGGTCCATCCACGTCGACAGCATGCTCTCCTCCCTTATCGTTATAAAGTCGTGCTTTTGTCAGCTCAAGCAGTCAAAGCACAGCTACTTCATGATGTGCAAATGCCCTGCTCTCCCACTGTGCTTATCACATCTAATATGAAAGCACAAAGTCCAAGAAAACTGGGAACCAAAAACGTGCAGTTCGAGATACAGGTTTATTAACAGTGAAATCAAAGAAACATCCCACCCCACGCAGGGCACAATCTACCCCCCCCCTTTTCTTTTCTTTTATAAATAGACCAGGATCAATAGACCAGACCAGACCTTTAGACATCTGATAAAATAGGTCCTTAGTTTTTCTTCTGCATCATTCCAAACAGTGATCTTTTGAATATATAAACCCATTTATCTCAACTGTTTTTGGCCTGCCACATTTCAAAGATTTCAGCTTCAGAAGAAAGTCCAGGGTTCTTTAGATACAGAGCTTTGGTCCAAGTGCATTTGAAAACTAGACACATGAAGAAAGCACCCAGAACTTCTTTTAAAAAAACAACAGCAATTATCTATCAAAGCCATCGCGTCAATCCACACAAAAATGTGTTTGTAAATTGTTCACATGGTCAGAAGTTTAAAGAAATGGACACAGAAATCTATAGATTTTTTTTTTGTTAACTATGCAATTTACAGGCCTTTTATGGAGAGTAAGACCTTTTCTACAGTTGTGTTGGGGTTCTTAACATGACATCATAACCCTCCTGTTGTGCTTCTATTTGTAAACATCACTTTCTGCAACTTTTTTTAGAGCAGGGAAAATGGGGTATTATTTCAGATGGCAAAATAAAGTACAATTTCCGCTGGTTTATTAGCTCTATTTTGTTATACCACAATGCCACCTAGAGATTATGTAGTGGAAATATAGGAAAGGAAACGCCTCTCATGTAGTGCTGAGATCATGATTCTGCAACAAAACCAAAAGTAGATGCATCAGATTAACAGTCTTGTGTCAAAAAGCCCTAGTTCTAGGGTGATTGCTTTTTGAGAGACAGCAAAGTAGAAAAACATAACATGGACAGAGGGAAGTTTTTCTGCCTCATGTAATAAAAGAACTAAGGGTCATCCAATGCAATGATTAGCACCACATTCAGAACAGACAAAATGAATACTTAAGTCACCTATCTCCCCTCTTTGCCCCAAAGAGCTCAAGGCAGCACACAGGCTCCCCCTCCCCTCCCCTCCCCTCCCCCTACTGCTTTTCTAATCTAGCAACCTGGTGCAGTGGGTTAGGTTACAAGATCGTGATTGGCCAACGGTCACCCCATGTACTTCATGGCTGAATGGAGATGTGACTATGGATCTCCCCAGTCATAGTCCCACACCCCAACCACTACATCACACCACACTTCTTCACCCAATGAGCTGCCTAATTTTTATGGAAATTTCTGCCACAAGATTATATAAGTGCTACCAGTTACATTATTATTATTATTATTATTATTATTATTATTATTATTATTATTATTAATTTATTTATTTATTTATATAGCACCATCAATGTACATGGTGCGGCCTTAAAAGAGGGTTAGACAAATGTATTGAGGATGGATTCCTCAATGCCTATTAGGTTGCTATCCTTTGGTTCCTGGGCAGGTGTCCTGGGGCCATGGGATAGCATGAATTTCCTGCTCTGCCAGCAGAGAGAGAGAGAGAGAGAGAGGTCCACCCTTGTAAGCTTCCCTGTTGGCATGGAAACCTTTGCTGCTCTGCCTTTAGTACCCCAATGGTAGAAGGGCATGTTCTGGGCCAGAACAGGGGAGGCCCAGAACATGCCCTTAGATCTACTGGATCCTAAGCCCTCCCGTTTCCCTAACATGCCCTTGATGAGGGAGGAATAACTTTCCTGCCCTGGAGTTGGTGTGTAGTAGGTAAAGAGAAATGTTCTAGTAAGGACAGTTAAATGCAAGGTGATCCTACTTTGTTTGGGGTTGGCTGTCTCTGGCTTGGACCTTTGCGTAGAGCAGCCTTCTCCAACACAGTGCTCTCCACATATTTTGGATTTCAACTCTCACCAGCTCCAGCCAACATGGCCAATAGTTAGGAATTCTGAGAAGAATTGTCACCCAAAACATCTGGGACATATGTTCAGAGGAAAGTTGTTACAATTTCCAGAAAGCGTCTAGACTTCCCATATAAGCAATTAGTGTACTAGCCTGGCACAACAATTTCTATGCTCTTAGCCATTTGTGTTGGAAACATTAAAACAGTCCTTGATTGGACCAAAGAAATGGGAAGAACTTGAACCCAAGGACAGATCCTGGGTTACTTTTCCAAGACTTCTTTGAAAAAATAAATAAATTTATTTCCTGCTTCCCCTCTATATGCAGGCATTAACAATGTAGTGTGGTTATCTGGAATAATGGACACAACTCCCATGACACAGCTACTCCTGCATTAAAACCCTGATCCAGCAGCAGTAACTTGCCAATTGCCCCAAAGTAGATGGAAGATGGTAGAGGCAGACTCAGAGAAGAACTTGGAGGGGGTGGCTTGCAAAAGCCTAGCTTAAAGGAGAGACAAGCTTCACAAGCCCCTGAATTCTTCTCCAACTTGGTCTAAAATCCAGGCTAGAGAAGAAGTCCTGATCACATAACTCTTTATAGCCACTCTCATGAAGCTAGGACTGCATGCTGGCAGGGCCAGTGCTACCATAGAGGCCACTCAGGGGGCCGCCTAGAGTGCTAAGCTAAGAGGGGTGCCACACGCATTGTTGGCTGTGAGCCAGGCCAGGCCGGCCAGAGGATTCAGCTGGGCCTGGGTGGGCAAGATGGCGCCCCACGTCCGCCCAGCCGAAGTGAATCCAGGGATGCTGGGATGGGGTGGGGCTCCATGTTCAAACTTCCGCCCGGAAACCGCCCTCCCAGAGCTGCTCTAGCCACCTGGAAGCCGCTCTCCCAGAGCCGGGAGGCCGCCTCCAGAAGAAGAAAAAGCACATGGCAAGCTCGACCCTAGCTCAAGCCATCCTCTGCCTTATTCCCAAGGAAAGGGCACTGGGTCGCCTCACCTCTCTCCTCAAACAGGCCGCGATGTCCAGGCAGGCGGGCAAGCCGGACTCCCTCTCTCTTCCCCCAGGAAAGCTAGGGACTTGTGGACTCCTCGCAAACTCTCCTGCTTCCTGATCCTGCGCGCATGGATCAACGGGACTTGCATTCGAGAAAGCATTGCACTGGGAGGCACCAGTGCGGCCCGATCCGCCTATGCCTCCTCACTCAGGAGCCTTATTCCCCCAAGTAAACATGCGGAGGGGATCGAGACGCCAGGATGCATAGCGGGTTGCGTTCACGCGGAAGTATGTCCCGGTGAATTCCAGTCAGCTCGATCCCAAAACGAAGTGAGCCAGTCCCAGCTCTCTACTCGGCACACACGTTCGGACTTCCGCGCAATTTGGGGTGTGTGTGTGCAAGTAGCTCGCCTTGCCTAGGGCGCAAAATAGTCTGGCACCGGCCCTGCATGCTGGTTCACTGAATTCGGGTATTTTGTGCTGTACATTTCATTGACACATTACCCCATCAACTTAGCTCCAGAATCCATTTTGGTTCCAGAAGCAGCAGCATGGGAAGCTGCCTGAACATCACTGGGATGCTTCCAGATGGAGGGCTCATAGCACAAAGAAGCAGAAGGCACTACACAGCTTTTTTGTCCTCTCCTCCCAGAGTGAATGCTGGGAAATCTGAGGGTAGTTTGTGCAACCAACCCAGAAGTGAAGCCCTTTGTGCCTCCTTTATTCTGAACCCAGGTAATTATAACTACTTACCCTCTATTCCGTCTCCTTTCCTCCTCCATCCATCCATTTCCACCCCTGGAGCCCACCGTTACCGCCAGCTCCTGAGCTTCCTGTGGTCACAGAGCCTTTGGACTAAGCCCCATTGTACTAAGTTGGACTTCAGAGTAAACATGCTGATCCTAATGCTGTTTGTCCTTCAGGCTTTCCTTGATTGTTAAAGTCAACACCCTCATTTTCTGGGAGATCGAGCATTCTCGAAGGCACAAGGCACAAAGCTTTAAAAGAAAGTGGTGCAAACTTAGTTTCATATAAAGCTGCTGAGATCTAAGAATCCTCTTCAGCTAAAGCTGACCATTTCAAAAGTGAATGTCTGAACGTGTAAGGGATGTATTGGACTGGGGACAAAGTAGCATCAGTGCACACATGCATACACACATGCACACATGGAAAGCAAGTACAGGGATTCACTTTGCATGGCTGTGGCACAATGGGAATTTAATACATGTTACTTCTGTGACACATCATCAAGAAGAATGCTGCTGGGTCTCAGCTGGGGAAGTAGTCAATGATCTCCTGAATTCTGGAGTTCTGTTGGCCCTGCGACATCCTTTCCCAGAAGTGCCTAAAGAGAACATGAGATAGAGAGTGAACTGGAGCAATTGTTTTCAAAGTTCCCACCTTCAGGGAACCCTTTCCACCCAAAATTGTCTGCTGAAGAGGAGCTTCTATGCTTGGCAGAGACTTCTGGCACATGTTCTAGGTAGTGTGCAGTCAGTGCTATGGAGCACTGCCCAGGAGGATCCCAGGCAGACAGAGTGTGAATCCCAGAACATTGCAGCTCCACAGTACAGGGGGAGAATGTTAAGCTTGTCCACTATTTATGACCTCACTGTAGACAATCTGGGTTTCTCAGCTGGCCATGTGAAAACTATGGAGCACTGGAGTCAAGCAGTTGGTCTCCATGTAACAAGGCTTGTGCTAGATTTGAGGATCTAGAGAACAGAGAGAGTACATAAGAACAGCCCTGCTGGACCAGACCAAGGGTCCATCTAGTCCAGCATTCCGTTCACACAGTGGGCAATCAGCTGTTGACTGGGAACCTAGAAGAGGACACTAGTGCAACAGCACCCCTCTGCCCATGTTCCCCAGCAACTCGTGTATATAGGTTTACTGCCACTGTTACTGGAGGTAGCACTTAGTTATCAGGACTAGTAGCCATTGATATCCTTATCCACCATGCATTTGTCTAATCCCCTTTTAAAGCCATCCAAATTGGTGACCATCACCACATCTTTTGGTAGCAAATTCCATATTTTAACTATGCACTGTGTGAAGAAGTCCTTCCTTTTATCTGTCCGAAATCTCCCGTCAATCACTTTCATGGGATGACCCCGGGTTCTGATATTATGAGGTTCATCAGGTGAGCATTTCATTGCACACTCGCTACTGCCCACTTACGGATGTGCACTCATCCTTTAGATGACACCATCTGCCTCCTGTGCACCTCCTGTTCCTTCTACTTGTTTTTCCATCATGAAATAGACCCTAAAAAAAAATCTGACTTTTTTTTTTTTAAAAGGAATTGGCTGCTATCTCCTGCTGCATGCAGGAGAAGCAGCATGAAACAGACCACTGAATGGGCCACGTGCACATTGTTTACTTCCTTTTTTGAAAGAGGAAGTAATGATGGATAAAGACATGGGTGGAGAAGCAATGGTAAGGAAACACGATTTCCCCCCATGTGATGACGCTCTATGAGAAAGGGAGAAAAACCGCCCAGAGAGCTCCGGCTATTGGGCGGTATAGAAATGTAATAAATAAATAAATAAATAAAATGTTTCCTTATCCACATTCTCCATGCATAATTTTGTACACCTTTAACATGACTCTCCTTAGCCTCCTTTTTCCCCAAGCTAAACAGACCCAGGTGTTATAGCCTTCCCTCACTGGGGAGATGCTCCAGTCCCTTGGTCATTTTTGTTGCCCTTTTCTGCACCTTTTCCAAACCTACAATATCTTTCTTTTTTAAGTGTAGTGACCACAACTGTACAGAATAGTTCCCTAACCTCAATGCAGATGTTTCTTATGCATTCCAGAAGTACAAGATTATTTCCAACATGACAGGTTCCATTTGCCAGAGTGTTCCCCACAATTCACCCTGTGGCAAGAGCAGTAACATGGAGAAGTCCTTACACTTGTGTTTAATACCCTCTATATTACATGCAAACATGTCTAACAGCCTCAGCACTATCTTTTTTTTTTAAAGAGAAAAGCAGCTCCATGGAGGGAATTTTAAGCAGAGAAATGGCAGAAGAAGAGGTGCTTAACTGGTTCCTCAATGGCAATTTATTTGCTTCAAATGCTCCCCCCACTCCTGGAAGGTTTCATAATATGAATAAAACATACAAGGAGGAGCTAACCTATGTGAGAGATAATAACGAGTGGAAAAATGACCAGATCCCTTTATTTCATTGCTACCCACTCCTAACCAATCCCCCAGCTACTTTTCTTTTTAAAAATGCCAGGGATCTATTATAAGCACACCGTGTTGTTAGTCGCTCAGATACAAGCAGGTTGAGCTGCCTCTGGAGTGTCTCAATTGATCTGATTTGCAAGTAAATACAGACACTCCACAGAACGTACTTGTGGGAGCACTTCTATGAACAAAACTGACATGCTGACAGCAGCACCCTACTTGAACCAACCGGCAGTTACAAGTACAACTAGTTCTACATACCTACAGAACAGGGGCTTCCCCCTTGCTCTCACTGTATGCTTACACAGAAAGAGAGCTGAATGATAGAAGGCGGAAAAGCCATCATAGGCCACAACCCTACCCAACTAGCCTGGTTACATCCCATTGATTTCAATGGGGAACTGTGCACAGCATTGCCCCTAGGGCCGATGGCATTACCAGGCAACTGCTGTGGGCCTGCCCCTTTGGGAGGGCCTGCATTTGCTTGCGCTTGGCCTTCCTGCCTGCCCATTTCCCCTGGCTTTTATCAGGTGGCAAAGGCAGGCATTGACCATGCTGCCATTTTGATGTCCCCACAATGGCCTTGCGAGAACATAGAAATGGTGGGCCACACTCAGGAGCTGGCTGCAGATCACAGCAGTGGTGTCATTGCCTGCCTCACCTCTACAACCGGCAAGCTGCATAAGCAAAGGAGCACATGTAGATAATATTGGGGAGGGTACCTACAGGATGGGACTTTGCTGGGAGTCCCCTCACATTGGAGCTAGCCTTGTCTTGCTGGTTAAAATGGAATCTGTTCTGCATTCTTTTATAGCTTCAAATTGTCCAGAGTGTTTCATCCCATCATTTCCAAGCATTATGTGCATGCCCATAGCAGCCATCACTTAGAACCACCATTGATATAAATCTCTGCCTTCCCACAGAGAAGAGCATCTACTGATATTTCCTTCAGAACCACCAAGTAGGCATGACATATCATGCAGACACATTCTAGTCCTCACATCACTGCTCTTTTTCACATTTAAATCTTTCTTATCAGATGGCACAGGGCAGGAGGCTGTGTGTGTGCGTGCACGCATGCGAATGTGGCTATTCTAAGCAGAAAAGGAAAACATGACATTCTGTCACTGTTCTTTTAAGTGGTATTAAGGATCTACATAAGACACCGATGTGACAGAAAACTGGGCAGGAAGTGAGGCCATCACAAAGGAGTCTGTGGCTGTGCTGATGTCACCATGTGTCTCAGAGGCGAGAAATGATGCCACAGGAGTCGGGAAGGAAATGGACTCAAACAAGTGAGGTTAAACACCCCAGAATTTATCAAGTGGCATCTATACTGGCTTTCTTAGAAAACAAGGCAGCGGCGCTTGGCTGCTCCATGCTCACCAGCTTACTCCGTCCATAACATGATTAAATAAACAAACAGCAAGCAGGGTGAAAACACAGAGCAAGTGACACCTTCTTGGTCCCGTCCCACCCCCGCTCTTAAATTTCAGACCTTTCAAAAGCAAGTGATTGAAATCCAGCTCCCTGCGATGAGGTATGGAGTCTCTGCCCCAATTTCATGTCAAGGACACTTCCTTTGTATTACTTTCAAAAACTGCCCACTAACCTTCTGTGGCAGGGCATGTACTAGAACTTGGATCACTTCTCCTTTGAACACCGACTTTCTGATATTCTTCCTTTTGGACAGCAAGCTACGAGAGAAATATAAACAGCCGCTAACACAAAATAACATTAAAAATGCCCCAGCAACAAAATCCAACCAGCTTTTGGTAAAAGTCTCTTAAAGAATTCTTTGCCAGCTGACATACAAAAGTGACACCCTCCCCCAAGTGCCCTTTTCAAGGTTGTTTCACACATGAACTGTTCAGTTATTATAACTAGTATATATTAATTCAATTTATTACATTTCTGTTCCATCCATTAGCCAAAATGCTCCAGGTGGTTAACAAAACAAGATTTGAAATCATAGAATGCAATAGAATTAAAATAGTAAAACACACACACTAAAAAAGTTTAAAACATAATAAATCTAGAGTAAAAACAAAGTAAAAGCCAGCAGCAGCGCAAGGATCTTAAATGAACTACTAACACATGTTTTAAAAAAATCTGAAAGATTAAAAATCCTGGGATAATAAAAGCGTGTTCACCTTGTGCCATAAAGACCAACAATATAGGTGCCAGGTGAGTCTCTCTGGGGAGAGCGTTCCACAAATGGAGTCCCACCACTGAAAAGGCCCTTTCCTTAGTGGCCACTAGGTGGAAGAGGGAGCTCTTTTGAAAGTCTAACCCAATATGCCCAAATGTGGATGAAACACAGGAACTAATGTGCAAAAACTGAAGGGGGTGAAAAGTCTGCACCTGGTAGAGTGTTTATGGCAGAGTCAATGTCTATTTCACTCTGCCATCCACTTACTTCAATGTACATTTGTGTCTGTGTGTCACAAATACCATCGTCCACTTTTCCACAAAGTTGTGCCCAAAGTGGCTCACAGTGTGGCTCAAAAATAAACCACAGTAAATACAATTTACAAGATATCAAACAACAATAAATACAATGATATTTTAAAAAATACAATAGAAACAATTACAAATAACCATAATGTTGTCAGTTAAATGCAGAGGAGAAATAGCAACACATAACATCCAATAAAGCAATACAACTAAACTAAACTAATCAACAAGTGAGTACTAAATAGGAAGAATAAAGCACAGTACAGGTGTATTAAAATCAAGAAATCAATCTCCATTCCATGTGAGGGTTCTCCACAATTAGCCTGCAAGCACAGGTTGGCGGCCACACTTGTCACTAATGACTGCTAGGGATGTCGGAAAAATCCTCAACGGATTAAAATGAACTTGGATTTTTATGAATCTGTCCCAAAGACTCCACCGTGGATCAGCTTTTCCTGAGTTGCACAGATTCCACAGACTTGCAAACTGTTTTTTTTTTAACTTTCCAGAATGTTATGCAAGTTTAGTCATAGAAAAATGCATAAAACAACAACGGACGAAAATGCACATTCCCCCATAGGCTAAAGCATGAAAATGCACATGGGGGGGGGGGGATTTGCGCATTTTTGCAAGTGTGAGAAATGGGAAAAAATCCTATTCTTTCAATGAGCGGAAGATGAAATGAAAGGCCCATGATAATTGACAAAACACAAATGGAACAGATTTTACAGAATCCAAACATCACTAGTGACAGCCTTCCTTCCTCCCAGGTCTCACCTGTGTCTCTTCTCGTAGTTCTCACCTGGGGAATTAAAGATTAGATGTCCTTCTTGCTATATCAATATCTTTGTGGGAAGAATGAAAGCATAGGGGTAGGACCCTGTTCTCAGGTTCAGTCTCTGGCCTCTCCACTTTCAAGGAGCGGGGGATGGGGAAGAGACCCTTCTCTGCCTTTGACCCTGGAGAGCTGCTGCCAGTCAGAGGAGGCAATATTGGGCTGAATGGACAAAGAGCTTGACCTTTGTGTATGGCAGCTGTGCGCCACTCCCTTCAGTTCATGTACATTAGACTCCATGCAGACATGCATACTCAAAAGTGCTTCATCCACATTTGTCAGGGCTGGACCTATGATTACACAGGCAGATGTGCCCACATCAGGTGGTGGAGCAAGAAGAACGGCAAACTGGCTGGCAGAGCAAGTAAGCAAGTGGCCAGCTGAGTGGGCAGGTGGGTGGATGGTGGCAGTGGAGGATATGTTGGGCCAGATCCAACATTTGTGAGTGTTGGCTTAGACGTTCAAAAGAGCTCCTGTTTCCAAGCCATTCTGAGCTTTTTCTAGGAGCAGGTCCGAGGCCATGCAGTGGGACCTACCCTGTGTGCTCCGCAATACTTTGGCAAGTAGCAAGAAAAGGAAAGCCCACGTGGCTGTGAGGCCTTCCCTAATCTGATGTCCTCAAGAAATTTTAGCTACGAGTCGCATCAGCCGCAGCCCAATCAATTAGACATAGAAAATGTGGCTTTCAGTTCCACCTTGGGACTTGGCTTTGGGCATTCCCTTGGATGTGTGAATTCCCAGCACTCCCTGATATTCTGCAACAGTATCATCATGCCATCAGAATCCAATCCTTGCTCTTGTCCACCTTTTCCTACCTGTTTTCCATTATCCAAGATCAGCAATGCTTTACACTAAACTAGCTGGGCATCTTTTTTGTACCTTGGCTCCGCCCCTTTGTCTTCAGTGCCTCTCCCCCACCAGTAGAATGCAGTCCCTGAAAGCTTCTCTGAAAATGAACGTGGCCCTCATGCTGAAAGAGGTTTGACACCGCTGCTCTACTATTTTCATTGTGGCCTCAGGAAAAACCAAAAGGTGTGCCACAGGCCACTGGTGGTCCAACCATGGGCCACAGCTTTGGAACTCCTGGGCTAGAGCTTTGACTCAGCTATCACAAGCCCCTCCTTCTGTTTCAGATCCCACATTGTTGCTAACCATGTATCAGAGACACCGAACAGTTGCAAAGCGATGTTGTGAGTCATGGCTGAGACTCCCTCCCCCCCACTCCTGTGTTGCTGGCAGTTTAACCACAGGCCAGCCTATGTCAGCAGGTGTCTTACAGCTAGCCACTATGACAGTTCTGAATACTGCACTCATGATCCTTAGCAAGCTGGCAAGCCACCTCCTGCTATCTGTAGTTTTAGTATGGAGTGTCATTTAAGTTGTTGTTGTTGTTGTTAATGTGAGTTGCCTTGACCATTCTGGGAAGGCAGGATATAAATATTTTAAGCAGAGAAACATTTAGCCATTTGGCACTCTGTTTCTGACTGATAAGAGATCTCTCCTCTGCAGGTGATCAGAACCACCCTGAAACAGTGGCATTGAAATGCTAGAAATGCAAAAACAAAACAAAATGGAGGCGGCTACAAAAAGTTAACAACAGAATCCATCTTCTGTCTTTGTATGCTCGTGTAGGTCACCTTTCACAAGGACAGTAAAGACAGCAATTGATGGAAGATTCTTACTGTGCAATTCTAGGGTGACCATATGAAAAGGAGGACAGGGCTTCTGTATCTTTAACAGTAGTAGAGAAAAGAGAATTTTAGCAGGTGTCTTTTGTATGCTTGCAGCACTTGGTGAAATCCCCCCTTCATTGCAATAGTTAAAGCTGCAAGAGCCCTGCCCTCTTTTGTATCTGATTCAGATACATTTGTATGCTGAATGCATACAAATGACACCTGCTGAAATTCCCTTTTCTATAAACTGTTAAAGATACAGGAGCCCTGTCCTCCTTTTCATATGGTCACTCTATCAATCCTTTGAATGTTTACTATGTCCAACTGTGTTCAATGGAGCTTACACCCGGGTAAATGTGCTGAGGATTGCAGCTGTAATATTTCTTGCTAAGAAGAGATGGCAAAAAAGGGATTTAACTGCCATGTCCAGGTGCTCTCCAGATTTTTAGGACTCAACCCCTCATCAGTCAAGGATCATGGGAGTAGTAGTCCAAAACATTTGGAGAAGCCAAGTTGCCTATTTCTGATGTAGAAAGATGAAGGCTAAATTTAGTGGAGGCTGGTGGTGCTGATGTCAGCAGGGTGGTGAATCTGCTCTGGGTTTCAGTTAGAACCAGTCAGAACTCTAAAGAAGTTGTCCGAGTCCTTTTACAGTTCTGACTGAATCAGAGCCACCAGCCTCTGCTGGTTAAATCTGGTAGCAACATTTTCTAGCCTATTGAAACAGGCTGGCTGCTGACCTGTTTACCAGCAGGTTAGTGGCTTGTCTCTGGACTTCAGGAAGTTCTTTCTCTTTGCTGGTTCATAATGAAGCTTGTTCCCCTTATGCCTTTTTGCACATGAGTTGACCTTGCAACTATGGAAACCCTCATTGATGGTGAACAGCTTCAGGAGAAGCCATGGAAAGGGTCATGTCACTTGCTTATCAAATAGTAGATCAGGCTTACTGTGAGAGGGGCTTGTGCAATCTCTCCTCAGGCTTCTTGAGAACATCAAATTCTTGCTTGAGAAAAACAACAACAATGGCCCAATTTTGATTCCATACAACTCACCCATTTTCGTGGTCTTCCCCTGGGCCTTTTTTCAGCTGAAGCTTGTAGCTGGAATGAAGAAATCACCAAAATATAACCTCCCCCTCAGGTAACACATGATTTTTGCAGCCAAGGCAACCGTGTTAACAGATTTCTTGATCTGCATCCCTTGGTGACTCATGGGAGAAAAGGGATCATGAGCAGCGACAAAAGTCAGCACATGAGGACTAAAAGGAAATGTGGGCAACCATCAATGAAGTACTGGCAGTGGAGAGGATGGGGTTGAAGAAATGAGTAGGAAGGAAAGCAGTGCTGGCTCCAGGTCCGAGGGGGGTCCTGGCCAAAGTGTCCTATGGTTGCCAACAGTGGGCCTTAACAGGCATACCTGGTTGTGGTGGAAGCAATTCAACAGTGCTGGGTGTTTGTGTCCAGCTACCCTTTTAATCCCCCCACAGGTCCAGTGGATGTAACTAGACCCCCACAGGCTCAGCTATGACTTCAGTGAGTTTAAAGGTGCAATCCCATGCCATGCTGGGAATTGTGGGCCTTTTTCTGTCTTAACATGTGTAGGATTGCACCTTAAATTGCAAAACTGCACAAGCTTGGAATATATATATATTTAAATCAGGGTTAGCAAACTTTTTGTGGGGGGGGGATGACCATATGGAAAGCAGGACAGGGCTCCTGTATCTTTAACAGTTGTATAGAAAAGAGAATTTCAGCAGGTATCATTTGTATGGATGCATCACTTGGTGACATTCCCTCTTCATCCCAACAGTTACAGCTGTAGGAGCCCTGCCATATTTAGTATCAGGTCAAGGGGGCAGGGCTCCTGCAGCTTTAACCGTTGTGATGAAGAAGGAATTCCACCAGGTTCTATATATATATATACAAATGACCCCTGCTGAATTTCCCTTTTCTGTGCAACTGTTAAAGATACAGGAGCCCTGTCCTCCTTTCCATATGGTCACCTTAAGGTCCTAGATCTCAGGAGAGGTAGGAATATGGAGGAAAGTCCATAGTGAGGACATACTAGGGATAGTGAGAATAAGGAGAAGGAGATGAGGAGGTGGAGGAGAAGGAGGAGGAGGAGATGAGGTTGGGGAGTAGGAGGCAGTGGCGGCAACAACAACAACAGACCACCACCATTTTGAACCAGATTCAAAAGGCAGTATTGTTCAAGCCAACGATGATGTTGTTCAAGCCAACGATGATGAGAAAGAAGAGTATGTGACATTGGGCAAAAAGAGTTAAAGTGTAGTTATGGGAACTACGCAATGAATGATAATAATGGGAGAGTTATGGAAATTCAACCACTGGACAACAACAGCAGCCACGTGGTGAGAATGATGAGTAGACATCAGGAGGGATATATTTAAGCAGAGGTGGTGGGCAGATAATAGAGGGAGGATTGTAGCTTGCTTGAGTGATGTGAACTTAATTATTTTTAAAGCTTTCATCAGACCTAGATATAAATGGATGCCAAATGCCTTAAATTAAAGATGAACACACATCCTGCCCTCTCCACTTCTCCTTCAAAACTCCAGGAGGAGATGGGTTGTGTGCCAATCAACTTGAAAGCTCTTCCTGCGACTGGTTCTCTTACCATCTGCCCACTAGCAGTGCTCAGCTTTTTGCTTCCTTTTGGCCTTCCACGTGGTTTCTTTGGTGGCAATGGCCCAGCAGGCTCCTGTTTGGACAAAGAAAGGGAATTTACTTGCACCGTACACAGCAGAGATGTTAGACTGGTGGACTGTCTTAAAGGATAACCACAACAGCCACAGTTTCAAGAAAACAGAAATGCAATAGGTGCCGGAGGCAAGTTTATCAATGCAAGGAATTAAAAGCCCAATGTGTTTTCATCAGTAATAAATTATTTGCCAGCAGATAAAGAAAGGAATAGTTCACATCTACTGCAATTTCTTAGATGACTAGTTCTAAGAGATGCTACTAACTCCTACAATAGTAGCTGACTAATATGGTTTGTAAGATCGAGTTTCTTCTTACAAACTACATGTTAGATTAAAAAAAAAACCCTTAAAAGACAAAGCATGCAAAAGTTTTTATTCAGTGAGAGAATGCTGAGTGCCTCCATCTACGAAGCAAGACCTTAACATCTTTGTAAAAGGGAAGTGGGGATAAAGGCAGCTAGCTCAAAAACTGTAAAAAGAAAAGAAAATAGCAGTAAAGGAACATGGAGTAGAGCTGAACGGAATATTCACAAATATCAGAAGTTTGGCCAATTTTCCAATTTCATTGTGCAGATATTTGAATGAGAAACATATCAAATTTGCATTTGAATGTTACATTTTTAACTCATCATTCACCATTCAAATGCTTTAGAATGCTTGGTATCTCTGGACCGCTTTGATTTTGGCAAGATTTAAATGTGAAATTGCATAAGCAGCCAACTGCCAAATACTCAGGACCATTTTAAGATACTAATATTAAACACTGTTGAGTTTTCACCATCAGATACTGTTTCCAGCTATCACCTGAGAAATGCTAGATTCTTTGGGAAGTTAGCAAGGGTTCCTCAATGAGAATAACTTGCCCATCACAATTGGCCTTTCTCTGCACTGCACAGTTACAGGAGAATGCCGGGCATATCCGAGGACACACTCTCCACTGACAGTGTGTGATACTGCAGCCTAACATGTCTCCAAATAAAGTGAGTGAGAACCCCAGAGCATGCCCACAGAATCGTTTGCAACATGCAAAGTTTCCTTGCTGTAGGAAGGTAAAAGGTCTGAAAACCGTGGCAATGTACAACACTGATATTAGGAGATCATTTCAACTCTATCAAACACTGTGGGGTAGCAACTCTCAGATATCAAATCTTGACATTAAATATCATTGGCTGTTGAACACAGATATCAAATTTTGGTGGAATATTTGAGTAACCAGGGAATATCAAAAGAGCATTTGACATCAATATTCGCAAAAGAGGACTTGGAGGAAAACATTGTGGGAACAAATTCTTCTTAGCTATACAATAGCCAAAGCAGTGCAGTGCAAATGTTATTGAACACAAGTAGATTTCAATGCCTTTTTGAAACAGAATTATGGAAACAAAAGTGCATTCCCAGGGTATATAGTTTATCAAAGGAACACCTGTCAACCTCTAGGTATAGTTGAGTTCTTTCATATTATTGACACATATCAAAAATCTGGTCCAGCATTCTGTTTCCACAGTGGCCAAACAGATGCCTCATTGGGGAGTCCACAAGCAGGACAGCAATGCAATAGCACCCTCCCAGTTGTGTTCCTGAGCCATCAACCAGTATTGATGGGCAGACTGCTTCTGGTACTCACAGGGTTAGATAAGAAAACATGACTAGTAGCAATTGATAGCTTTATCCTCCATGGATATGTCCAATCCCCTTTTGAAGTCATCCTAAGTTGGTGGCCATCACTACATTTTGGGATAGCAAATTCCATAGTTTATGCATTGGGTAAACTTCCTTTTATCTCTCCTGAGTATCATTGGATGACTCTGGGATCTAGAATTATGAGAGACGGAGAAAAACTGCCTGACCATACCATGCACAATTTTATGCAGCTCTATTATGCCCCCCCCTTACCCACTATTTTTTTTTAATAAACTAAACAGTTCCAGACATTGCAACCTTTCCTCATAAGCCTCATGATCATTTTTTCTGCCCTCTTCTCCACCTTTTCTAGTTCTGCAAGAACCTTTTTGAGATGCAGTGACCAGAAGTGTATACAGTGTTCCAAGCATGGTCGTGCCATAGTTGTATAAAGGCAATATGATGTTGGCAGTTTTATTCCTGAGCCCTTTCACAATGATCCCAAACTTGTCTTTTTCGCAGAGGCCACACAGTTGGGGCCTCACCAAATCAGGGTTTTTATCCTGCAATTTACCAGGACTTCTGCTTCTGGATTCTTGATAGATCAACTCCTTTACACAGGCAGACAAATGCTTGGAATCAAAGACTTCCTCTCTTGGTAAATTCTATATGTTTCATTATGCGGCCACTCAATGACACTGCCAATATATTGCACTCTCATCCCTTATCGCTTTATCTCTGATCTTTTTGAAAGCGGGATAAAGGGGGGAAAAGATCTGGAGGTTGACATCATGTAAAGGACCTGCAAACTTCCATGAGTGGCCAATCACAAGTGTGAAATAAATCACTGGTGTAAAAATGTTCTGGGAGGACATTTCTATTCAGCTAGACACTACAATCCCAAGATCCCTTTCATGGGCAGTCACTAATAGTAGATCCTTTGTTGCTAAAACGACTTTGTCCATACAGGAGGAAATATCAGCAGGCTCCAGAGAACCTCCTGGTTTGCAGAAATACAAAAAAAATCTTTAGGGGTGGGGCTTCAAGAAGGGGAGGCCTACAAATAGCCCAGTGAGGAGCAAGCATGCTTAGTGGGCACAGAATGTTGGCTGATATTTGGTGGCAGGAGAAAACAGGAAACGGGGGGGGGGGCAATGGAATGGAATATCCTGGAAGAGGGCATGGCTGGCTGCTAGGCATCCTGAACAAGAGTATTCCACAGTGCAACATTTTGTTGCAGATCCCACTTATTTTACATAGGGTAGCATCCAATGTTAGTCCTACATAGAGTAGACCCATTGAAATGAATGGGACCTCATTCATTTCAATGGGTTTACTCTGTGTAGAATTAACATTTGATAATACCCATAGTATATACTTCTAAAAGAGAGCACTTGACCAAAATAATGTAGATATTGATAGAACCAAGATCCACCAAAAGGGAATAACAACACAGCAAAACGTATGAAGACATTTGATTATATATGATATGGATAAACAATTAGCAGATGCATGTGAGTGCACGTATTCATTGTTTGCCTGTACTTCATTATTTACCTGTACTGTACAAGTGCAATTATAGTTACTTTCCTTCCTATTTATTTTATGTGGATGGAAATGTATACTTCTGTATAATGAAGTACACATCTTGTAAAGCAAGAGTGGTCATATGTTTAATTAGATCCTGGATTTTTCTTATTGATTGTTTAAAATCGTATAGATAGGTGTGTGTCTCTGTGTGTGCTATCTTTTTATACTTTATATGATATACTTTTAATGGTTTTTAATCTTTACAAACTGCCCTGGAGAGCTTTGGCTATTGGGTGGTATAGAAATGGAATGAATGAAATGAATGAATGTGTGTCTGTTTTTGTTCCATTTACCTGATGGCAAGTATATTTACTTCCCAGTACTTGTGTCAAGACCTAAAATACAGTCATGCAGCCACTCATACATTGCACTAGCTTTCCCGAACTTGGTGCCCCCAAGATGTTTTGGACTGCAACTCTCAGCATTCCTGACTATTGGCCGTGCTGGATGGGTCTGATGGGACTTGAAGTCCAAAACATTTGTAGGGCACCAAGTTGAGGAAGGCTTTATCCATACACAAAGGTGAACTTCGACTAAGGAAAACAGAAGGAGAAAACAGAAGTAGAAGCAGTTACACTCTACGGGTGTGTGCATAATTGTGTTTACATTTTATTGTAAGCCACATTGTGGATTCGAGATGTATATGAATATCCTGTACAGTGATTTGTGACAAAGCTCATTTCCTTCTTGCAGAAAAGTGTGGATTGGAAACTTCCTTCTCTCCAGACCCTTTGCCCATCTCTCCTGTTTTCAGGTAATGGAATCTCTTTGGAACCTCAGTTGGCTAATGAATACGCACCATTTCACAGCTTGGTAAGGTTGTTCCAGTTGACTCAACCATACTTAGTGACATGTTAGTAGCTAATAATAAAGAAAAGTGAATGCTGCTCTTCGCTGGAGTTTTAAAACATGCTTCTAGAGTCCCCATGGCATCCTTGCTAGCTTTCCCACTGTAGTTGAAGATAGAATGATCGCATCAAAGTGTTTACAATCTCGATTTTTTTTAACAACCTCTGAGCCTGTGCAGGCTTGCATTTTTAACTCACTAAAATCATAGCACTGTCATGACTGCAAGATTTAAAAGGACTTAAAACGGAGTATGCTTCTGCTGCTCTGCTACCCCAAGCACCTGCTGCTCTCTGGGTGGTCATTTGTGGGGGGGGGGGGAGGCTTGGCTGCTGGGTCCCTGGGCTTTGACCCCAGAGTCCAGCAGTTGCTGTATCCCAGTGTGGACACTACACACACACACACACACACAGGCTCTCAAGCCCTCAAATTAAAGCGATACAGAATTTCCTTTGCAGTTTGAGGGTCTCAATCTTAGCCATTCAACATCACTCTCATTAAGACCACCAGCATCCTACTTATCAATTGTAACATGGTGAAAAGACAAAGAAAGCACCAAGATTGCTAAAAGGGTTGAGGTTCACTTACCTGCGGCTGCTTCCTTGGCCGCCCCCTCTTTCTTTTTGGCATCTCAGTTGGAAGGGCTGATCCAGTCCCTGCTGGCTTTCCCACATTGCTCATAGTGGCACGTCACCAATTGTCCCGTGGTTTGCCCCTCTGTGGCCTCCTAAAGGAACAGGAGCAAAAGAACTCACTTCTTCCCTGCCTGTTCTCAGCAGTTAGCAACAGATGCCCTTTGCCACAGACCTGTATGGGCTGAAAGCAGGATGCGGTCACATCTGTCTGAGCATAACCCTCCCTAAGGGTGATAAAATTGGGTGGCTTTCAATAGCCCCAGCAGATGAAACGCAACACAAAATCTGACCAAGTTCTTCCACCTTTTCCTTTTTTCAGCAGCAAGTCTTTATTGAGGTCCCTCAACAGTGTCTACAACAGCCTCTCCCAAACTGCTGCCACCCAGATGTCTTGAACTACAACTCCCTTTGGCCATGCTGACTAGGTATGATGAGAGCTGTTGTCTAACTACACCAGGTTGGCAAACAGTGACCGATCAGCAGGTTACATTAAATCCAAGGGGTCCGATGGAACTTCTCTTGCATGGACCCCATTAAAAGCCCAGTGCAAGAGCTTGTAGTAAACTGATATGGAGAGGGTGAGAGAGAGAAAGCCCAAGCTCAGCAGGATTTGTATAGAGGAACTTTCCCAAGTACCAACCTGAAACATGCCAAGAATCTACCTGAAACATGCTCCTCTCCACATCAATGTCAGGTGACCATATGAAAAGGAGGTCAGGGCTCCTGTATCTTTAACAGTTGTATTGAAAAGGAAATTTCAGCAGGTGTCATTTGTATATATGGGGAACCTGGGGGAAATTCCCTCTTCATCACACCAGTGAAAGCTGTAGGTGCCCTGTCCTCTTTTAAATCTGGTTACTCTGGTATAGCTCCTGCAGCTTTCACTGTTGTGATGAAGAGGCAATTTCACCAGGGTTCCCCATATATACAAATGACACCTGCTGAAATTTCCTTTTTTATGCAACTGTTAACGATACAGGAGCTCTCTCCTCCTTTTCATAGGGTCACCCTATTTCAGCGGGGTCAAGGAGCCAAAGCATTTGAGGCAGGAAGACCTGCTAGGAAATCTCAGCTGCACCAAGAACCCTCCCGGTCTCTGCACCAAGAATCCACTCAGAATCCTAGCAGACTCTAGGGAAAGGCGATTCCCCCATTTTTAACCCATGCATGATAAAAACAGACTCTGTAAGGTGATAAGGCAGCAGGAAGCACATGCTTACCTGTCCAGAACTTGGGAGCCCCACTTGCTCTTCCCCAGCACACTGGCCCATCTAAAGCAAGGGGGCAGGGAGAGAGAGACAGAGAGAGATGCAGTGAGTCACCGTCTTCCTGCCCTGGGGAGGGGGAAAGCTAGTTTTGAAAGCCACACATGTTCATTTCAGGAGCCTTACCATTCGCTGTGCTGGCCGTCTTTCACTCCCAGTTAGTGATATGGAAAGCAGATTAAGTGCTGCTTCACTCCAATCTTGTGATGGTTGTCTTGGGCTGCGGCAGCAAGTGAAACTTTTCTAAGTTCACTTCTTAACTCAGCAGGAATCTTTGCAGTAAACTGACGGGGAAGGAAGAAAGAAAGAGAAACACCCAACCAGAGGCAGACTGTTAAATTGTTGGCTGCCCTGATGACAATAAATGAAGTCAGTTTCCTAAAAAGCCACGGTGTGATCTGAATAGAAAGGAGAGAGCCTCCTCCTCCTCCTCCTTCTTCTTGTCCTCCTCACATGAGCCCTGCATCCAACAGGGGAAGTGCTGATCCTCTCGGCATTGAGATCTCATTTCTTTAAAGTTTCGTTCTCATTTTGAAGAAACGAAACGTCTGCTGGGCTTGAGATGAGTTATGGTGATTCTGGGTCTGTGTGCAAAACAATTAGGGGCTTTTGCCTTAAGTCATAGTTGACAGGGACTCTCAGGACTAGAAAGTTGCCTAAATTAGTGCAAGGCAGGCTTTGCTAAGGATGTGTCTGCAAGGCAGACCTTCTTGCTTGGTCATTGCAGTGGGCAACTGGAAGTACAGGAGAGACCCCTGGAAAAGTCAGGTGTACCTTCCTCCCCCAAGGAACATAGGAAGCTGACGTATGCTATCGATCCCTTTAGCCCTATCTTGTTTACTTTGGTTGGAAGTGGCTTTCAAGCAGAGATCTTTGCTATCACCTGCTACCTGACCATTTAACTGGAGATGCTGGAAGTTGAACCTAGGACCTCCTGTGGACAAGGCATGTGCTCTCCCATTGAGCTATGGTAGGACAGCCTGTGGCAGAAACAGCCATCCAGCCATGCACACTGCCCAGCCCGTCTCAGCCATGAAGTCCTCTCTTTTCATTTTTCAGATGTTCAGGGGAACAGTGGCAACTTAAATCTTGGCACATGAGAACTGCGGCGGTCAGTCAGACTCACTTACTATGGGTCCTTTCCCAATAACATGCCTTTGCTATTATGCTAAAACAGGAATGGTTGGTGAACTGCTGGATTGTTGACAGACTGTCATTCAAGGTGCACCTTTTATTTTAGCTACTATTTTAGGTTTTGGTTTTATCAGGCTGTTTTTTGATTTTTAGGTTTTTGGTTTTGAAAGATCATTGAGATGTTTTTAATGAACTGTTAAATCTGGTAGGAATGGATGGATCCATCTATTTCTGATCTGAGACAGTTTCACAAGCATTCTTTCATAAGTCTGTTCCATCCTGTTTCTTTCTGCACCGATCTGCAAATTCTTTCGGAGAAAAGAAAAGCACAAAAATTCACATTATTTTAAAACATTTCTCCCACAAAATAGGCATTTTTGTGCGCATTTTAATGTACAGTATGCATTTTTATACACATTTTTGTTTTTGTTTTGGGGTTGTTTTTGTTTTAGCTGAGAACTACAGTGCAACATTCAGAATAGTGCAAAAACCAAAGGATCGCTGCATTCTTCTAATGTGTGTGTTACTCTGGGAAGTGCGAATCAAGTAGGTTCACTTAAAAAGGTAGATCAATGAAATCCTTGGGTATCCTCAAATGGTGGCACACAAAACACTTAGCTAAATTAAACTCCAAAACATGCAGGGAGGCCCTATGGCATGTCCAGGGCTGGAAAAGCCCTCTGCCTGAGATTTTGGTGAGTTGTTGCCAGTCAGAGAGGATTAAGGGTAGGCACAGTCAGGGGACCACCACAAAATCCCCCTGGACTTCCTCTTCCCCATTGCAACCTACTTGTTCACCTGCCTCTCAATCTGGCCCTGACAATGGTGGTGGTGAGAAGGAGGAGCACCACATGCCCTTGCTGACTTGCTCACTGGCTCTCTGCCTGCCAAGCAAGCAAGTGGAAGCAATGATGAGGCAGATGAGGAGCAGAAATAGCAGCTGGTGGCAATGGTGGGGAGAAGGCAGACTCTGAAGGAGAGGGCCTGTTGAGAGTGTCCTCAACATCCTAGAACTAGCACTGATCAACATCTACTGGTAGATCTCTAAGATACTTGCAGTAGATCAGCAAGGATTTCCAAATCTATAATTGTTTAATAATAGCAACACAAAATGACACTTTCCCTAAATTCTAGCCAAACTAAATGTGCAGAAAAGGGCAACTAAAATGATCAAGGGACTGGAGCATCTCCCCTATGAGGGAAGGATAAAACAGCGGGGATTGTTTAGCTTGGAAAAAAAGAAGCTAAGGGGAGTTATGATAGAGGTGTACAAAATTCTGCATGGTGTGGAGAATACAGTAGGGAGACAATTTTCTCCCTCTCCCATAATACTAGAATCCAGGGTCATCCCATAAAGATGATTGGTGGGAGGTTCAGAACAGATAAAAGGAAGTACTTTTTCACAAAGTGCATAGTTAAACTATAGAATTCACTACCACAAGATGTAGTGATGGCCACCAATTTGGATGGCTTTAAAAGGGGATTGGATAAATTCCTGGAAGGGAAGGCTATGAATAGGTACTAGTCCTTATGGCTAAGTGCAACTTCCAGTATCAGAGGTAGTAACCCTATAAACACCAGTTGCTGGGGAACGTGTGGGAGGTTGCTATTGCCCTGTGTCCTGCTTGTGGGTCCCAGTTCAACAGCTGTTTGGTTGGTGACTGTGTGAACCAGAGTGCTGGACTAGATGGACCTTTGGTCTGATCCAGCATGGCTCTTCTTATGTTCTGATTGTAGTGGGGATTTCCCTCCCTTTTTTTAACCCTTCCCCCAAAGGTGGAGGTTTTGGAGGGTGATTTTGGAATAAAAATCAGGAGGGGGAAACACTTAAATTCCCCCTTCTCAAATCACCAAGGTCCCAATCAGAATTGGGGCTGCGTGCACTTAAACTCAACTATGGATGATTAGAACAACATTTTCTTTGGCCCTCATACTGTTGAAATGAAGAAAACTGAAGGATGGGGAAGAGAGGGGGAGCCTATTGGTGCTGGTTGACCCTCTTATAGCTTGAGGTCCCAAGTAGACCTGCCTCAACCTAAGAGATGAGATGAGGGCCCCTTTACAAGCCATTGGCCCCATGCACAGGGGAAAAATGTGGTTCATCATCAGTCAAGATGAGTGAAGCCCATAGATTGATTGATTGATTCATTCCATTTCTATACTGCCCAATAGCCAAAGGTTCTAATGCAAGGGTGTAGAATTTCAGGCTGGGGGCCAAATCCAGCCCTCCTGGAGCCTCAATAGGTCCCTCTGGGGTTCCCCAGATGGCCCTTCCCCCCAACTACTGATCTTTGGTGGTTTCCTGGCTTTGGTGCAGTTCCCCCATGCCTTGCCCAATTCTAAAATGTTGTTCCTTCCTATAGCTAAAATAACCTGGTATTCTGCCCCCCTTTGCCTTCAGCACCTGCCCACCACTGGAGTGCACCTCCTGAGTCCTTCATCAAAATGGAATTTGACTGATGGGCTGGAAGAGGTCCAACACCCCTGTTCTAATGCTCCTGCTTTCAAAAGCAGAATGATGTGCCCCAGAGATCTGAGAAATAGCAGAGAACACAAGAGCCTTGCTGGATCAGACCAGGGGTCCATCTAGTTCAGCGCTCTGCTCACACAGTGGCCATCCAGCTGTCTACCAGGAAACCACAAGCAGGGCACAGTGCAACAGCGAGTGGGGATGCGTCTTGTTAAAGTGTTAGCAGCATAGAAACACCTTCAACGCTAGGGAAAAAATAATAAAAGCAATAGCCTATTTAAGCAGGAGCCAATGATGGTGGGAAAGCCACTACGGACTAGCACAGAGAGGAAGCCATTTATCTTTGTGACAGACAACATTGAGGCAGTGCGACAGGCCCTTCCAAGCTCAGTGTGGTCTCTGTGTCATTCCTCAACAACGACCAAAAGAAAAAAAAAGGGGAGGGGGGAAGCACAACAACTTGTGGCCTGATGTGGTACGATTTTCACTTGGCGCAACCTGTACTGGAAACAATGACGGCTTCCTGATTTCACTCACACAGAATGATCTATGGCTGCATACCACATTTCACAGCAGAGAATTTTTTTCTTTTCTTTTACGTTATTGCTCCCTGAACCTGTGCAGATAAGGGGAACACAAGGAAGGCTTCTCCAGAGCACAGAAAGCCAGGTGCAGAGGCTAGATTAGCAGGGGCATCTCTGAATACATATATCCAGAGAGGTTGGTAGGGAGGGTGCATGTGGAGACAGAGGTGGGAAGTGCTAATCATGCACCCAGTTGCCACAGGGAGAGGGTAGTCCTCAGTGGGTTCATCTCTCTCTCTCTCTCTCTGTGCTTTAACTACCCTGTGTCTTCTGAACAGGACCTCTGTCTCTCTCTCTCGGCTCTCATCAGGACTAAACCTGTTTGATCCGTCAGATGAAACCAACCTTGTGGCATGAGACAAATCCCTCACATCAGCACTTGCCACATGATAAAAGTCTCCCCTTATAAATGCACCAATGCTATGATGAGGGTGCCTGGATTTCACCACCTTAAAAAAACCAGCAATAACAATCCTGTATCAAGAGTAATTGGCTTGCTGAGATTGTGTTCCAAAAGCTCCCAGCATCAAACTCTTTGAAAAAGGTGTATCATAATGGGGAATCAGTGGTCCAGCCAATAGTCAGGAATGCTGGGTTGTTGTTGTTGTTGTTGTTGTTATTATTATAATTATTATTATTATATTTGCCCAATACTGGGCCTCAAGGCGGCCTTTCAAAATTTAAAACATACACATTTTAAAACCTATTAATAGAAATATACAAAAATATAAAATATATTCCAATATTAAAACATTAAAACATTTACAATACACGACAATTTTAAAAGACAGATGGAGGCCCAGATTAATCGACAAAGGCCTGGCGGAACAAAAAAGTTTTTGCCTGCCTCCGAAAGCACCTCAAATGAGGGAGCCAGTCTAGCTTCCATGGGAAGAGAGTTCCAGAGCACTGGAACAAGAAGGAGCCACATGGGCCTGGAGTGCGGCTGCCTTCTCGAAGGCAAAGCACAGCTGTTTTAGAGGATCGAGGCTAGAGCAGCGCCCTGGGCAGCCTCTCCTCTTCAGGCTCTTAGATTAGAATGTTGAAAATAAAATGGCTGCCTGCTTCCTCTAACACGGACATTTCCTTAGTGGAATCATCAGTGTCTTCTCAGAAGTAAGTTCCATTGAGTGTAATGGTCTTATTCCCAGGTAAGTGTGTAGGGGATTGTAGCCTTTTTAAAACTGCCTGGAACCTTGGAAGGGGGAGAGTGAGAGATGTTACTGAGAATTTCCTCTCCTTTCCAGCACAAAAATCCTACAATTACCAACTTGCTCTCTCTCTCTCTCTCTCTCTCTCTGTGTGTGTGTGTGTGTGATGCCCCTGCTAGAGGAATCCTCAGAGGAGGAAGCAGAGCCGCCAGAAACCAGGGAGACACATCAAGTACTGGCACCAGACTGGGAAGAGCCTGGGCCTTTAGGGGAGATGGGTGCAGGGCCTTCCCTGGCAGGGGGAGGGGACTCTGACTCTGGAGCAGAGGCTGAGCAACCCCTTGATCCTCAGGAGCGCCATCACCTCAAGCGACAAGCCAGTAGGACTTCTGTAAGAAGGAGTGCTCAGTTGCAAAAATGGTCTCCTTGGGAGAAAGCAACTCCTTCAGAGTAGGCTCTGGCCAGAGAGCTCTGACGACAGCAGCTGAGACTGGGTGGGGCTCAGCAGCCTTTGTGAATAAAAGCCAGCAGTGAGAGCTTGCTGGATGTTGGAAACAATATCTCACCAACTTCTCCTGCCTTGTCCCTGAACCTCTGTGCTACTAACTTGGCTGTCTGTGTCACCCTGTTACTGGATTATGTATGTAATGGACTGCCTCACTGTGTTTGACCCTTTGCCTTTTGACTACTTCTGCATTTGCCTCAAAGCTTGTCTGCTGGAACATTGGTCTGGGGTGTTAATTGGCCTGGTGGTCAGCTGTGTAACCAAGAATGCTACAGCCAGTGTAGGACAGCCTTGCCTTCTTTTGTATCTGGTCACTAGGGCAGGGTTCCTGCAGCTTTAACTGTTGTGATGAAGAGGGAATTTCACCAGGTTCTGTATGCATACAAATGATACCTGCTGAAATTCTCTTTTCAATGCAGCAGTTAAAGATACAGGAGCCCTGTCCTCCTTTTCATATGGTCACCCTACAGATTAAAACTTGAGAGTCAGGGCAGGGTAGTGGTTAGAGTGCATGTCTGGGGTTCAGGAGAGCTGGGTTCTATGCCCCACTTGGTCATGAAACTCACTGGGTGACTTTGGGTCAATCTCAGCCTAACAAACCTCATAGGGTAGTTGTGAGGATAAAATGGAGAGGAGGATAATGTAAGCTGCCTTGGGATCCTTGCAAGAAGAAAAATGTGGGCTATAAATGGAATAGATAAATAAAATTCTGGATGTGCTTTACAAATCTCTCCATTTCAAATACTAAAGTAAAAATAGCAGTGGGCTTTCATGTGGATGGGTAGAGATGATGATACGTTTTTGTTTTTTTAAGGGTGTGGAAGTCCTGATTCCTGTCTTGAGGGTTGGAAAGTGAGCTAGAATACTCCTAGCGTGTAGTTCACCTCTACATGCTTTGATTCTATACATCAATTCTGTTGGGGATCAAGGAAAGGAGAAAATGTTATTATTTCTTTTGTGCATTTTACCTCGCTTTTCTGCCAAACACTGGCTCTAAAAGCAGCTTTACTGATAAAAACCCATCAAAATACACAATAAATAATACAAGAACAATTAAAATAAAAAACTGTAAAAAAAAACAGTAGGAATACTGCTCCGAGTAATTAAAAATGCACATTTATCTACATTTGAAAGGTTTCTTTGTAGTCCTCTTCTAGTTTCAGCACAGCATATAAATAAAGTACAATTACAAACTCTGTGATATCTGTCTTGCCAGTTGACACTTTAAGCTGATGATGGGTAAGCTTCACCATAAAGTCCCATTTTTTAACAAAATAAAAACAACACCTATGCTGAAGTTCAGTCGGCATCTAAGATTCCCCCCATGGCTGTGTTATATTGCCTTTTCTTCCACAAGAAGATCAATATGAATATTTTAATTTATCTATTTATACAATGAATTAAATGTATTAACTGGAAAAGTAATATATAATTTACTTTCATATACCTTGCACAGTGATACAAAAACAAATGTTTCATTTACTTCAGTGAAACCACTTTTGGATGTAGTAAAAGAAAGCAAGGGGGGAAAGACAGACAAAACATTGTTTTTTTGAAGTTCTGTCATTCTTCTAGCGGGGGAAAATAATCGGTGAAAAAAGCCCTAGCTGACGTATTCCTGCTGTCCACACGGTGGTGCCCTTCCACCACATTTACCCACTTTAAACAGAATAGTGACAAATGTAAAGATGACCAAGTCAGCTGTGATTTTTTAAAATCCCACTGATCAAAGCTGCTGCATTTTGCAATGAGGCTGTTTTGTCCTAGCATTGCTTCCTGGCTGGGTTTTAAAATAGTACAGTTCGTTTCCTTTTAGTTCTGTGCAATTCAAATTGTGTGTGTTAATTAATATATTTAATTAACACATGCAGATGAGCAATAGCTGTCTTTTTCCTTTGACAGCCCTAGCTAGACTCCCCCCCCCCCCCAGAATGTCAAAAGTACAGATAATTGGGCCACTTGGATCTGGTCCACACATGCATGCTTCTCCCTTCTTGACCACAGCATCAAGTAGTGACCGGCATGTAAGAATGCCTGGTCCAGTGAAGGTCAAATACCCAATACAGAATAGTGCTATAATCTTGGGTGAAGACAGTGATATAAAGCAGCTTTATTTTCTCCTAGCAAGGGGGAATGACACTGGAATTCCAAGGAAGGATACATAACATGATGTACATGGAGGTTATTGAATAGTAGGAAAGGGTAACATAAGAAGATCCACATTCCTGGGAAATGGGTGAAAAATCATGGGTCACTGCTGTCAAGTTCTGTCACTGGCCTTCAGAAAATCCCCAACAGTCTTTCTGTTACTTCTAATGTAGGCTGGTGGCTCTGATTTCAGTGGGGCTGTAAATCCACTCTGGGTCTCAGTCAGATCTTCTGCACTGCTGCTGATTTTACCCTGTTTGTGTTTTTATATTTTATTTTATATCATGCTTTTATACTGTTTGTTTTATACTTTGAATGGTTTTAATTTTTGTGAAATGTCCGAAATCCCCTCAAGCCAGCAGCAGGGAGCTGTTGGGCTTCGGCTGTTGGGTGGTATAAAAATGCAGTAAATAAGTACTATCCAAGGTACTGAACCCATTCTAGGGATTGACTTCCCCACCTTGGACAGCTCCTTTAGAGTTCTGACTAGTTCTGAATGAAACCCAGAGTGGGTTCATAAATCCCATTAAGTTCTCTGCTGACTGCCTTGTGGGTGGGGTGGAGTGTTTGGGTGGGCCAATTTCACCTCCACTTCTTAGAGCCGGATTGGGCAACATGCGGCCCACAACACATGGTTAATTTTGTGGCCCTCACTGCTGGCTTGAGGGGATTCAGGGCAGTTCTTGGGTTCCAACATGATGACTGCTACGACACTGACCTCACACAGAAGGCCTTGCCTAGCACACCCTTCTCAAGCCAAGCGCCACATCTTGAAAAGACTGAGGAAAGGGTAAAAACAACACAACCTTTCCCCTATATGTGAGGGAACAAGGTAAAGGGTTTTGATAAATAGGTTCTATTGTTGAGGTACTGAACTGCAGGTGTATTGTTAGATGCTTTTACACTGTGTAATATAGTAGGTAATAAATCCGAGCTGACACGTGGTTTGTGGTAACAGAACACAAAGTAAAGTTTATTGAAATTTAACAGATCTTTGGTATTTCAATTTAGATCAAACCTGCTTATTTTTATATTTAAAACAACAATCCCAAGTCCCTTAAAATCCTATCTCTTCTCACTCCTCACACACCAAACACTCTCATGAAGCACAAGCCAGACTAAAAACCCCAGACTAAAACCAAAACCAAACTAAACTATCAATCCCCTCAGCCAACTACTTATACTCCTCCCGCCCCCTTTCTCACTGCATCACTTAGCCACACCCACTCAGTCAAACATTCCGCAGGCAAACTCAGGCAAACATTGTTCGCTAGACATACAAACTCAGACATACCTAAGGGACAGAAAGGTGGGTATCACCACAATGACTTTCTTGACTCCAAAACTAATCGGTAAGGCACAGGGCTGATGATACAAGCTGCACACTTTAAAGGTGTGCTGAAAACTTAAGGATCCACTGCTTGGAGCCAGGCTGGGCTCAGCCATGCAAAGCAAGGACCAGGAGGCAAGAGTTTCCCAGCTATCTCTTTAGTGGCAGCAAGAGGAAGTTTGCTTTAACAATTCATTAAGTTGCTGATCAGACGTGACATCTAATACAGTTGCATGGCCCATAATTTGACCAAGCTTTTGCGAAATGGGTGTCATGCAGATGTTTTAGACTTCAACTCCCATTAACCCCAATGGTCCGGCATGCTGGGAGTCATAGTCCAAAACATCTGGAGGCCAACAGGTTGGAGACGTCTGGCTTAACTCAGTGAGTACCTTCTCATGTGTTCATTCCAGGGATGTAGGGGCAGCGACTTGCCCTCCAAATGCCAAGCCTTGCCTCACCTTAGGAACGGTCCATTCCACCTGCTTCCTGTCTTTGGGATTAAGCCTTGGTCACACCTTCAGTTTGCTAGCCCTGACAACTTGTGCTGGAAAAGAAAAAAAGTGATTAATTTCCAGAGGTTCACACGTCCCTGAGCTGGTAGGCAAGTATGAGATTTGCTGCCGCTGCCACAGATGCAGGTGTTGATCTGGCTTTGCCCCAAGCTGTCTGGCATTGGCATCCTTGTTCACACAGGATTTGTGGAGGAGATTTTGCAGCCAATGGAGTGTACATAATCTCCAATGAAGGCTTCCAGCTGGGGCACTGTGGAATAATGGTTCTAAGCTGTGCAGGGAATAAAATCCTCCTCTGTGGCACTCCTTCCACAGGCCAGCTTGCACGGCATCCAGCAACAGAATGAAGCTGTTATACTCACTCTGAAAAAGCTATGCTGGCCTTCCCCAACCTGGAGCCCTGCAGATGTTGGACTTGATGGCCTTTTAGGCCCCTTCCAACTCTACTATTCTATGATTTTATGATTCTATGTGTTGGGCTACAAGTCCCATGCCAGCATTGCCAATGTTCAGGAATGCGGGGAGTTGCAGTCCAAAACATCTGGATGACACCACGCTGGGGAATGCTACCCTGGAATTGGAGAAGCCTGGCCATCCTTTTTGTCCTTAGTGAGTGATTTAAAGAAGGGCCCTGCAACTGTTCAGTAAATTTATAAGTACATGACAAGGTGGAAATGAATAGACAAGATGTCTTCAGGCTAGAACTTAAAAAAAAAATATTCCAAGGCAAATGGCCATACTGGCTGGGGATTATGGGAGATGTAGTCTGGCACATTTGGAGGGTACTAGTTTGAGGAAGGCTGAACTATACAGACCAGTCCAGCACACATTTTCGACCATGTAAATGCGTCCTGTTGCAAAACAGCTTCAGGTGTCCATCAGATTCCAGGCACAATTCAAGGTACTGGTTTTCAACTATAGTCTGGGACTTGCATTCATTGGAGGGCAGCTAGCCCCAATTTTTTAAAAAGGGGAAAAAAAAGAATGTTGGTTTTGTGCCAGCTGCTCCCTTGGTGTGCACGGTGCCCTTTCTCCACCATTACTCTCCCCAGAGTTCCCCTTGTGAGCTCTCTTTGTGTGTACAATATGGAGTGGGAGAGTGAGAGCCACATGCTCCATCATCTGAGCTGTGCTCTCCCTGTGTGGGTTTTATATACTGCTGGTGGCCCTGGCAGCAATGAAAATTTGGGCAAGACTTTTTTCTGAGATTGCAGTTGACTGTTCTGGAGATGCTCTTATTTAACTACAGTTTTTTTAAAAATTGTAATCTGTTTTTAATTGTATTGAATTTTATCCTTTTATTATGGAAGTCCTATATGTGATTATATGTAGTATTTTAATATTGCTGTCCCTTCATACTGTATTTATTGGGTGTGCGAATGGCCTATGGCCTAAGCATTAATAAATTACTACTACTATACTGCTGCTGCTGGTGGTGTGCTGTGATTCGTCATTGAGTTACACCATATCCTATGCTCTGTCATGGCAACATGGAAAAGACAGTCATCAATGCTGGGGTGGCCCTTTTTAAACCCCACTCCCATTGACAACAGTGGCAGAAAAATTTCTTGCACTGGGTCTGGAGCTGATATAAAGTTGTGCTGTTGATGGAAATTGTTTAAGATGAAGCATAAGTGTGTGCAGCCCACACTCTGCCCATGACTCTGCCACATTGCTTGCCAATCTGCCAGTGGTGCAGGGAAGCCAGGACTCTCAGGATTGAGGTGCCAGGACTTTGTGATTGGCAAGGATGATGACATCATCTGCCACCCCTCTTTGGATGTCCACGTTCCCTCTGAGCTTAGCTGCAAGCCTCACAATAGCCAGGAGAAAATGGCTTTTCCCAGCCACAAATTTACACACACACACACACACACACACACACACACACACACACACACACTCTATTGGTGTTGTGGCTGTGCTGTGGCAGTGACATGTTCCACTGGTGTATCTGGCATTTGGCTTGTGTATTGGGGCCTCCACCAAATCCTATGGTCCCCTCAGCTGGCAGTTCTTGACGATAGGATTTTGCTCTAAGTCTTCTAGGTTCCGAGGGACAAAATAAACCTATAGAGGGACCTATACTCTATAATGTGTGAAATGACACAGATGCCTTAGAGGCTAAAGGCTTTGAATGATGGATGTCATTGTAACCTCCTGCTAATAGTCTGGGCAGCTGCATTTCTGCTGAAGGGAAGGAATAAGCTTTCTTTTGGTTTGGAGTCAAAGTTGTTTGCTCGCAAAGTCTGTGGATGTGGCTGGAATTCTGAAATGTCACCGTTAGCGCTTTGACCTTGCCTGACAAGGTTCTACCATAATCTCTTATTTGATGGACATCAGCAGTATTGGAGAGCTCTTTGGATTGAATGGATTTAGAGGAATGGACAGGAGAGGCACTAAGGAGATTCCCCCCCTCTTCCTGGGGGTGGGTGGGGAAGGAGAGGCATGAGCAAGAATTGTGTTTCCAAGGTCTACACCCTGGAAAGGGAATAATAGAACACTGGTAAAAGGATGGATGGGAGAACTTTAGCAGTGTCTTGAAGCCTTTGTTTGACAATGGCTGCCGCCGATGTTATCATAATAAGCAAGCCAAGGTTACTGTCTTAAAATAAATTGCCAACGTTATTACTGCAACAACCGCAGTTAAATATAGAAGAGCCATAAAAAGTTGCAATTAAATAAAATTACCTTTAAGCAGCTATTTTGGAGCCAGTCACATGAAAGGAAAATGAGAGACAGGCGTGCTGTTGTCTTGAATGTGCATCTTCACAGAGTGGAACTTCTACTAGATCCATCCACAGAACTAAGCAACAAATAACTCCCTCCCTATATCCATATCTCTGTTATTTTTAAAATGATACTGCACCTCTCAGGGCAGCTAACTGCAAAAAGCCCTGAAATAAGAAAAAAAGAACAATCAAGGTTAAATTAAATTAAACAGCAAAAGTTTATAAAACACAGAAGATTAAAACCATATTCAGGTGATGTTTTAAAGGGCCTGGAAATATTTCTGTCATCCATCTATTTATACACACATACAATTCATCAGGCACTAAAGAGGCATAAGAGTAGGGGTCAGGAGAGCCTTCTTGGGAGAAAGCATTCTATTAACAGAGCACCTGAAAAGGTCCTTTCCCCATTTGCCATCTCCCAAGCATCAAAGTATGTGGGGGTGGGGGAGGGAGGGAAGTCCAATGATTATATTAATGCAACCTGGTGTCCTCCAGATGTTTGGGCCTACAACTCCAACCATCCCTGACTATGGGTCATGCTGCCTGGTCATGCTGGGAGTTGCATCCAACACACTCTGTCTTCATACGTGAGCAGGCACATCTGTGAAGAGGCAGTCACTAAGATGCCCATGGCTGTCCAGATGTTTTGGCCTACACCTTCCATCATCCCTCACCATTATCTATGCTGGCTATGGATGATGGGAGCTGTAGGCCAAAACATTTGGAAGGCTACACGTTACCCACTTCTGCCCTGGTCTTATCACATAGCCTGCATGGCATAGAGCTCAGTGTGCAAGGCTTGTGGTTGTAGGGGGTGCTGGTGGTACAAGAGATAGGGAAGCCAAGTTCAAGGCCACCACAACCATCCTGGCTCCTTACATATATTCCAGGTGCTTCTTTCTCTCTAGAAGTATTCCATATCCTTAAATCAATTATGTGCCCTTATGCCTCAGAGGTAGGATGAGAATTTGGTACCTAAGTAACAACATTTCACTATCACAGTAACTGATTAACATGGAAGAAATCAGCATTGGCATGCGTGATAGGGACCTACCATATCTGCAACATTTTGTCGTTCAAAGCTGGGGAACCTTTGGTCCATGACCTGGAGACCTCTGGGAATTTGGGGAGGAGGCAGGGAGATAACCAGATGATTTCCCTAGGGGAGCAGCAGCTTCTGGAAGTGCTGGCCAAGTGTGCTTTGTCTCCTTCATGTGCTTCTTGCCATATCAATTGGGGTAGCAAGTGGTGCATGTAGGGAAGGGACTCAGCTGGCATGTGATGGAGCAGTTCTCTAGTTCATGTGGTGGATGATGAACTCGAATCTAGTTTGTGTGGTAGATGATGTGCAAGAAGTACTTGTGCTGTTTGTCACAACAGATGAATGACTGTGGGCTTCACGATCATGTTAATTGCATCATCAACTTAATCAACACCCAAGAATACTGAATGCACATCCTTCCTTATGAGCAGAGTTTTGCTATCAGGATTAGTGTTAAAAAGGCTGAGATTTTGCCAGAACTGCCTCCCAGTACCACCAGTGGTAGTCAACAAAGGACAAAGACGATAACCATTAATGACAACAGGTAGCAGAAATCTTAACAAGGAATGGCCATTGTTTAGACAGAGCCACATGCCAATCTCAATAGCTCCTCACTCTGGAATAGTTCACATATTCATGTTTGAGTGACTACCAACATGGTACTAGGGATGTGCTCCGCTTCTAATTGGACCGGCAAATTAGAAGCGGAGCGGGGTGCTTCGCCTCCCCTTAAGGCGGAGGCGAAGAGGATTGGGGGGCTGGTGGAGCGTGGCGAAGAGGATCGAGGTGAAGGCAGATCCTTTGCCTCGATCCGGAGCTCCGCCAGAAAGGTAAGTGGGGTTTACTGGGCCCTGCCACTGTCGCTGTCGCCCATGCGGCGACAGCGGCAGGGCCCGGTAAACCCCCCTCCTCTCCCTTACCTGCCTCCGTCCACGGTCCCTCGGCTTCTTCAATTGAGCCCGCGGTTCAACCAGGAAGTCTTGCTGCCCAGACTTCCTGGTTGAACCGCGGGCTCAATTGAAGAAGCCGACGGACCCCCTCCCTCTTGGTCCCTTACCGGGCTCTGCCGCCGTCGCCGCACGGGCGGCGACGGCGGCAGGGCCTGGTACCCCCCCCCGCCCTCCTCTCCCGGCCTTACCTGGCACCACTGCCCTCCACTGCGGAGCTCCGATTCGGAGCCGGAGTTCCGCGGCGAAGAGGAGCGGAGTATGGGCGGAGCGGCGCAGAGCGGAGCGGGCCGATCTGAAATTTTCGGATCGGCCCGTGGAGCGGGGGGTCCGTGCACACCCCTACATGGTACCCTCAAGATGTTTTAGACTACAACTCCCAGGACTTCTGACCATTGGTCTGGGGCTTATGGGAGTTGAAGTCCAAAATGTCTGGAAACTACCAGATTGGGGAACACTGCAGACAGATCACCATGAGGTAGCATCCCCGTCAATTTTACATGGTAAAGCAGAGTTGCTAACTTCACACGCCTTGTTAAAATTGCAACTTACCAAGCCCTGAAAACAACTAAAACCAAAAATGCAACAAAGAAGGACAAGGGTGCTTTCACAAGATCACTTTAACATATGAAGACGCAGAGGAACGGTGACCTCAAGGTGGCTTTCTGATCATGAACATGGTCATGTGGATCAGTCCATACTTAGCTTTAAGAAGGCTCAAACATTTTCTTTCCCTCCTAATTATAGAGGCTCAGAGATGAACACTTAAAAAACAAGCAAACTCATAGTCTAGTGCATTTCATAGTGCTAATTATACGAGGAGGTTTGAAAGCCCTTGCACTAGTAAAACCTTCTCCAACTGGGTGTTCTCAGATGTTCTGGACTACAACTCCCCAGCATTCCTGACTATTGACCATGTTCTGGGGCTGATGGGAATTGAAGTACAAAGCATATAGAAGGTGTCAGGTTGGGGGAGGCTGCTCTAGCACATGCCACAGCCTAATTACCTCATATGTAGAAAAGTCATTTTCATGATTTTGCAACCTTTAAATCTGGGACAAAATCCAACCTCTTCCTGTTGCCCTTCATTCCACAATGATAGCTGCTTCCACCCTGAGCTAAACTTGCTGATACCCCCATTGCTAATGCTCCACATATGGAGCTGACATCTCCTGCAGGGGCTCAGCCCTGCTGTTGCTCCTCTCATTACAAAGCTGAATTCCCCATTACCCAATGCAGCCTGTTAGGTTGTGACGAGATGTTCTGTGTCTGGGTAAGTGAACTCAATCTTGAGTGTTCGGATTCCTCCCTCCCTCCTCTATTGTCTCTTTATTAGACTGACCTCCTGTGAACTCAACTGCTCTCACTCTCCTGTGGTGCCAAGTGTAAAATTAATATTGACTTGAAAATCTGGGCACCACTTTCTGGATTTAGAGACGCTGCTTGGACTTAATAGGAATGCAACAGTGTTTCACACCCGACGCCAGCTATTCAATGACTTTAAATGCTTGCAGCTCATTTATAACTACAGCTATTAACTCTTTATGGCCTTCGGCATTTGAGATATTTCCCTGGGATAGTATCTTTCAGAAATTCTGAGAGCCAAGGTCAGGATCGTCTCCTTGACTTTTGTTGAAGAGAGTCCAGCAGTTACAGTCACAGTCATCCTTTTGGGAGCAAGCCGCTGAGGAGATGTGTAATGTCCACCCCTGGGCTTTCACCTGTTGTCCCCTCATGCTTAGGACAACAAGCCCAAGGTATGGGACATCACTGCTAAGTCAGCTGTACACACTGATCTGGCTAACCTACCATCTCACCTCAGCCAGTGCCAAACTAAGATGATGCTTTGCCGAACTCCAAACCCTATCTCCCCCACCCCATCAAAACTGAAATGACTAAAACAGAAAAAGCCTCCTCTAATCACACTCCCTGCCTCTCCCTCCAGATAGAAACAAACCAGCCAATCACACACAACCCCCCTCCTGCGACACAGTTAACCCATCCTTTACATGAGACCTTTTGTGAAGTCAGTCAAAACAAAGAGGAAGTGAATCAGGCAACTTTTGGTGGGAGACACTGGGGCAGCCTTCCCCAACCTGCCTCGGGTTGCCCTCGTGCTGATGAGCATGAGGGCGACACGAGGCAACGGCTGGGGCTCCATCTTCGCTCGCCATCGCAAGCGAGCTGAGCCCCATGCTGCTGCGTGTGCTCTCGGACTTTGGCTGAGTGCTGCGCTGCGCCCAGCACCCCTCTTAGCTTGGCGCCTTAATGGTAGCGCCAGCCCTGGATCCCCCTCCCCCTCCCATTATATATATATTTGCTTGCCACATATTACTCTGAGCGTGACTTCTCAATCAACATTTTTGTACTTTTGTATGGATGCCTGAGTGCAAAGTACACAAACTCCATTTTAAAGGGTTCGAGCAAGGATTGTTAACTATCCCTTTCATATACATGGAAGAAGGGGCTGAATCTTTCTGCTTCTATGTTTGAGCTGACATGGTCTGTATTTTGCCAGGGGCATATTTTACAGTCTGGACTTGAATGGGCAATTAAGACCCAATTGTTTTATAAAACACCTGCTCTTGGTAGAGATGAAAACTACCAGAACTGGTTTGCTGATAGGGTTCAACACAGCAGCTTGCATTTTGGGACTCTCTTTGGAGGTGTGGCTATGGAGCACTGTCAGGATAAGTGCCTGCTCTTCAAAAGTTACCTCTATATGACTGGGCTGGCTAGCACAATTTGAAAACTGAGTAGTTTTCTTCCCCTGTTATATCTACTTCTGGCGTGGGCTGGTCCATGAAGTCACGAAGAGTCGGAAGTGACTGAATGAATAAACAACAAAAAACATCACATATATAGCACTCCTTTGTGCATACATGCAAAATAGAAGGAGCTGCCTTGCTGAGATCCCATGATAATCATAACTAGGTAGGCTGGGTCCAACTTCTAAAATAACTAGGTAGGCTTGTTATTGAATTCCACCTTGCATTCCACCCCTGGTTTCATTCTGAGCTGCACAAACCGTGTCTGAGTTACATGAACTGTTCAGAAAGGCTTCTCTTTCCATTGTGAAATGAAGTCTGTATTTCAATGGCTTGCATAATTTGCAAATTGAGCACTTCTGACTGTTCTTTTGGGCTTCATTTAAGTAAAAGTTCATTGTTGAATGAGAACAAGACCTATATACTCAAAGTTGTCAATCTCAAGCTCAAAACGGTAAAATATATTTAAATACTTATGAGAAGCTACTGCTGGGATAACATGTGAGCTTAGGTGAAGGGGTGTTGGCTACCACATTAAGTGGTCGGATTTTTTTTTCTTGGCATTTGATGAATACAATCAACTTTAATTCATACAGCATGCAGGGTTTTTTCCTTCTTTTTCTGTTAATTTAGATACAGTACATCTGTATTTGCTGATAGTTTTCTAATTGTGGGGCTTAGAATCTTAATGAAGAATGGTCACTGATTGCTTCCATTTATCATGTTTTCCATCTAATCAGAAGTGTGAAAAGTGCATATTATTCAGTAGATTCGTTTTGGCAGGAACCAAGGTGGAACCCAAAATAAGATACTTTAAGAATTTTAGTATGTGTGAGAAGATGTACTTGAGTCTTCAAGGCTGCAATCCAATACCCATTTACCAACTCCACGGATTTCCCTGGGGCTTACTTCTGAGTAGACACATAGAAGATTGTCCTGTATAAGACTACTGAGGGGCTTGGGGTTACTACTACTACTACTACTACTACTACTACTTCTTCTTCTTCTTCTTCTTCTTCTTCTTCTTCTTCTTCTTCTTCTTCTTCTTCTTCTTCTTCTTCTTCTTCTTCTTCTTCTTCTTCTCCTCCTCCTCCTCCTCCTCCTCCTCCTCCTCCTCCTCCTCCTCCTCCTCCTCCTCCTCCTGATGCCTCTCTTGGTAAGATACTTGGATATGTCTTAAGAAGACTCTTAGCTTTGAATTTCTGCAGTTCCTAATGTGATACTGGGGGAGAAATATAGCTACCCCTCCTTTGTAATTCAAATCATCATTCATAAAAAAAATCTCACAATTTCTTGGGTGCTGCCAACACTAGCTCTTCTCACAGTTTTACAATCAAATGATGCAAAAGGAAAAAGGAATGGGGGATGAAAAGGAAATCAAGCAAATTCAGGTACCAATTTATGGTTGGACCCGGAATTCATGATAGTTAAAGTAGACCTACTGAAATCAATAGGATTAAGTTACTCATCACTAATTTAAGTCCCATTTCGTTCACTGGGTCTACTCTAAATATGAATTAGTCTGTATCTGATTCATATAGTTTTAACAACGGTTGCATGTCTTATTTTGGGATACTCTGATCCATTTCCTCCCTCTCCCCCTGCCTTTCATGACTCAGTTTTCTGCCTCCGTAAATACACCCAGCATTATTCATTCTTTACTGGGATGTTTTGGGGGCTGGGGTTGCCTCTTTAAGATTTTTTTTAAAAAAAAACTTCTGCAAACCTTGGAGTTCCCCTGAGCATGTTAAAATATCCCTCTTGATTCTCAGTGGCCCCATTTTGGTTAAATAGCAATTGTAACTCAGTACCTGAGTTCACTGTCAAAATCAATACTGAATCATCAGATGGAGAGGAGTCAAATGGAAAATGGTGTCTCAGCCAGGCTGATGGGGTGGGCTTTGTTGTATCACCTTTCTCTCAGTGGCAGCCAGGTGTGATGGAAGGCTACATTATACCAACCTCGTAAGTTAGGTACAATTATCCCCATATTGCAGTATGAGGCAGTAATCCTGAGGCTGAGAGATAGGGGCTTGCCTGAGGCCACCATGGCTTCCCCCTCTCCATGATAATCTGAACCCAGCCATTGACCCAGTTTGCACACTGCAACAATCCACACTTTGTTAAATTATTGGTTGGTTGGGAATGAAGAGGGAGCAAGAAAGGATGCTAGTTCTCCCACTGCAGTCAGGTGCAGCTAAACATCCAAGAGTGCTCCATCCTTGGGTTGTTTATCAAACCTAGAATGCTGGGGGAGGAACAACCAAGGCTTGTAACCCATGGTTTGTTCTTAGGTTGAAAGTCTGGTTTGTTCCTCCCCCACAAATCCTCCAGTTTCCTTGGGTTTTTTAGCTCGGTGGAAACAGATGGCCAGTTGGTTACCAATATGTCCCACTCATTCACAACGACCTGTACTTAAATAAGCCCTGGGTAGCTGTGACATGTGAACCAGACCAATAATTCCAGGGCAAGGGAGGCCCCAGTCCTAGCCTGTAAACTTTCCTCACTGAATCCTGGCAGTATTTGGTCCTCATTGGCAAACAGCAAAGCAAGGACAGCTGCACCACAATATGAGACCTCCAAGCACTAACCATGAGCCACAAAAGCATTTTGAAGTAATGAAAGAGGGGGAACATCATTGCCAGGTCAGGCTTTTGAGTTCCTTTGAGCAAGACACTCTCAAAGGACCCTCCCTCCTTCAGTGGGTCTTCTTTCTCTTGCTCCTCATCTACTCTCTTTCTTTGCTACTACTTACTTGCTAGAGAACCAAGGAGCCAACAGACAATGGCATAAGCTGTTCTTCCTTCTCATCACTGCTGTTGTGTGGGCCAGAGTGAGAGGCAGGTAAACAAGAAGGCTGCAAGGGTAGAAAGGAGGAGCAACTCCAAGCAGCTCTGGTTGGTGGGCCCCCATTATGGGTTGCCAAACCATGACTACCCTTGCTGCCAGTCCTGGGAAAGGTGGTCTACTGTCTGAAGGCCCATGTCAATCATGCTTATGAGCTTGAATCAATGGGATGACTGATGTAATCATAAGAACAAAGGAAAAAGTTGTGGCTGAGCTCTTTCTGTGTCCTTCCCTTTCCCTAGTCCCCCCCTCATTTGCATTATGTAGGCAACCTATTACCACCCCAATAATTACCATGATATTCTATGCATATTGTTCTTATAATGAGTAGAAAGCCTGCAGATTCCCTGTGTCTTGCAGGCAAATAATTCGCAAATCATTTTGCTGGTGTTTTTAATCCATTCAATGATTTTTCAAAATTCCTCTGCTAGTCAGTCCATGATTAAAAATGTACATATTGGAAATAGGTTAACATGTGTGAGTGCGCCCAGGATTATCTTGTGTCCCCGGAGATGCGGCAATTTTATTGGCGGTGCAGTGAAACCAGGAGAGTCTGGATTTACAGCTCCTTTATCTTTCAATAAAGGCCACACAAATGGCAATCTTCAGCTCTCTTGAAGCAGCCTGTTGATTCACTGTTATTTATTATTTATAAAAATCTCAGACGTTCTTTCTACTCCTTGGGAACTCAAGGTTGCTTACAATTCTTCATAAAAACACAACCAACTAAAATAATGACTAAAACAAATAAGTACAGAATCAGTGGATCATTAGGAACAGACACTGTGTTAATGACTGAATCCCTGTCGAGATAAAAAGGTTTTCATTGCCCTCTATCAAAACATGCAGGCACAGAGCCAGCCACCAGCACAGATCACTTTCTATGGGTCTGTTTCGCTTTACCCAACCCACTGGCATCTGTAAACTCCCGTCTCTGCTCTTCCCCATTTTCCTTCTATAGTCTCTGCGTTAGCTGTTTCTGTCCTCTCCTCCTTATCTCTATTCCTTGCTGAGTTTGGTGGCAAGAGCATACCAGGCTTTCACACTTCCAGCAACTCACACCAGTGAAGGCATCACAGATGCTAGTGGGTCATGCAGTGTGCCTGGCCGGCTCAAACGGGGTGGAAAAAATTGTGCCAACTGAATCCACGGAGAAAAGGTGTCATGTAGCAATGCACCTCTCTGAATCTGTGGCTATGAGAATGCAATATGTAAGCATTCTCCATTTCTGACTCCCATTGGTGTTTTCTTTTTAAGGGAAGGGGTAGTGGTGCCCACCCAGCTACAGACTACACTCTCCCTTCTGTCCACCTGGGCCCCAGCACCATGTGTAAGTCACTTGCACAGCACTGTGCTTTGCTTGATGTCTGTCCCGCCCTATCTCCAATGTGTACTGCTGTGCATGCATCTCCCTACTATAGTTTACCTAATTTCTTGTGCACATACTTTGGGGTGGGGGGAGTCTCAACAGGAGGACATCAGGAGGACCTCTCTATCTATATTGGGTGATCTCCCAGTTTCCCAGTAATTAATCTCCTCCCAGCTGAACAAGGGGATATAGTCTCCACACGACTGGGCTCCCACTGAATCATCTTGCTTGTCCAAATGTCCCCATTTCAAGGTTGATCATGGATACTGGGAAATTTACAGTGGGTGCAGGCTACCCTCTGTTCTATTACGCTTTGGGGAAATCTCCTCATACCACAACATGTTGGGTTCTCCAATCCCGTGCAAACCAAGGCTGATATAGATAATGATGGGGAGACTGAACAGCTGGCTAGGCCATTATTAGGGGGTCCCAGAGCCTGGGAAATGGTGCAGGTTATACTTCAAAAGTAGAATTTCCAATAAAGAACCCTGGAGGAGGGGTCCTTCTTGGAGCCCAATGAAGAGAGGCAAGGAACTTTAGGGGAAGTAAGGAAGGAGTAATGCGCTCTCTCTCTCTCTCTCTCTCTCTCTCTCTCTCTCTCTCTCTCTCTCTCTCTCTCTCTCTCTGTGTGTGTGTGAGAGAGAGAGAGAGGGAGGGAGGGAGGGAGGGAGGGAGGGACAGAGACCCTTGAATACCTCAGCACACTTCTCTAATCTCCCAGTTTGTTCACTGGAAGAACAAACAGTGAGACTGCTTTGGGCTCATAGTGTGATTGGGTTGCACCAAAGGAGTGGAAGCCAGCTGGAAAAACACAGTGGGTGTTTTACTATGGATGACACTGAGTTGGTTTGCATGACCACCACAGCCCACTATGCCTGATTTAAGCTTTGGTAGGTTGTGGCATGTGCAGGCAACCATTTTGAATATTCAGCCCCTAGGGTGTGTGCCATGGTTTGTTATGTCATCTGAACCTGGATGGCATGTCGTTTGATGGTTAAACCACCCTCAAATGAACCTACATAAGTTATTTGAGGGCTGTCAATCAACCCCTGGCACCTGGGTTTAGATGATACGACAAGCCATGGCTGGGGTTTGAATGGGCAATTTGGCATCTGTGGGCAATGTGGCTTGTTGTAACTTAAATAAGCCATGGAAGGCAGCAGTGATTGTGCAAACTCAGTCACTTTCTCTGGCTATACAAGGATTTACTTGGCCATACAAGGCAGCAAGGTGGTTCAAGCAAGGAGAGAAGAGTGCTGGCCCTGGGAACATGGCTTATATCTTGAACATTTGTATAGAAAAGGGAATTTCAGCAGGTGTCACTTGTATGCATGCAGCACCTGGTGACATTCTCTCTTCACCACAACAGTTAAAGCTGCAGGAGCCCTGCCCTCTTTTGTATCTGATTACTCTAGTAGAACTCCTGCAGCTTTAATTGTTGTGATGAAGAGGAAATGTCACCAGGTGGTGCATGCATATAAATGACACCTGCTGAAATTTCCTCTTTATCACAAATGTTAAAGATACAGGAGCCCTGTCCTCCTTTCCTTATGGTCACCCTATTATAATAAGGGAACTGATATTGAGAGGGGAAGAAGGAACAGGAGGGATCAGGCATTCCAAGGCTTCGCCTGTGTCAAAGAATATGCAGTAGTCCTGTTGGGGAATGGAGAAAGGGCAATCTGCATTAGTTCAGCTGCCAGTTTGCAAATCATGTCTTGCAAGGCACAAGAGTTACACCTGTACCGAATCTCAGAAATAGTTTCTCCCTCGTAACTCTTGAGCATTCTGGAAGTGGTGTGGACCTAACTAGAACCATGGGGGCTCTTCCTCTTTCAGATTAGTTCTTTCTCATGTTTCAGAGCAGCTTGCCATTCAGTAAGCAAGAAATGTTTCCTGGTATTTCCATATATGCAAATTTAAAATTGCCTATTTGTGAGGCTAGGTTCTGCAAACAAACAATGCTGTCTGACTGGAAGGCAGGAAAGTGGAGTTTGAAACTAACCAAGCAGAAGCCTAGATGACAACAATTGACAAATAATTCAGCTAAATTCTAAACCTTCCTCTTTTGGTGTCTGTAGCTTTAAGAAAAGCACACAGTGGCACAACACTCATTTGCAGTTTGTGGTAAATAAATTGAGCATCCTTTCCCCCCTCTGTCTCCCAGCCTGCACTCTGCTGCAACCAAGATTTGACAGGTTTCATGAAGTCACGTAGCCTTTGGAATTTGCATCTTATTCCCTGAAAAATTTGAGCCTAAGGAAAATAGATGCTAATGTAGGAGCCCGTGTTTGGATTGGTGAAGCAGATAATCTAAGATTAATTTCTTCTGACAATTAGAAAAAGCAACTGTACAATTCCATTGTCAGACTCTGGCGCCATGCTAATAGCTCTGAGTGAGATCGGCGATGCAACTTCATGGCTGCGCTTCTGTGCCCACGTACTCCTTGGCACGGTTCAGGACCTGCCATGCTCACATGAGAGCATCGTTGAGGCTTAGCAGAAGTCCAGGCAAAGGAGCAGGACCATGGACAGCTCATTGCAGAACAGACATTTTCAAGCCAGATTCAGAACACGGAAGCTGGGATAACAAGGAAAGAGACAAGACTACGGTAGCGCTGATGGGATTTCCACAACATGAGGGTGGTTAATCAGCCACTTTGGCTTGTTAAACAGCCCTGCACATGCCAGATAATTTCCTTAATTACCCTCGCTGGGGTTGTTGTGCTATCCAAATACAGCAAGGGTGGGTAGCTGGGATGGTTAACAAATCACTCAGAACCCACAGTCTGTTGTAGGGTTGCTGGTTGATTTGTTAATCAGCCAGCAAATGACTGACACATGTGGAGGTGGTTAACAAGCCACCATGGCTTATCAATCACCCTTGTGTCATGTGAATTGGCCCACTGTGACCTGGTTTGCCCATAATGACATCCCAGACTATAGGTTGAGTATGGGTTGTTGTTGAATCATGGCTTGCCATTTCATGTGAACCCTGAACTATGGTTTAACTATGGGTCATTAACCACGAACAACCTAGAGTTCACAACCCAACCACAAACCATGAGCTCTCTTCTTGGGTTGTTTATAGGGGAAATTTGCTCAATTTTTAAAATGCATGTAAATTTGGGAACTGCTTGCACACCTTTATTTATCCGCCCAGAGAGCTTCAGCTATTGGGCAGTATAAAAATGTAATAAAATAAATAAATAAATAAATAGTTGTTTTGCATAATTTTTCCATTCATGCAAAATGAACAGCGATCATAAATGTGAGTGCAAATTCAGGAGAAACTATCAATGAGCTGATGTTTGGAGAATCTTGGCAAGCTTGAACATTGCTTGTTCGCTCATCCCAAGTGAGAAGGGCCTCTGTTGATGATCTCAGAATGTGGACAGGCTGGTACAAGAGAAGGTGGTCCTTTTTTCTTTCTTTTTTTGGCAAATTTTATTAATTTATTCTATAATACACAAACCACAGCCGTACTTATTCTATAACCCTCCCCGTTCCCTCCCCATGCTCGGTCAATTACATCAAATCCCAGCACTTAACATACATAGTAGAATTGTCTCATTAGTTGTGATGAGTCCGACAAAATATTTCAAGGAGCTTGTTGGTTGTCTGGTTTTTTATGAGTCCCATAGATTTCTATAGGCTTCTGCCATAATTCTTCTGTTTGGTTCCTTTTTCATATAGTCTATATATTTTTGCCTGTCCGTCCTGAAGGTGTCTCTCTTTTTTTATTCCTATACATGTTCTTAATTTCGGTGTCAACTTTTCATTTATTGCTATGTCCCAGATTTTCTTTTCCACAGCAATATTGTCAGCATCCGAGCTGTCTTCCAGTTTCCTGCTATTACTTGCCTCGCGGCTGTTAACATAAACCCTATTAGTATTTTTTTCTTTTAGCTCTCTATTTTCTTTAACATACATATTCAACGAGGCTAGTTCTGGTGTTTCACAAACCTCTTACTCAGTAATTATTCTCATTTCCTGAAAAACCTTGATCCAGAATTTTTTGACCTTCCTACATTCCCACCACATATGGATTTGTGTCCCATTAGCTTGGCATCCCCTCCAGCACAAAGGTGATATGTTATTATTGACTTTTGCCAATTTTACTGGTGTCAGATACCATTTCTGTACTATTTTTAGTGTATCTTCTCTTATTTTTGTAGATATTGTTTGACAGGGGAATCTGTCAAAAAATTTCTCCCATTCTCCTTCCTCTATTTCTTCTTCAATGTCTCTTTCCCATAAGTGTTTAACTGTTGCATTCCCCTTTATATCCTGCTTCATTAATATTGCATAGATTTGTGGTATTGTACCCTTATCTCCTAATTGATACTTATCTATAAATTTCCCCCGTTCTGTTAACTCTCTTGTACTTTGCCTTATTATCTTTCCAATTCTGATAAATTTACTGATTTGCATCCATGCTAGCCATAACAATCCCATATTTTGTGTACGATTATTCCAAATTTCTTGTGTTACTGGGTGCTGCTGTTCATAAAAAAATATCATTTGTATCAGTCCTATTTTTTCCAAATTATTTTTACCTACTGCTTTCCTTTTGATATCGAAATCCGGGTGTACCCAAATTGTTACTAGAAACCCTTTGGTCCATGAATGTGTGAACTGCATTTACAAAGCAGGAGCATGTTCTCAGGACCATTTAAAAGATATAACTAACCAGTGTTAGGTGATCCTGAGTATGCACTCTTGCCCAAGAAAATAAGTACTTACAGTAGCTGTATTAAATCAAGGTCCAACATTCTTTGCAGGAATCTTAGCAACCAGCAGATGCTAGGTGGTCCACCAGAAATTGGCCAGTTTTCATGGGTTAGAGCAGTGTTTACTTGCTGTCTACCCCTGCTATATGAGGTGGACATTTTACATAATACTGGAAAAGTATGGGAGAAACCATAGGATAGCAGCAACAATGCTGTTAGGTAACATTTAAATGAGATCTGAATCCGTGTTAAACGTGAACACACAGTGACATGAAGTTACCCTATTCTGAATTAGGCCATTGGTCCATCTAGCTGAGCATTATCTACCCCTAATTAGTAGCTACATCCTTTAATGAAGATTGAGTTAGGAACCTCAGGTATGCATTGCATGTTTTGAACTATGGACCCTCCCTATGATTTGAGTATACTGAGGAAGTGATGAGATAAATCCTGTTTTTCACAGACCTTTATGATTTCTTCTAGACTCAGTTGTCTCATTATCCTCCTAGTATTATATTAGATCCAGGCCTAAGCATCATTAGCTGATATCTATCTATCTTTAGCTGATTCTAAGCATCATTAACTGATGCATCCGTCTTTAGTTTTGTTTATTAGCTTTGGATAGGAAACCTGTTCTCTGGAACAGTTAGATAATTTTAGACTCTGGATTTAACTGTCTTACAAAGGGGTGGTCCCTTCTTTTAGATGTTGATATGAATTACTTCACTTATTTCAAAGTGTAATAAGTCAGCCCTGCTGTGCTTGGAGGGGGAGGGCTCCTAATCATTCTATGTCATGCCTCACACAGGCTCAGGTCTGGATAATGTTTTGGATAAAGACCCAGGCGTTATGGAACCTGAAGACCTAGTGGGACCCCCTGCCCCTAGTGTTCCCCCCAGGCATCTCTGGCATTAGTGGGGAAGCCACACTGGCTCCTTCAACAGTGATGGACCCTGACGAACCCCAATATAGGACCACAGAGGACTATGCCTTGCCATGAAGTCAGAGGAGGAAGCTGAGCATCCACCCAGGCCTACAGTGAGCCACCTCCAGAAGGTGGAGATGCATGCCACCACTTGAAGGCAAACCACTCGTCTCAAAACCCACTGCAACTAGTCTCCTAGAAAGTAAATGTCCACTCTGCAGTAAAGATCTACTTAAGAGTCAAGTCCTCAGAAGTACAGCTTGCAGCTGTACCTGGGTGTGGGCTGGTACACTTAACTACTGTATATAAACTTTCAGTTGAGGCTTGTTAAGTGGTTGAGACAACATCTTAATTTCAGCTCCCAGCACTTTGCCTTTCCTTGTGCTGCTGACCACTGGATCCCTGATAAAACCCTGCTTTTGGCCTGCACTTTTGCTGGACTGATAAAATGGAGCTTGATCTTTTGTCTGTTTCCTGACTTTGCTAAATGGATTTGCCCCAGGGCTGAGCCCAGTGCAGCCATAGTGCTCTGAGGAGTGAGGCCCTTGACCCCTGCCCTGACCCCACTAGAGCTGAACAAAGGGTTTTATGAGGGGTTGTAGAGAATGTTCTGCCAGTTCAGTTCCTAGATCAAATGCCATGCTTTCAGGAGGGTGGGAATGTTTCCTCAAAAGCCTCTTATTTGTGAAAGGTGCATTCCCCCTCCCAATCCTTTCTGCTTCCATTCTTTCCTGTATCCAATGCTACTTCAATGCCATTTTTAGTTCAAATTGTTGCAGCTTTTAAATACCTGGATTATTGTTTCTATAGTGCACCTTGTGCTTTACAGAGTATACAGGTCCCTGCCCCAAGAAGTGTACAATATAAAATTTGGCAAGGGAAACAATAGAAGGAAGGCTGCAGGAGCAGGGGAAGAATATTTTGGCTGTTTCAGTTACATGAGCTGAGTCTTGATTTGGGGGGCCAAACTAGAGGCATCTTTGCAGGTTTAAAAATGAAATAGAACCAGTATTAGTTGGGGAGGGCTGATAATTATCCAGAGAAGAGCCTTCAGTGTGGTTGTCCCATTTTCTATGGAACTCCTTGCCTGTGGAGGTCAGGCAGACACTAATACCATGCTGTTTTCTGCACCTCCTGAAATATCTTTAGTTCAAGAATCTGTCTTTGAATAACCAGTTATGGTTTTAACAGAATTCTGTTTAAAAGAAAAACCACGGAGTTTTATTTTTATTTTTATCTTACCTTGTTTTGTTTATTGTTCATTGCTGCAGAATCTAGATGTGGAGTGGTATATAAATGTTGTAAAAAACAAACTATCATGATTGCAGCAGGTATAATCGGAGAAGGAAAGGACATATTGGAAAAGAGAGAGAGGAGGAGCAAGGCCATTGAGAACTTTGAAGGTAAGGACAATAAGCTTATTCTTGATCCAGGAATGGGCAGGAACTAGGGGTGTGCTCTCTGCCCTGGGAACTGCGAACATCCGTGGAGCATTCAACCTTCCAGAGCAGAGAATGGCTGTTTCTAAACCCATCAAATAATTTCTGATCAGAAACATGCCCAAATGGAGCTTCTAACGTTTCTGAAATTATCTGATTGTTTTGTGCGTGAGGTGTGGCTAATTGAAAACCTCCCAATAAGGAACATGGGGTGATGGGGTGGTGGGGTAATTTTGATAATTGATATTGACATCTGTGGTTAACCACTTAGGAATTGCCACAGCTCTGTCCATGACTGTCTTCTCCTCCAATCACAGTGTTCGGGGAGGGAATGCCAATCATTTTCCTGCACTCATTGGTTTCTTGGTCTGGTGGTGTTTATTTCGGTCAAGGGGGGAGAGGGGGGGAGAGAGTGCAAAGATACACTTTGTTTAGTGTTAGTGCAAATTGAATTTATTTAAGGGAGAGGGGGAGGGACCTGTTTTTCCCCATTTGGCTGTCTTTAATGCTTTGTTCATTTGAGCTTTTCCACTCCCAGCATGTGCACATCCAAAAATCTTAAGAAATCCTTTTAAAAAGCCTTTTTCTTTGACTTGTTCCTTCAAATATTCATGTAAGTCCATTCAAGGCAACTGTGTGTGTCTGTTCTTTAACTAAAAAATCAGGTGGGGGAAAGCCGTTTCCATTGAAATTGCTGCCTGTTCTGTTCAAGCTTTCCCCTCCAATGTTGTTATTTCCCCTTAACGGCAGCACTTGGCTTCAAAGTTACAAGGGTCTTCTTGTACTCGTATGTTTGTGTGTTTTAGGGCTGTGCCATGCACACATGCAGTACACAATAAAGGACACGTTGATAACATTCAATCATGAGGTGTGGGAAACATTGCTGCTGCTGGTTCTGGCTTTGGGTGGGTGGAGTGCAGCAGGGCTGGTTGGTTGCTCGTTTCTGCTCGGACTCATAAGTCAGCCACAGTTTGAAAGTGCTGCTGGGCTTGCTTCTACACCTGAGTCAGGCAGGCTCTTCATTATTTCAGTTAAACTATTACTCCTATTGGCTGGCTGGTCTTCCAGTTGGGGGGGGGCTCCTCCTCCCAGCCGTGTAAGGGAAGCTTTTGTTATGGGCTTCACTCCACTTGCTCCAATGTGCCTGACTAACAGTGGGGGAGGGGTGCCTCCTCCTCCTCCTCCTGCAAGCCTCCTGTCCTCTCTGACATAGCATTTATTAATATATTTACTTATTTATTATTGCGCTAAGTGCTTTCCTGCTGCTTTGTTTCCCTCTCCCCTGCGAGAGGTGCCTGAGAGAGGACATTTCAGTTCAGACTTTTAAAATTCCCAATAAATCACTGCGTACAGGGATCTGCTCCAAAACTGGCATGCCTAAGGCCCTATTTAAAAGCTGTCACAGTGCCAATTTTCATGTGTTTATCTTTAAAACTGAGGGAGCTGTAAGCATTCCTGTTGATTCTCATTGACGAGAATGTACTGGTTACCTGAAAACGGAATGGTTCTTCAATGGGTAATTTGACAAGGTGGAGAGAAGGACCCACTTCAGAAATTGAGGCAGAGAAACACCTCTCCAGAGCTCTAGATCAAATTTTGAGGCAATGAGACCCACTTTGCACACCCTTAACAGGAACCCAGATTAAGGAGGGTGTCACATGATCAGAATGACAGGAGAAGTGAATGATTTGTGGGTGCTGGGAGGCAGCAGTGCGCAAACAAGAGGAGACTATTGCTGTACTTTAAGTGAGCGATGACCAAGGCATGGACCAGAGATTTGCTGAGGGGACAGAATAGAAGGGACATCTTTTTGCAGTGTTGTAAAGGGAGAGGTAACATGATCAGGTTATGGATGGAATATGGATTGGTTGCATGGGTGATTTCAGCCAATTTAGTTGCATAGTGAACAGGATAATGTCATGGTGCTACATAGCTAAGTTGGATAAGTGATGTTATCACTGTGGGGCAAATGAAGCCACCAGAGGGCAATATCTCCTGGATCAGTCACATGAGTGATCCCAATCAATCAGGGATCATATATTGAACAGGATGTCAGCACAACACTTAGTAGCTAATTAGGTTTGGCTCCATAGTAACATTATTGCAGGCAAATAGAGTCAATTCAGTCAGTATGAGGGCAATGCATTCTGAATATGTGATCAGTTTTGAACCAGCCACTAAGAAGTTCACAGGGGCCTAATCTAGCTGGATATTGCACTATGAAAGCGGTATGTAAAAGGCAGGAGCCACACCAAGCAGGATATAATGGTATGAAAGTGGTATATGGTTTGTGTCAATGGGCCCCAACACTTTTCAGTGCACTTCAATACCGCTATAAAGCAGTAGTGTGGCTCTTGCCTTTTATATACCACTTTCATAGTGCAATATCCTGCTTGGTGTAGATTAGCTTCCAAAATCAGGATGATAAAAGTGAGTAATTTTGGCTCAGTCATAATTCTAAGAACAGTTTGTCACCCCTTTGATGTCAGGCCGGGTTTCCTCATTTACTGAAAACAGGGTGCAAAGTTTTTAGGGCTAAGTAATTCATTGGTTATGCATACAGTTTAGCTGAACAGCTTGTGTTACTTCTGGTAATTTAGCAGAGGTTTAGAAGCTTGTTTCTCAATGGAGTTTGTGCTTTCCCCCCAGTTGTTGAGTTTAGGCTGATCCAGGCCCTGCAAAGCACTCTAAGCTGTTTACACTGAATCAATGGCCCATACATCACTTATACAGGCATTCCTCTCACCCATTTGTCATGTGTGCTTGAGTCCTGAAAGATGAATTAAGCAAGCTTGCAAGGGTGGGGGAATTCCCCCTAGCCGTTAAACATCAACTAAGCATGTATGATTTTCTCCATACTGTAGAAATATTGAAATCATTTACATGCTAGGTCTAAATGTGCATAAATATTACTGTGAGGCCAGTCCCATTCTGCTGAAGTCAGAACTTCTTATTGTGTTGATCCAACAACAACTTGATAGGCTACATTTGTTTTGAAGCTAGGAGGGGCAATGATTTTCCTTAGTGGTTGATCCTTTATTAGCAAGGATTCTCTCTCCCCTACCCCTGCTCTCTCTCTCTCTCTCTCAAAAAGAAAAAAAGAAAAAAAGAACTATGATAAGCTGACACCAGTGAAGTTGAATCTCCTAACACATCCTATCATACCCAGCCAGGGAGTTCTGAGCCAAGGACCTATTCTTTCAGCCTGCTCTAAGAAGGAAGAAACAGCTTTTGGATTTTCTTGCCCAAAGCATGGAGAACATAGAACTTAACAAAATCTTCTGAAAATTCTATGAACAAATGGGGTAGCCATGCAATCCTCCATGTGGGCAAGGTTTAAACAACACCTGCCAAATGTCCAAATATAAAAAGGATTTCATTAAGGAAAAAGAAAATCACATTTATACCAGGAATAACAAATGACAGCACAACCACATACAAACAATTCCAAATAAAACCTGTAAGTCAATCAAACTTAGCTTGTTACAAGTTACCTACTTCAGAAGAGTATTGGGTTTCAGAGCATATGCAGACAAGATGGTCTGAGAGCGAGCAAGCAACTTTGGCTTCCTGATTAGATAATGCTAGGAAGACCCAGACTGAAAGTAATGTCCAGCATACTTATGGGAGTCTGTAGTCAGTGAAAGCCAGCCCTAGCTATTGTTTTGTCTGTTCATACGATACCACTATGCGGCAGGGTCTTGCTATTTACTGTTTTACTCTGTACAGCACCATGTACATTGATGGTGCTATATAAATAAATAATAATAATAATAATAATCCAGTTCTGATGTCAATGATCTAGCCAGCAAATCAGAAAAATACTTAGCAGCTGGACCAAACTTCTTAATGACCCTGCACTATACTGGTCTGTTGTTTTATTACATTTCTATACCACCCAATTACCAAAGCTCCCTGGGTGGTTTAAAAAACTTAAAACCATAAAATACAACAACATTACAAAGCATAGTATAAAAACCTTTAAAACAAAATAAAACCATTGGTTTATTCCAGCTAGACACCTCATTGTGTGAAAGGGCTTACATTTTGGATATGTACAAGGCAATATAAAAAAAAAAATGGTAAGATTTGGCCAGTTCACCAGACATACCCTAGGAGGCACAGTTGAGGTACAAGAAAATATTTATTTATAATATTTATATACTGCTCCTCATCCAAAGATTTCAGAGTGGCGAACAACAAACAGAATAAAAATAAAAACAGAATAAAAACACCATATTAAAAATACATTTTTAAAAGAACAAAGTTCTGATAAAACCGTGGCTGGTTATTCAGGGAAAGTTTCCTGAAACAACGTTTTCAGAAGGCACCTGAAGCGATACAACACTGGCTGACCAGAAAAGGCAGGGAATTCCATAAGAAAGGGGCCACCACACTGAAGGACTCCAATTGGGCCATAGGTCTGGGTAGATTATTGGGGTTTGTCACAAAACTTGACAGAAAAACAAACAAACCTTTCCCTTCCACTGCACTAAACGTATCATGAAAACATGGGTTCTTAAAAACATTTTATATACTGATTTGAGAGCTCGGGTGTGACATAGTTCTGGGCTGTGTTTTGCTTGGTGGGTCATGATGTGCAGGGCTGGCCTAGAATCACCAGTGCCAGCAGCACTCCTCAGTAAGCACAGGGCCAAAGATGCAATGGTAGTTAAATTGGTCTGCAGCAGCATTAGAGTCGGCAGGTAGAAACGCATGGCCTGAGCTTCAATCCAGTTAAACTGAAGAATTTAGGTTTAAATCACCATATTCCCAATGACCTTGAAAGGACAAATCTGCATAAATTCGGTTGCAGCTGGACTGAGGATCAGGCAGTGGAGGATCATGGCTTGAAACCCCAGAGGAAAAGGTCTACTTTTGCTCCTCCTTTCTCTGCAAAACAAATGCCTTTAGAAGTGACCCACAAATGAAAAATTGATGCTGGAGCCTGATAGAGATACTTGTCCTTTCCATGTTTAACTTCAGTGTCACATTAGCTCAGCTCCCTGTCAAAACGAGCTCTATTTTGCTGCTGTCAGCACAGTGAGTTTAACGTAGCTTAAGAAAAAACATCTCGCTGTATTCTTTATACTTCATACATCATCTCCAACAAGCCAGATAGCAGAAAACAAGCTGCTACTGTGCAGATTATTATTGGTGATCATGTACACAGGCAGGCCTGACGATGGAAGAATAATGCTTGATTTCTTAAGATCCATTTTTAGCTGCACGGAGAAGCAATGAATAATGGCTCTTGTGTTGGGTGTATGTGGCATGTGTGAAATGTACAGCACACATGTCAATTATATAAACATGACCCAGAATTTCAATGATGAGACGAAAACGGCACCAGAAAAGCTGCTTTTCAGTGTTGCCACTTCTCCACTCAGCAAAAGTAGATTTTAGGCCAAACAAGTCAGCTTCCTATTGGATAGATTAGGGATGCAGACTGTGTTTCTCTTTGTAGTTTTCCTCTTTTTAAAAAAAACAACAACACTGTTTACATCAGTGCTGAAACTGAGATGTCACAAACTGTGAGCTAAAAACTCCTACAGAAGAAATCCTATTTCACACACTGATGCAGAGTTTTAAGAGAGTAATTCGAAAGGCAGTATATAAGCTCTAATTCATCTCCCCACAGTATTGTGTTTGTTTACTTACTATGTTTCTATACCACCCAACAGCCAGATCTCTCTGGATGATTCACAAAATACAAGACCATAAAATACTAGAAGAAAACAAAATGTAAAATCGAAGACAAAATAAAACACAGAATAAAATCAAGGTAAAATCAACAACAGAGGGCAACAAAGATGCAACGATCTAAAATGCACTAACACATTTCAAAAGCTGAGTGGGCTAAAAAAAAAATCTTGGAGTAAGCAAAACAAAACAGCTCTTCACCTGATGCCCAAAGAACCACAAAACAGGTGCCAGATGAGCCTCTCTGGGGAGAGTATTCTGCAACTAGAGGTGCTACCACTGAAAAGGCCCTCTCTCCAGTAGACACCCATCTCATGTCATTTGACATTGGGATCTGAAGAAGGACCTCAGGTTTAAGCTCCAGGTAGGTATACCCAGCATATCCCTATTAAAATAACAAAGAAAAGAACAATGTTTACTTGCACACAACAAAGAGGAATAATATAATATATTGCCATCTCATGCCTCAAATCAAATGATTTCCCTCAAATATTTGGCTATATTAAGATATAGTTATTAAAAGACTAAGAACACAATTTTATACATGTCATTTCTCTAAATCCCATTGACTTCAATGGAACTTACTCAACCGTGGGTATAGGATTGTAGCTGGAGGGTAGCTTTTAATATTAACTCACCATGGTTCACTTTTTGAACCAGATTGCCCAATCTGTTTCCCTCCAGATGTGTTGTAGTACAACTCCCATCATCCCCAATGGCCTTGCTACCTGGGGATGATGGAAGTTATATTCCAACAAATTTCAAGGGCACCAGGTTTGGGAAGGCTGATGTAGATACAAGCACCCTCTCTTGCAAATAAGCTTTGCATGAAAGCTGTTGGTGATGGTGGTTATAAGTCCATTCTGAAATGCAAGCAAGAGATGTCTATGAAAAACCTAACAGCCAACTTTAACACACAGTTCTTGGTTCTTCTGTTAGACACCAGGGCATGTACTATAGGCTTGACATTCCACCTTTAGAGCAATGACACTAAAGACATCCTCAGAATTAGCTGTACTTAGAAGTGTGTGCCGTTCCAGAGTGTATAAGACATGGATTTTTGAAAGTAATATAAGATGCAACCCGGGATGGAACAAAAAGAAAATGCTGTGGATTTAGCACAGTATGAGTTATTATAAAGTACAGGAGAGCTATTAAACCTATGAATAATTTCTTATCAGCTCATCTCAATCAATTTGTATTTCCCCCTGAAACTTTGTTGTTAAATAGAGGCAATAAATCATCCCATTTGCCTTCATTCTTCTGCTCTGATCAAACCCCATTTCTATAAACTTTATTTCTTCCTGCAATCACGAACATTCACTTGCACCAGTGGAGGGCTGCGAGAAACTAGCAGTTAAGAGCCATTGAAAGGAATGGCACTTGTGCTAAATGATTGCTTCGATGAAAGGCCCCTGATTACCCATTCCTCAGAGCACCTTGGTTGGCATCAGTCTTGACCATGAGAGAGATGGTTGCAGACAATAGCATCTCAGCACAAGGGAATGATCCAGGCCTGTCTTTATAAGATGCAGGGGAACAGGCCTCCACAATAACCCATGCATCCATTTCCCAACGTCAACCTTCCTAAGCTTAGTGGCACAGGGTATGGCAATTCGAAGTTCTGGGTTGCAGAAGTAACAAAATGGCCATTGGCAATCCCTCTTTGAGTGGCATTTCATCTAGGGCCTAATCTACACCAAGCAGGATATTGCACTTTGAATGCAGTATATGGTATGTGTCAATGGGCCCCAACAGTTGTCAGTGTACTTCAATGCCTCTATAAAGCAGTAGTGTGGCTCCTGCCTTTTAGATACTGCTTTCATAGTGCAAAATCCTGCTTGATGTAGATTAGGCCTGGGTCTTCCCAACAAGACTAAAAAGAGTGGTCCTCTTCCATTTTGCCTTTTTGCTCTCTTTCTCTGACCCCCACTCCACCCCACCCTGTCCCAGCCATCTATTATTACAGAACCTATCTCATAACTTCAACCCACATGAGAAACATTGCATCTGGCCATTTGTTAGTGCTGAACAATCGATTTGCATGGTCCTTGTCACTTTCAACCCCTCCTTAATGCTGTTATCTCACTGAAAAAAGCTGCCATTGAAACTTACGTGGCATTTTACACATTGTCAACCTGACAAGGGTGCACACTAATCTATACAACCAGCCTCTAAAGAAATGCTAATTTATCCATCAGAGCAAACAAGGGCAACTCCATTCAGTTCTCACCTCTGAGCAGCACCGACAACTCTTTCTTAATGGATTTCCTGTACTCATCGCTTGCCAAACATGCCCTGGTTCCCTCTATATAGGGCATGAATCTTGCTACAGATTTTGCTCAAATATTCAGTGGGAGACATTTTCCCAGCACCACCTATGTTTTTAACTTTTAAATCTGCCCTTTTAAAACTAATGAGATGCTTCAGTCTCTGTTTATCACTTCAGGAAACATTTAAAAAGAGTTAGGGGTATAATAAAGAAGGATGTTGAAGACACCACAGAGGTCAATTTACACCAGAATATGTGGCCCTCTGCAACACTTGGGATCACAGAGGAGTTTAACTCAGAGCTAATCTCTTTTTAAAACCAAAATTTTATTTATTTATTTATTTATTTTATTGCATTTATAGACCACCCCACAGCCGAAGCTCTCTGGGCAGTTCACAAAAGCTAAAAACAGTAAACATTAAAAGTATACCAAATTTAAAAACCATCAGACATAAAAACAACAGTATAAAAACAGCAGTATAAAATCCCATGGCATTGTGCTAAAAGCCAAACATGTTCTTTAACCACAAATATCCCATTCAATCACACCCCTTAGAGAGGGATGCACTGATGATTCCATCCTACTCCATTACTTCTTCAATTAATCTGTAATTGATTGGTGCAACTCACTGCCACAAGATCTAGCATAGATGCTTGAATGGGGGATAATTAGAAGCATTCATGGAGGATAAGTCTATCTGTGGCAGCGTTTCCCAAGCTGGTGGCCTACACATGCGTTGGTCTGCTGAAATTCCCAACCAGCATGACACATATGGAGGCCACCAGGTAGGGGCTATGCTGGCTAATTTTGTACACGTCTATCATGTCTCCCCTTAGCTTCCATTTTTCCAGGCTAAACAATCTCAGCTGTTGTAACCTTCCCTCATAGGGGAGATGCTCCAGTCCTTTGATCATTTTAGTTGCCCTTCTCTGGACTTTTTCCAGCTTTACGATATATCTTCTTTTAGGTGTGGTGACCAGAGCTCTTATGTTCTTATGATACATCTGGAATGGGCCCATGGCTCGATGGAGTGGCTATAAAGGCCATGATACCCATAGTTCCTTCCCACTTCTACCCTTTTCAGCTACCTGAGATAGAGCTGTAGCCGAGTTTTGGTTGCTCAGGAACAAAACACGGAAGTTGGATAAACGTGTCTCTTTGTTTCATAACATCCAGTTAAGGTCCAAAGCCATTGGGAGTGGCAGCTCTCCTTTATTTTTATTTTTTAGGAGACTTGAGACCCTTTAACACAGCCCTGGTAGTTCTTCTTCCTTCTCTGCTCCCTTTGCTCAGGAACAAAGAGTCTGAGCACACAGCCTGGATGGCAGTGGCTAGAGAAGGAAGGAAATGGTCCCCCTGCCTGCGCTATCAGTCTCTCTCTGTGACCCTGGAGGAGCCGACTGCAGAAGTTGGGAGGCTGGAGGCAGCCGATAAGCCTCAGCAGGGGCGATAGGCATCGGCTGCCTGGTTATCAAGGGAGAACAAATACCAAATAGATTTTGATTTGCTAGTTACAGCTTTTTCATTTATCCAAGGAAAAGAAAAGATGGAAAAGGAGGGACATAAAAGAGGGTGGTTGTTTTCTCTCTCTCCCCACCCCTCCTTCCCTCCTCACCACCGGTTTGCGTTGGAGCTCTTTGCTGGCAGAGTTTTAGGCTGAGCACTTATCCCAGGTGAAGGGTTCTGGAGGCCGCTGCTGCCAAAGGAAGTGTTTGTGGCAGCAGGCAGCTGAAAGCACTCATGGGAGAAACCCAAAGGCTTAAGCTGAAGCTGCCCAAAGCTTTCAAGCTAGGCAGAGCTGCTCATAGCAAGGTCTGTTTGTCAACCCTGGTACTGAGGGTAGAAATGGGAATGTGGCAACCCATTTACAACCCCCCTCCCATGCAGAGTGCTATCTGTAATGCAGGTTGTGGCGAGGGTCCAGCTGGAAGAACTTGTAATGGCTGATGGGACACCAGTGGGAAGACTGAGGGGAGAGAGAGGGCGAGGGCTGTGCCAATCAAACATACCGTTGGCTAATAGTCAACTTGACGCTGGCCTTAATCCATACCATGGTTGATTATTTATTTATTTATTTATTTATTTACGATATTTATATACCACTCCCCATTGAAAATTTTGGAGCAGTGTACAAGATAAAATAAAATAAAAACAGAATAAAACACTTCAAAATAGATTTTAAAAGATGCAAAATGTACAGTAAACCATGGCTAGTCATTAAGGGAAGACTTCTTAGAATAATGACATTTTCAGGAGGTGTCGAAAGAAATACAATGTTGGCCTCCAGAGGCAGGGAATTCCATAGGAGGGAGGCTACCACAGTGAAGGCTCTTCCCCTAGTTATAATCATGTGTTGGGAGTACCTCCCGGATAATCAACCATGGAGTTGACTGTCAACCCACCATTGGTTATTGTGTTGTCCGAATGCAGCCAAAGTGAGCTCTCCCATAGCTTCTCTGCAACCAGGCTTTAAAGTAGCCTTCCCCAATCTGCTGTGCTTCCGATATTTTGGACTACAACCCCCAACATTCCTGAGCATGCTGGCTGGAGATGGTGGGCATTAAAATCCAAAACATCTATAGGGCACCAAGAGAGGGGGGGGGGAAATACCGCTAAGACAGAGCTTTTAGCAGTTGATTGTCTTTGGATACTGAATTCTGGAGGCTGGTCTCCCTGAAGACTGAACTGTCCTTATCTGACGCTTTTTTTTCTTAAAAGTCTTGGACTGATGTGAAAGCTCTTTCATTTTGATCCATTGTCTGAGTTAATTGATTTGCTATCAATAACTTGCATTGATTAGGCCTCCAAATCTGGCAGCCACTAAAGATGGAATGACGCGCACATATGCTTGCACTTGCTTTGAGAGCAGTTTAAAGTCCAGAATAATTTTAAGAGCAGGGGGCGACTTCAAAATGACTGCTAAATGGTGGATGTCGTTCTGTTCCCACACAAGGGGAGAGAAGAACCATGCATAATGAACTTTGGGTTACTGAGCACAGGAATGCATATAGCTTGAAACAGCAGTATTGGATAAACTGAAAAATTATTTCATGCTGCCAGTTTAACAAACAAACAAAAATATATTAAAAGCTTTTGCTACCTAGGGTTGTCTAGAAAACAGGTTATTGGGTGACCAAATAATAATTAAAGAAAAAACTGCCCTTGCTTCTATGCCTTTAACACCAGTCTGACTAGTCTGAGGAGATGTTGAGGAAATTGATGAGGAAAACTTCACCTGCTAAATTCCTACATGTCAGATGGCTGTTAAATGCATAGAAACAAATCTAGTAGAATTAATAGATAAATGGTGGCAATCTAGTGTCACAACTCACCATGTTAAGTGACACACAGCTTTAAGTAACACACAACCATCATTGATTTTGGGTAAGGGCTGCAGCTTATTGGTAGAGAGGAAATACAGGCTCAGTCTAGGGTGACCCTATGAAAAGGAGGATAGAGCTCCTGTATCTTTAACAGTTGCATAGAAAAGGGATTTTTTTAGCAGGTGTTATTTTTGTATGCATGCAGCATCTGGTGGAATTCCCTCTTCATCACCACAGTTAAAGCTGTAGGAGGCTAGGAGCCCTTCCCTCTTTTGTATCTGGTCAATCTAGTTAAAGCTCCTGCAACTTTAACTGTTGTGATGAAGTGGGACATTCACCAGGTGCTGCATGCATACAAATGACACCTGCTGAAATTCCTTCTTCTATACAACTGTTAAAGTTACAGGAGCCCTGTCCTCCTTTCCATATGGTCCACATCTCTAGCTAAGGCTGGGAAAGACTCCTGGCTGAGAACCTGAGAGCCACTGCCAATCAATGAAGACAATGTTGAGAGCCAAATAACAGATTACCTTTTAATATAGAGCTGGGCAAGGTGTGTCCCTCCAGATATTTATGTCTACAATTCCCATGAACTATCACCATTGACTATGCTGGTTAGGACTGGTGACAGTTGTAGGCCACAATTTGCCCAGCTGGCCCTGCTTAATGCATAAGATGAAGCTCCACCAGTACTTTTTTCCTTAGCCAAAAGCGCAATGGCCATGCTGGCTGGGAATGTAGGAGTTTCAGCATTGCAACAACTGGAGGACACCAGGTTGGGGAAAGCTGTTTTCAAGGTCATTTGTGGTCAGGCTTCCAGCTAAATGGGCCAAGGGGCTGACTCACCACAAGGCAGCTTTCTAGGTTATTCTGCTAAAGATGAGAGTACTGAGGGCAGCTTCAGACATGGAGGCCATCGGGAAATATTTCTGTGTGGCTGTAGTTCTATTCAGAGACCAGGACAGGCCCAAGATGTTTTGCTGGCTGGAGTGAAAAACAAGATGGTACCCCTTTCTCATTCCATTCACAAAGCCATCTAGGCTGACAGATGAATCAGTCTTCAACACTAATGATGGAAAAGCATCATTCACTGCACCAGAAAGTAGCAGGCTAACTTAGAGGGGTGGAGAACAGGCCGTACAGCACACATATCTCTTTTCTAACACCTTGCTGCCACCTCCTCGCATCTGCTGCCTGAAGCATCTGCTTCACTCTGCCTAATGGCAGGGCTGGCCCTGTCTCAGGGACTGTCATGTTTGCCAGCCTCTTACCACATGGATCAGCCCAATTTTTTGAAGTTGTCCATGTCAAGTATCAGATTGCCAGGAAAGTGTGGTATTGTTTAGAAATGGTGGAATGAGACTCTCATGTAATTGCACAAATCCACTATTCTGCTTTGCCATCTAGTGGTTGTGTAATGGAACATATAGAAAGGCAGAAAAGGAAAGCCCTGGGGTGGGGAGGACATGTGTAAAGGAACTGATCTTAATTCACAAATAACACAGAAACAGAAGCCTTAGTAAAGTGGTGGGTAAAAAGCTTCATGTTAAAAAAAAAAAGCCCCTAGACCCTTGTCTGATTCTTAACTTCTAGCTACAAAAAACTAAAGTCCTGCTTCCCTCAGGGCATGCAGCGCTGCCATTGCTTTATTAGCAAGGATGCTGACGGCATCTGCCGCCCCACTTCCCCTCAGCAGTCCCTGTTCCCACTGAGCTTAGCTGTCATCCTCAGAGTAGGTGGGGAAGTGGGGGAGGAGGAATTTTTCATGCAACAACTTATATTGCCCCCTGCTGTTATGCAAAATCTTTTGGAGTGACTTGGTCTTGAATGGCCAAGTAAGACCAATTAGCTTTCCCAAAGACGTGCCCCTGGTGGAGGTGAAAAACTGCTAAAGCGGGTAGTTGATGTGGGTCAACGCACGTGCTTGAATGATTGGAGTCATCTTGGGAGCGTGGCTTTGGGGGCTGTCATGATGAGCGCCTGCCCTTCAAAACTGACCACCACCACCACCAGGCTGGCAGGTGAAGAAGTGTAGTGAAGGGCAGGAGGCACAGCAGCTGCGTCCTCACTCTGAGTTTTGAATGAGACATGTCCTGCCTCTTCATAGTAGGGTGGACAGCTGCAAAAGAAGACAGCGTTCCTCTAATAGTTGTGTGGAAGAGGGGATTTCAGCTATGCCTACTGGAATTTCCCCCTGTGCACAGCTATTAAGCTTGCAGGAGCCTTGTCCTCCTTTGCAGCTGGCTGCCCCCAAGTCCACTGGCTCTTCCTTTCCCTGAACAGTTTCCACCCCAGCCAGTCATTCAGAACTTTGTATCTTTAAGAACTGGGGCTTGTGTTGGCTTGTTTTCCTCTTCCCTCCCGTCCTGCTATCGTTTAGTGCCATGACTGTTAGATTGTGAACTACCTTGGATGATTTTGGAGGGCTGAAAAATGGGGTAAAATGCATCAACTAAAAATAGTAAAGATAACCATGTGCCAAACTTCTGCATCTCCATGCTGAGAAAAGCTTTACTGGAGCCTTAACTGAAAGGGGGGTGGGGAGGTGGCCACCCCATGTGACTAGAAGGAAGGATATGGAATAGGTAGGATTTCTTGTAGATCTTGACAACAATAGAAACTGGCATTCTCTATTTCCCACAGTTTGGTTAAACCCTGCTGGGAGAAACATTTAACTGACCTTTTGCAAGAGCAGGATCACAGAGTGAGGGCAAGCAAAGTGCATGTATCTGGTAAAGAGCTCTAACCTAATCAGCCTATAAACCTGCTTCACAAACTGCTGTTGCAGCTCTGTCTTCACAGGCCAACTCTCATTGCTCCATAGGTCTATTTTGCTTTGAAAATCTGCACGCCGTCCTAGTCTTAGGATAACTCTTATGGAATTCCCTGCCTCTGGAGGTCAGGCAGGCGCCAACTTTGTATTCTTTTCAGCTGCTCCTGAAAACATCATTGTTCCAGGAAGCCTCCCCTTGATGACCAGCTATGGTTCACTTCACATTTTGCTGTTTTTTTTTGGTTTTTTTTTAAAACTATTTTCATGATTTTTTATTCTGATTTTATTTTATCTTGTACACTTCTCCAAAATTTTGAATGGGGAGCAGTATATAAATATTGTAAATAAATAAAATAAACTCAGAGGATAGTTCTGTTTGCAGCACAGGCAAAAGGCTGGGTTGCCTATTATGACTTCTGTTTTGTATCTTCAGCTGGTGTAGCCTTTCCCAGCATGGAAATGCAGTCAAGGAGAAATCTCTTTTTGTGAATTCTCCTGATTCTGCACTGGGGATCAGTCAGGAGAAGAAAAAAACACTCTACCAAATACTGTTAGGGCGCAATTCTATCAATTGCACCATCAATGAGCAAAAGCCCCCGAACTCTGAGGTTTCTGGTCATCCAATGCTTTTTAGCCCGTCTTGTGATGACACTTCAGAGAACAAGGGATCGAGGCTGGAAGAGGCTCAGGATAATTCGCACCAGGCCTCTCCAGCCTTCTCCCCTCCCCATCATCCAGAATGCCCCCTTTCCCCACTCCCTGAGGTTGCTTTTCTGACCTTGGAGGGAAGCTGATGGGGCACCTTTGGGAGGTCAGATTTCCACTCCCCCCTTTCAAAGTCAGAGCTCTCAGACCTCTGAGCAGAGAATCCCCAGAACCATTTAGGGTTGTGCCCTAAATCATCAAATGCAATTGCCACCTTCAAAACAAACCCTGCTCCTGTGCCTTTTAACGGCAACACATCAATAGAAATGTATTACATTATAAGGCTTATTCTGCCAATGCAGAAAAGCTTTACCTGCAAACATTTCTGCATGTCTCCTCCTGATGCTAAAAGTACAGGAACAGAGCTAATAGAAAAGGTGGCAAACCTAGGAGAAGGTGTTAGATTGCGTATAGATGGCCATAATAAATCATTCAGAATACAATCCTATACATATTTAGACAGAAAGAAATCCTACAACTCCATTGTGGCTGGCGCTTCTTTCTGTTTAAACATGCATAGGATTGTACTCTTAACCACTTGGCTGCCTTCTTGCTGCTACTTATGAAATGGTTACTTTTCTCAGATTGTTCCCTATGAGGAAAAAACATTGAAATTGAGTAAATGGGACTTTTTGAAACCATCAAAGGAGACTGGAGCACGTGTTGACATTAGTGTTCAGCTTTAGCCATTATCAAAGGAAATGATAAAAGTGTGTGTGTCACATACTGGAGGGTTTTGGGGGGAGGGGGAAACCTTTCGTCAGCAAACCCATCCGTGAATTCTTCTTTGTTTGTTTGTTGTTTTTTAAAAAAAGAAATTTGAAGATTTGGGCCCTGCCTTCATGGTGCTGCGTTGCCTCTGCTTTGCTGCTAAACCCCACAGTTTCGCTGTTGTGGGGTGGTAGCAGGTAATCTTGATGGCAGGAGGCAGTGCATGTTTTCTGGCGGCTATCTGGCTTCCTGGGCCCATCTCCTGTCCTCTGACTGGCTTCCAGCAACCAATCAGGGCTCTCCATCCACCCCAGAATGCCCTCAGCTCGACGCTGGTGCAAGGTCACATGGCGGAAGGACTGTGGTGACCTCACTTTGAAGAAAGAAGTCAGGGCAAGTCCCTGACTGTTTTTTTTTTAAAAAAAACCGCGCAGCTTCATATAAAAGCCACACGGTGGCTATGAGTCAGCGGCTGCATTGTATAACTGGCGCAGCACCACTGTGCAGCAACTGCATTGCAAATAAGGCACATAGACAGTCCCTTGGTGCATGAGTTTCTGACAGAAAACCAAACAGGAAAAGATCCACTTCTAACTGGATCAAGAATATTGCTTTGACCCAGGAATGCTGTTCCAGTGTGAGAGTCAAGTAAAAGTCAGGTTATACCTGCTATTGTACGCAATAACAAAAGGTACAAGTGAGATCCTATATCTATCCAGGGGATTTACTTCCAGCTGCAATAAGAATTCAATAATGCTTCAAGGTCTCCAATGTCATAGTAAACATGGGAGGAACAAAATGACTGAAGACAGAGTCATATTATAAGCACTGCACAGATGCTTCATTTCCAAGCAATCATACACGCACACACACACACATATTATTCTGCAAAATATATTCATTAGCTCTGAGTTAAATTAGCTCAGATGTTCTTCCCATTAAGAAAATTGCTAAAAACAAAAAGACCTGTGAGTTAAGACTAACATAATATCCAGCTTTCATATCTTTAGCACCCTGCCAACATTCTTGATGCTAACTCCAGTACTTCCATTTCATTTCTACCATAGTCATTTACACTGCAATTACCCCAGTTTTTACAAAATTATGTTCAAAACCAAAAGCTTCTTGTGTCCAACTTTGGCAAGATGTAAGATATGACACTGGGCATATCTGGTGGTTATTACACTCCTTTTCTTTTAAGGTGGATTGAATCACAGGCATCACTGCATGTATGGCTTTATCTCTGTATGCCCCACATACATCATATACTTAGGCTGTTGTGCTGTGCAATCATTGGATAAAGTGGGACTTACCTCTGAATAAATATGTATAAGATTGCACTGTCTGTGGAGTTGTGCATGCAGGCCCACTGTCCGATCAGTACTGCCCGAGAGCACTGTTGTGTTGAAGATTTGCAAGATAGAAACGTAATCCTTAAATAAACAATAACATAAATTAACAAAACCAGGCAGATAGCACTTGCAGATTACAGACTGTATGAACCTGCCCCAAGGAATGGGGGTGGCCAAAAAAAGTGGTGTTATAAATGACATTCACGGTGTGTGTATATTAGGGCTGTGCACGGACCCCCCAATCCATTTTGTGGCCTAATCCGGAACTTCCAGATCGGGCTCGATCCTCTTCGGGCCGATCTGCCCGTCCCCTGCTCCACTCCGCGGAGTGAGATCCAGCTCTGCCGTCATCACTGCATGGACAGCGGCTCCGGCACTAAGTAAGCCAACCTCCCCACCCCCTTACCTGTGTCCGTTGTTGCAGGCTTCAATTGGGGCCTCAATTGAAGCCTGCAATGGACAGCAACTGACGCAGGTAAGCCTCCCTCCTCTCTGCCCCCTTACCTGGCTCTGCCGTCACCACCACCACCGCATGGATGGTGGCGCCAGGTAGGCCAACCCCCCCGCCCCCTTACCTGTATCCGTTGTTGCAGGCTTCAATTGGGGCCTCAATTGAAGCCTGCAATGGACAGCAACTGACGCAGGTAAGCCTCCCTCCTCTCTGCCCCCTTACCTGGCTCTGCCGTCGCCACCACCACCGCATGGATGGTGGTGCCAGGTAGGCCACCCCCCACCCCCTTACCTGTATCCATCGTGGGCTTCAATTGAGGCCCCAGCTCAATTGAGCTCTGGATTGAGGCAATCCTCTTCACCTCGATCCGCAGCCCCCCGACTCGCTTCTCCTCCTCTTTTTCCAGAGGCGAATCAGGCTGCCTCGCTATTGCTTCTCCGACCCGAAGAGAAGCGGAGCACAGCCCTAGTAAATATGCTGCTGCTTTGAAGCTGATTGCCTCAAAACCCTGTGGCAGCAATGATAAATTTAGTTCGCAGGAGGGAGCACGGCTCTCTGGCCAAATAACCGCAGCACCAGCGGCCATTCAGCTTGTCAAGCCTATCCCCTGCTTACCTTGGACTGGCATTCATCCTCAACAATGCCCACTGACTTAACCCAAACTGAGGCCACCACTGACAGACTGGGAAACAATGTGGTGACCTCAGAACAAGAACAACAAATTACGGTAAAACCACACCATGAAAAAGTGCAGTTTTGGGGGTAGAAGCCCGATGTGGCTGTGAATTGGCGACTGCATCGTATAAACAATGTAGCATCACTATTCAGCCACGATGGGGGTAAATAGACCATTTAGACAACCCCTCAGTGTGAGCAAACATGGCAATGAATTTTATTTATTTATTTATTTATTGCTTTTCTATACCTCCCAATTGCCGAAGCTCTCTGGGCGGTTTACAAAATTAAGACAATTCAAAGTATAAAACAACAGTATACAATGAATGGCCACATGGGACCAGAAAATGTTTCAGTGGGTGAAGATTGGAGTTGTGAGAAGCTCATATCTTGGGGCCCTCCAGATTTTTAGTCTACAACTCCCATCAGCCCCAGCCAGCCTTGTCAATTGTCAGAGTGGATGGGATTTGTAGTCCAAATCAAATGGAGGGCAAAAGCTTGCCTACACTTGGCCTGTAATATGGACTCCCTGAGGGTTCATTTTGCCTTGGTTTCTTCTTATATAAAATGAGGTTGGGCACACATGTCTAAGATTTAGGTTGTGCAGATATATTCCAAGCCATGGAAAGCCCTGTGGCCCAGAGCAAAGAGCACTGGACTTCACACATGCTATTGCTACCAATCCAAAGTCGCTTTTGTTACCCTTTGCCTCCTTGTTCCCAGCGGGGTCATAAAAACAAGAAAATTGTGACATTTCCTCCTTTGAAAAGCAATTTGGTACAAAGAAAACATATAAACACCTGGTGTTTCTGATAATGAAACTACTAGAGATTCTAGAATGTGCAAAGCTTTTATTGGCATCATCCATAAGATAGATCCATTTCCCCAACTTTTCATTGCCTCTCCCATGCAGGTAAACCAAGGCGCACCAGGTACCATGTTAGTTTGGCTCATACTCTAAAATGCTGATGATGACGATGATGATGTACTTGCTCTGCCTTGTATTTTTCACTTCCATCCCACTGTAGAGACATTGTCAAGGGCCTCCTGTGGTTCCTTGCGCACTGAAGCGCTTCAATGCACTCGGCAGGGTGCTGTTGCATTGCTGTTGCAGCTGCGGTCGAAGAGGCTCAGGGAGCAGAGAGAGAAAGAGAGAGAGCTTTGGTGCAAATCAGTGATCAAACTCCATTTGGAGAAAAAGGAAATAAAGTGCACATTGCATGGTACCTTACATTTCAATTACTGCTTTATCTCCTGATCGTTGTGCAATTAACTTGTGTCACCAAGCACTGCGGGTGTCAGGCATGCCCAGAATGAGAATGGGAGGTTATCTTTGCATGAGTGTCACCAGAGGTCACCCCTTTCTTATGCAGTGCTCTTCATCATTAATAACGGTGACTCTTCCAGGATCATTCCTTTCCCGCATTCCTTCTTCTTCACTGGGAAACCATTTCCTTTTCTCCTGAAAAACAAGAACCGTCTGTGTTTGTTTTGCCACAGAGCAGGGCAGAAGGGTGTGTCCAAGCATGACATTTACAGTGCAATCCTATGCATGTTTATGCAGTCAGAAACCAAACCCCTGAGTTCAGCAGGTCTTGCTTCCAAGTATAGGATTGTACTCTAAGCTTTAAAGCCTGCCATGTGTATATGTGTATATTGTGAACCGCCCAGAGAGCTTCGGCTATTGGGCGGTATAAAAATGTAAAAAAAAAAAAAAATGCACACACACTGCGGATATACTGGGGGCTAGGATGGGAGTGTTGACAAAGTCTTATACTTAGGACTTGAGTTGAAGCACACTTGCCCAAAAAGTAAGACACCACTGATATTTTAAATACAGATACAGCATTCAGCGTGATATACCTTCCTTCCCTCATTTCTGCCCTTCATATTGCTAGGCTATTATGCTGGCTCTCGCTACGTGTATACTTGCACTTCGCAGTTTCATTGACATTACCCTGACACCTTGGTTTCAGAATCCATTATGGGTTCACTGGACAGGTCAGCAGGTTGAGATGCTACCTGAGCACCCCTTGTGATGTCTTTTGTGTCCAGTACCAGGAGTGAATTACCTTCCCTAGCACTTACACTGCAGTTTCCTTTCATTCCTTAAACTACCCTCTTTGTACTGATCCCATCCTGAGTCAAGCTTCAGAGCAACTGAGTCCTTTGCACTCTTTGTTGGAGGTCTGGACCTGTTCTTCTGCTTGGGCACCAAATGCTCTTTCTTCTTGCATGGGCAACCAGAACATGAGTGGGTTTTAGTTCAACTCTAAGATTAATGTGGGCTTCACTCGGTGGTTTCCAAGATCATTCCTTGTGTTCCTTTCCTAGCACTTTGGTGCCTACCCCTGATCTGCTCTGGAGCTTAGCCCATGATTCCAGGCCCAGAGACACCTATTTTGCTTCTACAGAGTATAGTCTGGGTCCATGGAAAAGCCATGTTTCAAGGCTCTGCATTTTAAATTCTACTTTAAAACCAATTGTGGTGGATGCGGAATTCCTAATAAAGCCTACATTTGGTCTACCCAACATGGTTGTACCAGTTGTGTCAGAATGATTATTGGAAATGTCATCCTGCTGGCTGTCTTTGGACAACTTGGTACTCAAGAGTGCCAAAGCAGTGTACGGCTTTCATCCCATTTTGAATTGTAACCAAAAGCTGGGAAACATGAGGGTCACCTGTGCCCACACTATTTTTTTAACTCTTCCTGAGCAACTGGGAAGGGAATAATAATAATAATAATAATAATAATAATAATAATAATAATAATAATAATAATTTTATTTGTTACCCGCCTCTCCCTTTGGATCGAGGCAGGGTACAACCCTAATAAACACACCATAAAATACATACAATTAATTCAAAAGTTTAAAACCAGTGCATCATTAAAAGCAGCACACCATTAAAAAAGGCATCTTAAAATTCAACTGGGTAGGCCTGCCGGAAGAGATCAGTCTTTATGGCTTTCTTAAATTCTGGAAGACTGTTAAGTTGATGAATCTCTCCATGCAAGCCATTTCATAAACTGGGAGCAGCAGAAGAAAATGTCCTCTGTGTAATAGTTGTCAGCCTTGTTTTTGTTGGCTGGAGTAAATTCTTCCCAGAGGAGCTGAGTGTGTGAGGCACATTGTACAGGAGAAGGCGATCCTGCAGGTAGCCTGGACCTAAACCATGTAGGGCTTTAAAGGTGATAAGCAGCACTTTATACTTTGCCTGGAAACTAATTGGCAGCCAGTGAAGGGATTTTAAGACTGGTGTAATGTGGTCACCCCTAGGTGTACCAGTGACCAACCTGGCTGCCATATTTTGCACTAGTTGAAGTTTCCGGACTAGGCACAAAGGTAGCCCCATGTACAGCTCATTGCAGAAGTCAAGCCTCAAAGTTACCAGTGCGTGCACTACTGTCTTTAGGTCTTCCAACTCTAGGAAGGGGCGCAGCTGGCGTATCAGCCGAAGCTGATAGTAGGCACTCCCGGCCGTCGCATCTATCTGGGCTGTCATTTGGAGCGACGGATCTAGAAGCACCCCCAAGCTGCGAACACAGTTTTTCAGGGGGAGTGTAACCCCATCCAGAACTGGTTGACACACCTCCAAACCCAGGTTGTGGCCTTTGACAGCATTGGATTCTCTGTATTCTAAAGCCAGGTAATGATAACCTCTTATGCTCTATTTCTTTTTCTTTATCTACTAAATCTACCTATTTTGCCCCTCCAACTCGCCATTGCCAGCAGCACCTCAGCGCCTTCTAGATGTTTAGCTTCCCAATCCCATCTTGCCCTTTCCATAGCACCTCCTCCCACTTCTATTTGGCAATATCCAGCTTTCTCTATTTTAGGGTGACCATATGGAAAGAAGGACAGGGCTCCTGTATCATTAACAGTTGTGTAGAGTGACAAGATACAGAAGAAGGTAGGGCTTCTGCATGTTTAACTGTTGTGGTGAAGAGAAATTTCACCAGGTGCTGCATGCATGCAAATGATACCTGCTGAAATTCCCCTTTCTATACAACTGTTAAAGATACAGGAGCCCTGTCCTCCTTTCCACATGGTTATCCTATCTATCTAGGCCTATTAGAATTAACATACTGCCCCAAGTGCTAAGGGGTTGGTATACTAACCCAGATATTTTTCTCTTTTGTTATACGTGTGTGTGTGTGTGTGAAAAATAAAGGGTTGTATCCAATGTTAGTCCTATTTATTTATTTATTTATTTATTTATTTATTACACTTTTATACTGCCCAATAGCTGAAGCTCTCTTAGAATGGACTAGGGAGGGTGAATCTGTTTGTTTCACTTTCTCCTCATTCATTGTTCCCAAATATAAAGAACTTTGTGAATTTTGGTAAATACTTATCAAAACTTAACTGAAACAAAAATCTCACCCATTTGCACCAGCCAAATACAATAGTTATTCCCAGCAGAGAGAGGACAATGACTATGTCCCTGTCTGCCATAACACTGTTAAAGATGAGGAGCCTATATAAAAAAGGTGCAATCCTAATTAAGCATCATAAACATGGTGGAATATGCAGGGATTCAAAACCCAGATTTTTTAGAGCAAAGCACTCAAAATCCTGGGCCTGAATGGATGAACGTATCCATTTCAGTTTCTCCCACATTTATTTTTTTTTAAAAAAAATCTTGTTCTTTTGGTCCAGAATATGGAAAACAATGTGAATTTTGGTAAATTCTTATCAAAAGTGAACTGAACTGAAATTCTGACGCATCCCTAAAGTAGGCCCATTGAAAGAAATGGAGCATATGTTAGACTAATGTTGTATACAACTCAACATCTGTAACACTGGATTTGAATGAGCTGAATACGTTTGGCCTCACACAATGGCTCTGAGACATAGCATCATCCCAGGGATAATGGAGACATGGGCTGCTTCCAGATGAGGCTTATATGGCACCAAGGTCTTGCCTCATTCACAGAATAGTACAGGGCAAGAGGTCCAGACACTGCCATCTTCAACTCGTAACCCTTCCATGTTTCCCCACCACTTTTTCTCTTACTGCAGAAAATCCATGAAGGAAGAAAAGTCAGAAGAGGCCTTTTTGTTGGTAGTGCTAGGAAGCATCCATGGCATCCATCTGTAGATCGCTAAAGAATCCCTTGAAAGAATTTGATCTAGAGGAGTTTCCCCCCCATCCCGCTGCAGTGACAAGCTCTAGAACTCAGTTTCTCAGTATTATCTAAATATTGGCAGTGCTGAAAGAAGGATTAGAGTCAAATGCCATTGCCTGATATGTGGAAAAAAGGAACTGACAATGCGATAAACCTAAAATGACAGGCTGAGAACATTAGTTCTTTTCTCCCCACAAGGGATACTAATTTTCCTCATAAATGGAGTCCCCAGCTTCCAACGGCTCCTGCAGTGTTGAAAATACATTTGTCTTACATTTCGTGCCATTAATGCTATCTCTGCATTAATGCACAACTAAAAAACTAAAATGGCTCCATGTGATATGTGGAATAATATAAAAACAGATCTCATCAACTCTGGCTTCACATGACCCAGTAATGTGAAAATGCCTTCAACGTAGTTTTCTTTGCTTCTGTTGAGAAAGCTACCACAGAGAAAGTCAACACACTGGCAGCCAGCTTAGAATGGAAATGCTCTTATGGGATCATTGCACCCACGGTTTCAAAAACACGTTTGTGTGAAGCTGCCCTTACAGAACAGAACGAAGGCTGTGTTTACACCAGCCATTTATTCAGTGATTATATCGAAGTTGTCCCTACCAGGCCACATGATATTCATTTACTCCCGTGGTGATCTCGGGGCGACCACTCAATTTCCCCGGAATATTGTTGACTGGATTTGTAGCGGCTTTACTAGCGCTCTGGCTACAATCATGAAGTCCCTGGCTGGCATGCTCTCCCTTCCCAAAGCTGTTGCTGTTCAGCGCAAGCTCCTGGCTTGGTGAACAGCCACCCCACTGTCAGGGGTGTGTCCTGTGGTTTTGGAGCTGTGCAGGAGTGGACGTCTGCCATTTTCAGCACATTTTTTGATTGGTTATGTGTGTTTTGGCACCGACTGTGTGTATTTTTTCTTTTTAACACAAACTTATAGATGTGTAGGAGCACATCTTCAACAAAGTGCCCATCCCTCCCCCATGTTGCTGTGTGTCTGCGCTGCTGCACATATCAGAGGAGGTATTTTTTTAAAAATTCCATGCCTCATATCCATATGTCCAGTCCTGCCCACTTTTCCCGATACAAATTTGGAACTGCTGTCACGGTGCACACATTCTCTCACAAAGGCTCTCCTTTACTTGTGGGAAACGTCCCTCACATGTGCCCCATGAGCAACCTTCACAGAAGCAGGAAACTTCACAATTATCCCTTCTCCATTGCGAAAGGGCTGTAGGTGTAGATTAGGCCTAGATGTTATCTTTACAATATCACCTGTTTTGGAGACTTCCAAATGGTAGGACCCAAGACTGTTGAGATCATCATGCTGGGTTCTTAACAGGACATAATAGGGGACAAGAGATTGGGAGGGTAACTGGCTTTGACTTTGTTATGGGATAAGAGTTGGTTAAAGAGACACCCACCCACCCCAGGATCCCTCCCAGCTCTGTGATTCTTAACTCTTACGATTGCAGTTCAAAGTGTATGCATATAGCACCTGGTGAAATTTCCTCTTGATCACAACAGTTAAAACTCCAGGAGCCCTGCCCTCTTTTGTATCTGGTCATTCTAGTATAGCTCTAGTATACTCAAGAAGGCATAGGTAATGGACCTAGATTACACATCCTTATTCCCATCACTAGTCAAGGTGACAGAGTCTCTGTAAGGAGGAAACCAAAGGACAAGTCTACAGGGGTCTGAGAGAGACATAAAGAGAACTAAGTTCTCTCTGGGAGAATTGTATGACACCAGTGGCCTTCCTGGAAACCTAATGGGGGAGAAGTATTTGTTGGGGTTATTAATACTGTGAGCCTCCATTTTGTGTTCAACTTTTATATGTGGGTAAATAAATCATATATCACAAAATGCCATAAGCTTCCATTGGTTTACTGAATGAGATCTCTGGATTTCATTCTTTCCAAGGAAACAGAACCTTGGATAACTCATCTTTGGGATTCCCACAGCTCAGAGAACTGGCATAACATGATGCACACTTTTTTGTGACTAAGATTCTACACCAGCCATTTATTGCAGGATTGTATCGTAGTCATCACTAATGGGCCACATGATGTTCACCTGCTCCCTCGATGATCGCAGCTCCTCTCAGTTTTACTGGAATATCCCTGACTGCTTTTGTCACGTTTTTTCTGGCTTTCTCGCTTCCATTGCGAAGAATGTTTGCGGTGTACTCCCTCCTCCTTGTGAGGTCATTGCTGTTCAGCGCAAGTTTTGGGCTAAGCAAACAGCCAATCAGCTGTGACAGGCATGTGCAAGGGCATTGGCGTGTTTCACCGCTGAGGTTTTTTTTAAAAAACACACACACAAATCTCTGCACAGGAGCACAAATTTGTCAGAGTTCCTAAAATCCTGTGCCCCGTAGTTATCTGCCTAGCCCCGCCCACTTCTAGCAATACACACATGGAACCCCCATAATAGGGCACATGTGCTCCCGCAATGGTACTCCTGGTACAACCATCCCTCCTCTATTGCAAAAGGGCTGCAGGTGTAGAAGTCAGAAGTTAAATAGAATCAGGATTGAGCAGCATGACTGCAACCCTAGAAGTCCCATAGAATTTGCCTGGACTCATTTTTGAGTAGACATGCATACGACTTGGCTGCTAGTAGCTTTAGATTTAGAAACTCAGTTCCTTCCTACCATTACTCCAAAACCTTTGCCAGCAGAACCACTGATGTCTAGGTGTGGATCTATAGTGTTTGGAAAGACAAAGAATATTGTGGCACTTGAAAGATTAAGTGGTTTACTGTGGTGTGAACTTTTGGAGACAGAAGCTTGCATCATTGGATAAAAGTGGGGTTGCCACCTTTTAATGGGCAGGGATTAAAAACCTATAACAGCTGCATAGTAGGCCGAAATCAGCAGGTGAAATGTCCCACATCACTACATCTCTGTATCGGGAAACGCTGTGAACTTTTGCCTGACATGCACTGTGGACTTCTGACTGCCATGCAGCTTTCAACCCCCTGCCTGACTTCAGGTGGCAACCCTAGACAGATGCATATGCTGATAAAGCTCTTTAAGGCCCTAGAGAGGATGTTCAATTTTATTTATTCTTGTTGCTGCCACCGACTATTCTGAAACTGAGTGCTTCGGTAACACACCCCATGCACCCACCTCACATTTAGTAAGTGGATGGTATAATAAGAGCAGTGTGAAAGAATGTTTTCCTCTGTACTGGCGAAACAAATGCAGCATCACAGTCTTGCCTGAAAGAGAAATCAGTAGATCAATGAAGTTTTCATTTTGCTGTCATGTGCAGTGGTATGAAAGGGATCGGTCCTTACAATAACAGCGACAGGATGCTGAGATTGTGCTATCAGCTGCAGAATGGAGCGTCTGACTGGCGCAGTGTTTTATCCCTTCCAGAGAGATGACTGCAACAAATGAAGTGCTTTTGTTATTTCTCGTTCACAGGCAAGAAAACTGATGAGCCACCTGAAGCCAGACAGGGCTTGGAGCAGTTGGCAGGCAGCACAGAGAGCAAGAAAAGAAGATGAATTCCTCTCCCCCCACCCCCCACGAACTTCATCCCTCGCTAGGAAATGTGATCGGGAAATCCAACACTGGATTCATCTAGCATCCGTTTTAGAGTGGATTCCATGTCGGTGTCTCATAATTGGGGTGGGTGGGATGAGTAAGCTATTTCCACTCAAATAGATTTCTTGCTTTGTGTCAGTGGCTGCTGTAGGAAAGGCAATAACTCCCTCCACCCTCTTAGTCAGGGGATTCAGAGCCTGCCCCCTGACTGATATGGTCATCTGCAGCCAGTGACCTCTGCTCATCTTCACACATCAGATACCATTAGCCACAAAACACATTAGCAGTTGGCACACTTGCTGTTTAAAGAGATAGTGCTGGGCTTTTGCCAGTTGCAGAAAAGCTTTGAAACCCTGTTTGGAGGAATGTTTCAAGAAAAGACCTGAATCCAATCCATTGGAAGACTGGGAGGGACTGGGTACAATCAACCAAATGTAAATGATGCTGCCTTTCTGGGTATTTAACACTTCAGGACAAGCATCAACCTGGGTGCCGACATCTCTCCTTAGGCTCATGGTGCCATCTCACCACTTCCTGTAGATCTGGAACATGGAGCAGTGTGTGGAAGAAACAGCCAGGCCATCAGCCTCAGTACAACCCCATTCTCACGGATGGATGCAATGGTCAAGGTGTGCCATCTCTCTGGCACGAGCACAATGGCTTACTTATCCAAATGTTCTTAGCAGGCAACTAAGCAGATGGGAGAGATATTTCCTTCCCACTTTGACACCTCACTGCGCAGGAACAGCAGAGATTGAAGGATGGAGGATCTGATACAAGGGCTGAGCAACAGGCAGGGATCCCATTGACAGATTCATGGAATTCAATACTGAAGTCCTGTTGACTAGTCGCAACACCCAGAGGTCACGTGGCAACTGGTTCATAGAGGGAAAGAAGGTGCGATTCCATCAGGGTACCCCATACAAGAGCAGCTGGGTGGAGGATTCCTTGAGTGCGGCAGAAGAGGGGCTAGGATGAATGAAAAGGGGCACCAATGGGAGCAAGCTTCAGGTACTGGCATAGTGGAAGGAAAGCACCTTCTAAAAAGCACCGGTAAAGCCGCATCTAGAACTTTGCATCACATTTTGGTCACCCGTGATCAAGAAGGATGAATTCAAACAAAATAAAAGGAACAAAGAACAGAAACTGCTAGAACGATTATGAGAACATCATCATTATGAGCAGTGTGATTAATAGACTTTGGCTCCTTCTAGCCTGAGAGGGAGTGAGGCAACATCCTACAAATATATCTCAGTAGACAACAGAGTGGAGGGATGAGAGGCCTTTAGGATTTTAGGCTAAGGAAGACTCGGTGCATGATAATGGGTGGTTACAAAGTGGATGTTACATTGGGAATCTAAAGGGGATTTTCAGTCCAATACTATGTATGCTCACAAAGAGGTAAATCCCATTGAGGCCAATGGGGTTTATTCTAAACTAAGTTTGAATAAGATTACAACCTTGGGACCTGAACCTATGCAGGTTTATTTGTCCTATCATGCTCAATGACAAATACTCCAGGTTAAGTGTGAATAGGACTATAGCCTGTACACTGATAAGCAATGGTGGTAGCAGCCATTCTTGAGTTTCTACCAATTACAGACCTCTGTAGGCTTGAAAATTACTTGGCAGGCAGGATCTGTAAGAAGTCTGATTTCTGCACATGGATGTTCATATGATCTACCAGAATTCTTCAGGTCAACACACATTTGCTAGAAGCAGGCCTGTCTAAAGAGGGACGGGCATGGTATGATGGGTTGGGAAGGGGACGCAGGTAGCCTGCAGCTAATTCTGTCCCTCCACCCCCAAGCCGTTTGCACTCAGTGCTATGGCCATCTCCCTCCCCACCTCCTGATTGTCTACCTTCTCACCACCATGGTTACCAACTGCTGTTGCTGCTCATCCTCTTTCTCATCATAGCTTGCTTACTTGGCAGGCAGAGAGCCAGTGAGCAAGTAGGCAGGGGCATCTACTGCTCCTCCACCCCTCACCATCACAGTTGACCAGAGCCAGAGGCAGGTTGCAATGCTGCAAAGGAGGAGCAAGTCCAGAGGCCTCTTCTCAGTGGGCCCCTGATTGGCTTTGGCCCAGGCTTTTGGCCTCAAGCCACCACAGCTTGCTGATTCCAGTTTGCTTCTGAGTGGACCCACCCAGTCTTTGAGGGTGCTGCCTTTCACTACAGGCTTTGACTGGCCAGGATGTGGTTGTGGAAGGATGACTTCTGCTCCTGGTAGACCCTTTCTTTACAAAGGTTCCTTCAGAAAAAGAATTACTGATAGGCTGCCACCCATCAGGGTATCCCCAGTATGTTCAGCTGCTGGGGAAATTCCTGAGCTCTATTGTCAATGGCCCTCCTTTAGCCCAGCCCAGGAAAAAAAAATAACAACGAGAAGTGGACATTCTTTCCCCAAGCCAAGAAACACAGACCTTAGCAAAACACTTTAAGAAATCCTAAAAACACAAGCAGAAGCTTTGTAACCATGTGGTCTTTTACATGGGGAAGGGTTTAGTGAGAAATCCCTTTCAAAACAACAGAGCCAAATGTCCAAATATGAAAAACCCGAATTCATTTAGAGGGGAAAGGGGGTGGGGAGAAACAAAGGGAAAGCAACTATCACACAGATATGCAGAGTTCCAAATAAAATCAGTGAAGTCAGTGTAACTAATCTAGTCACAAGTGTCTAGATCCCCACAAGCTGGGGATCGAACCTGGGGCCTCCTGCATGCAATGCATGTTCTCTATCATACAGGGCCGGTAGAGGCCATTCAGGCGGCCACCTAGAGCACCAAGGTAAGGGGGGCGTCGAATGCCGTGCCCGGAAGTCGCCCTCCCACTCCCAGAGCCTCTCTGGCCGAGTGAGGGCAGCTTCTGGGTGCGCCGTTCCGAAGCCACCCTTCCCCCCCCCACATCAGCATCCCTGGCTTGGCTTCAGCCGGGTGCCCGCCCAGCCAAAGCCAAGCTGGGATGCTGGGGTGGTGGTGGTGGGGCGGGCAGACAGCTCCACGTTCTGACTTCTGGTGCGTGCTGGACATCAGAATGTGTAGCTGTCCGACCGCTTCCCCCCCCCCCACAGCATCTTGGCTTGGCTTCGGCTGGGCCAGCCCAGCCGAAGCCAAGCCGGGACACGGGGGGGGGGCAAACGGACAGCTCCACATTCTGGCTTCCAGGCACACCAGAAATCAGAACGTGGAGCCACCCACCCACCCACCCACCCCACCGCAGCATCCTGCCCAGCCGAAGCCAAGCCGGGACGACTTCAGGCGAGGGAACACGGCCTCCATCCCTGCCTGTCTCCACCTACCTGGGGTGGGGGTGGGGGGTGGGGGGTACAGTGGGGGGTGAAAACAGTTCACTTTGCCTAGGGTGCAAAAAAGCCTGGCAACGGCCCTGCTATCACACTGAGTTCTTGCCCCTCCTCTGTGATGCACTAACTCCTTGATGTACAATGGTCTTCCGCATTTCCCCTACCAGTCCTTATCATGCGACTTAGTTTTTAGGCAGGTATGAAAGCACAAAGCAGCCTTATCTTTGTTTCCTAGTGGTGACAACATAATTGACCCAAGTATTTGTGCCCCTTAATATATGATATGGCCTAAAGTTCATTTCTAAAAATGATCATGGATATTATAAATATACACATACAAATTCACCCAGTGATGATTGGCATCTCTTCTTAAAAAAAGAATTGATTCCAGTTGTTGTTTTTCAGGTGGGGTGTGTTTGGCTGGTGGGGGGGAAAGAAGAACAGGGACTGCTGGGGCTTCCCTCTGCAGTCTCTCCCCTCACCTGCTGGGCGTCAGCTGACTGAGTGCTCCACCTCTCCCTAACAGGTACATCTGCAGCCTGCCAGAGGCTGGGAAGGTGGGGTGTGTTTGGCTGGTGGGGGGGAAAGAAGAACAGGGACTGCTGGGGCTTCCCTCTGCAGTCTCTCCCCTCACCTGCTGGGCGTCAGCTGACTGAGTGCTCCACCTCTCCCTAACAGGTACATCTGCAGCCTGCCAGAGGCTGCGCCTCGGCGACGCGCCGAGTGCGGCGCCGAGTGCGCACTTGGCGCCGCACTTTGCGGCGCACTTAGGAGATACCATACTACTGTACCTGCAAGATCTCCAACCAGCCAACCAGCAGCAAATTGTAAAATACATTTTAATTACTTTTTAATATGTGCCTGGGGAGCTCTGGGGGATACGGGGATGCCCACATAACTGTGGTCACGGGTAGGGGGAGGTATGGTGCTAGGGGAGGAACAGGCCAGATGAGGAGAAGAGGGGATAGATTCCTTACAGCTATTCCCTCTTCTGGTTCCTACCCCAACCGGATAGTTCCTGGTGGCCATATCAGCTTGCTCTCGGGTCTGGTGGTGCTGCTGCTGAACGCCAGGTCAGTCCAGAATAAAATCTCCCTCATCCATGATTTGATTGTGGATGAGGGGGCTGACCTGGTATGCATCACTGAGACCTGGGTGGGTGAACTGGGTGGGGTTGCTCTCACCCAGCTCTGCCCTCCTGGGTACTCGGTGCAGCACCAGCACAGACTCGAGGTCCGGGGAGGGGGGGTTGCCGTGGTCTATAGGAATACAATCTCCCTCTCTAGGCTTCCTGTTCAGTCGAGTGCTGGTCTGGAGTGTTTGTACTGTGTGTTGGGTACTCGAGACAGATTAGGGATTCTGCTGGTGTACCGTCCACCCCGCTGCCCAACAGTCTCCCTGCCTGAGCTGACGGAGGTTGTCTCGGACCTGGTGTTGAGGACCCCCAGGATGGTGGTTCTGGGGGATCTCAACTTCCATGCTGAGGCTGCTGTATCCGGAGCGGCTCAGGACTTCATGGCTGCCATGACAACCATGGGGCTGTCTCAACATGTCATCGGCCCAACACATGCAAAGGGACACACACTTGATCTGGTTTTCTCGACTGGACAGGAGGATGGTGATCTGGAAGTGGGGGAACTAACATCTACCCCCTTGTCATGGTCGGATCACTTCCTACTGAGGTTTAGACTCTCGGCAGCCTTTCCCCTCTGCAAGGGTGGGGGGCCTATTAAAATGGTCCGCCCCCGGAGGCTAATGGACTCCGATGGATTCCAGAGGGCTCTGGGGGATTTTCCTGCTGATATGGCCGGTGCTCCTGTCGAAGCCCAGGTCGCTCTGTGGAATGCAGAGATGACTCGGGCGGTTGACACGATCGCGCCCAAGCGTCCTCTCCCTCTGAGCAGAGCCCGGTCAGCTCCTTGGTATACATCTGAGCTGAGGGCGATGAAGCAAGAGGGGAGACGGCTAGAACGCAGGTGGAGGAAAACTCGTGCTGGGTCTGATCGAACACGGGCTAGAGCTCACTATCGAGCCTACTCTGTGGCGGTGAGGGTGGCAAAGAGGCAGTTCTTTTCCACCAGCATTGCGTCTTCTCGGTGTCGTCCGGCGGAGCTTTTCCGAGTGGTTCGTGGCCTGTTACACTCTGGGCCAGGGCGTGAGATAGTTGAACCCTCGGTAGCACGCTGTGACGAGTTTGCACGGCACTTTGAAGATAAAGTCGCTCAGATTCGTCATGAATTGGACACCACACTTAATGCAGCACCACTAGTAGAGGCGTTCAGAGCGCCGTCCTGCTCAGTTTTATTGGATGAGTTTCAGTTATTGAGGCCCGAGGATGTGGACAAGGTGCTTGGCCAAGTCCGGTCGACCACCTGTGTGCTTGACCCTTGCCCCTCGTGGCTCATTACATCAAATAAGGAGGGGATCGCCGGCTGGGTCCAGGAGGTTGTAAATGCCTCCTTGAGAGAGGGAGTGGTGCCGGCCTCTTTAAAAGAGGCGGTAATTAGACCACTCCTGAAGAAGCCTAATCTGGACCCGGAAGATGTTAACAACTACAGGCCGGTGGCTAATATCCCTTTCCTGGGCAAGGTGCTTGAGCGGGTGGTTTCAGGACAACTCCAGGCACTCTTGAATGAAACGGATTATCTAGATCCATTTCAATCGGGTTTCAGGCCTGGTTTTGGAACGGAAACTGCCTTGGTCGCCCTGTGGGATGACCTCTGTCGGGAGAGAGACAGGGGGAGTGCGACCCTGTTGGTTCTCCTGGACCTCTCAGCGGCCTTCGATACCATCGACCATGGTATCCTTCTGGATAGGTTGTCTGAGCTGGGAGTTGGAGGTACTGCGTTGCAGTGGTTCCGCTCCTACTTGGATGGCCGATTCCAGAAGGTGGTGCTGGGGGATTATTGCTCTGTGCCGTGGCTCCTAAGCCATGGGGTTCCGCAGGGCTCTATTTTATCCCCTATGCTGTTTAACATATACATGAAGCCGCTGGGGGAGGTTATCCGGAGATGTGGACTGAGGTGTCATCAATATGCGGATGACACCCAGCTCTACCTTTCCTTTTCATCAAACCCAGGTGAGGCAGTGACTGTTCTGAACCAGTGCCTGGGCACGGTAATGGACTGGATGAGGGCTAACAAACTGAGACTCAATCCAGACAAGACGGAGGTACTGTTAGCGGGTGGTTCATTTGTCCGGCGAGGTGATGTTTGCCCTGTCCTGGACGGGGTTGCACTCTCCCTAAAGGATCGGGTCCGTAGTTTGGGGGTGCTCTTCGATCCAGAACTGTCACTTGAGGCACAGGTGAACTCATTGGCAAAGAGCACCTTTTATCAGCTTAGGCTGATATACCAACTGCGCCCTTATCTGGACAGTGATAGCCTAGCTACAGCTATCCATGCTCTGATAACCTCTCGTTTGGATTACTGCAATGCGTTATACGTGGGGCTGCCTTTGAAAACGGTCCGGAAGCTTCAGCTGGTACAAAACAGGGCAGCCCGTTTACTAACAGGGACTGGCTGGCGAGATCACATTACGCCAGTCCTTTTACAACTTCATTGGCTGCCAGTCCAGGTCCGGGCCCGATTCAAAGTGCTGGTATTGACATTTAAAGCCCTAAACGGTTTGGGGCCAGGTTATTTGAAGGAACGCCTCCTCCCATATGTACCTACCCGGACCTTAAGATCATCTACAGGGGCCCTTCTCCGTGAGCCCCTGCCAAAGGAAGTGAGGCAGGTGGCTACTAGGAGGAGGGCTTTCTCCGCTGTGGCACCCCGGTTGTGGAATGAGCTCCCCAGAGAGGTCTGCCTGGCGCCTACACTGTACTCCTTTCGTCGCCAGCTGAAGACCTTTTTATTCACTCAGTATTTTAACACTTAATTTTAACTTAAATTTAAATTATACTGTTTTAACTCTGTATTTTAACCTTATATCAATTTTGCTGCGTGGTTTTATCCTGGTTGTGCTTTTTATATTGTATTTTGTATTTGTATTTTTAACTTGTTGGTTGTTTTATGATGATTTTAATTTTTGTGAACCGCCCAGAGAGCTTCGGCTATTGGGCGGTATAAAAATGTAATAAATAAATAAATAAATAAATAAATTGTTTTTGAAAAGCTACCAATCTAACATCCAGTACTAAGAAACGGGAAGATTCAATCAGCCTTCATGGACAATTATCTAAAAACAAATGTACGTTCTGAGGTTCACACATGAATAGTTAAGAGCTGAATTTATGCCAAAATAGGAATGATCTGTTTCATTTGTTACCTTTGCAGGCCCTTAAAGAAACTTACTGAATGTCACTTCAGGACAGTAGCTCCTATTTCCCCTTGTGTACCTGAAGGAAAACATCTGACATTTTCCTCTTCTATTACTGACTTACAGCAAGAGGCACGCTTCCTTAGTGGCTCAGGTAGCATGGGGGATTTAGACTGTGGTGATGTTTCCACCTTCTAATTACGTTTCTCTAAGAGCTGTGACTGTGGTGAGAAACGTTAGGAAATATACTTGACTTTCCATAATTGGAAGAATCGTTACCTGGACATACACCTAGAATCTTTCAGTTCATGAAAATTGGACGAGGGGGGAGAACAGAGTGTTGTTCTTTGAGATAAAGCAAAACAAACCAGCTCTGTTGTCCTGAAATAGCCTATGATAAATCTCCTCTGTGACAAGAGAAAAATAAAAGAAATTGTACAACTAGACCAAACAAAATTATGGGTGCTTATGAAATTCTTCAAATTTGAAGTTCCAAATTGCCTGATCTTAGCAATCCACCATCTCTACATTTTGATGTTCAGACATTGTTCAGATGGACAAACCAAAGCAATTTGGAGCTCATCTCCCCCACCCTTTACAGTAAGAATGGGGAACTGTAGCCCTCCACAAGATGTTGGATCACCACTCCCATCATCCCTGACCGTTGGCTATGCTGTCTGGGACTGAAGGCAGTTGGAGTCCAACATTTGGAGGGCCACAGGTTTGTCACCTTTGCCTTACAGGTTACTGATACTTAAGAGCATGCAGTGCATCGATTAAAACATTGCACACAAGAAGGAACCTTAATGCATTGGGATGATTGCATCTCGGTTATTTTTTCTGCTGGGATTTAATCAATGCAAACATGTGCACATGTTCTCCGGTAATCTGCAAGAGAGATGAAAAGAGAGATAAGGATAGAAAAGTATGGCTAACTCTTTTTTGGCATGTACCAGTTCTTCTGAAATCAATTTTAGAAAATCTCCAAATTAAATCAGAAAAAGGTGGAACAGAACATGGAGCGTAATCAACCCACAGAACAATAAACAAATGGATTATTAGCCATCCAACCATCCCTAGAAAGAATCCACAAATAGAAAATGAAGACTAGAACAAAAGGACACACACATGCACTGGAGTGTAAGTTGTTTTCTGTGATATAGACTCACACGGCGCAAACGTTTGTTAGTGATTATTACACAGCCAGTTACTTGGGCCTGATTGTTTGCATCCATATTTGCTATGCAGGGGAGGACAGCAGGGGAGGCTGTTGTCTCTGATTTTGGTGGGGTTGTGAATTCATTCTGGATTTCAATGATGAACCCTATTCCCCAAATAGGTTTGACATCTTGGATAGGTCCTTTAGAGTTCTGGCTGGTTCCGACTGAAACCCGGAATGGATTTACAGCCCACTGAAATTGAAGCCACCAGCCTCCACTGGAAAACAGACTTCAGGTTTGCAGGTTCTATTGGTTTTTTATTAGAGCCTGCTGCAAAAGGCATACAATTAGAGTTAATCCCAAACTCCTTATCAACGTAATATCTTTATTAGACCAACTTAAAAGATCACAAAAATGTGTAAGCTTTCAAGATCTCCAGATCAGTTCATCAGGACACAGCTTACAAAAGCAGGAAGGGAAAATAGAGTGGTTTGCTTTTAAGTCATGATGTCTGCATAGTCAGAGCCTTAAGATAACATGGTGAAGGAAGATCTCAGTAATAGAACAGAACAGGGCTCCCAGTCATTCCATACATTTTATTGAGAAATTATTATGGAGTTATTTCATTGTTCCCATTTTTAATCTATTGGGAGTCAGAATTCCTTTCTGACCTACTTCAAATCATGCCAATGTACCTTCTACCCACATCTTGAGGAAATTGCCCCCACATTACTCTATATAAGCGTACAATAAATGTAAATACTACTTTGGTTGGAAAGGCCAATAATATTAGCCAAGCGTGTTAGTTCAGCCTAACTGACAGTTTGAACAATCAGCCCAAAATTTGGTTGCATCCGGGACTTTGCATTTAATAAAAAAGAGGCATGAAAGGTTCCATTCCTTCTATATCAGATACTATAGATTTCATAAAGGCCTCTTTTATCAAATCAATTGTATAAAGACTAACAGTCATAGTAATACGTTCTGTATTATTTTGTCAGAAGAATAAATTGGAATTAGTTCTTGTCCATACAGCTTTCAGCAATCAAAATTTCATGGGGAAAATGTAGTCACCCCAATTATAAATTTAATGAAACTATGAAAACCCATGGAGCCCCTTTCACATTTCTGATGGAATGAGCTTCTTTGAATTATTACAGTGTGTTCTCTAGTGCTAATAAATAGCACACACTGAACAATTCACCTGACTGTGCCTGATTTGAAGAAGAAAAGGGGGAAACGGCTTAAATTTCTGAATGAAATGGTGAAGCAGACATGCTGATATATAGGGTAATCTTCAAGAGTAAGGTTTTTGTTTTGTTTGTTTTGTTTTAGTGATAGCCCCATTCCTAATTAAATAAGTAAAATGTTCACTGGTCGGGGTTTCTGAATCACGTATCCACAAAAAAACTGAAGGAAGAACTTACAGTAGAGGAAAAGCAGTTAACCAATGGGGATGAATTAAAGTGTGGATTGGTTGTTCACAAAACCTTTCAGGAAGGTTAATAATAATTTAATATCTGACAACAAAGTTTATGTACTAAGGGACTTGAAGTGGAGCACTTATCAGAACGGGAAATGAAAGATGGACTGAACAAGCCAACTGTGGTATTTTCAAGTACAAAGTGGGCAAAAATTAGCTGGTGTGTGGACAAAGATCACCATGATCACATGTGCAGCTAGGAACTGAGCATGATTTAAAAGACAGGCAGTTCCATTCTTGATCTGCTCTCATGATATATAGTTTAGTTGGAGCAGGGGTGGGCAACTTGTGGCCCTCCAAATGTTGGTGGCCTACAATTTCCATCATCATTTGCCATTGGATATGCTGGTTAGGGCTGATGGGAATTGTAGGCTAAAACAGCCAGGGGATCACAAGTTGTCCATTCCTGAGTTAGGGGGTTCTCTGGAAGTGTTCAGGATGGGCAATTCAGCCCCACAGAAATATTAATGTAGGCAACTACCTAAATCAGTGTAGTGGGCTCAGGCTAGAGATGTAAAATTTCCACAAATTTTGAATCCATGGAAAAAAACCTGTTTTTTCCCCGTTGTTTTTTTTGGGGGGGGAGGACGGAATTTTTCGGAAAAATTGAAATAATGCAGTATTAGCACTTTTTACAGATTGAAAGTCACTTTGTTACTTTAGGAACATAAAATGTAATTTTATGTTCCTAAAGTTGGTTTGGCATAAAATTATTACATTTGGTATATTAAAAGTAGTGTATTCAAAAAGTTATTACAAATTTAATTTACTTTTTTTACTTTTTTTTTTTTTTGGTAACAAATGGAGCTACAAGCTCCTGAGCTGTTAGGAACACCTGAACTGTAAGGAACCTCTTTGGTCCTGCCAGTTTATGAGGAGCAGGCAAAAAAAAAAAAAAAAAAAAAACAATTTCAAAAAACAGCAGCTGAAGAAACCACCAACATTAGTAACAAAGACAATTATTTATGTCTCCGCTAGTCCTTCAGTGTCAAGACATAAAGCCCCCATTCCCATAAAAAGAACTGAGAAAAATTGGGGGGGGGACACCAAGATTCAATGAATATGCATGAAATTTAATCAGACTCATTTTCTGACCTATAGCTATCAGTATTAGTTTCAGTCTCTGTTTCCATGGAAGTGCCCCCTAGAGGCAGAAATGCATCTTCCTCTTGCATTTGAGAGTTGTAGTCTCAGTTTGCAACCTAGGACTTGCTTGTCCTTGGTGCACAGACATTGTAATAATCTGATACTGTACAGTTTTTAGAAATCATTTGGAGAAGTAAATATCTGAACACCTTGTCTTAAACTTTTTATTCATCATGCTAAAATAAAACATCCCGTAATCTGTTTTTTCTTCATTTTTTTCAATTTTTCGGAAACCCCCCAAAAAGGCTTCAGGAAAAAATGGAAAACCCCTGTCCCCCCCTCCCGAATTTTTTCGGTTTTTTCCCAGGCCTTCACATCTCTAGCCCAGGCTGCTTCTGCTATGAACCAACCATATTCTATTTCCTAGGCTTGTCTTTGTACTTAGCTGAACTAGACAGACTATGAGCACACCTTTTCTTTGATACATCTGAATGTGACTTTATCAGAAGTTGACCATCAGGGAAGAAGGTGTCTCCACAAAAAATATCTATCCCTTATAGACAAGGCAAATCCATCTGAGTAGGATTAATTTAAGGTTAAACATAATCAGGAAAAGCCACCTGCTTCTACAGGCTTAACCAGACTTTTGCTTCCTCCCTAATGTCTGCAAGATGATCAGAAGAAGAAAAAATCTGCCAAAGCAGCAATGCTGCAGGCTGTTCAGTCTGAAAGTCATACTAAGTGCATGGCACCGCAATAGCAAATCCCAGGCAGCAAGTCTGATATAATGACAGGATAGGATGACAATTTAACAGGAACATGTGGGTGGGCAGGAATTAAACTTATTCCCAGACATACAGATGTGGCACTTAAGTCATATGAGAAGAAATTGGTGAAACAGTACGAAATTATCTAATTGTATTAAGAAAAGAGAACAAGTTATCTAATTCTTGTGTTGTGCTGCCAGGGATCCAAATTGGAGTTTATGGTGTCAGGATTTGTCAGCTGCTGAACAAGGCAGAAGGGAAACACGGTGATTATCTAGCACCACAAATAACAGAGTAGGCTTCTTTGTTCTTCCAATAAGCAATACCACCTCATTTAAACTTTTTCTCATCTGGTCTCACATGGGCACAGAAAAATATATATGAAGCAGCCAGGTTCACTCAATGCAAGCAGGAAGAAGAAACACTGCTAAAATAGTCCCATCTACCATTTATGACAGCAGTGAGGTCTATGACAGCCTAATTGGGATCCTGGGCTTTGCCTTTAACAGTAGGCTTCCCTTGTGAGAAGGACAGTGATGACTAGTGGTTCAGAAAGGTAATGTTATACTCTGGACTTAATGAAGTGGAGATGAGGGCCTACCTCTCAGATGATGGAAGGCAGGAACATAGGGTAGTATCCAACAGTGTCATTCTGCAAATTCAAATAGTACAAGCGCAGCTCCACTGAATCTTTCCATTGCAGAATCAGTTGCCTATTACGGTTGCTCAAGTGGCTGTGCACAAGCGGAATGCACAACTGCTTGCACAACAGTTATGCACAAGTGGTTGCACAATGGTCTGCACAAGCATCATGCAGAACCACTTGCACAACTGTGCTTGTGCACATGTAACTTTAATTCGTTCCTTGTCTTGTGCCTAGTTCAGAATCTAGTTTCTGCTAGTGCAACATCATTTGTGTTAATGGAATGACTCAGTTGGATACTCCCCATAGGGAGCTGCCTTATACTGTTCCATCTAGCCCAGCATTATTGATACTGACTGGTATCATCTCTCTAAGGTTTCAGGCAGGATTTTCCCCTAGCCCTACCTGGAGTAGCTGGGGATTGAACCTAGGATCCTCTGTATGCAAAGCAGCCGTTTTACACTGAGCTATGGCCCCTGCTAGTGATACTATGGAAGACTCCACTACTTGTGTTTGTAGCCAGAACCCATCCACCTACCTTCTTTGCTGTTACTGGATTCCCTTCCTTCCCTCTTTTGCAAAACCTCCACAGAATGGAGGAAAGGAATCGCCAAGCAAGGCATACAAAGCAATGTAGAGTGGTAGCCATTTTATCTATCATTGCAAGAGTTGCACAGTCCCAAGTAAAATTCCTTTGATGCATCCTACAGTTTCATCCTTGCATCATTTATCGGCTTTGCACCTGTAAATCTTATGATGGGCATGCCCTTTCTCAGCTTCCCTGAAAGTCAGGTAAAGAGCTGTTGCCTCATTATTTCATTTTGAAGGAAAGTTCATCACACTCTCTGAGGAGGTCATATCAATAGCGTCACAATCATTTCAGCTTCCCACTTTCATCAATTAACATAAGCGCACACAAGTCTCCTCACTCAAACATACAGCTCATTCTTGTCAGCGCAGTGGAGGCAAACTAAGCAAAAAGAGTGTCACTGTCTCTGGAGACCTGAGGTGGTAATGGAAGGTGAGAAGCTGACAGCAGCACACTTGTTTCACACATTCCCCAGGGGATGTGCTGAGAAAGCAGCTGCCAGAGGGAACCATCTCTATCTGTAGGCAAGAGCAGGGAAGTACGAGCTTATTGAACCGTCCCCTAACAAACCAGGACCAGGGACAGCAGCCACCAATTCTGTTGAGGGCAGCTCCACATCAGGCTGTAAGCACAAGGGAGATGTCTGAGTTCCCATTCCGGATGTTATAGCCCCAACTCATTTGTGCTTCTGCCCCTGCTTCTCTAGACTCCCTTGGGCTAGGATCTTAAGTAGGGATGTGCTCCGCTCCGATTAGGAGCATAGAAGCAGTAGCGGATTGGCCTGCTCCGCCTTACCCAGAGGCGGAGTAGGAGCGGACCGTGGACCCCCTAGAAGCAAGGCGAAGAGAAGCGACCATTTTTCGGAGCTCCGAGTTCAGGCGGAGCGCTCCGGTCGCCATCTTGAAAACATTTCGCCATAGGATTGCATTGCGGCAAATAATCGCGCATAACTACGTTGTTTTTGAAGCTATCGCTCTGGAAATTCTTGTGCTCAGAGAGTCGTGGATGGGGGTCATTTTGAGACCACTCTCACCTCTCTGCGTTGTCCGTGTCGCGTGCTATATTTTTTTGAAAATCGGGTCAACCGCGCGGCTCAAACTGCGTTTCGGCTTTTCGCTCATAGGATTGCATTGAGGGAAAGAATCGGGGATAACTGGGGGGGGGGTTTAAGCTATCGTTCTGAAAATTCTTGTGCACAGAGAGTCGTGGATGGGGGTCATTTTGAGACTACTCTCAACTTTCTGCGTGCTGTGGTTCACGTGCAATGTTTTTGTGAAAATCGGGTCAACCGCACGGCTCAAACTGCGTTTTCGGCTTTTCGCCCATAGGATTGCATTGAGGGAAAGAATCGGGGATAACTGGGGGGGGGGTTTAAGCTATCATTCTGAAAATTCTTGTGCACAGAGAGTCGTGGATGGGGGTCATTTTGAGACCACTCTCAACTTTCTGCATCGTACGGGTCGCGGGCTAGACGTTTTTAAAAAATCGGCGGGAAAAATACCTTTTTCAAAGGGCTGAGGGGCAGAGTCAGCTCCCGGTCATGATGATCCCAAAGTTGGAGGAGGGCATAGGCAAAACAGGTAACTTGGGATTCTGGGAAACTTCTCTTTCTTCATCTGAACGGGCTTTTCCCCGTGTTTTTTAACACAGTAGCCCCACCAAATGCACAAACACAACCTGAAATCATATACTAAGCCAAGAATAAGAGATAGAAACACAGCACTGCTCCCCACCCTAACCTTGGTGAACAACTGAATCGATGTGGTGCAAGGGGATGAGCTCCCCTAGGGCATCTCATCGTGGACGTGCCCCCACTCTCTCCTGCACTGGAAGGCCATAGAGCCTTCCAAAGAGAGTAAAACGGTGGAGCAATGCCTATCATGAGTTGAAGTGAATGGTCACTTTTCAGTGGTGGAGCAATGCCTGTTCTGAGTCGAAGTGAGCGTTTTACTTCTTCTCAGAGCTGTGGCTGTCAGTGTCTTGAACTGGCAGCTACTTCCCCCTCCCCCGGGCACGTCCCCCTATTGCTGGTAAAAGACAGATATAGCCTTTTAAAAAAAGTTCTTCTTGTTGTTTATTGAGCAACACTGCTGCTTTTAATTCCACCCCTCCTTTGTTTATTGATTGATTTATTCCATTTTATATGCATTACTGGCTTATCCTTGGCTCACTTCCTTATGCCCCCAGAAATGCCAGCTGCATGCCTGCCTGCCTTCCCTCCCTCCTCCCCTGCCCACCTCGCAGGGATGTTGTGTGTGGGGTGCCCGATTTTCAAAAATTCGCCACAAATCAGGGGATGATGGGATTGCTTTGAAACTTGGCATGCGTGTGTATATCCCCATGAGGTGTCATGGTGCCAAACATGAGGTTTCTAACTTGAACAGAAAAAAAGTTGTATAATTTTTTAGCTTTCAATGCAAGCCTATGGGGGGGGAAACGGAGCTCCGGATCCGGATCCGGAGCTCCGGGCGGAGCGGAGCGGAAGTGGGCGGAGCGGGGGCGGGGCGGAGCGGCCCGATCCGGAAAATGGCGGATCTGCAAGTGAAGCGGAGCGGGGGGTCCGTGCACACCCCTAATCTTAAGCTTCTTCCCTAGATCTGAGTTCTACAGAAATAAAGTGTAAAGTGATACACATTGGGGCAAAACAATCCTAGCTCCACTCATATACTGATGGCATCTGAGCTCGTGGTGCCTGACCAAGAAAGAGATCCTCAAACAGGGTTGGATAAATCAATGAAAAGTGTGTGGCTGCTGCAAACAAAGAGCATTTCATGGGAGGCCTGCTTAGGAAAGGCATCAAAAATAAAACTGCCAATATCATCCTGCCTTTATAAAAGCCTGCCACACTTGCAGTACTGCATACAGTTCTGGTATAGTGAGACAAAGCTGACAGTGTGGTGATGTAGAACTGGAATGGGGGCAGGAAGTCAACTTGATCAATGGGATTTTTTGGCCATTCTCTTTATTGAACAAGGCCATGAACAGTTGTAAAACTCACACAGCAGGCTTTCTCCTTCACTGCCTCTCCATATTGGGAAGAATTTCACCTGTTGATTTCTATCTTTTATATAGCTATTAAGAGGCAGCTGTGATAAACTGGGTTTTCATACAGATAGATAGATAGATAGATAGATAGATAGATAATTTAAATATTTCACCAAATCAATTGTTACTTATCTTAAACTTTTAGGGGTATAGAAAGTGGAAGTATGTCAATAAAAAAAAACCATTATTAAATCTAGTGTGTGACTGCTCAGCCTTACTAACTCTGACATGGTTCTTCATCCTAAACTGAGCTCTGGGAATTATCTCTAATCCACCTGGTCCAAAGGAGAGGATTACAAGATCACCAGAATTGGTGGAATTCTGCCAAGTGGCTACCAAGAAAGTCCTTTTCTGGGCTAGTCAGCAAATATCTCTCATTGTCTTGTGGAGCGCCCACTTTTGTTGGTGCCAAAATCTTGTTATAATCCATGAACAAAAACCTCTCTTGGCTGAACAAGATGAGGACTTACTAAACCCCCCTGTTTGCTGCTGTCTGCTGTCAAGTGTATTGTAATTAGGTGCAGGAAATCAGATAAATACATCATTGCAGACAAGCAGTTAAGATAGCAGAACGAGGCAGAGCACTTTAATCTGCAACAGGAATGGGTTACAGAGTGTTCGGTCAATAGGCTACAAGGTGTAAAGTATGTGAGAGAAGAGGATTTCTGACACCTGGCAGCATCATGGCCTAAGCTTGGTGTGAGCCTACTACAAGAACGTTTAAACAAATGTTAGAATTAATATGGGTTTGTTAAGCATATCGTACAAATGTGCCTGTTTTCAGTTAGCCTGAGATTGCATCCAGACTACACTGTGGGCACTTTTGTTTATTTGATTTATTGTTCTGAAGTGATTTTGCAACTTCCTCAGGGGGCAGCTGAAAGCCTGTTCACACAACTACCTTATTTGTGGCAGACACTTTTTTCTTCAGCTGTTGTGGTGAGACAAGTGAATAATTTCTGCTCCACCCAACTAGCTTGTTTCCCTTACCTGAACAGGTGTGTCTGTGACTCATCTGACCATGAAATAAAACTGCAGCCATATGGACAGACGCCACTCAGCAACAGATTGATAGATCCCAGCATTTATGAAAATCTTTAATAAAAACATTATTTAAAAAAAATCCCAGTTGAGTGTCCTGAGATATATATATATATATATATATATATATATATATATATATATATATATAATATGATTTGTGGTCCCTGAAATACCAAATAACATAAAGCAGTACCACAAGCTGAAACAATCTTAAAGAATAACAAAACTTTGCCATATTGAAACAAGCAACATACACCACTATTTATAATACAATTAGGGTTACTAGAGGCTTAATATAAATAGTGGCTAGCACATTTCTTAATAAAATTAAAGTTTAAGGGTTTACTCCTCTTAGGGGCAATCCTATGATATTTGGTCAGAAAAAGTCCTTCAATTCCCATCATGCCCCAGCTAGCCATGGTGGATGTGGCATGCTCAGAATTTTAAGATTTTCTTTCTTTCTAAACATGCATAGGATTGTGCTCTTAACCAACAAAACAGTCATGTTTAAAGATCTTAATATTTACCCAAATGGCAGGTATGGTTGGCAGAGCTTATATAAACATGTTTGATTCTTCCAGGATCTCTCTGCTCAGTTATGTCAAAATATCTATAACGTTCTACTGAGTATTAGCTCAGGTCCTTTATCTTAAGCAAACATCTATGCAGCTCGACTTAAACAGGGACTTCAGACTTAAAAATGTCTTCTGTTCTTCGCCCCCCCCACCCAAACAAGGTCTCTCCCTAACACAGTCAGTCTTACTGCTCATTTCAGAAGCACCCAGATGGAAATCCATCCCTTTCTGAGTTAAGAAAGTTTCCAAAAACCAACCAACTGCCCCTGTTCCCAGAATATAAGTTGCACTTAAACTTAGCTGATAGCATATTCAGAACTACACTCTGCACTTACAGTTAGCACACAGAGATTATAATGAATATCGCTCCTTTGAAATGCAATGAATTCTTATCAACAATGCATGTGACAGCCATGCTGTGTGACAGTGGCTCCCTACTTGTGCTGAGTAGGCCATCTCTGCCCAGGAGCCCAAGCTCTTCCTTCTGCAAATTACACTGGTCAGGGCTAAGCTAGAAGATTGCATTCCAAAAGTTTTGTGTTTCTCTTTGGTTTTACTTAGAAATCTTGACATCTTTAGAGATAAGCACTGCCATCTCATAGGAGCCTGCTTGTTCATTAAGATCTTCATCAGAGGCGGTGATCTGCATGCTCTTTTAGAAATGAGACAGGTAGCTCCTAGGGACAAAGCCTTCTCACTTATTTACACCCCGTCCAGGGCCTGCATAGGCACAGTTGGGCACCTGCTGAGGATCCCCACCCAGCAGGGGCCCACTGACAAGACCCCCCCTGGTGTTGCTCCTCCTGGTCACCTTTTCAACCTGCTTGTTCACCTCTGGCCCAGACAACAGTGTTGGTGAGGAGGAGGAGGAGGAGGAGGAGGAGGAGGAGGAGGAGGAGGAGGACTTGCCGCTGTCTACTTTTTCACTGACTCTCTCCCTATCAAGAAGGTGGTAGGGACAATAAGAAAGAGGATGAGAAGCAATAGCAGCTGGTGACAAGGGTGGTGAGAAGGTAGACTCACTGAGGGAGAGGGCACATCAACAATTTCTTGTTCAGGGGCTCTCACAAACCTGGAGAGGGCAGTGACCTCCTTTCAAAGGCAAGTTAGCCATACAATCCTGTACAAGTCACCTTAGAAATAAGTCCCATTGAGTGTAGGATGTTATTTTTAAACAAAGCTTTCAGGTGAGAGGTTCAGCTTTTCACCCATCCACCCATTTGGATTGCTAATTTCTTTTGCTGCTAGTGCTGCTTATTGTTCTACCGTTGGATTTTTGCGGTTCCACAGCTGACTTTAAAAAATTCAAATTTCATTCAAGTTTCATTTCAAGTTTCTCTAGCTTTTTATCATTTTAATTGTCCTTGTACACAGTACTCCAAGTGTGGTCACACCATGGATCTATATAAGGACAGTATGTTATTGGCAGTTTTATTTTTGAGTCCTTTCTTAATTATGCCACACAAAGCAGCAGCCACACAAAGGGTTGGCATTTTCATCGAGCTGTCCACTACAACCCCAAGATCTCTTTCTTGGTCAGTCATCGACAGCTCAGATCCTATCAGTAATATATACATAAAGTTGGGTTGTTGTTTTTTGCCCCACTATGCTTTATTTTACATTTGCTTATATTGAACCATGTTTGAACCACATTTGCCGTTTTGATACCCATTCTCCTCTTATTCCATGGCTGCTACGCTTGCTCAGCAGTTTTGGTGAGGGACTTTTCAAAAGTCTTTTGGAAGTTCAAGCAAACAATGTCTACCACATCATCCCTGTCCACACGTTTATTGTTATTGCCAAAGAACTCTAAAAGGTTATTTTTCAGTGAGGCTGGTCCTTGCATACTAATTTTATCTTTCATAATGCTTTCCACCAATTTACCCTGAGCCGATCTTAAGCTAACCGGCATGTAATTTCCTGGCTCCTCTTTGGATTCCTTTTTAAGAATTGGCATTGCATTGACTACTCTTCAGTCCTCCGGTACAGAGGCTGATCTCAGAGACATATTACATATTTTTGTTAGAAGAACTCTAGGATGGATACCATCTAGGTCCAGTGACTTGTTAGCTTTCAATTTGTCAATAGGGTCAAGAACAGCATCTCATATCACCATCATTTCCTCAGTCTTCCTTCCTGAAAACACAGGCACAGGAAGAGAGTCTGAAGAAATGAGGTGGTGACAAGAGATGACTGGGTATGGGGCTGTTGGATGCTGTGTATGGGCTGCTCTACCTGTGAAAGGAGGGTGCAAGATCTTTACACACACACACACACACACACACACACACACACACACACACACACACTATTCCCCCAAAGTGCCCCTGAAAGGAATCCTCAGCCATGCCAGCCCTGGAACTGGTGTAGGTAATTTTGCAATGAGTCCTATTGATTGCAATGGGAGAGGATAGGAAAGAACAAATAATTTTAAAAGGTAAGAAAAACCTGCCCCCTCCTGCTTAGGCCACAGTGAGCCAGCCCAGCTTAGGAAGGGCTGTTTTGACAGTTCTGCTATGGATCCCCCCTCACACAGCTTCAGAACCATAGAATTGCTCTGCCAGAGAGAGAGAGAGAGAGAGAGAGAGAGAGAGAGAGAGAGAGAGAGAGAGAGAGAGAGAGAGCTCTGTGTGTGTGTGTGTATTTTCTCTCTCCATTCAGAGAAATACTTGAAAAATCAAAACTTATATTTCTTTTGATATAAAACTATTCTGGCTTTGTTGAAAATAATGAAAACAAAGCCAGTGAGAGCATTTGTGTGCCAAAATAAGCAAGAGAATAATATAATAAGCAAAACAAACCACAGAGGTTGTTCAACTTTAGCCACCAGACCAAACTGCAGCCTAGCTCCTTTTTCATGAATGATGGCATCTACTTAAAAGTCAGCAGAGCAAGAAATCCAGGAATGGCAGTGTGCACGCTCTCCCTCCCTCCCTTGCCCCGGCCTTCTCCTCACACACACATACACGCACGCACCGGGAAGGCCTAAATCCATATTCATTTAACATGGTAGCAAATCCCATCACCAGGACACTGCAGCGGAAAAAATGAGATTGTTGCACAGAAGCAATCAGGGCACAACTGAGCAGCTCCTCATGTGGTCCAAAGCAGGCAGGAAAGTTGCTCCTGTGCTTGCCCCAAGCTCCCAGAAATCTGCATGGCTGTGATTACACAACGAAATGATATGGCATCATCTATAACACTGCGAGAACTCAAGCAAAATCTGGAAGATATCGTTTCGTGCTTTCCCTTTTTAAAATCTAGGCCCCACGGTGCCAAAGAGAGGGGAAAAAGAACCATTGAACCGTTGTCAATTTTTGCTAAAAACATGCAAAACAGAGAAGGGTAGAGATGCGGGACTTGCTCAGTTGATAAGTGAGAAGATAAATGATGCTCCACCCCACATCAGGCAGCACAGGAGGCTTGCAGCTCTGGATCAGGCCCAACTTTTATGCATGCAAGGAGCAGTTTAGTGCAGAAGCGAGGCTCTACTGTGATTTTTCCTTTTCTTTGTTATCTAGTCGGTATGATTTAGATCAAAGAAGAGGGATGAATTCAGGGGAAAATGAGCCAAGCTCTCCTTGTGCAGCAGAATGTTCTTACCCACTGCAGCCCGCTGTGCCATCCCAAAATCTATTCCAGGGAGTCGGGGGACCACCATGGAACAACATGGGATAATGGGGCATGGGAGCTGCAGCAGGAAGGAGGCACCAATAGATGGAGAGTGGGCGGCACCATACACAAATGGACATTGCTTTCCACTCATGCAAGGCCTATTTGATCCAACCTAGGCCTCAGCTAGACCGGTTTTTTTTTACCACGACAATCTCACGATTTTATGATCACGAGATTGTTGAACTGGTCTACAAGTGCCCATGAGAGAGCCGCCTTTTTGCAGCCGCCTTTTTGTTTTGTTTTAAAGAAGGAGCGCACAAGCGCTCGTGCACAGAAGCTAAGTCTTTTTTAAAAAAAATATTTTCCCTGCTTCCGCACCCCACCCCCGATGGGCACAGAGCTCCTGAGGAGCTCTGTGGCCCATGCCCAGCTCCTCGCGGTTACTCACAAGAAGCCGGAACAAACCGTGATGCACACATTCCACAGTCTCAGGGATCAGCCTGAGGCCGTGGAAATAGCAGGCTGGAAGTGGAAGGCGAGATCCCGGGGCAACAGAGGAATCATCCCTCCCTGCTCTTGGGATCCCCTGTGTGTCATGTGAACACACAGGGATGATCCCGGGGATTGCCCTGGAATATCTCCCCGATTAGCTATGGCCTTAGAGATATCATGTTTTCCTCATAACTATAAAAGCATAAGTTACAGAGAATAACATGGTTTTCTTCTTAGTTTCAGTATTTAAATTTGGCAGGAAAGGATGTCCCTGCCACTTCAACCCTGCTTTTATTTTGCAGTTCCTTTCATGCTCTGCGATATTTACTCTCTTCCTTGGGTCCACTGCTATTCAGCTGCTGAAGTAGGGCTGCCAACTTTTGAACTGAGCCCCTGTAACTCTGCTTTTTAAAGTAAAAGAATGAACAGGTAACATTTTTCATGGCATGCAGATAAGCATGATCATCCACTAACTGCTGCAAATCCAGTCGCTGTTAACGGCACAAGAGCAGGCTACACTGTTTTGTTTCTTATCCTAGTCATTTGGCAACGCTGCTGCAATGCCAGAGTCTGTTGTAAATGATCACTAAAAAGGCTTTGATTCCCCCCTGCCCTTTAGTGATGGTTTGGACTCAGGCTGGCTCTACCATTAAGCAAGGTGAGGCAGCTGCCTCAGGAAGAAGATGCAGGAGCAGTGATGGCAGCTCCTTCCTCTGGCCATTCCTCCTGAACCTCTCCAACTTGGATAGGGTTAGACCATGGGAGGGGAAACTGTGGACTACAAGTGGTATAATACCGGAACCTTGACTAGATCTGGAGGACCACAGTTTCCCTACCTCTGACTTAGACTGCACTATTAATTTCTCACAGATAAATGCAGCAAAAGGGTAGTGGGAGCATGGATAAACCCATAGGAGCAAGCTAATTTTCATCTCAGTTGTTTGGGAGACCATATCTTTGGCCTAGAAATGTGCACCAATCACCACCAGGAGGGTTAAAGCCCCAAACTATGTGCCTCATTCCCAGTACAAATTGGCCTTCTTGTAGCTGCCTTTTGAGAGGGGAAAGGGTGGGGTGGGGGATTTGAATTACAGAGCTCCCACATAGTTTACCCCCGCACTACATAGAGTTCCTTGCCCTAAACAATTTGCTGTGAGGTATTTCACTCCATTATCCATGTGAGAAAGGAATCTCTTGGGACGTTAAAGCCTTTGAACAAAAACAGTATGCAGTGAGGTAAATGAAATGTCGGCCATGCTCCCTCATTTTTGTCTCTATTTCATGAAGTTTACATGCTCACATTATGCCCAGAACCCCATAACGTGGGCTTCTGAGGCAGAAACAATTGGCATAAACTGGAAAGGGGCCATGTGTCTTGTTAGAGCCTTCATGCATTCCAGCAAGCCAGTTTGTTTTGCTGCCATGGAATAGACACATCCGCTCCCCTGAATGCTGGGACCTGCCCAAAGAAGGCAGTGCACACTGATGAGCACAGGTGTTGCTGGCAGGTGTCTGGTGGCTGAGGAAGCTGCAGTCTGGCTGCACTGCTGCTAGCTCTTCACTACACCTCCCCTATCTCCTGCCCAGAAAGAAATACAGGCAGGGCTATTTACAAACAGCAAGCAGAGCAATGAACACATCAGGTAATTAAATGGCAGATCAATTCAACTTAACTTCTCCTGGGAAAGCAGCCCTTGGGAGAGGGAAGCATGAGGTAAGAGGAGACAAAAGCTAATGCAGCTGGAACAGAGCAATGACACATGCACACACACACACACACAGCGCAAATAAGAGACAGCTTTTGTGTAAAACACTGAAATCAGCCACAGCCTGGGTGTGCAATGCGCTTGCAAGCTTCCAATGCTGCACGGCTACTAAAAGCAGGGGAGAGGCTCCTGCATGCTCTGTATGAGTACCAGCACACACTTTATCTATACAAACAGAAAACATCAGGAGCGAATCTACATGAGCATTTCGTCCAGGTATTCTAATGTTTGGCTCACACACAGGTTGCTCCAACCTGCTGTGTTGATGCTATTTCTCCTTCAATATTCCATTGTTTATGGAAGCTTTTCTGGTGCTTGCGGTATCCATGAGCTACAAAAACGTGTGTGTTCCAACCTAGTGGCACTGTAATTCTTACCAATAGGAGTAGCTTTAAAACTGTAGAATCTGTTTTGCAACATTTCCCCCCACCTTCTTGCCCTCTCTCATGGGCACTGTAAAGAAGGCAAACTCCATGTTAGGCAATATAAGAAAAGGAATTGAGAATAAAATGGCCAGTATCGTACTGCCTTTATAGAAATCTATGGTGCGACCACCCTTAGAATACTGTGTACAGTTTTGGTCACCACATCTAAAAAAGGATATTATAGAGCTGGAAAAAGTACAGAAGAAGGGAACTAAAATGATTAAGGGGCTGGAGCATCTCCCCTACGTGGGAAGGTTACATCAACTGAGATTGTTTAGCTTGGAAAAAAGGAGGCTAAGGGGAGACATGATAGAGGTGTACAAAATTAGGCATGGTATGGAGAATGTGGATAGGGAGACATTTTTCTCCCTCTCTCAAAATACTAGAACCCGGGGTCATCCCATGAAGCTGATTGGTGGGAGATCCAGGACAAATAAAAGGAAGTACTTCTTCACATAGCACGTAGTTAAATTATGCAACTTACTAAATTATGGAACTTACATGTAGTGATGGCCACCAATTTGGATGGCTTTAAAAGGGAGTTGGATACATTCTTTGAGGCGAAGGCTATGAATAGCTACTAGTCCTGATGGTTGTGTGCTAACTCCAGTATTCAAGGCAGTAAGCCTGTGTGCACCAGTTGCTGGGGAAAATGGGCGGGAGGCTGCTGTTGAACCATGTCCTGCCTTGTTGGTCCCCAGCCGATGCCTGGTTGGCCACTGTGTGATCAGAGTGCTGGTCTAGATGGACCCTTGGTCTGATCCATCATGGCACTTTCTTATGTGCGTATGTCTTTCTCCTCCTCCTTTCATTCCCTGTTCTTTTCTTGGACTTCCACACCTTTCTCTCCCCACCATCTTTCTTCTATGTGTATGTGTGTGTGTGTGTGTGTTTGGCTGCACACAAATGAAACTGCACAGCTGTGAATTACCAAACAATTTATTTTTAAATGTCCATTGCTGTGCATCGTTAAAGGTGCACATGTAGCCAGCAGACGAGAGAGAGAGAGAGAGAGAGAGAGAGAGAGAGAAACTGAAATGGCAAGGTGCTCTCCCATTTCCTCTGTAATTGTAGCAGTGGCAACTTGTGCCATGTGCTCACACTACAAACACAAATGATAAAACACACCTAACCTTTCAAACGCCTCCTATTTCCCACTGTTAGAACACTATGCATTTGTGTGTGGCATGCAATCACTTTATAAACATGGTGGATGCTGCACTGATTAGCACGTGCTACCAAAGCAGGAATTGTGGTTTTTTTGTGGGGGGAACTGTCATAGCGCTGCCTCACACACAAAAAGGGCGCCAGTGTAGATCTTGTCAGACATTTGTACAACTGAAGATCAGAATAAATAATAGTGCAGCCCCTTTCTCAGTCACCATATAATGGTGTTGACTTTTGTGGCACTAGATACATACGCCAACAGGTTGCAACTGGATGGCAAAGTGAGGAAAAACAAAATAAGCTAAGAAGGGGGTGGGGGAGAGAAAAAAGAGAGCAAGGCAGAAGGAATAAATAAGGGAGAAGAATAGTAACGGGGTGGGGGTGGAGAGACAAGATGAGACAATGGATGCTTATGTTTGTTTATCACATTTCTGTCCTTCCTCTAATGAACTTATGGCAGTACATGTTTGGTTAGCCTACTTTATATTCTCAGCAACCCTCTGAGGTAGGCTAGGCTGAATGATGATAATATATCTCAGGCCACTGTCTGAACTTAATGGCTAAGCAGAGATTTGAAGATAGGTCTCCCTGATCCAAATCCAGCACTCCATCCATTACACTGCGTTAGCTCTGGAACTTATAGAAACTCAGTTGTTGATTCAGGCATTGTTACAAAGGTTGTTGAACTGGGACAGCTATTTGCATATGGAGCACAAATCCAGAAACTACTTGAATCCAAGATGGCAGCAATAGTTTCTCCCTCCCCACAAACACCAGCCCAGGGCCTGTTCTGTTCCAGGATGAGCACTACAGACTAATTAGGAATAAGTACATATAGTTTAGAATTTATTCTGTGTATCTAATATGTGCCTAGGCATCTGCCTAAGAACCTGCACATTCTTGGTTATTTTGATATCTTTCTTACAGTCAGTGGAGGCTGGTGGTTCTGATATTGGTGGGGCTGTGAATCCATTCTGGGTTTCAGTCAGAACCAGCCAGAACTTTAAAGGAGCTATCAAAAGTGCTGAACTCTATCCTCCAAAGGGGGCTGGACAGCACCTTGGATAGCTCTTTTAGAGTTCTGACTGAAACCCAGAATGGACTCACAGATCTACTGAAATCGGAACCACCTCCACTGCTTTCAGTGCAATCCTACTAGGGTGACCATATGAAAAGGAGGACAGGGCTCCTGTATCTTTAACTGCAATGTAGCAAAGGGAATTTCAGCAGGTGTCAATTGAAGAGGGTGAAATTCTCTCTTCATCAACACAGTTAAAGCTGCAGAAGCCCTGCCCTCTTTTGTATCTGGCCACTCTACTATAGCTACTGTAGCTTTAACTGTTGTGATGAAGAGGGAATTTCACCCACTTCAATTGACACCTGTTGCAATTCTCTTTTCTACGTTACTGTTAAAGATACAGGAGTCCTGTCCTCCTTTTCATATGGTCACCCTAAATCCTACGCATGTTTACTCTGAGGTAATTCCCACTGTGTTCGATAGGGCTTACTCCCCAGTGTGTTCAGGACTGCAGACTTAGATTAAGATCCCATACATACACACACACGCCAGGGAGTAAGTTCCATTGAACTCAGTTGGGCCTACTTCTGAGCTGGCATGTAGTGGATTAGTGCTGTTAATTAGATATTGATGAGATTGTCAGTTGACTTGGTGTTTCTACTACTTTTGCCTCAGAACTAGGCAGTGGGCATTTTTAACCCCTATATCCTTAGGGCAGTCTAAAAACAATTTAAAATAAATAAATAATACTTAAATAGTTATCATATTAGAATAAGCCATGGTTAACAGCTCTTCTCCACTTTAACAGGTATGCTAACCCTAGACTGTGAGCAAGATGTCTCTCAAACCCAGAAAAAACAGAATGCCTCATCCAGCTGCATGTCAGCTCCTGTCAAGACCCAAGTCCTGGATTTGAACGTGGAGCTCTTATCCTGCAGTTGCTTGTTTTTGCCCTCCAAGATGTGTTTTATGACTGATGCCTTCGAGTTGCACAGGCCATTGTCATTCTCCATGCAGCTCCTTGCAGCTGGCATCCTGAGCTGAAGAAATAACTTCTGGAAGGGAAAACATGAACGCCACAGCTAAAGATAAAAATAACGATCATTTCCCTAGATGAAACTTCATGTTAAACACTTAAAAAGCAATCAAATGTCAGTTTTCTTGCTTTCAATTATTGTGTTTATTCCATTCTGAAAAGTTTCCGCTTTGCAAAGTGCATTTGTTCTCCCCATCCATGGCAACGGCTTCCATCAATTATTGCTCCTATCCATTGCCCAACTCCCACCTTACTCCTGGTTCATTCTCCTTGGTGGCATGGGTGTGGCGGCTGTTGTCCTATAGGAGGGAGGGAAACAGGGCATCAGGCCACAGCCACAGAAGGGAAATGGTGGAGGGTTAACTAGAGAGTAGGGGCTACCTGATTTTGCACAGGGCCACCTTTGCAGAGAAAGGAAGATAAACAGACGAATAAAGGCAGGAGTTAATATTCCGGCACCAAATACAGCAAGTTCATAAGAGCAGCATTTAACACTTAATCAAAATGGCTCGACAATGCAAAAATTAGGTTTTCGAATGTCATTAGTATTTTATAATAGGTTCAATTAATATCACTCCCAACTCGGTTTCATTCTTTGCTAATTGTTTTCATTCAGTTCCTTTCCTTTCATTTTTTATGCTGTTGTCTTGTTGGTTTTAATATTTAATTACATCCGAGTCCTCCGCCTCCCAACATATTAAAATTGGTCTAGGCTTTAAAAACTAGTTCTGTCATTCTTGCTGTGTGTGTGTGTGTGTGCATGCCTATGCAGATAGCTTGGAAGGATCAGCAACCCATGCCCTCCAGATGTTTTGGACTACAACACCTATAATTTCTGACCATTGGTCTTCTTGGCTGGGTCTTATGGGAGCTATAGTCCAAAACATCTGGAAGACATCAGGTTGCTTGCTTCAGCCTTGCAGAATAGTTCTGGTCCCATTTTCTCTCTCATACATGGGTAATACCACTCTTTTTGAGTCCTCCTGGAAGTCAGTCCTCACATGTTGAGAGGGTTATGTGCATGACAATGCCACTTGTACAAGTCAATGTGAAACAGGAAGCACTCCAGATAAAGGGCTTTTCTACACACGGCTGTTAATCTGCTTTATTGACTTTTAGTTTAATTGCAGAATTGAGATCTAAGCACATCATGAAGAGCGTTTTCCTACTTTTCCACTACATAATTTCTAGGTGGCACTGTAGTAGACCAGAATACTGCAAATACACAAATGGAAAAAGTGTTATCTTTTGCGTCCACAAATAATACAGCATTTCCCCTGCTCTAAACCCCCCCCCCCAAAAAAAAACCCAACAGAGCATGCTCTTTAAAACTGTGGGGTCGTAACATCATCTAAAGAGTATGGAATGCTGAGTGCACAGTAAATGCCTTGTGTAGAAAATCTCAACACCTACGGTTGTTGTAGAAAAAGCCTATCTGCACTATGCTAAGCTTGGCTATTGGCATGCTCCATGGCCCATTCAGTCTTTGTCTGGGCATCTGGAACTTGGCACAGATTGATCTGAACTTACAGTGCCTGCCATTCTGTGGAGGGCCAAGAGGGTGGGCTCTCCATTTTGCCTCAACAAGAGAAACCATTCAAATTCTGTACATGGAAAGACTTGTATAAGGCAGATTGCATAGGGGAGAGCTCTTCTTGTTCATGGACATCTTGATTTTTACATTCTGGGATACATTCTGTTGCAAGGCCTCTTATGCCACATAATCCCTGAAATGAAACCCAGAGGATAGACCCCAGACAAATAATGTACATTGAAATATCACGGGCAAACCAGTTAGCGGGAGCTTGTTGCAGAATTGAGGGTTATTGTTCTGGGGGGCTCTCTGTACACACCCACACCCACCTGGGTGTTCTACGCATACTTCTTTGCTAATCCTCCTGGACAGGAATTTCTCTAGAAAATGCATAGCTCAAATCCTAATTTGACTAATCATATATATAGACTTCTAGTCTTCTCTGCTTTCATAGTTTGTTCATTGCAATTCAAAGCTCTGGAATGTGTGTGTGTGTGTGTGTGTGTGTGTGTGTGTGTGTGTGTTTTGTTCCTGGATTCAATCTGTTGCTGGTTTTGTAGGCTTGAAGCTACACAAACACTTACCATTCCCGTATAGGTGTATTTTGCTTGAGGCTGTAATGTATCACCAGTGTGTGTTCTACATCTGTACCACAGCACAGAAGTCTTAAAATGTATCCAGAACACTAATGAAATAAACATTCACAATTCTAAATGAGCTCAGTCCAAGCAGGCAATATCATGGGACACAGAAAACTAAGGCCGTTTCTACACCTGCCCTTTCCCCCAGGATTGTTCTTCCCTGGGATCATCCCTATGCATCCAAATGACACACAGGGGATCCTGGGAGCAGGCAGGAATGATCCCTCCATTTTCCTGGGATAATCCTCAGGTGTAGAAAGGGACTAATAGGAGATGCTTTGGAAGTCAATTTAAAATATCACAAATAGCTGTACTAGTCTTAGACTTCTTTCATTTTGCCCCACAAAAATGTAGAGATAAGTTCCAAACACTGGGAGACATTTTTATCTGGTTAGTTGCTACAAATGTAAGGCCATAGTTGTGGTGGTAGATAACCATCTCTTTCATCTTTCCATTTCAGACAGCACTGATGATGCTTTCACTCCCAGTTTCTCTATAGCAGAACACTTTGGTCTACTTATCTACTCACACTGTCCAGGGATCATCATGATTTATAGATCTAAACCTACCTGGCAAAGCAAAGGAGGCGTCATAATTGTGATTCTGACTTGGGGCTTACTGTTATTCAACAGCATATGGGTTTAATTACTAGTCAACACACCCCTAATAAACAAATTCTAACCCTAAACATTAGTCTTAACCAAGGCTATTGCAGACAACTTTGCTGGCAAATTGCCTGCTGGTATGATTTCAATGAGTCTACTTTAAATATGAGTAACAGTGCTTCCAGAGAGATGGCTCCTAGTGCTTCCAATCAAAATATATTGGGCATCTCTACATTAAGGGGAAATCAAATTGCTTACCCAGGGCATTTGTGCTTTCTACTTTTTGGCACAATTGCTATGGGCTTAATTACATGGATGGAGAGGGGCGACCATGTGGTTTGAATTGAATACTTCCCCATTCAGTTCCATTGAGACAGTGCCACCTAGTGGTGGAAGATCCTGCTTTTTCCCCAGATGTTACCACTTTTCATGACAGAATTTTCAATGGATGCTGCAAGAGATGCCATGGCCATTCATGATGTCATTTAAAATACCTACAAACGTTTGTGGGTGACCAATCATGAGCATGCAATAAATTGCTCATTTGGAGGAGCCCATTGTGTAGATATGGCTTCATATCCTCTTTAGTGGATTTTCTTTAGTAACAAAGAAGAAGGAAGTGGTGGTGGAGAATCATGGGAGGGTTACAAATCAAAGACAACCACATCTGAACCCCTGTAAAATTCCATGAATGGGGCAGAGTAATTGAACAATAAAGACATCATCTGAAAGAATCCTTGCTGTATATTTCTGCCCCATTTTCTACCTTGGAGTCTTTCCCTGCCTTCCTTTCCCTCACCCCCCCCCTCCGCCCCCCACAAGGCTTGTAGGCATTGCTTGCAAATACCCAGTAAATAACACAGAGCAGCTCCCAAATCAAACCTTCCGAAGCTGGCAGCATGTTCATCTGCAGAACTCTGCCTTGACAAACTGCCAGAGTGCAGCTTGGCCCTGGGAGACTTCTCGTTCCGTTTAATCTATTGCTGGCTCTAGGCAGACTTCTGGCTCTATGAAGGACTCACATGGCTTTGTCAAAGGTTCATTAGAGTCTTAAATCAGGAGCGAAATACTACTTTTTAATGCTGGGTTGCCAAAGCTCTATACTGCTAACAGGAAGGCCTCCGATATATGCCTCTTATATTTACTGGAATGGATAGAGAGGTGTTTATGAAATTTAGCAAACGCCTTGTTGCTGTGATACATATTTCTACCATTTCCACCAATGGATAAAGAAGATTTAGTAGCAGAACGATCAACTCTGGGACTGTGCTTTAGAAATGTTCTGTAAGGTCAGACAGCAACCAAGCTAGCGTTATGGGGAAAGCGCATTGCTCCTTGCTCCCCAAGCTATAGGGATATAAATCCCAGCTAAAAGTATCCCAGGAATCACAAATTGTTGTCCCAAAGGCCATCAGATGAATACACAAAAATATACAGAGTTGCTGCAGTGCAGGCATTAGACTGTTTCCCCGCCTCCGCCCAAAGCATAAAATTAGTGACCCCGCTCCCCCTCCAAACCACCACACCTCAGCCATCAGGCCTAGAGCTGGTTTTGAAAATGGGTCTCAGAGCTGGAGACAGGAAAAGGCAACTACTGCTGGAATCTGTGGTCCAAAGCAGGCTGCGGATGGCACGTGATACCAAGGCTGGCCCTGGCTTAGGGGAGATCCGCTCACATGCCCCGTTGAAGAATTGGTGAGTCATTTCCGTGAATAGCTACAAAGCAATGGAGGAGCTGCAGTGTCCTGATAAACAGTGATTGAAAGCCAAGGCAGCAAATGCCACAGCCAGACCACCCAGGGTTGTGAATGTGTCAGATCATATAAGTTAATTAGTATCAGATCCAGGCTCTGCTAGAATGGGAAATTACAGGAAAGGGCAGGTGCTGCAGGAAACGGGGAGGGCATTTTCAAGCGCAGAGCAATGGGCTATTTCCAAACAGCATTTCAATAAGATCCAATTTGAGAAGTTCTGATTTTCAAAAACAATACAGTCTCAGGCTGATGGGCTAGAGGACTAATGTCACTGCCATTCTGATCTTCTCGCAGTCATGGACTGAGCCTTAACATGTGTGTTCTACTCCCAGGCCACCACCACCCTTCCCCGGTGAGTCCACCTTCTCACCCCATTGTTGCCAGCTGCTATTGCTCCTCTTCCTCCTCCTCCTCCTCTTTCTCAACACTGCTACCACTTGCTTGTTTGACAGGCAGAGAGCCAGGGAGCAAGTCAGCAGTGGCATCTACTGCTCTTCCTCTGCACTACCACCATCGTATGGCCCAAAGTCAGAGGCAGGGGAACAAGAAGGTTGCAATGATGAAAGAGGAAGGGCAAGTCCAAGGGTAGAGATGTGAAGGCCTGGGAAAAAACCAGAAAAATTCAAGGGGGGGGAAAATAAACTCTCCTCATTTTTTCCAAAGCCTTTTTTTGTTTTTTGTTCTAATTTTTTTTTTAAATTCAGTTGTGCTTAAGATTTTTTAAAAATGTTTTTGTTTTGTAATTTTTATGAACCATCCAAAGAGTTTTGGCTATTAGGCAGTATTGAAATGAAATAAATGAATGAAAATAAATGAAACGGCTGTTTGCTATTACTGGTGAATGCTGCTAGAAGTCTCTGCAGAGGTATCATTAGTGCCTACATTATGCAGGTCTGATCTTCCCTTCCTCCCTGGCCATAGTGCAGTAGTAACAGCCGGGAAGATCAACACATACCCCGGCGTAGGATGTTACTGGCTCTAGGCTGTTGGTCTCTATGGACTGCCTACATACTAATTTAGCAATTGTACACTGCCTTCCTTCAAATATCCATCCTGCTGTGTCAATTGGACACAATGTCTTGCCTTGACTACCTGCCTTAACCTATTAAATGGCATTGCTAGGAGTTTTAAAAACCTGCCTAGTTCAATTTAACCTAGAGACACCTGAGGTTTTGTGATCATATTCCTGCCTGGAAGGATTCCTTGTCTCTTTGGGGTGAAATGGCCAAATGTAATGTAAGAAATGAACACTCTTTTTCTGGCTGTTTTGTGCTAGGGCAATGCAATTCAAGATGCTAGTCAAACTAAGGCTAGTAGGAGATAATAGTATAAAAGCACAGCTAGATAAGGTAAATACATATTACAGGCAAACAGTCAGAAATAATAATGTATTGCATTCTGGATAGGATTCTCAAAAGCACTCAGTGATGCTCCGATTGTATCCATTGAAATCCATGGGAGTTTTATTGATTCAATTTTAGTCAGAGGTTAGGTTGCTAGAGCGCTTCTGAAAAATCTTCATCTCTATACTAAGCAGCATCAACCACCGCCTGGTTCAATGTGGCGTTCCCAGTTTAATATGTTTTCTTTGCAACCTTTCAATGCTTAACTTCTCCCTTCTTCTCCTTTCTTTCATTAATTTTGATCAGGCGTTGCTTCTGCTGTAACTGTAGCTCCAGCAGGAGACCAGATTTAAGACTACAGATTGACTCAGGCCTTAGCTAGACCTAAGGTTTATCCCGAGATTGTCCCGGGTCATCCCTGTTCATGTAAATGACACACAGGATATCCCGGGAGCAGGCAGGGACGACCCCGGGATGATCCTGGGATAAACCTTAGGTCTAGCTAAGACCACAGACACCAGGTCTCTTGGAAGATCACTACATTATAGCACTGTGATTAAGTAGCAAATGTCTAAGACACAGTCTAGATATAATATTCCCAGCTTGCTGGGTTTAGCAAGCCAAAAACAAGTGCCAGGCTCACATGCTACCCCTCCATTCCTGACTTCAGTGCATCAATCCTGGTTCACATAAATTACAGTTCCCCATTACATCTGAAATCAGGAGATTGTGTTTAATGTTAGTTTACTAACATTATGGGTTAATGTTGGTTGATTTAATGTTGCCTAAATGGTTTAATGTTGGTTTTACTAACCTGCTCAGAAAATCTACATTAAAACCACAACATTAACCCCCCTCTCCCCATTTTGGGTGTGATATGTAAGTCAACCAGAATGGTGAATCAATGCTGGTGGACAAAGCGAGAAGGGGAATGGGTGGGGGTGGGAGTGGGGGTGGTCGATGCTCACTTCTGGCTTCCTAACCTGTTGTCTAACAAGGAAGGATCATTATATCTGAAATGCCTTAAAGTCTGCATTGCCGTACTGAACAGGAACCAAAAGCAGAAAACGTGTGAAATCAAACTGTATTCCTCTTCGTATACAAGCAGTTTAGGAAAAAGTCACATCACCAGAAGAGAGATCACACTCATTTGGCTCAACAAGGAGAGGTGGCTCAGCTAATGTCATGCCTATTTACTACTCACCAGTGCATTGGTGATATTTGGTAAAGTATACTCCAGATTTTAAGTGTCTCTACACCAATGATATATGGCATGTTTGTGAGTGGCCACTCACAGAAGTTTGAGGGTCCTTTAGATGATGTTGTCTATTTCCAGGACACCTCCTGCTCCTTCCTCCAAAATTTGTGCTCTATAAAAAGCCCTGAGATATTCCGGTCCTTTTGAAACAGTCCAGGTTTTCTCAGCATCTAAAGTTGAAATTGTGCTAAAAAGAAGCCACTAGATGGTGCTGTCCCATTCAAAGCTATGAGCACTGAAAGGAGAGGAAGCTTACAAACCATGTGGTCGGTCCTCTCAGCTCCTGTAATGGAGCCCATCACAGTTGTGCAAAGGAGCTTCCGAAGTAAGGAAACATGATTTTCCCTTAATGTAGAGACACTCTTTGTACAGCAGCCCCAACACCCGCCTCCATGTGGTCCCCAATTTTTGCTATGTGCTTAGTGAATTCACAAGTACAATCATGTCATTCTTACTTGCAGCTGATCCAAGGCCCTTGTGCTGGTTCTCAATATTTTACAGGAGTTGTTTTTATATTTTTGATGGTTTTAAATTTTGTATACTTTTTAATGTTCACGGTTTTTAACTTTTGTAAACTGCCCAGAGAGCTTCGGCTATGGGGCGGTATATAAATTTAATAAATAATAATAATTATACTCGTACATGAAGAGATCATTTCTTCATCCCAGCACATGTAAGGGACAGTCAGAAGTAGAGGTATCATATGTCAAAACCAAACACAGCCAGCATAAACTGGATTGTGTTCTTGAATGGAGATCAATTAATGGTATCCATATAACTCATAACAATTGAAGGCGGCTATTTTCATTTCTTTCCCACCCATCCACCCAATCCTGCACTGCCAGCCCTTCATTTAGCAGCTTGGGTTCCAGAGAAGCCTGTCCCTTCTTGGACCTGTTTTAACATTAATTTTGTTATGGGAATTTATTTATTTATTTTATTATTGCATTTATATCCTGCCTTTTTTCCCCAAGGTACCCAAGGTGGAGTACATAATCCTCCTCCTCTTCATTTCTATCCTTACAACAACAACCCTGTGAGATAGATTGAGCTGAGAGTCTGTGACTGGCCCAAAGTCACCCAGTGGGTTTCCATGGCCGAGTGGGGACTAGAACCCAGATCTCCCGACTCCCAGTCCAACACTTTAGCCACTACACCACACTGGAATGCTGTTCTGGCAACATTCTCCTGGCAAGCTAAAGCCTTCCTTCTGCTATATTTATATATTTAGAATCAGGTAAATGCCCTTCTGGAGTGGGAATGGGACTTACTTTGGAAATCAAGATGAAATCCCATTTTATACTTTACTGTTAACCTGTGCCCATAACTGCAAATAGATGAGGCCGCCAGGGATGGTAATGAATCAATCTTATATTCAGGTTTGGAGCTCTCAGGAACCACGTTCCAGTGGTGAGCAGAGCCAAAGGCAAAGGGGTGAGGCCAAAATACAAAAACAAACTAGCGCATTTTAGCTCTTACTGCCAATAACTAAGTCTGAGCATTTCAGCCTTTTAAAAGGGGGGGAAATGTACAAAAACCAGGAAACTGCTAAACAATTGGGCTGGGAACCTCAGAGAGCCAGATTTAGATCCTGGGCCTGAAGTTCCCCATACCTATCTTACTCACAATTAATGCCAAGTCTAGGGTGACCCTATGGAAAGGAGGAAAGAGCTCCTGTATCATTAACAGTTGTGATAAGGAGGGAATTTCAGGAAGTGTCATTTGTATGCATCCAGCACCTGGTGAAATTCCCTCTTCATCAGAACAGTTAAAGCTGCAGGAGTTATACTAGTGACCAGATACAAAAAAGGGCAGGGCTCCTGCAGCTTTAACTGTTGTGATCATAGAATCATAGAACAGTAGAGTTAGAAGGGGCCTACAAGGCCATTGAATCCAACCCAATAAAGAGGGAGTTTCACCAGGTGCTGCATGCATACAATGACACCTGCTGAAATTCTCTTTTCTATACAACTGTGAAAGATACAGGAGCCCTGTCCTCCTTTCCATAGGGTCACCCTAGTCAAGTCTAGTTTTGCCCCTAGTGGGAAATGAAGTGCACATAGTGGAGAGCCGGTGGCCTCCAGCTGTGGTTGAACACCAGTTCTTATCTGTCTCAGCCAGCATGGCCAATGGGAAGGGTTGATGGGAGTTAAATGCGAACAACATTTGGGGCACGTCTACACCAGGGGGATGGAGGGGGAGGATCTTGCAATATGCTGATCGCAAGATTCTCCCCCTCAGTTTACACACAGCGTGTGGCATCCCAGGAGGAAGAGGGTGTTGCACCCGCCATTTTTTTTAATCAAAAATGAGCGCAGCAGTGCTCCAGCGAAAAAGTTTTTTTTAAAAAAACAACAACAACACACCTCCCGCTCCACCCCACCCCACCCCCGATGGAATGAGTTCTTGAGGAGCTCCGTGCCCTATGCCCGGTTCCTGGCTCCTCATGATTACTCACAAGGAGCCAGGACAAACTGGGACAGCCGCCCACATGTCCCCTGGTCTCGGGATCATCCTGGGACAAAAGTGTAGGACAATATCCTGGGGAAATGCAGGGATCTTCCCTCCCTTTCCCTGGGATCCCCTGTGCATCATGTGGACACACAGGGATGATCCTTGGGATATCACCCCATCTAGACATGCCCTTGGAGAGTCACAAGTTCTTCACTTCTCCATTACTTCTCCCGTGGTCCTTAGGAGGAGCCATAGGATATGGTGGGACTCCCTTTCCATGGGTAGAGAAGGAAGTTCATGGGCTGAGGAGGAGCTCTGCTGTCAGAAGCCTCCTCATTCTGGTGGCCAGGAAATGCTCTGCCGTTTCTCCCCCACTCTCAGAGCTCAGATGGTGCTAGATAGGTTCTGAAAAGGGGCATGTGAGGGGCACATTGGGGGTGGATCTGGGAAGCCTAGGATCCACTGGACAGAAAGTTCTCTAATTCCCACCCACATGTCCTTGACAAGGGGGAAAAGCCACCCCAGTCCTAGAGCTGGCATAACTATTTTCCCTCTCACTGGAAGCAGCGGGATGGGGTGCAGGTTGGCTGCAGCCAACTAAAAGGTAGAAAGGTAGAAAGGTAGAAAGAAAGAAAGAAAGAAAGAAAGAAAGAAAGAAAGAAAGAAAGAAAGAAAGAAAGAAAAAGAGCCCTTTGCTCTTGGACAGGTGATTTTTCTGCTACAGATTCTCTCTCCCCTGCCCCATAGAGTTCCTCTGCCTTGCTGCAATTCCTCTGATTTTGGCAAATAAAGAAAGGGCCTGTTGCAACTGCAGAAAATGTATGTAACATGGGAAACACGTCCTTTTGATTCGCACAATACTCCCTATACATGAATGCAATCACTTATGAATGCAATCACTGATGACACGTGCATGCAGGATATTCCGCCTGACTGTTATAAATGTGCACTGATCATAATACTGGTACTTTTGAGGCAAGGAAGTATTCTTAGTGAAATGTACACTTAAAAAAGAGAGGATGACTTAGAAACATAGGAACTTAGAGAAAGAAGAATGACAACGGTACTAACAAAGATCCCCAAGGAAGACTGCTTGAAGGATTTTTGTATTTTGTCTGGGAAGGGCTGAAAGTTATTTTTAAGAACATCTTCAGGTTGCAAGAGAAGATTTGCAGGGTAGGGTGAGGAAGTTTTGTGAAATAGCCTCTTGCTCACCCTTTTTGCAAGCTGTTTTATGGTTCTATCTTCTGCTAGCCAAGAAAGGATCGTCCCAGGGATCATCCCTGTGCATCCACATGACACACAGGGGATCCCAGGGGCAGGGAGGGATGATCCTTCCATTTCCCCGGGATAACCAAGACGGCTTTTAGCCCGATTTTCCCCGCAGTCTTGGGAGCATCCTGAGACCGTGGGAGGTGTGGGCAGCCGTCCTGGTTTTGTCCCGGCTCCTTGCGAGTAAACACGAGGAGCTGGGAACCGGGCATGGGGCACAGAGTTCTTCAGGTGCTCTGTGTCCATCGGGGGTGGGGGCAGCAGGAGCAGGTTCGTTTGTCCCCCCCCCCAATCTTTGGCGGAGGAGCACCCGTGCGCTCCTCCCCTATTTTTTTTTTAAATGGCGGCCATGCTGTCCTTCCAGGGTGGCTCACTGCCGTCTGGACACCAGGGAGGATCGCGGAAGCCGCTAAGTCTGTGATCTTCCCCCTACACCCTTGTGGTGTAGACATGCCCAGTGAGGGAGATAAGAATTGCCCTCACTCTGATTTGGCTTCAGGTGCCATCATGTGGCATCATCATCAGGACAAATCAGAGTGTGGGCAATAAACTAATTCCTGCCCTCACTCTGAAGTCTTATGGGGAGAGAGAGAGAGAGAGAGAGAGAGAGAGAGAGAGAGAGAGAGAATTTTCTAGTAGTGACCTATCTCACAACATGGTTGCTACTAGGGCAAGCAAGAAAAAAAATACCGTAATACACTTTGTCCATTGTGGGTGCTACATAAACAACACCATAGTAGTACTCTCTACTGCCGTTCTTTCCCACATCAGCACTAAGGATTGCATGTTCTCAAGTAATCATTGGACTACGTTGCTATTACTGCCATTCAGCCAATGCAAACAGGGCTCCCCCCCCCACGTTTCCTTTCCTTTTTTAAAGGCCTTAAGAACACAAGCACCAGCAGAAGGGAAAGGGTTAAGTTAGTCATTTTTTGCTGCAGCCCCTGCCAGGCAAAGGAAAATGAATCACATTTCATTCTGCTCTCAGTCAGCCAAGATTGCTCTATAATTTTGTTTTTAGTCATTCGTGACTGAGCCCTTCCCTGGGAAATTTAGTCACCCAGCATTTTTGCGGTGTGGCCCCACTTGGTTTAAGTCTTCGGAGAAATGGCTTCATATTGCAACAGCTGAGCGATGGGCAAACGAGAGGGCTGATGGATGCTGATAGCTCAATCCGCTGACATTTGGCAATGGTTTCTGTCTCCCACCTGGGCACCCAGGGTCATCCAATGCATTCATTTATGACCTTCTGCAAAAGATGCCAGCCTTTAATGTCATCATAGCTTATGGTCTCAGACAGCCAAGTAGTTTAGGACCTCAGTTTGACCTATTTATGAGCTATTATAAAGTCACGTGAATAAAAACAATACACTTTCCAACACTTTGCAAAAAATATTGATGACCCTCCCCCCCCCGCACTTAATCTTTTCTTTCTTTTTCGTTTTTTGCATTTGTATCCCGCCCTGTATCTCAAGGATCTCAGGGCAGCCTATCTGGCCTATCACAACATCTGGGCAGGATCTACACTACTGCTTATAACGGTTTATAATGGTTTTGACAACTGTTCAGGCCTAGGACACATTACATATACCGTTTTCATACCATTTTTAAAGTGTTGTATCCTGCCCTCTCTTTCTCCACCTCATCCCAGCTCACCACCTATACACTCCCCATCCCACTCCTCTCTCTCTCTCTCTCTCTCTCTCTCTCTCTCTCACACACACACACACACACACACACACAATCATCCACCCATTCTTACAAGCACCCTGCCTGTATACATGCATCCATCATGTGCGCACACGCACACCCACCAACCCCTCTTTTCTCTTCCTCACTGCAAGCACATGAAAACCACCAACAATCACCTTTTCAGGATCCCTCCAAAATCCCCACTCTCTCTGGATCCCCCTAAACCTTTTCTCCCTCCTTCTCTCTTTCCCCCACACATGCAGCCCCCACCCACAAGCACATAACCCTCCCCACCTACACCCACCCCAGGTTGATGCCAGCTGGCTTTCATATGCCCACCCACCCACCTGGCATCCTGCTGCTCTCCATCTCCATGGCTTCCACAATTCTCCTGCTGGCTTACCGCTGCCCTTGCTAGTCCCCTTGCTCTCCCTAGCCCCCCAAACTCTTCTCATTAGTCCCCCCCAGCCCAACTTACCAGACAGCACTCACAGGGGTCCTTTATTCTTCCCCCCCTTCCTGTTCCTGTTGGCTGGGTGTGCTGCAGAGGAATGCATTGGCCTGCAGCTGCCCCCTTTGATTTCTAAGTATATCTGTGAGCCCCACATGTGGTTCAGAGACATTCATGGGAAATGAAGGTGGCCCTGGCTTCATTTTGAAGTGGGCTCCAAGAAGTGTCTGGGGGTGCACTGGTGCCCACGGGCACCATGTTGCCTACCCGCATGATACATGATTGAGGAGGCTTCACCTGCTTAATTTCACCTTGGCGGCAGAGAAGCTGGGCCAGCAAAGATGTTAGCTGTCTTAACCTACCATTGGAATTACCCAGTGCATTTGTGCAGACTCCCCTGGGGCTGCCATGTAGCGATGCTCTCTCCCCGAGAGCAGCACCAGCTATTTCAGTGGAGCCTGCATGCTTCCAAGATTGAGCTGTTAAGTCAGCGTTTCCAGGCAGTTAGTGACTGACTGACAGAGGCAAGAACCTGAGGCCATGATTGCCATTATAAACCTCAGAAATATATAAAAATGCAGGGGGGGGGGAGAGAAAGGAAATTGCCTTTTTATGTGCTAGAGAATTTAAAGTTGAACTGCATGTTGCCATGGCTACATCATTTGGTTTGCAGTATTGTTGCCTGTGACCAGGGGCCGGATCCTCCTTCCTACTAAACTTTCTGACTTTTATGGGAGCAGTTTCAAACTCAGTAAAGTAAACAGTTGGTGGGCACAACCGTGTCCTTAGCACCAGTGGAAGCTGGGGGCTCCGATATCAGTGGGATGGTAAATCTGCTCCGGGTTTTAGTCAAAACTCTAAAAGAGCTATTCAAGGTGCAAAGCACCTAGGGTTCAGCACCTTTGATAGCTCCTTCAGAGTTCTTATCCACAGCGGTTCACTGCCCTTCCGATGTCAGAGCCCCCAGCCTCCACTGCTTAGCTCCCACTCCAACGGATACATGGGCCAAGGACTCACCATAGGGCATCATATTGTGTTGCCTGAGATAAGCTCAAGATTTGATCATTGTCTTATTTGGCACCAGCAAGGCTTCAGAAATTGTTAAGATGGTGCCAAGCATTTCAGAAGATGGGCTCCACCCACACCCCGCCGACCGCTCCGCCACCTATTCTCTTATATTTTCTCTTCCTTCCCCCTGCAAAAAGTGACTGATTGAGGGATCTGCTTGGTCCCTGCTGTGGTTTCACTCTGGCCTTTCTTTCACACCCAGGTGTGGGGGGAGTGCTTGACAAATCAGCATTGGCCAGAGAACCTCTGCTACCTTGAAGTAAGACTAGATAAGCATGGCCCCATATTGAGATTGAGCCAGGAGGGTTTTATCAGGGAGGAACATGAGCTCAATGAAGGCCTTGTGATTTTATTTCAAAGGGGGTCAGGACAATACAAGTTACACACACACACACACTCCTAGATACAGGGTGGGCAAGCATTTGATTAACACATTCCAAATAAAGAAGAGGGAATCTCTTCCTGCGTGCACTTCTGACACCTGTCACTTCACCAGTTCTGGAGCCTTCATGACAGAGAGGAGACGACAAGGAAATCTCTCTGTGGAAACAACATCCTTACAACCAGCTTAGTTCTTATAGCCATTTATTTATTTATTTATTACATTTTTATACCGCCCAATAGCCGAAGCTCTCTGGGCGGTTCACAAAAATTAAAACCACCATCCAGCGGTGCTCAGAGGATTTATGGGGCCTGGGGCAGAACTGATGTTGGGGGTCCTGCCGCAGCCTGCTGCAAGCACCCTTGGGTAAGTGTGAAGCTCTGGGGAGCAATGTGTTAGGGCCTGGGCCAATGAGGTGCCCAGGAATGCAGGCAGGGCAGAGACCACTTGATTTTGGGGGGCCTGGGACAAATTGCCCCAGTTTCCCACCCCAACCTTGCAACCACCCTGGAATCTAAGAGAAAGGAAAACACCAAATATCCCTCCAATAGGGTGACTATATTTTGGAAACCAAAAAGGAGGACAAAATGGCTATCCCAAGGGGGCATGCCCATCAACATGCCCAGCCCCCAAGGGGGTGTGCCCACCCAAATACGGCCTTGGTCACAAGTCTGACTTCATAGCACACAATTAAGACAAATCTGTTCTACATAACATCTTAGTGTTAAAATCACGGGAATAAATAACAAGTGAGACATTCAATGTATCTGAAATTAACTTCACTCATACCTACTTTTGTAGCTTTTGCAGTACTTTGAAGCTTTTGCTATACTCTGTGCTATACTCTGTGTGATATAGTCTCCCCTTCCCTCAAATATCTTTTCTGACTGCAAGTCCTTTACTGGATGACCATAGTCTCAGCTTTCCTAACATAGTCTCAGCTTTCCCCATCACCTTTCTCATATCCATATTCACAGATTCAGCATAATGCTACCACTGAACAAATGAAGTAGTTGACAAGTACAGAAAAATCTAGTACAGCACCCAAGCATTCAGAAAGAGTATAAACTACTATTAGCTTGCAAATATTAACCATGGAACAAAATGGACTAAAGGGTAGCACCTCTTAGCTTGTTTAAACTTCAACAAGACATAACAGTAAAAAACAGCAAAAAAACAAACAAACCCAAAAACCTGCCTCATTGACAGCTGTTGGCTTCTGCTACTGATGGTGGTGGCTGCTGGCTGCTGGCTGCTGCTGCTGCTGGTGGCTAGTGACTGCTGCTGCTGGTGGTGGCTAGTGGCTGCTGCTGGTGGTGGCTAGTGGTTGCTGGTGGTGGCGGCTGCTGGTGTTGGTGGCTGGTGGCGGCTGCAGCTGGAGATGGCGGCAGGCTGGGAGGGCCTTAAAGCTTTAAGGCCCTTGCAGGCTTCTATCTGGGCCTCTGCTTGATCAACATCACTGTGTCGACCAAACAGAGATCCGGACGGAAGCCTGCGAGGGCCTACAGTGCGCGTTTTCCGGACAATTTTGGGTAAAGTAGGATTCCCCCCCCGACTCAGTTTGGCCCCCCATTTCCGGACATGTCCAGGCCAAACCGGACGTATGGTCACCCAACCCTCCAGGTCTACCCATTTCCCCACAACATGGGCATGTTACAAGGGTGCTTTCAGCACTGAGGCCTAGCCTGCCTACCTCCTGGTTATTTTGGCTTTTAAAGGGAGCTTCGGCTATTGGGCAGTATAGAAATGCAATAAATAAAATAAATAAATAAAAATAAAGGCTGCTTTTAATGTTTTACTCTGTTTTTATAATCTGCTTGGTTTCAGAAAGGCAGTATAGAAATAGAACAAACAAATCATAAAGAAACGAAACTGCCTGGAGCAATTTGGAAGGGCTCAGGAACATCATGTGCCTTCCTTCCTTTGGAACTCGACCTGATGACTTTGCTAGTTAGGACAACAAGGTTGTCCCATATATTGGAAATATGAATGTGATTTTTATTTTAGGAATTTTATACCCCTGATTCAATCAGAATTCTATGGCAGTTTACAAAAAAACCCACATATAAATATTTATTTATTTATTTATTTATTTATTACATTTCTATACTGCCCAATAGCCGGAGCTCTCTGGGCGGTTCACAAAATGTACTGCCAGAGGCAGCTGCTGTTCACTTGGCATTGTGGAGAAGCTGCCCGAAGTCTCACTGGACTTCACCAAGTCTGTGGCAAAGTATTGCAAGACGTGGTGAAGTATTGTGAGAATTCGCTATGCCCTGTGGGACTTGGGCCATAGAGCGACGTAAGGTTTATCCCAGGATTGTCCTGGGGTCAAACCTGTTCATCTAAGTGCCACACAGGGCATCTAGCTCTCAGGCAGGGACTATCCTGAGATAACTTAGGTCTAGCTATGGCCTTGGTGCCATTGCATGAGACTTGGCTGGGAAAGTCTTGGGGGATGCCATTCAAAGGTCTCTCCTCATGTGACTCAGCCTTAGCTGCTGCTTCTTTTTTCTTTGTTAGGAAAAAAAGGCTAAAATGGACACAAAGCACAGGACAGACCCTGGAGGATGGGAATGTCATGAGAGCCAGTGTGGTGTAATTGTTAGAGTGTTGGCCTGGGACTCTGGAGATCTGGATTCTAGTTCTCACTCAGCCACAAAGCTCACTGGGTGATTTTGGGCCAGTCGCAGACTCTTAGCCTAACCTACCTCACAGGGTTGTTGTGAGAATAAAATGGAGAGGAGAAGGATCATGTAAGCCATCTTGAATTCCTTGCAAGAGGAAGAAAGGCAAGAATGAAATAATAAATAAATAAATAAATAAATAAATAAATAAAGCACCTGCAAACTACCATGAGTCACTAGTGTACAATAAATGCCTCGTGTAGAAAGGCTCTTAGACAGTCTATCAGTAGAAAGAGTCTCTGAGCAACACCATAAGAGAAAAATTTAAATCGCCCAGGAATGAATAAAAGTAAGGAAAACTGCTGTCCAGAATAAACAAAATACATTATTTATTTATTTATTGCATTTATATCCCACCTTTTTTTCCTCCAAGGAACCCAAGGCAGCATACATAATCCTCCTCCTCTCCATTTTATCCTCACAACAACAACCCTGTGAGGTAGGTTGGGTTGAGTGTCTGTGACTGGCCCAAAGTCACCCAGTGAGCTTCCATGACCAAGTGGGGACTAGGACCCAGGATCTCCTGACTCCTAGTCCAACACTTTAGCCACTACACCACACTGGCACTCATTATGTTCCCTCTGAAATGCTTGGGTGCATTGGGATGTGGGGAAGGAAGCTTTTGCCTGCAAATATTGTCATGGTATGTTACAATTATTTTCAAACTGCTTTCCCCCTGTTGCAAGATTTTCCAGTCCTCTTTTACCTGTCCAACTCCACACCCACTCATGTCTTCCCCTGGCTACATCCTTGTCAGATAGGAGTTCTTGTTGCCAATGGTTAGATGAAAACTCATTTCCCCTGAAAGAATGTAAATGAAATCTTAAACTTGGCTCTAAACAAGAGTAGGAGCTCAGAGACTTTTTGGTTATCTATCCTTCATCCCCTTTTATTCTTCCGAGTATGTGTGCAGGCTTCCAGCCACTGTGCTAACATTTCTTTGAACAAAAACAAGGGATCTGCCTTAACAAATAAGAGCTGCTGGGGGATGTAGAAAGAATGATTTCCCTCATTCATCAAATCAAAATGACCTGTATTGGGAAATATTGAATTTTTACTTAAGATGGATGGTGCAATTGAATGTTCTTTTATAAATGAGTTATATTTTGCTTACTGCTTTTGCATTGTGTGAATGTTAGAGCTTATAAGAAGATACTGGACCCTATCTAAGGGTTCAGCATGGACAGATACCACAAAAAATGGATTCCTTAACTCTATCTGATAGGGGTGCTCTAAACTGATATCCAGTAGGGCTGTGCTCCGCTTCTCTTCTGGTCGGAGAAGCAATAGCGAGGTGGCCTGATTCGCCTCTGGAAAAGGTGGAGAAGTGAGTTGTGGGGCGGGCGGATTGAGGCAAAAAGGATCGCCTCAATCCGGAGCTCCGGATGCAGGTAAGTGGGGGGGGGGAGGGGGACTCATCTGGCACTGCCGCCGCTGTCGCAGTCCCTGCTGTGATGGCGATGGAGCCAGGTAAGGGGGCAGGGAGGAGGGAAGCTTACCTGCGTTCGTTGCGGGCTTCAATTGAGGCCCCGGTTGAAGCCGGAAGTGAAGGCCAAGTCCTCTTCCAGCTTCAAGCCGGGTCCTCAATTGAAGCCTGCAATGATGGACACAGGTAAGGGGGTGGGGGTGGGGGTGACCTACCTGGTGCCACCACCATCACCACCGCCCTTGCGGCGACAGCGGCGGAGCTGGATCTTGCACCGTGGAGTGGAGCAGGGGACGGGTGGATTGGCCTGAAGAGGATTGGGCCCAATCCAGAAGTTTCGGATCGGGCCATGAAGAGGATTGGGGGGTCCGTGAACAGCCCTAATATCCAGGTTTTAATTTTAGTATGGATTCACTAAGGCACATTCCTGGAAACTATTTCAATAGCTGCATCTCCTATTATACATTAACTGTGACCTTTGTGGTTTTCCAAATGACCCTGAGCATGTACAGAGCACATTTCCTTCATCACTGGGCAGACACAGCTAACCTCCAGCAACTGGAATTGGTGTGTCAAGTTGCTCCTGGATTTTCCAGGAAAAATGCGTGATTCAGCTTTTATGTAAGGTTGCCAGGTTTTTTTAGTGGCAGTGCTTCCATGCCTTTAACAGCTGCATGACATGCAAAAATTCAGCAGGAAAAGCTCTTAGTGTTGTAGAGGCTGTCATTCTAACCTCAGAAGTAGAGAACTACTCCATTGATCTGAGCATATACTGAAAATATGTTGCCAACCCAGTAGACCACCCTTCCCCAACCTGGTGCCATCCAGATGTTCCCAGACAGCATGGACAATTGTGGTCCAACACATCTGGAGGCCACCAAGTTGGGGAAGGCAGCAGTAGATCAAGGGAAGATGTGAGTGACTACATGGACCGACATTACAGATATTATACCTGTCCTTCGTAGCAATAGCTTAAAATCATTTCTTCCAGCATATTATTTCCTTGTATGAGAGAGACCTTGCTAAACAGGAAAGGGAAGGACGATAGCAGATGTGGGCAACCTGTGGCCCTCCAGATGTTTTGGCTTATGACTTCCATGATCCCTTACCATTTGCTGGGGCTGATGAAAATTGCAGGCCAAAACATCTGGGTGGTTTTTGGGTCCCCCCCCCCACAGGCTACGGGGGGGGAGAAGAATGGGACCAATGTTTCTTTCCACAAAAGTCTTTAAGAGCACCAGAACCCTTCCCTATGAGAAATATCTTGTAGTTTCAGTGTCCCCAAGGGTGGCATAGCAATTCAGTAGTGGGGGCAGAATATTTTATACTTCCAAAGGTTTCCAAGGGACAAGCACATTCCAGTTGTGATGGGATCAATTTGAGATTCTCAACATAGGACTGGATTTTGAAAGTATTTCACTTTTGGGGTTCCATGTGATCACCTCATGGCTCAATTTGCAGAGATGTTCAAATTCCAGTTGAGAATTAGATGAACTCAGATGGTGTGGTGTGTTGTTTTTTTTAAAAAAATGTTAATCACACAGTAGTTTCCATTTTGTCATCTCTGCCCTTAAAAGAGCACACTGAATGCTGAGTAAACAGGAGCTGAGCTTTCAAGAAAATGTGAGCTTTGGCTTTCTTCAAACATCTTCACCAAAATGATTGCCCTTAACTGAATCCTTTGACAGTGAGCTCCAACATTTTGCAGAAATATGTGCATATCTTTAGAAGATTATGCATGAATCTCTGAAAGTCAAATCATTGCCATGTGAATGGCATCTTGACACATGCCTATTTCTTCTCCTTCTCCTTCTCCTTCTCCTTCTCCTTCTCCTTCTCCTCATTTATATATTGCCCCATAGCTGAAGCTCTCTGGGCAATGATGCATGGATCTTCCCCAGACTGATGACCTCCAGACGCTTTAGGCTACAACTCTCCCCAGCTGTGCTGGCTGGGACTGATGGAACCTGGAGTCCAACAACATCTGGGGACTACCACTGAGGCTAACTATAGCAAGGCATTCTGAGCTACAGACTAAGAAATCAAGGTAGACTTTATTTGCTAATACAGATTAGCAAGAGTACACCACATATTTGGCTGCTAATCATGGGTGAACATATTATCAGCTTCTATAGTCTAATCAATCACAGACAAACTATAAATCCTTTCTGAAATAAATATGGGAGACAAACTAGACTAAAGAAATTAAAATGTCCAAATGCTGCACTTTCATGAGATTCAAAATTGTAGCAGAAGCAAAAGTAAGGTATGGGGTAGCAGGGTTTGCCTGGGTGCCGAAATTGGAAGGTGAATCTCTGAATTCAGATTTTGGGTCAGATTTTGGGCCAGATCCTTAATAGGGACAATTTGAGCCCATTCCAACACAATCCCTTAGATTCACATCAGCCTCATAAAGGCAAAGTACAGCGATCAGGAATCTATAGCTGTTGAGATGGGCAAAAACCACCATCTCATGCATCTGTAGACTTTAAGTATCCTCATAACAATGTTTATTGCTACAGAACATATATAAGACATTTCAACTGAGATCTGGGCTCCAATATCTGTGTAGACTTGTTCTGGCCCCAAAAGTCTGGAAGCCAGATTCCAGCTGGACATCAGGAAAAACTTCCTGACTGTTAGAGCAGTGTGACAATGGAATCAGTTACCTAGGGAGGTTGTGGGCTCTCCCACACTAGAGGCCTTCAAGAGGCAGCTGGACAAGCATCTGTCGGGGATGCTTTAGGGTGGATTCCTGCATTGAGTAGGGGGTTGGACTCAATGGTCTTGTAGGCCCCTTCCAACTCTGCTATTCTATGATTCTATGATCCTTCTAGCTAAACAGGAGATGTGATTCTTGTAAAGCATTCAGGTGAGTGGCAGAAGGAATAGGAGTAAAACATGAAGTTTCTTGTTTCATACTCCATTATGCATCACTGTCATTTTCCACATTTCTAAAACATTGTTCCATTCACAAAAGGGGATCTAAGCATCTTGAATTGCTCAAGGACAAACATATTAGATGCTTAGGGCACAATCCTATGCATGTTTAGACAGAACAAAGTCCTACAACTCTCAGCATTCTCCAGCCAGCATTGGTGGCTGAGAAATAGTTGGAATTGTAGGACATTTTTCTGTCTAAACATGCATTGGATTGCAGTCTTAGTAATGCTTTTTTTAGGACACTCAAACCATGATCATTGTAATGTTTCCATGGCAAACACAAATACAAATTATGCCAAAATACACATTTGATTGGTCTACATGCAGCACAACATCCCTACAAAGAGCAAAAGTGGAATACAACCCTCTGCTTGGGCCCCTTTATACCAGCATGAATCTCCCATTTAATTAATTTTAATTTGCAGCTCACCTTTAAAGAAAACCTTTCTTCTTGAGCTCCCACCTGGAGACCCAGGGAAGCTCCCTGCCTGTATATAATGTGAGCAATTAATTGCAGCATAGGGATGACCGTGCATCAGGCAGCATCAGCTGTAGGAGGGGATATGCCCCCCCTCTTAAAATGATCAAAATGCAGAGTCCAAAAAAGGACTAAAACTACACCTAGGGATGTATGGATCTTGTTTAATCTGTTCCATTTGTGTTTTGCAGATTGTCAGGCGCCTTTCTTTCCACTGTCCACCATTTGACAGGATCAGATTCCCCCTCCCCATTCAGAGAAGTCTGCAAAAAGAAAAGTCTGCCACAATTTACATCACTTCCGCTGGCACATAACATTTTGCACATTTTCCGCAGCTCAGCATTAAATCAATGAGCAGTGCTCACACTCACAAAAAGAGGTTTATGCCATGGAGGCTGAAGAGGGATCGGAGATGTATACATAAGGTTTTTATTTAATGGCTCATATATATTAGCATATTTTTCAGTAACATTTGTATTTATGTGTGACTAAATTTGCATATAACTCCAGAAGGTAAAGGAATGGCCCGCAAGTCCACAGCATCTGCACTACTTTGAAGATGCTCATCTGCTGTGGAATCTGCAGGTCAAATGCATAGGAATTTGTAGTCATTTGAATCTGTTTTGGATTTCTCTGACCTGCCTAGCTATACCATGCATAATTCTCTAATACTTTAGAATTGCAATTCCAAAGGATTACCAGTTGTTTTGAGTGCAACCCTGTGCACATCTCCTGGGAACTGGGTCCCATGGAGTTCACTGCTACTTACTCCCAGATAAGTGTGCATAGGATTGCAGTCATAGTCAAATAAAATATTACAAAGAGAATATGGTTGCTACTCCCACCACCTCCCCAACAAAGTGTTTGTACCACAGGAGCATGACAGGTAGAAACTCAACAGATGCTTTTTCTCAGAATGAATGAATAGCTTGCAGATTAAGCCACCTCGTATCCTTCAGATGTGTTGGACTACAACTCCCATCATGCTGGCTGAGGATAATAGGAATTGCAATCAACACATATAGGGGGTGCCATGTTGGGGAAGGCTGGTGAAGTCTTTCTGCTGCACTAACCAATGAAGCTCCTTTCTGTCCAGCTCACTTTGCCATGTACAAGGAGAAACTCAATTTTTTGTAAGTTTAACTAGAACTCAAAATGGGAAGAAAATTGGGAACACTGGGGGAGAGAACTCAATGTGCCTCCCCTTTATAGATAAATTATCAGAATAAATAGTGAGGAATCTCTTCAATGACTACTGCGCTACAGATATAAAGTCCTGAATTGTATAGGATAGTCCTACAAAGGGCATCCAGGATAGCTGGGTGTATTTATTTATTTATTTATATTATTTAAAGCATTTTTACCTTGCTCTTCAGCCAGAGAAACTGCCAGACCAGCATACAGCATACAGACACAAGTCCTGCTTCCAACCTAAAAAGACACAACACAGATGGAAAAATTGATGGGAAAGGGGATGGAAAGCAAGAAAACCCAGGCATCAATTCTTAATGTTATACAGTTCTTATAATGAGCTGCCATACTGGAGATGGCAGAAACAGACCTCAGCAAGCTTCCAAGAAAGAGCCTGGTTATCAGACCTTCCTTGAAATGGCTGTAATGAGGCCAAAGTCATTGGTTCTAGAGGGTGGAGTTCTTCTCAAATTTACCTTTAATGACAAGTTGTCCTGGAGCAGGGACCAGTGGAGGGCTATGAATCCATTCTGGGTTTCAGTCAGAACAGGCCAGAACTCTAAAGTAGCTATCCAAGGCACTGAACTCTATGCCCAAAATAGGTTCAGCACCTTGAATAGCCATTTTAGAATTCTGGCTTGTTCTGACTGAAACCTGGAATGGATTCACAGCCTCAGTGAAATTGAAGCCACCAGCTTCCACTGGTACGCACTGACTTAAGAGAAGAAAAATGTGCTAAGGAATATCCAAAGGACTGTATCAGTTGACCTGTTCTTTGAAGCCAGATACCACCTTTCTTCTCCCATAGCTTGTTTTTTTTAAGTAAACCAGAAATTGAAAATATACATAAAATCCCTTGTTACAGCAGGCAGAGCACTTCTTTCAAGATGCAACTCAACAGCAGGAGTTTGCTTAGAGGCACTGTACAATTGCCAGATTCATATTGCCAGATCTGAAGAACTGTGATGGTCCCCAGGACTGAAGCTAATTTCTGACAAAGCCCAGGTACTTCTGGTGGGTGATTTGTTCACTCAAGGAATGTTATACCCCCAACTGGACATTGTGTTACTTATTACTCTGCATTTTGAATTCTTTGATTCCCCCCCCTCCCCGACCAGTCACTGACTGGTCTCACTGCCATGCATTGAATTTCATGCAGAAATTCTAGGACGAATTTCTAGTCCAATAGCTTCGGCTATTGGGCGGTATAAAAATGTAATAAATAAATAAATAGGCCAAATTTTGTTCAGCGGAAAGCTGCACCACCTAAATGTCTACCTATCATGCCTCTGTTGGACATGGATACTCTATCCTATCCAGGGTGGCCACGTAGGCCTTGGCAAAAGAAGAAGAGGAGGAAATGCATCACCAGAAAAGAGGATAAAAGAGGACACCAATTTGGACAACATTTTTATATGCAAATTTTTATGTCTAGGTGCAAATTTTGAAATAATAACAATTATTTTAATAGAAATACAAGTCCTTTCCCCACAGTGGAGAAGCCTGAGGCTGCTCAGACTGCTTTCCAGATGCTAACTGTTGATGGGCAGCTTCAAGGCCCCTACTCTCTCCTTTTCGTGGTTCTTTGACTTGAAACCAGAGTTGGACTGGACAGCCGATCAAATAGAGGACACCTTCAAGTAGAGGCCTGTCCTCTGCCAGCTCTCCAAAATAGAGGGCTGTCCTTTGTAAAGTAGGGCACCTGGCCACCTTAGTCCTATCACTTGCTGCACTCTCATCCTAAGGGAATTTTAAAAGTGAAGCCAAAATGACTCTGTAACTTTCTGCATGCAGCCAATTGCACTTCTTGCTAATTGGCACCCAGCTGAGACCCCATTCTGCTCTCCCTCGCCTCCCACTTCTGCTGATTTACCTTGACCTTTCTGGGCAATAGTGGGGAAAGTGAAAATGCTAAAGGAAAGTGCTGTGATCAAAGAGCAGAGTTGTGGAGGAGAGGAAATACTGATATTCGATGGTTTCCAGCTCAGATAAATGCCACTGCTCATCCCAATGCAGATGTATTGAAAAATTATGGAAGACCTGAAAGTGCTGCTTCATTGTCCTTTGAGGTTCATCTCAAATGCTATTTCTTGAAATATAGATAAGTGAAGATATTTTCCATACAACATCTTCTTGACTCAAGAGTGGGGATGGATGTTTTCCCCTGGCAAGCTGTGTGGGGAGGAGGAGCCTGGCCTTCCCCTGCCACAGTGGCATCCCTGTGCCATATAGAATCAAATGTGCTACTTATACACTGAAATAGTAAGCATTTCAGCTATCACTGTCAGGTTACTAGACTGCCATCGATTCGAAAATACAGAATTTGTGTTCATAGCAATGGTGAACTCTGCAGGACCAAGACTGTTTTCACAAGTAAGAAAGCATGATGATACTACGATCTAACTACTGCGGTCACAGTACTGCACTCCTGCTTTCTCCACGATATGTATGTTATCCTGCCATCTGGTTTGTCTAGCTGCCCTCCTAGTGTTCCTTCTGTGCATTGTCCTTTTGCACTAGTGCCTGGCTATTGTTCTGTTTAAAGCAATGCTTTTTAAAGTAATGCCAAGACTGCTTTTGGCTCCTTCCGAGCATCTCTGGAAACAGAGCATAGGAGCAGCAACATCCAAAACCAAAGACTCAGCTACAACCACATGTTTTCCTGATCTATGCTTTTAACAGAGTGGCATGGGAAGAAGCCATCAGGACATGGCTCCCAACCACCATGGCAATGTATGGATTGGAACTTGGGGCATGTCTACACCAGCCATTAAATCCGGGCTGGTCTCGTGTGGGTCTCTGTGCATCCATATGCCGCACAAGGAATCCCAGGGGCAAAAGGGGATGTCCAAAAGCTTTCTGTGGGATATCAGGAACAGTGGAAAACCTGATGTTTCCTGTGGTCCCGGGAGCATCCCGTGGACCATTTGTGGTGTGGCTGCTGCACCTGCCTCTTCCTCTCCTCTCCACGAGAAACAGGGCTCTGAAACGGGCACGGAGCTGTATGAGGAGGCTCCGTGCCCATGGGGGGCAGGAATGGGTTCGGAGTGTTTTTTCCACAACTTACTTTTTAGTGGTGCGCAGTTGCACTGTCTCCCCTGTTGTTGTTTTTAAAATGTTGCCTGCGACATCCCTCTTCCCTTCTGGGATGACGTGCTGCTGTTTGGATGCTGGTGGAGGATCAGGGAAGCAGGTAAGTTTATGATCCTCCCCCGTCCCTCACTCTACACCCTTAGGTGTAGTCATGCCCTTGGTGTGCTTATAGTTTCAAGACCCATTAAGAAATCACTTTGGAGTCAACATGTTTAGGAGTAGGCTGACAAAAATGGATTTTATATTGCATTGACTTAGGCTGTGCATTTTATGTTTTAAATGACTCTCTTCCAGTTTCTGCCCCTCGTTAACAAAATTCAGAAGTGATGAAGTGAGAGTTATTCTTACTATCACTTGTGAAAATTCATTAAAGGCAATTGATAAATGTTTCAATATTAGAATAGTAAGAAAGTAGCTGCCAATACTTGCATCGAGTACTTGAATTTATGAGGAAGAATGAACAGTAACAAGAATTAGGAATGGATATGTTATTTATCTTTCCGTGTCTTGATATGGGATAAGAAGCATATCAACTATGTATATTGAGGAAATTATTGTTTTAAAATTACAAAAGTATTTGTTTTGTTACTGATATAATAATTGGGTGTACTGAGGAACTGTATAAAATAATAATTTTTATATAGTTTGTTTTACAGAAAAGACATGCTTGTAAGGCAGTGTATAATAGTGCCATTACCTGTCTCATTGTTTGATTGTTCCATTTAGGGCTGAGGGCTGGGTCTAAAGATGTTTCCAGTTCTACTCCAAGCAGGATATGACACTTTGAAAATGGTTTAAAGACTGTATATGCCATGTGTCCTGGGCCCCAAGAGTAGTCATTACTGTTGTAAACTGTTGTAAAGCAGTAGTGTAGATCCTGCCCAAATAAGACTTTTAAAGTGCAAGCATGGCACTTTGTTTACATAATTTTATGGACCTATGACATAGGAACATAAGAAATGCCATGCTGGATCAGACCAAGGGTCCATCTAGTCCAGCACTCTGTTTGCACAGTGGCCAACCAGCCATCGACCAGGGATGAACAAGAAGGGCATGGTGCAAAATCACCCTCCCACCCATGTTCCCCAGCAACTGGTGCACACAGGCTTATTGCCTCGAATACTGGAGATAGCACACAACCATCAGGGCTAGTAGCCATTGATAGCCTTTGCCTCCAGGAATTTATCCAACTCCCTTTTAAAGCCATCGAAATGGGTGGCCATCACTACATCTTGTGGTAGTGAGTTCCATAATTTAACTATGCACTGTGTGAAGAAGTACTTCCTTTTATTTGTCCTTGATCTCCCACCAATCAGCTTCATGGGATGACCCCGGGTTCTAGTATTTTGAGAAAGGGAGAAAAATGTCTCCCTATCTGCATTCTCCACACCATGCATCATTTTGTACACCTCTATCATCTCTCCCCCTTAGCTTCCTTTTTTCCAAACTAAACAATCCTAGTTGATGTAACCTTCCCTCATAGGGGACATGCTCCAGCCCCTTGATCATTTTAGTTGCCCTTTTCTGCACTTTTTCCGAGTTCTATTATATCTTTTTTTTCGCTGCAGTGACCAGAACTGTACACAGTATTCTAAGAGTGGTCGCACCATAGATTTCTGTAAAGGGCGTATGATACTAGCTCCTATGTTTCCCCACCATTCCTTCCATTTTTTTTTCTTTCCACAGAAAATCTGTTAAGGAGTAAAAGTTGGAATAGCTCTGTAATGTCTTTGGATTGATAGTGCTAGAAGCTGTCCATTTTAGCCTTGAAGAGCCCTTATATTCTATAAACCCAAATAGGTGTTTAACTGTCAACATTTCTTCCCAAGAAACCCTGAAATTACAGTTACATAAAGGGAATTGGTAAGCAGAGAGCTGAAAAAGAAAATTCTCAGCAACTTGCCAAACTACAATTCCATAACTCCCTGAGGGAATGTGCCCTCAGTGTGTGTGTGTGTGCGCGCGCGCGGGCATGCTTTAGGGAGAGAAGCACAGGGCTGTGTCACAATACTAGGTCCTGGGCTAACATGCATTATCAATTCACTAGGGGGAAAATAGCAGTATCAAAACATTTGAGTCTGATCTGTAGGATTTTGGCAGCCAGAACTGCTTTGTAGGAAATTGTTATTGTTGATTAAGCCAATCACAGTACTAAGCAATCAGCTCTTCCAAATTTGCATTGATTTGCATAAATATACATTTCTTAAGATATACAAAGTAGCAATGGCAGAGCAACCTCCCCCCTCCAAATCTGGGACAGATGGCCATCCTAAAATATCACAATGGTGGGAGGGGGGGGGAAACTTGGATAATAAAGGATGAATTTCTAGTAAAATGGTATTGATTGTTCCTTTCCCCACCCCCACCATTTATTTGCCCAGACCTTTCTACTTCTAACAGCCTTTTGTTCTTCACTGGATACTGCATCCAGTGACAACCATGAATTTAGTTAGAAACTTGGGTGCCATTTCCTGCCCCTGCCTGCGGGAAAAAAACAAACAAGAAGAGGATGTATTCACAGCACCTCCAGGAGCCAGAGGAGTAGACAGCATGTTGGGAAATAAATCCGTCTATGTGTCTACTTTTTTGTTACCTGTTGCCTTTTGATCACACACTGTATAAATTAAAGCGCATCTCTAAACCTATGCTCAGTGGAGCCTTAGCCCCATTCAGTTCACGGACAATGGAAAACAATTTAGCTCTTGCAGCTACGACAAAGCGATGGAGTCGATAAGCAGCCGGCAAGGTTAAATCAGCCATTTTCTGGATGAAGAAGAGCAGGAGGGCCTTTCGAGACAGCCTGGGAAGGGCAGAACTAAGGCATCGGAATTCATGCAGGGCTAAATAAGTAGGGTGACCCACAGAGGACACACATATCTTTAAGACTTTCAGGAAATGTTGGCAATGGCAGCATTTTGATTCCTCCAGCGCTATAGCAGGATGGGCAGCACCTAATGAAATTACTTCTTTGACTCAGCTATGTGAAATATGCACTAGCCCTGTCCTTATTGCATTGAATAGCCCCAGTGGAAGCTGGTGGTTCCAATTTTGGTGGGGCTGTGAATCCATTCTCAGTTTCAGTCAGAACAGGCCAAAACTCTAAAGGAGCTATTTTGGGGATGGGGTTCAGCACTGTAGGTAGTTCCTTTAGAGTTCTGGCCTGTTCTGACTGAAACCCAGAGTGGATTCACAGCCCCACTGAAATTGTAGCCACCAGCCTCCACAGAATAGCCCCTTTATAGAGGGATTTTCTGTCACAGTGTGGTTAGAGGGTTTTAAATATGACAGTGTTATGGACATGCAAGTGTAAGCAGCTGAACTTGACTTTGAGCTTTTATTTATTTATTTATTTATTTATTTCCTTTATATCCCACCTTTTTTTCCTCCAAGGAACCCAAGGTGGTGTATATAATCCTCCTCTTCTCCATTTTATCCTCTCAACAACAACCCTATGAGGTAGGTTGGGCTGGGAGTCTGTGACAGGCCCAAAGTCACCCAGTGGATTTCCATGGCCGTGTGGGGACTAGAACCTGGATCTCCCGACTCCCAGTCCAACACTTTAGCCACTACACCACACTGGCTTCTATGAATACCTTCCTGTGTGTTGTAAGGGATGAGCAGGGTTAAGGTACATAACAGAAGAAGAGTAACACATGGAACAACCACCAAGATTTACAAGTAACAAAAACAAGTATTACATGTGCATGCTGCAGAAAGGAATCTACAGCTTAATACAAACCACGAGAGCATGGAACAAAAGAATTGGACTAGATATGACCAGCCAAGGCTTTATGCAAGGTGAAGCAAGTCCCTGCCTCTACACATGTTATAGAGAAGGCGGATGGATGTTTATACTGACTTGTGTCAATGACCTGTTTATATGCCATGACAATCAAAAGGACAGTGCTCCATCTAAATAAAGAAGTAGAAGTCAAACATTTAGGAGACGCCCATTACTATTTCTGCATACAAAGTGATAGGGAAGGAGATGGCCGTCATCTTCTTAGTAAAAAAACCAAAATGTTTTGGAGTTGCTAGAGAACCCAGGACTAAAAGATGTGAATCCAATGCCTACACCAATACACCAATAGAAACTATTTTCCAGAAAGAAAAGAAACCTAGGCAGGATCTATACTACTGCTTATAACGGTTTATAATGGTTATGACAACTGTTCAGGCCCAGGACACATTACATATACCGTTTTCACAATGTTTTTAAAGTGTTATATCCTGCTTGGTGTAGATCGGGCCCTAGTGAACCATTAACAGAAAACAATGGGTACAGAGAGGCCACCAGTAAGTTTTTTACTTAGCCACAATTACTAGGCCTGACATAGCTACTATGCAATAGGCATACTATGCAGGAAAACCAGTTCACCCAGCCAAAGTGATTGGACTGCAGTCAACAGGGTAGCAAGATAGCTGAAAGGAATGGCACACTTAAAAGAAAGACTGCCAGCCACCAATAGCCCTAACGTAGTGGGAAACACAGATTTGGGTGCAGATTGGTTTGAAGGTATTTCAGACCACAAATGCACTAGTTGGCATATATTTTTCTATGAGGGCGGAACAGTGAGTTGGGCAAGCCACAAACAGGTCACGGTCCCCCACTCAACCACTGAAGCTAAACATGTATCAGCTTCAGATATGCTTCAGAAGTGTACACAGAGGTTAAAACTGCTACTTGAAGACTTGGGAGTGGATGTGCTTATACCTATACAAATTTATGAGGACAACCAAAGTTGCACAAGACTGTCTCCCATATAATAAAAAATCTACAACAACAAGGGCTTGTCAAGATATGCTGTTGTCCCATGGGAAACATGACTGCGGATATACTCACTAAACTATTTACCAAAGATAGTTACTAGCATGTGTGAGAAAAATTAGGTTTTGTGAACTCTGGAGCATGCAAAATTGTGAAGGGGAATGTTGGATAATAGGAGCAACTCTCTCATGCTTCCAGAAACTAGAGGGTGTTAGAGAACGTGTGGTATTATCAGCAGCTTGTCTTGTTCACCCCCTTTGTTGTCCTGTAACTGGACTGATTCCTTTCTCCTACTCCTTCCCTTTTGCCTTCCTTTTTGCCTCTGAAACAAAAAAAATATGTTCTCTCTCCTTGAGGGAAGTAACTCTTTCTCATGTTTTCACTTACTTACATTCATTCACCCAGCTTTAGGGGATGCTTGTAGTTACACAGTGTTAGGTAGCCTTCTTCGGCAATATGTATAAAGGCACTAATAAAGTAAGTTGCTTTGAAGTTCTTCTGAACTGGCTCTAGCCTGCATTTATTTCCTTTAATACCAAATGCTGTTACCACACTTTCTATGTATAAAGCAACACTGCTATAAGTTGCACTAGACTTTCCAACAGTTATGAAGGGAAATGAGATAAGAATTGTATGAAAGGGAAAACTTTAGAAATCACAAAGAGAGAAATACACAATCTAAAGCAGAACCTAGAGTTTATATTTAGAGTGGGTTTTTAAATGATTGAGTACTTTAAATGAGCATTTATAAGGCAGTGTGATTAGGCTACATTTGGGCAGTGAGTGCACCTCCTAGGAGATTATATCAGAAATCCACAAAGCCACCATTGTGTACTGGTTAGTGGGGATGTGCTTCGCCTCAGTCCCAAACCCTGAATCCCAGTCGAAGCAGGCCAGTTTGGCCCACCTTGAACTCAATCCAGTTTGTGACCAGATTGGGCCGCCTCAGGTGAAAGCAGCCAATGTGCTTCAGGCCTATTCGGCCCAAAGGCCAGCCACTGCTCCCCGCCTGCCTGCTGGACTTACCTAAAGCCTTCGCTTGTGCTGGGAGTGGCCCATTGTCAAGGAAAGCTGATCTGCCCTGCCATAGATCTACTACTGTAAACTACAATGGCTGGAAAAGGTCATTTCTAGCTGCTGTAGTTTACAAGAGTAGATCTGCAGCAGGGCAGAGTGGCTCTCCTAAAGACGGGTGGCTCGCCAGTGTGAGCAGAGGCTTCAGGAAATTCCTGTGGGCGAGTAGGGCAAGCCTCATGCCCATGAAAGTGCAACACCCAGCCTGCTTTGGATTCAGAACCAAAGTGGGTCGGGGTGGTTCCAAGTCGAATCAGGGCAATTTGGACGCTCTGAATTGGCCTCTGAGGTGAATGGGGGGCTGTGTACTTGGGAGATTTGGGTTCTATTCCCCACTCAGAGATGAAGCTCATTGGTGACTTTGAGCCAGTTACTGACTCTCAGCCTAACCTAACTCAACCTACCTCATCTACTAACCACCCTCACTGATTTGTTGTGAGGATAAAATGGAAAGGATGAGGTCCAAGTGAGCCACCTTGGGTTCCTTGCAAGAGGGGAAAAGGCGGGGTATAAATATAATAAAGATAATTTTAAAAATCCACTCAGGATGTCCTTGTCTCTCTGATTACAACCTCCATTGTACTCACTGCTAGTAAGGCCTCCACCATCAGTGACAGTTAAATGATGTTACCTTCCAGACTGAACTTGTGTCACTATGCATTAAAGTGCTTTACTTTTCACACCCTGGTATGTGAAAGGTAAATGACTTTAAAAAAAAAAAAATTCAGCTGCAAGATGCATTGAAGATATTGAGTGCCTCCCACTGATCACAGGAACAAATTCTGTTCAGTAGATCATATTTTATAGGGGTGTATTCTTCAGAGAGGAGGCTTATCAGTCAGGCTTTTTGGAGTCCATAAAGAAAGACATAAACATACCTAACTCCATCTTCACAAACCCCCTTTTCTTTTTTGTCTTGGCCAGCGCTGCTACTCAGCATCCCAGGAGAGCTGTAATGCTGTTTCTCTTCAGTGACTGCCACATGAGTAATGGTGTTCTCTGTTTGTCTGGTATTCTTCCACTGATAGAGATTCAAAGTAGAGAGGGAAGGAGGGGAGAGAGAGAGAGAGAGAGAGAGAGAGAGAGTGATCCACCTCTGTTCTGCTCTTCCAATCTTTCCTGAGGAGAGAAGAACCATCTAGGCTGTTTTAAAAGCATTATAGCACAGGACCAGGTGGAGATGGCTTACATTACTGCCCTGGGCAAAAGTTAAGGTTGCTCTTCTTCTCCCAACCATCCTGTTGTATGCCGAACATTACCACACTGACACATTAATGAGTTCACAAGTTCACTGTGATACTGTTTTTAGATTCCTTTTTAAATGTCAGTAACATAGTAGTACTGCTGATAAGATGGGACTGCACACAAGGAAAGCATCAGGCTGCAACAGCCAACAGCCAAGGAACTAAAATGTAACGGAAGCAAGAATCAACCACTGCCTGCTAGCGGAATGGCTCTTTTCCTTTCTTTTGGAATTTCTTTTTATTATTTTGTGCATTGCCTTTTAAGAGGCATTTGGCAAACAAGCAATATACTTCATCTCAACCATCTTTCATTACACATTCCTTCCAAATCATGGCAGAATACTAAAATGCATATCACCATTGTAGCAATCCTCTGCTATACATTGGCTCAGATCCTAAGATAAGTTGATTTAATAAAGTTCATGGAAGGGATGTTTCCTATCTCTTCCTCATCTTCCTGCAGCCCACATGACCCCGGAAAAGTCTCTCCAGGTAGATATTGATATCCTTACTGTAACTGATGGTTCCTTATTGCCACACCTTCTTTTGGAAAAGAAGCAAAAGGCAAACATGCTTCTTTAGCCTCACTTAGCATTGTATTTTACAAGAGCAGCAAAAAGGAAAAGCCAAGAGGAGTGAACTCACTGCCCTCAGAGAAGAGTGTGTTAATTGAAGGGGGAAGTGGTAGAAAGGTTGATTGTAGGGGGACTTGGGACTTGAGAGGAGAGGAGAGGTTACAGATTACTTGTCATTTCCACCCACCTCAGAAAACAAAGTTCTCTCTCCTAATGATGGGTGAGTGATTTAGAGAGGACACAAAGGAAGGAAGGAAGGAAGGAAGGAGTCAAATGATGACACGTGTGTGCATCCCATAGTTCCTTTATGCTATAGTCACCTGCTGCCTCCACTTCAGCTACGGTTCTCCTCTCCATGATTGGGAGCAAAAAGGAGGCGATGTGAACTAAATGAAGGCACAGGATCCTTGCCTTATTTGGGCATGTAGAATGGTCATCTTAGACCCTGAGGGCCCAAAACTCCCAGCATTCCACAGCCAGCCACGTTGGCTGGGGAATGCTTGGAAATGTAGGATGCTTTTGGTTCCACAGGAACCGTTCTCTTCTGAGGGGGCTTACAGATCTCTATCCAAACTCTATTTCATAAAATACTTTCGTGGGGATGGGGAAGTCATGACAGTTCAATTGGTAGTGTTGATAATATGCCCTCAGTTTTCCCCAGGCTCAAATAATGTTGGCCCTCCAAAGATGCCATAATGGAACCTGGACTTTCCTAAAGTTTGAGATGTACTGTAGAGAGGCAGGCAACAAATTTGACTACTTTGCTTTCACTTTAACATATATGGAAAATGCCAGGATATTGGAGTAGGGCTATGCTCCACTTCGCTTCAGTTTGTAGAAGCGACATCGGATTGGCCTGATTCGCCTCTGCCAAAGGTGGAGACAGATTGGGTCAGGCGTGAAGCAAACCATTGTGAAGCAAGTCAACCCTTTGCAGAGCGATCCACTTAGTTGCGAGGCTCCACCCAGCATTTTGGAACTTTTTTCATGCAGGATTGCATTGGGTGAAAGAACACCTATAACTTCTTTGTTTTTAAAGCTACATCTCTGAAACTTACTGTGCTTAGAGAGTGATGACTGGGGGTCATTTGTGTCAATTTTCAGAATTTTTCATCATGCAGTTTACTTGCTATTAATTTTTATAGAATGGGTAAAATGGAAAGGGGGAACTTTTTTTGAAGTGATGAGAGACAGATTCAACTCCCAATCATGATGATAAGTGATCACCTGATGTGAGGCATCCTCCAATCCCAATGTTGGAGGGGGGAATAAGCCAGAGACACCAAGAGAGTTTTCCTTTCTCTCTCTTTGTGGGTTTGAGTTCGTGGAGAGAGGAGGGTAGTTCTGTAACTGTGTTTTGGAGGAGATATGGGATTTAGATCAGATTGGGTTGTTTGTTTGTTTGGTTCTGACTTTTTGCTTAGCTTTCCTTTGCTCTGTTTTGCCTTACTTTTGATTTATATAAATTTATAATTCTTCATTTGGAGTATTTGTTCGTTTCCCAACCCCCAACCCTTCCCCCTGTCTTTTAAACCCTGTGTGCTGTGACTGTGCTTGTATTCATTTTCCTTCTCCTATATATAAAAAAACAAAAAAATCACAAAAAACTATCCTCTCTTTCTCTCTCTCACTCTGTGTGTATGTGTGTGTTTGTTGTGACTGTGTGTGATTGTGTGACTCTGTTTGCTGTGCACTGCTTGTTAAGTGCAAAAAGCATTCAAATAAAGTTTGGGCAAAGCACAATACACACTTGTCCCATTTCCCCAAATAATAAATACATGATGATGATGATGATGATGATGATGATGATGATGATGATGATGATGATTATATAGATATATCTTCAAAAATTCGCTAAAAATCAGGGCATGCTTGGATTTCCTTCAAAATGGGCATGAATAAGGATCAATGTGGAAGCTCTGATGGTGCCCACTTAGAGGTCTGTATGTGGAAAAATGATGGAGATACATGCATTTCTGTAAACGGGGAAATATTTTAAATATTCCCCAAAACTCAGGGCATGCTCAGTTTTCCTCCAAAATGGGCATGAATAAGGATCTAGGTGGAAGCTGTGATGGTGGCCAGTTAGAGGCCTGTATCTGGAAAAATTACAGAGATAACTGCATTTCTGCAAATGGGGGTTGAATTTTAAAAATATCCCCCAAAACTCAGGGCATGCTCTGATTTCCTTCAAAATAGGCATGTATCTGGATACATTTATAAGCTGTCATGGTGGCCATTTTGATGTTTCTAATTTTAAAAGTGATGGAGATGTATGCACTTTTGTTAATTGGCATTAGGGTTGAGGGTTAAAACTTTCAAAATTCCCCAAAAATCATGTTATGCTCTGATTTCCTCCAAAATGGGCATGAATAAGGATCTAGTTGGAAGCTGTGGTGGTGGCCAGTTAGAGGTCTGTATCTGGAAAAACGACAGAGATAACTGCATTTCTGAAAATGGGGGGATTTTAAAAATATTCCCCCAAAATCAGGGCATGCTTAGATTTCTTTCAAAATGGGCATGAATCTGGATACATTTATATATAAGCTCTCATGGTGCCCATTTTGATGTTTTTAACTTTAAAACTAAAAAAGTTATAGGTGTTTGACATTTTCAATGCAGGTCTATGGGGGGAAAACATGGAGCTCCGATCCCGATCCAGAGCCCCGCAGCAGAACGGAGCGGACCATAGGCGGATCGATGCGGGCCAGAGCAGACCCGATTCAGAAGTTGCGGATCAGGATCCAGAGCAGATTGGGGGGGTGTCTGTGCACAGCCCTAGTATGGAGTGAGAGGAGAGGAGGAACTGAGTGACTGACAGGTCTACCTTCAAATCACGTAGAATGTTTTACCAGGGCTCTTCAATCACAGTGCTTTGGGGAGGGATTCATTACAGTAATGAATCCCTTCCCAAAGCAATGCATTCTGTAATGAATTGCTGCACACACTTCTGTTCTCTGCTTTTTGTTAGCTCTGACTCAACTGAACAGGAGTGTTGTAAACAGCTTGGTGAGATGGCAGCAGGAGGGGGGGGGGATTTTTGTGAACTACTTAATCCTTCCTTATTCCAATTCTTACACAAACCAATCTCATTCTAATCCTCATTACAACTTTCCAGTCCTTTCTTTTCTGTCCAATCCATTCATTTGCACCCAGATCCTTCCTTTAGAAGTTGTCTCTTGCTGTTGCTTGTTTGTCTCTTTCCCTCAATGTTGTCAAAGAGCTTGCCTACACAGCCACAGGACTGAGATAGGGTAAGGCAAGATGAAGCAAATCCCTTTTCCTCCCCTTCCTATCCCAAAATCAAATTTGATGGTGTCTAGCACAAAACCTAACCTTTGGTAATTCAGCAGTTTTCCTTCCATGGCACCTCTGCCATATTTTAATGGGAACTGCACACCAAACAAAAGTGTGTGGGTGGGTGAGTGGAATATTATTACCCAACCCCAAACTGTAAAGACTCCACTTGAACAGATCCGTGTACTTATACATCTGACATTTCTCAGGCATTATCCCTACAAAAGGAGCAACTATATCTGCAAGTTCCATTTAGTTCTGCAAAATAAATAAATGCATAAACAAAAATAAAAAAGTTAGAGACACTTTCCTTTCCCCCCTTTTATAAAAATTATACTTTAAAGGACCCAAACACAAAGAAACCCTGCAACCATTAGTTTACTGGGTTTGAGAGACTTCATCCCATCAGAAGGGTCTGTTATGAAAACAACCCCCATCCAATTCTGCTACAAAGTATTTGTGGATTTCCAGTGATAGTTAGTGGGAGGCATGAAGCTTTAGATTTCTCAATCTTGCTTCAGATTTGGCCCCAGGTTAAATCTGGCAGCCTCTGTATTGGGCACAGCCCTAGAATCTGGAAAAGCATAAACCAAAACCTAAAAAGAATCAAACATCAAAAACAATGTAAACCAGTTGTTTATAATAATTGTATAATCCGTCTTCTATTCTTGCTTGGAGGAAGGTGGCATTTGTGTGCGATTGTTTGTACCTATGTGTCCTCTCATATCTTTGTATATTTTTGGACAATGTGCTGATAGTTTCATAGAATATTTGAGGGTTTTAGCACTTTTCAATTGTTCATACTTTTCACCCCTACCTCATGCTGCTGACAGCTAAAGGGAACCGATTAACTTTAAGGACCTGTGAAAAGATACATAAATCACCTAGGGAAACCACCAGGCCCTATGGCTAACTAGACATCGAAGATAAATCTTAGGAAAAGCTTCATGATGTTTTGTTGGTTTTATATTTAATGGAAGCAAGTGGGGGTGGTGTGGTCAGGATAACTTTATCTTCCATCAAACATGGTGGCAAGAATCATGGGATGCAATCCTGCACACTGTTAAGACAGCTTAAATCCCATGAAAGTCAGTGAAAGTTAAGCAGCTGACATTCCTAGGACTGCAGCAAGGGGCCACAATCCAACCCAGAGTTAAGTGTGGTTTGGATGTTAAAAATGCTATGTAAACTATATACCAAAATAACAGTTCTTCTTTGCTTTTAAAACCCTGTGATATGCATAACACACTTTTGTGTTGTGTATAATCAACAGCGGCATTGCTGTTGTGTGCAGAGTGTAACATAAAGACTGATAATTGAAAAGTTACTTGTGATACATTGAGAAGAAGCCACCTGTTTTCTTCTGCTATTATCAGAACATGTGAGCTTAGTTTTTACAGAGGTGGCTTACCTGTGCCTGAGCTGTGCCACCAGACTGGCAGAATGGGCCTTCCACACACCCTGGAGCTGATTTGGAGGGCAGGATGTAGATGTCCTGTTCTGCCAGCTGTATCTTTCTACTGGTAGAATGAGGATTCTGGATCTGATTCTACCTGATTCATTTTGGTATGGAGGAACAATCAAGCATGTGATCCCTAAGCTTCTGTTGGATTCCAGTTCCAAATTACTGTACATCAAAACTAGCATGTTCAGGGAGAAGGATATTCTAGAACCTTATTCCATGAAATCTAATTTTCAGTCTGGATGAGATTGTTATGCCACAACACTCATTCATGTCAACTCCTACTTGCATAGTCTGAAGTAGCATAGCCTGAATACAGGTTTACAACCCAGTAAGAGCTAAACTAAGGCCTTAGCTAGACCTACCTTATAATCCAGGACAGAGGGGGGAAGATCTCATGTTGTGTTTAATGCGAGATCCCTCCTCCGTTTACATATGAGGCATGACGACCTCAGGAAGAGAGGCATTGCACCCGCCATTTAATTTTTTTTAAAAAAGGGAGAGCAGCGCACGACCACTTGTGCACTAAAGGTAAGTGTTTTTTTAAATTTAATTTAGTTTCCCCAATACCCCCACCCTACCCATGATGGGTGCAGCGCTTCTGAAGAGTGCTGCGCCCCATGCGCAGCTCCCAGCTCAGGCGCAAGGAACTGCGTGGAGCTGGGTCAAACCGCGGCAATGGGTCACACGTTCTGCGGTCTCGGTCTCAGGCTGGGACCATGGAAAAAGCGGGCCCAAAGGGGAGGGCGAGATCCCGGAGCAAGGGAGGGATCATCCCTCCCTGATCCTGGGATCCCCTGTGCGTCATATGGACGCACAGGGATGATCCCGGGGTTCACCTTTGATAAAGCCCGGTCTAGCTAAGGCCTAAGAAAGCCACTGTAGGTTCATTTGCTTCAGAACCCTAAATATGCATATTATAGAGCTATGTGGGAAGTCTCTGCCATGGAGAGATGGCATAGTATAGGGGATTTTTGTTCACACAGTTAAGAGCATTATGGAAGAAGGGTGCTAGGGAAACCAGATGGTCCCTGTAGGGACCAAAGGTAAAGAGCTACCCTCTTGGATCTAATGAGCTTTCCAAGGCTTTGTGCTTCCACTTCACTGCTCTCTCGACATAGACAAAGAAAGAAGGTTAAAGGAATTTACCTGCTGCCTCTCCCATAGAACAAGTAAACAAGAAGCCTAGCCCTGGAGTAGAATGGAGAGAGGGAATTGGATGTCAGTGTCTAATTAATAAATCCCCCTCTGTTAGTTTTTAGATCACCTGAAGCCGATCAATATCCACTGGGGACACTTCCAGTATGACCCACTTTTAATTTATCACCCAATTTCACCTCACCTGTAGATCTAATTACATTGTAGGTTTATTGGTTTTGCTGTTTGTGTTTTCTCACTGTGTCAGGTACAGAGACAGTGTTGCACTATCCAGGCTGGAACCAATATTTTAATATCGCCAAAGAGAATCAAGGAACATCAGATAACTAGTGCAGAATAACATACTGTTAGCAATGATGCCTCTTAACAGGGCCAGCCCTCCCATGAAGTAGGGTGAATCCCCTGCTTAGGCAGTGGATCAGTAGGTGTGGCACATCATGTGCCCCCTTCCCACCAGGAGGTCCCCCATGGGTATTGCTGTTGTACTGTTCACCTGCTATAATAAGTGCCAGATCAGGCAAATAGCCAGCAGGTCTCCTTGGAGCAACTGTCTCTCCCTCCCCATCTCTCGCTCTAAGTACTCTACCAGTGTGAGAAATGGGGGGGCAGCTCTTCCAAGGAGAGGCCATCCACCTGACCTCTCACTTTGAAAACTCTCCCAAAGCAAGAGATTGTGCAGTTCCACAGCTCTGGAAAGCTGTGTCAGCCACACAAGGTGGCCAAAATAGCACTCTGGTGAGGCCGCCCACCTGATCTCCCATTCTGGATGGGTGGGGGGAAGACAAGGCATGGTTGGCAGCAATATTTGGGCACTACATCCTCCCATCTCAGGCAGAGAGACATTTTGTACTGTTACTGCCTCTGAAGCTATAGCTAGACAGGGCGATATCCCGGGGAGATCCCAGGGATCATCCCTGTGCATCCACATAACACACAAGGGATCCCGAGAGCAGGGAGGGATGATCCCTCTCTTTCCCTGGGATATGGCCCTACCCTTTCAGCCCACTTTTTCCATGGTCTCGGGATGATCCCGAGACCATGGAACGTTTCTGCAGGCGTCACGGTTTGTCCCAGCTCCTTGCGGTTACTCGCGAAGAGCTGGGAACTGCACACAGAGCTTCTTAGGAGCTCTGTGCCTATCGGGGGTGGGCATGACATCCTGTTCATCCGAGGCTGTCTCACACCGTGTGTAAACAGATGGGGAGATCTCAAGATAAAAATATTGCAAGATCCTCACCCCTCTGTCACGTTAGACCCGTAGGTCTAGCTGTGGCCTGAAACCCAAAATTACCTGGTCCAGAACACAGATTTCTTCCCACCACCACCACCATAATGTACCATAAATTTGCTAATCGGGCACCATTTCTGCCCAAAGGCCCCCAGCAGCCTGGCACAGTTACTGGGCCGTTGCATGAGCATAGTCTGTCGGTTCAGCAAACTAGCCACCCAAAGCCAACTGCTTTGGTGGGCATATGCACAGACAGTGTTTGTTGCCCTGGAACTTATGTGGGCTGATGAAATGGACCTTGAAAGTACCAAGCAATGCATGTGTTTCCTGCCTTGCATGATTAATGTAATAATTTGTGCACCACCACTGCCTCTTTTAAAAAAGCTCATGTCCAAGACATATGGCTGATTTTTTAAAACAATGTTCTGGCAATTCTGTCTCATGCAATTGCACTATTCTATGATTTGACTCAGGAGTAATATACACTCAGGCAAGAAACGTCCACTCTTTTTGAACATCCTAATTGTAAATCTTCACATTGATGTTCTCTACGTTATGGCTGTCATAAGGACATTTTCTCTTAGGAACACCGGTTAAAACACTAACCCATTTAAAGGCAGCAAGCAGAATGAATAACAGTGTGGTGTCTATAGTATTCACGGTGTGACTATTAATTGTTACTGCCTGGTTGCTACATTGATTGGGACTTTAGGAACACAGATAGAGAGATATTTGTAACGGAACCTTTTAAGTGGCTAAGTGATGGACATAACAATTTACAGCACAGCTCAATGTTGCCTTTTTGTGCAGTAAAACTGAATTCCTTATCAGAAGCCCATGGTTACCCCAAACGGCTATAACTGGAATACTACGTGCTGTGTTTCTTTTTCCAGGGAAGTGGCAGCCAATAAAATAAATAAGAAGTCAGTGATCTATAGGAAAGACCTCAAAATAATCCAAGGCATGGACAGACACTAAGTCCCTGGCCCATGTCAGAAAATATTAGGAATATCTGAAATTCAACTAGATGGATTCTGTCAGCACAAGTAGTATTTACTGAAGAAATCCATTGAGGCTTTGGATTCATGAAAACTTATTGCGGACCCAGATCCATATGTTTTGGGACTTGGACTCAAAATGTCAAATTTTAGCTCTGAAATCTCACGTTTAATTCCCCGTTCATCGCCCTCATAACAGAATTAATGGAAGAATCTGCCTTTCTTGAAACTCCCAGACCAAACTTGTAGCAAAGAACCCTGATTTATCTGTGGATGAGAACTCTGTGTAGGGGCCTCAAAGAAAAATTAAATTAAGCATAAGTGCACACCTTTGATACTCAGCTCAAAGAGAACTAGAAACATTAAACACTGGGTCTAGAATAACCTTCTCCAACCAGGTCCCTCCAGATGTTTTGGAGTTAAGCTTCTAGTCAGCATGGCCACTGGGCACTAATCTTGGGAGTTGTCATCCAAAACATCTGGGGGACATCAGTGAGTCATTGTAAAGGTGGAGGATCATGTAGTACACTGCCACTCAGCCAGGTAGGACCTTCCAGGAAAGTAATGGATTCATCTGGCAAAGTAGGGGATGCGACAACTACACTTTCTGAAGTTATAGCAGAAGTCGCCAATCCTCAGCTCCACCAAAAGACATGATGTAGGATGCTTGGTACTAGATTGTCTCTCAATAACATATGATCGTGTAAACATTGTCCACCATATACAATGGTAGGGTAGGCCCTGTAGGGTTTAGCTAAACATGTGAATAAGCCCTTCATCTCTAGCTCTTCCTTTTCCCTCGCCTTTCTCCTTCCTGGTCTGCAACAAGCCTTCCCAGGATGCCTTTGAGAAACTACCATCCCCAGTGTACTCTCATTATAAATCAGCTAAATATCTGTATCTTCCATTTTAAAAGTCTGGCAGTCAAAGAAGAGCCTTTGACAGAATCCTGAGGCCACGGGAACTCTCTGAAGAGGGATGGACATACATGGCCACCGAGAGTGATGGTGGAGAGATCCAGGCAGGGAAGCCATAGTGGAAGGACTTGAATAGAAGTACAAGGGCAGCCATGCCTGAAGAGCCTTCCAAAATAATAACTAAGAGGGCAATCATGAAAGCCCCCCCCCCCGGTAGTTTGAGCACTGGATGGTAACACTGATGTTGTTTTCTGTGCAATTGTGGGCCATAGGTTGGGTTGTAGCACAATTCTGGAGTCTAGAAAATCTAGCCTGTTATTAGTGCATATTGGTTTATGGAATGGGAGAGCAAGTAGCCACGGGACAATGTATTTGCAATTCCCCCCAAATTTATTACTCAAATACTTCAGCAACTGAGGGCCTGCCCTACATTTAACACCCCTTTTTAAAATGCTGGCAAATAACCAAAAACCAAAAAAACAGAGAACTCTCATTACCTGGTTGCTGAATGTTCCTTTGGCAGGCTGCAGCCAGTTTTGACCTACATCTTTAACCACCTCTTCAGTTCATATCCTGATTACAAACACAACTCTTTCTCTCTCTCTCTCTCTCTCTCTCTCTCTCTCTCTCTCTCTCTCTCTCTCTCTCTCTCTCTCTCTCTCCTCAAGGTATTGTTATTTGGAGTTACCAAAGGCAAAAGATAACACACCCAGGAAAACAGAAGCATAACACTTTCAGGGAAAGGTGCCTGTGAAAGAGGAACGCAGACAAATCACAGAGTAGGTTTCTGCACATCACCAATCAAAGAAGAAGCTTCTGTCATCGATGTTCAAGCTGTGAAAACAACCCAAAGGTGTTTAATAAAGCCATGTGGCTTATTGCCTGCATAATGACCGTGCTTGGCCGCAATGCAGGAGGGAAGCGGAAAGAGTGCTGCCCACTACTAAGGAGAGAGCAGGGACTTGACCTACATTGAATTCAGAAGGTGCTGTATTGAATCCTAGATTCTCTGCAACCTGCGTATTTGGTTCAGTCTGAAAAATATTAATAGTGCCAGTGGTGCATTCTGAGTGGTGTGTCCCCAAGTGCCTTAAAACCTGGTTTTCAACAGCTGCATGTGGTAAATGTACATCTTTCAGCGGAGGATTCCCCAACACAATTTCAGTAGGTCTTAATACACTTTCCTCCATGCCTGCTGTGGCCGTTTTACAGGTGGGAATTGGGACTACACAGGTGGTTTTAATTTAGAGTGAATGTGAAATAATAATTTCATTTTACATTGCTTAGATTAGTGAAATCTTAGGTGGTAGGGAATATCTGAATATTTTACTTCTTGTTTTATACATATTAAGCACATAATGAATCCAAACGATTGAGTTACATGAAGATGTTGTACAGGTTGTTGTTGTTATTGTTGTTGTAAAATTGCATAGCATTTATGGTGCCCTGGAAGGGTTCTACCCTTAAAGGCAGCCTACCAAGCTGTTTAAAGTTCATTTTTGCTTTTTTATTGATGTAGATTGTAGTGCAATTTAATTTTAATGGGGGTGGGGGAATCAGCCAAGCAAAGTGAGGTCTAAAGATATTAAGGAACATCCTATGTATGTGTGAATATTTGACCTGATCCATGATCTGAAGCGCAGAACATGGGGCTCCAGTGTGCAAATGGAGCTCTACACAAGAAGAGGTATCTCCATTTTCTTCAGTGGGGTCATCACCATTCTAGAAACAAAAAACTTGAAGAAGAAGAAGAAGAAGAAGAAGAAGAAGAAGAAGAAGAAGAAGAAGAAGAAGAAGAAGAAGAAGAAGAAGAAGAATCCAGTTATGCCATTTTCCATTTACAAGCTCATCAGGGCCACAGCTTCAGGGTGGCTGGGAATGATGGGAGTTGCAGTCCAACACATCTGTGGAGCACAGGGTTGGGGAAGGCTGCACTATTAGAAATGAGGACACAGCTTGGGCCTTTACAGCGTGGCCCTTTGTAAGCCAAGTAAGTGCCCCTGGAATTGCATCCATCTATGGTCCATTTTGTTTCATGGAAGTCTTCTGCAAATAGTGTTAGCACCTTGACATATATCCCTAAAGGCCAGTGGAGGCTGGTGACTCTGATTTCAGTGCTGCTGTGAATCCATTCCGTGGTTTCAGGCAGAACCCTAAAGGAACTATACAATGTGCTGTACCCTATCCCCAAAACAGATTCAACATCTTGGATAGCTCTTTTAGAGTTCTGGCTAAAACCCAGAATGGTTTCATAGCCCCACTGAAATTGGAGCCAACACTCTCCACTGCTGAACCTTTGTAATGGGGCAGTATATAAATGTAATAAATAAATAAATAAATAAATAAATAACAGCTAAAAAAAAATGCTCTGATAAAATTCCACAACATTTGCTTAGGAAACAAGCAAGCAACAACAGCAGCAGCAGAAAAAAATGAATAAGAAAGCAATAGTGAGACAAACATTGAGTGAAATGGGCTTGGCTATTAGTCCATATCATTCAAAGAGCCCCGAAGTCAGGGCCTACCAGGGTTTGTGGAGGGTTTTTTTTGCCAGTGGAGACAAATAAGACAAAAAACCTCTCAATTGGAAATGCAGCCAATCAGTGGTGCTGAGCAATTTCAGTCCAGAGAGAGAGAGAGAGAGAGAGAGGCTTTGAAATTTTTGTGAACCGCCCAGAGAGCTTTGGCTATTGGGCGGTATAGAAATGTAATAAATAAATAAATAAATAAATAAATCAGAGTATGTTTAATGCTGGCTGCCTTCATGATCTGCAATTGCTCCATGTCTGGCTGGGAGGTGGATTCTCTTATCTTTCTCTTTCTCATCCCTTAAGCTTCAGAGGATCCCTTCAACATATTCTTCCATTTCTGCTTTCTAATGTGCTTTGTTATGGTTGATGGAATTATTCTAGCAGGAAGAGCAGCGGGAGATGTACTATACCTGTACATTAGCAGCTATAGGCACAAATATTGTAAATGCAGTGTTTTCCTCATTTTCTCTCTGTGTAATTACAAGAGTTTGTGCAATGCTGGGACATACCTGACATGAGCACGGCTCTGGTGTATGTCCCAGATGGCCGTATATAAACTACATGAAGACTGAAGGGAACAACAAAAGGAGAGAAGAATAGAACATTTGGTTGCTCTCACCTAATTGTCAGGTCTATTGATCCATTGGCTCTGTGCACAGGTAGCAGATGCTGTATGAGGAACCAAAATGGCTATTTAAACAGCTCGAGTCCTTCTACAGCTTGTACGAAGGGATAATGGTGCACCAGGCTCACATACGTACCCTGTAGGTCCAATGTGGGATGAGAGAGCATGTTAGACATTTGGGTTACAGCCGTGGTTCCCAAACAATGGTCTGGGACCCATAACTGGGATCCAGCCTTAGGCCTGCATAGACCATAAGAGAAACATTGGACTCTGGAGAAGGCATAAACAGGCCATTCTTCTTCCCTTCCCCTTTTCTTCCTCCCTTCTTGCTATAGCTTAGGGTGGCCAGAATGGGGGACAAAAGAGGAGAGTGCTTTGCATAAATTTCTCATATGCTAATTTGTATGTATAGATGCTAATTTAAAAATAATTATTACACTTTCAATAGAAGTACAGTTTGTCTCACCATCATGTGGAAGACTAGGACCAGGCGGCCTGTGTGTCTTGCCTAATCTGCTACTCAGGTGCTGTTGATGGGCATCTTCAAGGCCCAGGTCCCCCTTCTGAGGGTTCCTTCTCTTTAAACCAGACTTGAACTGGATGTGCAGATGAAGGTGTCCTTCCAATGGAGGGCACCTTCAAAACAGAGGAAGGTCCCCTGGCAGCCCTTCAAAGAAAGGATTTTCTTCTGTAGAAGAGGACATGGGTCCACCCTACTATTTCTGCTGCTATACATCCATACAGTGCACCTTTCCTGCCATCACCATAGCTCTGCAATCCTTTAAAGCTGGGGAAAGCAGCTCTGGTTGCCCTGCCAGGAGAACTGCAGCACAATGCTGTGCAGGTAGCCATCACTAGGAAGTCATTTAGGGAGGTCAGGCCCTGATCTCAAGTGAACTTAAATCAGAATCTACATTCATCATGTTTTAAACTTATACTATTATGGATCGGGACTAACTGAACATAGACAGCAATTGTGTGATGCCCATAAGGCGGAGCGGTGGCAGCCATCTCATGGGTCATCCAATAGGGGGCTCTCCCCTGCTTCTGGGAAGGTGGGTAGCATGGGAAGTCTAGTAAACAACACCATTTTAGACAACCAGATGCTTGACTTGGAATAATGGTTAGTGTAGCAGCTATGATGCCTGTTCTGGAATTGGCCCCAGTGCAGAAATCACTAGTTGCGCAGTGCCAGTGGGAGGATGTGGGTGAGAGGAGTCCGAGGAGCCAGTCATCAGATCTCTGATGCTGGAGTCACCAAATACCATTCCCTGTATAGGGAAATGAGACAGCATGACGATCGTTTTGAGGACAGAGTTGCACATTCCACACATAGATATTTTTTTCCTTGGGGGAAAACCTGCTTCAGTCAGGGGATTTTGTAGCAAGGGGTGGTGGTGGTTAACCTGTTCTTTCCACCACTTCTCCACTCCATTTCCCCCTCCCAAAACCAGCTTTCCCTAGGAAAAGCAGCTGCTTGGGGTTTTGTGGTGGGAAGTTGTCACACTGAGTGGCAGAGGAGGAAGAGGCTGTTGCAGGCTAAGGTTATTCACTAAGATTTAGCAGTTTGTACCAGAATGTTGCCTTCATGTTTAAAGTAGCTAAATGTGACTTAGCACTTACTCATGAGAAACAGTGTATCAATTTACAGATTGAAGACAGTATTCTACAATATTCAGAAAGAATACATTTTCACTGGTAGAGGCTGGTGGCTCTGACTTCAGTGGGGCTGTGAATCCATTCTGGGTTTAGGAGCTATCCAAAGTGCTGAATCATATTCCCAAAATGAATTTGGAGAGCCCCTTGGATAGTTCCTTTAGATTTCTAGCTGGTTCTGACTAAAACCCAGAGTGCATTCCCCTCCCCACCAAAATCAGAGCCATCCTCCTCCACTGATTACCCCCAAATAAGGAAAATGCTCTACTCAGCAATTGAAAAACCTTGAAAGAAAACAAACAAAGAGAAACCATAGGGACAGAAATAACACTTAATTTGATTTCTTTTCTTCTTAAAATGCTGGCCTTTGTTTTTGATCTAGCATTTTTGTCAGCACATTTAGAAACTTATCTCTGCCCCTTCATCTAAACATTTCCAATTTCCAATCTAAATCTGCAGATACTTAAAAATGAAAGCTGCCAATTTTAGGCGTCTAACAAGAGCCTGCTGCTCCTGTGAAAGTATCCCAGGAGACACATTGCTCCACACACTGTTAGCATTTGCATGCCATGTCAGACCCTCAGTTTGAATCCAGGGCCTCTGACCACAAATATTGAGCACTTGGGTCCAATGCACAATGTCCAAGGAGCAACAGATGGGCTTCACAAGAGTGTAAGAAGAGACTTCTCTCCCTCAGGGGTGGGTAGAAAGTAAATCCCCAGATGTTTTGGACTTCCTTTCCCAGCATTCCTGACCATTGGTCATCCTAGCAGAGGCTACTGGGAGTTGAAGTCCAAAATATCTGGAGGGCTACCTTCTGCCCATCCCTGCTGTAATATCTTAACCCATCCATTGGAGAGCCTATTCTTCTATTTTTCTATTTTTAACATAGATTTTCCAGAGTTCTTATTTAAATCCTAATATTGATAATGCATGGGCCAACATGTTAAAATCCTACTGCATACTCGTGACACCAGCCCATCAGAGCACGCACCACATAAGCACCTTTAATTATACACCATCACATATTATTTCACAACCAGCACTATGCAATTTTGTCCTATAAACCTTGGAGGCATCTTTCGCAGCTCATATTGTGCATAGGCCAGATGGAGTCCATTAAAGTCATTATATGAAAAGTGCAATAATGCCCAGCTTTTGCCACACTCATTCATGTTGATTAAACATTATATTCTGTGAATTGTACTTTCACAGAAGTCACTCAGATTTTTCATGGGAGAAGATAATTCTCATCACCAGTAAACTTGGCACAATTAACGCATTGCACATTATCGAGATGGTATGGTTATCTTAGCATTCATACTGGGTTAAATTGTTGTTCAGTGGAATATTAATGTTAGGCCAGACTCTTTAGGATTGATTTGCAGAACAAATTGACTTCCTATCATTAAGAAGTATTTCCCCAGTCCTCCTTTATTCAAATCCTTAGATTGAACATTTACACAAACAAGTTATGGATCCACAAGTAATCACAGCAGATTAAACAATTGGGAATTTCCCCCTTTCCCACTGCATAGTCACATGAGACTGCTGAGCTGTGGAGATAGATCAGTAACTTCCTACCTTCCTAGCTCTGATCCTATTATAGTATTGCTGGATTTGGGGGTGATGTGTGGATGGCCCTGCTTCACTGCCTTGCTGATAGACACTGGTGATCACCAAGTTGGCTAATAGTAGACAGATTGTGTTGATTTATAATGTAATGGTCATTAGTAGCATTCCAGCAGTGCTGTGCCGGAAAGGATTCTCAGCTTCCTGGCTGGAGTTCAACTGAAGTTATGATGAAGGGTGACCTAGATACTCTCACTGATGCACTGGTGGTAACTTCAAGTTTGAATTACTGCAGCACCCTCTGGAACAAGTTGCCCATGAAGGCTGTCTAGAAACGGAAGCTAGTCTAAATGGTGAAGTCCCAGATGGCTAAAAGAACCAGTGGATGATGGTGGCTCTGATTTTGGTGGGTCTGTTAAACCATTCTAAGTTTCAGTCAGAACCAACCAGAACCCTAAAGGAGCTATCCAAGATGCTGGACCCTATCCCCCAAATAGGTTCAGCACCATGAATTAATTCTTTAGAGTTCTGTCTGGTTCTGAGTCATTGATTAATTCTGATACCATCAACCAGATAATAGTGGACATCTAATCCGAGGGCTCCACACCGAGATGCCGGAAAAAGCCTCTAAAATACAAACCAGATAATAAAAGTCAGTGAAAACTAATTGGAAAGGAATAAAGGGGGATCTTGTTCTTGAATGCCAGTGCCTTGTAGAAATGGTGATGAAATTTTGCACTCCTATTCTTTTTAAATAGTTACATCACTGTTCATTCAGGCATGTGAATAGGAAGCAAATGCTTTCATATACTGAAAAATCCCTTTAGCTTAATTTAGTTTAGGAGATACACACACACACACACACACACACACACACACACACACACACACACACACACACACACACACTTTTCCAAGGTAGACCATGCCCAATTTGATGAACAATAAACTCCAAATAGACATCAAAATGCAGCATCACATTCAGAAACAACGACAAAGCATGATTAAAAAGAAAGCTTTCAAAATTGTTCTGGGAATATAAAGAGGACAGATGTATGCCAAGGCTGGGGCAATGTCCCCCTAATGCAGCACTCTAATGTTATGTATAAAAAGTAAACAATATGGTATTGTATTTTCATAATGCATGCCATGATATGTATCAAGTATGCCATGAGAAGCATCATGGGCGCTGTTCCATAGATGCCTTCAAGTATCACACCAAATCATTGATACATCTATAGCAGCGGTGCTGGCAATACTTCTGGTGGCTAGTTTTGGTTTTTCCAGGATACAGCTCAAAGCACTATGGGGAAAAATATCTACAAAACAAGAGAACATTACAGGAGAGCAAAACATGAAAATGCAGTATTATCTCTCTGAAAAGCTATTGTTCACTTTATTTTTCATACACTGCTGCATCAGGATGGGGGAGGAGGCATTGCCACAGCTGTGATTAAGCATCAATGGCTGCTACTGTCTCTATCGTTAAAACTGGTTTTTGATGGCCCTTGGGCAAGACACCTTCAATGGAACTCCTCCCTCAGTGAGTTGACCTTCTCACCACCATGGTACCAGCTGCTCTTGCTCCTCATCGACCCCGTTCAGACAACACGCTAAACCATGCTGCTTAACCACAAAATGCTAAACGGAATGCTTAACCATGGTTTATGGTGTTGTCTGACACATGTTTTCCCTAACCATCTGCCCCATTAACCACATTGTGGTTAGGCTCACTAACCATGTTATGCAGCATGGTTAGCAGCACTAACCATGGCTAAAGTGTCATCTGACAATTGTCTGTGGTTAAGGGGCTTTGGTTAAGGAGTTAAGGTATAGAGCTTCTAGTGCAGAGTTGCCTAACTATGCAGGGTCACTCTAGCCAGAAAGCGCTATGGCTGCTCTGGACTGCTGATTGATAAGCTCACTGTGGCTGCCATTTCGTGTTTTGCATTAGTTTTTTTGGAGCATTTTTTGCTCTTTTTAGCAGAGCGTACTTACAGTAGAGTTTTTAAATCCCTGCTTGAAATTCCCCATACAAAGCATCCATTTTTCCTACCTCGTTGAAGCGCCATTACACCCCTCAGGTTCTAATTACTGTGGTGGTGGTGGCTGATGATGCAGCTAGCACAGCCGTCCTGGAAGGCTTCCGCCTCCCCTGTGATGACTGTAGAGGTATAGCAGGCATGGCGATGCAGAAAGCAAAGGAACCGCTCACTAAACGGGGCAATGCGTGCACGTAACTGCTGATTTCATTGGTGCCTGCTCTAAAATGATGGCCGTAACTGCCAGGGCTCCAAGCGATAAGACTGCTGGGTTACAGGGTGGATCAGTTGGAGGAATCAGGTGCTCCACTAACCACTTTGTGGTTAGCGTGTGGTTAAGGAAAACTTAACCACAAAAGGGTTAAAAGAGTTGTCTGCAAGCATTCTGCATGTGGTTAGCATTAACCACAGCTGAACATGGTTAAGCTAACCACAAAGCCCAGAGCGTCATCTGTACCAGGCCATCCTCTTTCTCATGGTTGCTTGCTTGACAAGCAGAGAGCCAGTGAGCAAGTAGGCCATGGTATCTACTGCTCCTCCTACTCACCATCTTCACTGTCTTGGCTAGATGAACAAGCAGGTTGCAATGCTGAGAAGGAGGAGAAAGTCCAGGGTGGGGGGATCTTTTCAGTAAGGCCCTGCTGCAGCGTGGGCCCATCTGGGCCCTTGGCATGTGCCTAACCTTGCCTACCTTTGCCACTAGACCAGGTAAGGCCCCATTAAATCAATACTACCCGGAAATTCAGCCAAGACTGTAATTACACAAGAGTTTAGCCTGACCCTACCTCTACTTGCCTTTCCTGCATTTCCTTTCCTTCTCTTTTTCTTTCCCTCCCCAAAACACAGATGGGAGGGCAACTTCACCTCTGGAACTTGTGGATTAAAAAGCAAAAAATTGACAGTAAACCACCGATGGCTCATTTGCTGTTGATGGTGAGTCAATCAAATCCTGCTTTCCCACTGTTTCCTGGCTTTCCCATCTGTGTGAATTCATGACCCGGTTTTTGATATGTTCCACGCTGTTACATTTTCCCCTCAGAGTTTAATTGCTTCTGTTTCACATTTGGGTGCTGAAAACTTGACAGAAGCTGCACAATTCCCTCCAGCTACAGCTCCTATTTATATTGCTGCAAACTATGTTTGCAGTGATATGATTAGTAATAAAGGGGAGAAAATTAAACAGGAATTAGCAGCTCTTTATATAGAATCTGGTTGCCTCCCAAGTTTCTCTTCTAGTATCATGGGAGACAAATATGCTGGAGAAACCCTATTACATTATCCACCCCTTTCCCTTGCAAGTTCAGAATCTAGTTGGCTTGCAGAGGATAGATTAGATATTCATCCAATAATATGCTGGTGTTGGCCAAAGGTCTTTACTAGGGATTCGGGATAGAAGTCTTTGGTTTAAATTTTAATATAAACTGACCTGATCTGTACTTACTGAACAAATACACAAACCAGAAAATAATTATCATTTGATTTTTGCAATTCTCTGAATTTTCTGCTGCAGTCCTCCAATTAAAAAAAATGCATACAGAAAAGTGTACTTTAGGGGAAATTGTGTACAAAAATGCATGCAAATTTTCTGCGCGGTCTATTATTTTTAAATAACAAAGCAGTGTAGCAGTAAGATGGAATGAACTTGCACTTTTTAAAAAATGTGAACATTATAGGCAGTGAAACAGAAAGATTAGTCCACCCCTAGTTTTTATTAACGCCAAATGATTTTATTTATTTATTTATTTATTTATTTATTTATTATTTCATTTATATACTATCCCATAGCTGAAGCTCTCTGGGCGGTTAATGATGGGCTCTTAAGGCTGAATATTCCCCACTACCACCCCCCAAAAAAGGGTGTATGAGGAGAGATGGGAAGACTGAAGGACAAGGTGTGTGCCCCTTTGTGATAATTTCATGGGCTCCATAAAACATTCCTGCCCATACCCATAAAATGAGTCCACCTAGCCTTGTAAAATGTCTTCTCTATTGCAGCTGTTCTCAAGGACACGGTTAGGGCTTTTGCACATAGATGTCCAGGGTTCCTTTCAGTACAGCCAGTACTAATAAGCTATGAAGCTGCACAGAAACTGTTTTCCATAGTGATTCTGTCCTCGCTAGACACATCCCATATGTGTTAAGTCAATCCCCTTATCTAGCACCTAGAACTAGGCCCTGTGATCCTTATAGTTTTGTGTCCATGTGTGCATGGCCAGTACTCTGACAGCATCCAGAAAGAAAGAAGGGAGGAAGGAAGAAATCCACATTCCCCTGCCCCCACCTTCCTTGCCTCCTGCCTCCAACAGAGAGCTGGTGTCTTCAGACCTGACACCACACACCTTCTCTTTAAGTGTGTTTTGCATGGACGCATTGTAAAAAAACCCTATGACAATCCCTCAAATCCAGCTGGGCTAGACTACACTGGGTCAGCTAGACTGGACTGAACGACAAAGGGGAACTGGAGGGCAGGCTCACATGATCCAAATTGTGCAATGGGGCAGCTGGTCCACCATTTCTGTATATCAGCTACAATATAATGTGTAGTGTATGACTCATACATGTGCATTTGTATCCAATTATGCCCAATTTCTGTGATCCTTGCACTTGTTTTTATTTTATTTATTTAGAAGGAATATAGGGATCAGACATAGATGTGTGTGCACCTGCATCAACCGGTCCAATTTGCCAATTATGTGATTAACATTTTGAGCTATAATCAGCCTCAGGATAAGAAAACCTGTGTATTTGTCTCAGGAAAAACATCATTATGCATTAACAAATAAGCTTTTATCCTGGAGTGGGAACACACGGTCCATGGGCTGCTTGTACCCCACACAACCCCCTGAAAAAAAACTTTTACACATTTATGGGGAAAGTTGTCTGGGGTACTAAGGTCATATTTAGTTTGTTGGCAAGCCCAATTTCACCCTTTTAGGGCTTCATAGCTGCTGTGAAGCCCACAAAAGCTCTGTAGCAAACCAGCTAAATTTATATTAAATTTATAATATAATTTTATTATAAATTGGGCAGTTCACAATTAAAACCATAACATACAACATGACAAGACACAAGCTAAAACTTTAAAAGTACCATGTAAAACCAAAGTAAAACCCAACAGCAGTTACAGCCTATGGAAAGCCTGTATGAAAAGGTGTGTTTTCAGGAGGTGTTTAAAAGATGCTACATTTTCTGCCTCCTGACTGGCACAGGGGAGGTTTTCCAGTTGGTGGGTGCCACTACAGAAAAGGCCCACCAACATTCTGTTCATTTTGGAATGATGATCAAGGCCTCCTCTGAAGATCTTAAATGTTACCTGGGTATGTATAATGGAAGGCAGTCTGCTGGGTATCCTGGTCCCAAGTTGTTTAGGGCTTTATTTGACAGTAACATAACCTTGTACGTGACTCAGTAACTAATAGGCAGCCAGTGTAGTTCTTTAATACAAGTGTTATATGAGCATAGCTAGGTGTCCCAGTGAGCAATGTAACTGCTGCATTCTGCACTCGCTGCAGCTTCTGAACCATGCACATGGGTAGCCCTACATAGAGCGCATTACAGTAGTCTAATCATGAAGTTACCAGTGCATGTATCACTATGGCTATTTATTTTATTTATTTATTTATTACATTTCTATACTGCCCAATAGCCGGAGCTCTCTGGGCGGTTCACAAAAATTAAAATCATTCAAAGTATAAAACAACAGTATAAAACCATAATATAAAATACAATATAAAAGCTAGGCTTTTATAGGCTAGGCCATCCCTATCCAGGAACACACATAGTTAGCATACCACCTGAAATTGGTAATGGATGTTTGGGGCCACTGAGGCCACCTGGGCCTCAAGTGGCAAAGATGGATCCAGGAGCACCCCCAAGCTATAGACCTGCTCTTTCAGAGGGAATGCAACCCATCCAGAACAGGCAAACACCCCAATTCCCAGACTTTGGAACCACCCATAGGGTTTCTGTCTTATTGGGATTCAGTTTCAGTTTATTGGCCCTCATCCAAGCCAAAACTGTATGCAGGCACCAGTTCAGAACATGCACAGCCTCTCCTGATTCAGATGGCATAGAGAAATAGAGCTGGTTGTCATCAGCCACCCAGGGTGACACCTTGCCCCAAATCTCCGGATGACTGTTCCCAATGGCTTCATGTAAATATTAAATAGCATTGGGGACAAGATGGTGCCCTGTGGTACCCCACAGTTCAACTGCTATGAGGCTGAAGTGCAGTCACCCAATGCTATCCTCTGGAACCGATCCTGCAGCTACGAATCGAACCACTGTAGAACAGTGTCTCCAACTCCCAACTCATGGAGGCAGTCCAGGAGAATACCATGATCAATGGTATCAAAACTCACTGAGAGATCAAGAAGAAGTAACAGGGTCACACTCCCCCTGTCCCTCTCCCAAGGTCAATTCCATCCCAAAACTGAGCCTGAATCCAGAATGGAATGAGTCCAGATAATCAGTTTCATTCAAGAGCACCTGCAGTTGAAAAGCCAACACTCTCATTCCATGGGGAAGGTGTGGCCCTCCAGATGTTATTGGACTGTAACTTCCATGATCCCTTACCATGGATTATGCTGGCTAGGGCTGATAGGAGTTACAGTCCAACACATTTCCCACCTCTGCATCATAGTATGTTCAGTCGATGAGAGAGAAGTTTTATGTACACTTTCTTCCTTCTCTCTCTCTCTCTCTCTCTCTCTCTCCAACTCCAGCTTTTTTATTTTTTGTAAATGTGGAATATCAAGAGACAGCCAAATCATCACTTTGCATTCAGCTTCGAAGTTAGCACAGAAACAGGAGGAATGGTTTGCCATGGCCCTGCACCTGTCAAGCTATTGGACAGCCTTTTTCTGGCTTAGGCCATACTTCTGAACACAAGAGAGTGCCTTGCAGTCAAGCCAAGACATTTCAAAGCTCTCTCTCTCTCTGTGCACCTGTGTGGCTTTGAGGAAGATATATTTGAAAGGGAATTGGTGACAGTATCCTCACTATAAATGCAGAAGATTGAGGGGACAGTGTCACAGGTCCCTGAAGAGCCAGGGGAATTGATGACACCTTAAGACACAGAGGCTACAAACAAAAGGCTTCTGCTTGGTATATTCCTGCAGGGATATACTTCCTGCTACAGCCCTTACTTCCACCTTTAAAGATTTTCCATCAACTGTAAGAAACCTTGCTGTTGTTGTTCTCCTGGGTGAGCTGTAGACAGGGCACTTAATCTACATCTATCTCATTTCAAAATGGTGGGACCAGTCATGACCCCCCCCCCCCAGATGGAAATAAGTTGTTAACAATATTGAATTGATCCTTGCCCCCATTTGCAAATATTGTGGGAGGGAGGGGGTGGTCAGCATTCTGTCCACCCTCAGTTGAGTGGTGTGGCATGCAGAAGCCAATGTGCATCCACAAGCCTCCTAGTTGCACCCATTTGACCCAGTTGCACCCATGTAATTTGAAGGCATTGTAGCTTTTCTATTAACCGTTTAAAGTCAGAGCAGCCCTATTTTTTACCTGTTCAGCAATGGTATAGTGTTCGTTATCCCCAATCAACAAGATTCACCTAATTCCTTCTCCTCTGTGGATCAGAAAATATTCAGCAGCCACTCTGCTTCTTGTGCTGGGGTGGGAGTTTTATCACTCTAATGGGTTTATTAAACATCATTGTCCACAATCCCTTTGCTAATGATTCAACACTGCAATGCTCATATGCTGTCAGAATGGTTCAGAGGCTGGCATGGGTTTCCAGAGGGAATCAAATAAACGAAATAGCTCTCCCCACTCATTCACTGCTCATCCCAGCAGGAAATCAACAGTTTGCTATAATTTTATCACTAGCTTTTGTTAGATGCTCTTTACAGAGGCACATTCTGCAGGTATGCATGTTTGTCCAGATATCCCTCACATTTAAATGGTGTTCAGCTTGAAACGTAAGTTTATTTTTATTTATCACATTTATATCTTGCATTTTTCCCTCTTACAAGTAACCCAAGGCAGCTTCCATGACCCTCCTCTCACGACAACCCTGTGAGGTAGGTTAAGCTGAGAGTCAGTAACTGGCCCAAAGTCACCCAGAGACATTCATGATGGGGTGGGGACTAGAACCCAGATCTCTTGAGTCCCAGTTCAACACTCTAACCATTACACCACACTGGCTGCAGGTTATGGACAGTGCAAACTGTGATGTTTCACTGTTTTATGCCATTTATCTGTTATGTAAATGCTGTTTAGATTTCATATAAGGCTGGTAAGTAGTTAATTCTTTTTGGGAGGGGGAGTGAGTAGATGGAATACTGGAGTGAATGCTGATTGGCTGTTGGATTTGAGTGTGTGAGGGGGAATGACAGTTGAAGTCAGTTGGCAGTTAGTAGTTGGAGTAGTTGAGGAGAGAGTCTGGGTTAGTCTGCTGTAGAGGATAGATTAGTGTAGAGTCTGTGGTTTATTGTTTTGGGGATAAGAAGGAGTAGGAGGAGCTACATTAGGAATTTAGAGGGTAAGGTAGGCAAGAATACAAGACACCTTTATTGTAATGACTAAGTACTGAAACCAATGAAACCATAAGCTAGACAAAATGCATGAACTTACTTCCTGTTAAATAAAGGTTATTTTGTTTCACCCTGGATTGGATTCTTCAACTACCTGTGATAAGGTACTGGTTTAAATTAGGGCTGTGCACCAGCCCCCTGAACCGGTTCGCAGCCTGATCCAGAACGTTCGGATTGGGCCCAAACCGGTTTGCGCTGATCCAACCCTCCCCCGACCCACTCTGGATCAGATCCTGGAGCGAGATCAGAAGAGTCAGATCATGATTTGCCTGCCATTTTGCCCCCCTCCCCACTTACTTGCCTCCACAGCAGACGGCAGGTAAGTGGGGAAGGGGGTACAAAATGGGGAGCAAATAAGTCTCCCCTTACCTGGCTCCACCATCTGCCGCTGCACAGACTGCAGCGGCAGCAGGCAGAGGAGCCAGGTAAGGCCCCCCTCCCCACCACCACTTACCTGCCTCCGTCGCAGTCCAGTGCCGGCTTCAACTGAGGGCCAGGCTTCAAACCGGAAGAGTAGGCCACAGCCGTAGCGAATTCCATAGTTTAACTGTGAGCTGCGTGAATAACTTCCTTTTATCTGTCCTGAATCTCCCACCAATCAGTTTCATGACATGATTTTAACCTTCATAGGGCAGGTATTCCAGCCCCTTGATCATTTTAGTTGCACTTTTTTCCAGCAATGCAATATCTTTTTTTAGGTGCAGTGATCAGAACTGTACACAGTATTCTAATGGGTTCACACCACAGATTTGTATAATGGCAGTATGATATTGGCAGTTTTATTCTCAGTTCCTTTCCTAATTATGCCTAACATGGGAGTTTGCCTTTTTTCCATAGCAGCCACATACTGTGCTGACATTTTCATCGAGCTGTCCACCACAATCCCAAGATCTCTTTCTTGGTTAGTCACCACTAGCTCAGATCCCATCAGGTTATACCCGAAGTTGGGATGTTTTGCCCATACATGCATCACTTATACTTGTTCATATTGAACCGCATTTGCCATTTGGATGCCAACTCTCCTGGTTTGGAGAGATCCTTCTGGAGCTCCTCACAGTTCCTTTTTGTTTTAACCACCTTAAATAATTTGGTGTCATCAACAACTTGCACACTTTACTGCTCTCTCCTAATCCCAGATCATTTATGAAAAGTTGAAAAGCATTGGTCCCAATACAGATCCCTATGGGATCCAACTATTTACACCTCACCATTGAGAGTTTATCATTTATTCATACTGTTTGCTTTCAGTGCTTTAATCAGTTTCTGCAGGGGTTGGAAACTGGAATCTGAGGTTTTACCAGACATGATATTTGTATCGACACATTATATAACATAAATACAGTTCTTGATATGTCAGAGTGCTTATAACCATACCTGTCAAATAAAGTTTTCTTTTGATCTAAACATATAGTTTTAAATATTGTTACAGTCATATTGCATAGCAGGTAATCAAATACTTTATATTTGATCAACATGGAATAGACACAGGCAACAAATTGATCCCAGCGCTAAGTGGCTTTGGAAGGTGTCAAAAATAATGAAGTCCATTCAGTGATTTTTTTAATGAACTTGGTTAAATAAAAACACCACCTTACTACTTTACATGAAATATTTTGTCAATTTGCCATGTCAGTCTTTATACTATCCTTTTCCAGCTTGATGCACATAATAGCATTAGCAAATAAGAAGTCTTATTTGATCATATTAACTAATTGGATGGATAACAGTTTTAAATAACAATTTTTACTGATAAGATTAATTGATTCCCCCGCCCCATGAGCAGCACTCAACAGTGGGTTTAGCTGTCATTTCATTTACTAACGGTTGGCAAAAATCTATTACTAGCTTCCTTCTGAGATGTCTTAACATGTTGATGTTATCTTGAATAAAGTAGTGGACATCATACTTCAATTAATGGGTAATACAAAATGAAAGAGACTGCAAATGTTATAAGGGGTTAGGCTAAAAGTTTGATGTGATATATAAAAAATATCAAGATCATAGAGGACTTACAAATATAATTTTATTTATAATTTTACTGTTACTTTATTTTATTAAAAATAAAAATAAAATAACAGTAAATATAAAATTTTAAAACCTAATGCTCAAATATAGAAATAGGACTAATTAACTACATGTTAGACCAGCCTTCCCCCAACCTGATGCCCTCCAGATGTATTGGACTATAATGATGACTGGGGGATACTGGAATTTGTAATCCAACGTATCTGGAGGACAGGCCTCATTAGACAATAAATAATGTTTAATAATAGCAGTCTCCACATGTGATATTACCATCTCAGACATTTTCTTGTCCCCATAAGTAGCTGTCAGTGAATTGCAAGATGTGATCACACAATATTAACACATTTTATGAGGGACTAGCCAAGAACTCAATAAGAGGATCTTGTTTTAGTTATTGACTGCATGCCTCTGGTTTCCATCCTTACTGTCCCCCCTCCACCTGCACCCCGAAGAAACATTGGCTGTATGCACTGGGGGCGGGGCAGGACCTAGGATGAATAGCATCATGGGTAAGGAGCACCTTTGGTGCTGTACCTTCACCCCCAGTCAGCTCGGCAATGCTGCCAAGTAGAACCTTGGAAAATGTTATAGATATACTGCATTCCCCCACTTCTCCCTAGCTCACTGCAGACAATATATTCAACGAACAGTAAGCAGCAAGCTTAGCTTGGTGCCCGGGGTGGACTGCCTAGCTTGCCCATCACTAAGGCTGTCCCTGATTGGGTGCCACACATCTTCTGTTGGCGGGGAAGTGGGGTGTCTATTTTAAAGAAATAGGTCTACCACACAGGAGCATTCTAGCTGGATGAGCTGTCCAAGGTGCTGGATGGAAACATAATAAAGTCTGTTTGCTTCACACTTAAATTCTCAAACAGCACTGCAGTAAAGTATTTCTCATCTACATTTTCCACACTGCCAACATTGTTTAATTAGGTATGTCCACACCTCTAGAAAGAAGGTCTTTGGAGCCAAAATTACTGCTGGAGAAAAAAGTATAGGTGTTTGAGTGGGTAAGTGTGAATACATCCTAAGTAGGATTGGATTGAAAAAGCTGCTAGAGTCATGCAATAGGCTTGCACTTTCCCAGTTGGTCTTTTTTATTTTGTTTTCATCGCCATGTCTTATTGCAAACTGCTTTTGATACTTCCCTCTGCTGCATGTTCTTCAAATCCTAGCCATAAACTACAAACTGTACTGCTCTGATAGATCCCTTTTATAACATGATACTCCAGATATCACCCAGAGGTGGTGGTGATGATGAAATAAACTGTTACAGCTAAACATGTTTTCCTTCATTTATTTCTAAATCTTCTGATATTTATGTAATAATAAACTAGCCCGTATCTATCTATCATCACAGAATCCAAGGCAGGAAAATGTATTAGTTTTATATGTTTTTAGTTAGTTTTATGGATTTCAGAGTATTTTTTATTTGATGTGGTTCCCCACCTCAATCCAGAGGAAGAGTCGGGTAAGAAATATATTATTATTATTATTATTATTATTATTATTATTATTATTATTATTTTAAATGGTAGGGCAATGAAGATAAAGGTCAGCTCTAAGGCCTCCCACTGAATTCTGAGGGGCAAGGTTTCTGGTGGGTTTAGGTGTCTCTGAATGCATCTGGCCCCTTTCCAAAATAAGGGAATGGTTACTATTTTCTGCCCTGGGTCTATTTTGTATAACTTGTTGCATTACATAGATTCAAGTTCGCAAAACTATGGGAGAATGAGATAGAAGCAACCTAAGGAGAGTAGTCTGGAGCCAAAACAAATTGTCAGTGGGGAAAGGATTAAGCTCCTTTTATTATTCCCTACTATTAAATTGTTCCCTCCCAAAGCTGCTGTTGATTTTTTTTTAAAAAAGGGCCACTGTAGTAATGCTCCTTGTTTGTGTGTAGAACATCTAATTTGACAGTCAGATTTTGGTTTCTATACAGTACATTGGTAGCAGCACAGTTACTCTTTGGAATCAAGGTGCTTTTATTAAAGAAGCTGAGTACAATCATTTCCTGTTTTAAGTAATATTACAACAGGGCTGTCCTTGCTTGTGGACAGGGGAAGGTCCCACTAAAACAGTTCCTGGTTCCCTGGTATGTTCCTTCAACAGCAACTGCTGGTTGATTTGACCTCAGGATGGTTTGCAGCCATATGCTTGTGGTGGTTAGACTTCAAAGCAGACACCCTCAGTGGTGCATCATTGCAATCCATAGTTGCAATATGTATGACTGACAGTTTCAGGGCATCATTGTAATTTCATCACTGAGCCCAGAACCAGGCTTTTAGAACTTAATTCCCATCAATACATTGTAACATATCTAAACAGTCCTTTTAAAAATGAAAGGAGAGATGTTTTAAAACACTGTCTAGTGGGAGGAATCAACATTGTGGGATTCTGTGGTCAATTAAAAGCTCTGCCACCTACTCCATACTTGAGCTTGGTAACATACTTATCTGCCAGGTGTTCTGGTGCACTGTGTAACTCCACAGAGCAGCCCAGGCCTCAGTTAATATTTATTTTAAAAGTGATCAAACTACTTACATGAACGTTACTCTTAAGAATGTGAACTATAATTGAAACAAACCAGTTCTGTTGCCAAGAAATTATTACATTCTGATGATTGATGCAAGAACAGGTTATGCCACTGACCCCCTATTTCTGCTTTTATGTGCCAAACACCTGAGCACATCAGCTGTAGGAGTAAACATAATCAAAGGTTATTAACTAATAAGGAATCATCTCCTAAAAACCGACTTTCTGAATCAATTTCTCGGAAATGGTGGCTTTATCATCATTATGCATAACATCTGCAGTTATGCATAATGATATGTGCAGGATGCTTTACTAACCTTTATGTTAGAGATAGGTAACCTGGTACTCTCCAGATATTATGGATTACAACTCCCATAATTCCTGATCATTGGCCATGGGGATGATGGAAGCTGTAGTCTAAAATATCTGGAGGGCACCAGTTTGCCTACTCCTGCTTTATCTTTAGAGATCAACTCAGTACACATTTAGTCAGATATAAGTACCATTAAATTCAGTGCAGCTTATCCCAAGAAGTGTATGTGGGTTTGCAGCACTAAGAATATAACAGGTCAAAACCACAAACTTTATAGTTGAGGAAGCTGAGACTGCTCCAATTCCACTGCCCCACACTATGCATCATCATACATATTCAATGGCAGTGTGTGTGTGTCCAGGCTAGAGCAAGAGGCAGGTGAACAAGCAGGCTGCACAGTGCACCCTAATCCTAAACACCTCTGACATGGAAATAATATCCATTGATTTTAATGGGACTTACACCCATGTAAGAACTTTTAGGACTGCAGCCAAAATCAATATTTCTTCCTCTCAAAAGCTGAGAACTCCACAAAAGTAACAGGTTTACTACCTGTCTAGTGCATTTTCCATTCCTCCCCAGAAGATAAAAATGTGGAGAGGCTGTGCACATGTTCCAAGCTTTTGTTCAATTCTTTCAATGAAAGATTCAGCATTGTAGACACTGGTGTAGTGAAGCCAGGGCTCACAGGAATGCATCACTGACACGTCTTTATTAGGAAGGACCACTGACTAATCTGCCACTCCCTCAGAATTCTCTGAGTTTAGCTGCAATCCTCACAGTAGCTGGAGAAAATGAATTTCCCCAGTGATGCTATATTGCTTCCCATTGTAATGCAAACTATTTGTGTGGGGATGAGGGGGCATCTTGGTCTTGAGTAGACAATTAAGACCTATTAGCTTTACCAAAGACCTGCTCCTAGCACATGAAAACTCCTAGAACTGGTTTGTTGGCATAGATCAACTTAGCTGCCCTACATTGGTGGACTCTCCTTGAGGGCAGGACAATGGAGATTATCATGATGAGCACCTACACTTCAGAATTCACCTCTATACCACTGACTGTAGAAATCTACCACTGCTTCTATTCTCCTGGATGTATTTTTCAGGAACACTGTATTTTTCCTATATTTTTCAGGAACACTGTGAACTATATCCAGGAGATATTCTTTAAACACACACACACACACACTCCCCACTCTCATTGGACAAAGCATTTAGACCTGTGTATGAGAAGTATTATTAACTTATTTATCATCGGGTTTAAACTGCCGCTCCTTACCTTCCAGCTCTACATAAACTCTCCGCTTCCTTAGGAAGGGCAATTTCATTTTTATTATAGCTTTCACATAAAAATGGCTTTAAAATGATATTTCCTAGGAAAGGCTTCTGCACAACTCCAGTTGCTAGGTAAGCTGTGGGTCAAAGGGTGCTTGGCTCACTGTTCTCCACTCCTGATGGCTCTCCGGGGAATGAGGGGCTGTCCCCTTTCCCCTGTACTGGCAAAGGCTTCAGCTTGTGTGAGTATTAATGTGCAGTGCTTTATAATATACAGTGATATTGGGTTGCCTGTGCACTGAAACTGCCTGGGTTTTTAAGCTTGCTCCAAAGGGACTGCATTTTGCATCACTGGGGTCAGGTCAAAGCTTTCTGGTGGTACAGCACATTGCCTACATGCACATGCACATAGAAGGGACTTGATTGCCTTACTATATTATGTGCACTCTTGCTACAGTTGTGGGGTCATCTTTTGAGTCCTAAGGCTTAGGCGTAAATATTGCCCCAGTGACCTCATCCCTTCTTTGTGGCAAAGGCCTCTTACGCATGTTGGTACAGTGGTCCTGGTGGGACTGCAAGGAAGTTGCTGCTATGGAACAGTGCAAGGGAGTGATCTTGTTCCCAGTCTTGCAGAAAGGTGTCTCCATACCCCTATACTGGGTGGTGAGCCCATTCCAGTGCCCCACTGTTACTGCCCAACTCTCCATGGGTGATATAGCAGGAGGTGCCCAATATGATTTTTTCTGCTGCTATCCATATCCTAACTGCATCTATGTATAGCTTTGAGTACATACACAGCTGCTCCATACAATAGGATTAGTAGCATGCCTAAAATATGCTGAGCGTCTGTAGTAGCTCATGCAGATTGTGAGCATTCAAGACAGCCAGGTAATCATTCTGTTTCAATTTGTATAATAACACTGGCCATCTTGAGCATATTTATTTATTATTGCATTTATATCTCACCTTTTTTCCTCTTAAGAAACCCAAGGTGACATACATAGTCCTCCTCCTCCTCCTCTCCATTTTATCCTCACAACAACAACCCAATAGGTTTCCATGGCCAAGTGGGGACTAGAACCTGGATCTCCTGACTCTTAGTCCAATACTTTAGCCACTACACCACACTGGCTCTCGTATGGGGTAGACTTGGCTACACCCCTAGATAAATAATTAAACATCAAATGCTCACAGAATGTAAAGATGAGCACTGTATATGAGGCCCTAAATGGTTTGAGTCTCACAGGTATCTAAAGGACTGACTATCTCCATCTCAACCTGCTCAAATGTTAAGATTATCTGCTGATTCCCTTCTTCAAGTACCCCCATCAGAGATGAGATATGTGATGACCCCCTAGGGAGAGGCATTTTCTCCTATGTTGCTACACTTACAGGGCTCCCTCCCTTGAGAACCCACCCAGAACCTATTTGGGTATCCTTTAGGCACTGGGCAGATGGGCAAGACCCTTCTGATTCTCCCAGGCCTTTAAGGAATGTTAGATCTCAGTTGGCTGTTTTAATTTGTATTTTGTTTCATTTGTTTATTATGCTGATAATAAACAAATATGCATTTACTTGGAATTTTTTATATAAACTTCCCCGAGATTATGCAACATATAAATTACCCACCATCATGGATGTGTAAGAAGTCTGAGTCTTCTTTAATGAACATACCCCTTCCTCTTAAGGCAGGGGTGGGGAACCTCTTTCATCTGGAGGGCCACATTTTTTTTTCAGAGAAGGTCTCAGGGGCCACATTCCAGGGATTGGCGGGGTTGAAGGCAAAGAGGGCAGCGTCAAATGCAACAAAGATGGTGCCCCCCCCCAAATGCCAGCTTATTGTAGCTTAACGCTCTTATGCAAGTGGCTAAGCTCTTGGGAGAGCCATTTCAACCTTTGGGGTGGGGATGGGAAACTACATAACTGCCAAATGCTCAGTGGTTGGGGGGAAAGGGCAGAGGGCAGAGGGCAGGGGCCATGTGGAAAACCCTAGAAACCTGGTTTGGGACCACAGGAGAGCCCGATTTGGATCCTACCCCTGTCTTAAGGTATCAAATGGTTTAATGGACTCCTTGAAAAACTCCTTAAGGTATCAAATGGTCTCATGAACTCCCTGTTACCACCTCTTTGCCACTGCTGTGCCCCTTGCTTGCGAGCCCAAGGCTTATTTTGCACCCTTGGATGCCCCGTCTTCTCTCTGATTACAGTCATCATGGCTGCAACAGAGAGCAGCCTCAGATCTGTGCTTTGGATTTCTGATCACACTTCTACCTTCCTGCACTGAGTAAATAGAAAATGATTAGTCATGTAGCACCTATTGATTTAGTAGTCTTCATTTTAAAAATTATGTTTCCCACTATTGTTCTTTTTATATATATTATTACTCAAACAAATTGTATCACAGCCAACTAGAAATTGGTTAACTCCTTCTTACCACTGCAGTGGTATGTGGTGTGTATGTGTGTATGTCATGTTTATAGCTCAGTCTTGCACTGATGGAATAGCGGTCATAAAGTGGAAACTGTTTTCTTTTTAATGTATGAAATAAAAAAAGACCTCGAGGTAAAATTTTAAAGGGCGTATATTTGTTTAAGAAGCCTGTGACTCAGATGCTTCAAAGCCTCTGTGCTACTGAAACCCAGTCTGCCGGTGCCATAGGTAGGCTTTGTTGGGTACCTGCCAAGACCCACATCCCTGCAGGGGCCCCCACTATCAATCTCTGAAGCCTCCCAGCCCTGCAACTCTCTCTTGCTGACGCAGCCTGTCCACATGCCCTCTCTGAGCATCTCTGAGCATGCAAGGCATCAGATCAGAGGGGGTGGGGAGAGCCACATTATTCCCATGCCTTGAGCTTTGCTTCTGGGTAGTTGTATGGTTCACACTAAGGGAACCATGTGAGGGAATGGGGCAGTGGGGGCAGAAATGAGGTGGAGCCACACAGGGAGGAGATCCAGTGAAGGCAGATTGCCAAGCCCCCCCCCCAAACCTGGAACCACAACTGAGATGCAGCTACAGTCCTCTGCTAATCTAAGCTCCAACAGATCCCTCCAAAAGCACTTCTCCAAGACAGCTCTTTGAGGATCTGTCAAAGTCATCTAAGTTCCCAAAGCAATTACTGGCATGCCTGCCCCAGGGACATCATCAGAGGACCAAGGGGGAAGGGCAAGCTCCAGAAGATCCTGGGGAAGGGACTAGCAGCAAGACTTGTTAGTTTCAGGGGGCAGGCAAGACCTAACAGAGTCTGACAGGGATGAAGGGGACAAGCTGGAGCATGTTCAGAGGTGGGCATTGAAGATGATCAGGGGTCTGGAAACAAAGTCCTATGAGGAGAGACAGAAAGAACTGGGCATGTTTAGCCTGGAGAAGAGAAGATTGAGGGGAGACATGATAGCACTCTTCAAATACTTGCAAGGTTGTCACACACAGAGGAGGGCCAGGATCTCTTCTCGATCATCCCAGAGTGCAGGACATGGAATAATCACCTCATGTTACAGGAAGCCAGATTCCAGCTGGACATCCAGAAAAACTTCCTGACTGTTAGAGCAGTATGACAATGGAACCAGTTACCTAGGGAGGTAATGGACTCTTCCACACTACAGGCATTCAAGAGGCAGCTGGGCAACCATCTGTCAGGGTTGCTTTAAGGTAGATTCCTGCATTGAGCAAGGGGTTGGACTTGATGGCCTTATAAGCACCTTCCAACTCTACCATTCTATGATTCTATGAATCATGAGGCTCCTCCATCCCCAGTTGAGTGTAAGCTCATGAGAGCGAGGGATCAGCAGGGGCAGACTATAGGGCTAATTGCCAGCACCTGGTGTCAGGATGTTAGGGGTTAAAAGGTTCTGAGCAGCCCCGGGATGACACTGTAAGCAACGTGTTTGGTCTGTCCAGCTCTCCATGTGTTTGGACTCCCTGGTGAACCCAGAACCCTTGGACTGCATTATTCAGCTCTGCTGGCGACCCAGCCAGTTGAGGGATCCCAAGCTGCAATTTCTCTGGCTTGGCCTCCACACTTGATAAGAACAGCCATAAATCTCTGCTGTTAGCTGGCTAACACTGGCAATTACTTGACAGAATCCAACGGTGGGCTTCCAGTGTGCCAATTCCCATCCAGAAGAAGCACCCACTGCTTGTGGAATGAAGATTTAGCACTTCCGGAGCAAATGGAAATTGATTCCTGGGTTTGGAAAGTGAAAAAAAGAATAATATTTCAGTCATTGTTCACAAGCTTAGGTCTAGGCCAGGTTAAAGGATTGGTTTCCCATCTTACTTCATGGTAGTGGGGAGAGAGTTAAATGGTCTGGACAATGCAATGTTGATAGCTCAGGTCTCGAAGTGAAACTGACACAACACAAATTCCTTCATTCTGGTAAAACAGACCTCATTGTTGCATGCTTGAGCTGCCACTTCTTTCTGTCTGTAAATACAGATGGTGCTTTACAGCCAACCCCTCTGAGCTGCTGGGTTGGCAAAGAGGTCGGCAGCACTGAGCACGGGGACTCCTGTGCTGACAAAATGCTACGGCTCACAGCATTGCATTGCTACCACGAGCCAAATTCATTTGCGTAAAAATTGAGGCTGGCACTTCTGCTCCTGGTGAGGCACCGTGATTGTATGTAAAGTTCAGACAGGGCACAGAAATGCGGGGGGAGGGGTGGAGAATGGCAGAATGGGGCAAGGCACAGCTGGAGATGGCACACCCCCATTAGGGCCCAATGCTACACATGTTTAGACAGAATAAAGTCCTACAGCTCCCAGCATTCCCCAATCAGCTATGCTGGCTGGGGAAAGCTGGCAGACAGTTGCAGGACTTTTTCCAGTCTTAACATACATAAGATTGCATCCTTAAAATCTTTTCAGCAATCGCAGAACCATTATTACTACATCCCTGCACTACGGATGTAACTGAGTTAATTTGATCGAATGGGATTCCATCTTAAAAGGCATCACAGCACGATGAATGGCTACCATTTGCTTCTAGCTCTCTCTCTCTTTGCTCCAGCACAGCTTTACACATCTGCAGGTTCAGGGCAGATGCCTACTAATGAATGACATTCTAGTACCATGGTCAGCGTTTGTTACTCACACCACCCGCCTCTTCCCCATTTATTTCCATTATTTTGGTACTTTGTACAAGACAGAAGGACATTGCATTTTTCTTCCTTGCTGGCTCTATTCTCTGCATAAAGGCTTGTTTTGTTGTTTTACTAAAGGATTCAATTTAACTAAGCAATTGTTCCCACTATCTCCAGCATCGATATTTTCTTTTTCTTTTGACATTTATTTTATTTTATTTTTACATGCAGCCTGCCAAAGGGTATAATTTTACACAGTTAATACTATGCAATCAATGGCCATGGTAGGATTTCTGTGACTTAAGCAATCCTGTCTCTTAATCATGGCCCTCGGTTCTTGAAAAGAATTGTTAGCCAGAGTCAGAACTGGTGGAATTCATAAGACGAAAGCCAGCCAGCCCATTTAAAGATCTATGACTTTTTTTTTGTACAGGTGAGGTAATTAACAAAGCATTTGCAATAATAATAATAATAATAATAATAATAATAATAATAATAATAATATCTGTGGCAAATTGAATACTCTGCTTGAGCACAAAATAGGATAAAATTCTTCCCCATGTATCATTGCATCTCTTTCTTAATACAGAAGGCAAATGTGGGCAAAACTATTAATCTTTTTTCTTTTCATTGTACATTTGACAAAACAAAACTGAAAACAAATTGTGAAAAGAAAAATGAAAAAGAACAAGGAATTACATGCATAGAAATATCAATATTCTATCAAATACCACATCCTAAAAATGGGGAGGGATTATGCATACGTTTCAAGAAAAGCAGACCAAATATGTTGGCAAAATAACACTAAATGTACCAGGTGAATATTGGGGGAGAGAAGGCAGCTTCAAAATGTGTGAGTAGACACTTACCATAATGCCATGACACAGGCAACTGTCTCTTGTTAGATTAATCAGCAAAAGTCCATTCACAGTGCCACTTGTCATGTAGTCCTTTGCTTAGCAAATCCAGATCACATGGTGTTATGGGATTAGCCCTTGAGCAAATACGTCAAGTAGACTGGGATCATTTTGACAAATAGGAACACTGGGTCTTTAAAATTAAAGTGGAGCCTCATTGAGACTATTCCATGCTGTGCCCAATTTCTCACTAGGATTCAAAAGATGAACGCAAAGAATATTTACCAACTAGTTTTCTCACATGTTGTGGAACAATGGATGGGCACTAACCCACCTGCCCCAGATACATTGCAGGGATGTGTGAACTCCCCTGAGCCCAGTTTGTCAATCACTTGTTGAGCTGCCTGCTCCTGCTCATGGAATTGTGCGAGGTTATCAGAGGCTCGACGAGCATCCAATGAAGCTGCTGGAGGCCGTCTGCCCTCTTTGTGAGCTGCCACCATTTTGCACAAAATAGCTGGGTGGCCTCTTCCAGGGAGGGAATGTTGTGTAAAGGAGCCCTTTACACAACATTCCCTTGCTGGAAGAGGCCAAACCGCCAGTAGTGGCAGCTGGAGTCCCCGTTGCCATGCACCAAATGCTTGTTCTTTTCTCCTTGCCAGGAGGAGAGGACAACCATTTGGTGTGCTGCTGCAGTGACTCCTGCCCCCACCAGTTCTCACCCCCTTGTGATCCCCTTCCTTGCAAGACAGGAGAGACCACAAGGCCTTGAGGGTTGGTGGGGGCATGAGTCACCACTGCCACATGCCAAACGCTTGTGTGTGTTTTTCCTTTCCTCCTTGCAAGGAGGAAAAAACAAGTGTTTGGTGGGCAGTGATGGCTATTCCTGCCCCCACAGACTCTCAAGCCCTAACAATCCTCTTGCTTGCAAGGAAGGAGAGCCCATGAGGCCTGTCATTGTCCTGACCTTTGGAGAACGGTGCAATTCACCCACTGGTTTGTCCCAATGACATTTTTTTTTCTGTCAATGACCACATTTTCTCAGCGGTAATCTGTTGAGGGCCACATGCAGTGGTGGGCAAGGCCCTTGCCATAAGTGGGCTGGGCCTTTTCTCTCCCTTCCTGCCCCAAGGGCTGCTGGGAGAGGGACAGATTGCTTTTGCCAGAGGTTTGAACTGATTGCTTGCAAGGAACTTTTGGGATTAGGCTGAGGGCCACTGGTTGTCTGCCTTTGACTTAGTGACTGCTTTTCACTTTTTGAATTTAGACCATTAGTCTTCTGCTTGCGAAGGGGGCAATAGTCATATAGTTTCTCAAGTTAAAACTAAAATTCAGCCAAAAATCAAATTACTCCAAACTCTTCACTTAACTAAAAAGGCAGGTGGAGTATCTGTGTAGCATTGACCATAGTCATGTGAGAAATCTTCTGCAGAAGAATTCTCACCAAGGGACTTCATGAAACATCTGGTGTGTGGGGATTATTATAACAGAGTGACAACTGGAGACACTGCACACACACATGAACAACATGCCATGTTTCAAATAACATGGAATGCATTCTTTCTTCCTATAAAAACGAGGATTACCTCAGTGTAGGGAAAACATAATGTGTGAAGCAGCCCAACTGATGGAGGGAATATTCTCAGGAACATCTCCTTGTTATAAAAACATAATGTGGGACAAGTTCAGAACCTATACAGAGTGTTGCCAGAAAACAAGCACACACACATACAATCTTAGCTGTTTCCCATAGTGTCTAGATGTGTGAGCTTGTATTCTACTCTAACAGCAAACAATCAACAGGACCGGGAAATTCATTTATTTTGTCCTGTAGATGATTTCTAGTGATGGGTTGCTTTTTTCTCTCTCTTTTTTTTTTTTTTTTTTTTTTTTGGAGCTTTAATATATAGCATTGTTATTCTGTTTCAGTGATTTAAATGTGCTGATCGTGCCAGTGACAGCTTAAATGGCTCCAGCCCCCATTCTCTCAGCCTGCAGTTAGTCTCTATAACGGATGGAAGGCTGACAAGTTCTATTCAGAAACAATGGGAAGTCACAGAGTAGCTAAGGAGCCTTGTAATTTGGAGGAGGGGAGATTGGTAGATGTTGCTGATTTAAGAAACAGAACCGTTTCTCTTCTTCTAGGTCCAGGCTCAGCTTTTCTGCATGGGCAAAAGGGCTGAAATCAGAATTCGCTGCACTGTTAAAAACTGTCCATTGGTCATGTTTGAAACCTCAAAGAAGCAAGGAACTTGATCTGAATTCCCAAGGAGGTTGATTGCATAGTGATTTGCCCAGATGCACCTGCTTTTTTAGATCAGAGAAAGAGAGTGAGACTTGAAGGCTGCTTTTCATCTTTTCCTACTAACTCTGTTGTGACAACCTGCTGAGATCATCCATTGATGCCTGATCTCTCACTCCCCATTCCCCCAGCTTCCTTGTGCGCGCAAATGAGACATCTCATCCTGGCAAAAGAGTTTTAGGGTTTTTCCCACTCTTTTTTTTTCTTTACAGAAGGTTAGCAATATATGAGGTGCAGGTCCTCAACAAATCTTTTAGGACAGAATGGTGGAAGGTGAGGAGGGAAGGTTTGCTGCTCAAAGGACCAAGAAAGAATATTAGAAGGTCCCAGATGGGTCAGACCAAAGGCCTATCTAGACCAGCATTCTGTTCCTACAAGGCCAACCAGAAGCCCCCAAGCAGAGCATGAGCACAATAGCACACACACACACACCGCTCATGTTCCCCAGCAACTGACATTGAGGTTAAACACTGCAGAGCAATTCCATGCAAGGTTGATTTTAAAAAAATACTATCAACCCTGCTATAAGAAAAGCTTAGTAAAATCTGTCAATCAAACATCACAGAACCAGAATGAAGGCAAGGCAACATTGGAAAAAATGCAGGTGCATTCACAAAGGTGGAAAAACATAGGGCCCTCTGGGAAATAGAGCAGCAAAGCATCTTATCCATTCGCCCACAGTGGAAATGTCCAGATCTCAAAGAAAGGTGGAAATATACTTCTGATTTATGATCAACATATTCCTACCAATACATGCTGCTCACTTCAGAAAAACAACAAGAAGAACAAAACAAGTTACCCTGTCATGCCTAATTGTGAGTATGCAGAGAAGACCTACACACACACGCACAAATATCTTGCTGTTAATAAACTTGGCCCCATTTAAATGTAGTTTTCTTGAATAACACATAATAGATAGATAGATGGTGTGAATCAGCTACAGGACGTTGACCAATGTTCCAAGCCATTGCTTCAGCAGTTGGAAGATTTCATGTGAGTCTTGCCTGTTCCAGAACGCAGAAAGGAAGAACGATGTGAGGGGAATTCTGCCAAGCCATTGGAGGGAGAAGGCAAAAGGGGTGATACTCTTGGCTGCTTATGTTTCAGATCACAATGTGCTTTATTAGGAGAGAGGAAGAAGTGTGATGTAAACCATGTGCTGGCTTTTGTGTGTGCTGCTGTGTGTACAATCTCAAAACCAGCTGCCAGCTCTCTGGAACCGAGAAAATATTGCACTCCAGTGTGTACAAGAGTGGGCAGAGCACTTAATGCAGGAAAAGCAGCTGGCGAAGGGCCTCGCCCTCAGCATGCATACAGGCGCCATGGGAATACACCCAGGCCTCTCCAGAAAACATCATAAATGCCCTCAAATCATGACTCCACTTCTTTAATTATTATTTTTAGAAACAAAAGCAAATGTACCAACAACAGACATGATTGCTGCCACTTCAATAGCTTTAAACCATTTCTCCCAATTTTCCATGGGAAAAATGTATAGCAAACAGAACACTTTTGTGTTCTGCAAATGTATAGCAAACGTATAGAAAACAGAATACTTTTGTTCGGCAAGTTTGGAAATGGAAATATTCTAGTGTCATTCTTCAGAGGAGTAAAATAAAAACGACAACGTTTCATTAGAATTACTGTAGCCTTTGGGGGATAACTAAATGTTTTAGGCTGCTTTCTTTCAAAACAACGGGCTTTATATAAATGGATAGTCAGACCATGTGTACCTTTCCTGATAGTCATTTATAAATATAAACCATAAGATATGTTTTTTATAAAAACAATGTTAGAAAATGTAATTTTAAAAATATAAAGCCCTCCAAAAAAGAGAAGGGATTCAATCAACTTTAGGGTGGCCATATGGACAGGAGGACAGGGCTCCTGTGTCTTTAATAGTTTTATAGAAAAGGGGATTTCAACAAGTGTCATTTGTACGCATGCAGCACCTGGTGAAATTTCCTCTTCATTGCAACAGTTGAAAGTTCTGTAGCTATACTAGAGTGACCAGATACAAAAGAGGGCAGAGCTCCTGCATCTTTAAGTGTTGTGATTTAAAGGGAATTTCACCAGGTGCTGCATGCATACAAATGACACATGCTGAAATTCCCTTTTCTGTACATCTGTTAAAAATATAGGAGCCCTGTCTTGCTTTTTGTATGGTCACCCTAGCAAGGCAACAACCAGGAAAGGCCTTGCAATCTCTCTCTCTCTCTCTCTCTCTCTCTCTCTCTCTCTCTCTCTGTCTCTGTCTCTGTCTCTGTCTCTCTCTCTGCATGTCATCCCATTATATCTCCTTAACAAAGGATCCAAATGGAATCCCTTTTTCTCCCACCACTTCTATGGATTTCCTCACCAAGAGGTAGGTGTGTACAACATTGGTTATTTCAACAGGAAGTCTATCTAATCAATCTAAAATTATTTCTAGGCCACTTTTAGAAGTGGAACCCTTTTTACTGGTGATCACCGTTTTATTTTTCCAGCTTATTCAGGATATTTCATTGTTCTAGGGCATTTGGGGGTGAGCATATGATGGTCCCACTGTTATCATTCTAGAATACCCTGGAATGATGCAAGATCTGAGGCATGCTAGGAAAATAAAATAATGGCCTCCTGCAGAAATCAGCTTTGTATCCATAAGAGACAGTAGAGAAAGGTAACCATCCCCACTAAAACAAGAGAGAGTGATAAAAGGGTACAAATGAGATAGCAAAAGTAGCACCCGCTCATGCCCAGTTATTACTGCATTTGTTTTGTAATAAGTGAAAATTGAACCAAATAGGTTCGATTCCCTTCAGTTTTCAATACCCCCCCCCCCAATACACTCCTTTATTATGTAGACCCACTTGGTCTTGGTGTTCCTCTTCTTTGGGAAACAGATCAAAAGCACTCTGTTTCAGAGAGCTTTTGAGCAATATGCAGATTAAATAGGCCCTGCGTTTAAGTGCTTTTTATTGTGTTTTAAAATATTGAATTGATTTTATTGCATTCAGTCCAATGGTGCTCTTGCACGGATGGCCCAGGGATACCGACAGTGGCAAGCAGGTGGCCCCTACTGTTGGCGGACATGATGTAGTGCTTCTGGCAGCAAGTGCCAAAACATGCAGGAACGTTCGTTTCTGGAAGGGGCAGGGCTTGCTTTGGATCCAATTCTGTGTTTTAAGGTTGTAATGTATTTTCATTATATTGTGAAGTTCACTGGTGAACCGACTATATATTAGGGGTGTGCACGGACCCCCCAATCCCCTTCATGGCCCGATCCGGAAAATCTGGATTGGGCCTGATCCTCTTCGCGCCGCTCCGCCCATCTCCCGCTCTGCTCCATGGGGCGAGATCCAGCTTCGCCACCGTCACTATATGGACGGCGGCAGCGGCGCAAGATAAGCCACCCCCCCCCCACCTCCTTACCTTCCTCCAGTGCAGGCTTCAATTGAGGCCCCGGTTGAAGCCAGAAGGGGCCTCGGTCTTCACTTCCGGCTTCAACCGGGGCCTCAATTGAAGCCCGCAACGGAGGAAGGTAAGTGTCCCTCCTCCCTGCTACCTTACCTGGTGCTGCCACCACCGCATGGATGGCGGCACCGGCAGTGCCAGATTAGTCCCCCTCCCCCCCACTTACCTGCAGGCGAAGCTCCGGTTGAGGCGATCCTCTTCGCCTCGATCCGCAGCCCCCCTGACTCTCTTCGCCTTCGCCTTTTTCAGAGGCGAATTAGGCCGCCTCTCTCCTGCTTCTCTGAACCTAAGAGAAGCGGAGCACATCCCTACTATATATAAACCTTTAAGTACACAAGTCGATGCATGTTTAGACAGAAAAAAAGTCCCATAGCTCCCAGCATGTGTTTGGTTTTTATTTAAATTAATAATAAAGTTCAGCTCCAAATGATGTCAGTGCAAGCCCTGGGATAATTCAACAACTGATATGATTTCAGAAAGAAATCGTTATGCGTATGGTGGGCATGCACAAGGTTATCTATGTCATTTAATTAACCGGTGTAGTGAAGAGGGATTCTTTGCCCTTATCTGTTGATCCCAGTTATATGATGTCTATGCGTTGTCTTTTTAAAGTTAAGTCTTTTTTTCACACCTACTGGATAAAGCTAAAAGAATGTTGGCAAATCTGATCAAACTTTAAAAAGAAAATCTTCCTTTAGAAATGAAAAGAATGATGGAAGTCACTTTCCCCAACACTTCCCTCATCAGAAACAATGGAGAAAAGAGACTGGCAGAACCACAAGAAAGGGTGCTTTGATACACTGGCGGAGAATCCAGTGTATCGGGTAGGAGCTGCCAATCCTGCATGCTTGTTTCATGACTCTCTGGTGTTATACACAACTGTGCCTATCCTACAAAGCCCATAACTTTTCACTAATTTAACTCAGCCATTTGTGCCATTTGCTTTTTCTAGTAGGCCAGATCATTGGAGGCAGGGGGAGAAAGAGAGAATACCATATCAGCCCCTCAGCACAGACCCAGGTACTGATCTGGGAAATACAGCATTAAGGAAACCATGTAAACCTAGTGAACTTGCAGAGAAAAATGGACCCAGTTGGAAATCATCCCTTTGTTCATTATCCACAGAAAATGTAGCTTCTCAAATCATCCTTTAAAATGAAGTATCCTCTAGGCTAGAGCTTTAAGAATATTCCGATTAATGACAAGCTAACATGTTGTATTAAAGTTAAAAGAGGATTATTGAAGTGAAATGATTTCGAAGAGATATGGAGATTACTTGTAGAGTTTGTGTTAATAAAGGGGAAAGGGTGTAAACCTTCACAAGAGTCATTACAATTTTGGAAAGTAGAATAATGGTCCCGGGTGCGGGTGCGCACTTATTATTATTTTATTAATAATATCATTTATTGTTATTATTATTTTGTGTTTAGGTGTAAGTTTAAATTGATGTTTGTTATATAATGTTAAAAAAAATTTTTTATTTTTTTTTAAAAAAAAGAATATTCCAATTATAATGGAATCCAAATCCAAAGCTTCAGGACTATGTAGTGCATAATTTCAGCAAAATTTCCAGAAATCTACAGCAGGCAAACTCTAAAGCTATAATGCTGAATACACATACAAAGTTGCCCTATGATGGTGTCCATTGGTCCATCTTGCCCAGTACCGCATGCTGTAATGGGGATGTACAGATTTTGTTCCATCCATTCCATCTGTGTTTTGGGGATTGTCTTTTATTCCATCATCTGCTCATTGACAGAACTGGGTGTTTGTTTTTTTAAAATGGAATTTCATTCTACATTTGCATATTAGCATTACAAATGCACATTAACACTAATGCTGATTGCACTAGTCCACATTAGTGCAAATCCACCACCACCACCCAAATCAAAAACCGGTCTGCAAGTTGGCAGAATATATGTGACTTGTAAAAAGCCATTCTGCTGTGGAATCTGCAGGGCAGGATCCACACTACTGCTTTAAAGTGCTTTAAAGCGCTTTATAACAGTTTTGACAACTGCTGAGGCCCAGGACACACTCCATATACAGTTGTCAAAACTGTCATAAATCGCTTTAAAGTACTTTAAAGCAGTTGTGTAGGTCCGGCCCAGGTCACAGAGCTATAGGATCATTCTTACTCATTCCTGCCTATTACAAACCCCCTAAAGGTAGCTTCTGGACCAGATTCTTCCAAAGTGTCCATACTGTATGGCCAAATCATATCTGTGAAATGTAGAGAAATGCTTGAATCAAGTGACAGGGTTTGGAATCATACAGGTTATGATTTTCCCCTACGAGGCAACCAAAATCTGAAGAAAGTGATACCAAATGGAAGATCCTGGAGGTGAAGGCTATGAATGGCTACTAGCCCTGATGGTTGTGTGCTATCTCCAGTATTTGAGGCAGTAAGCCTGTGTGCACCAGTTGCGGGGGAGGGTGCTGTTGCACCATGTCCTGCTTTGTTAGTCCCTGGTCGACAGTTGGTTGGCCTCTGTGTGAACAGAATGCTGGACTAGATGGTCCCTTGGTCTGATCCAGCATGGCACTTCTTATGTTTATTTATTTATTTATTTATGATTACATTTTTATACCACCCAATAGCTGAAGCTCTCTGGGCGGTTCACAAAAAATAAAACCATAATAAAACAACCAACAGTCTAAAAACACAAATACAAAATATAGTATAAAAAGCACAACCAAGATAAAACCACACAGCAGAAATTGATATAAGATTTAAATACAGAATTAGAACAGTAAAATTTTAATTTAAGTTAAAATTTAGTGTTCTTATGCTGGCTACTCTGCTGTATGTGCCCAGCTCTTACCAGACCTTTTCTACAAATGGTTCAATTCCACAGTTGCATCTTTCTCCGGGTTCTCATGATTTCCAATTAGAATCCCCCTCCAAAAAAAAAAGGTGGGGGAGAATCTATAGTGGTGGAGATCAAGTCCCAGTCCGACTCACTCTTTCTCATCCATCCAGGTATTCTATAACCCACCCACCCCCAAGCTGTGCGCAACCTGGTTTTCTTTCCTTTTCTTTTTTCTTTTATGGAGGATGCAAAGTGACAATATAAATCATGAAAGCAAGGATTCTATATATAGCAGGCAAGGAAGTGCTAGGATGGAGAGGAAGAAAAGGGAGCAGATCGACAGATAGACGCAGAAGCACGGAAATGGTTCTTAGAAGCATTTTGACAGTGCTCCTCTGTCTTTGTCAAACAAAATGGGAGAATGTCTGAATGCTTTGGCATAAAAAGGCTTCTGCTTCTGAAAAAGTTTTATCTATGTATTCTCCTCTTTAGCGCTCGGAATACCTCTTGGATCATTTAGTGTATTCGTGTCCTGAATACACTCCCACAGGAAGATGGCAGAAATCTGCACAGAGGCTGGAAACACAAATTGGCTCTACTTAAAGGTAAATCAGTCAGGGGAGTACAGTGAGAAGGAGTTTGAAGGTGACTGGTTAATTTGATGTAAATACAGGGTGATGGGTTAGATTCCTTCCCTCAACCCAAGAAAACAAAGAAGAAAAGGTTATTCAGCCAAAGGAAGTCTGTGGATACCGGCTTTCTCCCCAGATGCACCCTCAAAAGTGTCACAGCAATCTAATGAGTACTATCAGAGATGGCCAACAGGGCCCAGGGTGCCAGCTTTTTCTTCTTCTTCTTCCTTTTTTGTGTATTACCTTAAGGCTATTGTCTGGCCTTGTAGATGGCAGAAGCCTCATTTCTGAAGATCTGCTGGGTGTCCTTGGAGGTTATTTGTGGTGATTTCATCAGAGTGGGAGTCAAAACAAATTTGAGCTCTGCCTGAAAATAAGTGGGCGTGGAGCACCGGGTAATTACAGCCTGGCTGTTAGGATAAGGCCATCCATGGCTCAATTCAGATGGGTATATGCTACCTCCAGTGTCAGGGACAGTATGCCTACATACCCCAGTTGCTGAGGAACATGGATGGGAGAGTGGTCTTGTACTCATGTCCTGCTTGTGGATTTCTTATGGGCAGCTGGCTGGCCACTGTGTGAAAAGAATGCTGGACTAGATGGACCCTTGCTGGACTAGATGGACCCTTGCTGGACTAGATGGACCCTTGCTGGACTAGATGGATCCAGCAGGGCTCTTCTTCTGTTCTTGTATAATACCCTCCGACATCATGTCTTTGTTTGTGGATCGTTGGTGCTCTGAATCAGAGGGTGAATCACCAACTGTTCATGCATTCAGGATGATGATTCCCATGCTGCTCTCCAGGGCTGGCCCTACCATGAAGCAGTAGGAAGTGGGAGCATCAGGCAGCAGGGAAGAGCAGCACTCTCCCCTTCCAAAGGCGCTGCCACTTCTTGGTCTTGCCAGCCACCTGCATGGCAGGCCGGTCAGCTGGTCGTGTAGGCAGGCAGCAGGACCAAGAAGCAGCTGCAACCTCATGCCCAGCACTGTGCTGTGCTGCACCTCCTGCTCCATGCCACACCTCCCAACCCTAGCTGGCCCTGCCTGCTTGACTGCTGTCCAAGTGGCTTACTTTCTATGCACGTGTAAGTGAGCACATAAGGTGTTTCTGCCTTCAGGAAATATGTGCTGGCTGCACAAGCTCAGACAAAGTATCATGAGAGACTCTTGTTGAACATTTATTTATTATTTATTTGATTACATGTCTATACCATCCCATAGCCAAAGCTCTCTAGGGGGTTTACAAAGATTAAAACATTAAACATTAAAAATCAATATAGAAAATTTAAAGCCATAAACACAAAAGACAGCATGCAAAGACAATATCCATAAGGATTGTTCCTAAAATTCAGAATTCAGTCCTATAATTACATCAGTGACACTGGAGGTGTAGGAACAAGAACACACACACACACACACACAGAGAGAGAGAGAGAGAGAGAGAGAGAGAGAGAGAGAGAGAGTTTGGAATGTCACACGACACTCGTAATAGCTGCATTTATAAACCAGGGCAGGATCTAAACTACTGCTTATAACGGTTTATAATGGTTATGACAACTGTTCAGGCCCAGGACACATTACATATACAGTTTTCTTACCGTTTTAAAAGTGTTATATCCTGCTTGGTGTAGATCAGCCCCAGGCCTCAATACTCCCCTCTGAATAAGCCAGAGGCCCTGACCTATGGTTACTCCTCCTCCTGTACATATCTCCATCTGCACATCTTTCAGGATTAGTGTGATTGCTGGCAGAAACAATACAAGGAGACATTATTAAAAGGGAAGGAAGCAGGAACACAAATGACTATGCATCCATGTAATGAGCTTCTATGTAATGATTTTTTACAGTGTAAATAGTAAAAAAACCTGCAATTGGATAGACTGGCATAGTTCATGTATCATGAACACCTATGCTAAGTCTGCTGTGATGGAAAGACCCAGAAAGCAATAAGTGATATACTTATACAGGTCCCTTGTGCGTGATAAATTGCTCATGGGTGTGTCAAAAAAGACAAAACAGAAGAAGAAGGCATGGATGAAAATAGTAAGAGGAATCACTGACAAACAACAACTCTTAGCACAGATGTTTTCTCTACTTCCCATGATGCATGAAGTATGCCAAGTGATCCAGTTTTCAGTCCATATATGGCTGGGGGTGGGGAGCGGCATTTTCAGTCTGTCTGCAGTATTGCTGTTTTCAGCTGCAGTGGGTCAGGGAAGGGTGGGCTTCAGGACCAGAGGCTGCTGTGCAGTGTTTTGTACATGTCTGGTTGTGTGTGAATTGTGTTCCAGGTTCACCACAGCTGTCCATCTATCCCATCACAATGTGTCCATGAAATATAGGCTGAAACCAATGCCAAGCAAAACATTTCTCAATCGGAGCATCAGGAGAAGGCAGATATACAAAGAGTATCTGACAGGTTAATAAAAGTTAATTTGCTGTAGGAAGATATTTTCAAAAATAAAATGACTACATGGCTCTAGCTCTACTTGGATTTCCCACAATGCTTTGTGCCTGACAGCAGTGACAAAGTGTCAGCTTCCATATTTTACATCAAAGTGACACCTTCCATGCAAAACGCAGATGAGAATTAAAATGGAAGTGACATAGACCTGCATTATGCTGCCATTAATCTTGGTGTGCCAAGATCCCATGTTGACAGGGGTCTTTAGAAAACAGGCAAGCAAATGAGCTATCTCGTGACCCTATTTTTAAAACATTTGTTGTTCCAAAGCAGTAATGCAATGCAAATGAATTATATCTTGTGTAACTTTGGTAAAATTCAGACACTCCTGCTGTCAGGTGTTAGAAACTAAAAATATTTATTTTAAAATTCTATGTAGATCATGGTATATGTGTATGGATAGAAATTATCTGGCATGCTTAGCTGATGAGGAAGGTGGGCCTAGGTCTGAGAGGTCTAGTAGCTAAAGGGATGGCCATAGATTGGGGTTACTTAGTTTAAATCTGTCGGGAACTATTGTGATCTGGGTACTGTTGCCTCAGATAGTGAACCACAACTGCTGGACTGACACAGCCCACTAACCCTGGCCACTGAGACCCCTTGGCTGGGAAGGGGGTTAAGAGGACTTCCTGTTGCAGGTAAGCCTTGCATCAGGAATCAACAAGGACTCCCTGAGCTCTGGTCTGTTTCTTGGTTAGTCTTTAGTCTTTGCCTTTGGCTTGCTCCCCCTGAGTCCTGACTTGCTCTTCAATCCTCATGAGCAGTGGTGCAATAATACATTTTGAACTGCAGATGCTCATCATGACAGTCTCCATCGCCGTGCTTCCGAGGAGACTCCAAAAATGGAGGCAGCTGTGTTGATCTAATGTGTGTGTGTGTGTATGTGTGTGTGTGTGTATATATATATATATATATATATATATATATATATATATATAATCCCAAAATTGGTTCAGCACCACAGAAAACTCCTTTGGAGTTCAGACTGGTCCTGACTGAAACCCAGAACAAATTCACTGCCCCACGGACAACAGAGCTACCAGCCTCCTCTCTCTCTATGTCTCTCTCTGTGAGAGTGTGTGTGAGTGAGTGTGAGATATGTATGTGTGTACACACACACACACACACACACACACACACACACACACACACACACACACACTGTTGTTGAAAAAATCCATGTCCTCCCACTCATCCCACCCAGCTATTGTGAAGATTCAGGTAAGTTCAGAGGGAAAAGGGATCTCTGACAGGGGTGCCAGATGATGTAATCATTCCTGCCAATGAAAAACTCCTGGCTCTTTGTCCCCCTGTAAGCCTTAGATCCACTGCACCACTGGTCCTGACTACTGGCTGTTCCTATGGCTCCTGGTTCCGGCTCACCACGGACTGCTGCCCCCCTCCCCCACCCTCCCCCTGCCTAACCCAGACAAACTCCTTGCTCCGCCAAGAAAGTCTCAGAAGTCACCTTGCGTCACTTTGCGTCAGTCATTGTCTCTCAGACTAAAACTGGAAAGCCACATGCATGCAGCACAGAGCTCCTTGGAGAAAGGGCAGGCCAGAAAACAAAAAGAAGAGCTCACCCAATGCCTTTGCACATCCTAATCATGGTTGCAGGCCATGATTAGAATCGGAGCAGGGACCCCAAGGTACATTTATGGAAATGATGTCTCTTCTTTGGAGTTTACTGCTGTGGTAATGTTCTGGAAGGAAAATCATGTGAGGTTGTATATGGCTGGACTAGTTTTCTTCACTGGAAATCTATTCTAGTGGAATCAGAGATAACTCAGGAAAACAAGCAAAATCTAGAAACTTTAACGTTCTAGTTTTACCACATCAGCTCTAAGCATTTTGGAAGCTCCACCTAATTCAGTGGAACACAGGGCCTATTTTTGTGTGAGTGTGGGGTTGTTTTTGTTTTGGTTGATAAATATGCATTTATGTACTTAATTACATACAAAGGCTTGGGACTTCTTTCTGCAGATGGAAGGGTTCCATTTGTTCATTGAAGGCTTCCAATCCAGCAGAACCTTTCCACTGGCGGAACAAGGGAGGAGGCAATCTTTGTCAGTCCCCCCTCCCTCTGCAGTCCCCTGCTGCTCCCCTCTAGAAAATCTGATCCAGAGGGTTGGCTGACCACCTGGAACAGAGAGGGAGGTGATGCTAGGGCCTGCTGAGCAAAGGGGGAATCCGCAAAGATCCTTTCCCTGCTTTTCTACTGGTGGGAGTATTCTGAGTAGAACTCTACTCAGGGAATGCTCCTGCTGGCAGAAAAGAAGCTGGATCCAACCTAGTAAACAATAAGTATCTTTATATAACATTATTGTTGTTTTATTATTATTTATTTATTATAATAAATATTATTACATGCGTACATGCTGTCTTACAAAGTTTCAAAGAAAAAAGTCAGGTCCCTGCTCCCAGAAAACTTAATTAAGTACACACACACACACACACACTCTAAAAGAATTCTGCTACATGCTTGCATCGTATTACTTATAGTAACAGTTAAACATGGAAAATTGTATTTGTTTGTTTTATTTTATGCATTTCTTAGCTGCCTTCCAAGACCACAATCTTGATTCTAAAAACATTTACTCTGAACTTAGAATGGGTTTAAAAATGGGATGCCACCCACATGGAATCCTCCAAAAGCATGTACATGCATTGGTGTTCCATAAAGGTATTTATTAACTTTTTAGAAATCTTTTAACCTCTGCTTTGTGTATGCCGAAGTATATTTATGTACACATGCATCTGCATACCAGCACTGTTGTCATGACCGGGAGCTGAGTCGGAGTCTAATCTAGGTGCTTAAGGGTGCAGCTTCAAGAATGAAGGGCATTCATAGGGGACATTGAAAGCACCATCTCCCTAGAACCATCTATGGATCCAGACAAAGGGTTTGACTATGGTAAACAGGAACCAGGCCCCAGATGTGCCATTGGCATACAAGGGTGACCCCATAATTCCCCAGGACATCACTGCCAAGGAAAGGTTAGAGATTTCAGAGGCAGAGATGCACACCTACTTGGTAGCTTGAGATCCAGCTCTTCATGATAGCTAAGATTCCTTGAAAGTCCTAGAGTGATATTTTAACCCATAGTCAGGAAACAGCAGCTTCTGATAGAATGATCCTCTCTGTGTGAGCTTCCAAGACACATGCAAGGCTCCAATCCTTTGGTTGTCTTCCGGAGTGTCTTGCTCCAGAACAAACTAATGCCTTGCTCCTGATGTGAGTCATGTGATGCCTCCTATAGTGCCTATACTATCATTGTTGTATGACCCAGTTGGAGGACGGTGGCTGGTCACACTGACATGCAGATGTTGCACATGTAGGGGCAAGTGTACAGGCTAATAAACTCTTACACATGAATGCCCTCTACATGGAACAATATGAGCAAGTGAGTTTGGGCCTCTCATTCCAACTAATGTATTTGTAATAATGTATGGACTCGATGGCCTTGTAGGCCCCTTCCAACTGTGCTATTCTATGATTCTATGATTCTATGATCAGGGTTCCAATCCCTTCTTAGGCTCAATCCAGCATGATTTCACCAAGCAAAGTTGCCACCTCACAACAGGTCTAAAATTATCTGAAGGTCATTTGTTCTCTTATTTAGATTGGGTTCTGAATGCTATTTTTACAGTGCAATCCCAGAAGTAAGTCCCATTAAGTACTTACTCTCAAGTAAGTGTGCATAGGCATAGGATTGCACTGCTAGATCAACTTCAGTACTTGTCAATGTTCATTTGCATATGCTTAAAATAAATATCCTATTCAAATGAGAAATTAGAATAACATTTGTCAGGGACTGACTCAAATAATGGGAACTGTGAAAGCTGAGTTCCCAGAAACCATTTGAAGACCAAACTGAAGGCTAAATAAAATGTAACCCTCCGGCACAAATATGGTTAAGACACCATGAAGAAGAGAATTTATTTCACTAGCAATAAGCTAAATACACACCCAAGGTAAGAGCAAAGAATTTATATGTGAAAGGCTAAATCCTACCCCCCTGATGTGAAGGAGTGCTACAGGGCGATTCTAGCCAGTTTTCAAGTGCTAGTAAGGCTTAGAAGGGCATTAGGAGGGATAACCAACTAACACCCCAACAACTAACGAGGTCCCATAAGCAAGATGTTGTAGGGATGTGGTCAGTCTTATTTTTCCCTACTAATAAAGTCTAAGTTCACAGGTATTCAAGCACATTTCTAAGTCATATAACTTCAATATTTGAGTACTGGCTCTGGGCAAAGTTCCTCTTGCAAATTTTACAGTTATCTTGTTATTATCCATTTCTGTTGCCCTTGTTTTGCATTTCATAGATCCCATACGAACAACCAGTTGAACACATGTCTGTGTATGTTAGGTCATAAAAAGCACTGTGCTATTTGCTGGAATTGTACAGATGATGAATTTTCAATTTAAAATAAATAAATACAAAAATAGTACAAAAATGCTTAACACTGTTGTGTGTGTGTGTGCTTTCTTATAATTTAACATTTATACATGGCTTACCCACTGGAGTCTCAAAGTAGAATACAGCAAAATCACAAATACTATCAAGACATTCTAAAACAATTTCTAAAACCTAAATAAACATATTTAATACACACAAATATTCACACAAGCCGAAAACCATCAGCCCAAGCAAGCAGTGATAAACGCTTGGGGCTTCCAAAACATAAATGCCTTCAAAAGACTTCGGAAGGACAAATGAAACATGGGAGTTCAGTGTTTGGAGTCCAGATAACTTTTCCTTTCTGAAAAAGCAGCTGTGGAGGATGGGGAAGACCTGAATTGGGGCTGAGCATATAAGAAAGGTTGTGAACTCCTGTACCTATTCTCTTACATTGGGTTTTATCCAATGTTAATCCTACTTATAGTATACCCACTGAAATGAATGAGGCTTAAGTTCAATTAACATTGGATACAACTGAATACTAGGTCTGTGCACAGACACACACACACCCGGATCCGCTTTGGATCCCAATCCGCAACTTTCAGATCGGGTCCACTCCGCTCCACACCGATCCACCAGTGCTTCGCTGTGGAGCTCCTGATCTGAATCGGAGCTCCGTTTCTCCCCCATAGACTTGCATTGAAATCCAAATGCCTATAACTTTTTTTCTGTTAATGTTAGAAACCTCAAAATTGGCACCATGAGAGCTTATCCATGTATCCACATTCATGCCCAGTTGGGAGGAAATCCAAGCCTCCACTGATTTTTCAGGAATTTTTGAAAATCCTATATCCCATTTTCAGAAATGGGATTTACTCTGACATCTGTACGGATGCAAACTTGGAAGTGGGCACCCTCACAGATGCCATCTAGATCCACATTCTTGGCAAGCTTCAAGCAAATCCCATCATACCCTGTTTTTTGATGATTTTTTTTCCTTTTAACTCACCCCAATTCAAGTCCCATGCTAGAACTTTGTCAGTTTTCATGTTAGAAACCTTACAATCAGCACCATGAGAGCTTATCCATGTATCCACCTTCATGCCCAGTTGGAAGTTAATCTGAGGCTCCACTGATTTTGGGGGAATTTTTGAAAATCCCCTACCCCATTTTCAGAAATGGGATTTACTCTGACATCTGTACAGATACAAACTTGGAAGTGGGCATCCTCACAGATGCCATCTAGATCCACATTCATGGCAAGTTTCAAGCAAATCTGAGCATGCCCTGATTTTTGGCATTTTTTTTTCCTTTTAAGCATCACCCTCTAACCACCATTCACACCCCTTTCTAGGACTCCGTCAGTTTTCATGTTACAAACATCAAAATTGGCACCATGGGAACTTATCCATGTATTCACCTTCATGCCCAGTTGGAAGTTAATCCGAGCCTCCACTGATTTTGGGGGAATTTTTGAAAAAAACCCACCCCATTTTCAGAAATTCAAATATCTCAGGGATTTTTAAAGCTGCAGACAGCTAAATAGGCTTTCCTTATTCATGGCCATTTCAAAGGAAATCCCAACATGCCATGAATTGGGGAGTATTTAAAGATAAACGTCATGGATCTTCTTCCAAACTTCAAACATTTACTTGGAACTTCATGAAGTCTAAACAGGGTGAGTGCAGGAAGGACTAATGCCCTGAGTCAAAGCAAAACACACACAACCGTCCCTGTGAGGTGGGCACAGAAGAGGAGAGGCAGCAGGCGGTGGCTATACCCTGGCCTGAAGCACTGGGAGCAAGCATGCAAGGGGCTTGTGGGGCTGACCCACACAGCCCATCTATATCTCCCAGGCACCAGGAGGGCAGAGAGGCAGGCAGAGAGGTGCTATACACACTCACTGGGCCTTCCTGCTGCTATCTGAGGTTCTCACTCACAATACTGGAGACACACAGCACTGGGCCTACTCTACAGATCATAAGACACAAGCGGGGGTGGGTGGGGGATATATAGTAGAGTTGGTAGAGTTGGAGACAGAGTGCTGAACTAAATGGGCCTTCAGGTCAAACTGCATTTGAAGCTGGAGAAATATAATTAGTCTCCCACATCTTTTTTAAAAAATTATTATTACTAATGAAGGCTTTGGGAGGCAGCATGCAGATTTGATCAGTAAAGCAGTGCAAACCATTTTTCTGATTAAGCCCCAGCTGTTTGACTATCCACAGGAGAAAAGGTATAAGATCCCTGTCTTTTTTTCCTTACAGGTGGAAAAACAGCTGGTCATGTGCAATTTCGGAGAAATCTCCTTCTCCTATGCCACTACTGTAATGAAAACTTCAGCCTCCTGCAATATATATATATATATATATATATATATATATATATATATCAGGAGACTAATCACAAGTCTCCCACATCACTAAGGGTAGTTTGTAGAAAAGCCGTCTTCTGAAATCCAAAATTTTAAGATGCAGATTTTCTCAATTAAAAGCTTACATCTTTCTAACCTTAACTCTGCCCCTGTTCCTATAGAGAACATCCCCATACCAGCAGTGTATATGACAGGCACGTGGGGTTCCTGACTTGTGACTCCATCTGCACGATGCCTAGGCACACCAAAACTTTGGGAGAAGTCAAGAGAATGCCTCTGCTGCCTGTACAGTTGGAGATAACGTTTAGGTAAGTGTTCTACAGAAGAGGCCCATTAAGCTTTCACGACCTTGAGCAGGAACTGCAGCTTGGGTCCATCTCTGAAAGACTTTAATAAAGTGAAAAATTGTTTCAATACAAAATGTGATATTGGGACATTGTTCGTGAATATATTGAGCTTAAGTCAAATACTCTGCGTCCTCAAATCCAGCTGATTAATAATTAGGAGCAGAAATTCTGTCTTCACTCTAATGTGTTTAGGAAAACTGATGGATTTAATTTTTTTATCAGCCTAAAGTAAGAAAATGTAATCTTTCTTAAAGTATCTAATACAACAATGCAGAATAATTAGTTTCTCTGGAAACAGGCATAATGGTACAGAATAATAAATCATGTTCCATTTTGTGTTGGTTCATCTGATGGAGGGAGATTTCACACAGGGCGCAGGGCCTGGTGCTGCAGGAAGGGGTTGGAAATATACCAAACTGGTGAAGGCTGCACTCAGCTGTACATTTAAAAGGGGCTGTTAATCTTGATAGAAGGGGGGCTGCACGTAGAAACTTCTAGTCCCAATGGATAATACAGCAACTGCAAGTTCTTAATGTACCAGGAACATAAGAAGAGCCCTGCTGGATCAGACCAAAGATCTTGCTGGATCGGCCCAGCATTCTGTTTCCGCAGTGGCCAGCCTGGGAAGCCCACTGGCAAGATATGAGTGCAATAGTGCCCTCCTCCTCAAACTCTCCGCAAGTGGTATGAGGAAGTATACTGCCTCTGATACTGGAGCATGGAGCCATCATGACTAGCCACCATAAATGCTGCCAATCTAAACAAGGTATTTAGATTGAATTACAGCCCCGCTCCGTGCCGGGGAGCTGTATTTTGTGCTATATTTTGTGGGGCTAGGGCTGGAAAACACCCCTGCCTGGAACTCTGAAGAGCAGCTGCCAATCAGTGCAGGCAATTCTGATCTAGATGGACCTGTAAAAGGCAACTGCCTGTGTTCCTGTGCACATTTGCTTCCTCCCAGTGGAGGCTGGTGGCTCTGATGTCAGTGGGCCGGTGAATCTACTCTGAGTTTCTGACTCTAATGGGGCTATCCAAGGTGCTGAACCCTATCCCCAAAATGGGTTCAGCATCTTAGAATTCTGACTGGTTCTGACTGAAACCAGGAGCAGGTACACAGCTCCATGGCTATCGGAGCTACCAAATTCCATTGTTTCCCCCTCACATAGTCACGTGCTGAAGGTTGTGTAAACAGGCTGTGTTGCAGCCCTCATCTGGCTCATCCTGTGAATTTTCGAGTTATAATTTTCCTTCTGAACTTTCCTGCTACCTTATATATGGTCTGGGTTTCTTGGAGTTACTCCTTCCATATCCCTCCTCCCGAATCACTCAATATTTTGAAATAGTAATCCACAGATTTATTTACTTATAGACCTTACTACTAGCTTCTGAGATTTTGGAGCAGGCTGCAGATCTATTTTCACATTTTTCTACAAAATATGAGTGTTAGAAATATGCTCTTTTTTTCTTTTTCTTTTTTTTTTCTTTTAGTTGAGGTTGTCACAAATTTGTAACATCTCATCAATTTAGTCTTTAAGAACTCATCCAGCACCACAAAGGCTGTGTTAAAATTGCAAGAGCCAGCAACCTTGCAGAATATTTAGTTTTTACATATTTCTGGTGGAACAGCAGGAGGGCTCCTGGGAGGGTGTTTGCCCAGTGTTATCAGGTAACAGCATGTCCCTTATAGAGAAGTTAGCATCTGTTCACACTTTGGTCTTTGACGTGAAGACAATGATAGAGTCGGATCAGCAGGCCGGAGCTTAGAGAGTGGCGAGTGCAATGGGAGGGAGGGAATGCCTTTCCTTTGCTCCATGTCAGAGGCATATTACACAGAGCTGATGACCTAAAATAAGGTTACATGGTGGCAGCTCTGCTGCTAGACTCAAAGAAGGTTTCTTCTTTTTCTTCTTTTACTTGATTTGACTCAATTCATATGGAAAGTCCTTGGGGCCACATAATTCTTGCTGACTTCTTCGGAGCATGAGTCAAGGTACGTTTATTTTTGCAAGTTGATGGTAAATAGTTTACATTTCTCTTTTTCACCCGCCCCCTCCATCTTTCTCCTTTCCTCCTCTGGAGCAGGACAGCTTAAGGAGCTCAGATTTCCCATCAATCTGTCTTGGTAAAGAAAACCACATGTTGTGCAAGTTCTAAAACAGTAGGCCAGATAAGAAGTCTTAGTTGCTCTTAATTTTTGTGAATAACCCAGAGAGCTTTGGCTATTGGGCGGTATAGAAATGCAATAAATAAATAAATAAATAAATAAGTCATATATATATAAATACCCCTCCCCCACATACACACACATGATCTATACCAGAAGTAGGCAATCTTTTGCGGCTATGAACACATTTGACAATTTGAGAAAATGTCTTGGGCACCACAAAATGAAGACCATGGAAGGCATGGCAAGAGACAAATGACATGCCACAAAGACTGAGTACAAGGCAGAGGTGGGTCTGAACCCCAACACATCAAAGAACTCCTTTGAATCCATAGTTTTAAGGATAAACAGAAACCAATTTCATAGCAATCCTGCTGCCAGTAAGAAAACATGTTTTACTGTATTTTGTTTTTTAGGGGGACAGGTATTTAAAAACTGGTGCTTGAGGACACCACATTGACTGCCCCTGATCTATGCTATAGACATTTATAGTGAGGATTAGGCACAAGGCTCCTCAAATCAGGCCTACCAACAGAGAAGTTCATACAAATGAGTTCAGGTGCTCATTTGTGTAGAATGATCATTCTTAAGAGGGCAACTTTGTGGCAGCAGGCATCTCTCCCAACCTTTGTGTGTTCATTCAAAAGTGCATAGAGAGCACCCACACACCCATGTGTGCAGTATATATGGGAGCTCTACATGGATGTGAATGAATGTGAATAGGGGTGGAACATCCCACCATGATGTGCCTCCACGTGCATGTTCAATCTACATGTACCTCTCCATTGTGCCTGGCTCCAGCTGAGAGCCCCCTCCCTCCTGCTACCAACTGTTACTGCTGAACTTTGCAAGTAAGAATCTAGTGCCTGAATTTGCTTTCCTTTCCACCCCCTCCTCCCTCACAATCCCCTTTCCTTTTGTGTCATGTCTTTTAGATTGTAAGCCTGTGGACAGGGGCTGCCTTAAGAAATATTTTCGTAAGCTGCCTTGAGAGCCATTTTGGCTAAATGGCAGGATAAAAATGCTAAAATAAACAAATAAAGTGCACCTGAAAAGCGCTCCTACTTTCCTTGCCTTCCGAAGGGATGATCATACTGAAACAGAAGTTGTTTTAAGTAAAAATCATTTAAGATGTTTATTTTGGTTATTATATTTGTAGCTCACCCTCACACCCACCCTCCCACACAAAAATAGAGTCACACTTTAACCTCCCGAAAGCCCTGTGACGTCAATTAGGTGGAGTGGAAGTAATTTGCCAAGGCACTCCTATGAGCCTCAAAGCTGAAGAGAGACCGATACGTGGGTTTCCTACATCCAAATTCAATACTCTAGCCACTAAGACACTGTGGTGATGATTGCCAATATATGGAAATTAATTAAACACAATTACTTCTCCAACTATTTTAAATATTGTGCCATCAGCACAATACTAATTTAGAAGGCAGGGATCCAGTTATGGTAACACCACAAAGTTTTAGTGGGTCTTCTCCTAGTTTGATCCAGACCAATCTAGTTCCATAATATGCTTTATACTTTTTAAAAGTAGATGTTGAGATTGAGGATTTCTTATGATAAACACATCATTTGTGAAGAAAACCATATTAACCCTGAGCCTCCAATCACTGATCATCATGGCTTATGCCAATATCATTATATTTCAATTAGTTTTTATTTATTTGATATGAAAGGATATAGACCTCCTACCAAGGAGCCCGGAGTGGGGTGTATCAGCCTCACATTGGGCCAGTTCAGAAGACACCTTAAACCCTGCTGGTTAAAGCTTTTGGTTAAGCATCAGGGTTTAAGGTGTCTTGTGGTTTGCTAAACCCTGCTCACTCACAAACTCCAGTTGGACCATCTGCAGCAGGGTTAGTGGTTCTAACCGTGGCTTAAAGTGTAACGTGCGACAGCACAGCTTGTGGTTAGTGCTAAACCCAGAGAACCACAGTTTTGCTAACCCCAGAGCCTGAAGTGTCATCTGAACAGGCCCATTAACACTGAGAATTGGTGACTTGCCCAAAGCTGCCAAGTAAAATACATAGCTAAGAAGAGTTTGGAATATGTGTTTCCCATGCTTTGTCCATTACGCTACATTACAATGTACTGGCTCTCAAGTTTTTAAAGCCTAGTTTTATGGTTTGCAATACACAGCAGTAAGTTCCACAGTGTTTGTTTTCTTAAAAAATCCTGTTGCCTGGCAGGAGCATTGAACCATGCGCCCAGTTGTGATGCACCCTCTCCCCTGCCCCTCAGCTCAGCTTCTGAATGGTACCTACCTAGGAGGACTCTACCATGTGCTTCTTCTGAATCCCTGTCAGATCAGACTCAGCTCTACTGGAGTTGAAATATTAAAGTATGAAAGAGCCTGTGGTTGACAAAATCAGTGTGACATATGATGACATGAGTCTAGTTATCCAGTATGTTGTCCCATTAGGTTGCACTCCTGAGATAATCCCAGCACTGGGCTTGTTTACCATTTAAGATGTTACCATCTCTTTGTGCATGCTCTCAGTGTCTCAAAATCAGAGGCACTGGGAAATAATCTCATGGCATATGTGAAAAGTCACACCTACACAAAGGTGTTAAAGGCAACATTATGCAGCAATGTGTCAAGCAGATCAAATTCATATCTCACAAAATATGCACAGTTCATTAAAAACACACACAACTCTAATATCTCTGTAGCAGCCAAGCAAAAATATAAATTATAGTGGGACTTGTCAGGATGATAATACCAGCTATGCCAGGGCACTTAAATTGAGTTTACTATAGGAAGAAATATTTGCGTAAAAGCCTTAATGACAGGGTAATAAGGAAGTTGTCAGCAGGTTGATGAAGTAAAGTAACTGCTTTAAGTTTTGGACCCAGCTGATAACCCTAAAGTTATCATGGACCAAATAAAGTCATTTGGTCCATGAAGCAGGACTAGGCTTTCATTGAGGCCTAATCTACACCAAGCAGGATATTGCACTATGAAAGCAGTATGAAAGTGGTATATAAAAGGCAGGAGCCACACTACTGCTTTATAGCGGCATTGAAGTGCACTGACAAGTGTTGGGGCCCATTGACACATACCCTATACTGCTTTCATACCACCATATCCTGCTTGGTGTGGCTCCTGCCTTTTATATACCGCTTTCATACCGTTTTCATAGTGCAATATCCTGCTTAGTGTAAATTAGGCCTGACTTTCCCAAAATCAGCCTAGATGTACAGCATGCAATAAAGCCAGCTCAACCACTTAAGTTCCCCACCACCCACTGCTTACTTTCTCCTTTTACTCATATGTTTGTGGGTGAATATTTGCAAAGAGAAACATTAATGGGACTAGGATGGTGAATCATTCTTATTGTTGACTCTGCTTTCTACATCAAATGCCCTCATTCCCACTATGTCTGGATTCTGAGCACCTCTTGAGTATGGTATCGGTATATAAGGGCCAACTCCAGAGTTGTATTGCATCTTAAAGATGCAAATTTGTTAAAAAGAGCCAGAAATAAGAGCCTTGATCATATCAGAAAGATCAGTTGCAAATCAGACACATGGAACTTGCACTGCCCTCTGGATAGGTGAGCAAGTTTTCACCCACACCTGACTTCTCCAACACAAGGAAGGTCCCCATCTTTGGTTACTTTTACCTAGTTTCCTAAATTGCACCCATAACCTTTGGAGGTATCTGCTTAGATCAAAGTACTTCAGGCACCTGGATTTCTCTTCCTGTCTGCCCCCCACAGCTGCCATTTAGGCCAAAGTAAACGAAACATCCTTGTGTTCTGATCCTCAGGACCCTTGAATATAGGATCCTGTGTTTGCATCCTTGTGTTTACAATCAGCTTCAGCACCCAGGTAGGTTGCAGGTACACCAAACACAGCCTATCCTTTTGGCCAGAATGATCACATTGCTTCAGTGGTGGCTGGTAGCAGCAATGCCATGGGACAGTGAATCCACTCCAGGTTTCAGTCAGAACCAGCCAGAACTCTAAAAAAGAGCTATCCAAGGTGCTGGATCCAGCACCCTGGATAGCTCTTTAAAGGTCCTGACTGGTCTTGACTGAAACCCAGAGCGGATTCACTACCCTTCTGACATCAAAGCCACCAGACTCCATTGCATTGCTCTCTTTCAGTGCTCCCCTTTTCTGTCATGTTATTTACCTTGCTTCTGTTGCTTCTTATGCTGCCTCCTTGATAGAAGTTTAGTAATACATAATACTTCCATAATAACAGAAGACATAGTCATTGTGGTTGTCACAGAAGCTGTAGTCATGGTGTAGTAATAATAGTAGTAGTTACTTGCAGTAATGGTGAAAAAAAACTTAAGCATCCATTTGCAAATTGCTCTTTGCAAGCTATATGCCAACTTTACAAACATTTATGGCAAAGGTGCTAATAATGTGACATTGTTATCTTTCTTAGATAGCGGCACTTTACTCCACCTGTAAAGCCCTATCATTACAGCACTCCAGATGTTCATATATCTAATTTTAAAACACTTCATTTCAAAAGTAAGACCTACATGCATAAGTAAAAAGTTCAGTGTCATTTCACTTTTGCCTAGATTGCATTAACTTTTTCTATGCTGATTTCAAAGTAAACTGCTGTGCTGGCAGATTTGTGCTGAATTCAGAGAAAAGCATCATTATACCCTTTCCCAGCTGTTTACAAGGAAGACGTGTTTTGCTATGATACCCAGGGGGCACATTTGGTGCGTGTATGAATAAACGTCCCCTTGAGATGATTTGTACCCTCAAAGGTCACCTATACATATTTCAATAAAATTTAAAATAAAATAAATACCCACAGTGGGGCTTCATGACTGTTGAAGCAAATGATGATTATGACGATGAGGACGACGAACATATAAAACTGTACATGTAAACAATATGAGATATGTCAACCCTTAGTCCAGCCTTCCTCAAACTGGAACCTTCCGGGAGTGTTGGACTAGAATTCCAATAATCCCCAGAAGGCATAGAATATGGCAGTAGTAGTCCAACACATCTGGGGAGTAACAGGTTGAGGGAGGCTGCATTCTGAATCTTGCATTCTGAAACAGGATTTAGATAAAGTAACTAGCAAAAGAAGAGAACATAAGAAGAGCTATGTGGGATCAGACCAAAGGTCCATCCAGCACTGTGTTCACACAGTGTCCAACATGCTGTCAACCATTAACATGCAAGCAAGGCATGAGTGCAACAGCATTCATGTTCCCTAGCAACTGGTGTACATAGGCACAGAGATTAGCATTCATCTGGTTTCCTAGTTTTGCCTTCAATCCCCATAATTTCAGAATTGCAAGTTTGTCTTCACTGGTCTCACTCGCCCAGAGGCCCAAGGCAGAACCCTACAACTGAGACCAGCCTTCAGAATGGCTGTAGCCACCACTGTGGACAAGAACCTAAGCAAACCATGTCCAAGGAGATCAGGGTCACCTACCCTAGAAAGAAGCTTTGAGGAAGGATGGACTAGAGTGGTGACTCTATGCAAGGCAACCAGTTAGTGGAGTGTGGCAAATTTCTGCCAAGCAACATGACAGGGCCGGCCACACCATAAGGCAGATTGAGGCAGCAGATTCTGGGAGGTGACAGCATACTGTTGGAGGAGAGAGCTGTGGGCCACACAGCCTGCCATGCACCCCTTAAGCTATCCTGCTGTCTTCAGGTGTGATGGAGAATGCTGTCCCAGTGTTGAAGGCAGATTCATCTGCCAGTTGAGTCAGCTTTTGTATGTGGAATGGGAAGGGACGCCATGTTGTCCTTCATCTCAGGCAGGAAAATGTCTTGTGCCAACCTTGCAACAAGGGCCCAATGAAGGCGTGGTCATTAATTGAAATATACAGGGCTGCCACCAAGCACACAACCTGGTCAGGATTGTGCAGAGGTGCTGATTGTGTGAATTTGCACTTCATGTGGGGCCTGCTGCTGCTGCAATCAGTACATCTGCAACCATCCATTTTTGAACCACCACAATTAGGGCTGTGCACCCCCTTGGGTCTGAATCCAGGTCCCAAACTGAAGTGGGCCGATTTGGCCAGCATCGATCCAAATCCGGATTGGGCTTGGAAATGTCCCTTTATGGCCACTGTGGTTTGAACATTATATCTAGAAAATGACAGTGCTTCCCTCTTTGTTAAACATGGCAACTCTCATAGAGGACAGGTGGCTGCCACACACAGGGCAGGTTAGTCCTACAAACCAGCTGGGACAGTGGCTTGCTGGTTTTGGGGGGGGGAAGCATGGAGGGGGTGAACAGGGAGGTTGTGAGTGGGGAGGGGGCTAGCAGGGATTCCAATTGACTCAGCCTCATGCCCAGGAACCCACACATTCCAAACTGCTTTGGATATCCAGATCTCACTTCAGATCCAGTTCTGAAGTGGATTGTACCAGGCCCAAAATGGCTCAGGGAGGATCGGGGGCAATTTGGAAGCTCCAAATTGGCTCCTGAAGTGGATTGGTTGGGTCCCTGAACAGGCTAACCACAATCCCACAAATCACAGTAGTCACATTCCTAGGACCTGTGGAGAGATGCCTGACCATACGTTCTACATTATCCCTGCTGGGTTATGCATCTGCCAGTGGACTCGGGCGATTGAATGGCGACTGCTGACTGCCTGAAGCACCACCTTGCTCCCTTTTGGCACTTTGAGTTGAGCAAACATTTTCTTGCACACTAAATATGCGAACTCTGGCAACCATCACTATGCTTTCCTCCAAAGAAAAGAATGGCAAGGCATAGTGGTACCTCTTCGAGCAGCAACAAAGTCAAAACCTTGGCAGGTAAAGGAGCAATGTGCCATGTTTCCAAACACTCCCATACTAAAGAGGACTGCCAAGTTATCCACAAAATTTTATTCAGCAAATATACATCTCTTCGCACCTGAAGAGAGAGTAAACACTAGGAACACTAGGAACCTAGACTAAAATTTGGCTAACTAAGCTAGACAATTGTCCTTTCAACAAAAGAGATGTTTTTCCCCCTTAACTTCAGGGAGGGTGCCTCTGAAGAAGCTTTTGGTGAGAAGCTAGCCAAGCTGATTGCCTCATGCCTTCTTTTAGTTCCACCCATTTGAATCTTCAGCAAACTCTGGGATTGGTCAACTCCGAAGTCCCTTCCCCCTCTGAGGATCGCTGAGTTCCTACAGACTCTGATTTGTTAGCATTTTCGCTGATAAAGTCCAATGAGGATTCATCCTCTGTATGCTTCCTCTGTAGGCTGGTACGTTTATAGTCCTGTTTCTTCTGGTTCAGAATCTAATTCCAATTGATAGCCTGAAATTCCTTTCCCCACACTAAGGGGAACAGGCCTGATCATGACACAGTGGCCGTTTCTACACCAGCCCAATAGTCCGGGCTGGTCATGGCTGAGTCCCTGTGTGTCCAAATGATGCACACCATGACTCCTGGGGGCAGGGTGGGATGGGGATGGGTTTTCCTAGGGATTAAAAAAAAAAACCTGGGAAAACCTGATTCTTCCTGCGGTCTCAGGATTGTCCCAAGACCATGGAAGGTGTAGGTGCCCATCCTGGCTTCTTCCACCCCTCCTGCATGTAGTGGGGGTCAGCAGAGGGAAGGAGTCAGATTGGGGTCAATTCAGGGATATCGAGGGTGAGCGGGGAGCAGAGTTGGGGCTTTTGCTTTTTTTAAACTTATGCTTTGCTGGAATGCAAGTGTGCTCTGGCTCCTATTCCTTTAATAAAAGTGGCAACCACGACAGGTGCATCATCCCTCTTCACTTCCAGGACATCCATCTGAATGCATGCCAACAATCCCAGGTGCTGGAAATCCTGGGATTGTCTCCCCTGCATCCCTCTTTCCCCTGTAGGTCTAGAAAGGGTCAGTGTGTGTTCAGGGGGAGGGGGTTGTGTGTCTCAGTGACCTTCTGAATGAACTGTGTATGATCCCTTCATTCTTTCATTTTTCTATGGAGTTTGAAGAGAATCTGTGGGCAAATCAATTATAGGAATTGACATTAAGGCCCTTGCTAGACCTGCCAGCTTATGCCGGAAGGGAGGCGGGGCCGAGGCGCGCTGACGTTGGCGCGCCTCCTCCAGGCTACCAGACGGCGGACGCATAGCGACTCACGTCCCTGCCGGCGTCCGCCATTTTTTTTTTTTTTAAAGGGGCCGAGTGCTTCCCGAAGACGGCGGACAAGGTAAGTGGGGTTTTTTTGGGTTTTTTACGGGGGGGGGGGGGGCGAAGGATCACAGGGTGGGAGGAGGGTGGGTGGCACGGGGGTAGGCCGGGTGCGATCGCGCCGCCCGAGCCCGGGCAATGCCTGGCATGGGGCGGCATTGCCCGGGCGGTGCACGGTGCGATCGCACCCGGCCTCCCCCTGTGCCACCCACCCTGCCACCCACCCTGTGATCCTTCGCCCCCCCCGCCGATGTGCCCGATCTGCGCTGTGCCCAGTCCGTGGCTTTTCGCGGCTCCTCGTGAGTAAGCAAGGAGCCGCGAAAAGCCGCGGAACTCTCCACACTTCCCCCAGCCCCAGCCGGAGCTGGGGAAAAGGCACGCCATAAGCGACTTCGCTTATGGCGCGTAAGACCAGGCCTCAGCGCGGCCTGTCTCCGGATTCCCCTGTGCGTCATCTGGATGCACAGCAGGGAAGCCGGGACAGAATGCACGCTAAGGCCTCGTCTAGGAAGGCCCAAGGTCAGAGGTAGCAAGAGGAGCATTTGGCCCTATTGGACCCTTTTCAGTGACAGCTTCTGTGCTTTGCAGCAGTGCTGAAAAGGAAGCAGGTATTTTCACCCCAGTACTTATGCTGATGCCAATCATCCTTGACGCCATCCTGGGCCTGAGCCTGCTGCTTCGGCTGAAATGACAGGGGCTCTTGCCTTTACCTTAAATGGTGAAAGGGGTAGATCAAGACTGGCAAGAGGCACTTCCCTGGCATCAGCACTTCTCCCTCTCTGAAGCTGAGAACATGGAAACCCCAGGCTGAGGCTTTGCAGTTAATGAGAACAGATGCTGGGCTTAACTCTGAATTAAGAACTCTCATAGCTTCTCCAAAGGCCTGATCTCCTGCAGCTGGGAAGGCAAGTCCTGATTTTGGGAAGATTTTACACTGGCCTTTTCCTCTTTGGAAACACTCTCACATATCAGGAAGACGACAGTGGATTATTCAGAGGACTCAGATCCAGGCCTGCTGGGGTTTATTTCCAGCTCACCTATCAGCTGCTGGACTGTGCAGTAATAGGGAAGGCATGTCCTGCTTTTCCGTGTCTGCCTTTGACTCTCTCTTGGATTGTGAAGACTCAAGGGGCTTATCAGCACATCCCCAGGGTACACTGTGCCTCCCTGGGCATAATGCAAGAGGAAGTGGAAGGATCAGGCAAGAGGAGGTATTGTCATCCAGAAAATGCTCTTTTGTTCTATGTGCACAGTGGCTGGAGGTGAGCCCACAGTGTGAGTTTGTTTCACCTGGTACATTCTTCCTCGGTGCTCTTAACAATACAGTACAGCCTCATTTATGGGTCTCTTTGGTGGTGGTGGGGAATAAGATGAAGCATTGTGGCTACAATCCCATGCACACATCCTAGGGAATAAATCTCAAGGAACCCAGTAGGATTTGTTTATTTATTACGGTGAAAGTACAAGCCACTCTTTAGCAGAGGAGTGGGCAGTTTCAGTGTCCAAAACTGCCACCACCACACCATAAGCAATTTTGACACTGAAATTGGGTGGCAAAAAAGCTTAACAACAATGTGAGCATTTTGCTGTGCAGAAAAATAACCCCCTCTTTGCTGCTGATGCCACAGTGACAATTTTGGGTAACAAACCATTCCCCCCCCCCGAATTGCAGCAACAGGGGCCACACACAAAAGTCAGGGGCACATGCAGTGACCAGGCCCTGCAGTAGCATAAACTCCCAAGGTAGCATGCAGTCAAAAGTATAACACAGTCTTGGTTTTGAAAAAAACAATAGCAGTGCCTATTCAATACATTAGTTTGAAACATAAATCAGAAATTAAAATCAACTATTCAACATGCTGGAAAGCCTGGGAAATAAGGATGTCTTTGCCTGGCAACAAAAAGACATCAGATTGGGCACCCATGTCCCAATATCCAAGTGTGACTAGTTCCTGGCAGATTTACAGTATGGCCTGTATGACTTCATAGCTGGCATGTGGGAGAAAGGAAGCCAAGCTTCTGTGCCAGCAGTGGTCTAATGGAGCCAGGACTTGGAGGGGTGCTGCTCCAGTACTTTCTTTTCTGTTGTCATCTGCCAACCCCCATACCCCACCTTGTTCCCTCTGAGCTTAGCTGAAATCCCCCCAGTAGCTGGGGGGGCAAATGAATTATGCTCAGCAACAATATATTGTTCCCTGTTGCAATGCAAAATATTTTAGGCTGTCTTGGTCCCAATCTACATGGAAGTCATTCGATTTAAATAGGAATTTTCATGCTATTAGGTTAGCTCTTTCTAGGGCAAATGGTAGCCACTAATGTGGTGTATACATTTTTTTAAAGTGTTCCCAGTATTGGTAAAAAGGTGGGATACCACTAATAATAATAATAATAATAATAATAACAATAATAATAATTAATTTTAAACAAATAAATGCACACACATTTGCATGAGGCAAATGGCACCTGAAACCACATTAGTTCAGAGGGTTGGCTGGACAGAGTCCCAAGAGTAGAACTGAACGTCATCAGAATGTTAACTGCTCCGAAAAACCAGATTTGAATGTGTGTCAAGTCGAATCCTCAGACTCTAAACAAAAGCCAAATCATAACATAATTAGCCCGAAAAACAGGGAAGTCCATAAAAGAAAGGGGAGAGAGAAAGGATTGCCAGCTAAAATCAACTAGAGTTAGTAATGAAGTAAAATACTAAAATACTAAAATATTTATTTATTTATTTATTTATTACATTTATATACCGCCCCATAGCTGAAGCTCTCTGGGCAGTTTACAAAAGTTAAAACAGTGAACATTAAAAAGTATACAAAATTTTAAACCATCAAAAGCATAAAAACAACAATATCCATTTAAAAACAACAGTTCTGGGGTCCGTTAAAAACAAACAAACTCAGCATATGTTGTTAAATGCTGTTAAATGCCTGGGAGAAGAGAAAAGTCTTGACCTGGAGCCAAAAAGATAACAATGTTGGCACCAGGAGAGCCTCCTTGAGGAGATCATTCCATAATTGGGGGCCACCATGAAAAGGCCCTCTCCCTTGTTGCCATCCTCCGAGCTTCCCTCTGAGTAGGCACTCGGAGGATAACCTTAGATGTTGAGTGCAGTGTACGGGTAGGTTCATGTCAGGAGAGATGTTCCGTCAGGTATTGTGGTCCCAAGCCGTGTAAAATAAACTGTATGGTTCATTTGGCAGTTTTCAGTCAGGTTTCCAGAGCTCCAACAGGAAATTTGTGATAGGTCTAGAATGTGTATGTGGTACATCACAAACGATACAACTCTCATACTCCATTGCCTTTTCTAACCAGAGTTCACTGAAATTTCAGTACTTTCAATTTTTAAAAAGGAATAAAACAGACAAAATATTTAATATACAGATGCCTGTATATTAAAATTATCTTCATAGGCATTTCTCCCCGCTAGCCTTCCACTGAACATCATCAAATGGACAGGTGCAGGGCAGGAGGGAGGCTTGCTCTCTGCACCACCACCCAGATCCCCGTGCTCAGTGAAGGTTTGAAAATCAGTAAGGCTCTTCATACCTTTGCACTTCCATACATAACAGTCTCATTTCAAAGCAGCAAGGATGACTCCCCTCCCTACTTCTGCACAGTGAATATTTAAAGGGGCAGATAGAAATTGAGGGCACATGAGAAACACCTTTGTTTCCAAGCAGTGGGGCCGGCTCTCCCCCCGCCCCCAACACACACTCCTGCACTCAAACAACAGGCAAAGGAATTATCCATACCTCTCTGATCCGGCACTTGGCAAAGTGCAATTGAAGGCAATGTGTTACTTCCAGGTAGACATGTTTAGCCCCCATCCAGTGAAACATTCCTTCCTCAGATTGTGCCACTTCCACCAGCCCGTGCTGATGAAGCTGGCTGAAGTCACATGGACTCCCAAACGGAACTGAAGCGGCTGTGACAGGTAAGCCATCAGAAAATGAGTTTTTTAAAAACTCAAATGGGCAAGAAGCATCACGCTAGGTATAGAGAAGGGTGTTCGTCATCTGACACAATCGATTTAGGGGTGGAGTAGAACTGGAGTAAAATCCCCGTGTAGATGAGCCCTAGATCTTGAATTGACAATTATGACCCCATCAGCTTTACAAAAACCTGCCCTCAGTGGAAATGAAAACTGCCAGAACTAGATATAGCTATCTGGACTTTTGGATTCTCTTTAGGACAGCCTTCTCCAATCTGGTGCTCTTCAGAGGTATTGCACTACAACTCCTATGGCTGGCTGGGGATGCTGGGAGATGTGGGCCAACACATCTGGAGGACACCTAGCTGAAGAAGGTTGCCTTAGGGGCATAGCTATGGTGACTGTTGTAATGAATGTTCCACTAACCACTGTGTGGCAAATGCAGTGCAGGCTGGGAGAGTCTGGAATTGAGGATAACCCAGGGTGTACTGTCAGTGAACCACCCTGACAGTGGTTTAACCAGCCAAGCCCTCAAAGCTGGCCAGCAAGAGGGAATACAGAGATTGAGCTACCCTGGGGCCCTTGCAGTCTCAGCACGTCTAGGAACTGTAGAGTCATGGTGTCATGGGACCATCTGGCCTCGGGACCCCTGTAGGGGGCTTGGCAAGGACAAACCTAGATCAGACAGCTTACTGGTTTGGTACTTTGAGCCAGGCCACGAGGGAATTGCTCTTTATAGATTGGTAATGGGAGGGTGCTCCTCCCTCCTCTTGACTAAAGTGTAGGGACCCACCCTGATTGAATGTCAGCCTGCAGCTAATTGGTGTACATGATGTAGTGTTCTATCAGGTTCAAGTAAAGCGATTGCTCATTCACCCAATATAAGTCTCCTATCTTCATTCCCAGAGGGCCAAATGCCTTTTCATGTAAATATCTACAAGAATGAATCCAAAAGTATAACTTCCCCACTCCCAAAGTCCAGTTACAATCATTCTGCTAGGGGTGGCGCAGGAAAATACTCATCCTAATTTAGTTCTGAGTGTACAGTGTCAAGGTGTGGGGGAATAGTCGCCCCAGGAAAATACAACCCATTATTTCATTGCCATCATGACAACAGCAACTTTATTGGTTGGGTGTTATCGCTCCTTGTCATGGAATTACATAAAACTGAGTGCTTCAGGGTTTCCTCAGGAAGTTGCCTGGAAGAAGCTTTTGCTCAAGTGAGTGAGAGATATCAGTCTGTAAGCCCATCACAGTAAGCCTTGTGTTTGATAAGCCTAGTATAATAAGGCCTTGATCTTGTTTAGAGTCCCCAAGAACCCTACTCCAATAATAAATGAATGGCGTAACTTTCGTTTGCTGGCATTCCCTCACTGCAACACACCCACACACCCACATCATGATCAGCATTTTACAGGTCCTAATTCCTTCCTCTTTATGATTGTTATTATTTATATTTCGATGCTGGAGCTTCAAGCCATTGAAATAGTGCATTGGGTAATGACAGGATAATTGTTTGTTTTATTGATCATTACAAACCCGTCTGCATCACTCTATGATTTATCATCTTCCCAGCCTTTTACTCCGCCTCTTACTTTCGTAGCCATGGGGGCAGCAGAGCAGAGCTAATCCCCACTGGCTACAAGCAAGCCAATTAATGACATGGAGGGAGAAAAGTTTCAGAAAGAATGAGTCCGCGTGCGACTTCCTAATGATTCCTCATTGATTCCGCTGAGCCACAGCCACTGAGTACAAGTCACCAGACAGAAATGGGAAGCTGTGCAGAGATTTGTGATTATTTTAAGTGAGAGAGCACTCAATCTTAAAACACAATAGAGCAGAAAGACCAAACACGACAAGTTTCTGGCGAGTGACCAAGCTACTACTGTAACAGAGTGGTTAAGATAATGTACTGAGAGTCCCCAGTCATCCTTACAACAATCCTATAATTCACCCCATTATTACTGGAGATGCTAGTGAAGTTCACCTGAGCCTGCCTCAGAAAAGAACTTCCACTGACTGGGTTCAGACGATCACAGCAGGGGAAGAAGCCATCATGACTGCTCCCCTGTGTGCCATGTGCACAACTGCCATTTGCATTATTTCCTGCATGTCATCTGAACCTGGCATGTGGTGTGGTGGTGGGCCTTCGTACCCACCCTACAACACGCAGTGTGCAGTAGAGGTTATAAGGGGTAGGATGCCATTCGCTGCCATGTCATGTGCCAGGTTCGGATGACATGCCAACCCATGCTGCAGTGCGAGGAATAATGCAAATGGCTTCTTCCCCCACTGTGATCATCTGAGCAGACCCACTGTGTCTTTCTTCTTGGCACACTGCTATGCAGCATGCCAGAACGACAGAGAGGGAGGGAGGAAGGGATAGCAATGTCTCCTCCCCTCTCCCTGACATTGGTGCCATTAGGACAGGACTTTGGGGCAGGGGTCCAGGACCCTACTCAACAGAATGAACAGAAAGCCCCCTCCTCAAATGCAACAAAGACTGGTGCACTGCATTTTGAAGAAAATGAAATGAGGGCTCCTATATAATGACCAATCCAAAATCTAAACATACCTGAGTACACCACTGTTCTTTGTGCCTCCGCCCTGCTTCTACTACTGCTGCTGATGTCAAGATAAGGGAAGGAATGGGAAAGAGTGACCTGATTCACACAATCACCATGGTTTAAACAAGCCATGGTGATCATTCAAACTGGCCCAGTGTTTGGGGGCTGTGGACGGCTGGCAAGCTGTGGTGGTGGCAATTTTTGAAGTGTTGGATTGGTTTGGAAATGCTCAGAGTTCTTTCATGGGTTTGTGGGTGGGTGGGTGGAAGAACTCAAATAAATTTATTGCTTGCTTGACTTGACTTGTTCCCCACTACCTACCAAGAAAATGGCACTGAAAGTAGTGTCAATACGTTTATAAAGTGTACTTTTATCCAGTACACTTTATAAAATGTTTCCATGTATTACATCTGCCTCCCCTGTTACCAAACATATAAATCCCTATGTTTGTGATACACAAACAAATGTAGGACCATCCCATGTTGAATGTGGGAACTGGACGCTTTCTTATATGGAAGTGACCTTGAAGTAGAATTTTTAAAAGGAGTTGTCAGGAAGAAAGGTGCCTATATGAAGTAAATTATAAATGGTGCAGAATAATCCTATATGTGGCTGGGGAATACTGGGAGTCATAGGATTTTTTTCTGTCTAAATATGCATAGGATTGTGCCCTAAGTCTCACTGAACTTCTGAGTAGACATGTATAGGAATGTGAGAATAACGTCATGCAGTGAGATGCTTCAGCCTCCAAATACATACTGATTCAACAATTTCCACCTGGAGAAGAAAATGTTTTATTGAATCCTGAGATCTGTTTAATGCAATTTTTCTATAATTTGATCCATAACCAAGTTCCAGTTGCCTGCTGCTGTAATAGCATAGTGTTATTGTCTTAACATTTCTGTGAAGTTTGCAGCATTAGAAAATGCTATTAGCTATTTCCAAAATAAAAAGTGTGTTCCCACCACCTGGATTCTAACCATACCTTGAAGGCATCTTTTGGTATTGAAAATAACTTCCTGTCAACTAGTATATATCTGCACTCTGAATCACAATGAGATTGTAATCACTGAAATAGAATGTTGTTATTATTAATACTGGTGCCATGCACTTCTGGAGTTGAGAGTAAACATTATTATCACCTCAAACTTCCTTAATCCTATTTTTGCCGTGGTGAGCTTTCCAGTAACAAAACAATCTGAACATTCTCTTGCTTTGAATTGATAATCTTTTGTATTCCGATTAATATTTTGGTTTTTCTTGCCCCTTTGCTTGCTTGCCCATCTCTTCTCCTTCTTATCATAGAATAGCAGAGTTGGAAGGGTCCTACAAGGCCATCTAGTCCAACCCCCTGCTCAATGCAGGAATCCACCCTAAAGCATCCCTGACAGATGGTTGTCCAGCTGCCTCTTGAATGCCTCTAGTGTGGGAGAGCCCACAATCTCCCTAGGTAACTGATTCCACCATCGCACTGCTCTAACAGTCAGGAAGTTTTTCCTGATGTCCAGCTGGAATCTGGCTTCCTTTAACTTGAGCCCGTTATTCCGTGTCCTGCACTCTGGGAGGATCGAGAAGAGATCCTGGCCCTCCTCTGTGTGACAACCTTTTAAGTATTTGAAGAGTGCTATCATGTCTCCCCTCAATCTTCTCTTCTCCAGGCTAAACATGCCCAGTTCTTTCAGTCTCTCTTCATAGGGCTTTGTTTCTAGACCCCTGATCATCCTGGTTGCCCTCCTCTGAACACACTCCAGCTTGTCTGCATCCTTCTTGAATTGTGGAGCCCAGAACTGGACACAATACTCTAGATGAGGCCTAACCAGGGCTGAATAGAGAGGAACCACTACCTCACGTGATTTGGAAGCTATACTTCTATTAATGCAACCCAAAATAGCATTTACCTTTCTTGCAGCCATATCGCACTGTTGGCTCATGTTCAGCTTGCGATCTACAACAATTCCAAGATCTTTCTTGTTTGTAGTATTGCTGAGCCAAGTGTCCCCCATCTTGTAACTGTGCCTTTGGTTTCTATTCCCTAAATGTAGAACTTGGCATTTATCCCTATTAAATTTCATTCTGTTGTTTTCAGCCCAGCACTCCAGCCTATCAAGATCACTTTGAAGTTTGTTTCTGTCTTCCAGGGTATTAGCTATCCCACCCAATTTTGTGTCATCTGCAAATTTGATCAGCGTTCCCTGCACCTCCTCATCCAAATCATTAATAAAAATGTTGAAGAGCACTGGGCCCAGGACTGAGCCCTGCGGCACCCCACTCGTTGCCTCTCCCCAGTTTGAGAAGGTTCCATTGATAAGTACTCTTTGAGTCTGATTCTGTAGCCAACTGTGGATCCACCTAATCGTTGTTCCATCTAGCCCACTTTTAGCTAGTTTGTTAATCAGAATGTCATGTGGTTCTTTGTCAAAAGCTTTGCTGAAGTCAAGATATATGACGTCCACAGCGTTCCCACAGTCCACAAGGGAGGTTATCCTATCAAAAAATGAGATCAAATTAGTCTGACAGGATTTGTTCCTGACAAATCCATGTTGGCTTCTAGTAATCACTGCATTGATTTCAAGGTGTTTACAGATTGACTTCTTTATAATCTGCTCCAGAATTTTCCCAGGGATGGATGTCAGACTGACTGGTCTGTAGTTCTCAGGTTCCTCCTTTTTGCCCTTTTTGAAGATAGGGACAACGTTAGCCCTCCTCCAGTCGTCCGGCACCTCACCCGTCTTCCATGATTTTGCAAAGATAATAGACCAAGGTTCTGAGAGTTCTTCTGCTAGCTCCTTCATTACTCTAGGATGCAGTTCATCGGGCCCTGGAGATTTAAATATGGTCTTATATATGGTCTATTTTAATATGGAGATTTAAATATGGTCTTAAATATGGTCTTATATATGGTCTATATGGTTCTTATATATGGTTTATTGAGTCTCCACTCAAGTGACTGTCATCCTCATAAGACCTTCTAGCATCTAGTTACTGCATAAGGATAAAGCATTAATTTCTACTACCAACTTGAAGAAAGCGCTTCCTACCCTCTTAACCCCTTAAATAATAACATATTACATAGCAACATAATGTACTGTGCAATTGTATGACAGAAATTAAACTATTACAGTAAGTCATTACAACATCAAGGCACCCTATTGAAGAGGAGTGTTTTCATATACATGAAATAACTTGAGGGAAATTTAGAATTAAATGTATTGTTTTGATATAGCAGCCTCTTAGAAATGAATTGGGAGTTTGCTCAATATGTTATTTTAGCTTAGCCTTTGCCTGCTTTCATGGGTGACTCACAGTAATGTGCAGCTTCCCTTCTGATTTTGGTGGAACTATATATGATGGAATGAGATGTATGCTAACATACTTGCTAGACTAGTTTTGGCCTGCACATCCAAGGACTCATTCATTGCTCCCTAAGTTTTAGCAATTTGGGCTGGGGCCTGGTTATTAATGAGCAAGTAAAGTGGCAATAAAAGCAAACAACCTTACCAATCTGTTTTGCTTGATTACTCTACGAAATGAAAAAGATAATTCCTAGAAGTTGCAGAATAGGTGCCAGGCTGCGGAAAAACTGCTGGGATCAGAGACCTGAGGAAAAACAGCCTGGAATGCTCTGAGGTTTCACTAATCAGTGCTCTAGAGTCTGCACTGATTCTGCTCCATTTTTTTTAATTATTTCTTTCCAACCTGTACTGTGAAGATAAAAGAAAAAAATGTATGTCACTCCTCCAAGAGAAATAGTCAAATTAACCCTGCCACGATTCTACAGGACTTCCCACTACTTAGAAGAGGTCACCCCCATGACCAAACCAGACACATGTTAACCTGTTGAACAAACATGGGCCAGGTGATTCTTCAGCAGAAAGACTGTATTACATATTGCATTAAGAACATAAGAAGAGCCCTGCTGGACTAGACCAAGGGTCCATCTAGTCCAGCATTCTGCTTACACAGTGGACAAACTGCTGTCGATCAGGGAAGCACAAAGCAGGACATGGTGCAACAGCATTGCGCTTGATGAGACAGGGTCTACTCTGACACAGACCCTTCACAGATAGATAGATAGATCATTTCAGACAGAGGAGACTGTGTCACAGCTATCTCAGGCCCTTTCTAGACCCTGCCGGATAAGCCAGCAGGGAGGCGGGGCGACGGCACGCTAACTTTAGCGCGCGCCACCCCGCCTCCTAGACGGCCGACGCGCAGGGACTGCGGAAGCCCTGTAGCGTCGGCCATTTTGTTGTTGTTGTTGTTGTTAAAGGGGCCACGTGCACCCCAAAGACTCCGTAGAAGGTAAGTTTTTTTTTTACTTAAGCCCCCCACCCTTTTTAAAATTAAGCCCCCTGCCCCCTCTTTCCCTGCCCTCCCTCCCCGTCCCCTGTGTCGCCCTCCGCCATCCCCCTCTCCTGCCGGTCCGGCCTTCCCCCCCTATGTCCCCCCCAGGATCCCCCCGGCCTGATGGGCACAGCGCTCGTATGAGCGCTCTGCCCAGTCCGTGGCTTTTCCCAGCTACTCGCAAGTAAGCGAGAAGCCGCAAAAAGCCACGGACCTTGGTAGACGTTCCGCAGTCCCGGCCTCACGCCGGGGCTGCGGAAAAGGCGCGCCATAAGCGACTTCGCTTATGGCGCGTTAAGGGAGGTTTCAGTGCGGCCTGGGCCCGGATTCCCCTGTGCGTCATCTGGACGCACAGCAGGGAAACCGGGCCTCAAAGCGCGCTAAGGCCTCGTCTAGCAAGGCCCTCAGTCTAGGTCAATACAATTGAAAAAATAATTTCAGTATGGCAATGCATTGGATATTGCAGATGGCTTAGAGCTGGGCAATTATTGTAGAATCTGTAGTCCCCCCCACCCCACCCCCGTCAACTGTTATTAAAAATGGGGCCTGTCTAGAATCCCTTTCTAGACAATATTTCTGAGATGAAGAACTAGGCTTTTGACTATGAATTCTGGATTTGCCCCTTGCAAATTACTATTTTATACACATGAGACTCTTGAGCCTCAGATTTCATTCCATTTTGTCTTCAGTGGTTGCAAGTTGTCTTCCTTGGTGAGCTGGCAGTCAATGTCTTGATGAATTAGATGAAATGGGAAGATGGAAAGGTGCCATTTGAACAGGATTTCAAGAAGCTAGAGCCGCAAGGTTAAAAACCTCGAGAGGAATAGCCATGACATTTTCCAACCTAATTGTCTCTTGGAATCTTAGTCATGATTGCGCAATCAGTATTAGTTTTAAAGCAATTGTTTCCCTTCTCAGTCTCTTCATCATTCTTAGGATACAAAGGGATAGGATGAGAGGGAAGATCCATGCAAGTTTCCTCCATTCAGTCCACTGCATATTGTTCTGTCTGCCAAGAGCTATTTGAATTTGGGAACACCCAGTAAGCATGCATGCTGTTCAGAAATGTGTATGTGATCACAAGCTATGGAAATTGAGATGGAATATAGTGTAGTTAGCAGGAACCAAAAACTGGACAAACATATTTTGGAAATATGTGGTTAGATCAAAGTAGCACATATTCTACATGTCTGCAACTTTACTGTGTAGAAGTTGCTGAATGAAACAATACCCAACATCCTATTTATCTCAGCGTTCTTAAAAAGATATTTTCTAGTCCTAGTGGTTGCAGTAAAAATGACACTGTGTTTGATAGTCCTGTATCATACCCTTCCTTGGTCCAAAATTCCCTATTATAGAAGAACCTAGTTAATCAAAGCAGAACAAATTAAGCCAAGTTAAGCAAATATCTAAAACTACACTAATATAAATTATTTCTTCTTATCAGCATTCATCTATTCTTAGCATTCTTAACATCTGACTGAAGTTCCCTCTTAAAACAATCAACTTTCATATTGGGTAAATCAAAGTACATTTACTGCATCCTATGCAATAGCTGCCCACTGTTCTAATATTTACATATTTATTTATATTGGTGTTGGAAGAATGCTTTGCAAGATTCCAGCAGGCAAAAGGACAGATAATCTCTTCTGTTGGCCTGCTGCACCTCCAGTCATTGTTATGGCCTCTCACAGCTCCCATGTGGCAAATATTTCCGATCTCGAATCTGTTTCCTTTTCATTGGCCAGGAGTGAAAGGAAAGATAGCAAATGCTTTGGACATTTTACAGCATTGACATATTTTGCAAAATCTGTCTGTTGACTCGGCACAGCGCTTCGTAGCAAATGAGCTGATGCCATCAACCTGGAAGAGACGTTTGAACAAACGCTCTGGCTTACGGAAGGCCTTTCCACTTTAGTCAGCTGGGCCACTTAGCAGAGTGCTCAGGTCAGGGACGAGGATCTCAGAACTGTGTGAATTAAGCTCTGATGGTTTGCACTCAGCGGAAAGGAAATTTCAGCCCCTTGAAGAGTTTTCATAATGCATCAGGGCACATCAGATGCAAAGGAAACAGTCTGGCAGAATTGCATTAATTTTCATGAACCCGGCAGCTTTGGAAAATCATGAAAACTGCAACATAATGAAAGCCTGGAAGGGAAAAATCTGCCCTCTTTCTCACTGCTAGAGAATCTGCATGCAGATTCCATCAAAGGAGAGTGGCTGATGAAATTCCGGGTGGGGGGACGGGACGGGGGAGAATTAACTCCTTGGAGCACAAGCCTGAGTGGCATCAGCAGGAGCTCAGGAGTACCTACCCTCCTGCTCATCTGACTTAGGGACAAATAAATGCCTCCAATAAGGCCTGGGCATCACAGTTGTGAGCTCATTGTGTGCCATGGCACTGTGGTGATGCCAGCAGGAATTAAGAAACATGTTTCTTTCTGTCTTTCTGCTCTCTGCAGTGTTTGCCCAAGGCTATGTTTTGCCCTCAGTTCTTATATTGTGTCATGCATGTGGAAATCAGTGAAATCAGAATGGGATGGGCGGCATACATCCTGTAAGGCTTTTCCTTTCAGCAAGTTTTAGTTTGCCTCCTGTGAATGAAAATACTCAGTTCCTACATGACATAGCTCACCATTACTGGAATAGAAACATTATTTATATATTTGTGTTTAAAACTTTTTCTGAACCAAAAGATCAAGTCAGAAAATAACAGAATTAAAACACATTACATAGAGCTGTTGCCCACAGTTTTTTGCAAATATTTTCAACAGCGTTAACAAAGTACCAGCCCTTTCAATTATCTTCAGCTCAACTTGAGAAATAATCGCCTGTTCATTTACATTGCCCTGACTTTATGTCATTCTCACTTTACTTCACTTGTTTTCTGTGACATGTGATCAGATAGCCAAAGCTGATTGGCCCTATATCACTCTGTTCTCATTCCATCCATTCTGTGCTGGGATCACCCATGTAACTGATCTAGGGAATGTTACTCACTCCTATTTCACTACATAAACAAATATTGTTCTGCTATGTAGCATCATGATATCATCCCATTCACTGTGTCAGGTCCAGGAAGGAGAGTCTCCCCCCCCCTCTCTCTCTCGTGTGTGTGTGTGTGTGTGTGAAGCAGCAGCTAGAGAAAACCATTGACCGGAATGGATTTTTAAATTAATATTTACACAAAGCATTTTTAGGAAATATTACTACTCCATTAATATTATTTTCAATCCAAAAATCAAAATCAGATAGTATTTGGCACAGCCATGCCAGGGTGATGCCATGGCAGGTAAAGCTCCTAGAGACCACACATTGCCTCCTTCTCCCTGCATAACACAAAGGCCTTCTGGAATGGGCGACTTGTGGCAAGGCTAATGAGAGTTGTAGGCCGAAAAGAGCTGGATGACCACATGTTGCTCACCCTTGCTCTAGAGGCAGACAGGCACACTGCGCTGGAAGGCACATGTGACCAAAAGACAGAAACTGACATGTCAGAAGGTTTCCATTGCAATAAGACTAGAGCATCCATTCCTTTTGCTTCAGAGTCCATCTACTGAGCCAGCCTGTCTATTATAAAATTCTGAATCCCGATTCTGTGCTCTCTCCAAGACAAAACATGTTCCAAACAGCAACAAAAACCATAATATAACCACCAGCAAGAGACAACAATGCCCATCACAACAGTTTACAGGGCTTCCTCTGCCAGCCAGTCAAAGCATAGACCAACTCCTTTGACCTTGAATTTTTAAGTACTGAAAATTTTATTTATTTATTTATTTATTTATTTATTAAATTTATATACCACCCCATAGCCGAAGCTCTCTGGGCAGTTTACAAAAGTTAAAAAACAGTGGACATCAAAAAGTATACAAAATTTAAAACCATCAAAAAATATAAAAACAACAGTATACAGTATCCATTTTAAACAACAACCGTTCTGGGGTCCATTAAAAAACAAATAAACTCAGCATATGTTGTTAAATGCTGTTAAATGCCTGGGAGAAGAGAAAGGTCTTGACCTGGCACCAAAAAGATAACAATGTTGGCACTAGGCGAGCCTTATCGGGGAGATCATTCCATAATTGGGGGGCCACCACTGAAAAGGCCCTCTCCCTTGTTGCCACCCTAAATAATACAGTTGGGCATGTATTGCAACTGAGAAAAAGAAATGAATCTAGATTTGAACTTGGATCTTCAACTTAATGTTGTAGTTCTCCATACTGGTGACATCAGGATTGGCCACTGTTCCCCATCCCTCCAACTCCTATTGGCCACAGTAATGGTGAGGTGAGTGGAGAGAAGAGGACACACATCAACCAGCAATTCAGGAATAATATTGAGGCATCCGGCCTGGTGCTTTCCTTTTAATTGATCCAGGAGTACTCTGTGTGTGATGATATGGGCAGATGAGTTGCATAATTGCTTACCATAGATTCTGTTGTGGGTGTCTTCTGGTTATCTTTTGTTACTAGTGTAAAGTCCATGTCACCATGGGCACTAGTAGTCCTGGGCCAGATCAACACCAAGCAGGATATAGCACTATCAAAGTGCTATATAAGAGGCAGGAGCCACATCAAGCAGGATATTGCACTATGAAAGTGGTATGAAAGCGCTATATGGAATGTGTCATGGGCCTCAACAGTTATCAGTGCATTTCAATACTGCTATAAAGCAGTAGTGTGTCTCCTGCCTCTTATATACTGCTTTCATAGTGCAATATCCTGCTCGGTATAGATCTGGCCCCGCTCATTTCTTGCTTTTTTGCCCCTCAGTCCCCTCACCACAGAGGGGCTCATAAATAAGGCAAATAGGGCTCATCAATAGTGAATCCCCCACTTCAAAATTCCCATGCAAACCAGCTCCTTCCTTCATGCGTCCCAATTAGCCACCTCCATTCTTTCCTCCTCCCCACGGCCAGTGAGAGACTGACTGCACAGCTGCATGGGAGGCCTGCCTTTGCACCACACTGATTGGCCAAGCAGGGCAGTCTGTCATCCTGCTGGCAGAGAGGATGCTCTGCCTGTATGGCATGGAAGAAATTAATTGCTATAAAAGCTGAAGGTTTGAACATTTTTGAACTTTCAAAATTTTCTGCATGTCTACCCTGCTCAAGCTTCAGTTTAAAACAAAAATGTGCAAAAACCAGTCTGGTAGCTCTTTAGTAATAAGGCTTACACTACAAAATTCTTATATAAGATATTGATGTGGCTTTTTGGCTAAACAAATTATGGATTTGGATTTTCTGTGGAGGAATCAGACTTACTCTCACCCTACCTCTGGGCTGCATGCAAATGGGGGGAATGGATTGATCCCCCACCTCAAAATGCACATAATCCTGATGTTTGGACAAAATGTACATTTCTCTATGATATACTGATCTCCCCAAACCCTTCATATGAGACCCAGAAGCAGGGGTTGAGGAGGTCACAGTCATTTTGTTGCCACTCCAAAAGAAGACTTCTGCAGCGAGCAGGGGGTTGGACTCTATGGCCTTATAGGCCCCTTCCGACTCTACTATTCTGTGATTCTACCTGATGTCCAGTGGATAAGGCAGAGCCCCAGGAAGGGGTTTATAATGATTTATAACAGTATTGACAACTACGGCTTTATAATGATTTATAACAGTACTGACAACTTTTGGGGCCCAGGACACACTCCATATACTAACCGTTTCCAAAGTTTTATATCCTGCTTGGTGTAGATCTGGCCCCAGTCTGATCAAGGACTTTGGTGGCAGCCATATTGGCCTGACCATAGGATTTCATAATAAGACAAGATTGTTATGATTTTTTTTTAGCATGAAACCTATTTGAGGATATTTTTATAGGGCCTACAAAAGCACATCACTTTGTTATTACTCTTGCTGACTGTGAAGCAGCCAGCAATTAACTAACAACAGCCAGTCTTCCGGGAGCTTTGCTGACATCATCACCGATGCCAGAGAACAAACAAAGCTGGGTGCCCCCCTCCCTCAGGATAAAAGCACCATATAGATGGAGTGTGTTGTTGTTAAACAAAAATAACCAAGCTAATTTCAGATCCATTTAAAAGACATGGGGAATAATGATTGCTTGCTGAAAAGGAAAAGAACAAAATCAGTAAGGGGAAAAGGAATCATTTCTTAAGCTTCTGAGATACGTTTGTTGCAAACAATGGCACATGGAACTATTTTTAAAAGTGCTGCTCACTATACTTTCAATTCACACTTGCATCTAAAGCTGATCTCAGTTCAAAGTTCTCTATGCCTCTCAGGCGCATTGCCTTTTCATTATCAATATTTGTTTCTGAGATAGGGCGGTTATCTTGTTTGTATCAGGATCCTGGTACTAGTAAGTAAGGGCACAATCCTGTACATGTTTAGACAGAAAAAAGCCCTGCAATTCCCAGCATTCCCCAGCCAACATGTCTGGCTGAAGGATGCTGGGAGTTGTAGGACTTTTTTCTGTCTAAAGATGTATAGAATTGTGCCCTAAAGTCACAGTGGACTCAGTTTATTTTTCAAGAGAATGTTAAGGACTGAGCTGTAACTCCTCTCTGTGTCTGATTTTATTTATAAGTCAGAGCCATGACTTCAGAAACATCACCCAATCCAACAGAGCCACTTCCACACCAAAGGCTGCTTGAATAAAAATGTCTTTGCCCGCTGACACGAGGACAACATATTGCCCTCAAGTCTTACTTCTGGATTTCAAGTCCTGCTTCTGCATTTCCCAGAGGGATCTCGCTGGCCACTGTGGGAGACAGGGTGCTGCACTAGCGAGGCCTGATCTAACAGGGCTCTCCTTACATTTTTTAATCAGAACAATAATGTACAAAGTAGCAATGGACATTCTCTCGATTGCTTTCTGAGGGAGGCAGCAACTTTGCATGCCTAAGATTTCAAACTGTGTCCATCATAACCCCATCTACAAACATTTTTGTTGCTTTGTGTGTTGGCCACATTCATAATCTGCCAAGAAGATCTACTGTCCAAGCCTCCTAGATGAGAAATGAATGGGAATTACACTATGGGACCGTTCTGCTGGAGAATTCCCCAGCGGATTCTGCCCATTGCATTTTTGCCCAAACCATCTGACGGGCTACTGTTGTGCCCACAAGACAAGTGTTTTTGGCTTTTGTGGGGGAGTTATTGAACTAATATTCTATTGTAGCTTTCTGCAGAGTGACAGATTTTACAAGCATTTGGCCCAGTAGGCAAGTTGTTACTCTAATATTTTGCCTACCTAGTGAAAACTTCCCAGTTGGTTTACTGAGTGATTAAGCGTATTCCTCTGTGATATCCAGAACCATTATGCAATGTTAAACAAATGTCACCAAATTGGAAACAGTTGCATGCCCCTAGATGGGACAAAAGAGTCTCATTATGGAAGCAAAATTAAGCCTGAGAGCTTGGAAGCGTGCGGGGAACAAGCACTCTCCACCTCCTATAGAAGGAAAGGGAACAACAAGAAAGCCACGTAGCTGATGACACACTTCATTTGCATCTTTATCATTTTCTTCAGCGCAGATCCATGAAGACTTTGATGCTCTTGTGATCTGAAATTTCAGCTCTCTTTGTAGAAATGCATGTTTCTGCTGTGACTGTAGCTTTCATGTATTAGACTGTACATGTGAATGTTGGAAAGACAAATGAGATTCTCTGGCTTGACAAGTAAAGTTTCATTTTGGGGTGTAGCAAAGGAGGACCTGGCTTAAAATCTTAGCCACCCATGGTCCCTCAAGTCTTAGATTTGGAAGCAGGGATGCCATTTAGGTAGGGCTGAAGGCAGCCCCATACATATGGACAGTTTGTTTTGGACCATGTGTAATCAGGCTCAGAAGCCTCTTCTCAAGTGATTTCCATGTGTTGGATGACTACATGGAGAAAAGAGTGATATTATATCATTTGACTGCTCTCCCGGCTTCCATGCATCTGTTAGCTTCATCCCTAAGCCCCGTATATTTGACTAAATATAAAAATGAGCTATACATATGATTGGGGGACACTGATTGTGGCCTAATCTACACCAAGCAGGATATTGCACTACGAAAGCAGTATATAAAAGGCAGGAGCCACACCAAGGAAGTCTAGAAATACTTAAATAAATACATATGTTTGAAATGCCATAGCTCAATTCCAGAACATGTGAATTAATAACAAAGCAAGTCCCTTTGAGCAAATGCAAAGTGCCTCTCTCTTACCAATGAGAAGCCCCTACAGTGTGTAAAATAGGCAAGAATGAGACTTAACAGAAATTGATAGCTGAGTAAGAGTAGAAGTGATCACTTTGGCCCCTGAAGATCTTGTTATAATATTTTTGCCCTTTTTTCTCTGTATGGGGGATTGCTACTCAGGAGCTGAATGTGCTGGAAAACTTTGAGCTGAAAAATACATGCCTGCTCAATATAATCCTTACATAGTTCTTAGACAAATACAGAAGTGTAGTGTGATGCCATGATTTATGAGAAAATCTCCCCTATTCCTATATAATTTCTATATAGGTCATAGCCAGTTCACAACAATCCGTCCAACTCTGGCATGACCAAGAAGCAGAACCCACCATTAGGCTATGCAAAAAAAGCAGACAGGTTACTTAACGTTCAGAGTCAGTTGGGGCGGAGAGCTGGTTTATCCCTGAAAGGTGTCTTCCCATGTACACTTCTTTACTTCCACCCATGTAAGGCAATGGCTACTATTTATTCCTGTAAGTAATAGGAAGGCACTGCACTTGGGGGCAGTTAAAAAGAGGGGAAACAACTTGCCATCTATCCCCCCTTGGTCTGATCCAGCATGGCTCTTCTTATGTTCTTAAGTTACATGTATCATAAGAGTATTGGTTTGTACTCCAAATCAATTTGCATCTACTGCTTATACTAAACTTTCAAAGAATGTAATGATCTTTACTTGTTTACTCAAGAATTTAGTAGCCCACATGTGATAATAAACACCTAAGTAAATACAACGTCTCAGAGTATAGTCTCTATGGACTTGGTCATAGCACCAACCTTCTATTTCATTTTTGGGATCAGGCACAATGAGGTTATTTCACTTATTTTACATTCTCACTCCAGCAGACCTGTTTCTCAGACAGTCGTTCTTTGTTATCAAGCTCAAAGACATGCAGCAGAACCTTGGCAATAAACAAATCACACCAACACATCCCATTTCCCAGGCACTTTACTCAACAGTCTCCACCATTTTGGAAATTCTGATTTGATGACCCTACCAACATAACCTTGATAATCACCCACCTACTACCAACTGCTACATGGGAACCTGACAATAAAATACCATTTACCATCCAGTATCCTGGCAATGGACCTGCAAATTTGACAGAAGATGCTATATTTGGAAATAGCACAAGACCCAAAGGAAGCTATTTGTCTAGGCAGCAAATCCCCTGTGGAGAAGGAAGCAAATTGAATTGGAAAACCTTATTAAACATTGTACTTGATTCTGATCTCATTTGCATCAAATGAATCCAGAAGTAACCAATATGAGCAAAAGGAAAATCAAGTCCACTGACGATATATTGTACAGCATTAATATAATTCCAGCAAGATTTATTCTTAAGCTCTGCCCTAATTATTAATAGCTTTAGGACACCTTAAAATTCCTACAGAAGTGATTGACACAACCAGTACATGATGTGATAACTTATGTGTTCTTGTGAAATGCACTAGTTCATGTGTTCATCTCTTAATCAGAAATGTCAAAAATGCCATTTCTTGTGTATGTTGTCCTACTCCACTAAACTCCCTTGCTCTTAAAATGGAAGCTCACTTTATGCCCCATCTGCTGCTCACCAAGGTCTAGTGGCTAGGCCCTGACCAGACGAACCTTTAAAGAGCTCACAATAGTTCCTGAATAAATCAAGGGAGAATCTCAAGATACGGCCCTGGCCCATATAACATAGCATTTTCTATGCATCATTATTATAGTACCAAGCAAACACCCAGTACTTTGGAAACCAGCACCAACTCCATTTTAATCAGGGATTACACTAGTGCAGCCAGCCTTCCCCACCATCATGTCCTCTAGATGTGTTGCAACTCCCATCATTTCCATACAGCAATTGTTGGGGGAGGCAGCAGGAGTAGCTTAGCAATGCTAGGAGCTGACTGCTAAAATGCCGGACAGCTCCTTAGCAACAAAACTACAAATCTTTATGGTATCATCCAATTTACTTTGTGGGAAATTTAAGTATTAAAAATGGCTTTTGCCCCACCCATGAAGGGAGATAAGAAATGTCGGTATGGAGAAGAGGGAAGATGACTACACTCAAGGTTGAATCATAACTGCTCGTTTCAAGCCATGAAACTCATGCTGAGTAGAGTTTCTGTCTGGGCAAGGCTATCTCTGCCAATAAAACCCAAGCACTTTTGTTGGAAACATGTGCCCTCGATGGCCTGGTTCAGACAACACACTAAACCATACTGCTTAACCACAAAATGGTTAAGGGAATGCACTAACCTTAATGAATTCCATTAATCATTTTGTGGTGAAGCAGCATGGCTTAGCATGTTGTCTGAACCAGGCCAATGTGTGACATGCAATACTGGAATGTGAGAACATAAGGAGAGCTATGTCAGATCAGACCAAGCATCCACCTAGTCCAACGTTCTGTTTCTTAATGCAGCCAAGTGGATGCCTCCAGGAAGCCCTCACACAGGGCATGAAGGCAAGAGTCCTCTGCCAATGTTTGTCCCTGAGCAATTTACTGTATTTCTCCGATTGTAAGACACCATCGATTGTAAGACACATACTAATTTCAGTACCACCAACAGAAAAATAAAATAAAACCTAAGACACACCCACGATTCTAAGATGCACACTGTTTTTAGAGATATTTATATGGGGGGAAAAGTGCATCTTAGAATTGAAGAAATATGGTATATTCAGAGCCATGCTGTCCCTAAAAATGGAGGTTCAAAGAAGAGATTGTGGCCAGCAGCATAGAGTTGTTCTCCATGGCCTTAGCTAGACCTAAGGATTATCCCTGGCAAATGGATAATCCCTGGTCCCTGCCTGCTCCTGGGATCCCCTGTGTGTCATTTGGATGCACAGGGATGATCCCGGTATGATCCCAGAATATAGGCCTGGTCTAGCCATGGCCCATGAATCTGAGATGGAATTGTTGGGACTGAAGCTTTTTCCCCTCTTCCTTTTTGCTGCATTCTGTGTAAACTATTACTTATCTGTTACTGTTGTCCCCTGTTTTATTGTGTGTGGGGGTGTGTGTGTCAATGTTGTATGATTTTATTGTGTTTTTATTGGCTGCACCTCCACTTTGTAATGAAAAGTGGATAATAAATTACATCAATCAATAAATAGGGCCACAGTAATTTGGCAATAGGTTTATTGGCCTCTGATTTTGAATCCTGTGAGATCCTTTGTCCTCAGTTCCCAGTTTCTTACTTATAAGGGGTCAAAAAAGTTCCTTAAACACTCCCTAAGTGGTGTGCACTTTTTTCTCCTTACCACAAAGATGTGGAATTGTGCCCACACCCAGAATAAAAAGGTGAGTCACTTGACATTGGAAACAAAGAGGTGGATCCAGCTCTGGTCTTTCTTACAGTAGAACTATTGAAATGAATGAGTCTTCTCTTAGTAAGACTAAATCTGGATCCAACCCAAATATAACTGCACTGGTCCATGAAGAAAAAAATGGAACCCCCTTTACATTAGATTAACTAGGACCACAACTGTATTGACTTTACAGCAAAGAATATCTGCAATGGATCAAACTGTGTGGACATTTTGTTAGAGCAGGGGCTGTGTTATTTTCTCTGGCGTTCACTCCTGCTAAGTAGATGAGGGCATCCCTGAGTCCAGAGACTGTGCACAATCTCCAGCAGGTTGTGGATTTTTGTTTTCACTTGTCCCTTCTGGAATATGTTCAAGGAAGTAGAGCTGCAGGATTTTCCAAACTTCTTTTATTGAAACAGTTAGAAAACCCTCTGGGGATTATGTATCTGTTGTACTTGCAGAGAAAATAGTTACTGTTAACTTTTGGAGCAGAAAATACCAAGGGCACCACATCAGGTTTCAGTGATGGGGAAGACATGCAAAAGAAGATTGAAGTAGGGGAAAACAACAGTCACATCAATGTTCAAAAGTCTTCTCTTGGATAAATTAAATTCTCAATTGCAAAAACTCAGCATACTTTAAGAGTATGTGTTGTGCTTCCTTTTTATTATTATTCCATATTAACTAGCATTGGGATGCTCCTCAGTTCTGCCTCAGGAAACCATCACTCCTTCTCACTCTTTCTAACTGACACTCCTGAGAACAGGGCAGCATGAATTGTAAACTTGTAACCAGGAGCATTTCAGGACTGTCCCAGACAACTAAGCCAGCGTGACTTTGGAAGACTTTATAAAACACTTCTAATCCATTGAGTCAATCAGCCAATCATAGTATTTTACCAGTGGAATTTTATCAATGAAGGGAAATATTTTCCAGAATGCCAGGAGGGGTTACCAAGAAGGTTCACCAATGTTCCATTTTGATACTCAGGGCTTTTGGGCAGAACTTCCTCCTCTGCCCTCCATTTTTGACAGGATGACTTTGGGGTGTGTGTGTAAATTGTTCCCTGACTGAGATAAATGTCAGTGATCAATTACAGCACCAGTTGCAGGTTGTTAAAAATGTTGCAGGTTGTTAAAAATGCTGGTATTATCTCCAGTATCTTGTCTCCACTAGTGGTCAGCAGCCCACAAGAACTGCATTATAGGGCACTATGGCAGCCTTCCCTGATATAGTGCCCTCCAGATGTCTTGTATGAAAACTCCCATCAATCCTCAGCCAGCATGGTTAATGGTTTTGGGATGATCTGGAGGTCACTGTGTTGGGGAAGGCTATCCTATGGTATAGGTTTTCATGGAGCTACCAGTTCAATCAGAACTGTGCATCAGGAATCGGTGTTATTTTCTCTGGCATTCACTCCATGAACATGAACAAATCTGTTCACCTTTCATTGCCTTGCTTTTCTTATCTGTCAAAGTAAGGACATTATTACTTGTTTGCCTATCAGCAAGGGTATGAGTTTTAATTTATCCCTGTTTGTAAAGTGCATACAGATCCTTAGGTGATGGGAATGATTGACATGTACATGACTCATGAATATTATTTTCTCAGCAGAGCAGCTGTTAGGCAAGGGGGTGAGGCTTGCTTCCTCCAGCTTAAGAAAATCAGTGTCATTTCCAGATCTTGGTCCATACTTTAAGATCATGCACATCTAAAACATCTGAGAACATTTTTTGTTTTACATTTTCCAATCTTACATTTGCTTTTTTAAAACTAGTAGATTTTGTATGGGATAAACACATCACTTCATGTATTATGGACATGTAAGGGAGAAAAAAGTTGGTCAAAGCAACACCAGGAGGCAAGCGTAATTCCACTGTGTTATTCCAAAGAACTGGTAGGTTTTTATGATAAATTCTTCAAAGTGGAGCTATTTTAGCTGCTTGGGCCCTTTAAGTAGATTGCATTACATCTTTGAGGTTGTAACAACTGTGAACAATTATGGCCCAGGTAAGACAATGCACAGATTTCACTGACTGGAGCAATTTGTATGGGTCCTGAAGCAGCAGATAGTAGAGTAGTTCTTCACCTTGAATTTGATTTCAAATTCTGATCTAGTTGTCCTTTAAGTAGCCTACTATTTTCTGATGGCAGAAATTGGTCCAGATTCAAAGGGTTAAGGAAAAAGAATACCAAAAGAGAAATTAAAAAAGCAGGTCAAATGTGTTTCAAAACCCTTAGACACATATTCAATGTGCATTAGTTCCAAACAGGAGTACTTTGTACTGGCAACATCTGTGTGGTCATTACTTTATTAAGTGGAGAGATATTGCTTTGATTTACAAAGTTGTGAGGAACACTTTGGTGGAAAGAAGTACAGTATGAGGGAAGGCAGACCTGATAAGGGTTTTTAAAATGGAAACAAATGTGGGTGAGGGTACAGATAGTTCACATCCTTACTGACTTATTTGCATGCTCTATGGTTAATCCAATCCTGGTTACCTGGGAATAAAAACTATGCTTAATTCTTGATGAGGGTTTTATTATGAGTTCTTTTGTCTCTATTCACTAATGCTATTAATTTCTCCTATTAATAATGCACTATATGTAAGTCATAAAAACCCAATAAGGACTTTGAGTTGCTCTAGAAGGGAGGATTTGCATGCAGCATAATCTATGTTGGCATTTGAAATCCCGTGGGCTTCTGTTAAAGATGATTTCCCAGTGATTTCAAACATACCTCTCTAAGGAAATCTGAATATAAAAGAACTGCTTAAAAGAGATAGAGGGTTGTATTCACAAGGTCGCCAACTCCCCTGATTTTATCACATGCTGAAGCCCTGAAAATCATGAGAACCAATAAGATCTTGAGAATTTCAACTTTCTGATTAGGAAAGTAAGTGTTTGTTTTTTATAGCTGTTTCAATGACTGGCAAAAATGTATCGTTAGATGACTAAAAATATCTCATGGCTTTAAAAAACTCTGGATGGCAGCGCTTGTATTTACTATGTCTCTTTATAGGATAATGAGAAGAAATATGCTTCTATGTTATTTTATATGGATTGACAAGGAATATGATGGACTGGAAATATGGTAGTCTGGAAGAAAGGTAATCATCATCATATTTTATTTATAAAGTGCCAGGCAGAGCAATTCTGAGGTCCTTGGGAGAGCAGGATATTTTGGATGCCCACTCCCAGGGCCATAGACACCCCTGCAACTTTGGGAGGGGGAATCAGGTCCTACCCAAGACCCCTTCTACCTCACAACTGTTGCAGAAAGCCCTACAGTGGCTACTTTCTGATGTTAGAAAACTGATTTCAGGCCTCAGCTGGGCTTATGAGTCTAGCGTGACAGAGGAGTGAGGATCTTGTGATATTTTTGTCGCAACCTCCCCCTCTGTTTACATGAAGCGTGTGACAACCTTGGAGGGAGAGGACATCAGCCCACCATTTTGGTTTTTTTTTTTTTCTTAAAGAAGAAGAGTGCATGAACACTCATGCGCAAAAGGTAAGTTTTAATTTTAAATTAATTTCCCCGCTCACCCCACCCCACCTCCAATGGGCGCGGTTTCTAGCTCTTCATGAGTAACCACGAGTAACCGGAACAAAACATGATGCCTGCACACACGTTCCACGGTCTCAGGACCAGCCCGAGACCATGGAAAAAGCGGACTCGAAGGGGAGGGTGAGATCCCGGGGCAAGGGAGGGATCATCCCTCCCTGCTCCCGGGATCCCCTGTGCGTCACGTGGATGCACAGGGACAATCCCGAGGATCGCCCCGGGTTTTCGCCCCATCTAGCTATGGCCTCAGCGACCTTGTAAATGTCTGAAGGGGGAATTTCATTTGGCAGGGAGAGGAGAGGAAAGGCTGGTATATATCCTATGGCCTCTCCATTGTCGTTCCCTGCCTACCACCAGTAAGTAACCTAGACAAGCCTCTCCTACCCTTGCTGACTCTTGCCAGCAGGGCATAGGAAAGACAGAAGGCTCTAATCCTTAAATTAGTAAGCAAAGTAACTGTTGGGAATAGATGCCCAGGATTTTGTTTTATTTGTTTTTTTAAAAGAAAGGCAGTTCCCTAGATTCAAGCTCACATGTGTTGCTAACTATTTTTCTGGCAGGACTCTTATACTGGGAAAGGATCTGCTGTTCTCACTCTCATATAGTTGCAGGTTCAATTTGCAGGAAGGCCTACTAAGAGCCATGACTAAGGCCTTATTTACAAATGCAGTAGATTGAGATGCTTAGCATGACCATTTGAAAAGGAGGACAGGACTCTCGTGTCTTTAACGTTGTATAGAAAAGGGGATTTCAGCAGGTGTCATTTGTATGCATGCAGCACCTGATGAAATTCCCTCTTCATCACTGCAGGAGCCCTGCCCTCTTTGTATCTGGTCACTCTAGTATATCTCCTGCAGCTTTAACTGTTGTGATGAAGATGGAATTTCACCAGGCTCTCCATATATACAAATGACACGTGCTGAAATTCCCTTTTCTATACAACTGTTAAAGATACAGGAGCCCTGTCCTCCTTTCCATACGGTCACCCTAGAGATGCTAGAATGGGCAGCACTGTGTAAGACTGCAGTTAAAGATGCCATTTTCTAGGCCTCCTCCTCCACATAAAAACCACCTGCAAGTCTTTCATGTAAGGGATCATTAAAAATGTGATTTCCCCAAAATGGCCATGCCCAATTCACATCACATTTCCAGGTGGTGAATAGGACACACACATCTGGATTTCATTCTGTTCAATTTGATCCCCCACCCCCATCCCGATTACCTCTGAAACAGTTTGAAAGAAATGGTTTCAGAGTAAGGGGATGATAATCTTAGTTTGGGTAGTGCAGGGTCTTCCTGCCTTTCCCTCCCATTCTCTGTTCTTCCCATTCTCTGCCTTTGGATTTTGGTGGGGCTGTGAATCCCTATTCCCAAATGGTTCGGCACCTCAGATGGCTCCTTTCGAGTTCTGGCTGGTTTTGACAGGATCTACATTACTCCTTTAAAACACTTTATAACAGTAGTCAGAACTGCTGGGTCCCAGGACACATTGCATATACAGTTTTCAAAGTGTCATATCCTGATTGGTGTAGATCTGGCAAATGGATTCACAACCCCATAAAAATTGGAGCCGCCCCCCTTCACTGACTTTGCCAGGTGCTTTAAACATTAGCACAAGAAAGGAGGAAGGGGAAATGATGAAAAAAGAAAGCCAGGTAAAGGGAGGGAGAATAAAGGAAAGAAGGTTCCCCCACTTGCTGAAATTGCAAGCCCCCTCCAGTCCCCCAAATCACTTCAGCCCTCCCCCCTGCTCCCCAAGCTATTTCACACCCTCAACGTTTGTTTTGTTTCAGGATTTGAAACTGCATTTGCTCCTTTGTTCGGATCCATCGTAACCTAAACCCCGCTCTACACATGCAGCAGAATGAAGACTGGGCTTTTAGTTGGATCTGAACAAAGAAGCAAAGGGTTGGAGATCACATTTTTAATGGTCTCTTGTGTAAAACGCCCTCTGCAAGCAAAAAGAAAGAAAGAGAATCTAACACATTAAGAAGACAGGCTCTAGCTCAGTACACCCCTATTGTGCTAGTTTTCTGCTTTCAGGGATTTATTTTTTTCCATGTTGGGGATCATTGAAACATGTGGTTTTCAACCTGCAATCTGAAGTGGTACAATTTGGGCCTGCATGTGTGACCATACCCAAATCACAAGCTACTGAGAGACTGTTTCCTACTGGGGCGAAGTCAGCAATTCTAAGAGCTGCAATTCTGTTAACAGAAGCCATTCAGCATGCAGACTCAACTGCAGTAGCTTATTAATAACAAGCCAAGTGATAGGATTTGGGAAGTCGCTGGAGTAATTAATAAGATAAGTGCAGGTTGCTTTGTGCCTCACATTCATGGATAACAAAAGCTTTCTCCCTGTAGGCTCTTTGTGATAAACAGAAAGGGAAATCATCATCATCATCATCGTAGTAAAGCTGGTTATAATGGTAGGTATGTAGTGTTTATTTAATGGAAAGAGAGATCAGAAGTATTGATTTGAGAATGCAATGCTGATGGCATCTGACTTTGAGCTTTATCACACCAGCGTTATACTGTGCAATCACTGCGAATTGCGTGCAAAAGACTCCAAAGTTTTCCAGCTTATTTTCTTTTATTGTGAAGTACTCCCATGCATCCTGCTTTAAGTGCGCTTCTTAACCAAAAGAAGTGTAATATTTTGCTACTAGTTTTCGAGCATATCATTTGTTGTTTTCCAAGCAGCCACTGGGGCGCAGGAGCAGGATTTGAAGAAAAATTAAACAAATGCTTACATCTGCATAAGCTTTAAAGATAAAGACATCAAAATTGGCATAGTAATAGATATTAAGGAGAGCTTTAAGCATACCACATTTGAATCGGATTGGGTCATCCGTTGATTTTTTAATGATTTTTTTACATTTCCCCCCTTAAACCCATTTCCTGGCATGCAAAGGATCTAGCCACCCAGTAGCAACAACAACAACGGCGACAGCTTAGCGCTGAAAGGGATAATTTGACGGAAACAGGTAAGTGGGATGAAGCTCTTTCTTGTCATGAAACCAAGTGAAAAAATGGAGTCAGATGAAAAAGATGGGAGGAGGCTGGGAAAATGGGGGAAAGGTATTTGTTAACTGTGATTTCTTGAGACTTCTTCAAACTTCATGTGCTCATGAATTTACTTTTTAAAGGAATCTTTTGTGTGGAAATGTTCTGTTGAAATTGGTTGTTCATATAAAAGTAAAAGAATTAAATTGATGAAGCAGACCCAGGAGTAATCTAGGATCACAGATCTCTAGGAAAAAACTACAATTCCAAAATAATATTGGCTAGGATCAGACATCATGACCGTGGCCTGATAAATCATGATTTATCAGAACAGAGTGTGTCTTGCGCTTCCTATTCTGACAGCTCTGGAGTATGCCAACTTTATTTGCTGCAATAGGATGCAATGCAATCTGCATTCTACTTCCACTAATGGGAAAAATGCTATGGCTGCTTCAGACTTTCTTTAACAGCATTTTGCTCCCTTCCATGTGGAAAGATCTTCATATGCGGTGCAATACTTCTCTTTCCCCACCCTCTAGCTGCCATAATACACTTATTTATTATTAATTTGTTACATTTTTAAATCACCCTATAACCGAAGTTCTCTGGATGGTGTACAAATTAAAAACATAAAATAAAAACAAAAACCCAATTATAATAGAACACTTCTGGTTTACGTTGCCAGAGAGAAAGAGAGGACCCTTAGCATGTCCCCTTTGGACACTGTAAAATGTGTGGTGGGGGGAGTGCAATATTGTACTCCCAGCAACCACCTCTTTGCATAATTGGAGAACACCAAACAGAAGAGAAGAAGCTTCGTAGAATATGCCCTTTTTGTCCCTTATGCCTGATTCACATGTGCAGCTATATCCTTTGATATGCCATCACTAGTGACTTAGAGATGAATGTGTGAATTGCCCAGTGGTATGGTCAGCAGATAAGGTGGCAGTCTGGGGTTTTCCTTCTGCTCAACCCTTAATGAAATCTGAATGTTTAAATGGGGCAGCAGCCAAGTTTAGAACCTCCAATGCCTGGATGAGACTCCCAAAGATCCAGGCCTTTGGTCAGCAGGACTCAAAGGCTGAAGTGCTGGAGTACCAGGATCTGAGGCGTGCCCCAGAGACACAGATGCTGAAACAGAAGCTACAGCTCTTGTTGGTACTGATATGGAGGCTGAACACATCAGCAATAAGATAGATGAAATATGTACTATTCCTGAGATCCCAGTTATGAGATTTTATCTGGCCTATAAGATTTCAACTAACAGTCCATGAGACTTGATTGCAAAATTTCTAAATCTCATAACTAAAAAGCCCCAAAACCAACTAAGATGGTTTTGAATTTAATTATAATGATTAAATCATACTGCTGTCAGCATGAAACCAACAGAAGCCAAGACCAGCAAGGTATACTAGAAACAAGGTGACTATGAAGTCATTGATTCACTTGCCACAAGATGAGGAAGTGACAGACACTTTAGATGAGATAGGCAATGCTGGTGCTTAAGATCTTGTCTGCTGGACTTAATTTTTGATCTGTACAGAACTTTACAGCTTTAACAGGCTCTGAATATATCACACACACACACCCTGCTGTGATGTATGGCTCTATGTTCTTGTATATAGCTGCTAATTATCTGATGGATGGATGGTAGAGGTGCGGAAGTGAAAGAGGGTAATCTAGTCCCCCCAGCCCTGATCTGTGTGCTGCTTATTTATCTTACTTGTATGACTTTTTAAAAAATCCTAAAAATCAGGGGATAAACTGATCTGCTTCAAACTTGGCATGCCTAATGCGCTACTTAAGAGCTACCAGGTTGCCAAGTTTCATCTCTTTATCTTTAAAAACAATAGATGTATGCAATTTTGTTAATTCCTATTGACAATAATAGCATGGTTCTCTGAAAATGGAGCGGTTTTCTGATGAGTAATCTGACAGCGTGGAGAGACGGACTCCTGCAAAAATCAGAGAAAAGACCCTGCTCAACAGAGCTCTGCCCTGAATTTCTGGGCAGAGTTACACACCCCTAGTTTCTAGTATCTTAGTGGATCTAACATTTATTTAATGGACACAGCTATCTGTAAAACCTTTGAAAAGTATAATGCAGTCCTACGACATGGTTTATTTTATTTTATAATTTATTTTACTTTATCTCATATTGTGTACAATTTCAGGGTTGCATTATTTAATGTTAGATTGGCAAATCCTATAGAAAGAAACACTGAGTAAAGAACAACCTGGATTTATTTTTCTTCAAAAGGTCCATACGCCTTAATGGTTCAGAAGTTTTTCAAGATGGGTACTTCTAAGCAACTACGGTAGTGTGACCATATGAAAAGGAGGACAGGGCTCCTGTATCTTTAACAGTTGTATTGAAAAGGAAATTTCAGCAGGTGTCATTTGTATATATGGGGAACCTGGTGAAATTTCCTCTTCATCACAACAGTTATAGCTGCAGGTGCCCTGCCCTCTTTTAAATCTGGTCACTCTAGTATAGCTCCTGCACCTTTAACTGTTGTGATGAAGAGGGAATTTCATCAGGTTCTCCATATATACAAATGACACCTGCTGAAATTCCCCTTTCTATGCAACTTTTAAAGATACAGGAGCCCTGTCCTCCTTTTCATATAGTCACCCTAAACTATGGGTGGCTATTGCTTTAGCTACCTGTTCTAAATTCCCAGCTCAAAATGTTATAGAAGACATTTCTCTTCATTAGAGGTAAACAGAGCTCAGTAAAATATATGCAGCCAAGATGTCTTATGTTGGCCTGGCCTTAGGTGAAAATCCATAGGGTAAGGCAAAGTTCTTGCAGGAGTGGCCTGGATGGAGAGACCCAAAAGACAGTAATGGTAGGCCAGTGCAGTAGATAGCTATGGGCAGGTAGCTGGGGAGAGTGATGAGGTAGCCAGTTTAACTGGTTATGAAGTGCATGACATTAGACACTCCAAAACTCTCTGCTTGCTCCACTGAAGTTCAGAGCGAAGCTGAGCAGACTCTGCATCCCCAAGATAAGGAGCATCTCTTAAACAAGGACTGGGTTTTTTCTCTTAGCATTGCCCTCCTGTGGTATTAAGAAACCTCTTGCAGCCTTTTCTCACACCTCTATTGAGCAGAAGAGGGTGTCTGAACTCTTGGGCAGACATTTAGGAGACTTTGGTTGACAGTTTGAGGGAGCAGGAGTGGCCTGCTGGCTTTGGAGATTGAGTCCAAGCCTTCATTTCACTCCCACCCTCTTCCTTCCCAGACTGAGCTGTTGGTTCATCCAGACCTTGTGGGCCTTTCATGACTGTGTCTCATCATCTCTGGTACCTGAGTCTAAATACAAGCCAGACATGGTGGGGGTAGGGTGACCATATGAAAAGGAGGACAGGGCTTCTGTATCTTTAACAGTTGCATTGAAAAGGGAATTTCAGCAGTTGCCATTTGTATATATGGAGAACCTGGTGAAATTTCCTCTTCATCACAACAGTTAAAGCTGCAGGTGCCCTGCTCTCTTTTAAATCTGGTCACTCTAGTATAGCTCCTGCACTTTAACTCTTGTGATGAAGAGGGAATTCCAACAGGTTCTCCATATATACAAATGGCACCTGCTGAAATTCCCTTTTCTATGCAACTGTTAAAGATACAGGAGCCCTGTCCTCCTTTTCATATGGTCACCCTAGGTGGGGGGATCTACACTACTGCTTTAAAGCACTTTGAAAACGTTTTGACAACTGTATATGGAGTGTGTCCCGGGCCCCAACAGTTGTCAAAACTGTTATAAAGCGCTTTAAAGCACTTTTTAAAGCAGTAGTGTGGATCCTGCCAGTGTCTCCTTCTCTTCAAAATATGCATCTGTACTGTGGGCCAAATTTAGCCATGGCTTGAGGGAAGAGCCATACACTTCAAAGGGATTTTTTTAAAATATAAATATAGGGAAGACTTTGCTCATCCCTTAGCCAGACAAGTATCTCCCTGTGTGAATAAGCAATTATGAATGAGTTGTGACTTTGGATTTTGGCACATACAGAATAAGTGACCAGGAATAAAATGGGTTTTTTAAAAGGGAGATGGAGTAAAATGATACAAATGATGCTGTTTGACAGCTGTTCATTTACTGAAAATGTTTGATAATATTGTAAGTGCTTTTAAAATAATCTCATTTATATGGAATATTTCTTACTAATTGAACCTGTCTCCTTTTTTTATTAAATAGAAAGGTTTTTCAGAATTACATTTGTCAGTTTAGGAGTTATTCCTCTCTGGAGCTCTTTGGCTGTTAAGCATAGGACTTTTCATAAGGCAAATTACTATTACTGTGCAAAAATATGTTATGAGGAAACTCAAAAAAGTATTTATCATGCTATTAACTATTGCTTTGAGCTGTTCCTTCTCCATTTCAAATGGGGCCTCTTCAAAAACTCCAAGGTTGGTTTAGCCTGCAGTGTTTTCATTTATTTTCCCAGCTTTCTCTAGAAACAGAAAGTTTGAAAAATGGAAGTCTTCCAAGAACAATTGTTCTCTAAACACTTAATGCTATTGTGACAGTGCTGTATATCACTGAAGATTTTACTTTGGAAATCTACATAAATTGGAGGAATAAACCTTATTTCTAATTAGTTGGGTCTGGAGACAGATTAATTGGAGAACTCAGAAGCCTGATCTGACAGTGCACATGTTGTTAATACATCTGAGGCATACGTCGGATTCCTTGCACATGAAGATTGCTTATGCGGACATCACCTCCAGGTAGGAAATTCTGTAGTCCCTCCTTGTACAACATGTGATGAAGGTACACATCTCTTTCTCCACTGAACAACCGACAAGGATTCAATGCCAATCAAGGCTTCCATTGGTATGTATACACAGCTAAATAGAAATGTGTGTGTATTCAGCATTTTTGACACTGTACATATGGAGCCAAGACAACTTGCCATAAGGGAAGTGGCATCTGTGTAATAAATTCTTCATGTGTAAATCAGCCCTGAGTGGTACATTAGAGGTGCATATACCTTAGCATCAAATGGAATTAATTAGATAAAATTAAGTGGTACTTGGATGTGCTGAACACCACTATTTATTTATTATTTGTTTTATTTTCTACCGCCCAGTGACCAAAGCTCTCTGGGTGGTGTGCAATTCATTTAAAACACATAGTACAAATACTCCAACAAACAAAAAACTGTGCAGAATAAAACCAAGATAAAACCAGCAGCAGAATGCAGTACAAAAAGCACGAAAAAGGTTCTTAAAATGCCTGAGAGAATAAAAAGGTATTCACTTGGCACCAGAAAGACCCTAACATAGGCACCAGGCAAGTCTCTCCAGGGAAAGCATTCCACAAATGGGTGCCACCACTGAAAAGGCCCTCTCTCTAGTAACCACCCTCATCACCTCATTTGGAGGGGGCACCTGGAGGAGAACCTCAGACCATGATCTTAATGTAGCTCAATATGGGAGAAGGCATTCCTCCTGGCCCCAGGCTACTACAAAGAAGGAAAGATGTTCCATGCATTAACAGCTGGAGGCATTGAGAATACCTCCCCCTCTCAACCTCAGCAGGAACTGCCACCAACTAGACTACCAACTACATCCAGCAACAACTGTCCCCAAAATTGGCAAAATGTGCCTGATGCCTGATTAAATCATGCACTGCAGTTTAAAAATAAAGCTAGGAGTGGAGACTCTAAATGAGGATTAGGTTACTGATCCTCCATCACTTCCTTGACTATGGGAGTCTGGGGCAACCAAGCCAAGCCCATCTTGGAGTAGGACAGATGTTGATAGACTAAAATATAAAAGTGTTCTCATTAGCATACTGTCTTGCAAACTATCTCTGGATATTTGTGGTTTGTTTGGGGACATGATTTGTTTCCATCGACAGGGAGCCATCAGTGCATGGGTTATAGGTATGGCGTCTTTTGAAACAGATTGTTATATATAAAGATCTGCACTGGTAACACTGAACACAACTACTGGAACGCAGACAGATCCAGGATTGTAAATGGGGGCATGGGTAGGATTGGTGGGTAGATAACCAGAGCATTTAATTATTCCATTACAGATTTGGACAGGTAACTATTCTCTGGGGATGAACTGGTGGTACTTTTCTTCCACTCTTCCAAACATCTGGGTGGCCCTATCCTGACTCAGGTACCCAGAGCAGTTCTAATGATAACTCCTAATTCTTCACACCGGCTTGTCGCCATAAAGCATTCAAGCCCTTCCTCACCTACTTGCATCTCCACTGTAAAATTCCCTCCCTCCTGTCCACATGCAACACAATGAGAGGGGAAAGGAGCGATAGTCTTTCCCCAAAACTTAAGTTCCATTTTGTTCAGGCTATTTTAGAATAAACTTCCTATATCAATAGCAATCTTATAGCATTCACTTGCTCAGTTTACATAGCACTTAATTTGTATGTTTAACACTTTTTTACATTGCTTTCTAGGATTTTATCTCTTTGCATTCCCAGCTATGATCTTTTCAACAGTTTTTTGTTGTTGAATTCTTTGATACCTTTTGAAGATTAACTGGAGCATTAAATTTGTTGGAGGAAAATCAAATAAGTTTTAATTAGGACAAAACACAGGTTGATCTCAGCTTTTAGGGGAATAAATGTAGAGTTACTAAAACTGTCCGTTTGGGTTTGCATTCCATGGGAACGGGAAGCACAAATAGAAGAGTTCTTGTGGATGTACTAGGAAGCATGTAACCAGGACTCTGGAATTGGGATTTTATGCCACAGGTTTCTGCTTGCAACCTTGGTCAATCCACTTAACCATTCTATGGCTTTCAAGCATACACATATGCTATAATGAATCCAAATTGCATTATGCTGAACTTTAGCAATTGGGGGCAACAGGTTCACCTTCAGTGCAAGAGAAAATGTTAACCTGAGACCTGAATGGACCTAGTGCAAGAGGAACCAACACTATTTAAATCTTGATTTTACTCAAAGCATTTTGCAAGAAGAAACCATTCAAACTGTCAATGGTTTCATGTGTTAGAAGTAGTAGTGTAGTTATTTAGAAGCAGCACCATCAGTCAACCTGGTGGTAGCTCAGTTTCATAGGCAAATACCAGTAGTAAACTACTGGAATTTGTATTATGTCACTAGAATGGCTTCTAGAGCTGAATTCAGTATTTCCCCTTAATTTTGTAAATGTTCAGGTATTCAACTTCTAATCTAATATGTCACATTGCTGTCTGATTTAACATCTTACAGAAGAGCTGGATGCAGTGTACAGAACCAAGCCTGCTTGGAGGGCTTGGTGGTAGCAGCTGCTAACAATGCTTGAGCGGAGTGTGAAAGATTTGGGAGAGTAAGCCTGTAGGCAGATAAAACAATTAAGAAAACCAACTGGCCTATAGGCTTCAGGGCTGCTGAGCAACAAGTAGAAACTCTCTCCTTATTTTACTGCATGGTGGCGGTGGCGGCAGCCTGTAACACACCAGCTCCCATCCAAAGAACCCTGAGCATGATTCCTTTGTTAGAGTGCTTCCTTCTCAAGGTTGTTGTTCCTTCCTTACAAAATTATGGGAAGTGAGGGATTACAATTAACTCAGTTTCAAAATAGTGTAAATGCCTAATGTAGATATACCTAATAATATATGCTACGGATGTGCTTCGGATTTGGCCGAATCCCAAACAGAATCAGGCTGACTTGGACAGATTCGGGCGATATTGGAATTGAAGTCGCTCCAAAGCAAACCAAATCCAGATCTGAACACACCTTGAGGATTCAGGATTTGGAAGGATGCAGAAACACAGGCAATATGTGTCCAAAATTGATACATTTCTGCCCAAGTTCTCCATATAATCCATCACCAACCCCCGTCCTATTGCACTTTCTGTGACTATGATGTCAATTGAGCAGGAAACAAACACATCTTCAACTGTTTTTATTCATCATCTTTCCCTAGCCCCTGTGCCTATCCTTCTCCAACTTCGTAGGTTACTTGCCTAAGGACACCTCTAGGACATATACCATTATCATAAAAATTACCCCCAATCCATGGAGAGATAGGTGAGTAAGGGAAAGTGAATCATTCCCCCCCCCACCAAACAAAAAATGCTGTACCTATGCTTTTGAAAATTTTACAGGTTCCTTAACTAGAGCGAACTCTACACTGTATGTCATTTTCATAACAAATGCTCACAAAAATATACAAGAATCACGGCATCCTTTTCTGGAAACTCCTACATTGTAAAGACTACTCTTGCACAAACTTCCCTGCACCTATTCATCTGAAACCTGTCAGGTTTGATTACCTCAGCAGAAGCAACTATCCCTGCAGATCTGATCCACTTCATAAAAAATAAAGAAGTTATTGGCAGCTCCTCCGTGCATTTTAAATTATAACTTAAAGGTGTGAAGCACAAAGCACCATGCATCTCTTTGACTGACGTTTGGCAGGCATCATCCCCTCATAAACATCACGAATTCCATCCAATTCTGAGAAAAAGTTATGTTTCTGTAAGTTTTAATGTATTCATTATTTTACATTGTTTTTATATTGTAGTTTATGGAATTTGTTTTATGTAAACCACTTAGAGATCTTTGAGTTTGTCATATACAAGTAGCTTAAATAAATAAATGATTAAATATACCCATTTGTTGGTTTCCAAAGATAGTCAATGGGAGGCATGAAAATCTGGATTTCTGAGCCAACTGGCTTTGGACATTAGCATGTGAAAAATCTTACTGATTCCTCAAAGCATTTTAGATTTCTGATCAAGAATGCTTTAAAAACATTTCAGCAATGGGATGAAAAATATGTTGTGTTTTTTAAAGAGATTGTTATATAAAGAAATGGAATGCTTGGAAAGAAAAAGGACTCTGAGGCCCTGCCTGTGGTTTCGCTCCTTTGGGGTGGAGTCAGGTAAACCCCACACCAGGGCAGAGTACAGGGTTTCCGGCAGTCAACTGGCTACTGGTGCCTCTCCCCCCGCCTTCCTTCCCCTGCCCTCTGACGACCAATTGCCAGTTGCCATCCACCCAGAACACCCCCTCTCCCTAGGACCAACTACAGAGCAAGGTCAGACGGTGGAAGAGGTAGGGTGACCTCACTCCCAACAAAAATGTTGGGGTAAGTACCTGACTTTTTAACAACGCAGCTTCGTGGAAAAGCCGCATGGTGGCTGTGAATCTGTGGCTGTGTCATATACCTGATTGGCAGCCAATGCGAGGCTTTGAACACATATAGACAACCCCTGAAATCCAATTTGCCAGAGCTAAATAAGCTCATAAAAAGAATACATTTTTTTGTAATTGTTCAAATTGCATTGTTGATTTTAAGCTGACATAGAACTTACTCCAGTTCAATGTTTATATTTTTCAATTAATGTTCAAACATGCTTAGAGGAAAGGGATGGCACAAAGTTGGGCTAGCCAACCTGATGCCCCAGGTGTTATGTATTGCAACTTCCATAAGCCCCAGCCAGCATGGTACCAGAAGACCCCAGGTTACCTATCCCTGCCATAAAGTCTGGTTTTAAAAGCAATGAGCATATATCATAAGATCTTTGCTGAACTACAGAAGTAAAGAGCAAGCAAAAATCCAGATCCTGCAGTAGTTTTAAAGCTCTGAAGTGAAACTTCAGGCTATACTGTAAAGCCATTTCTAACAGCCACATAGCTCTCCACGGAGCCAATGTGATGGTGGCAAAGGCAAGGATCATGCAATGCAGCAGTGGAAAAAGGTGTCGTTTGACAGCAGTGTGCTCTCTCTCTCTCCCCCACCTCTGGCTTCTCACTGACAATAGTTTCAACAAACGACAGTTCCCTCAGTTCAAACATCACCGGGAACTGTGGTTTAAAATAAGAAGCAGAATCTTTAGATCTCCTTTTCTTGCACATGAATGGGGGAGTTGGTAGCATATGAGCTTGATGCACAGGCAGGCTTGTTCACAGAGCTGGAAACTGATTTCCCCAATATCTCTGAAGCAAATATATGGCTGTTCTTAATATACTCTGGCTATGTGAGTGGTGTGGCATGCCACTCACTTGAAGCTGATTCCCAAGTTTTCTGGTTAGAGCCTAGGGGAACAAGAAAAATCCTTCACTACTTATGAGCTCTTAAGTGGCCGAGGAGTTACAAATATGTAATTCCACCAACACTCTAATAAGAGGCAAGGCACATGTCATTGGGGCCACAGCTAGACCTAAGGTTTATCCTGGATTCATCCAGGGTTCGCCCCTGTCTGAGCACTGGATCCCCTGTGTGTCACCTAGGTGAACAGGTTTGACCCCTGGACGATCCAGGGATAAACCTTAGGTCTAGCTATGGCCTGGGTTAAACTAGAGCCAGAACTTTATTGATTCTGATATAGGAGCAAATCTTGAACTACATTGTGTGGGCTAACTTTCAAGGTGAGCAATGTATGTTTGGGTGCGCTTACCCCATCTTGGAATCTGAGCAGTTGCGTTTGGACACTTCTTACTTGAAAATTTGTGCTGAGGGATGCTTGCCTGGATTGCCACAACCCAAGCATGAAAGCTCTGCATGTCTTGTGCCCTGCAATCCACAAAAGAGTCTTATTCCTTCCTCCCCAGGTCCCAAAGCTCTGAACTGCAGGAATATGGAATTCCCCTTTTCCTTCTCAGTGCCTCTGGATGCTCACCAGTAATTGTTCTCTCTTCTTCTTTCACATACTTGATGGTGTAGTGAAAATTGTGAAGTACTCATTGTAATAGTCTCTACAGCCGCATCCCCGAAGAGTCTAAAAATGCAAGCAGCTGTGTTGATCTGAATCAACAAACCAGTTCTATTAGTTTTCATAATAGAATAATAGAATAGAATAGTAGAGTTGAAAGGGGCCTGTAAGGCCATTGAGTCCAACCCCCTGCTCAATGCAGGAATCCACCTTAAAGCATCCCTGACAGATGGTTGTCCAGCTGCCTCTTGAATGCCTCTAGTGTGGGAGAACCCAAGACCTCATCTTGACCAGGAGTAGGTCTTTTGTAAAGCAAATGGGGCCTTAATTGTCCAACTAAAAGCAAGACACACACCCCCCAAACACTTTGCATTACACTTGGAAATGATATGGGTGTTTTTTGCGTGAGGGGGGGTGTCTTTTCTCCTCCAGCAACTGTGAGGGTTGCAGTTAAACTCAGATGGAACAGGGAATTCTGAGGGGGGTTGGCAGTATCCCTGCTAATGAAAAAGCACTGGTGTTGTGTTCATGTGAGCCTTGGCTCCACTATGCCACTGCCCAATACCCACACAACTGTGATCAGATAGACTTAACCTATCCAGACGACATGATGCCTACCATTAACTAATTCACCTTTGACTAGACTGTGCAGGGTAGTCCCCCCCACACACATACACACAAAAAGCCATAATCTACACACAACCAATCCAGAGTTAGCCTTGGAAATTCTTACTCTGCCCAGTGCTCCAGTTAACCTTGCTCTTCAGGGCTGGTGGGTAGGTGCTGAAAGAACAGCAATCTGCAACCATGGGGGACAGGCAGAAGGCTGATAAAGCATCTGGTCATCATCTCTTGCCCACATTAGTTGAACCCATCCAGGCCCATGCTTCATAGGTGCCTTGCCTCTACACAAGGCCAGATGCAGCACTGCCTTGCCCCCATGTGCATCAAAGCTACGAGGGAATAAAGGAGTGGTACTGTGGAAGGCACTGTGTACAGTGATGACTTTGTAAGTATATATATATATATAGGTATAAATCAAGTGGTCGTATTGTGCTGAAGATACAGATCTGGCTGCTTAGCTATGGGCATAAGTATTGTATAATCAATTGGATGCATGTCTCCAGAGAATAGGGATTATGGTTTAAGATTATACAGAGGATTTTAGGACCTTCTAAGAATTGGGAACATGGTAATTTTCATAACCTGGTCTGATCTGTCCTCTCTATTAAGTTACAATTTCAAAATTATGTATACAATGACATCATATCCAGCTGATTACTGCATATTTTTGAAATAAAAGTAACTGTCAAGGAACTTACCAATGCAGATTTCAGATGATTAATACAAAGTCACTTGATCCTTTTGCATGTACACCTCCGAGCCATCCAACAATTAGTTATTACTTGGAGCAACACTGGCTTTGGAAACCCATTCTCATCCCACACCATAATAATTTAGTATGTGGTTTTAGTTACTGAGCAGACTTTGAAATGGCACCCACCCTCCTTGTGCATTTATGTTGCAAAAAGGCTGGTTCTCCTGTATGATGTCTCTATTTTCTCATTCTCCTAATGGGATCCTTGTGAAAACTGATGTTTCAGCAACATTTCTGTTATTAGTTATGATGCTGGTAAATGGAGGCCTCAGCAGTGGGTGAAATTTAAATTGAGTTTCAAGAGAGCTCAAATAATTCAGCAGTTTATTTTCATTCTGCAGTTTGGTTTGTTTGCACAATGTATGGTGCAGTTACAGTTATCCTCATCTTACTTATTGGGGTGATGTTATTTAACAGAAAACTTGTTTTGCCTGGATCATGACTAAGGATCTCTACTAATCTAATGGCATTTACAGTAGCTACTATGTAATTGGTGTGTTTTATGATTTCCACTGTAGTCTTGTAAAGTCTGTTACACTGGGCCATACTGAACCAATATCTGGTTTTATTTATTCAGTGACATATTATACACTAAAACCTCCTTTTTATGCATAAATTGGTTTTACTCTGTAGGACTCTGAAAAGAGGAGGAGTCAGCATTTTGAAAGATATTTCAACCACATTTTTGGTATTCAGGCATAACTTCAATTAGTGGGAATCCAGGGCTGAAGTCTAGTGCTGGACTCCCATAAAATAGTCAGTGTCATGTGTAGCAAATATAGGGGGAGTCTACACCAGCCGTTTATTGCAGGATTGTATCATAGTTGTCACTAACGGGCCACATGACATTCACCTGCTCCCGTGGTGATCTCGGCTCCACCTCTCACTTTTACCGGAATATCCTTGATTGTTTTTGTCATGTTTTTCCCGGCTCTCTTGCTTCCATTCTGAAGAACGTTTGCGGTGTGCCCCCCCCTTTCGAGGTTGTTGCTGTTCGCCACAAGTTCTGGGCTCAGCAAACAGCCAATCAGCTGTGAAAGGCATGTGCATGGGTATCGGTGTGTTTTACTGCCAAGTGGTTTTTTTTTTTTAAAAAAAATACAAACATATTTCTGTGCAGGAGTGCATATTCAATGAAGTTCATACCCCCCATGTGTTGCTGTGTGACTGTGCTCCTGTGCATCCCTCACAAGTCATTAAAAGTAATAATCCTGTGCCCTATAGCCATCTGCAAAGCCCTGCCCACTTCTACCGATATACATGCAGAACCACCATAATGGGGCACATGTGTTCCCGCAACAGCATTCCTCTAATTGCGGTACAGATCAGTCTGTGTCTCCCATGAGGGAAACCTTCCATTGCGACAGGGCTGTAGGTGTAGATTATCCAATAGTCTTGGACTTGGATTGTAGACATTTGGGTTTAAGATTAGGATCTGCTCAATCATGAGGTTCACTGGATAAGCCTTCAGCCTAACCTACCACCCATCCGCGTGACTTGCAAGATGCCCTGAACCTCTTGAAGGAAAGATCAGGTAAAATTTCATACATAAGGAACATTTTTGCATACCTCTCAAGTGTCCCCCATTATAATAGATATTTGTCATCTGGCATATTCATGTTTGTACATCATGTGATGGGAATCGCAATGCGTTGGAAGGGAAGGGTAGACACAATTGGTAGGCTAATGTCTGTGACAAAGTTTGATGGCAGATCAAAGCCAACAAGGGAAGATGGGAGGATGAGGGAAGGCTGAAGCCCTGCTGGCCAGGGATGATGGGAGATGTAGTTCAACAGCTTTAGAAGGCACCAGGTTGGTAAAGGCTGGCTTAGACATTCCCAATAGATAGTCCACTGCTTCCATATCAGATCTCATATCAGATCTCCAGGAAGACAGCCAACACCTTAAGATGCTTACAGCCCCCAAACTCAGCTGTCCCTGTTTCTCTCAATCTTTATCAAACTCTCTTCAAACAGAGATTACAATATCCTTAGCTGGAGTGTGTGTGTGTGTGCCTTTTGCCCCCATTCAGATAACTTTAGGGAAATAGTTTAACAATTTATTTTATGGCCAAGCTATTAACACCCTTTTGTCCAGTGGAGACTGGTGGTTCCATTTCAGTGGAACTGCAAATGCAAATACAGTCTGGGTTTTAGTCCGGAGCTGTCTAAGGTGCTGGACCCATTTTGGGGGATAGGATTTAGCACTTTGGATTTATCCTTTAGAGTTCTGGCTGGTTCTGACTAAAACCCAGAATAGATTCACAGCCCTACCAAAAATGGAGCCTTTGTCAAGTCTGAGGCTCTGGCCAGGGGTTGCCTCAGGGCAATTCATACTGCTAGCCCTACTCACAGAAATCTGATAGCAAACCTATAGCAATACCATTTTCATTTGAGTGCTCCTGAAAGTTACTTCTGTGAAAATTAGGAAAAGATTTATATCAGTGCGTATTCACAGTTCAGACAAAGATACATGGGACCATTTCCAGATTATCATCATGACTATGTGTGTGCCTTGTGAGCAGATAGTAATATAAATGTTCCCCCCTCTTTACAACTTTTATCATGGAAATGACTTGCCAGTTCCACTCCTGAGAATGAAAATTGCAATATGGTGGCATTCGCGCTGGCATTCTCTGCCCTGCTGGGGACTTGAATGCTGGTGGCACCTGCCTCTGCTGACCTGCATTCATGGGAAGAAGGAAAAAGTAATGGGCGTTACTGGGTCAAACCTTTGAGAATGAGGCTACCATTGGCCCCTCATGTGCTTGCATGAGACAGATGATTTAACCTTTACATCACAACAGATATTCCAACCTATTAATAAGACGAATTTCATTTTAACTGGATTTTTTGTTCAATAGCCTAATTATGAATTGATTCATACTTGAGAGGAATGAGGTAGATTTGATTTATACAGTTATCATATGTGATTAAATCACTAGAGAAAGACAGGACAATTTTCAGACTTTAGTATCTTGTATATTTTTAAAGTGGAGAATGACATTTCTTTCCTAAGAAATACTTCTGACCTTCATCCCTGCATTTTTCCAGTTTAAAAGGACCACAGTGTTTTCCTTTATATACTTAAAATGCTGATATTTCCACTTGCAGGGTGGCTTCAAAATCCAGTATGAACTTTCTGAGGCACCTAATGATCCATTCTGTTATCCCCCAGGACAAATCTAGTTTCAGCGATTTCATGGGGAACTGATTCAGAAAATACTCTTTTTCTCTCTGGCAGTCTTCTAGGCTTTTGAATCATTTTGCTGTTTAGAAACTTCTTTTCTTTGTAACAGTATGGTGGAGTAAATAGCTAGAGAATGTCAGAAAGACCTGAGGTGAAGGGGAAGATAAAACATACACTGTATTCAACCTATCAACCTATCATTTATTGCATTTCAATAAGAAAGCTCCATTTAGATGCTATCCTATTGTTAGATCACTTTTTAAATTAGACTTTTTCGTTTACAGGGCCCTTCAGCTCCTGTCTAGATGTGTAAGACAGGCTATTTTAAAAGGTATTCCTTTATGATCCTTGTATAGCTGATATATTTACAGTAGTGCAATCCTTTGCTTCAATTTGCCAGCTAGAGAGCCTTAAGATCTGAAGTCCATACACTGGCATCAGGATTTCACTAATGCAGACTTGATGCTGGCACAAAACTATTAGCACCAGGGCCTAAAAGGGCAGCATCAAGGGTGTTGTGAAGGAAGAGTGGGCCTTGTCAGCATCCTGAGCTTCCCCTGACCCTGGTTCCAGCCCCAACAATGGCAAAGAAGTGGTGTAGGTTAAAACACTTCTGCTGAAATAAGAGAACGAAAACCCACTGCCTTCTACCATCTATGGAATGACACTCAACATCTAAGGTCCTACTCCAAGGGAAGCTCGGAGGATAGCAACAAGGAAGAGGGCCTTTTCTGTGGTGACCCCCCAATTATGGAATCATCTCCCTGATGAGGCTTGCCTGGAGCCAACATTGTTATCTTTTCAGCACCAGGTCAAGACTTTTCTCTTTTCCCAGGCAGTTAACAACATACGCTGAGTTTTTAACTGACCCTAGAATAGTTGTTTTAAATGGATATTGTTGTTTTTATGCTTTTGATGGCTTTAAATTTTTATATTTGTTTCTAATGTTCACTGTTTTTAACCTTTGTAAAGGTTAAAAGAGAGCTTCAGCTATGGGGTGGAATATAAATGTAATAAATAAATAAATATATCCATGACAAGATCCATCAACCACAAGAACCAATGAGCTGGAGGGGGGAGGAGAAGGGATGGGGTGAAAAGAGATTTTGCTGGTACAGTGGCAATAGCAGGACATGTGAGCCGGCATGGGTGAAAAAGGAGACAAGGCTGACATAGCAAAACAATGCATGCACATGAAAGTGACCAGCCCTTGATGCACTAACAAAATGGAGGTTGAAATCACAGGTGCATACCAGGGGGGAAAAGTAGGTGTAATGGAGTTCTATGAGGGAAAGTTGTGCAACTTTGTAAAATACTCATTTTGGGGTGTGATTACCCATTCAATCGCGATTAATTTGCACCATTTCCGCTTTTGTGCAAACTGAACAGTAATCGCAAGCACTCACTGAAACTGAAGAATAGATGAGCATCAAGTTGATGCTCAGAGAATCTGGGTGATGGTGAACATTACTTGTTTGCCCATCACTAGTGCAGTAGGTCAGTTCATGAAGACCACTGGTTGGTAAGAAGACACTTAGTGGGAGATTAGGTAAAAGGCCGGTGGTCATAAATTTGTTAAAGATGGGGGTCAGTTAGCTTAGGTTATTAGATAGAATACTTAATGTTTTGTATCAAATGACTATAAATTAACATAGGCTTCCTGCTTTAACTACCTGTATTCTCATATGGATGGATTCTAAGGTTAGTGGCACATGTCACCCTATGTGCTGTCTTTGAAGGACACAGCCAGGACTAGAAAAGGTAGAGTCCTTTGGCTCTCTGTAAACCAGTAGGCAGGTTCCTTTGGGGAGTATTGGACAAAGTCTGGACTCAGTGGAGACTGTTGGGCACTTGGTGATGACTTGAGCCTTCTGTTGAGCCCACTGTCCCACTCCCTTCCCTTGAGCCAGCTGGGCAGCGAGTGCCAGCAGCAACACTACAGAGGCTTTTTTCTTGCTGCTTCTGCCTGGGGGAACGGGGGGAATATTACTGGTTCCATCTGGTGGCAGACATGCATGGGTCCTTATGCAGACTTAATCTGTCCTGTTCTGCTCTGCCACCATCTCAGTCCTAGCTCATATGGCTCTGTGGGTTAGGTGGCTGTGGGGAAAATTTTGTCCCCCTTGTCTATACTTTGACTGTGTGTTTAGGCACCTGCCGTGTCTGTACAGAGTGGTTTCAGACCTGCATCATCCCCTTAGAGTGGAACCAAATTACCATTGTTATATGATGGTAATGTGGTGAAGCCACGCTATATTGCACTATCAATCAAAACCACAAAGGAGCACTTCCAGTAGTCTAAACCTGGTAGAAGGGCAGCTATTCTTGTGACTGCATTGCTATTATTGTGTGGGATGCGTGCATGAGTGTTTGGAAATTCTGACTGAGTGACTGGATTCACTGTATACCAGAGCAAACATTTGGCCCGATTGCATTTTCTGTTTGCCCAGTAAGTCTCGCAGGGTATATATGTAAAGGTTTATCCTTTTTGAAATGTGAAACTTTGAGGTCTTGGGATGCCATTGATACTGCAGTTATCTACTTGGCTCTAACAGCAATGCATTTTGGAGGAATATGCAGCAGAATTTAGGCAGGCACCTTGAAACTTGCAGTTGCTCTCCATCACAGACTACTTAGGCGAGGCTTTTCAAGTATTGTGTTTCCTTCTAGGTAACTTGCACTTTTTTCTCTCTTGTAGGGTGACCATATGAAAAGGAGGACAGGGCTCCTGTATCTTTAACAATTGTATCAAAAGGGAATTTCAGCAGGTGTCATTTGTATACATACAGCACCTGGCAACATTCCCTCTTCATCACAACAGTTAAAGCTGCAGGGGCCCTGCCCTCTTTTGTGTCTTGTCACTCTAGTAGAGCTCCTGCAGCTTTAACTGTTGTGGTAAAGAGGGAATTTCACCAGGTGCTTCATGCAAACAACACCTGCTGAAATTCCCTTTTCTATGCAACTGTTAAAGATACAGGAGCCCTGTCCTCCTTTTCATATGGTCACCCAGCACCTTTCTTCCATCGTCGAACTCAAGATAGCTACATGTGCTTCAGCAAGGAGGCTGCCTCATGTGCCTTCAGTTCACGCCCTGGGACCAGATGTCACAACAGTATTTTTTCCTGGACTCCCTTCAAACACAGAACTGTTCTCTGAGCATAGCAACTACTTATGTTTCTAGAAACATGGAGTGCATTCTTTCCCCCTGCCTTCCTCTAGTAAAGATATTTCATCTTATCCCCTAAGTTGGTGGCTTTTATCATATCTTGTGGTAGTTAAATCCAAAGTTTACCTATTCACTGTATGTCTGTGCATACATAATCAGCTAAGGCACTGAGGCTCAAGAAGAGTAAGCCTCCAAAATCAAAATATGTTAGCTATTATTATCTGCTTATTCTCAATTGCTTCATATTTTTATGCGTCTCAATTTTTAGTGGTATGTCAGCTAACATTTTCCATTCTCTCACCAAAAGTGAACAAGAGATTGTGGTAGATATACTTGCAAATGCTGGAAGTGATGCAACACCTTCTTATGTGAGCATTCTCTCTTAAAGCTGGAGATAAGAACAGTATTCTCTTCGTGGGTGATTTTCTTTAAAGTACATATTTTTATACTTGCAAGTATTTTAGCTCCTTGTTTCTAATTGGTATTGCTCACCCTAAGCCTTTGGAAATAGGACAGGTTAAAAATCCAAATAAACACATAATTAAATCTTAGCCACAGGGACAAATCCTGTTCTGAATCTAGGACATTTCAGTAGAGTTATTCTAGCATTATATACAATCACAGCAACTTATAGCTCAATCCTAAAAATGTTGACTTGGAAATAAGTCCCACTGAGCCTGCCAAAAAACTCTTACCCATCTGCAATGTACCTCCATCACCATGTGTATATTACAATTGGCAGGCAAAGTTTACACTTAATTGGGTGATGCACTTGGTAAGAAGCAATTAATTAGCAACAGATAAACAAATATATTAATACAAGTATTTATAAATACTGCAAATGGCAAGCACCATCTTAAAAAAGGTATTCCCCCCCCCTTTTCCTCATGAGGTATGGGATGCCTCTTCTAAGACGATGCCTGCTACGACACTTACATGTATAATCTAAAAAAAGAGAAAATATGGTTTTTGCTCCAGAACTATTATTTTTACTCATTTGCAAATTTATTCAAATTTAATTGATAGATTAATCAACTAAAAGAGAGTTGGTGAATCAGTGGCCCTCCAGATATTTTGGCCTACATCTCCTTTGATCCCTCACTATTGGCTATGCTGGCTAAGGCTGATGGGAGTTGTAGGCCAAAACATGTGGAGGGCCACAAGTTGCCCAGCCCTGAACTAAAACTTAAATTATTAATCAACTAAGATTTCTTTAGTCAGGTGACAACACAAATCACAAGTAAGAGTTTCTGAGATCCTGCAGAGGTAAGGAGTAACATTTACATTAGCTCCTAGTTCTTGGTAAAGTAGGAGGCTGAACTATGAACTCCACGAACCCCTGCCAAAGGAAGTGAGGCAGGTGGCTACCAGGAGGAGGGCCTTCTCTGCTGTGGCACCCCGGCTGTGGAAAGAGCTCCCTAAGGAGGTTCGCTTGGCACCTACATTATATGCCTTTAGACACCAGGTGAAGACCTTTTTATTCTCCCAGCATTTTAACAGTCTATAAATAAATTTTAACTTGGTGTTTTAAATTTGTAATTTTGCATTGCTGCTGTTTTGATCTGGTTGAGCTTTTATGTTGTATTTTATGTTATGGTTTTATACTGTTGTTTTATACTTTGAATGGTTTTAATTTTTGTTCCAACTCCAGCTATTGGGTGCTATAGAAATGCAATAAATAAATAAATAAACCTTTATGAAACACCAGGATCCCCTCTATCAGATACAGATGCACTTTTGCAGCCCCTCCCAAAAAGACACTAAGATGGCTACAGCCTCACCCATAGTTCCCTATCTCATCCTTTTGGTACCACTTAGCATACAATATCTCAATAGAGATAGTGGAAGTAAATGTAGACTGGAAACAGAGAAAAGATGACCAGACCATGGCTCTAATGCCAGGAACATTAGCATTACCTGTCATCCTGATATATGCTTACTCCGTGTCTGAGTGCTCAGCCAAGTCACCTTATTATTATTATTATTAGCGGACCTTCATTGTACTATCATTGGGTTTCCTCTGCTGTCATCACCCTAGGCTCACCACTGAAGAAGATCTACTAAGTCTGTCTTTTTATCCTATCACGAAATTGGTGTGTGATCTCATCAATACTCATCAATACTTTTTAATCACAGCAAGACCTCACTTCAAATCTCTCCTTGGTTACAAATGTATTTAATGGTTTTATGCAAGTCTCCAGGCCCAGCACCAGTGCATGCCATATTTGGGAATCCAGCAAAGCCCACCACTGGCATCTGCACTGCTGTCAGACCCATCAGCACTAGTGTTGCAGCCACCGGGCGGCTTGCCAGCCCATGGCCATGGCTGGCTGCAAATGAAAGAGGTAGCACTGAATGGATCTCTGGGCTGTTAGCCCAAATTCATCTTAATTATGCTGGCACTGCCTCCATCATGCATACTCAGGTCCTTCTTCTAAATTGACTGGACTTTCTAGGCTATCCCAGTCAAGCACCACCTCTGTGTCCCATGAGTGATGTCATGGAGATCCTTGCATGCAGTTGTACTGATTTAAGTACCCCATTGGAAGAGGAATAGAACAACACATTCCCAACCTCCTTCCAAAACCACAAACAGGGAAACATCACAGAATAAAGCTGCTGCTTTTCTCATCGGCCAAACTGGGTTGGAATGAGGGACAATGGAGAGGTTACCGCCCCTGCCCCCCAAATTATTATTAATATTATTAATTTATTTATATAGTACCAACAATGTACTTGGTGCTGTACAAAATATACAAATAAAACAGCGATACCCTGCCTAGAGGCTTACAATCTAAAATCACATTAAAACATATGAAGGGGTGAAGGGGTTCACAAAGCAGAAATAAGAGAATTAATAAATTAATAAATCCAATATGGCTCGTTGTTCTGCCAATGAACTCCACCAAATCCTATCCTTCTCTGGAATGTTGTGTCTCCCTGCATCATCAAAGTGGGGTCTACCAGCAACGTGAGAATCTAGGCAGTAAGCAAGCTCAATGGAAGTGTTTCCAGTCCCTCTCCCTACCCTGTTCAACAGGAACCATGAATGAGATATGTCAGAACACCCCAGGATATATTTTGAGGATTGTTAGTAACATTTTAAATTCTATGCAGCTTTTATGTTGGTAATGGAATGTTGTTCCCTTAAATGCACTGATTGGTTACAAACTTACAAAATCTGTGTGGTGTATTGCTGTCTGTGTAAAACTGATAGTATATTAAACCCTCTCATACATTAATTCACATTTGCAGCTTGGGCAATGGATTGTGGCTGTATGCAATGTCAGGGCTAATCTAGAAACAAGCAGGTGTAAACCCAGCATGTTGCCTGTCATATGTTCTAACTAATCTCCTCCATCCCCCTCCCAACATATTTATGGTTACTTTCAAATAGTTTCTTTTCTGCAGAATGCCTGCTCCTAGCTTGCCAAATTCAAAATAAATAAAGTATAATCTAGTTAACACTATTTACAATTTCAAGTGCAAAGGACTGTATGATTAATTGGGGGATGGGGGGACTGACAGGAGAAAACACCCTGATAAATACAGAACTTAAGTATGTAGCAAGAGTTCTAAGAGAAACCTTCCAAATCAGGTGCATTTGGTTTTCAAATAAACAAGCTGATAACAGTTATCAGCAAGCAGAAACAATAACATTAGAGAGATTTGAATGGTGGCAAAATGTCTCATTTTTGTATTTTTCATAGTACCCAAATTCCCAGAGCAACTTTCTAGCATATTGCATCTTGGCTACACATTACCTCTGGATTGTTCTGATGCAGAACCATTGTTAGTAATCTTCTACAAGCTTTCATGGTACTGGTATTCTAGTGTTATTATGATAATTGCTCAATGCTCTTTCTTAATGAATAGTAACTTTACTTATGTATGTAAACTATTCTATTCTGCCCCAAAGCCAAAGCTTTATAGGCAGTTCACAAGTAAAACCATAAAGTGCAACATGATAAAATACAATATAAAAGTTTAAAATTTAAAACTTCAGTATAAAATAAAAATAAAAACCAAAACAAAGCCAAGCCAAGCAAAAATACAGTTACAGATTTAAAACAACAGAAACTGAAAGTCAAAAATATTACAATGTTGGTGCCAGGCAAGCCGCTTTAGGACTTTCATTCTACAACTGAATTGCCACAACAGAAAATACCCTCTTCTTAGGTGTAGTTTGTTAGCAATAGCCTTTCTGCCTTCATGACATGCATTTCTGGAAGTTAGCCCTGAACCCAAAACACTGATCTAACTTTTTCTATGAGGTACCTGGTAACAGTGGTGTTTCTGGTACATGGAGAAACTTGACTATGAGACCACTAGACCAACCTTTGAATTCCACTCTTGCACTCTGTCATCATGGCATTGACGGGCTTTTCATTCCTGAATTCAAGCAACATAGACAAAACCTATTCTTATTTACTTGGAAATATGTACCACTGTACAGTATTCAATGGACCTTACTCACAGGTAAGCATGCATACCTGGAAGTAAGTCCCATTGAATTTGATGGCTACCAATTTGGATGGCTTTAAAGGGGGATTGGACAAATTCATGAAGGATAAGACGATCGATAGGATAGGGCTACTAGTCCTAATGGCTATATACTCCCTCCAGTATCAGAGGCAGTACACCAGTTGCTGGGGAACATGAGTGGTCCGTCTGCTGCACTCACGTCCTGCTTGTGGGTTCCTGGTCAACAGCTGGCTGGCTACTGTGGAAACAGAGAGCTGGACTAGATGGACCCTTGGTCTGATCCAGCATGGCTCTTCTTATGTTCTTAATTTAGTGGGATATATTATTGAGTGAAAAACTCTAAAATATTATGCATAGATTTAGGGCTCCACACCATTTCTAACAAAGAACTGTGAAATTGTGGTCAATTTTGTTCACACAGCTTAGGGTGCTCAAGCCTCCTGCTGGAATGAACAAGTGTCCTTTAAAAGAGTGCTTGTGAGGTCATAGGACATCCTTTTTTGCTTATTGATAATAATGATAGTTATCACTCTGGGCACAGTTCAGTTAAAGTTAAGGGCTTAATGCTAATTGAAATTAATGGGTTTTCTTCAGGTTGATTTCTATGTATGTTTACTTGGCAGCAACTCCCACTGAGTTCAATAGGATCTACTTCCAACTAAGTGAATATTAGATGCTAGCAAAAAGTGTTTAATTTTTAAGCATGACTTCTGTGCCCAGAAGTCTTGTTTAGAATTCTCAGTTCATCTTAATCATAGATAGATTAGATCTGAAGTAATTATATTACTGAAGGATGGAACTATGAGAAGCAGGGCAATAGCAAATGAAATGTGATGATGATGAATTAAAGTGATACATTATTGAAAAATAACACCAGTTAGGTCTATGTTGTGTTTGGATGTTGAATTAAAACTTTTTCCATTCAAGAAAATATATCTTGGAATGCTTTGGATAGCTCCTTGGAAGCATCTGCTCAGTATGTCATAGTCTTCAAAGAGAAAACTAAAATGTTAGGATTTATTACATAAAGGGTAGAAGATAGTGCAGAAAATATCATGCATCCCCAATTTTAGATCTTTGAGCAATTCTTCTCATGCCATCCCAAATGTGATTACTAGAGGTCCAGAGAAGGGTGATAAAATTCAGAGCTATGGAATGCATTTCATGTTAAGGAAAAAGAGGTTTGTAAAGGCTCTTTAGCTTAGGAAAATAACAGCCAGGAAAAAAAGACGATTGTAATACATGTCTGCCAGATTAGTTGTCTACCATTTAGCCTATAGCACCCTGCTGAATGGGATGAGTCGTGGTGTGTGTGGGGAAGGTAGCTCCCCTAAAATCAGGTGGAGGTACCTTCCATGGGAAGAGCCCTTCTGCCCACAGAAGGCAGATCCTGGATCCAAACAAACACCTGGAAGTCACATTAAGAATGTTCTCCCTTAAGATCACTAGATGATTTCTACAGGTTGTATCCAATGGTTGTAGATAGCAGTTTCCTCCTGCTGGTGAAAACAGTACAATGTAGGTGTCAGGTGAGCCTCTCTGAAAAGCTCATTCCACAACAAGGGTGCCACAACAGAAAAGGCCACCCACCTCACTTCCTTTGGCTGCCCAGTTGTAGGTAATACAAAAGTTTGAATTTAATTTTTATTTTTGGGAATTGGATTTTATGGTTTTAGTTGTAAACTGCCCAGAGAGCCTAGGCTGTTGGGCAGTATAAATATGAAATAAATCAATATATATATTTTACACAAAAGTTTGGTATGATGACCACATGGATGAGTGGTGATGACATTCCTCATTTTTCTTATGTAAACCGCTTAGAGATCTTACAATATCAAGCTGTATATAAAATAAATAATCTTAATCCAAGCTAGTCCCCAGTGTGGAAGAAGCCTGTTTCTTTCCTTATGTGACATGTACATATAATGTGGGAGATTTCTTATTGCAATGTCACGAGGTTCCGAGGGTATTGCAATTTATTCTTTTGCCACACCAAGAAAGAATGACGCCTAAACAGATTCCAGAGATGCACTCAAGCCTCACAAAGGAGAAGCCAAGTTTAAGGACCTAGTGGAGCTTGGAGCAGCACAATCATATTTTTTAATAGCTGTCCAATTGAATGCTATCTGTCACTCTCTTTCTCAACTCACACAGGCAGCATTAATTTGTGCATGAAGTGCCAAAGCACTGCTACCTTTCCACTCTTTCAGTGGGGCTCCTGCAAGACAAAAGAAAAGAAAATTAAGAAATTATGCATATATTTCCAGAAGCAACACTCGACTCTGGCAATATGTAGGACAGACTCTTGAGGCGGTACCATTTAAAGAGAGTCCCTTGGAGCATGGCATTTGTTTAGTAGGCCAGAGTAAAATCACTCTTATATCTTCCAACTATATCTATGAAATAGGTACATTGCTATTTTTTCTCTCACTGGGATTCATTTGCAAAGAGCCTCCTAAGATGCTTATAGTGCTGTAAATGTTTGCACTTGTCCAGTTTTAAATGAACACTAAATACCTTATTAACTATGGCCTGGAAAATTCAGTACAAGTTAGTTGTTCCCCACTACTGCTTTCACTCCACCAGCGAACCTTAATAATATGCACCCAGCACAAATAATCTCATCAAAGGAATCAATTTGTCCTATTCTCTATAATACGCAGGATTATAAATTGTGGAATAAACTTGTATTTTACAAAGAAGCCTCATGGCTTCAGGCATCCCCCCTGCCTGCCCACCCACCTGCTTTGATACTTGAGTGTTGAAGAAAAATAACACCTGCACTGAGCAGAGGATGGACTTGATGGCCTTATAGGCCCCTTCCAACTCTACTATTCTATGAGTTAATTCCAGTCTTTTAAACAAGTTTCACTGTGACATGTATGTACCCTGATTCTGTGTATATTTATTTGAAAGTAAGCCCCACAAAACTTAGTAGGCTGTAACTTGCTTGCTAATGCACTATCAGCTGCCACAAGCATATCCAGGAATATATTTGAGATTGGTAATGATGTCAGCACAATTCTAACTTAAGGTTGGCTAAAACTCAATTTTAAACCAGTTTCAAACTAGACAATCCACCCATCTCTAGGCTTCTTCTCTCTGGCCTTCCTTCGTCTCACATCAGTCCGCTGGTCTCTGTCCACCACTCTGCCGCTAAGATCATCTTCTTGGCCCGCCGCTCTGACCATGTCACTCCACTTCTGAAATCTCTTCACTGGCTTCCAATTCCCTTCAGAATCCAATATAAACTTCTCCTACTGACCTTCAAAGCTCTTCACGGCCTAGCTCCTGCCTATCTCTCCTCTCTCATCTCACACTATCGCCCCGCTCGGGCTCTCCGCTCCTCCGATGCCATGCTTCTCGCCTGCCCAAGGACCTCCACTTCCCTTACTCGGCTTCGTCCTTTTTCTTCTGCTGCCCCTTACGCCTGGAACGCTCTTCCAGAACACTTGAGAACTACCAACTCAATCACTGCTTTTAAGACTCAGCTCAAAACTTTTCTTTTCCCTATAGCCTTCAAATATTGAGTTTGTTCTGACTTTACACTGTTGGTTTTGCCCTACCCTGTGCCTGTTTACACTTCCCTGTGCCTGTTTGCATTCTCCTTCCCTCTTTATTGTTTACTACAACTTATTAGATTGTAAGCCTATGCGGCAGGGTCTTGCTATTTACTGTGTTATCTGTACAGCACCATGTACATTGATGGTGCTATATAAATAAATAATAATAATAATAATAATAATAATGAACTGCACGACCTCACAGGGTTCTAAATTTGGCAAGAGGTTTAAAAACTCACTTTAATGACATTGCACAGAGCTCCTAAAATGTGAGGGCTCAAAGGAGCTGTCTAAGTATATACATTTCCATTGATCTTCCTTGCTCAGATGCTGTACAGAACTCCCAACCCCTCACCCTTTCTTTCCTGTAATAGTAGCCCGGAGGGGCTTGCTGCTGAAGAATCAATGTGGTCTGCAGGTGTTCCAAGCAGACGATTGGAGGTACTCCTGGGGTTGCGTGCAACCTCCTGCGGAAAAGGGAGACCAGCATAAGCGCAGTTTCAAGCAGAGTGCCTGCAACGGACTGGGTAAACCTAGTGGGAACTGGTAGGAGTAGGAACAGTCTGTGTGCGCGCGCGGGGTGGTGGTGGTGGTTGGAATCTGGGTCGCTCGCAGGGTCAAGAAGAGTGCAACTGAAAAGGACCAGTTAGTGAATCCCGCTGTTTTGCAGGCCGGGCGACGGCACGTGCCGTGGTAGCCAAAACTGCGCGCCAAACCCCGGAGAGAAAGCGAGGGTGGCTGCGTGGCTGCTTTGACGGGGGGCGCGCGCTGCACGGGCAGCCTGGGCCCACCGAAAGGTCCAGAGCCCGAGAGAGCTCGTCCGCCAGCCGGTTGTCTCTGGAGCATGCGCTGTGGTGGCTGCCGAGGATGGAGAGCGTTCCGAGCGGGCGGGAGGAGAGAGATGCAGCGAGGAGGAGGACGAGGAGCGGGGCGGGAGGTGGGGGGATACGAGGGGAGGAGGCTGGGCAGGTTGGCCGCCTATTTGAGGGAAAGTAGCAGTTTGTATTCGCTCAGTGTTTGCCACAACTGAGCTGAGCCCGCCGCGCGAGGGCCGGAGCGAGCAGCAGCAACCCGCCTGGCTGTATAGGGAGCCCGAGCGGAGCTGCCCCGACTCTCCCCACCCCCTGAGAACTGCCCCGCTCGTGGCATATTAGTGCGGGGAGGGTGGCGAGGAGAGAGCCGCCGCCGCCTGCTTGGCTGACTCGCTTCTCTGGAGTAGCCGGAGGATACCCAGCGGCGCCAGCTCCCAAGAAGCCCCTCGCAGGCTCCGCGCCTGAGCAGGGGCCAGGGCGTCTTGGCAGCCCAGCGCCGCCGCCACCACCGCCGCCGCCGCCGGGGAGAGGGAGAGAGTTGGTGCCGTTGCTGAATTTTTAATGGAAAAATGGCGATCTCGACACAGACCTGCGGCGCATCTTGCCTCGTCCCGGCTCTGTGCAGCCAAATAATCCTGTGCCTCTTCGTCTTCTCGACTCCCGCCGCGGATGGCTACAGCTTCCCTCAGCAGTACACGTAAGTAGGAGCCCCTCACCCACCTAGGCTGCCAGGGCAGGCACCCGGCACGAGCCGCCGCCGCCGCCGCTGCGGGAAAGTGCAGCCTCGGGCTGCCTGGCGGGCACTTGCCTCGCAACTTGATTCGGATTGTGTCTGGTGGCGAGCGCTTTGGCGCTTATCCTGCTCCGAATACCTCCAGCGACAGTAGTCTCTCTTCCCCCCCCCCCCAACCCCACCTTTGCTTTTAAAGTACACCCGATTTGCTTTGCTTGGATGCCGGACTGTTTTCTTTTTCATTTTAGTTGCGGATGGGGGAAATTGGCTCGCGCGCAGGTTCTCTCTTCCTCCTATTACCGTTCTTCCAAACCTTTAGACACAACCAAGCGCAGTACCGGATTCTACCCGACTCAACCTCTTTGCCAAAGTGGCGGGATTAAGTTTTTTTTAATTTGTTTTTCAAATGCCGGGGCAAGATACTATCGGCATCTTTTCTCTCTCTTTCTCTCATGTTAAACTAAAAGATACATCTAAGAAATCTGTTTCATACCTCCGGGTGTAAGACTGAGTAAACCAACCAACAAACCCTAGGAAAATATATTAATATTCTCAGTTTGCTGGAGGATGCTTAATATGTGCAAAGTTTGAAAGTATTACAATGAAGTAGTAATGAGCATGTTTAATTGAGCTCCATTATTTACAGCTACAGTTGTGTTAGAAATAGCTAAGATTTCAATGTAAACATTGGCAGCAGCAAGTTTCTATTTTTAAACTCCTCTTTCCTATGGCTTTTATCAGTTTCTGCATTCTCCCACTGCTCCCATTTCCATAAAATTATTTGATATGTGCCTCTTACGTGGAAAGAAGGTTACTGAAGTTCCTAAGTTTTTCATTATTTTAAAGAAATCTAATGAAATTTTAATTTCAGCCATGGAAGAAGCAGAGATAGGTTTTATGGCTTATAGGTGTACCCGCACAATCTCCACAACCCAGGAAAACCTAGCAGAGTTCTAAACCCGTAATACATCGATAGCTGCATTGCCACAGGCTATCTACAGCTGCTTTATTAATATTATTACTATTGTAATTCCTGTACTGACACAAATTGATTCCTGTCCACTGAGACAGAAGATTGGAAAGCATGGTATGAGACTGGAAGGTGAGAGGCAACATGTCAAACATTTTTCAGCAGAAAACAGTTTGCTGATAGGAAGAGTCTCATTTAATGCCACATTCATTCAAAGCATCTTTCCTTAAACCTTCCTGATCTGTGATTGGAAATTGCATGAGATGCAGCATTTGGGACACAATTCTGTGCCATTCTCATGATTTGGCATAAAGGCTGGCAGCGTGTCTGTTTGTCACCTACTTCTGCAAGTGAAGAAATGTCTTGATGGCCCGAAGCCATAATAGGCATGTTGACTTCAACTTCCCATCGGTATTTTTGTTAGAATATTTTAGATTAAACCCTGCAGGGGACTTTTTAGTATAGATCCCATGTAATAAGACAAATATTTTGACAGTGTAACTGGATGGAAGATGTTAAATGTATATGACCTGCTGAAGGACATGCCTGCCATGCCATTGAATGCATGCTTATAAACTCATGGAAAGAGGCAATGTGGGCTTTCCCCCCATAGAACAGCCCTTTGGAATCATTGTGATCTAACATGATGGTCTGTAGCACTTACTGCTGTTCTCCTTTTCAAAGTTTCCTGTGTTATTAGTTTACCCACTACAACACACACACACACACACACACACACACACACACACACACACTTTTCTGGAGCTATTGTGAAACATTGCTTCCATCCTTCTGAGATCCACACACTATTGACCTCTGAGACTCAGCTGCTGGGCTTTCTCCTTCTGTCAATCTGGCTGTCAAACATGCATACACATTCCACTGGGATATAAAGTTCAGAAAGGTTTCTACCTGGGTGAGGGAGACACAATGCTTACACTTGTTCAGTACTAAATGTTTAGGATTTGATCTTGCAGTTTTCCTGTGTGCACGAGTAATCCTTACTCATGCAAGCAGTCCCTTTTGAAATAATCAGCTTATTCATCTCTGTAAATGATCACAGAAAGAGCCCCAACCCATAAACCATAATAGTGTGCCACTATTTCCCTTGAAACCAAATTTGTAACATTACACTTTTAATTTAGAAGCAATCATTTTGTTGTAGTTTATTTTATTTATTTATTGCATATCTATACTGCCCAATAGCCAAAGCTCTCTGGGCAGTTCACAAAAGTTAAAACCATCAAATACAAATCAAAGTATTAGTTACACAAATCTTAATAGAAATTGCAATCCAGGGAACATATAGGTTTTATATAGTTTATAAACATCCTTTCTGATATACAAAAAAGTTAGAAATATTGTCAGATCTGTTGTGCCAAGCTCCAATATAAATCCTACCAGATTAACAGCACAATCATATACAGGTCTACTCAGAAATAAGCCCCACTGAGTTCAATAGGATTTACTCCCAGGTAAGTGTTTATAGGATTGTACCTAAATTATGGAAAAACAGACATTGTAGCTGTAATTCTATGCACACTTACTTGGGAGTAAGCCCTACTGAGCCCAATACGACTTGCTTTATTTCTGAATAGACATGCATAGAATTGGGATGCACAAAATACATTTCCTTATCTGTTCTCCTATAGTAATTCAAGGGCCTGATTCTTCATTCTTAAAGCTCTTCAAACGTAGTGTAGGATTGGCCTGGTGAGAATAATCTAGCAATTACAACTCTTTTTTTAATGAGGTGGGCATTATTCATAATGTACATTATTACATGTGCACATGTGTGTTTCTTGGGAAATTTGTTACCGGATGTTACAAATAAAAACAACATAGCAGACAGATTTTGGTTTGCTCCTTTTTCTGCTTTGGTTTCCCAAGACCTGTTTTTTTGTATCCAGAAGGAAAAGGCATGGAGTTAATGCCCTTTAACATGTGGGCTATAATGCTAGATACTGCTCTTCAGGGCTTTCAGCACTGCACTGCCTAATGCTTAAAAGCAGAAATGCTACGGAGGAAGAAAAATGTAGTTTCCACTGAATGTCTTATAAGCCTCTTTTAAAAAAACACCCAAATAAGTAGAGCTGGTCAAATATTACCGTATTTATTGCGGGTGTGTGTGTGTATACATTCCTCTGACAAAACAAGGCTTTTGATCTTCCAAGTATGAGATACTTTTTTCATTGTTTTAGACAAAGCTTTCTATTTATTTATACATAGCAGTATACATGACACCTTATAGGGATTCATGGAGAAACTCTCCCAATGCTTGCAGTCTAAAAGAGACAATGCAAAACAATAGAAGCAGGGGAGTAGGGGGAGAAAGAGAAGGGTGGCAAGTGTTGGATATGGGGAAATGCAGTTCTTATATGTACTTAAACTTGGTTACAGTTGGGAATGAAGATTACACAGTTTAGCTGAAGACCTTATGGAAAAGTTGGGCTTTGGAGAATGGTTTGAATGAGTATTTGAGAAACATGTATCAGTTGAGAATGATGCTGAGCATTTTTTACTAGAATCCTTCGACTTTTAGAGATTGTTCTCACTAAATTACTTAATCTCTCTCTCTCTCTCTCTCTGTGTGTGTGTGTGTGTATGGATGTGATATATGTAAATCCTCCAGTGTAAGAGCTTTGCCTTCATAACTAGTCCAAGAGCTGCCTTCCATTACAGCAGGCTGTCTTGCCTGCAGCATGCAGAATGATTAGAGTATTTGTACTTGGATTGCTGAACCTCAGATATGATTTAGACATTCACAGTGGTTTTGCATATCAGTTCCTAGTTCTGTCCCCTAGAAAACCTCTGGTGTTTCATATTATCTCTCTTTTCCTGGGTAGCATGGTTTTAATCATCTTATGCTGAGCTAAGGAAGGCTTGGCTCAGTTGTCTAACGTGGAATTTCTCATCGAGATTTAAAAAGCAAAATCCCAGATTGGAAGAGGCCTATTCAGTCGGGCATGTTGGGTGGTATCCACTTGATTGACAAGTTGCTTTTGGTGAGTGGGTATGCCTGTGTACACAAATGGGATTAATGGCTTTGCTCTTTGAGGCTGATTCCTCTTTTAAATAGTTTTCAGCGTTGGCTAACTGGTGCTAAATAGAAGCAGGATCTTGCGGAGGTATGTCAGCAACCTCTGCATGATTCCATGTATATTTCTTTTGATGAAAGAAAATCCTGTATAACTATTGATCGCTTAAGACACTATTTTCTTTTTTGTGACCATATTTAACTTCTATGTGATGCTAATGGGAATTCATATTCACGAACTATCATGTATACAAGAAATGTAAGTTCCCAAGCTATAACTGTGTTAGTCCATTTCATAAAACAACAACAGCTAAGGGCCCTTTGGCACATTAAAGGCGAACATTTATTTCTTGCTGTGGAGAGGCAGTGTGGTGTAGTGGGTAGAGTGTTGGAGTTCCAGGTTCTAGTTCCCACTTGGTCATGAAGCTCACTGGGTGACTTTGGGCCAGTCACTGACTCTCAGACTAACCTACCTCACAGGGTTGTTGTGAGGATAAAATGGAGAGATCATGTAAACTGCCTTGGGTTCCTTGCAAGAGAAAAAAGTGAGATATAAATGTAATAATAAAATAACAAATAATAATACAATAAGCTTTCAAAGGCTAGAGCCCACTTCAGCAAATACAGCAAATATAAATTGTTATTAGTATTGTAGGCTTTTAAACAAAGCAGTCTTATATACTTTACTTTGTAAGAAGGTGGTTTATTCTTTGAATTAATAGAAATTTTCTGAATCTTTTTCTCTGTACTGGCATCTATAAATGTAAGATGAAGTTAAATAATTCTATTGTCTATCATTGTGATTTATTTGTTAACTTGGTTTAGTTCCTTGTTCAGTATTAGATATTTATTACTATGGGAAGCATGGTAGTTATAAAAATAAAAAATAAAAATGGAACCAGTTACAAAAAAAAATGGAGAGCAGTATTAGGCACCCAAGTTGGAAATGTCTTTTTTGTTTGGTATAGGATATGACAAGGGTTCACACTTTTGAATGTGATGGCTAAAAAACTATTATTTTTTTAAAGTCAAGTCTTGAGTTGTCCCTAAATACTAGCACTTGGGGTAAATTAGAGCTTGCCATATAAGTAGGGACAGGGCTCCTATATCTTTAACAGTTGCACAGAAAAGGGAATTTCAGCAGATGTCACTTGTATGCATGTACATACAAGTGACATCTCACCTGGTGAAATTCCCTCTTCACCACAACAGATAAAGCTGAAGGAGCCCTGTCCTCTTTTGTATCTGGTCACTCTAGTATAGTTCCTGCAACTTTAACTGTTGTGATGAAGAGGGAATTTCACTAGGTGCTGCGTGCATACAAATGTCACCTGTTGAAATTCCGTTTTCTATACAACTGTTAAAGATACAGGAGCCCTGTCCTCCTTTCCATATGGTCACCCTAGATAAAGTTACATATCAATATTTACTAATGTCAGGGTTAGTCTTGCTCTTATCTGCCATAAACCTCCTGCTCATGCAACCTTCCACAGAACAAAAGAAATATTAGATAGGGTGATGTCAGCAAAGTACCAAAATATAGAATGAATGTGTACCAAAAGCAATTATGGCTCAGCTTCTCAGTAACTTGGTCCTAAACCATTTAATGTCCTAGTTTTATGAGGTTCAAGGCTGGAGAAGATTCTACCGCAGAGTCAAAGGCTGTCCAGGATCAGGCCGTCAGGATTCACAAAAGGAGTACAGAACAAGGCAGGGAATAGTCCAAACACAAAGTCAAAAGTCAATCCAGGGTCTACTTACAGGAGGTCCAGCAGTGGTAGTGGGGGCAAGAAGATCAGGGGCCAGAGATGGTATAAAGACATTGTTCCAGCAGCTCTTCCTGCTGACAGCTGAAGCTTATAAGTTGTAACTTCAAGAGCCTCAGCCAGTTGCAGAACATCTGAGCAGTGGTGTTGGTTGTCCAGAAAATTTTGAATTGGAAAATTTTCCTATGCAAATTAGGATCATTTGCATCGGGGGGGGGGGGGAATCGGTTTGCATTGGATTTGTTTGGATGCCTTAGAGTGATCTGAATTAGCTTATATTTGTGTATTTAGTAAATAACAGTAGCCCCATATTAATAATGAGGTATTTGAGAGGGGGAATTAAATCATACTTAATGCAATTTAAATGTTATGTAGATGTTTTACTAGAATACTTGAAAAATTTAAAGACAATAGCATGTACTTTCCTTACATTGTTTAAATTTAAAGGAGAAAAAAACAAAAGGTATTGAGAACTGCTAACACTCTAATAAATTGTAGGAACCCAAAAGCTGCGCATGATATGCTGATAACCACTCATCTATTTCAACAGTTCACCTCCTTTTCCCTCAAGTTGTTGGGGTACAATCACTTTTGCCGTCATTACTTGTTAGTTCCATTTTACAGTGAGGCATATATGTATTTCATTGACATATATGAAAGCTGTCACATACTTGCTAGGGATACACACCTGAAAAACGTTAATACTTTAACACCGCCAAGCTTGCCTAATAATGTATTTGCAATCGGCATCCATTTATTGTACTACTGAACTTATGAAATGGAAAATTTTCTGTAGAAAAAATAAACATTGGAAGTTTTCCGGAAAGTTTTGGAAGAATTTCCATCCCACATCACTACATCTGATGTTCAGCAAGAAGCTGTCTTCAGAAGGAGTGACTTGCTCACAAGGAGCTCTTTATTTACAAGGTGCCTTTGTCTGCAACATGGCACTTCTTTTCACAGAGATGGTCTGGCCAGTCTCTTGAGATGACAGCGTTCTCGTGGGCTAGATGGTCACTCAGCCTCTGTCTCAGAGGTGGTACTCACATACTCTTGCAGGAATGGACTTGTGAACATGTCTCCTGAAGACCCAGGGTCCTCCAAATCTGACTCCTGGTCTCCAGGCATCGGCCGCTTTGTCCCTGGGAGTACTAACGCTTCTTCTGAAGAGGATTCTTCAGTGGGGGCATGATACCTGGGACTATGACATCTAGGGATTCAAATGCTACAACCAGCCCAGAAACAAATAGGAAGCCAATAGAGTTGACATAAGATGAGTATGACTTGTGAGCATCAGACAAAAGTCTGGCTGCCATATTTTGATCCAGTTGAAGCTTCCAGATTGTCTTCCATAGCAGCTGCATGTAGAATGCATTACAGTAATCCAGTCTGGCCATAACTGAAGCATGAATGAATAAAGCCAAGTCCACTTTCTCCTTGTAAAGCTGCTGTATTGGCCAGAGTGTACAAAAAAGCACAGCTAGCAACTGCCACCACCAGAGCATTCAGGCATAATGATGGATCAAGGAATACCCCCCAAACTATGTAGTTGTCACTTCAAGGGAAATGTAATCTCCTCTGTAACAAATTGAAATACCTCATTTAGCTCACTGGTGTTCTTAACTAATAGTACTCCCACCTTTTAATAAAAAAAAATCAGCTTATTTAAACCCCATTCACTTCTGAACCAACTCCAGGCACTAGTTTATCATTTCCACTGTCTCCCTGGGATTGGATGATGGGAACATGAGGGCTATGTGTCATCTGCATGTTAAAGGCCTCAATTTCATGTAGATATTAAAAAGCATGAGAGGCAAGTTGGAACCAAGTGGTACCCCAAAGGCTATGAGGTATAAGAGCACTACCCCTACACTACCCTCTAGGTCTGGTCTTCCATGTAGGAAAGGAATCACTGAAGAGTGGGATCACATATACCCATCTCAGCCAGATGGCCCAGAAGGAGATCATGTGTAGTGCATACAAGCAAAACTTGAGCTTGTTGAAGTTCTCCAGATTCTACCTCGAAGTTTGTTCTATTCTGTGTCTGTATCAGATTGTGATCTTTGGTTTTCCCCCCGCATGAAAATTTATACACATTTCTCCAAATGTATGCATCAATTGTGTGTATCTCTGAAATATAGCCATTATTCTCCCATTGATTAAAGCATTTGTGCACATTTTTCAAATGTACACATGCTGTTGGGTTTCAGAATCACATTGTAAGCTTGGAAATGTACAGACTTTGATCTCAGATTGCATTTGAGTTTGTGTTCAGTCCAGGAAGTGTGAACTGAATGAATCCTGATCAGAAACAGAACCAAATTTCTAATACATCAATAATCATGGTGTTGAAAGCAACTGCGGATCCAGGAGAATCAGCAGGGCAGTACCTCCCTGTCCATCTCCTGGCAGTTTCCATCTCAAAACGAGCCCTAAGAAAAGAGTGGAATGAATACAAATAATCAGTTTAATTCAGAAAACCCTGGAGACTCAAGGGTAAATTTCTTTAATAAGGGTCCTTCTCTAGGGGAGTCATTAACTACCTCTGAGTCTCAGGGCTCATCTACACCTGCAGCCCTTTGGTTAGTGGGGGGGGGGGGCAATCACGGAGTGTTCCACTTCAGGGATCATCCCTCAAAGGCCACATGCCAGTGAGTTGTCCCAGAAGTAAAGAGGGATGTTCTGGGATACCATTTTTTTTAAAAAAAAAGAAAAAAGAGAGGAGACATTTGCGCAATTGTGTGGGCATGATCCTGCACGAAGGAACAATTGTTTTAAAAACACACACACCAACTCAGCGCTGGAAGACACCGAGTGCCACCCCAAAGATGGTGAAAATGCTCTCCCCTTCACCCAAGGTGCCAATGGATCCACTCCGCACAGCTCTGTGCCCATTTTCTGAGCCCTGCTACTCGTAGGGAAGAGGGAGGACCCCAGGAGGGAGAGCCACACTGCCCGCGGAGCTTGGGATGGTCCCAAGACGATGGAAAAAATGGAGGAAAAGTAGTCCCAGCTATCCTGGGGGAATTGAGTGCTCATCCCAGTTCACACTGGGATAAGCTGTGCATCATTTGGATGTGCAGGGATGACCTCATGACCACCCTGGGATAAATGGCAGGTGTAGATTAGGCCTTAGTTAGGCATGCTGGCTCTTGCTACTTTAAGTAAGCAAGATGGGCAAGGGTTAAACATACACATGGTTGGCTACTCTTCTTCTAGGAGTCTATTCTCAGGGCCAACAATCTGAAAGGTACCTATGGAAGCTTGACCAGACTGCACAATAGCACTTTCCATTTCTTTTCTTCTTTCAAAAGTGGAGTACAAGTCAGAATGGATTCAAGTCATTTTTATCCACAAAATGTCTTGCAAAATGGCCATAGTGGCTATTGATGGTTCTATCAATTCACCAATTGATGGTTCTATCAATTTCACCACCAGGAAGAGCAATAGTGGATGATACTGAGCAGATACAATGGTTGTGAAGAAGTCAGACTTTTTTCTTTTCTTTTTACTGTCATCACTGTCACAGAATAATCCTTAATATGGCTCTATTTTGGGCAGATTTATCTCAAGTCTTCTGCCATTTATGCTCTAGTTGTCTCCCTTTTTATTTCATTGTTCCAAGTTCCTCAGAAAATCAAGGAGCTGGGTAAATTCTTCAAATTAGGAGAGGATGTTTAGGAATGAATGTGTCAATTGCCAGATCATTTCCTTATTCCAGAGATCAGCAAGGGCTATGGAAGAACCATCAGACATATCAGTAGGAGAATCCCCAGTAGATGCCAGGAATCTATTTCGATCCATAAGCTTTCAGGGGCAGATCAATTTAATTGATCACAAGTCACCAAAAGCTCCAAATCTGACCAGGTAATTATCTGCATTACTAAAAGAACCTATGAAGATTCCCCTTCAAACATCAGCATCATCCTGACCATATTCCTAAACAGAACATTGAATCTAGAGTTTGTTCAACTGAGGCCTTAGCTAGACCTAAAGTTTATCCCGGGATCGTCATGGGGTCATCCCTGTTCATGTAAATGACACACAGGGGATCCCAGGAGCAGGCAGGGATGACCCCGGGACGACCCCAGGATAAACCTTAGGTCTAGCTAAGGCCTAAGTGTGTCAGGCCAACTATAATTTGAGGCCGGTCCATGGCTACCATAGAGGCCATGAAGTCCTGAACTACTCCCAACAAGGGGCATAAACATTCAAATTCCCCAAGGTTCTAAATTGTGGGGTATTCAACATAACCTCTGAGACTGCCTTCATCAGCTTACAAAAGGAAATTCTTGGACAGCGTAGCAAGTGATATACTAGTTGAATCCCTCTCTTGTCTCAAGAACCCAAGACTACATGCAAAAACTCATATCTAGTAGACTGTTGAACAGGGTGCCTAGTCAGTGGGATGGAATCTTAATGGACCAGGGCAAGCCCCCCTCCTCATCTGTCAAGTTGATGCTGGTGTTGCACCTGGAAACATGGTGGGCAACAATGGGAGAAGCTAACTCCCCTCCTTTCCCACCCAGGTCTCTGTAGTTGGCTAGGTTGGCATCCTCATTTAGGATTATATCTGGGATGGCAGTGGTTTTACTATGCATTAACCTGGCACTGAGGGGCAGCACTGACAAGCTTGATAGATTACTGACATGTCTACTAGGAACCATAGAGTTGGAGGAAGGATCAGAAGGAAACATTTTTTTGTTACCTCAGCAGAGGGCCACTGTCCATATCACATCCTATGTCTGTGCCTATTGTCTTTATCAACAGTGTAGTGAGACTGCAGCCCCATAGATAGCACCCCCTTTTTGGATGAGCTGCACAGTTGCGACAGCATTTGATGGTTGGAGCAATCTCTTTCACAGCTGAATGTTTGATGCACAATATGTGGCTGTCCTGTGATTCAACAACATTTGGGAGAACCTTGAATTTAACAAAGGCATGTCCTTTCAGCACTGAGACTCCTTCAGAGTATTATCTGTGAGAATCTTGGCGCTGCCTAAAGGAGAATTTTGTAGAATCCTGAAAGATTGTAAACTCTTATCAACAGAAGATGGTCCACTAAAAGCTAACATCATATCTGCTTGTTGAAAAACTTGGCAGTTATAGGGCCACACACAAAGAAGGTAGACAGTTAAAATGGTTTGCAACATTTCACCTTTTCATTAAATCTCCTTTCCATTCACTTCAATTCAAACTTGTTTTAGATATGACTATATATAAACCCCTCATTCAGAAAACAAAATCAATACCGAAATAATATTGATTATAATACCAGTGTGTATGCTCTTCTGATTAATCAAATTACTGACAAAGGATAGTTCAAATAAAGCTTTAGTTTTTCTTCATTTTAAATTGTCAGCATAATCCTTAGCTTGACCTTATACTATTGCCTTTTCTGGTAGGTGAGAGATGGAAGGCAATTTTATTCCTGGAGTTTAGCATGTATATTTCCTAAAGGCTCTTGTTTTCTCCTGGAGATATTCTACAGTTTGTGGAGAAAATTACTATTTTATCATAAATATTTTTTGTCATGGGCCTTTGAAATCCAAACAAGAAGTAATTGCGGTTTTATGATGATGTATATCTACAATATTGCATATTGTTGCACATGTTTGATTGATTGAACATATACATCAGTGTAGGATTGCAACAATAATTTTGAGAACTGCTGTAGTGAGCCAACAAGTCCCTGGTTTAGATCTCAGCACATCCAGAAACCCACTAGGTAGTTTTAGGCAAGTCAGTACTTTCACAGTCTCATCTCCCTCTGCAGTTTGGCAATAATAATAAATCTATGTTACAGAGCTATTGGAAGGAGTTAATGAGCCTCAATTGCTTCTCAAACAACCACATTTTCTGAATGGCTGTAGTGACCCGCACTAAAACATGACATAATAGAAAGTCGTATGTAAAAGACAGACACAAACATTTAAAACCAAATCAGCCTACTACTACCTCAGAGGCCCTACAGAATAACTGTGCTTATTCTGTTCTAAGTGTTCTAAGTTCTGGTCATGAACAAGAGGAACTCAATCCACTATAAAATATTGTTTCACTTATGTGGCTTGTATTGTCTGCCTTTAATTGTTAGTAGTACTACTCCATGTGCTAGAAAATACTCTTTACAGCTGAGTTTATAAAAGTATATAGTAATTTGAGCCTTCTCATTCCCTTAGATGGAAGAACTTTTGAGAACTGAGGGAATGAATAAGGATGAACCTTGGTTCTAGTGGGAAACTACACTGATGTTATTCTAATGTTTTGAATGGGTTACTGTGACGCACAGCGTCACGTGACCCTGGGTCTCCAACGTTGCAAATGAGTTGTACTTACAGGTTCTATTTCTTAGTTCCAGTGTGGCTACAGATTCATGTGCCTCGTTCTACCGGTTATTTTCCTCTCCCTTTCTCAGAGCTGCTGGGTTTGCTCCGCCCACTTCCTGTTCTCCTTCCTTCGCCCCGTTTGCTGTCTTATCTGCTACAGCAGATAAATCACACCAGCGTTATACTGTGCAATCACTGACAATTGCATGCAAAGGACTCAGAAGTTTTCCACCTTAGAATCTGCTTTGATTGTGAAGTAGTCCCATGCATCCAGCCTTAATTGTGCTCCTTTTGCAAAAGATTCGCCCGAGCCGCTGCTGTGGGCGCAGGAGCAGGATTTTAAACAAATGCTTACATCTGCGTAAGCTTTATAGATAAAGACACCAAAATTGGCACAGTAATTCAAATACCAAATTTGAATCAAATTGGGTCATTGGTTGATTTTTTATGATTTTTTTTTAACATTTCCCCCCTCTTTGAAAAGGAGCTGAGGAGTACTCAAAGGATCGCTGTAGCTCTGTGCAGGAAAATTAACAAGGGTCCAAAGTTTAAAACTCATGACCAGCGGGGCTTAAATGGGGCTGCTGCTAAAACTTTTCAATTTGGTCTCCCATCCAAACTCTGACCAGACCCGGCCCTGCTTGGCTTCAGCAAAGTGGCTGGCTCCTATGCATTCAGGTAATTCCCTGGGACTTGTGTTAAGCTTTTTGGGAGGAGGTTTGTGTGTGCTTATGACTATTGCCCTGCCCTGCCCTGCCCTGCCCTGCTGGCTAGGAATGAGGCAGGAAGTGGGCGGAGCAAACTCAGCAGCTCTCACAGAAGAGGGAGAACAACGGAAGGATTGAACAATGTGCCCTGAAGTTCCGTTGCAGCAAAACGTAAGTCAAGCTAGTGTGTCCCGTGATACAGAGAACCGATACAGAGAACCACGTTAGAAAGGGACACTAGCAACGGTATAAGACTAGTGTAGATCTGGCCCTAGTTTTAAGCTAATGGGTTTTGGAGTGAAATAAGGTCCAAAGTAGTATTATAGTAAACTTCCAAGCAAAAACCTTTAAAGTGGTAGAAAAACTTGCATTATGTGATCTAAAAAAAGTAATTGCAGTTTGTGGCCCATCTATACTGGACTGTAATTTGCTTGACAATCCTTCACACCTGGGATTTCAATGTTTTGATGTCAAACTAGCCTTGGGTTAGATGCAGTTTCTTTTCCAGCAGTGGGAGCATTCCATGGGTGGAGTTCCACTCAGACAACTTTTCCACAGGAGTAGTATACTTTTGTTATTCCTCACTAATGATTGTTTATGGGTTCCTTAAATGATGTTGGGATGCTTCAGTTTCAATTCTGCTTTTTAGAGCACTTTTGCAGGGTTATTTAAGAGTGGGGGAAATGCAGTAATGAACTTTTTTACATGAGGCTGTTAGTCTGCCTGTATCTACTGAATTGAAGGAAGTATCATTTTTGTTGTATCAAATGAAATATAATATTTTAGTGTCCTCAAACCTTTTGTTTTCATGAACTGGCTGTGTTTTTATTTTGTGTGTGTTTTTAAAATGTTTTATGCCAAGTGGACCACATGATACCTTAAAGGGACTTTTCATTGCAGAGAATTCAAACTGTAGACAAAAAGAGCTGAATGCATGAACTAGAATCTTTGGATCCTTGATATATAGTAACAGATAAGCTCAGTCTAATGAAATATACTATAGGACCACCTAGATTATCATCTGACAGTTTATCTGCAATTTTATAAAGTCATGAAGGTAATGTGGTCTTAGGAATTTAAGACAGAGCCCTTACTACTTCTGTAACTTACAAACTTTTCAGACTTCATATTGTTTTCATAAATCACTTCCAGATCTTTAAACATTCTCATAGCAACATATAGTTGTACCCAGTACAGGCTGGTGGCTCCTTACAAACTTTTCAGACTTCATATTGTTTTCATAAATCACTTCCAGATCTTTAAACATTCTCATAGCAATGTATAGGCTGGTGGCTTGCATTCATAGGCCTTCAATTTGCTTTTGTAATGTGATATAATCTTGCAAATTCACGTGGTCATGTTATAGGATAGACCAAGAAGCCAAGAGTCTCCAATCAGACAGAAGTATTTCATGACCCCAATATGTCATCATTGTTTCCTAAACAGCACTGCCCATCAAGAATTTTCCTTGACACATTAATATCACTCCATTCAATTTCAGTACCTCTTATTCAATGCCTGAGATGGAAACAAAAATCTATTGGCTGATAGTGTGACCTTCAAAACCACCATTCTATTCTGCTGTTATATTTATCTTTCTTATAAAATTATTTTCTTAATTTACTTTCATTTTTATCTTTCCTTTCTGCCTCATGGCACACACCATATTCCAAACTGAGGGTTTTCAGTCACAATCATGGAGTCTTTAAAATCTAGTAAATCACCCCAGCCCTGTTCAGAGCTATGCATTTGTTGTGCAGTGGGACGGTAGAGATTTGACTGATATTTTGTTAAGTAAATAGAGGCATCCTTAGATCTCCAACATTCTTAAGCAAATAATTTTTATCCTCTAATTTGGATTAAAAAACCAGGAAAATGTATTATGTAAAATATCAACTGAGGAAATGACTTAACTATGGGCTACTTTAACTTTGCTGGACCCAATTTCTTTCTAGGAACAGAAAACTTGGAACTCAGACTCTTTCTGTACCTTGTTGCCATTTTATAAATGTGGATTACTCTGTGAATGGTCTATAGTGGTGTCTTTTTTTCCTCCTCTTCTTTCTCCTTCATATAAAAAAGCCAATCCAAATCTACATACATACAACTATAAAGATCTATTCAGCTAGATTTCTGATGTGCAAGAGCATGTATGCTTATAACAGTCTGACTGGAGGAACCTGAGATTCTTTTCCCTGCTCATAGATTTATTTATTGCATTTATATCCCACCTTTTTTTGTCCAAGGAACCCAAGGCAGAGTACATAATCCTCCTCTCCATTTTATCCTCACAACAACAACCCTGTGAGGTAGGTTGGGCTGAGAGTCTGTGACTGGCCCAAAGTCACCCAGTGGGTTTCCATGGCCAAGTGGGGACTAGAAACCGGATCTCCTGACTCCCAGCCCAACACTTTAGCCACTACACCACCAACATAAGAATATGTTCAGCAAAATTCTGGATTGTGAATTTTTACACTATTGTTTTGTTGCTCTAGAATTAACTTTGCAGTTGTGAAGTTGCCCAAAATACTACACTGTCACATTGGAGTAAAATATCTGGAGTGTTTGCTATTAACACCCCATTTGCCATCTTGGAGGCAGGATGGAATCTTATGCATTTCCATTAGGAAGGTAAGGCTTGTTCTGATTTTTTGGGAAAGGGCTTTCTTTCACTGTAGAAGTAAACCTTATGCAGCTGGTCATCATGCATAGTGTACAGCAGAGAAAACCATATTTAATTACTGAAGGTTTTGAAACCTATGAGAATTACAGGACTTTGAGCCTAAAGCCAGTTAGGCAAGCATTGCAGCTTCAGTGAGTGCATCAGGCTTCCTCCCTCTTTCTTCTGCTGCAAAACTGGATATGCACTCTGTGGAAAATGCTTACACTTGACAGAACTCTGGAGGGTTTTTTTAGTGACTGCATGTACTGTATAATGGTAACCAAATGTATCTTTCTTACCAATGAATGACGCTGATCATGAAACCTCAGGGATGGAATGAATCAACATGAACTCAATAGAAATTGCATTTCTACCTACACATGGATGAGCATGCACAAACAGTGTGCTAAGAATCTGCCTACCTCACAGTTGAGCTATCTCTTCTGTAGTGGGGCATTGCTGTAGAGAAGGATTCTTCTCCGGTCTCTTATGTTGTACCGAAATGGTAAAGCTCAATGTTTAGTATATAGTCTTCAAGATGTTTTAGGAAGCTGATGTTGACTACGATCCTTGCTCAGCTTGCTTAATTTGTACCTATAATGAAATCAGCATTGTCTCTTTGAATATCTAAGAATATATAAGGAGTGCAGGCATCCTAGTTTCTTCTATGAGGCACACTTTTTATTTATTTATTTATTACATTTTTATATCGCCCAATAGCTGAAGCTCTCTGGGCGGTTCACAAAAATTAAAACCATGAAGAGCATAAAAACAACCAACAAATTTAAAACACAAATACAAAATACAATATAAAAAGCACAGCCAGAATAAAACCACACAGCAAAAATTAATAAAGGTTAAAATATGAGATTAAAACAGCAAAGTTTAAATTTAAGTTAAATTAGGAGTTAAAATACTAAGAAAATAAAAAGGTCTTCAGCTGGCGACGGAAAGAAAACAATGTAGGTGCCAAGCGAACCTCTCTGGGGAGCTCGTTCCACAACCGGGGTGCCACAGCAGAGAAAGCCCTCCTCCTAGTAGCCACCTGCTTCACTTCCTTCGGCAAGGGCTCATGGATCAATTCCCTCTTAGAAACATTATTTAAGTAAAGACAGACATCACCATTTTCTTCTAATTTTTGTTAACCGCCCAGATAGCTTCAGCTATTGGGTAGTATAAAAATACAATAAATCAATCAATCAAGTAATGCTCTGTGGCCTTCACTAGACCTATCTTCTATCCCACGATGGAGGAAGGAAGATCTCGCGTTGTGATTAATGTGAGATCCCTCCTCCGTTTACACATAGGGCACGACAACCTCAGGAGGAGAGGCATCACACCCATCATATTTTTAAAAAAAGAAGACAGAGCGCACGAACGGTCGTGTGCAAAGGTAAGGGTTTTTTAAAATTGTAACTTAATTTCCCCGCTCCCCCCACCCTGGGTTCGGCTTCGCGGCAATGGGCCACACGTTTCGCGGTCTCAGGCTCAGCCCGAGACTGAGGAAAAAGCGGGCCCAAAGTGGAGGGCAAGATCCCAGGGCAAGGGAGAGATGATCCCGGGATCCCCTGTGCGTCATGTGGATGCACAGGGATGATCCTGGGGTTTGCCCCAGGATTTGCCTGGTCTAGCTAAGGCCTGTGACTGTCTTGGATTTCATAATGTTCCCAAGAGGATCTCCATTATGGGCTAGAAAGTATGAGTCTTGAGTTAATTTCCTTTCAATAAAGGAAAGTATAATCCGCTTTTTATAAGGAGATGTTAATAATTCGGGTGTATGCATGCATGGGTACTAGCTAGCAAGTGGGTGGCCTTCATATTGCAGAGATGACATCTCAAGGGAGTTTAAATATATAGTCTTCTGTATAGTGAGTATCACTGCAGTTTCACTACCCACAGGCAGAATTTGTGATTCACAGTCTGACAATCATAGGATTGTTGAATGTGGGCAGAGCCAGGGGGAAATAGCAGGGGAGGTGGTGTATCAGGATTTCCAGAGGCTGGGCTCCAGTGCTCTGCATAGCTCCTTGTTTCTTCCTCACTAGGTAGCTGAAGCAGAATTTTGAAAAAGAAGCAGAAGTAAGCACATTTCCATAATCTACTCATATGCTTGTGTTTTGGCATTTCTTGGAGCAGATTTTGTATTTTCTTCCCAGAGAATGCACAAACCCTGGTTAAGTTGGCCCTAAGTGCTTCCTGCTTGTTTCTCTCATGTTGCACTACTGAGGCCAAAATGAAGTTGTAATACCCTTTCATAAAAAGCAGAGATACTACCGGGTTTGAGGGGGTCCTGGGCAAGGTGACTTCTGGAGTGCTCTCTGCTCCCCTGTTTTTTGGTGGTTGTGTTTGGGTGGTGGTGGTAGGAATGCTCTGCTTGCTTGCTTTTTTGCTGCCACTGTTGTTGTATGAGGTAGTCCTGAAATGGAACTAAGACTGTAATACTATTTATACTATGTACACTCTAATCCTATAAACCTGGGAGTATGACCCCATTGTATTCAGTAGGACTTACATCTAAGTAGACATATATAGGATTCCACTGTGGATGAACAAGAGGATCAGAGAAGTTAGTGGAAAGAAAACTCTCAGAAGCCCTCTTTTTGTCTTCCCTACCAGGCCTATCCAGTGGAATTTTAGGATGCTTTTAGGATGTTTTTAGGAAGTTTTAACAATATATATTGTGTTTTGATTAATATTTTATGTATTATATACTTGTTGTTGTTCTCCGCCTCGATCAGGATGGAGAGGCGGGTTAGAAATAATAATAATAATAATAATAATAATAATAATAATAATAATAATAATAGCCAATGACTTGCTTTTTTGGCTTGGTTTTCATACCTAACATCACAGGGTGGGATGCTCTCTATCAAAGGGGAGCCAATTTAATTGAAACAATTGCTGATTTCTCTGGGACAGGAAGGATGTGTGTGTTTGTATATGTGTGTGTGTGTGTGTTTGGTGTCAAATCAATTCAAGATAGTGAGAAAAAAGTAAGCAGAGACACAAAGGGGTTTACCACCAAGATCAAGACCACAATCCAGCCACAGGTCAAACACATCTATTAATGTTTACTCAGGAGTAAATCCCACTAAATTCAAGTGGAAGGAATGGGAGGAGAGAGAGAAAATGAAAAGAGAAGTGCAGCACACTTACTTTGGAGTAAATCTCAGTAAATTTGTGAGGCTTTACTTCCAAGTAAGTGTTCAACAGAACCTATTGCTGCCTTTATCTTCTGTTTCCTCTTCCCCCTTCCCCTCCTCATGGTGCTTCCTTCCCTCCCTCCTTCCTCTCTATCCCACTGCTGCCTACTTTGACTTTTCTTCTCCCGGGGAAGGAAGGCCTAACTAACTGGCTGGCTGGCTGATTCCAAAGTAAAGGAAGGTGCCAGCCTGGTAGACACTGACCCCCTTACTGGTCCAATTCTGTCCATGTGCCCCAAAGTGTAGAATCTGGCTCAGCTTGCTGCCAGGCTTCCAGACTGGGAGAAGTACTTCAAATAAAACAGTATTCAGCAGTAGCCTCTACCAGACTGGTGTAACACATTGCTTGCAGCCCACTTCCTTGGAGTTGTTTGGGGGCCTTCTGGGTTGTGGGTCCTGAATTTTTGCCTTGCAGTCTAGTATTAATGGCACCACTGATGAATAGCAAAAGAAGAGCGTTTGAGAGCCAAGTTATCTTGAAACAGGGTCTAGATTTCAGTACCATTCCTGCTTGGATAAATGTTTTTTATTATTCTCTGGCCCTGCAATATCTTTTGCGTTATGCCATCCTGACATTTTTATTTATGCTTCATTTCTTTTGGGAGGTGCGATCTTATCTATTCAGGGATGAAATGCATATAGAGGACTGTATTCTACATAGAGAGTTGCCTGTGTGTGAGGAGGGGTATGCGTAGAGTGAGAGGAAAAATCTCTTTCCTCCTTTCACCTTTTAAATAGAATCCTTGACTTGATGCTTGGTCAGTTCAGGCAGACGATGCCTCTAATTATTTGTACTGAAATTGCCTTTAAAAAGAGCCGGTTAACAAATGTGTTCTGTAGCAGCTTTTGGGAAAGAAGGCATATGGCCTTCTTGTTGGGAAGCGGGTCGGCCATGTCATATGGGAATCACAGATGAATGGAGGATATGCCTGCAGCCAAAATGCACATGTAGGTGTCTTAATCTAGAGTTGTGCAAATCAGCAAACCTCAAGCTCGCCAAAGTTCTCCAAATTCTATCTCGGACCTCATTTCGACTCAAGTCTGTATCAGATTGCAAGGTTTGTTTTTCCCTTTTCACATGAAAATCCATGCATATCTCCATGTGTATGTTTCCAAATGTATGCATCAATTGTGCGAATCTTTGAAATGTATGCATTTCTCCCATTGAATAAAGCACGTTTGCACATTTTTTCAAAAGTACATATGCTGTTGAATGCATTTTTTTGTGGGGGTAGGGGGTTCACAAATCAGAAATGTACAGACTTTGACTGCAGTTTGCATCTGAGTCCATGTTTGATTGATTTGATTTGATTTATTACATTTATATACTGCCCCATAGCCGAAGCTCTCTGGGCGGTTTACAAAAGTTAAAAACATTGAACATTCAGTCTGGAAGGTGCAAACTAGGTGAATCTTGATCAAAAACTGACTGAAATGAATCTCTCATATATCCCTATAGCTGTCTTCAGATATATCCACCCATTCACCTCCATGTGAACCAGAAGCTCTTGCTTGTCTTTTCACAGACAATCCAGAGTCATAAGCCAACAACACACCATGGCTTATGACTCTGGCTTCTCTGGGGAGAGACAAATGAGAATTCCCAGTTCTCACATAACAATAAATAGTTACAGACTAGTTTACTTAGCCACTCCTGCTTGCAGGAGGAGCCAAACAGAAGTGATAAGGCAGCATGCACCAGCACACTGCTTGACCACAACGAGTCAGGTTTCCCCTGGATGCTGAAACATGAGTGTTGCTTGAAAAAGTGTGGAAGACTCTCTCCCACCTTTACATACAAATAAAATGTTTGCAGAGTATAATACTGCTTTTCACTAAACACCTTTCAATAACTTACTTAGACATTAACGATATCCCAGTGTTGTGACAGTTGAGCCATGTCGTTAAGATGCATAGTGCCTTTCTTAGATGATCTCCTTGGAAGTTCTGATTGCCTTGACTTGATTGTTTACTGTTAAAATTCTGTTCATATCCACTACTTGCTAGAGAGGATTCATTTCATTGCTTAGTTCCAGAGGAATGTTGCTGCTTAGAGTTCTTGTTCCATGAAAGAGCTGCCTGCATTAGTGATTTATATTGACCCTGTTCAGATGACATGTTAAGCCACGGTGGTTAAACATTTTGAGCTAAACATTATGGTTTAACATTTATTTATTACACTTATATACCGCCCCATAGCCGAAGCTCTCTGGGCGGCTTACATGTCGTGTGAACCATGACTTAGCGAATCATGTGAACCATTCCTAACCATGGTGGCTACATGGTTACCTGTAGGATCACCTTCTTCCATACAATCCACCCCGCACACTCAGGTCCTCTGGGAAGAATTTACTCCAGTCAGCCACAACTAGGCTGACAACTGTTACCCAGAGGACCTTTTCTTCTGTTGGCCCCAGACTGTGGAATGGCCTGCTGGAGGAGATTCGTCAGCTTAATACTCTCTCTGAGTTTAAGATAGCCATAAAGACTAGTCTCTTCTGGCAGGCCTACCCAGGTGAATTTTATATCTAAGAATTTTAAGATGTCATGATTGTTATTTTAATATTGTATCAGTTTTATATGCTCTTTTAACAAGTTTTATGTATTGTTGAGTTTAATGTTGTTCCCTGCCTCGATCCAGAGGTAGAGGCAGGTAAGAAATAAATGTATTGTTGTTGTTGATATTATTATTATTATTATTATTATTATTATTATTATTATCATCATCATCATCATCAAGGTTTAAACATGCTCACTACCCATTTACTGCAAAATGGCTTAGCATGTTGTCTGAACAGGCTCATTGAGTTGTTGATCGACTGAAGTCTTTATCGTGCAATCCTGCATGTCTGCTCAGAAGTAGGCCCTATGAGTTCAGTTGAGCTTACTCCCAGGTAAGCATATATAGTATTATTGCTTTAATCTGTTAAGGTTTGGCTTTTAACAGATTAAATTTATGATTTGACTGAATATATTTTACATTTTAGAATGGATTTTGAAGGAAAAGGACAGTGTTTCCCCATGTGTGAGAACTTAATTTAATAAGTAAAATGCTACCATTCCTTGTTAGATGGAAAAGTGATCTTATATCCTTTTTCATCAAATTTTGAGGATATAGAATATTTTTGACTATACTTAAGCACCCCAGAGCCAATTTTTTTTTTTTTTACTTTAGGACCCATCAATATTCTGGAACATCCAAGCCTTAAAAATGCATTTGTGCTGACTTGAACTAAACACTGACACCTTTACAATCTAAATTCCTAAATTCATGACCATATCCCACTGAGTTAATCATTAATCTATAGTGCTCCTGTGCTTCCAAACAAGGGTGCATAGGATAACTATGTCTCTTGGTGATGGATGAAGACAGCCTAGTTGCTAACTTTATCTTATATAAGATTACAGTACTGTAAGGCTTATTACTAGAGATTTACCAGATGGAATTTGCTCATTTTTGTTTTAAACTGAAGATTGAGCAGCGTAGATATGCAGAAAATTTTGAAAGTTCAAAAAAGCCCAAAGCTCAAGGTTTAACAGTCAAACAGTGTGTTTCTGTGCTCAGGGCCGGCGCCAGACTATATTGCGCCATAGGTAGGCGCGTTCTGAAGCCGCCCCCTGCTCGCTCGCTCACTCGCCTGCCCACCCGCTTGCTCGCTCACTCACTGCTCCCCCCACCCGCTCGCCTGCTCACTCCCTCCCACTCCCGGCTTTGAAGCCAGGATGCTGGGGTTGGGGGGCGGGGCAGAGGCTTTGAAGCGGCGCGCCTGGGTCGTGGAGCCGGAGCGCATCGCGGGCGAGAGCCGGGGCGAGGTGTGGCGGCGGCGACGACACAGGGTGGGGCCGCCGTGGGCCGGCCCACCAACCCCCTCACAGCCGCAGCCGCCTCCGGGACGTGAGGAGCCGCCGCCGCTGCTGCTGAGGGGCTGCCGAGGCCGCCCCCCGCCCAGCTGCCCCTGCTGCTGCTGCTCCCCTCCGTGGGCTGGTCAGCTGCTTAAAAAAAGAAAAAAATGAAGCGGCGTGCCTGGAAGTACTGAAGCCTCCGCCTCCAACCCCAGCATCCTGGCTTCAAAGGAGCCAGGACGCAGGGGTTGGGCGGAGGCTGGGGCGGCGGCTTTGGAACAGCACACCCTTGAAGCTGCTCTAGGAGAGCAGCTTCCGGGTACGCTGTTCGGTGCCCTCGTTTGCTTGGCGCTCTAGGCGGCCGCCTGAGTTGCCTCTATGGCAGCACCGGGCCTGTCTGTGCTCAGACCAGGAACCTAAGACAGATGTGGAACTCTAGCTACCATATACAGTAGCTCCATGCTGCCCAGGTGTGCAGGTAGAAAAACATGAAGGCAGGGACGGACGATGGGCCTTTGTCTTTGCAAGTTGAGCCCTCGCTCAGAGTGGCCATATTTGCAGCAGGGAGAGTGGTGGAGGTGGCTGCGAACGCTCTGAGAAAGTGGTGATGTAGAAAAAGAAGCAGCAGCCCTAGGAAAAGTCAGGTTTTAAAATGTGGGGGAAGAGGGAATGAGGTGGGCTTGAGGCCCAAATGGAAGAAATAAATGTTATTCACTAGTGATGGGTGTGAGGAAGCAAGGGGCAAAACACATTGGTTGTGTTGAAGGAAAGTAACCTCCTCCATACAGCCTCTGGAGGACTGACATAGTGAGAATCACAGAACAGTATGTTTGACCCTCAGACTATTACAATTTATTTATTTATTTATTTATTGCATTTCTATACCGCCCAATAGCTGGAGCTCTCTGGGCGGTTCACAAAAATTAAAACCATTCAAAGTATAAAATAACAGTATAAAACCATAACATAAAATACAATATAAAAGCTCAACCAGATCAAAACAGCAGCAATGCAAAATTACAAATTTAAAACACCAAGTTAAAATTTATTTATAGACTGTTAAAATGCTGGGAGAATAAAAAGGTCTTCACCTGGTGTCTAAAGGCATATAATGTAGGTGCCAAGCGAACCTCCTTAGGGAGCTCATTCCACAGCCGGGGTGCCACAGCAGAGAAGGCCCTCCTCCTGGTAGCCACCTGTCTCAATTCTTTTGGCAGGAGCTCGCGGAGAAGGACCCCTAATGATGACCTTAGGGTCTGGGCAGGTACATATGGGAGGAGGCGTTCCTTCAGATAGCCTGGCCCCAAGCCATTTAGGGCTTTAAATGTTAATACCAGTACTTTGAATCCGGCCCGGACCTGGACTGGCAGCCAATGAAGCTGGAAAAGGACTGATGTGATGTGGTCGGCCAGTTCGTTAGTAACCGTGCTGCCCTGTTTTGTACCAGTTGAAGTTTCCGGACCATTTTCAAAGGCAGCCCCACGTATAACGCATTGCAGTAATCCAAACAAGAGGTTATCAGAGCATGGATAACTGTAGCTAGGCTATCTCCGTCCAGATAAGGGCGCAGTTGGTATATCAGCCTTAGCTGATAAAAGGTGCTCTTTGCCACTGAGTTCACCTGTGTCTCAAGTGACAGTTCTGTATCCAAGAGCACCCCCAGACTACGGACCCGATCCTTTAGGGAGAGTGCAACCCCACCCAGGACAGGGCAAACATCACCTTGCTGGACAGATGACATCACCTCGCTGGACCCACTATCAGTACCTCCGTCTTGTCTGGATTGAGTCTCAGTTTGTTAGCCCTCATACAGTCCATTACCATGCCCAGCCACTGGTTCAGAACAGCCACTGCCTCACCTGGGTTTGATGAAAAGGAAAGGTAGAGCTGGGTATCATCCACATATTGATGACACCTAAGTCCACATCTCCGGATAACTTCCCCCAGCGGCTTCATGTATATGTTAAAGAGCATAGGGGATAAAATAGAGCCCTGTAGAACCCTATGGCTTAGGTGACATAGCACGGAGCAATAATCCCCCAGCACCACCTTTTGGAATCAGCCATCCAAGTAGGAGCGGAACCACTGCAATGCGGTACCTCCAACTCCCAGCTCAGACAACCTATCCAGAAGGACACCATGGTTGATGGTATCGAAAGCTGCTGAGAGATCCAGGAGAACCAACAGGGTCACACTCCCCCTCTCCCTCTCCCGGCAAAGGTCATCCCACAGGGCGACCAAGGCAGTTTCCATTCCAATACCAGGCCTGAAACCCAATTGAAATGGATCTAGATAATCCATTTCATTTAAGAGTGCCTGGAGTTGTCCTGCAACCACCTGCTCAAGCACCTTGCCCAGGAATGAGATATTAGCCACCGGCCTGGAGTTGTTAACATCCTCCGGGTCCAGGTTAGGCTTCTTCAGGAGTGGTCTAATTACTGTAACAAGGAAAAGTTACCATCTTTTCCACCAAATTTGGCTGAGTAGAGGAAGATATGACCAGATTAGGTGGTTGACATTCAAAGGTCCTGAGTCCTAACATCTTTACTATATATATATATATATATATATATATATATATATATATATACACACACACACACACACACACACACACACACACATGCGCACACACATGCGCACACACAAGGATATATTTTTGTCTATGCTACTGTAAACTTTATGGTGTTCAACCTGCAGCACTCAATGCTCTGAAAGTTGCAAATGTAGAGATCCAGATATAGAAAGTGCACAATTTCCATCTATAGTATTCGGAATAAAGCTAATGTTGTTTCATATAGGTCTTAATCTGAGGTTGCAGCCTAGATTTGTTCCTTCCACTATAGCTATTATCTGCTCTTAAAACAACATTATTATCATCATCATCATCATCATCATCGACAATTTCCACAAGGTCAACCATTTCAGCATCTGCTGCTAACTTGAATCCAGTACATATCCTAAAACTGAGATTTTCTGTATGTTGTTTGAAACTGAAGGTGAAATGTAAAGTTTGTTACAATTTTAACCATGAGTAGAATCTAATTACCCAAACTGGGTAACTTCAGACACTTTTTGTAATTCACAAAAAGATCAAATACATAACTCAATATGAGCACTACTGAGTCATTATTTCTTGTGGTGAGTGTGTGTATGTGTGTGTATGTATGTATGTATGTATGTATATAAGTTTGGGAATCACCTGAACTGTGAAATTCATAATTCAATACAGGTAGAAGAAGATCCAGGTTATCTAGTGACAAGTATTCAATGGGCTACAATACTAAGATTTTGTAAATTAAATAGGTGAATTCTGCAGCATAAGCTATTTTACATTTGGCTATTGTATGCTGCGTAAATTATGTTTGGCATTTTCCCCTCCAATAAGTGCTTTTAAAAAAATAACAGTTTGTGCAAATGATGTATTGGCTTGTTATTAGGTTACCTTTCTTTCTTTTTTCTTTCTTTTATAAGAGGCTATGATTAAGTTTTCCCCTTAGAGAACCAGAACTATTCCAGGAGAGCCTAAAGTCCAGCAACTCTGTTATCACCATCTATGCTCACCTCTCTCTCTCTCTCTCTCTCTCTCTCTCTCTCTCTTTCTCTTAGCATGGGTCTTGTGATCTTTTCTGTACATATCTGATTTGCGTTAGTATGTGTGACTGAGAGAGAGAAATTCCAGAGGCCATTAAGCTGGGTAATTTACATGCTTCTTGAGCCCGTGCCTAGGGAAATATATTTCACAGGTAATTTCAAATCTCTTGGTGTGTGGAAGAAGTCATTATTCTAAATAGAAGGGCTTGATGATGTCATAAGAACCCTCATGAAGGACCACATTAAAGCCTGTTCTCTCTTCTGGAAAAGAAGGAAAAACATTGGAATATTATCTGAACAAGGTTTTTGGATTTCTGAAAAATAAGAGTGGTTTTTTTACTTTAAAGTTGGTGCTAAAAATAGAAAAACAAATTATCCTTTCTATATCTGTGTATGCATAGTTAATCTGCTAAGGTTGTTAAGGATGGCCAAGAACTTGGTTTTACGAATTTATCTTTGGGGAATATAAGTTGGTGCCATATAATACATCAAATCTAGAGAATTTCATAAATTTGCTGAGTATATGGAGGTTCAGAGTATGACATGGATTAGCTGCTGCCTTTCTCCCATTGCTTTCCAAACTCTGTAGCTTTAGCTTTCCAGTTGCTGGCTCACAGAGTGATCCTGTTCGCACCTGACACCTACCAGGCAAGATTAATTCCACCTGCAACAGCAGAGGCCAAAGTATGTCAGTGGTACCCACGGCTGGAGGAACCCTTATGCCTATGAAATACTGCCTTGAAAATGGAAAAACTCGGCAAAGTGAAGGGGCATTAGCAGGGTTTTGTACAGATCCTGTGGTTCTTCAGGGATCGATCACACCTCCTGCACCAGCATAATCTTACTTTAGCAAATGAAGTGGCATAAGTAAAATGTGCCAGTTGAAGTCAGTGGAGAGATCCAGATGACACCTCCCTCTCCTAAAATGCAAGACATACCACACCACAAATGTCACCATTGCTTGACTGAGGCTAATGGTCATTAGCTATCACAATGCATACTTAGGTAGGGGTAGGGATGTTGTTGGCACATTTATGATATTCCCAGCCCTTTCTACTGAGTGCCTGTAGCTAGGGAATGCTCAGGACCTCTTGCATGCCAAGCCTCTTCCAAAGGGCTCCAGTTTCACATAGGGGCCCTTCATGGCTGGGATCCCCAGGTGGTTCAGTGTATAGGGCTGGGAGGGGGGAAGGAAGGAGATGCCATGGAATGGGCACCTAGGGCTTTAAATTCCAGGCCTGTTTTCTTCTGTCTACTTCGGTGACTGGGTGTTGCTTTCAGGACTGTAAATCTTGGATTATAGGGATATGGAATGGATTGGTGACATCCATCATAATATTTGTACCATTGCTGCATATTAATTGGTACACTCCATGCACAACCAAGATTGTGGTTGGTTTGCCAGCATAGTTGCCAGGATCACTTTAAGAGTGGTTGTTGCTGTTGCTGTGTTTACATTTTATTTTTTTCACCTATTGATTTACATCTTTATTGGTTGTTTTATTATGGTTTTAATTTTTGTGAACCGCCCAGAGAGCTTAGGCTATTGGGCAGTATAAAAATGTAATAAATAAATAAATAAATTTATTATACCAGCATTAGCCATGATGTAATGGCTGCTAGAATAGTGGGACTTATAGAATCAGGCTGCCCATTCTTTACTGGTTTAGAATGAATCTTCAAACCAGGCACTTAACTCCTGTTAAAAAGGGATTGTTTCCTATTTTCATCTTTTGAATTAAACCTATGACATGAATTCCATCACCAGATTCATTTTTTTAGCCCCCCAAAATTTCTGTGGGAAAATATTTTACAATTTGAAAGTTACCTGCTTCCCTGCGTGCTTCCATTTATGACGGTCTCAGATGTTTGGTTTAATTCAGGTTTAGATAGCTCACATAGTCCCCTACCCTGTTGATTTTTTGTTCTTAAAAGTTACTTAAACACATTTTGCTTGAAGTCACTCTGCATCATGGATTTTGTGGTCTTAAATCCTCTAGTGTTCCTGCTTGGAATAAAGCAAAAGTGAATTGCTGACCAAATATCCAAAATACTAGTTGGTACAAAAAGATGGAGTTGGATGCGATTACAAGGGGAGGCATGGCTTGAAATAATTGAAATTGTGAGAATATTCTCAAAAATAGTGTGAGAAATTGCAAGATATAGAATTACTCATTGGTGTGTGGCATTGAAAACACTGAAAACTTCCTGAATGAATGTGCAGCAGATTCAATGAAAGCACTGCAGATTTTGGTAACTGTTTACATAGCAATATTTCATATTGACAACATGGCAGAATTCAACATGATTTCCACTATTGATAAATTTCAGCAGCATCCTTAGTTTCAGTCTTCTAACATGGAGTTGCTGCCAGGTGCCACCCTCTGCCTGGTTAGTTGCCTTTAATTAGTTCTAGTTTTGGACCTTCACATTTGTGCTTCAGCCTTCAGGTCATGAGTCTTGATCCTGTGAAGATCTAGCACACTACCATTCAGTCTCTTTCACATCTACACATGAAAGAGGGTCAGCATAGTCAGTTTTCCCATTCTGCATCTCCCTTTCCTAGTTCTTGATTGCAGCCAGTGACTCACCCTGGCTGAAATCAAAGGAGTTGGAGGAGGGAGGAGTCTGAATCATCAGGTTGGAGGAGAAGGAGGAGTCTGAGTCACTGTTGACTGCAGTGGAGAAGAAGAGGGGGAAAGGAGTGATCTCTCTCTCTGTCTGTCTGTCTCTCTCCCTCTCTCCCCTATCCAAAAGCCTTATTCCCATCTCCTGATATATGGCAGCATTGGTCATCCTTCCTCTGGTATAAGCAGTTCCAGAACACAACAAGCTGTAGAACAAGAACAATCAATATAAGCTAAATATTGAAGTAATGGGTCTGGGGGTATGTCTAGACCAGGGGGTGGAGGCAGAGGATCTCATGAGATGCTGATCGCAAGATCCTCCCCCTCAGTCTACATGTGATGCGTGACGTCCCAGGGGGAAGAGGATGTCGCGCCCACCATTTTGTTTTTTGTTTACTGAAAATGAGTGCAGGAGCTCTCCAGCGACAAACGCAATTAAAAAACAACAACCTCCCACTTCCCCACCCCACCCCCGATGGGCACAGAGCTCCTGAGGAGCTCCGTGCCCCATGCCCGGTTCCCGTCTCCTTGCGGTTACTCGTGAGGAGCTTGGATGAAACTGGGACTCGGGATGATCCTGAGATCACCGGGAAAACTGGGATTAAAGCCATCCCGGTTATCCCGGGGCAAGGAAGGGATTATTCCTCCCTGCCCCTGGGATCCCCTGTGCCCCCCAGCGATCCCCGGGATATCACATCATCTAGACATGCCCCGGGGTGAACTTCCCAATTTAAAGGAGTCACAACATTATTCAGAATGTGGTTGAGCTTTACTTATTTATTTTGAAAAGTCAAGAGTAGTTAAATGTGATGATCGCAATGGGAGTGAAGGCAAAGAACTGAAGTCAAATCATGTAAGCGGCATTAAGAGCTTATCCCCATGGGAGTGATTTATGAGTTAAGGGAACAGCACAATTCTGTAGATGGATGTAGCACATTGGCCAGAACTCTTTTATTTTTATAATGCTTTTATGACTGTACAAGCTGAGCCCTTTCTGTCTGCAGCAGTTCCCCAAATGACTTCCCTGTTCTTCTAGCATTAAATCATGTAGCTAGGGAGGGGGCAGATAGGTACAACTACAAGAGAGCCATAACAGAGTGAAGGAACATGCAAACTACTTGTGTGATGCAGAGAGTTCCTTGGCCACTTGGAAAACATTGATATGGTATGAGGACCACTGTGGCAAAAATAGCAGCTGGCAATTTGGTAAGGCATCTTTGGTTAGGAAGAGAATGGTTGTGGGGGGACTTGGTGAAAGAAGCAATGCAGCATACTAACTCATTCAGCATTATGGGAGAAGAACTGAGTGTCTCTCCCACTCTTGATGTCCTACTTCTTCTAGACGTGCAGAGTAAGCTGGGGGTAATGTTGGAAGGAGTACTGTTGAATTGCACATGCTTAGCACTCCATGCGGAATCCATGAGTCTTCCTTGCTCCTTTCAATGAGGATCTGGAACCCTCCTTATAAGTTGCTGAAGGACTTGAACTGAAGACTCTGGCAGTGGGGTACACCAATGGCAGCTTGCAGGCTGAGGGAACTGCTGTCCTGATCTCTGCTTCACTGTAGTACCACCACTGCAGATAAAATTGCCCCCTTTTGCCTTCTGACTTTCCCAAACTGCCCCAGTTCAGTTGAGGAGATCCATACAGGTAAGCTGACTACCATACATGTATCACTTGTTGAATAAGAAAATTCTGGCTAACATCAAATGTGCATCCGTATGTGTGTTGCAGTATGGATGCTGCTTATCCACATTGCATTGTTTTAAATGGCCTGCACATTTTAATACTCACCATAAACATGCTTCCAGGATGACGTTTTTGTTGTGTAATTGCCTTGCCTTGTTCACGGATCTTTACAGGAGGTCCAGACGATTACATCTTCCATTTGTAACCTTCCCATGTTTTCCCACTGCTTCCTTATTTTTTCTTTCCACAAAAAAACCTGTTAAGCAAGGAAAGATGGAATAGCTGCACAATGCCTTTTGATTGCTAGTGCTAGGAGCCATCCATCTTGAAGCACCTGAAGTGCTTCAACTCTTAATGGTTTGTTGGTGGAATTTTAAATTGTATAGAGTTTTATCCTGTGTTTTATTCTGTGTTTGTGTATAATGGCAATTTGCTAAGACACAATAAAGAATTTTTGGTTTGGAAGCACCTGAAGTCACATGTATTTTCTTTAATGTGAGTAGAATAGATTGGAATAATCAAACTTTAAAAAATTACTATGGACAGTATCCAGATACTTCCACCCTCACAAAGAGGGGGGAAGATGCAGCTGACAGGAAGCCAGGAATTGAAATGTGGCTGGAGGTGGAGGGAAAATACTGCGGAAGAGAGGGGTTGGCCAATGTACGAAACTCCCCTTTCCTCCCTGATTGAGTTTAGGCATGTGGATCAGTCACTGTGGAGACCAGTGTGAGTTTGAGCAATGGGGTGAATGACAATGGGTGGATCAGAGGCAGGTAGAGGGAGGCAGTTTCCTGTGTTGAAAATGCCTTTTCTTTCCAATTTCCTTCTCCCACCCCCATCCCTTCCTTCTCAATTCCTGTGTGAGTTGGTGCCCTCCTATGCCACCCTTTCATCACTGCCAAGCAACGTCTGATGTTGTGAGTCAAATTCTGGAGCAGAAACATGGTAATTTTAGTAGTGCACGAGGAGAGTAGGGGGACATGCTCTGGGCCCAGGAAGACATCACAACTTGGCTTAGATGGCTTAAACAGTATAAGACAAATTTACAGAAACAGTGTCATGAAATACCTCAATGGTATCTTCAAATCCAGAGGCTGCAATGGTGGCACTAGGGTTGGAGAACAGGGCACATGTCCAAGGTCCCATCATTTGGGGGAGCCCCAAATAACTCCTAGACAGGCAGCAATTCCAGTAGGCCAGTGGCACATTGTAAAGCAAAGTGCTGCACTGGTTCAGGCTGCCGCCAAGTGCCATTTTAGACGGAAGTATGTTCCCCAACTGTTTAAGTTCCAGCAAGCTAAAGCTGTCAGGCACTACTTCTAGGGCAAGGGTAACTCTTTGAGTCCATGGGCACATTTGACAATGTGAGAAACTGACTTGGGCACTACCACAAAATGGGCTCGCTGCTGATAAAAGTATCAGCCTGTAGGCTGCAGCCAGCTGCTATCGTCATTTCTAAGAACATTCCTGAGCCCTACGTGTGGCCCAGAGGCATTCTTCGGAAAAGAAGATGGGAGCTGCTAGGGACCCTCCGTTTGCTTTGAAGCAATCCCAGCTGCTAGTAAGAAATTGTATTTATTTTTTAAAAGAGAAAGTCCGAAATGTAGGGCACTGCAGTAGGTGCCAAGAAAAGTATCTGAAGGCACGCTGGTATCTATAGGTATCGTATTGCCAATGAGAGCACCAGAGTGACGAGAGGCCCACCCACTCACCAATACAGTGTCATCATTGGCTGTGTGCTGTCAAAGGCAGTGTTGGATTGGTTTAGTTCACTGACATGCTCATACTTAAGGAAGTATTTTCATTTAAAATGGCACATAGCTCATGTGACTGACCAGCAAAGCAGCCCAGCCAACAGCAGGGAGAGGGAGAGGGGGAGGGGGAGGAGAGTGTTGCTGTTGCAGTGTTAAAAATAGCATGTAGTTGTGCGGGAGTGGGAGCATCCAAGAGAGTTCCCCCCTCCCCCCGGAAGGCCCCTTGCCAGGGGCAGTTTTGAGAGGCACTATGCCTCTGAATACCAGATACAGAAAACAAATAGCAGCACTGGCGGTGCTATTGCCTCTACACCCTCCTTGTGTGCTTCCTGGAAGCATGTGGTTAACTCCTGGGGGAAAGAAAGTTGTGCCTTGGTCTGATCCAGCAGGGCTCTTATTGCCTTACTCTTAACTAGCCCTGAGGAAGGCAGCACTTATGGGCAGGAGTTGGGGAAAAGAAGGGGAAAGACTGCTATAAGCATTTTTTCCTCATCTTCCCCATCCTCTCTCTTCGCCAAGGCTCCCCATCAGAGCTGAGCAGTGCAAATATGAGCCCCCCTGGGGTTAGTACTGCTAGACCTAAACCTCCTTTGGCTATTAGAGCTGCTTGGAAATTCTGAAGCAGCTTGGTAAGAAGTCAGGAGAGGGGGGAGGTGGTGATGTCAGCTTTTCTTTCTGTATGCCATCCCTTCCCCTGATGCTGCTGTCCCTGAAGAGGAATCTGATTCAGAGACTGAAGGAACTGATTAAGAGCCTAGTCAAGGTATGGAATGTCAGGATGCTGGGAGTTTGTCTCTGCCTCCTTTCACAGAATAATGCAGTCAGAGAGAAGCAGCTATTCCTTCTCAACTACAGCCAGAGCTAGACTGGGGAAAAAGCACCTGAGTCACTGCAGTTTGAGGAACATTCTTTGATGAGGCCAACTTGGCCAGGGAAAAGGTATGCCCAAGGCTGTCTCCCAGGCAATATTAGCAGCTGAAATGGCAAGAGGAAACACACCCAGTTAGATTGCGTTCTTGACTCTAGGCTAAGATGTCCTGTAGGGCTAAATTGACAAGCGAAGAACTCTAGTTATCCTGCCCCCCACATAAAAGCTGATGCAGAGGCAGGAGAGCTTTGTGAGTACAATATCACTGGCACTGGACACTTCTTTGCTTGGGGTACTCTTGAATCCTGAATTATTGCATGCCTTGAATCCCATGCCTTGGGAACCTATCTTGGAATATATTGCTGGACTTTTAGACCCTGTTTCTGGATCCTGTTTGGACTATTTGAGTTAATGTGAACTTGGGCTCACAATGATCCATGAGCTCTTGTGGGATGTTTGCATTTTGTCCTGCTATAATAAAGGAGTAGGCTGTTTCTTAACATGCATTTGTTGCTAGTGTTTCAAGGGTGCTGGACCTCTGGTCCCTTAATAAGTCAATTTTAAGCAAGTCTTAGGCCATAGCTAGATGGGGCGATAGCCTGGGGCAATCTCTGGGATCGTCCCTATGCATCCACATGACGCACAGGGGATCCCACGGAGGGATGATCCTTCCCTTGCCCCAGGATCTTGCCCTACCCTTTAGGCCCACTTTTTCCACGGTCTTGGGCTGATCCTGAGACCGCTGAACATGTGTGCACGCGTCACGGTTTGTCCCAGTTCTTCCATCAGGGGTGGGGTGGAGGAGCAGGGAAAATTATTTAAAATAAAAAAACAGACCTTTTGCACAAAAGCGTTCATACGCTTTTCTTCTTCAACAAAAAACAAATGAAATGGTGGGCGCGATGTCCTCTCCCTCCGAGGTCGTCGCGTGCCACATGTAAACAGAGCGGGAGATCTCATGATAAAAATAACTTCACCCCTCCGTCGCGCAAGACCAGGTAGGTCTAGCTGAGGCCTTAATCAATCTCTCTCTCTCTCTCTCTCTCTCTCTCTCTCTCTCTCTCTCCCTCCCTCCCTCCCTCCCTCCCTCCATGTGTGTGTGTATCATATAAGAAAAATAGGTAGACAGGCACATTGTTTAAACTGTTTTAACTGCTTTTAAATTATATATTGTTTTAACTTGAATCATGGTTTAATTTGTTTTTAACTGTGTATATTTGTTTTATACTGTCTGTTTTTATCTGTACGCCGCTCTGAGATCTTAATGATATAGGGCGGGATAGAAATGTTTTAAATAAATAAATAAATAAATAAATAAATAAACTATCAACAGAGTAATTTCAAAATATATTCAGAATATATTCAGTGCAAGAAGTGTTGTCTTCTACCCTATTTTAATCTACCTATCTTTCTTATGTATTGTCTTCCCCCACATGTACTGACCAGACCCTAAGATCATATTCAGGGGTCCTTCTCTGAGAGCCTCTGCAAAGGAAGTGAGGTGGGTGGCTACCAGGAAGGGGGCTTTTTCCGCTGTGGCACCCAGGCTGTGGAATGAGCTCCCTAGAGAGGTTCACCTGGTGCCAACACTGTGGATCCAGCACTTCCTTGCTGCTTTGTTGTTGTGCCACTACACACACACAGACACACACACACATATAATATCCAAAAGGATTATAATAGTACAGATTTGATAGAGGTACTCATTTTGAACCAGTGCTGGCTGCAACAATGGACTGGATGAGAGCTAATAAACTGAAACTCAATCCAGACAAGACTGAGATGCTGTTAGTGGTGGTTTTTCTGACTGGATGGAGGGTGTTTAACCTGTTCTGGATGGGGTTGCACTCCCCCTGAAGGAGCAGGTTAGTAGCTTGGGGGTTCTCCTAGAACAGTGGTTCCCAATTGGGCGTCCGCGGAACCCACCCAGGGGGTCCGTGGCACCAGTCACATCTTACCTCTGGAAGGTCCGCATTTTAATGAAAGAAAATACGTCTCCCACGCTCTGTTTGCTTCGACGGTGACGTCATACGCGAAAGCAGTAAATGGAGCAGCTACTGCACATCCTAGCAGAGCTCCCTCCCATGCCTTCAGCTAAATATGGCTTTGCCACGCCTCCAGGCCTTCCAACAGTAGCTAATCTCTCAGTAGCTCTCTCCGCTTTTTCTATGTAAATTTCCCCTGCTCTTTTCCGAGCTCTCTAGGAGCTTTATCACACGTACCTGCTTCTCTTGGATTATCCCCGTAGCGCTGCTGCCGTTGCTTTGCTACCCGGCAACAGCGATCCTTTGCATACCAGGAAGTGAGTTGAAGGGGGGAAATGTAAAAAAAATCATTAAAAATCAACGGATGACCCAATTCAATTCAAATTTGGTATGCTTAAAGCTCTCCTTAATATCTATTAATGTGCCAATTTTGGTGTCTTTATCTTTAAAGCTTACGCAGATGTAAGCATTTCTTTAAAATCCTCCTCCTGTGCCCGGCGGCGGCTCAGAAGATACAGCTTGGAAGTAGGGGCTAAATATGGCGAATCGTTTGGCTTAGTAAAATTAAATTCGACTTTATATTCCTAACTAAATCATTGTCATTTTTGCGTAGTAATATCACAAATTTTATAGTCTGTTTTTTAGTATACCTAAAATCCTTTGCTTATTAGGGGCTACCCCTTATTTTCTTCAAAAAATGCCTTCGCACAGGTAACTACCATAGAGATAACAAAATTTTCAAAAGTAGAGGGTCCATGGCTTAGCATTTGAAAAACAAGGGGTCCGCAGTACTTAGCTAATTGGGAATCACTGTCCTTGAACCATCTCTGTTTCTTGAGGCCCAGGTGGCCTCAGTGGCACAGAGTGCCTTCTACCAACTTTGGTTGGTGGCCCAGCTATGCCCCTATCTGGACAGGGATAAGCTAGCTTCAGTTGTCTATGCTCTGGTAACCTCCAAGTTAGATTACTGCAATGCACTCTATGTGGGGCTGCCTTTGAAGACTGTTCAGGAGCTGCAGCTTGTGCAAAATGCAATGGCCAGATTGGTAACAGGGACCAGAAGGTTCGAACATGTAAGACCAACTCCGGCGCACTTGTATTGGCTGTCTGTACGTTTCCGAGCCTGATCCAAGGTGCTGGTTTTAACCTATAAAGCCTTACACGGCTTGGGACCACAATACCTGACGGAACGCCTCTTCTGATAAAATTTACCCATGCACTATGCTCAACATCTAAGATCCTCCTCCAGGTGCCTACTCTGGGGGAAGCTCGGAGGATGGCAACAAGGGAAAGGGCCTTTTCTGTGGTGGCCCCCCAATTATGGAAAGATCCCCTTGATGAGGCCCGCCTGGCACCAACATTGTTATCTTTTTGGCCTGGCTGAGTAATTAAAAAATGTTTTAAATGTTAGCTGTTTTTATGTTTTTCTTTTTAAGTTTTATGTATTAATTTTTAATGTTCAGTCTTTTTAATATAATATTTTTAATCTTAGTATACTGTACTTGAAATGCCCACCACATTGTAAGATGATGTCAACAGGTTTTTCATTATGGAAAGCAAAACAAACTTACCCCCTAAAGGAGTGGGGATTCTGAAAGGGCAAAAAATGAAAGGTTGCACAGTTTCCAATATAGACCTAGCAAAACCTAAAAACACTATTGGAGATATGGTTAAAAAAGCACCATCAGAGGTACAGTGAGAAATAATTTTATTTCTCTTCATGTTTTTCTCTGTATATATTACATAACTCCAAGCATATATGCAACTGAGTGTCAGTCCCATTTTTAGAGACTGATTTTATGTAAGTAATTTTCCTAAAAGACCAACAAGAAATGCAGCTGAAATAGTCCTTCAGCCCATTCTTGCCAGCTTCAAATCAATTTACCCATATAGCCATTTGGCTTGATGTCAGGAATGAATAATGAGCAGGTGCACATAATACTTGGCTTAAACTATCTTTAGTGGCTGTGATCCTCACAGAGTTTGAATCAGGATTACGGGTGTTCCCCATGTGAAACTGTGGCAATTCTGCAGTATTGTGCTCTAGAAACTATTTATGTTTTCATGTTGAGTGTCTTGGCTGTCTCATTTCTGCATTCCCATTCCCTTTAGTTCTCACTTTAATGACTTGCTTTCATCTTATCCTCTATGAATCCATGCCCATCACCATCTCAATCTGATTCATGTATCTGATGGAACAGACCCTAGCCTTATATGCCACAATAAATCAGAGTTTCCAAAATGCCTCAGCACTTTTGTCTTGCATCGCTGCTCTTCCTAAATTTGTGAGCAAGCATTCTCAGCATTGATTTTGCTCAAAACTAACATAGCAACCACTTATATTTACATGGTGAATGGATTCTGAAAAATCACCATCTGTATCTAGGAGGTTCTTAGGTTGTTATCTCTGTACATCATTGTTCACGTGTCACAAAATGGGAAAAATATGTGTCTAGCTTATGGGTTACCAAAAGAAAACAGTTTTAGTGGTTCTATTCTTGTTTGGCATGTTCTACTTAGATATAGGCATCAAATTATGTGCACTTGGTTTGGATGAAAACCACTCATGTGGAGAACGGGCTGTTCTCTAACCTGACTGACACCTGGAAGCACTTTGAAAATTTGCATTTCGTGCTCCTGTGTATCCAGATTAGTTTGGTTATCTGCTAAATAACCTTTGTTTGTGTTGCACTCACATTCCTAATCAGGGACAGATCGTTTTCATTACTTGCTTTCACTTTATGAGGCTGAGCATTTTGCCCAAGGTGAGGGTTTTGTGATGAATATTCAAAGTTAAACTGCTATATTGGAGGATGCTGAGGTCATAGGCACTAGTTGTTGTTGTTTTTTGAACAGCAGTGAATCGCTATCTTACATGATTTAAAGATACCATGCACATGAAATGCAATGGTCTAATGGCCAAATATTCAGCACATTATTTTTCTCTTTACTGTTTCTCTTTCCCCACGGTCCCATTTTTGAAAGTAACAATCCTACAGACTTCTCCTACGAACAAAGTACCCTGTATGTAAAATGACAGGGTTCTGCATGCTTGGCTATCGAGAGAACTGAGTGAACGTTGCTAAGTGCTTTATAATAACTATGATTATACCACCCTCTCTTAATGATGCTGTTCTTAGGAGCCAGGAACTTTTCCCAGTGCACTAGTACTGGGGAGAGGGTTTGGTAGATTAACAAAGGATGTATCGAGCAGGTCTGCACTCAAAGTTCCAGTAATGTGTGATACATAGGTTTGGGGAGGGAGGTGGAATCAAACCAGCCCAGTTACCAAATGGATCTGTGTATTTGGAAGCTTATTCAGCTAAACCATATTAATTAGCCATAAAGCTGTTGAAACTATGAACTTGAACAAGAGGCATTTGCTTAGAAATTTATAGTTGCAGATCTTCTTTAGTTTTGTCTTACTGCTAGCCCTTTTACACACAGAATATTTTTCAGTCTTTCAAGGAGGCTTGCATTTTAAAGTCCCAATAATCACTTCAGACACCCCATGCCAGCTTAGCTGAAGTATGTGTGCATGCATGTGCCCTTGCACAGTCATCTTTGTGTCTAAAAGATGGAATTTGGCAGCAGATATATTTTCACCAGATATATTTGTGTGATTCCTTGTAGCTGTTGCCTTCAGAATTATGTTTCCTTGCAATGATAGGAAACTTCAGGTGAGATCATTTTTATGCAGAAGGTGTTAACCTAACCGGTTTCTAGAGGAACAGTATATGTAATCTTCTTATTTATTTATTTTTGCATTTATATCCTGCCTTTTTTCCTCCAAGAAACCCAAGGCAGCGTACATAATCCTCCTTCTCCTCTCCATTTTATCCTCACAATAACAACCCTGTGAGGTAGGTTGGGCTGAGAGTCTGTGACTGGCCCAAAGTTACCCAGTCGGTTTCCATGGCTGAGTGGGGACTAGAACCCAGATCTTCTGACTCCCAGTCCAACACTTTAGCCACTAAAGTGTTGGACTCCCAGTCCAACACATCTTCTTGCCACCACATATTCCTTAAGTATAACCATCTCCAATCCCTCCCAGGATATCCTCTAGATGGGATTCTTCTATGTCCTCATAGGGGTAAGAAATTTTATATATCTTGTTAAAATCCAATTAAAATAGAATTAAATAGCTTAAAACATGTCAGATTAATCCCTACGAAATTGAGACTGAACAGCATGATCTTGAAGTGTTTTTCAGGCCCAGCCCTTGGCAAACCTTCAAGAAGATGGAGCCTTCAAGAAGACAGAACTTCTATAATTGTGGAACAGTTAGTGGGGATTCCTCCCCTTGAGCAATTGTTGTCCAGACATGGTGCATGGAGAACAGATGTTGGAGCATTAATGCGATGTGCTCCCAATAGCTCAATCTCTATCTGCATCCTAGATCGAAAATGAAATTTCATAAAAGTTTGAAATCTGGCAAACTCCACATTTGTCTGTTTGTACTAAATTAATTATATATAATTCTATATAAATTATTTGATAACTGTCATTTGGCAATGTCATGCATGCTCCAATCAATAGTTGATTGTATCTGGCAGCTAACATGCAATTTTAAAACGTAGACATTTACTAGGTGTATAAAATTATACATTACAATGCAACAACTATACTGAGCAGGATGGAACCCTGTGGGACGGAAGGTCCCGTGGAATGCCAAGCAATTGTCGTTCACTGTCTGGAATCCCCCAGTCTATTTGGGATTGCATAAGAACAGTTTTATGAAATCTTTTATGCTGTTTAGTTATGCCACACCAGCTTCTCATAATGGTACTGAAAGCCACTGAAAGGTTTTTGTGACATCCCTGTGGCCTTTTGGTAAGATCTTGCCACTTCTTTCCCCTGGCACCCTGGTGTGTGTGTGTGTGTGTGTGTGTGTGTGTGTGTGTGTGTGAGAGAGAGAGAGAGAGAGAGAGAGAGAGAGAGAGAGAGAGAGAGAGAGAGAGAGAGAGAGAGAGAGGTCTAGTTTCTCCAGGTTTATTTCTGGAGCTAAATCCAACCTAAAATACCCTAATAAGACCTAGCTGCTGCCACTTACTGGGGTTATAAATAATAACAGGAGGGACCTAACTGGGATGCCATGTTACAATTTATAGTTGCATCACCATGTAACTTTCAGTTGCCACAGTTGCAGACATCATTATAGATGTGCAAAAGTGCTGACCAGCAGAACTATTAAGGAAGTAATATTTTCTGCCAGGCATGGCTATGACGCCTGAGCTCTTGCCAGCATTTTCAGTGCCAGCATTCTCACTTGGCTAGCTCTGCAAGCAGTGGCTTCTGTGTTCCCATCCTGCCCGAGACAAGAAATTCCCAGGCCCTATCTTAGTAGAAATTGGGCTGTTCTTCCGGACTTCTTAGCTTTCTCATGCTGTTACTTTCTGTGATGACCCTTCTGTTCCTCTTCCACCTCCCAAGGGAGTTACAGATGATACACAGAACAAACAAATAGTCTGGTGTGTCTATCATTACACCAGAAAGTGCCTTAATAATTCAGGCTTCTTACTGAGCTTCCATTAGATGTGCTTTCCCAGTGCCTTCAGTCTCTCTCATCCTAAGAGTTCAGAGTTTTTCAACCTCACTAACCTCTTGACAGTTGTAAGAATAAAAGTAATACATAGAGGCAAGCTTTGAAATAAGCAGTTGCCATTGGCTCACAGTGAAGGATGCAAAGGGTGTCAGTCAAACTGTAACCGAAAATGAATGGAGGAGAACTCTGTCCAGGCAATAACTACTATACAGTTGGCCCCTCTTGACGTATTTGTTCATTGTGTTTAGTGATTGGAAAACTCCTTTGGTCCTATTCATTTGTGGTCTGTGCTTATTAAGCTCATTTCTCAGAAGGCCAGATTTCTGTTCTGCTTCATTATGTTGCCATATACATGCTGATAGTGCCTAGCAAATGCACATTGCTTCTCATTGCTTCTTTGGATTTCTAGAGTTGTTTATTTATTTGATTTGTATTCCACCTTTCTCCCAAGAAAATGGCAGTCAAGGTGGCTCTATCAGTGATATTATTCAATGATTCTCTGATATATTGAACTTGTAGCATTGTATATCATAAGGCGCATGGGGTGTTCTTTATGCTTATGTCACTACACCTTGTGAGTTTTGTGGATGTTAATAGAAGCAAAGTGAAGCCATTGATGTTTTTTTATTAAGCCAAAACTAAACCTCAGCATTTAACTTTTGTGAACCGCCCAGAGCGCTTCGGCTATTGGGTGGTATAAAAATGAAATAAATAAATAAATAAACAAATAATAACTGTCTACCTAAAGAGAACAATATTCTGCTTGGAGGAGACATTAAAGGGGGATTCATATTTGCTGAAACATGCTGAAACAGAATGCAATTGTAGTGACTTCTGTGAACAGAAAGAAGCTCTCTTTCACAGGGCTAGGCTAAGTAAAAAGCAAGGTGGTGCTATGTACACCAACTGGGGAGTAAGCCTCATTGAACACAGTGAGGCATTTCCTATAGGACTGAGCTGCACACATCACCGTAGGCTGCAATCCTATACACACTTACCTGGGAGTAGGTCCCAATAAACTCAATGGGTCTTACTTCTGGGTAGACCCATTGAGACATATATAGGATTGCACTGTTAGTGAATTACTGTGCCTGCATACCTCGTTGCCTAAAAAGTAAACTTCATGTTTCTGTAGCTGGTGTGGGGCAGATAAGAGGCACTAGAAATAGAACTGAATGGGAAACAGACTTAAGGTTAGCACATGTCATTGTGACATAGACTGGAAATACATGTTTCCCATTATTGCATGATTCTTAGGCAATTGCGATTCATTTGTTGTAGTATATGTATCTCCTGATGACACTGTAGGCTTCTTATTACTATGTGCTTGTATGTGCACAGTTTGTATTTTGATGGCTGTAGTAATATATGCAAACAGCAGCAAGTTATGGAAGTGATTAGCAGGTCATCACAGTAGTGCTCTAATAGTAGCATCAAATATGTAATATGATGCATCTGTGTGCCCAACACAAAGTATGTTCCTTTAAACAAGTAGCTAATATGGAACAGAGTGATACTGGGATGGAAGAAGGTATTAATAGTTCTACCTAGTTTGGAATTGTGAATTGAGTGAAATAGAAACCCATGCCACTTCCTTTGCCACTGATCAATCCACACCCCACCTCACTGCAGGCATGATTGTAGGCTCAATTATCTTTCAAGGTGTCTGAGAAGTTGCTTGAGTACTGGGTTTCACTTTCTTTATCTGAATGTTTTTGCCAGCATTGAAACAAGAAGAGGGGAATGATAGACATTACATTTGTCTGATCCCAATTTTCCTGCCTTTCTCCATCTGTAATTCCAAAGTTGCTTCCACCAATAGTGGGATGCTGTCTCCACAACACACGCCACGCTTTCCTGCTATAGCTGATGTGACTATGAGCGGGGGTGGGTGGGGGAGTGCACTGCCACCTTCCTCATTCCCTCACTCCACCTTTTGCTTAGATTCTGTAAGCCATTGGCAAAACCAGCGAGATGGTAATAAATCCTCTTCCAGATGTTAAATACCCGTCATTTGCAAACACATTTTGTAATGTGATGCTGCCCTAACTTTCAGCCTGCATTGGAATATTCTTTCTCTTGGCACATATTGTGGAAGAAGGTGAGCTTTACTTGGGTGTGTGTGTGTGTGTGAGAAAGGGGTAATCTAACTTTGGGTCTGATCTCCCAGCACAAATGTTTGTGCTGTCATGAGAACGGTAGTGTGCTTCAGTACCTCCGCTTATATTTCTTTTTCAGGTTTTCTGATGTATCAGGAGGTCCCTTCCCTTCTGCAAGCCACCTGTGGTGTTTACCACTGCCTTATAGGCAGCTGGGGGACACAATCTATTATTTGTCCCACAGTGTACAATGAAGCAAGCAACATATGAAATGCCAACCCCAGCACTCCAGACCAGCAGCACATTCTGTGGTTCAATTTTAGACTGTTTCCTGCTTGCTTTTATCTACCATCCACCATTCTCATTTCTTTTAAATCCTTAAAGCATTTTTAAATGCTTCATGAAAGCACTACAGGTGTGTCCTTTTCCCCTCAGTTTTTGAATACCCAGCAAGACATGGAGCACAGCTGTAAACCCTCCAAAAACATTGCATGAGATTGCCATAGTGTTATCATGTGCTCTCTCTGCAGCCCCCAGTTTTACATATGTTAAATCTCACAGTTCCAGTACCAGTATTCACAGATTTCAAAATTAGGTTTCTCAAACAGCTGTTCCTCATCCTCTGCCAGATTTTATTCCCAGGCAAGGGTACATAGGATTGCAATCTTGGAATTTAGTCCTGTTGAATCTAAAGAGGCTTATTGCCTAGTAAGTATGTTTAGGATTGCAGCCTTAAATAAATATTTAAATTGCCATTAGAAAATAATGATTTAAATAACTAGTTAAAGTTCCCATTGTGTAATTAATACATTTACTAAAGAAAGATGCATAATAACTGGTTGTTATACAGTGGTTTGGAACTAAGTATAGCCTTCATATAATGTAGTACAAATCTTTCTTCAAAAGAGTTTAAGGTGCTAAATAGCCATAAAATAAAACAGTAATATAATACAAATAATAATGCCTGCAAAACCAAACCCAGGAGTATCAGTACCCATCAAGAACATACTCACTAGAAATGATTACTTACTCATCTGATGTCAAGTAGGAGGAACCAGAAAGGGCTGGCTGCATATACACCTCTCCTGAATTCAATTATATAACAGTGCAGTTGCATGAAGGAGGATTGGCAAAACATGTAATTGTTTTTACAGATTACATGCATATTTTGGTCATGAGATTTTCAAGAAAGGCAAAGGCAGTTTGCAAATGATGATTTAAGGTAGTGTGGTATAGTGGTTGGAGCGTTGGCCTGGGACTTTGGAGATTTAGGTTCTAGTCCCCAGTCAGGCCATGAAGCTCACTGGGTGACTTTGGGCTGGTTACTGACTCTTACCTACCTCACAGGGTTGTTGTGAGCATGACTTGGAGAGGAAGAGGAGGACCATTTAAGCTGCCTTGGGTTCCTTGCCAGTGGAAGAAAGGTGGGATATAGATGCAATAATAAATCACAAAAAGTACGAGTTGGATGGGGTTGTGCCCTCTTGAAAAATCAGATTCCTCGTTTGGGAGCCCTTTCAGACTTCATTTTGCTTCTGGATTTTCAGGTGGCTAGGAATGCCCATTCCTGAAGAAGAGAGTCCTGGTCCTATCACACATACTTTAGTTCTATTGATGTTGGATGATGTAATGGACTCTATGTGGGACTTCCTTTAAAAAGTGTCCAGAAACTTCAAATTGTGTAATTGGTTTTGGCAGTCAATTTTGTGGAGCATGTGTCTCCATTATTATGCCAATTTTACTGGCTTGTGGTCCATTTTTAATTATAATTCAAAGTGATGATGATTACCTTTAATTCCTTAAATGACTTGAGACCATGGCCATTTCTACACCTGCCTTTTTTACAGGGTTCACCCCTGGATCATCCTGTGCATGCAAATGACACACAGGGGATCCCAGGAGCAGGCAGGGATGATCCCTCCATTTTCCTGGGATAATCCTTAGGTGTAGAAAGGGCCGAGGATTCCTGAAAGATAGGCTACTCCCATATAGCCCTGTCATCCACTTGGATCAGTACAGTAAGACCTGCTCTGTATTCACCCTGTCAGAGGTTTGATTAGTGATATGCAGCTGCTTCCCCAGGGAGGTCTGGCACCCCATCTTGAGGCAAACCAAAGACTTTTATTTTATTTTGGCAGGTCCACAGCAGGACTGGATCTTGAATTCTTTTCTTCCTGTGTGGCTTTTGAAATGGTACCATCTGATGTTACTGTTCCTTGTATTTTATTGTTTAAATATTATTTGGTTTTTGGTCTTGTAACCTGCTGTAAATAAAAAAAAGTGCATCTTGTTATAAGACATGAGTGAGATTTTTAAAAATAAAATAAATAAAATACTGATTTATAAATTAAGTGTTCTCATGTGAACTGCATTTTTGACCCTGCAGCCCAACATTTTTATGAGCACCTGAGCTTATTGGTCATCTAGCCTTCCAATCCCCTGCTTTACCATTTCCACACCAACATCTTCATCCCCTTATTTGGTAAAAAATAATATCTTTCTACTTTGAAGTTAGGCCTGTTGGAATTGGTACTAACTCATGTGCTAGGCGGTGGGTATACTAATCAAACCAGTTTTCTCCTCTGTGCATGCATGTGTTTTCAAGAACAAAAATCTGTAAAGTTTGGACTTTGAATGGGTGTTTGAGCTAATTTTCCTATCTGTAGCAGTTATTCCCCACTTTAGTAGAAGCACACCATGCCTTTACTTAAAAGCCCCCCTAGACCCACATTGATATTTAAACATATATCCATGGTAGTTATATGTCTGTGTGAATGAGGACATGGGCCTCACAGCATACACCTGCATTTTCCAGGAATTATATGCATTGCTTCATTACCTTTAAGTTGTGAATTTAAACCTTCTCTAATAAAGAGATTAATCAGTTGCGTGAGGGGGTGGTGTGCTCAAGCCGTTTCCTATTTTGTTTCAGCTAGGTGGGGTACCATGGAGCAGTATGAGCTCTTCTGTAGAGAGGGCACTCAGGAGCAATCACGTCAACTGCCTGGGTCTGCATTTCACAGATTTCAACAGGAAAGCCAGCCATATCGGCCAGAACCTCCCCTGCCCCCTGAGCCATCTGGAAGCCATCTGGATCTATTAGCCTCCAGAGGCAGACCATTTTAATAGTTTCCCGCCCTTGCAGAAGGGGAAATCTGACCATGACAAAAGGACTAATTCAAAGCCCCCCACCTTCAGATCACCATCTCCATGGCCAGCTGAAAAGAACAAGTAGAGAGTATGCCCTACTATATGTGATGACATGTTAGAACAGTCCCATGATGGACATGGAGGTCATGAAACCCTGAGCTTGCCTCATACAAGATGCCCTCAGCATAAATGTTGGCATGCTCTAGAACCAACAGTCTGGGGGATCTCAACAGCACAACTGAGACTGCCTCTGTCAGCTCAGGTAGGGAGACAATTGGTCAGCAAGGTGAACAGTATACCAAAAGAATTGGCAGTCTGTCCTACTGTCCCAAGACAAAGTGCAAACATTTCAGACTAGGAGTCAGGTGGACAGGGAGCCTGTAGAGGGAGATTAGGAATTCCTACAGACCATAGCAAACCCATCCTTCAAGCCTACCATGATGCTGAACCAAGTAGCTTGATGGGCACAGCTGGGAAAGACTAATTTCTCCCTCATCTCCTACTCAGGTCTTGTTTGTGCATGCTGTATACTGGTGGTGTCTTACTAAGAAAACAATCATAGCAGCACTCTGGATAGTTTGATGAAAATGTGATCTCCAAAGCACAGTGGTGAAAAAAGCCAATTATGTGGTAGGAATGCCTGTTTCTGCTGCTGCTGCTGTGTGGTTGGAGCTCCAACCACTCAGCAGAGATCAAGAAAGCAGAGAGAAATAGCAGAGAAGCTTCCAGACTGCATTTCAAAAATGCAACATGAATTTAGGAACAAGACGAAGTGGTTGGAACACCTTCTCTATGTGGGAAAGCTAAAGCATTTGCAGTTATTTAGTTTAGAAATGATATGACTAAGTAGGGACACTGCAGAGGATTATAAAATTATACATCGTATAAAGCAGGGCTAGGAAAATTCTGGCCAATGGGCCAAATCTGGCCCATGGGGCCTCCACAACTTGCTCTCAGTCTCCCCCCACCCCCTCTTGCACAGCAATTGCGCTTGAAAAACTCCTTCCATCAGCACCAAAGTCCCCCCCCCCCCAGGTCTATTTGCTGCATGGGGAGATTTGGTGGGGCAGGGGAGCAACTGGGAATGGGAGAGTTAACTCTCTCCTACTGGTATGCTGCAACCACCCTCCCAAAAATCCCCCCACCCCACATAAACAAGTTAAACTTGGAAAAAGCCTCCCATTGACTCCAATGGAAGGCTTTTTCAAATCATGGATGAGTGGAAATAGACATTGGTGTGTGTCTATTGGCAAGGAGAGTTAAATGGAACCTTCATGTTCAAAGGCAGTGTGCCACTGACTACTACTGGTTGCTGGTGGACAATTGCAAAGGAGGGCTCTTATCTTCATGACCTAGTTGTGGGCTTTGGGTTGTGTGGCATTTGTTTGCACAGTAGAATGGAAGGACTGGGTGGTCTTTGTAAACAGGCTGGTTGTGAGTCCTTGGTGGAGCTCACATTATATTTGGCTTTACAAACTATAGATGGGGTCTGGTGCCTTGAACAGTGGGCTTTCAAGACCAATGGGGTGTCATCTTCCACACACAAAAACTCACTGGTTCAGAGGTTCCAGGCTGTAGCTCTAATTAAACTTGGGAGAATGCTTAAGTAAGCCAGATGCAGACAAAGCTTTCTGGCTGATTTTGAGTGGCAATTTTAGTTCTTTATTTTATTCCATTTGTATCCTGCACCTTCAATGTCAACAAGTTACCACAATGGATACTAATATAATAATATGCAATACCAATAAAATGCAAGTTGGATCTAGATTTAGGTGTGTGCAACTGGGTTGGTGGAAGCAGATTTCTCTTCCCCCACCTCTCCATGACAGTTCCTCCAGCGCCTCAAAAATGCTCCACAGAGATTCAAGGAATTTTAATGAATGGGGCAGGCTGCGGTGTCAGGAGAAGGAAATGTCTGAAAATCAGGCAGCGGTATGGACTTAAATCTGGATCCAACCCATTATCAATAAGTTAAAAACTAATTCTATAAAGCTGCATCTGTGTTGGTGGCTTATCCTGGTAAGTGACCTGGTCTGGCTAGTTTCTTTACGTATTTATGTATAAATCTCATAAATGAGATTTCACAAAAGTAGCAAGAAATTTCAAGGAATGATTGCTCCTTCAGCCCTGTAATGCCACCCAAGGCGTATCATAATTCCCCAAAAAGGCAATGACTGTCATGTCTTATCACTTACAGTTTCCATACAGAGTTGCTTCGAAGTGAAAAGCCCGTGTACATAATGGCATATCACTTTCTTCTGTCCTTTTCCTCTTGACTTTATTCACTTCCCATATCATGTAAAGCGCAGTAAATAGTTAAAGAGTTAGGTGACAGGTCAGATGAGAGCGAACAGAAATAATGACTAAAATAGTCGTAATCTTGTCAGTGTTTTGCAACTGGTATAGAAACTGATAATATCAGATGCCTCGTCATGGGGTTCACTGCCTTCTAAATTCTATGGAGGCACATGGTTCAACGCTTGTACTGAAATGCCTCATGGTGCAGTAATTAATTAACTGCTCAATCAGACAGATTTAAAAAAAAATTCAAGGAGAGGAAACATGTTTCCATTGCGCTCTCTCACAAGTCTTTCTTCTCTTTTATTACTCGATCACATTACATTTTGATAGGCATAATAAAGAGCTTTCCAATCCCTTGGAACTGTCATGCAACACATTTGCACATGTAATCGCACCCACTGCTAGTGTCCCTCTTCTCTAAATCATGGACCATTTTTTTCAAAATGAACTATGAGTTATAATTAAGTTGAAAGGGAAATCTTTTTTTTAAGTGGTCCTGATAACCTATCATTTTTAAAAGACTAAATCATCCTAATGCTCACATAACTCTGTTTTCCTTTTCCTTTTCGGTCTTCCATATAATTAAAAGACAATGACATCGTTTATGGTGGGTAATTTGGAAGTGATTTTTAAGGATGAATAGATACAAGAATATATGAACCACTGTCCTGATCAGGCACAACAGCCTGGGTTCTTAAGTGAGGAAAGGGCTAAACAGATGTTGATGTGTGCATAGGTTCTACAGGTAGATAGATCTCAGTGGAAATTGCCAGCTGTTCAATCCTGCTACAGGCATTACAAAATCTGTTGCTGTCTACTGCAGTGCAATGAGTTGTGTGGTTTTATTCCCCCACATCTCAGGGGAAACTGCACCGGTACATACTTTCTCACTCATCTGTATCCTCCTTCCTTCTCAAGTGCCAAAGGGCCAATCATCATATTAATGTCTCCTTTCAAATGTGTGTTTAATTGTGTACAGGCATAAGCACTAGTTGTTGGGTTAAAAATATATATTTTCCGCCTACTTTTTATAAATAGCAACAAAGTCAGCCTGAAGAAACGCGGGCCTCTCTCAGCCCTGACAAATCTAGTAGCAGTGACCAATCCTCATTTCTGGCGACATTAGGATTCTATGAGCATTAGAGGATCTCCTTGCAGAAAAGTACAAACAAAACCCCAAACAAACATTAACAGACCATGTGCCTGCACATAAACATATGTAGCTTGAGCAGTGGATACTTGCTAAGGTGGAATTGTTATTTGTCTGGGCTAAGTGGCTCACTATACAACATGCTTTCAATTGCTTGTAGAATGATCTTTTGCCTATATTTTTTATTTTAAACAGATGCAAGTGTTTTTAGGTCTAATATTCTTAGCCGAATAATTCCTTTTGTTTATCTTCCCTGATTTCAGAATGGCAGCACTGTGGGGTGGGCATATTTATGTACATGTTCTTGACCAAGGAACCTTTCATTCTATCAGAGATCCCCCACCATTTTTGGTCAGTGGGCACATCTGGGATTTTGAGAGTGGGCACTCTGACAAAATGGCTGCCATTGAAGGTCGCTTGCCTGCTCATAAAATGTCTGCCATGGTGAGCATGGACATTCACAAAACACATTTCTCAGAAGGCAAACTGGTGAGAAATAACTTGTAGAAGAATCTAAATACAAGGCAGAGGTAGGTCCGTGCTTTAAAACAAAAAGCACTCTTTTGAACCCAAATAGGGTGATGCTTTGCTTTGCAGAATGCCAGGCTTCCAAGTAAAAAAGAGTATTATTAAAAAAAATCTGGAGGGGCAAGGGACCTGTTAAGTGCAAAGAGAGGTGTCCTTGGGCCCATTGGTACCCACACAAGCACCACATTGACGGCTCAAGAGAGAAAGAAAGTAGATGTAAGTGCTTTTTCCCAAGTTTCATTTTTGTTTCTAACTACTCAAGTCTTCCTTTCCCTCCCCTTCCACATCTGTTAATGTAGCCATGTAACAGAATACAAAAACATCACTAGTCCGTGATTTTTTTTGCAGGCCTGTCCACTGAAATGTTAGTCAGTGGACTGGCGAAATATTTACGCCAGTCCTTTTACAACTTTATTGGCTGCCAGTCCAGGTCCGGGCCTGATTCAAAGTGCTGGTATTGACATTCAAAGCCCTAAAAGCCTCCTTCCATATGTACCTGCCCGGACCTTAAGATCATCTATAAGGGCCCTTCTCCATGAGCCCCTGCCAAAGGAAGTGAGGCAGGTGGTTACTAGGAGGAGGGCTTTCTCCGCTGTGGCATCTCAGCTGTGGAATGAGCTCCCCAGAGAGGTCCGTCTGGCGCCTGCACTGTGCTCCCGAGACTGTGGGAAAAGTCAGGCTAAAAGCCGTCCCGGTTATCCCGGGGAAATGGAGGGATCTGCCCTCCCTGCCCCCGGGATCCTGTGTGCATCATGTGGATGCACAGGGATGATCCTGGGATGATACCCAGGATAAAGCATGGTGTAGACATACCCTATGTCTCACCCTGGCCTGATATCCCAGGCTCCGTACTGGTCTCTTTTCATCACTCCCTCTAATAGCAAACTCATTTGGTGAATGCCAACAGAAATAAAGCCCTGAATGAGGAGGAGATATCAGCATGCTTAGGGAGAACCCTAAGGTTTGCAAATAGTGTATATTTCTCCTAAGGGAGTAGCCTGTTCTCACAATACAACCCATTGAGGACTGGGCATGTTCAGCAGTCACAGAATTATGAATGTCAGCTGGAAAAGAAAAATGACAACCTGGGGCGGAGGGAGCAGAATGCCCTGCTTGAGGCTGAAACTTTTAATACAGGTACTTCTGTTTTTGGAGGGACGATACATCTTATTGCAGGTCCCACTTGTATAAATGTAGGTCTGCATTAATTATGTACAAATATGTACAAAATCCATGTATGAGAGTGCACTTGTTCAAGGCTCGACTTTCAGGGTGGCGACGGGGGAGTTGCCGGGGGAGGTAATTTCAGGATTGGTGGATAAAGGACACCTCTCTTCTCCAGGGTTTCCATTTCTATGCTACATACGACTAGATTGCTATAACACTGAGCATTTTATAGCTGTATAGTTGTGGCGGGGGTAGAGACCCACAAACATTCATGAGTAAGCGGCCTTGAGGCCCAGCATTGGGCAAAAGGTGGGATACAAATAAAGATGATGATGATGATGATGATGATGATGATAATAATAATAATCATAAGTGTGCAATAAAGGCCTCATGTAGAAATACTCTTACTAAAGGTTGTCAGGGACTTGAGCAGGTCAATCCCCTTTGATCTCCTGCCCTTCATTTTCCTTCCCCTTCCCCTTCCCCACACACATTTCAGTTGACAAACAAACATTCCATGATTCTGCTGCTCTCAGCTGTGGAATTAATCTTCCTGATTTCTCATTTATTTAGGCCCTTCTTTCTCTGTGTGTCATGGCTTAACTGCTCTCAGCATTCTGTAAATTCACAAGTTCCTGTCAGGCAGTTTGGGTTGTTAACTGTCATTTTCTTTTAATTCACAAACCTATGTACTGTTGTATACGTAGGGCATCCCACAAGTACGTAGAAGCCGCTACTGTTTTTGAGTGGCCCTGATTTGCTTCCAAACTGATAGTCACTCCGTTTGCTTTCAGAGGGAATGATATTAGGACTGTTGGGTACAGAAGAACCATCTTAATTGGAGGGAGTTGGATCTCCAAGTCTGTGGTGCGTTTTTCTTAGCAGAGAAGAAAAGCAACCTTTTGCAGTTTTTATTTTGACTTTAATTTTTGTTCCCTGTGTGTAAGGGGAAAACATTGGAAGTTGGTCGTCTGATAAGCTTATCGTCCCTGTCATATCTCTTAGAAGTCAGGCATGGTTGGAATTCTGCCCACAGCTGGAACATCAGAAGGAGAGTGTACAAGTGAAGCTCTAGGCACTGACTTGTAGCCATCTACCTTCACATACCTCCTTAACTGGCTCACCGTGACCTCTGTCCCCCTCTCTTGCAGGATGCAGTACTGGGCCAGAAGGCTGGAGCAAGAGATTGATGGAGTGATGAGGATATTTGGTGGTGTTCAGCAGCTCAAGCGGGTAAGTTTTGTCTCTTCCTTGCCTCCTGTCTTCTTTCGTTGGGATGATATTTCTGGATGATATTTCTGGATAAAGCTGCCTACATCCAGGGAAATAGTGAAGATTCATTACGGATAGTAGTTGTACAGGATTGCATCCATGGAGTGATTCTGGATCTGACTTCCTACGGCCACCAGGGAACAATTCACAGTGCTTTGTTTTGGTCTATAAGCTATTAAGAGTCTTATATCACACACGTTTAGCACCATCATCACCTTTACTGTATTTTCTTATAGTCTCTGAAAACAACCCATTTGTTTACTGCCAGACAATCAGATGTAAAGGGAAACCATTTTTATTATTTTTTCTTTCTCTTTTCTTTTTATTGTTTAGAAAAACAAAACAAAACAAAAAACAAATTGTGAAAAGAAGAAAAAAGGAACAAGAAATTACATGCATGGAAATATCAATAGTCCATCAAATACAATTTTCTTTTCTTTTCTTGAAGATTATGCATAAGCATAATATCCATATATTTATCCGTTCATAAGTGGCGCCTATAGTTCAAATGTTGATAACATTGTTAGGTCCTCAGTCTATTGCATTATAAGAGGTGAATATTTATCCTTCCAATGCTGTAATATCAATCATTTAGCTGTCATAAGGGCTAAGGGAACAGTTTCCCACTACAGGGTGAACCAGGGTGAGTCGCGGGCTAGGAGCGGGTAACCTTAGGCCCGTTGGGCCAAATCCTGGAGTCCCACTCTGGCCCTCAAGGGTTTTCCAGTTGGCCATGTTCACTTTCCATGGTCCTACCCCTGACCACTGATCATTTGGTGGTTTCCCAACGTTTCTACATTTTTTCCCTCTATTCTTAAAGGTTGAAAACCTCTCCGAAGACTTAGGGGATATCTACACCTAAGGGTGTAGAGGTAGGGAGGAGGGAGGATTGCAGACTTACCTGCTTCTGTGATCCTACCCCAGTGTCTAGGTGGCCGTGCAATGTCCTGGAAGGAAAGAGGGATGTCACGGCTGCTTTTTCTTTTGTTTTTTAGAAGAGGAGCAAAAAAGATAAGTTAAAAATAAAAACGCACCCAACCCCTCCCCCACCATCTCAGGGATGGCAAAATTGCTGCCTCACCCCCATGGGAATGGATCCTCCCCACGTAGCTCCATGCCCGGCCCCACTACTGACGGGGAAGAAGGGACAACCTGGGAATGGCCCCGAGACCGCGGGCAAAATTGGGATAACCGAGGTCTTGGTTATCCTGGGAAAATGGAGGGTCAGTGCTGCTTGCCCCCCGGGATCCCCTGTGTGTCATTTGGATGCAGAGTGACAATCTAGAGATGACACCAGGATAAAAGTATGGTGTAGACATGCCCTTAGATAATGGCAGTAAGAGTTTTAAACTAAAATATGCTGATATTTTGGAATTTCGGCCCTTTGGCCCTGCTCCCTACTGGAATGTGACCCTGACAGCTTCACTGAAATTTAATTTGGCCTTCCAGCTGATAGCATTTCCCCAACCCTGCCTTAGGTTCACATGTTCATCTCCTGGAAGGGACTGGAAGTGCAGGAGGCAGACAACATCATGTGAGGGACCTGAGCAAACCCCGTGAGTGCCCAGTAACGAGCGTGCAATAAAATGCTTGTCGGATGGAGCTCTAAGTGTTGGGCTTGAAAAACCAGCAGTGAGCCAAGTTGAGCACTCTCCTGAGAGCCTTTTTACTGAGTGCAAGTCTGACATGGTAAACCTCACAGTTCTTTCCAGATCTTTTTCCTGATGTTGAGCTTGGAGGATTGCTAATGCAAACAAGCTGAGACAAATAGAAGTAACGTATTAGAAATCTGAATACTAACAATAGCCCTTAAGCAAAGTTCTAATAGGGATCTCTTTTCCTATGCAGCTACATGACACTTAACACAGCCAGAGCCATGATACCTGCTTGGGCGTTCTGGCATTCACACTGTCCTTTCTTAATGTTGTGACTCAGTCTTCTGTGTCTTGGTAATTAAAAATAGCACTCAGGATGTCAGAGGAGATAAAGGTCTCAGACCTACAGACCTGTCACACCCCATCATTTGAATTTTTTCATTTCAGTTTTTGTTTCTCATGGCTCTGTGTGTGTGTGCAAGACAGAAGGAGAGACAGAGAAACAAATGTGTACTGTCTGGGAGGGAGAGATGCTTCCTTTCCTTTTTAATTCAGGCCTAGCTAACATACCATCATCATCATCATCATCATCATAATATAATCCTTGCCTTTTTTGAGTTTTGTTTCTGAATTTCTTTCTTTTTCCTTTTTGGTATGTGCAGATATGGATCTATGCTTTGGTTATTGACTGAAATCTCATAACTGCTCTGCCACACGAGGCGTGAAATTTATTGTCAGAAACATGGCGGCACAAAATGTAATGGTGCTGAGTATTTTCTCCATTTGCTGGCACGCACAAAACGATTTTAAACATTTTAGTCATTTCTAGAAGCAGGGGGTGCTGCTGTCCCTCCAGGAGGTGTTCCTTCTTGGGAATCATAAGCAACGCTTACGAGCATTTTTCTATGGTACACTTCTTTCTAACCATCTACTTGTTTTTGCTTTCAACAAAGCAAGTTTCCAGCTCTGATGATTGCAAGGAAGATGGACCAGATGTAATCAGTTCCAGGCCAGTTACATTCAATTCCATAGAAAGGAAATCTGTTAGAGGCCTGTGAAGTGTGTGAAGTGTCCAATTCATTGACACATGCCAGTGATCCTTGTCCAATAGATTTTGAGATATCAGAATAAATGGCATAAAACTAACATTATGGGGAAACTAGCAGATCAGCCCTCACTTCAGTAAATGTGCACATAAGGTTCTTTAGTAATAAGACCAAAACAGTCCTAGCTCTTATTTATTTATTTATTTATTTCATTTATATACCGCCCCACAGCTGAAGCTCTCTGGGCAGTTTACAACAATGTAAGAAAGTAAGTCAGCCTGGATATGTATCTTTTCCCCTCCAGATATGAAATGTACTAACTAAAATGCAGTGCTGGCACAGAGTGCTGCCGTGCCACAACTTAATTATTTTGTGTGTAGAGGCAGGAAACGTTCCATTTGGCACAGAACTGTCCAGTTAGCAGTGGAAGAAAGGCCACATGTGGATGAAGCTCTGAGGGTATTGTTACTATTTGCCTCTTTAAATGGTTATAAGGATCCTCCCAGATCCCATGGTGATAATAATACCATGGTAATAATCAGAGTGAAGAAGGAACCAAGCTAATTAGACTTCAGAGATGCCTTCCCCTTTACCTTGCCCATATAACTCTGTCCTGACCTTCAGAGCCTTTCTGGTAAAGTACATTCTGTTTATGTCATCACTGTTTGCTGTGGACTATTGTCTAAACAGGATGAATTCTAATAGCTGACTGCTATTGATGGAGATGGCAGATACCCTGATCTTGTCCTATAACATCCTTAGTCCTAACAGGCTGAATATAGAAACAGTTTCAAAGGACAGCCTACTCAGAGATGCTGTAGAAGCAACTTTCCTGGAGACCTTTAAGAAGGTTCCAGATGTGCATATTGTCATGTAAAGTTTAAATCTATGAGTTGGATTAGATGAAGAGTCTCTATATGAAGAATCTATGATTCTGTACCATGAATATTTCTGATAGCTTTATGGTTGTGCAATGAGGCGTAATGTTTTTGCTAGCATACTTTTGTTGTTAATATACATCATTCTAAGAATTTACATGTTGGTGCACCCAAATCATAAGAAAATGGTGCCTTTCCTAACCTGGTACCCTCCAGATGCTTCACACTTCAACCCCTATCAACCCCACCCAGCATGACTAATGGTCGTGAATGCTGACAGTTGTAGTCCAAAACATCTGGAAGGCACCAGGTTGAGGAAGGCTGGAGTAGTGTCTTGTGTGCTGGACAAAATTAGTTGTTAATTGGTAAAATAAGAGCCATACCCTGTCTAATCCTAGAAACTCTCTCCAACTGTAGCAACAATTCTCAGTAGTTGTTGCAACAACCATCTGCTATTGTAGACTTCAGCATGAGAAATTATAGACTGTGGTATTAACAAATGTATTGATGGAAAACTGAACTTACTTCACTTGTAACAAACACAACAACAAAGGTGTTATGTGTAAACCTTACCATCTTGGGACCTTTATTTAGATGAACTCCCAATTTGCATGATCAAAACAAGGCACCGTGGCTTAAACAAGCCATGATGGCTTAAACAAGCTATGGTGTCTTGTTGTGAGCCAAAACACATGTCATGGGCTGTTGTATGGTTATTTGAGGGCTGTTTAACCCTCCAAAAGCCATGCTGCCTACGTTCAGATAACATGATAAGCTGCGGCTGAATAGTAATTATGCAAATTCCACCCAGCACACACCGTGGTTCACAACAAGTAAGCCACCATGGTCTATTTAACTGGAGGCTTATTTTGATTGCATGAACCAGTGCAGTGTCTACATCTATTTAGTATTTGGAGTACAGCTCACAATCATTAATTCCAATTGTGCACACAGAAAACTCAGGCACATAAGCAGTGTTACCCCCAAATAAAGCAGGGGGTCTATTGATGGTGAAATAAGGAATTTAACCTTGCCTCTCAAGCTCTAGCTCTATACTATAGCCCCAGAGGCTATTCTTTGCATACCTTTTAAAACCAATTGGAGTGTTTCTTAGCAGCCATTGAAATGGTAATTGAAAATGGAGTCATCAAAATGGGATGGAAAATGGTTCTTTCATTCTTTATTGCCACTTACCTTGCTTTTCACAGTCAGCCAAAGGATATGCCATAATAACAAGCTCAAGAGCTTAATGTCAGATGAGTGAAGGGATGAAATCCTTAATCAGGGTGTCAGGTATAGGTACAAGGCCAGCCTTGTACCTAGTGGTTACATTTATTAGGAAATGGTTTGAGAATGTCGGATGTTCCCTGCAAGCTTATCTCTGTAAGGAGTTCCCATGGGAGTATCTGGTTTACTCCTTTGCATCGGCCTTGAAGTAACTGGTTCTCTGGGAACTTCAGAGTGTTTTGGAAAAGGTGGGGCCACTCTTCGAAGTGGGTTGTAACATCCCACCCTTTTGGCATGTGGGCATGGTTTACAGGTCAGCGGACCTGTCTGTCAAGTGGCTTTGAATAGGCCTTATATGCTGGTGCAAAGCTGAAAAAGCTTTGCTAGGTTTCATCTCTTGACGCAATGTCTGACTTCCCTCCTGCTTTGGATTCTATCTCCACTTGGGACTTTGAAAGCACTCTGCACATGGACGCTTTGCTATTTGGACTTTGGATATCTGAGAACTGTGCCATGAAAAGTAGTGAGGCTTTTCATAGACTTGGACTTGCATATGCTGTGGATTCTGTGTTCGTGCCCAGACTCAGGTGGCAAGGAGTTCCCAGTCCTTAGCAGAAGGATGGGACTCCTGGGCTTGAGGCTTAACCTTTCTTGAAGTTGTGGTAACAGGGTCAGCTCAGTAGTGGTAGACTGAGACTGACAAGTGCATGACAGATCTCTCTGCCCGGCTCTGGTGGCTCAGAGCAACCTTTCCTGGGACTTTGTTTTAGGAGATTGGCCATGTCCCTTTGAGGAGCCAGCGTATGCAGTGTCTGGAGAAGCTCAAAGCTGTTATTGGTGCACCCTATTCACCCCCCTGTCCAAGTGTTTGCCTTAAGGATTGTTTCAGAAAAAAGAACCTAGAGCTTCTTAACCATCGTTCAGCTTTAAGTGTGTTTTGGAGACTCTGTAACCATTAAGCTTGTCTACTGTGTGATTTCCTCAATAAAAGAAATCTCACTGATGTGAGTGTTTCGCATCAGCTTGCCAACACGTGTGAATGCCAGGGGGAACAGGCATGAACACAACACAGGGTTTTTTTGACATTAGATTTGTGGTGTCTCCTTCTCAATTCCTGGATCCAATTGGGATTGGACCTAAAGTCCTCCAAAGTTAAAGTCTGATCCTGTGATCCTAACTGGTCCTCTTCATGTGCCCCCAACTGATGTGAGTGCTCATTGTCACCCCCTTTCCCCTAACTTCTTAAGATGGGGTGGGCACAGATGATGTCAGGCACTGCGCTGGCTTGAGGCACTGTAGATGGCATCTAGGAATCCAGTCCAATTCAAAGGCCAAATTATTTTGGCCAAATAATCCAAGTTTCCTTAATTATTTCCAGAGTGACTTGGAGGGCTGGGGATATTCACCAATCACTGTGCAAGTTCACTGTATTTTAAAGCCTATTCCATGTTATTATGAGTTTGCCAGAAGGGGGTTTGCATTAGGAGAATGGGGAAATGGAGCAACTGCACAGACTTTCCTCTTTTCCCATACTGACAGTTTAGTGGAATATGAATAACCGACACTCCTCTGTAGAATTTAGCATGCCTGATTTCTTTCTTCCCTCCCCCCTCTTCTTTTTTAAAATTTCTCTGCCATTAGTGATACTAGGGGCATAAACAGTGTTGCTATTTGGCTCGTCCTATGTCCTTATCACCCAGGGATAGTTTGCTGAGTAATGGACAGTACTGGCATCTCCTCCTGCACTGTGATGAAGAAAACTCCCAGTCCATAAAGAGGTCCAGATGGCCTGAAAGCGTGTGCCATTGGTTGGGAGTGGTGCACAGCTTGTTGGCAGTGCTCAACAGCCGGCTAGCCTGCAGCTGAGCAACATTTGATCCTCCTCAACAGGTGCTACTGCAGCTCAAAGGAAACCACACAGAGGGGGCAGGGGAAAGCAGTGGCTAGCCAGGACTGCTCAAGCTTTTTCCAAAGAGAGACGCTCCTTCTCTCCTTTTGATGAAAAGGAGCCCTTATGCTGCCATGCCATTTTCATCTGGTCTCAGGAGGCTGCGGTGGTGAATGTGGGAGACTGGAGGTTGCTGGCTGGAGTGCCTCTCTTAACTGACTTGACATTTCATTTCTCTTAAGTGGCTTTTCACTGCTTCAGTACTTTTATTCTCTATTGTGGTTTCTGCTCCTGGGCTAATTGCCTCATTCTGACAGACTGGCATGTCTACTTGCCATGTAGTTCTGCTCTGTATTAATTTTGGTGCCTATGAGCATGAGGGAGGATTAAAAGCATGGGCTGGGGGTCCAGGAAGCATGTCAATAAGCTGCCCTGGTTCTGTCTTGACCTGCAGCTTCACCTGCTCTTTTAATCTCAGATATCTTACCAATGTGCCCCAGTCCAGCTTTCTTTCCCTTCATTTAAGGGCACATCTTATGGGCACAGTGCTTATTTGGGGCGGGGAGAATTGGGTGTGACCAATGGATGCCTCTGATTCCTACTGGCCACATGCATTCAAGCTCAGCCAGTGGTCATCCACTCCATGTGTACATGGTCGAGTGGGATGGCAGCAGGGCTAGCCAAGGTAGTATAGTCTGCACCACCCACAAAGCAAGCGGTGTCAGCCCTGGGTTCTGCAGAGCCACTCAGAACCTCAAGTTTAGGGTGATAGTTGGCTTTTCATTGTGATGATATAATGCTGACTTGATTCTGACTCTGATCCCATCAAGTGGAGGTGGGGGAAGTTAAAGATACTCTGAAGCCAGAAGCAGAATCACCTTGCTGCTTTTTATAGGGGTCAGGGAGCATTCTCTGACCTGCTCTGTCCTACTGTGGTTAAGATGTTTTTGTCCTGCTGTGGCAGATCACCCGTGTGGTTTCCTCCTTTGGCCAGAACTGCATGGTGATACACATGCCAAATTCTCCCCAACCCACCCGCGCACACACCCCCCCCCCCCCACACACACCCCACCCCTGATGTCCAAAGTACAAGAACAGCTGTGAGCTCAAGCCCTGGCAAAACACAAGAACCTGCTATGCAGATTTATCTTAATTCAGTAAGTTAACTTCCTCTTCATTCTTTCCAGTCTTATCTTTCTGAACATTTCTTGAAGTGAAAACTTTAAATTAGGGAGGTGGTAAAATGGGTGATGGATTCCGGACAGTTTACATTTTGTCACTGCATGAAGATTAAAATGTGGCTCTGCAGAGCTGAAAGTCAAGTGCATCAGCCCAATGTCACTAGAGCTCCTGTAAGAATATTGATAAAAAAGAACACATTTTTTCACATGATAACGCTGCTTTTGATGCAGAAAACAGACACCCAGTTTTTTAAAAAGGTGATAATTCAGGGTTATAACTGTGATATTTGTGTAGCAGGAGACTTTATCTGAAACCAGGTATTGTTTTACTTGTGACCCTGAATCCTGGAACAAAATATACTAAGGGGGTGTTAAGAGCTGATGAAGTGTTTGCTTCTATTTGAATAGGTGGACTTGGGCCCGGTAAAGTATCCTAACTGTATCTATCATTCAATGGAGCTTTGCTTAGATTGGATGGGTAGGGTGAGGGGTGATGCATTTGATCTATTCAGATCAACTATGCAGTCTTTGCCTTTGTGTAGTGTGTTCTTATGCAATCATTGCTGTGCCAAAACTCTGATAATACCCACTCCCAGCTGACAGCATTGCTTTTACCTGGACCACTTGCAGAAATAGCTCCCAGGACTTGCTCCAGCCAGCTCAAGGAGTTTATAGTTTTGAACACGAGAAGCCCCATCATTGCAACCTGTATAAACCAGGGGTGGGCAACCTGTGGCCCTCCAGATTTTTGGCTACAATACCCATGATTCCTCACCATTGGCTATGTTAGGTAGCGCTAATGGAAGTTGCAGGCCTAAACATCTGGAGAGCTACACATTCCCCACCCCTATTATAAATTATATGATTTATATGGACCAACAAAAACAAAAACTAAATCACAAGGCAATGATTTTCCTTGATTGTAACATGTGTGTGTGTGTGCATGTTTGCATGTGACCTCATGAAAAGAAATTCTGCACATGGGAAACTAGCATGCCAGGGGAAGGCTAAGCAAGACCACCTGCATAACTTGTTTCTGTTTGCAGTTATTTTTCTTTAGAGAAGCTTTTAGATATACAACCTTTCCATTGCAGTCAAAGTATATGAAAAGCTGATTTTCTATGTGGTTCTCTTGATTTTGCATTGTGTGGTGTATGCGTCTTCGACTACCTGGCGCCTTTCTCAACTGAGAGCTGACTTCATGATGTTTCCTTAAATGTACCCTCTTTGCTGTCCTATACTTCCTCCCCTTTGTTAAAACAGGTAGGTGATGTGTTCATCTACTCAGCATGTTCCTGCTTCGCTTTATTGGCAAGAGAAATGTTGAGCAGTTACAGAATGTCATATTTAACTAAACATTACCAGGTGATATGGGGGTAGAATGGGGAGGGGAGGAGGGGAGAGAGATCTGTTAATGGCAGCCATGCATTTAGAGAAGCATATATATTTGGCCCTAGGAGATACACAGCCACTCCAGAACACTCTAGTAAACTTAGCTTATTCCTAGATGTTCTTCTCTTATACCATGCAGGCCATACTGGCCAATGTCATAACTCCCATTGCCTGGTATCATCTGCTTTGAAAAGAGGATGCATGTGATAACAGATACATGATCCCTCCCCTTCTCCCTCCCCCAATTTCTGTTTCCAGGCTGTTTCTAAGTAAGAGATCCTAATTGTTCCCTTTCTTGCAGTTGCTTGATTAGAAAGGAGAAGGTGGGCCTTGTAGTACTGTGTGAAAGAAGAGCCTCATTCCCTTCCTCTTTGTCCTTTCCCTCCACTTAGAGCTGCATCCATCCTGGAAGATGTCAGGAGAGCATATGTTCTATCGTTTAGTTCGTTTGCATAATGAGGCTAATGTGTATGCATAATACATAAAGAAAATCTGCATAGAAAAGTTTGCTGTGTGGCGCTTGTGCCCCTTGTTAAATTCTTTCTAGTCAGGAAGAGGGACGGGAAAATCATTTAGCTCACTGTGGTGCTCCCAAGTTCCACCTTGAAGCTCGGTCTGCCTTGCTCCCTTTTTTATTACAATTGGTTTTTGTTTTCATTTGAACATGAAAAGTGAGCATTTTGGAACAGTTTTTTTGCAAGGGTACACCCAAATATGCATTTTCTCCTCTACAGACTAAAATGGGGTTTTGTTGGTGTAGAAAATGCTCATTTTAAAGTACACTTAAAAAAACACACCTTGCATTAAAAAAGTGCACTTTTTCAAAGTTTAGGAACATGCAGGCTCTCTCCCCCCCACCCAAAAAAATACCCTCACATTTGTATTTGCATTCAGAGGTGCAACCAGGGCAAATTCAAGTCAAAAACAAAACTCTTGTGCACCACTAGTCAAGAACTACATCACGCACTACATGATACTTGGCAAGAGAAAGGAAGTCACGGTTGGCATTTGGTGCTCCTGGAGATGCAATCAGGTTTCTCTGACAGAGGCTTTTTCCAATGAAGAGGAATTCTAAGTTTTTGCTGGAGTCACAACTACAATACTATAGAGAAGGAGTGAATAGTAGTTTTCATGTATTTTGGATCATCAGCTTGCGGCAAGGAAGGAACCTGTGAATGCCTTGCATTTTACAGCATTAGCCTACTTTTGTTCTTAGTTATAGAATCTGATAATTGAAATATTGTGACAGTTTATGAAAAGTAAAGTGACGCAAGCCTTCCCCTCTGTGAGTTGTCTTGCTGTAACAACAGATTATGGGTAAATATGGGTATGGGTATCTCAGGGCTGAATAGCAGCTGATCACTCTTCCATACCTGAATTCTGGTGAAAGGCGATGGCCTTGGCATAAGAATAAAGAAGTTCCCAGTGGGATCAGACTGAGAATCCATCTAGTCCAGCATCCAATTTCCTATAGTGCCCTGCCAGATGCCGCCAGGAAGCTCACAGCCGGACTCCCACCATTGGGCCCCTCTCCCAGCAATCCATCCTTCATGAATTTATCTAATCTTTTAAAGTCATAAATTAGTTCAATGACCATCACCACATGCTGAAGTAGCAAATTCCATAGCTTAATTATGTGTAGTTCAGAGAACTTTCTTTTCCCCTACCCCAACACTAGCTTCAGGGCATACAACTTGACCCCACGTTCTACTGCTATGTGGGAGGGAGGAGGCACATCCTCTATCTACTTTTTTCACACCACTCATACTTTTATAAAACTTTAATCATCATACTGTTAGTTTTACCCTACCCTGTGCCTGCTTACCCTACCCAGTGCCTGTTGGCATTCTCTTCCCCTCCTTATTGTTTTACTATGATTTTATTAGATTGTAAGCCTATGCGGCAGGGCCTTGCTATTTACTGTTTTACTCTGTACAGCACCATGTACATTGATAGTGCTATATAAATAATAATAATAATAATAATAATAATAATAATAATTTAGTAAAACAAAACATCACTCCAAAAAGCCCCAAGCACTTTAGCTTTTCCTCATAGAAAAGGTTTTCAAATCTCTTGATCATGTTTGTTTCCCTTTTGTCTCAATGCTACTATCCTTCTTGAGATGGGTGACCAATGTCCCATGGATAGCTATTCCAGTCCTTATAAAACTTATGAAATTTGCATATTGTGCTGCTGCCAGGTAGTAAGTAGGTGTTTACACAGAGATATCCACAAGTTGCTAAAAATCTCTTTCCTTGAACATCAGCCAGTTTATATCCTGTCCATGCATATATAATGTTGAGGAAGGAGGGGGATGCCCTAGTATAGATAACTTTACACTGAGATACATTGCATCTCATGTACATTTTGCTACTCATTCTTCCTGTTTGGGGAGATCTCTTTGGAGCTCTTTGCAGTCTGATTGAGTTTTCACTATTCTGAAGATTTGGCATCATCTGCAAGCTTGGCCATCTCATTGCTTACTCCAGACTGTGGGTCACTTTGCATAGTAGCTGTTCCAATATAGAACCGTGGGGAATTCACTCAGTTGTGCCTAACCCTTTTGTTACTTGGGAAATTGTATGAGGTTTACAAAACCAGATTTGTGACCTTGGAAAGGAAGTGAGATTTCTTTTGAAAATTCTATCTGAAGAAAGATTTCTGACCTTGCCTCATTAACTACAAAGTATGTTCCTGGGTTTGTTCTTGGCTTCATGGAACATCAATACCCACCTCAGCCACTTGTGCACCTGAAGTAGAAAATCTGCCTCAGTTACACTCACACATACTTACACTCCCCTCCCCCCATAGTTTGCGTTCTGCTGAAATTCATTTTTAACTTCTCAAAATAAAGTTGGAGTCAGGAAACTGAGGAAAATGGCACTTCTGAAGCAACTGCTCCACACTGCTTCATGGTAAGTCCAGCTCTGCAAAATGTTTTTCTACAGCAAGATTAATATTAGAAGATACATCTATTGCACAATGCAAGACTCCAACCCACTCTTCGAAATGTAGCAGAATGCCTACTCCCTTGAAAACCAAATAGATGCATACTGTGCCATCAGTAAAGCTTGCCTCCTTAAAAACACAGATATATTATTCTTTAATGGATATTTAATTGCCTTATTATTCTCTCCATATGGTTCTTTTCCTTTGAGCTCAGCATGGAACTGATGTAGCTTGGGATAAAAATTCCTACAAGCTATGTTGATAACTGAAAATGCAGCTTTATTGTTGGTCAAAAATCAGAATAAATAAGGACTTTAAAATTCCAACATGGCTATAATGTCCCTTTTCCTGTGGCAGAATACTACTTGGGAGAAAAATTGTTTTTATCCTTCTTGGTGAGTCTTCTGTTGCCATGTGCAAGGAAACTACTCTCCAAAGGGGAGATACTTAGGGCCTTACTAGACCTGCCGGCTTACGCCGGCAGGGAGGCGGGGCCGAGGTGCGCTAACGTTAGCGCGCCTCCCCTGGGCTTCCAGACGGCGGAGACGCAGGGAGGACGCAAGCCCTGTGTCGTCCGCCATTTTTTGTTTTTGTTTAAAGGGGCCGCGTGTGGCCCAAAGACGGCGGACAAGGTAAGGTTTTTTTTTACTTTTTTAAAAAAAACGGAGGGGGGGGGCGAAGGATGGCAGGGTGGGTGGCATGGGGGAGGGCGGGTGAGATCGCGCCGTGCATCGCCCGAGTAAGCAGCTGAGCGGCGCTTGCTCAGCAGGCAATCCCTGGCATTTGCCAGGCATTGCCCAGGCAAGCGCCGCTCGGCTGCTTGCTCGGGCGGCGCGCGGCGCGATCTCACCCGCCCTCCCCCGTGCCACCCACCCTGCCATCCTTCTCCCTCCCCTCTCTTCCCCCCCCCGCCAATGGGCACAGCGCTCCTATGAGTGCTGTGCCAGGCAGATCCGCGGCTTTTCACGGCTCCTCGCGAGTAAGCGAGGTGCCGCGAAAAGCTGCGGAAGTCGCTAGACGTTCCCCAGCTCCTGCCTGAGGCCGGAGCTGGGGAAAAAGCACGCCATAAGCGCATTTGCTTATGGCGCGTTGAAGGAGGCCTCAGCGCGGCCTGCCTCCGGATTCCCCTGTGCGTCATCTGGACGCACAGCAGGGAAACCGGGTCAGAAGGCGTGCTAAGGCCTCATCTAGTAAGGCCCTTAGTTTTCTGTTCTCCCGTGATAAGATATGGGCTAGCTGTTAGTTGGCTTAAGCTGAAATGTGAAGCAATTTTCTAATGTTGTAGAAAGGAAACTGTGTGGGAAGGTTTATTAGGGTAACTAGTGATTTTTCATTTGCACCAAGAACAAGAATAAGCTGAAGTCTTATACACACTTAAGTCCCATTGAACTCAATGGAGTTTACTTCTGAGTGAACAGGTATAGGATTGCATTGCTACTTAAATGCTGCTTAAAGCCAGTATTGTATATAAGCTGCTCTTGGGAACCTCCTTGGCTCAGGAATGAGATTTAAATCCTTCAAATAAACAAACATAAATAATATACTGAGAGAAATGAGGGGCTTATAAAATCATACATGGTGTTGAGGTGGATAGAGAGAGATTCTTCTCCCTCTCTCATGATGTCCTTCTTCACATAGTGCATAGTTAAACAATAGAATTCACTACCACAACATGTACTGATGGTCACTAGCTTCAATGGCTTTAAAAGGGGATTCGACCAATTCATGGAAGACAAGTCTATCAATGGCTGTTAGCCGTAATAGCTAAATGGAAGACCCAGGTTCAGAGACTGTATGCAGGGTGGTAAACAGTAGGAGAAGGTTTGTGCCTACATGCCCTGCTAGTGGGCTTCCTGAAGTCATCTGGTTGGCCACTGATACAAACAGGATGTTGGACTACAGGGACATTTGGCTTGCCCTTGTATGTTCATGTGTCATTTCCTGCCTTTATAAAACTTTCCCTTTCTTTGAGCAGCCTTTATCATTTGCAGCTCACAGATTCCATTTTGTAGCCTGCCCTTATCTGTTGCTATTTTTCTTGTCGCTGCCAGACCTGTTCCTTTCTTCTCTTTCCTCACCTCCCTTGCCTCTCTGGTTTGCCTTTTGTGAATGCACTTCAGCCTTCCTCTCTGACCAGTGAATTTGCCTAGTTTTTTTCAGCTGGATGCATTTGCCTGACCCTGAAAGAAAGGTCCAGAACCTCTCCAGTGTATAACAGAAAAAAGCTTAAGTTTTTGTTTTTACACACCATAAACAAAAGTTTGCCTTTTATGAGAAAAAGCTAGCCAGATGAGATTTCCACAATCTCGTGCAGAATCTAGAAAAGTGAGTAAGTACAAAAGAAGAAGAAAATACCTTGAATAGACTGTTTGGTTCATGATTGTTGTTCTATACTAAAGAGGCTTTTACTTGAATGCCAGATAATGCTCAAAGGTAAGTTAGTAAGCCTATTGTAGGGTGGGGGACAACTTCTACATGGGAGAAAGGAGGGGATTTTTGCTTGGACTGTTCTCACACTTTTTTTGTTTGATCAAAATCACTTTTCTGCCTGTTGCCCATTTTCAGTAGGAAAATTTTTGTATTCAACCCATTGGTTTCATAGCTACAGTAAGTATTTTATTTTATTTTATTTTATTTTATTTTATTTATTTATTTATTTATTGCATTTCTATACCGCCCAATAGCTGAAGCTCTCTGGGTGGTTTACAAAGTATATACTGTTGTCTTTCTCTCCTGCTCTGTATGTAGCAGCTCTTCACCAAAAGCTCTTCACCAAAAAGGAGCGTAAAGCATTCTGGAAAGGAAAATTAATTGGGTTGGACAAACCACAGCTATCCTTAGATGCTTATGAGTGCAACATTGATTAAAGATAGGCATAAGAAATGCATCTATAAAAACTTCTAGTGCTCAGTCACATTTATTGCAGCTCTAAAAATAAGGAAAAAGGGAGCAGCTTTCAACCTTACTCTAGGTGACTACCAAGGCATTTGGCTTGGGCGTGGGCACTAACCTTTTAAGAGAGGCTCCTTTTCCTATGAACAGTAAAGTAGGTAACCAAGGGCTTTACTAGACGAGGGTGTAGCGCGCGTTACCTTCCGCAGTCGCGTCGAGGCTTCCAGATGACGTTCACGAGGATCCGTCGTTATCCTGCGGTGAAGCCTCTTTCTCCCGACTTTAAAAAAGTGAGTTCTAGTGCGCCTTTTCCTGCCGGCCCACGCTAATTCGGAGTAGGTGTGGGAGGATGTGAGGTCACTGCGGTCCGCACTGGTCAGGAAAAGGCGTGCTAAGGGGAGTGGCCAGCGGCTTCGGTCAAGCCGCATCCGCCATTTGCGCCCAGCCCGCCAGCTGGGGCAGCGCAGCTGAGCAGCTTTTTTTTTTTATTCCCACAGTGACAGTTTGCGCAGGAACGGAGGACCGGAAAAGTGGCTGGTGTGCTGCTGGGGGTGTGTGGGGGATGGGTGGGGGATGTGCGCCTGTTTTTTCTACTTCAACCTCTGCGTGGGTCACTTTTCGGAAAGGCGGGCATCCCACAGTCATGGGAAGTTGGTGACTCCTCGCGGTGGGCGGCCACAGCGGCCGCATAATGGCAGTGCTGTACGCTGCGCCGAAGATGTAAAGGCTAGCGGGGACTGAGGGGGACGGTCCAGGCATGAAGGGCTGTGTGCCTGTTGGTGTGGGTACGCAGCTGGAAGAGGGCACAGCTGTTTCTGGGCTGCTGCCATGCCTACGCACAGATGTGGGTTGGCTCCGTGGGATGGGGGGAGGCCACAGAGGCGGTCATCGCCACCGACACTTCAGAGGCATGATGGGAGATGTAGGCACAGAGTGCCCATGCAGATGACTGACCTCGGGTCATATTACACCCGCCACAACCCCCATCAGGAAGTGACCGCATCAATGTTGACCCTCAACACCGGCACTCGCTGGTGCCTGAGGGGGCTGGTACGCAGCAGCAACACCAGCAGCAGCACTTCAGCTGGCACTGCCGGTGCCGCCGCCGCCGCCGCAGGTGCCGGCAGCATCGCTGACGGCTATGCAAGCCATCTACGCTGTTTGCGGTCTTTCGGACTTGCGCAAACCGTGCGGCGAGCGAAACCACCCCCCCCCCCGCAGAAATCAGGCCGGTGTGGCTGCGCAGCCGTGCTCGAGGCGGCAGCAGCACAACTGGCGCAAACTTCCACCACAAATCTAACGAAGGTGTGGATCATGAGGCGTCACGGCTGAACGAGGAAACCGCTTTCACCGCTCCTCAACGACAGAACACCCGGTAGGTCTAGCAATGCCCCAACACAGGCTAAGAGATAACAGCTCCGGGAAACAGTGGCCTCTATTCAGCTCAACAATGGGTACAACATTAGGGTTAAGCATCCCTGGCACACCTTAGTCCTGACTTGGAGGCATTGGCTGGAGGAAACAAAGAGAGTTTGATCTACCAGCTCTTATGGCCTTTCCACTGGATATTGATACTGACATGCGAAAAATGGTAGGGGGGAAAGTTAGCATTTTTAGTGGCCATATATAGACAAGACTCTAATGGAATGGGGTGGGGTGGGGTGGGGTGGGGTGGGTGGGGAAATAGGTTATCTAGATTCCTCTGATTTTCTTAATGTCATAGCAGCATTTTTGGTAAGCACACTTAGTAGGAGTTCAAGCTGTGTTTCAATTTCACATACATTTTGAAATGTGGTTTCAAACAAGGCAGCAAATACCTTATTACCACTATAACTCATTTGTGCAGCACGTATAATTTGCTGAGTGCTTTGCAGCCATGTATCTTGTTCTCCCGAAAATCCTGTGTGATAAAACTCTTATCATCTAGCAAGAGTGAGAAACAGGGAGGCAGCTTCTGCATTTGGATTTCCTTGTGGAATCAAGAATCACATGTACAGACTGGATCCAGTTTTATATTGAGATACGTATTTTTCTTGTGCTACATATATCCAGACACCAGACATTTGTTGTGGCACTATGTGGTGTAGGACAGATGTGCAGATTTCCATCTGGGTGCCTACTCTGAGAGAATCTCAGAGTACGGCAACAAGAGAGAAGGCCTTTTCAGTGGTGGCCCCCAATTATGGAGTAATCTTCCCGATGACTCCCACCAGGCGCCAACATAGTTATCTTTTCAGCGCAGGTCTAGACTTTTCTCCCAGGCATATGTTGAATCGATCCTAGATATATCTTTAGGTTTGGCTGAGGGATCAAAGTTGTTTTTAAATGTATGTTGTCTTTGTATGCTGTCTGTTTTTATGATTTTATGGTTTTGCATTTTCTGTATTGATTTTTAATGTTTTAATCTTTTGTAAACTGCCCAGAGAGCTTTGGCTGTGGGGCAGTATAGAAATGTAATAAATAACAATAATAAGTAATAATAAGTCTACACTATGTAGGGCTAATGTAGGATACTACCCACAGAGTCAGAAGGCCATTTAGTCAACCCATAGAAAGTTAATGTGAACTAACTATCTTGAAAACATTTCAGTTTATCATGGCCTTTTCATGATATGAATATTCTTGTTACTGCTATTGCCATCTTTGTTCTTGCTGGTTTTTACTGTTTGCTTTTATTGTTTCACATAGCTATTTTATTGTGTTTTATATTTTTATTGCTTTTAATATTTTAACTGTTTTTATGTATTTTATTGTTGTAAGCTGCCTTGTAGAATCATAGAATAGTAGAGTTGGAAGGGGCCTATAAGGCCATCAAGTCCAACCCTCTGCTCAAAGCAGGAATCCACCTTAAAGCACCCCTTAACAGATGGTTGTCCAGCTACCTCTTGAATGCCTGGGCTTCTGCCATGAAAGGAGGCCAAGAAATATTTTATATAAATAAATACTTGTGAAAACATTCCTCATGAGAACTAACAAATGGCCCAGCCAAGATGGTTTTACAAAATATGACATTAAATTTGGATTATGAAGTGAATCAGGATTGGATGGTTTTTGTTGTTGCTGTTTTAATATTCTTGATGGCTTGTACATGGTCACACACTACTAGTGAGTAGGAAGGAAATTAAGTTTGGCTTTCTCATGGAGCAGCCTAGCACTCTCAGCTGCCCAGAAATCTTGCTTCTAACACTTGTATAGATCTGTATGGAAACTTCAATTTACATGTGGTAGAAAGAGTCCCAAAGCTATTATCAATTTTTTTGAGGGGGAAGGAGTGGTGTAACCCACCCCTTCTATCACCACCCAAGTTAGCTTAACTTGGTATGAAACAGAACAGAACAAAACAAAATTTAACAGTTTGATTCTGATTATATCTTTCTGAAGTCAGTTTCATTGATTTCAATGAGATTTACTTCCTAATAAGTATTTGGAGGATTGCAGTCTTAATTACATATATTTTGTGATAGATAGCTGTAGGTCAGCTTAATGTAGGATAACTAATTTTATTAATAAAATACAGTTTCAAAACAAGCAAGCCCAAACCCACATCTAGATAATCCTTGATAGAAAAGTTGGAAGTGGAGTGGGGTATTTAATTGAATTCTGAAAGAGATGGTTTGCAAACTGTAATTAAGGAAACTCAGGGCCTTCCTAGACGAGGCCTTAGCGCGCCTTCTGTCCCGGCTTCCCTGCTGTGCGTCCAGATGACGCACAGGGGAATCCGGAGACAGGCCGCGCTGAGGCCTGGTCTTACCCGCCATAAGCGAAGTCGCTTATGGCGCGCCTTTTCCCCAGCTCCGGCCTGAGGCCGGAGCTGGGGAAGGTCTAGGGACTTCCGTGGCTTTTTGCGGCTAATCGCTTACTCACGAGTAGCCACAAAAAGCCGCGGACTGGCCACAGCGCTGAGCGCTGTGCCCATCGGCTGGGAAGATCCCGGGAGGGAAAAGGAGGGGAGACGACACAGGACACACGCACACACACACACACACACACGGAGGGAAAAGGAGGGGAGACGACACAGGACACACACACACGGAGGGAAAAGGAGGGGAGATGACACAGGACACACACACACACACACACACGGAGGGAAAAGGAGGGGAGATGACACAGGACAGACACACGCACGGAGGGAAAAGGAGGGGAGATGACACAGGACAGACACACGCACGGAGGGAAAAGGAGGGGAGATGACACAGGACAGACACACGCACGGAGGGAAAAGGAGGGGAGATGACACAGGACAGACACACGCACGGAGGGAAAAGGAGGGGAGATGACACAGGACAGACACACGCACGGAGGGAAAAGGAGGGGAGATGACACAGGACAGACACACGCACGGAGGGAAAAGGAGGGGAGATGACACAGGACAGACACACACACACGCACACACACACACGGAGGGAAAAGGAGGGGAGATGACACAGGACAGACACACGCACGGAGGGAAAAGGAGGGGAGATGACACAGGACACACACACACACACACACACACACACAAGGAGGGAAAAGGAGGGGAGACGACACACGGGACATGGAGGAAGAGAAAGATCAGGAAGGGATCAGGAGCGGATGGGGGGGGGTTTAACTAATAAAAAACCCTTACCTTCTCCGCAGTCTTCGGGCGCACGTGGCCCCTTTAAACTTTTTAAAAAATGGCCGGCGCTGCAGGGCTTCCGTCGTCCCTGCGCGTTGTGCGTCTAGGAGGCTGGGCGGCGCGCGTTAAAGTTTGCACGCCGTCGCCCCGCCTCCCTGCCGGCTTATCCCGGCAGGTCTAGCAAGGCCCCCGGTAGTTTATTCCCAGAAGATTGTGAATGTCAAATGGATTTTGAGGGAGGTTCCCCCACCCCTCCAGTCCTCAAGACATGGCGTACTTTCCATTTTGAAACAGATTAATGTTGCTGCTAATCTTGATGGAGGTGGAAATAACAGAGGTAAAGAATTTTTTTTGTGTGGTCTTGATGGTATTAGCCATGCAAATTAGTTCTTAACAACCTGCCTGCAAATGTGAAAAGTGATACTTAGAAAGTGGCTGGCTTTGG